>NC_068568.1:10000000-11392500 GCF_025698545.1 Gossypium raimondii
TTATGTACATGACGTTCTCTTAAAGATCTTTGGTTTAATGATCTCTTGTTGTTCTTGAATTTCTTTGAGTTCAATCTTTCTACCACTTCATTTTCTAGAGACAATTTCTCTTTCTAGGAAGCCTCCTATTCGAGCAACAAACACTTTGTTCTCAGTAGGATTGGAGAAATAATATCCTTTAGTTTCCTTAGGATATCTCACAAAGTTGCATTTTTTAGATTTAGGTTAGAGCATTGTAGACGTCTGACATTTAACATAAGCTTTGGAACCTCAAATCTTCATAAAAGTCATACTAGGATGCTTCCCAGTCCACATCTCATATGATGTCTACTGAACTGATTTAGGTGGAACATGATTTAGTGTAAAGGAAACTGCCTCAAGTGCATGTCCCCAAAAGGACGTAGGAAGATCAACATGACTCACCATTGATCGAACCATGTCTAAAAATGTTTGATTTCTCCTCTCAGAAACACCATTCCATTGTGGAGTACTGGAAGGTGTAAGTTGTGAGACAATCCCACACTCCTTCAAAAGCTCATCAAACTCTAAGCTTAAGTATTCTCCTCATTGATCTGATCGAAGTGCCTTAATACTTTTTCCTAGTTGGTTTTGCACTTCATTCTTAAATTCCTTGAAGTCTTCAAGGGTTTCAGATTTATGGCGCATAAGATAAATATACCTATATCTACTGAAGTCATCGGTAAAAATAATGAAGTATTGAAAACCCCCTCCAGCTCGTGTATTCATTGGCCCACACACATCACTATGTATTAAGCCCAATAAATCACTAGCTTGTTCACTTTTACTATTAAAATGAGCTTTAGTCATTTTACCCAACAAGAAAGACTCACATATATCAAATTGTTAGAAAATAAAAGAATCTAAAAATCCATCTTTATGGAGCTTTGATATGCGCTTCTCACTTATATGGCCCAAACGACAATTCCAAAGATAAGTTTGATTAGAGTCATTAATTTTTTATCTTTTAGTATTTATGTTATAAATGGGCATGTCTTGATCTAAAATGTAGAGGCCAATAACTAATTGTGACGAACCATAGAAAACATTATCAAGATAAAATAAACAACAATTATGATGCTTTCACTATTTTATTCACAATTAATAGCACTCATGTATTAATTTCAAAAAATTCTTTCTCTAAAGTTTTTTTCCAGCGGGTAAGGATCCTTATTTTACCTCCTCTTAAGTCAGCTTTAGCTTTACTCTCAAAATTATGGTTATTTAGGTAAGCAACGCTTGCTAATTACATCATATGTAACTCTTTACTAATTGGTGGACAACTTTTGTTACAATAATCTCATTATTCAAATCTCTTGCCTCTAGGTTTCTATTCTTATTAGAGTAACCTAGTTAAGTTATTAACCAATATTATAATCGACGAATATCACTTACTTATTCTTCGCGTTTGACCAAGATAGATACAAGTATTTTTCTTTAGTATAACCTACATTGTATCGATTGAGTCTTTAATGAGGGTAAATATTGGAAAGCTATCTTAACCTAATATTTTATTGAGGGTTTTAAATAATAATTATCTCACATTAATAGTCAATTTGGCTTATTAATATTTTCATTGATCTCAATAATTTTAATAAAATACATGCTAATATATCTTCCATTGCATTACATAAATGAAAAATATAAAACAGGAAATAAAATGCAATGGTTATAACCCATAAAACTAATGTGGTTCCTCCCAAGCCAATGGGAGAACCAAAGGAATTCTAAAGGCGCAAGATGCTTGTCAAGCTTCTTCTCTGCATTAGGCAGCTCTACCTTCAACTCCTTTAGTCCACAGCAGTTCGAACAAATTTACAAAATATAGAAACTCGTTTTACATATGAAGGAGTAAGATGAGAAAAGAAATACAATAGAAACTATAGAAAGGCACGACATGTAGGTCGTATTCATAAATTTACATCCTTAGTAAATAATGAAATAAATGGGTTATAACCATGCCCTCCAAAAAAACTATGCAAATCAACCATAACATACAACATACAACATACTTGTAAAATAAAAATATGTTATGTTTTATTCTTTAGTCGATTGTTAAAATTCGAACAGTGGTAAATCTGGTGATCTATGTGACCTTTCTTACTGGAACAACCATTGTTCCCTTTCGAAAATACCAGTAAGTTAACTGTTAAATTCAATTAAAACCCCACTGAACCTAAACATATTCGTTAACCTTTAACAAATAGTGTATTAATCAATCGCATTTTGTTAAACAGATTACATACATCAAATATACATATAACAGATGGAACAAAATCGAAATGAACATCATGCATATCATAAGTTTTCATCAACCATTGACTTTAATCCTCAACCCGTATCATACAAGTGGCTTTGATACCACTGTTGGGTCTCTGAGATGTGCCGTTGCACAACAGAAAATTTATTTCGGCGATCCAAACTAGGAATCCATGCACGAGGAATGAATCAAGAAGGAAAGGTTTAAAAATATACCTTTCAAAATCTAAAAAATACGAAGGAACCACTACTTGTTTAATCCCCTTCGCACACTGTCAATCCAAAGCCGTAACAGAATCATCCCAGCCTCTACGTAGTCCACCCAGTTCCGAACAAATGGACAAAAACTCTCTCTGAATGTTTTAGAGAGTTTTTCGGAAAAAAATGGGGCTGCTAAACCTAGGTTTCTTTTCCTTTCCATGGTTAATATTGGTAGCACTCTATCACCTTAGGGTTTTTATAATTCCCTTCTATTTAATACCTATATTAAAACTGGAATCACCCCTTTTTGGTGCCATAAAATATATGGAAAATATCATAATGCAATATCCTTTCTAAAAAGATATTAATTTCCATATATTTCATGTTTGACCAAAATTATTATAACACTTTATTTTAATAATTTCGGTAAACAATACATAATTAATATTTTATATGAATCATATTCATACATTTATTTTAACTATGTTATTTATTCTTGTACAACGAATTTGTACATGTACTGTGTTTATTATTTAACTGTCAAATTAAATTAATTCAATAATTAATATAATTCTTGTGGTAGTTAAATTTAATACCAACTGTGTTCGTTTCAACCATAGAGTGTGACCCTGTAGGCTATTGTAACATTGGTAGTAATACTAGAATACTTTTAACGTTACAAGCAATGAGTGGCATCTAGCAGTGCATCATCGCTACCCAAGTTACAAGAAGTTGTGGTTCAACATAACCTTTATATCATTTTTTCATGTATTATATCATTTTTTTCCTTTATATCTTGATTGGACACAAGTCATGGAATAGTCACACTTGCAAAGTCCAATCTCATGTTTCTTGATACCCGAAGTAGACTACAATAAACAAATAAGTGTAATATCTCATATTAACTTATTTAAGCGTGGCCATGCATTTCTAGTCTCAATTCATCAAGTGGCCTAAGATATTGCTCCCATTATGTAAGAGGGACAAATCATATATTGATCAATCATATCCCACTACATAGATTGTGGTAGACCTAACATCAGTTTTTATAGTACAACCTGTAGCACTGGAATTGAGAGTTGGATTGGTGAAAGCTTTCTAAAGTTCTTCCTTCATTATCTAAATTGATTTTTGTGAATTTTAATTGTGGAAATATGTTGTTGAATGTTACTTTCATTTTGGATTTTAATTTCCAACTCATAAGCTAGTTTCATCGGGTTGGGATTACTGGATGAATCTTTTATTCCTTTAATAACCAAGGCATTATCCTGAGTAGATTTATTGTTTCATTCGATTTGTGTTATTTTAAAATGTATGCATGTAGTCTCTAGACATAGATAAATGTACGGTATGTCCATAAACTTGTTTTAATTCTAAAAAGGTTAGATAATTTGGATTGTGATCGAATAATAAAAGCGAGTATTCGACAAAATACTTGTAACACTCTAGACTTAGAGCTGCACTCTGTATAGAGAAACGAAGAAACAGTGCTGAGTATCTTTCTTAAGGCTTGTTGACATGCAAAGCCTTAGGTAGGGCAACTTGATGTCTGACTCTCGAAAGAAGTAGACTACCTTAGATTTAATCTGAATAGTAGATTGGTTAAGATTTTTCCATAGCATTATTCTATTATGAGGAAAGAATCTTAGTAATCCCAACCTTCCCATTCGATAGCGTAGGTCCTCTCAACTCTATCTCTGTATCTTCCCCCCAACATTATAATTTAGTTATTTGGTTTGAATATTGCATACATGATTATTCCTCTACAAATTGTTATTCTATTTACCCACAACCTGAGTCATTTAGTTTATAGTAATGGCTTAATTGAATTAATCCTTTCCGATCCTTTAGGTGACGATCTTACTTACTGCTTTATTATTTGATTTGACTTGTACACTTACACATTCGCATATTATATTCACACGCGACAAGTTTTTGAAGCTGTTGCTTGGGATCGATAATTTAGTTTTTATTTTCTTATATAATTCCATTTGATTTGTTTAACTTTGTTACTTTTATTTTCTACAAGTTTGTTGCTAGTGCATGAGTAGAGGCATTCCTACTAACGAAGAGTATCCTTTTGACCTAGAAATCAAGAGAACTTTGGGAAGAAAGAGATGAGAATTGCAAGATATGGCTAAGATTGGAAATAATCTAGGTAGGGAAGATCCAGTACATCTGAATGGTTAGGATGTTGAGTTGCCTATCCCTTGTGTGATAGAAGATAGAGACAGACCCATTCGAGAGCATGTTGTGCCAGTTTTGGATTATTTGAATCCATGAATAGTCAGGCCATACATTCAAGCTTAGCATTTCGAGTTAAAATTGGTAATGTTTCAGATGTTGCAATCAATAGGATAGTTCAGTGGATTGCCTATTTAATATCCACGACTGCATTTAAAACTTTTCTTGGAATTTTGTGACTCATTCAGGTAACAAGGCATTCCTGAAGACGCCCTGCAACTTAAACTATTTCCATATTCATTAAGAGATCATGCCAGAGCATGGTTGAATGCTTTGCCATCAGGGACAGTGGCATCTTGGAATGATCTTTTTCAAAGGTTTTTCCTATGGTATAATCCTCCAAATATGAATGCCAAGTTAAGGAACGATATCACATCTTTTCGGCAATCAGAGGATGAGACGTTGTATGAAGCTTGGGACCAATTCAAGAAATTACTCAAGAAATGTTCGATGCAAGGTTTCCAACACTAGACACAGGTGGAAATGTTTTACAATGGATTCAACACACATACAAGGATGGTAGCTGATGCGTCTTCCAACGGTACTTTGCTAGATAAATCATATCATGAAGCATATGAGATTTTGGAACGGATTGCCAGCAATGATTATCAATACCCTACTATGAGAGTGAGGACTGGCAGAAAAGTTTCTGGCACAATGGAGCTTGATGTAATCACTTCATTAATGACTTAGGTATCATCTTTAGCTAATATGATCAAAACACTAAAGAGACTAGGTACAGTTCAGGAGATGAAAATAGCCGAGCTATCATGTGTTTATTGTAAGGAAGATCATGTTTTTTATGAATGCCCATCAGACCCAACCTCTGTGTATTACATGGGTAATTTCAACAAGAACAATAATCCATATTCCAACACCTACAATCCAGGGTGGAAGCAACATCCAAACTTCAGTTGGAATAATGAAGGAAAGGTGAACTCTATCAATGTTGTTCGATTGAATGCCACAAATGCACCACTTGGTTATAATCAACCTATGCCACGACAAAATGTTTAACAAAGTTACGCATCATCTTCTTCATCAATGGAAGCTCTGTTAAAGGAATATACGGCAAAAAATGATGTTGTGATCTAGAGTCAAGCTACATCCCTAAGAGCTTTGTAAAATTAAGTAGGGAAAATTGAAAATGCGTTACACTAGAGACCTCAAGGAGCATTGCCAAGTGACACTAAAAATTCAAGATCTCAAGGGAAGAACCACTATAATGCCATTACACTCAGAAGTGGTACAAAGTTACCTAGAGTTATTAATGATGCCATTACAAACAAGGACAGCTCAAATCTCACACATAGAAAGAATTCAGACCCATTTGTAGAGCAATTTACCATTGAGCAGACCAACTAAAAGAATAATAGAATCAAAGTGTGCTGCCAATAACATTTCCACAACAAACCAATATCATCAATCTGAAGGAAGGCCACCGCCACCTTTTCGTTAGCGACTTTAAAAATCTAAGTAAGATTTTCAATTCAAAAAATTTTTGGATATCTTGAAGCAACTCCTTATCAACATACCATTGGTGGAAGTGTTAGAGCAAATGCCCAACTACGTAAAATTCATGACAGATATCTTATCAAAGAAGTGAAGATTGGGGGAATTTGAAATTATTCTCTCTCTGTAAGGTGCACAGCGATGTTGATGAACAAATTGCCTCCAAAGATGAAGGACCCAATGAGTTTTACTATTCCTTGTTCAATTGTAAATCATTATATTGGTAAGGAATTATGTTATTTAGGAGCAAGTATAAATTTAATGCCTATGTCTACTTTTAGGAAGCTAGGAATTAGGACGGCAAGACCCACCACAATCACGCTACAACTAGTTGATTTTTTTATGCACATCAGGAAGGTAAAATTGAAGATGTGTTGGTAAGAGTAGATAAATTTACTTTTCCACTAGATTTTATTATTTTAGAATGTGAAGCTAAGAAGGAAGTACCAATAATTCTTGGAAGAACTTTTCTCGCTATAGGTAGAACGCTAATTGATGTGAAGAAATGTGAGTTAACAATGAGGGTTAATGACCAGCAAATTACTTTTAATTTTTTTGATGCCATGAAGTATGCAGATGAAAATGAAGAAAGTCATGCCATTAGGTTTATCAAAATGACAGTGGAACTAGAGTTTGCAAAATTTTGCCACAACAATTCTAATGATGATGATGATGTAGATCCATTTGAGTTGACTAAAGCAGAAATGATTGAAGAACTTGGTGAACTTATGGAGACCAAGAGGCTTGAAGATAGACCAAGAAAGTGTTTTGAAACTTTGGATTTATTAGCTCTTTCTTTTAAGTCTCTTAGACCTTCTATAGAGGAACGTCCCACATTGGAGTTAAAGTCTTTTTCGTAAATTTAAAGTATCCCAACTTGGGAACCAACAACACTCTGCCAGTAGTTATCTCTGCAAATTTGACACCTGATCCAGAGACTAAGTTGCTAGATGTTCTGAAGAGGTCTAAGAAGGTGTTGGGGTGGACAATCACTGATATCAAAGGAATTAGCCTTGCTCTTTACATGCATAAGATTTTACTGGAGGATTGTCATAGCAATTCTATTGAGCAGCAGAGAAGGAAATGTCACCATGATTAGCAATGACAACAACGAACTCATTCCAACTCGTACTGTCATGGTATGGAGGGTATGCATGGACTATCACAAGCTTAACAAAGCAACTCGGAAGGATCATTTCCTCTTACCTTTCATCAATCAAATGTTGGATAGATTAGGTAAGAAGGCCTTCTATTTTGTCTTGGATGGTTACTCAAAGTATAATCAGATTTCCATAGCTCCTAATGAACAAGAGACGACATTTTTATGTGTCCATATGGAACTTTCGCGTTTAAACGAATGCCATTCGATTTGTGTAATGCCCCGACAACATTTTAGTGTTGCATGATGATGATATTCTCGGATATGGTGGAAAAGTTTCTTGAAGTATTCATGGATGATTTCTTTGTTTTTGGCAATACTTTTGAAAACTGTTTGAAAAATTTGGAGTTACCTTTTTGTCGCTGTGAAGAAACTAATCTTTTTTTGAACTAGGAAAAATGCCACTTCATGGTTTGTGAAGGTATTGTTCTGGGACATAAAATATCATATGAAGGTATTTCCATGGACAAAGTAAAGATTAAGGTGATCAAAAAGTTACCGCCACATACCATTGTTAAAGGTATTCAAAGTTTCTTAGGTAATGTAGGATTTTATCGAATATTTATTAATGATTTTTTGAAGATATCCAAACCTTTTTTTACGTTGTTTGAACACAATAGAGCCTTCAATTTTGATGAGCCATGTTTGAAAGTATTTGAAGAGTTAAAAAAGTAACTGGTGATAGCACCGATTGTCATAGCAACGTACTGGACACTGCCCTTTGAACTTATGTGCGACACCAGCAATTTCACTATAGAAGCAGTATTGGGTCAAAGGAAGGACAAGATGTTCCATACGATATATTATGCGAGCAGGACCCTTACAGACGCACAACTTAACTACACTACTATTGAAAAAGAGCTATTAGCTGTGATATTTGCATTTGAAAAATTCAGATCGTATCTAGTTGGTACCAATGTCATAGTTTATACAGACCATTTGCGATTAAGTTTTTGATGACCAAGAAGGATGCCAAACCTAGTTTAATCAGGTGGATATTACTGCTGCAGGAATTTGATCTTGAAATTCAAGATAGGAAAGGGATCAAGAATCAAGTGGCTGATCACATATCAAGGTTAGAAGCAGGATATGAAGATGGCAATATTCAACTCATTGAGGAAGAATTCGCAGAAGAGCAACTGGTAGTTGTCACGACATTACCTTGGTATGTTAATATAGTAAATTTCCTAGTGAGTGGGTTGCTGCTACATGAGCTCACCAGTCAAAGAAGAAGGAAATTTTTTCATGATACCAAGCAATATTATTGGGATGAGCCTTTCTAATTCAAGCACTATACGGATCAAATTATTAAGAGATGTGTTCCAGATATAAAGATTGTAGAGGTCATGTTTATCCTCAGAGCTGTAGAGGTCAAAGATATAAACACTGGGCTTACATTCAAAGTCAATGGACAACGTTTGAAGCATTATTGGGATGCCTTTATGACTCTAGATAAATAGTCTATTGATCTCCGAAATACATAACTTCCAGGTCTCCATTATCATTTTTTTTCTTTATTTACTTTTCTTTATTATTTTATTATTCGGTTATTTCATCTTATTAGTTTAATATTTTTTTACAGGTATACTAAGGGTCGAGCTTCATCTTTTAGTAGTTATCCCATTAGAAATTTTTTCCAAAATTTTTACTTCCAATAAAATTTTTATTTTTCCCTCCAAATCTCATCTCACCGTGTCAAGCCATAATTATCTATATCTTATCAACCACATCACGTCTTCAGTAACTTTTTTTCATTTTCTGCCCTTATTTTCTTTTTCTTTTAACCTAATTCTTTCACCTTTTTTATAGTTACCTTCAACGTTCGTTTTCTTCCAAATTTACTCGTGTTTTCGCAAAGAATTGAAAGTGTCAACTATTTTTTTTTCCAATCACTCTAAAATTTTCAAAGCAATGGCCAGACGTATTCATTCTCAATCACCCCCTGTGCCACCAAGAACCTTTTTCAACGAAGCCACACAGGAGGAATACACAAATAACACCTCCAAACTTCTGTTATGTTTGGAAAATGGTTTCCTTTTTCAAGATGCACCCTTCATGGGGTATGATGAATCGGTTTCTTCTATAGTCAAAAAGAACAAGTGGAAAATCATTTGCTTGCATTCGGAAGATGTTTTAACAAAGGAGGTGCGAGAGTTTTATGCCCAACTAAGCTCTCCTAACAATGCTTTCATATATGTGAGAGGTGTTTCAATGTTGTTTAATGAGTACTCTATCAATGCTTAGTATGGCTTACCTAATGGTCAACATGAGCATTCTCAGTTTGCCACAACAATCACAACGGAGAGCTTGAATCAAGTTCTTAAGGATCTATATGTAAAAGGAACCAAGTGGGTAGTTTCCAAACAAGATTGCTACATTGTAGAATGAGTTTTTTTAAAACCACATTGTTGAGTTTAGTATCACTTCCTCAAATCCCGTTTGAATCCGTCTACTCATAACTCTACAATTTCAAAGGAGTGAATGCTGCTACTCCATTCTGCAATGATAAAGAAAAAATCAACATGGCAAAAATTATTTTTAAAGAGGTTTATAAGTTTGCCCAGAAGAATACAGGTATGCTTAATTTTCCTTCCCTTATTACTGCCGTTTGCCAACGTGTGAAAGTCCTAGTTCAACCAAATAAAGATATGATTCCAAACAAAGGGGCCATTATGAAGCAGATTGTTATGAGGTTTTTAGGGGAGGAATTGCCACAACATCCACCTCCTAATTCTACCTCTACATCTTCCACCCCAACTTGTGCCCCAACAACCCTTCCACTTTTACTAATATCTTTGAGCAACAAGGGCTCAGTTCTCTTGAGAGGTTGCACAAGCAATTCAGTTTGTTCGAGAAGTAGCAATCACGAACTGCTACTAATTTGGTCAAGGCACATGAAGAAATGGCTCTATTTTGGGGTTATGTGAGGAAAAGGGACGTTGCTATTAAGAAATCCCTTAAGAAGAATTTCAACAGGCCTATGCATATGTTCCCTAACATCCCCAAGGAACTTCTCTCTGATGAAGAGGAAGAGGAAGATGATGAAGCAAATGTTGATCAGACCGGACCTACTCCCACACACCCTGCCACTAAGGAGAATGCCACAAAAGAACCAGAGGGAGATGAAGAGAAGAATGAGTCCATGAGTATTGAGACTGACCATGA
This sequence comes from Gossypium raimondii, assembly GCF_025698545.1. Taxonomy (NCBI): domain Eukaryota; kingdom Viridiplantae; phylum Streptophyta; class Magnoliopsida; order Malvales; family Malvaceae; genus Gossypium; species Gossypium raimondii. The sequence continues at coordinate 10,010,559 of NC_068568.1, forward strand.
TGGAGAAGAAGCAAACCCAACTTCTGCACCAACTGCAGATGCTACTCTACCTATCCAACCTCAATTGACTACGCCAATGACACATCAAGATCATGAGATCGATAAGCAGATTGATGATCTCACAAAATCAGATGATGAGGAAGACGAGGTGCCAATCAATGTGTTAAAAGAAAGTAACGCTACAAGCATGTTGCACGAAAATCCACTAATCTAAATTAAAGTAACAACAATTTCACTCCAAGTTTCACTCGTTTTTTTATGTTAATTGTTTTTCATTTCATCTTAGCATGCATTCATCATTTTTGTTTTATCATTTTCTTTCCATATATATGTTTGTGCATTCATAACTACTGTCTGTTCATGTATTGAGGATAATGCATCCCTTAGGTTTGGAGGTGTGTTGTGCATATGGGTTGCATTCGAATAGTTGTTCATTTTGTCTTTGACATTCATTTTTCCATGACACATAAATGTCAAAGAATTGTTAGATCATGGTGAGTTTATTTTTTCCTATGATGTTCAATAAGGAATTAAATTCTTTGACATTCTTATAAAATGTGACAATAAATTAGGTGAGTTTAGCTTAGGATAATTGCTTGAAAGTTGACCCCTAAAAGTAGAATACACTAGTTTCAATTAAAATTACTCTATATAAGTTTCTTTTAATAAACTTAGAGATTCTTGAAGCTAAATTGAGTACAAAGGCAATACTTAATAATGATAAAGTGACAATGTTTAAGAAAATAAAAAAATTTCCGTCAAATACTCTAATGCTTAGAATTGCCAAGCAAGTCAACGTCACTTTGTTTGCTCCACCATGCTATTGACTAGAAAGGCGAGTCCAAGTAAGAGTGTGTAATAAAGAAAATAAAATTAGGGGCACTCCGCTATAGTAATAGGCTGAGTAGCTAAGGAGGTAGTTGTTTGCTCCATCCATCTTTTTTGTCAAAAGCCTAAACTTCATTAGTGAGTATTCAAATTGCGAAATGATAGAATACCTAGCAATTTAGTGTATGCTCTACTAAGATTTGCAAGTAAAGAAAATCATGTGACAAGATGAATCCTCTTGTAGAAATACTTATAATTGAGTTATGCAAGGTCAGATTGTTAAAAGGAAACTTAGCTTAGATAATAGATACACTACGTACATTAGGAGATGTGTGCTATAGTCGAAATTGCATGAGTAATTAGAAATTTTTATTTTTAGGGCAACATTTTTTGTATTTTTTTCCTAAACAAGCTTATGAAACTTGAGTAATTTTTTGGAAACAGAAGATTGTTGAGGGCTGAAGTATAAAATATTCTCTACATAGTCTGACATTACAAAAGGTAATTATATTGTTGTGGCAATTCATTCATTCATGCATTCATGCATATTTTGCCTGAAAAAAAGCAATAACTCAAGTTTGGGGTGTGATAATTCTTGAAAAGAGTTATATTTCAAGCCTCTGAACTTGTTTAATTGTTTTTACTTGAGTAAATTTAGTTGAATTTAGGAAATTATATTTGTAGTTTTATAACATTACATCATGAAGCATGGATTGTGCTTTCAATGTCACTATATGTTACTTTTACTTATGGGAGGAAAGGAATTGCGTGTTGTTTATAGTAGGTATAAAAATGAGGAAAAGAAGTGACGGAGTCAAGTTTTGTCATGACAAAAGGTTGGATAGATTTTTAGCACAAATGTCATAGCAATTCCAGGAAGATGTTGACTCAACTGTCAATCTGTGCCACTCTCAATCTGATGTACTTTTACCAGAAATATTCACTTGAAAAAGAGGGAGAAAAGAGTGTGTGCTGAGAGGGGGACTTACCCTATAAAATGAAAAAAGAGAAAAAGAGGAACAAGATGGGTTTTTCCTCTCACACAATTTCTCGTGGGAGATCTAGAGACACAAAGAAAGAGGGTAGCAACTAAGCTACAGAGCAGCAACACAAGGAAGAAGGAGAAGCATTCAACTCTGCGCTTCGCAAGATATTGCAACACTGGAGTTGAAAGCTAGATTGGCGAAAGCTTCCTAAAGTTCTTCCATCATTATCTTAATTGATTTATGTGAATTTTAACTGTGGAAATATGTTGTTGAATGATACTTTCATTTTGGCTTTGAATTTCCAACTCATGAGCTAATCTCATCGGGTTGGGATTATTGAATGAATCTTTAGTTCCTTTAATGACCAAGGCATTATCCTTATTAGATTTACTATTTTACTCGATTTGCGCTATTTTGAAATGTATGAATGCAGTTCATAGACATAGATAAATGTATAGTATGTCCATAATTTTTTTTTTTAATTCTGAAAATGTTAGATGAGTTGGATTGTGATCGAATGATACAAGCGAGTATTCGATATAATACTTGTAACACTCTAGACATAGAGCTACGCTCTATACAGAGAAAGGAAGAAATAGCGTTGGGTATTTTTCTTAAGGCTTGTAGACATGCAAAGCCTTAGGTAGGGTAGCTTGAAGTCTGACTCTCAAAAGAAACAAACTACCTTAGATTTAATCTGAACAGTAGATTGGTTGAGATTTTGCCATGACATTATTATGTTATGAGGAAAGAATCTTAGTAATCTCAACCTTCCCATTCAACAGCGTAGATCCTCTCAACTTTGCCTCTGTATCTTTGCCACAATATTTTAATTTAGTTATTTGATTTTAATATTACATATGTGATTATTCCTTTAAAAATTGTTATTCTGTTTTGTCATAACCTGATTCATATAGTTTATAGTAATAGCTTAACCGAATTAATCATTTTCAATCCCTAAGAAGGCAATCTTACTTACTAATTTATCACTTGGTTCGACGTGTACACTTAAACATTCGCATATTATATTCACATGCCAAAATCGTACCCAAATGAGGCTAGTACACTAAAGGATCTAATTAGTACTTGAAATAGGTTATATTAAACAATTATAAATAAAAGGGATTTTTAGGGTTTTTTATTATAATAAAAATATAACGAATAAATAAATATTGATAAATTGAAAAGTGGAATTAATCAAATCTGATTATGGGTGATTAGTTCGCTATCCTAGCAGGATCTTCTGATACGTCCACTAGAATAACGAGTTAGCAAGGACTACTTATCTTTTGACCTCACAGTTTAGATCGATTTGGGGTTAAGGTGTTCACAAATAGGCCATACCAATTTTGGATTAATTCCCACCTTAATAACTTCCTAGGGTCGACAAGCCTAGGATTTTAGGTGCTTCTTTTCCCAAACAATTGATCCATTAAGCAACCCTACAAAATAGTTAATAGATCATACCTGCATTCATTAATCCTCCATAAAGGGATTAGTTCCTTATAGTTTTCATAAACAGTATAGACTCGGTATAAAATGGAAACATGATAAAGGAATTGAAAGTATACAGTTTAAGAAAAAGCCAGATTTGTATTATGAATGAAAGTGAATCAACAAGTTTTGATTATATCCACAAATCAAATCTCCCGAAATAAAACAAAGAACGAACTAAAAGTAAATAAAAAATCTAAGGAAAGAAAAACTTAAACTAAAATTAAAAGATAAATTCTGAGCTAAGTAATTGTTATGTGCCAAATGAGCCTATTTAATGATTTGAGGTGCTTGTCATACTCAACCCTAGGTTAGCTGATGTTCTCAAGCTTTAAGTTGGATTGTGCGGACCAAAATGCCCCATGGCTCGTATTAATTCCCATCCAAATTCAATGTCGTAACACATCAGGACCTGTGTCGTGACATACAAGTCAGTATACTTTTCTTAAGGTTGCCTTTAGGGGTATGTCACGACATCGAAGGTAATCTAGGAATTTCTCCATACTGCTCCCTATGTTATGACATTGAACCCTTCATGTTGTGACATAGTGACTAGTATTGGTTTAGCACGCCTTTTAATGGTCTCCTACACACTTTCAAAGTTCATTAGCTCACCCTTAGGCCTTATTCGGCTCGTAAGGTCAATAAAATACTCAATTTGCGCATTTTATTGAATTTAATTAAACTTACTAAAACATAATTAAAAATTAATGATAATGTTTATTTTCAAGCTCCTAAAGTGTGAAAATTAGTTTAATATGCTACAATGAATTACGGCAGATCAACTACATAGAGTGCCAGTGTCAATTATTTCATATCGGGATCTTCACTTTACGTCTCATTCTAGAAGAAATTGAACAAGGCTTTGGTTACACAGTTAAACTCCAATACGACCTTTCATCCATAATCTGATAGTCAGTCAAAAATTGAAAGAGGCTTTGGTTACACGGTTAAACTCCAATACGACTTTTCATCCATAATTCGATGGTCAGTCAGAAATTGAATGAGGCGTTGTGTGAATGATTTTGAAGGTAGTTGGAAAGAGCATTTACTGATGGCGGAGTTTGCCTATAATAACAGTTTCCAGTGAAGTATCCAAATGGCACCTTACAAGGATCTTTATGGTCGTAAGTGTCGTTCGCCTTTATGCTAAACTGAGTTGGGTGAGAGGAAGTTAGTGGGTTCAGAATTGGCTTCAGAGACAGAGGTTAAGATTCAGTTAATTCGAGATAGGTTAAAGGAAACTTCTGACAAACAGAAGTCATATGCTGACTTAAATCACAAAGACATCGAATTTAACGTAAGAGATTAGGTTTTTCTTAAAGTCTCTCCATGGAAGAAGGTTCTAAGATTCAGTCGAGAGGGCAAGTTGAGCCCTAGGTTCATTGGTCCATATCATGTGCTTAAACGAGTTGGTCCTGTGGCATATCATCTTGAATTGCCTCCTAAGTTTGATCGTATTGATGATGTATTTACTGTCTCAATGTTTAAGATACAGTTTGATTTGTATTACGAAGAAGAATGAATCCACAAAGTTTAATTGCATCCACAAATTAGATCTCCCAAGATAAACAAAGAACAAACTGAAAGCAAGTCTAAAACCTAAGAAAAGAGAAAAACTTAAATTAAAATTAAAAGAAAGATTCTAAACTAAGTAATTGGTTGTCCATAACATGTGACAAATGAGCCTATTTATAGATTTGAGGTGGCCATCATCTTTAACCTTAGGTTAGCTAGCGTTCCCGAGCTTTAAGTTTGATTTTGCAGACCAATACGCCCTTTCGCTTGTATTAATTTTTGTCCTGAGTCGATGTCACAACACATCAGGGCTTGTGTCGTAACATAGAAGTCAGTAAACTCTTCTTAAGGATGACTTCAGGGGTATGTCACGACACCCTTAGGCTGTGTCTCGACATCGAAGGTAGTCTTGGAATTTCTCCATTCTACTCCCTATGTTACGACATCAAACCCTCAGTGTTGCGACATAGTGACTAGGATCAATTTAGCAAACTTTCTAATGGTCTCCTGCACACGTACAAAGTTCATTAGCTCACCCTTAAGCCTCATTCAACCCCTAAGGTCAATAAACAACTCAATTTGCACATTTTATTGAATTTAGTTAAACTTACTAAAACATAATAAAAACCTAATGATAATGCTTGTTTTCAAGCTCTTAAAGAGCAAAAACTAGTTTAATTTGCTATACCATATTACGGCAAATCCCGCCCCTCCCTCTTCCTCTCCTTCTCTTCTCTTCAATTTCTCTTCTTTTCCCTTATGTGTTGTTGCCCAAACCACTAAGATCCACCATCCCTTATTCCTTTCTTTTGCAATGGGTTCTTGCACTATTTCCCCCTCTCATTTGATGCCAATTTACTATGTTTTCCAGCCTTGAGCCTATAATTTTTAACACCGAAAATCGATCTCCATTGCTACCCAAGAGCTCCGTTGCCATCCCTTCCTTCTCGCAAGAGTAAGTGCCGTCTTTCTTTTGTTTTCTTTATGAATCTTTCAATAAAATACCAAATTTTATAGATCTGGAATTGGGGTGGTTCTTGATGATTTTATGATTAATTTTCCAGCCTTCAAAATTTTCTTTCATAGGCTCTCAAATGAGCCCAACTTTCCCACCGTTGGTGGTGGTGCACCACGCCTAGAAGCACCAAAAAGGGCCTGCTATTTATGTAAATTTTACCATCTATTTTGAAAAATATCTTGGTCTTTTAAATCCCTCCTAATAAGCCTTCAATCATATGTGACTTAGGGAAATTTTATCTTGACCGTTCGCCCACTTAGATCTAACAAATCGGGAAGCGTAAGTATGGTAGTTGTGGGTTAATGCAAGATTTTCAATTTGATTATTGGGAGTTGTATTAAATGAATAGATTAGGGGTTTAAATAATTATTTAGCTACTTATTTTTTCAGTATTTTAATCGTGTTAGATTCTAACTTAAACACCTCGAATCAACAGTAAAGCCTTTAGACGTTAGCACATACGTCTCGCATCAAACCAGTGTAAGTAACCTAGTCATTTTTAGATCTGAAAATTTGTATGCTAATGTTGATTTGATCAAACTATTAAGGGAGTGTTCTAAGGTTGTTTTGAAAACATTCTAATAAGATAAAATATTTATTTTAATTTAGGTTTGATTTAATGTCTAAAGGAGAAATTACGGGTTTCGCAAGTGGTACTGTAGTGGTGCAAAAATAAGGTGTGAGCTTTAACCTATAAAAATAAGTGTTAATTAATATTTGTAATATTTAAAAATGATGTTTAAGCTTGCTGGTTCGGCTTAGTTAAATAGTTAAGTAAATTTTTTTTAAGTGGCTGAATCAAGTACATTTTGAGCCCTAACTATATGGCATGTTTGCAAAGTTACATGATTGACTAAATGGTTGTATGTTTCATACAGTTATGAGTGGTTTGATAATATAATGTATGTTGGTTGTATGTATAGCATGTATCGGAATGAAATTAAAGCTTGTATATATAAAATGTATGTATAGGTGAAATACTATGAATTGTACTGAATGAAAGTCTACTATACATGCGCTGTAAAAAATGTTATAAAATGATATGGAAATTATGGCATGATTGAACAACATCATATTAAGGGTGAAATTGAACGTTTGATAAGCGATCTTACAGAGCATAAGTGAATGATATTTTTGAGACTATGTTGAACATGTTATAGAAATGGAAAAGTAAGGGAATTATGATTTGATTGTAATTTGTGTGACATGTCTAATATGCATGAGGTGGGATTTTTATGAATGATGGAGGAGTTCCATAGAGTAATCATGGCATATTAAGTCCAAATTGATATGTAGTCAATGCAATGCACAAGGAGTATTGTGGAGATTGGTAATTTTATCTTATTTTATGTTAAATGGCAATAAAACTGCATTAGGTTTTTATTGTGGTTTAACCACATCGAGCTTTGCTCGCAATTTTTGGAGTTTGGCAGACAGGTTTTGGGACACTCATGGTGTCTAGCGGATGGGGGTAGGAAATCATTATGCATTATGATATACCAATGACAATTATGAATGCTATTGAATATGCTATGATTGTATTACAGTGTTGTTTTGGATGTCTGATCTTAAGTGAATGTTGTATGTACTTATTGATTAGACTCACACTAAGCTAGTTAGCTCACCCCATAGTTTCAACCTTCTCAGGTAACGAACATGACTAGGATCGGACATAGTGTGTAGACATACAACAGACTTCGAACTTAGTTACTATTTTGCTTAAGTTTCCCTAAATATATTTGGTTTTTGGACTTTATTTGAACCGTAGTTTGGGATTTTATTATGTTTTGGGGTTTTCATGCATATATTACGCATACCTTAAATTGGTATTTTTTAGGCATAAACTAAAATTGGACAGATCATAATACTTGGCTTAATGATTAATTAAGTTTTCTGCTGTCACTAAAGATAATAAGAGTCTATAAAAGCAATGATAAGCAAAGTGTTTTCTAAACCACACTAATGTTAATAACATAATAAGGTTGATTTTCTTAATGAACGTTTTCCCAAGATAACAAAGGTAACCATGGTTTTTTCTTAAAAGGGAGAGTACCTAAGTTTTTGTCAAATGGTAGATTAGCTTTGTCACTTAGGCGACTAGTGTAATCTTCACGATTCAGTCATAATATCTAGGCTGAGTTTAGGAGTTTAAAATAAACTTGATGAATAATATAAACATAAAGAATAGATCAAGAATAAGGTTTAAGAGAATCCTAATTGTATTTATTGATTCGAAGCGTAGAAATCCACAAAGAGTTGGTTGAACCCACAAATCAAATTCTCTACTTAACGCGAATAAAAAAATGAATAAATCTAAAGCATAAAAGTAACTGAAAACTTAATTACAAGGAAAATTGTAAACTATGAAATCTGTCCCTAAACAAGTGTAAAGAAAGATTATTTATAGAATTAGGGTTGGCCATTGTCCTTAGCCTTAGTGATCTGTCATAATACGGTGTAGCAGATTAAACTAGTCTTCGCACTTGAGGAGCTTAAATAGAAGCACTTTTACTATGTTTTGGTCAAGTTTTTATAGTTTAGTTTACATTCAATAAAAAGTGTATTTTGAGTCTATTATTGACCTTAGGGGTTGAATGAGGCCTAAAGGCAAGCTAACATACTTAGTGAGTGTGCAGGAGACCATGCAAAAGAATAAAAACTCAACACTAGTCACTGTGTTACAACACGGGGACTTCAAGGTCGCAACATGGGAGAAAAATGCAAGAATTGTCATACTGCCTTTGGTGTCGTCACACAGCCATAGGATGTCGCGACACACCCCTAAAGCCATCCCTGAACTACACATACTACCCTCGATGTTGCGACATAAGCATTAGGATGTCACGACACTGGCCCTGTACGTGAGATAATTACGAGCCAGGGGCATTTTGGTCTATACAATCAAATGTTAAACATGAAAGCGTAGCTAACCTAGGGTTGAGGATGGTGGCAACCCTAATTCTATAAATAGGCTCCTAAACACTTATTAAAGGATAGTTTTTTATATTCTCAATTTTCCCTGTAATTTAGTTTTCAATTTTTTTCCCATTCGTTTAGGTTTTAGATTTCTTTTCAGTTCTAATCAGTCGTGTTCTTCGAAGAACTTGATTTGTAGACACAATCAAAATTTTGAGGATTTCTACGTTTTATTGATCGAATATAATCAGGATTCTCTAAAATTTATTCTTGATTTATTATTCATGAATATCTTTATCATCAATTTTATTATGTTTATGGATTCCATGAGGAACTAATCCTTTTATTGGGGATTAGCGAGTGGAGGTGTGATTGATTAATTATTATGTAGGGTTTTCTTAGCGGATCAGTTGTTTAGGAGAGAAAGAACTTAAACCCTAGGCTTGATAACCCTAGGAATTCATTTAGATGGGAACTAATCCAAAATTTGTATAGCCTATCTGTGAACACCTTAGCCCTAAATCGGTCTAGATTGTTCGGTCAAAAGATAAGTAGTTCTACCCGACTCGTTATTTTAGTGGAAGATCGAGAGATCCTGCTAGGGTAACGACTAGTTGATTGAATAGAAATCTAAAATAGGAATTAGTTATGATCACCAAAGCAAGCTAATCACCCATGTCTTCATTTGATTGAGTTTAGAAATTATTTTTTCGAAGACCCTTTTATTTATGTAGTTTTTAATTCTTTATTTATAAAACCCCAAAAATCTTTCCTTTATGTTTTATTGTAATATAATTTATTTAAACTAATTAATTCTATTTTCGTTTAGGTTAACTTTAATTTAGTATTCGCCTCCCTTAGGTACGATCCCTAAAGTACTTACCTACTTTATTGTAAAACTATATTACAAGCTGACTTGTATACTTGTGGAAACCGCCTCAAATCAATATCTTTAGTTGTAGCATTCACACTCTGGATGTTATTATGTCTGAAGGTGGTCAAGTTGTTGGCATCGTTGTCGAGGAGGCAAGTTACTGAATTAGTTTTAATATTTGTGTTCAATTGAATAATTAGAAACTTTTTCAATTATAGATACAATTAGTCTTTGTTTTTACTAATTTAGTTTACTAACTTCTTTCTTTTTCTTTTTTCAATTTCAGTATATGCCTCAGAGGAGAGAAACACCTAATCAGTTAGTCATTGATCCATACAGACTAATTCAGCAAAATCATTGAAATATGGATGAAAATTATCACATGTGTTTAACGATAAGGTGATATTTGATATTTGGTGATATTTGGTGATATTTGGTGATATTTGATGAAAATTATCACATGTCGTTATTATATGTACTCAATATGAGGTCAATTCATGAATAGATTTACCTAGATCACATAGCACTTTTAGGTTGTAACATTCTGAGGTTTAGGCCATATATGGAATTCAAGAACATGAAGCATCAAAATAGTTTCAAGCATGAAAGTAGTTTGGCACATCATATTGTCCCCTATTCTCCCTCTTAATAACCTTTCCCCGCTCATCGCCTTATTTCTCCTTCTCTCACCTTCCTTATTTCTTCACATAGAAAGTCACAACATAATAAAGTAATTATGTCAAGCTCACAAGTTTTTGTACACTAATGACTAATTTTTTCTATTTTTTTTGAGTTTGTCACATTTGACTTTTTCAACACATCTCACTCACAATGCTTTCATTTTTCAAATACTTTTTCTACTCGTTTTCACTTTTTCTGAATTTTCTTTTATTTTGCACATATTGGTTATCCTATAAGCACTATATCACACTGCTTCTTCCTATTTCACTCTAATTTCACAAAATCCACCATGATGTATCTACTTAACCTTCAATGTGTATGACCAGACGTCTAAATTCATGCAATTATAGAACCAAGAAAAAGGGTAAGTACAAATTGATGTTTTGGCTCAGTTTTTGTATGGAGGTTCATCAGGAAGTGGTTTCTAGCTCAAAATAGGTACTAAGGATCGATAAATAGGTTAAGCTTTTTGGCTTTGGGTTATAACGAAAAATGTCTTAGGTCATCCCTAGATATCTCAATATTCAGAAATTTAATCAATCAAATTTAACTATTTATCATTCATACTAGCATGCTTGTTTCCCTATATTTTCTATTTCATTTGGTATATTCAATTACAAAATGCTTATTTATAATGTAATGTATAGAAATTATTAGTTTCAAAACAAAAATTTTAAAATCATTCACTATCATGCCAAACTTATAGTAAACACAACCAACCTATATACATGCTCCTAACCAATCACTTGTATTTCTACAAGCTCAAGCACACTTTGACAAGAAAATAAAAATAAATTTTCCTATGTTACCCCCACACTTTAGATAGCACATTGCTCCTAATGTGTAACCCTAAATAAATAAGGATAGAAGTTACCCGATTGATCGTGACATTGTTGTAATCTAATGGTGGGCACTTCCTTGTTTTTCAAAAGCTGGTAAATGTTGTGATTCTTTCACTCTAGGTTCTTAAATAGAAAATTCGAAAATAGAAAATATATATAGAAATCTATTATTACTCCTACTCCTAAAGTAATAAAATAAAATAATCCAAATTAATTACAATCCAAAAATAAAATTTAAAAGTTTTTTCAATCATCGGAATCATCAAAATAGTGTGATTTCCCCATCTCTATTAGTGCCTTCCATTTCCCTGAGACGTGGCCTCTAGAAGAGCCTCCTTCCGATGAATGTGCATTTCGGGTTGGGCTATGAATTACGGGCCCTTTTGGCATAGAATATGGCGACTAAAATGTCGTCTCGTATTCATCATCTTCCTCTTAAATATCTTGCTCGGTGGTTTTTTCCTCCTCCTCTTCTTCATCTTTGCTTCTCTACTCCTCAAATGATTCAGATGTATACATGTTTGTCACGTCGTTTGGTTCTCTGATTTCTTTTGTCATGAAAAATCTATAATAACTGGTCCTGATTCCTGCATCCATCTAATCATCAATCTATTTTCGAGATTTCGCTCTCTATTCCTTTTCAAGCTTTTGATGTCGGTTTCTTTTTTAGGGATGCGAGGACTTCTATCTTTTGTTTTCTTCGTTGGTTCAATTCTATATATTGTTTTTTATGAAGCTCGGCATATTGGATGCATATAGAATCTCAAATCAGAATTTTTTTCGACTTCATAAATTTCTCGTTTTCTTCCATTGGAACTCTAGCCTTTTTGCATAGTGACGTCACGAGGTGGGGGAAAAAACTCCGACCTTCTGGCCACTAATACATCGCTTCATGCTGCGATAGATCCATCTCACAGCACATATTTGTTTTTCTGCAAGATACCTTACAACAAAATAGCTCAAAAAGTATTGACATTAGATACGTTTAAAGCAGGTGTAATACGAGTACATAAGAATTGCTTTCATATTTTTGCAATTGGGGACATAATTTCTTGATTAAAATTTATAAGTACTTCAGTATTTGGTCGATGGTTCCATATACCCCTTCCTTCAATTAAATATTTTACAACGTCATCCATCTCTGTGCCCTTAAATGTATCTAAATCTGTATTATCAAGAAGATCATTTTCATAGTATGAGACGCTGTAAAACTCAAAAATTCTTGAGGAGTAACACGTACCTCCTTACCTATAACTGTTATAGTTTCCCAGATTGCACCGTAAGGTCTCCTCATCTCCTGGTCCTTGAAGAGGGCATAAAACTCTTAGAATATAGGAATAACATCATTTTTTTTGGTGGTGACTCAAAAACGCTCCCACCAATGATATCGAACTAATGCGCAAATTTCTTTACATGAAATCATTGATGGTTCGAATCCCCTTTCCTAAATAAATATTTTGCTTTGAAATCCGAGAAAGTATTTTTGGGGATCCGAAACCATCAATTTTTCTTGCACATTATTATTTCTAGTTTTTCTAAAAGGCATTTTCAATAAAATTCATCCTTACTAAAAAAACTAATAGAATATCAAGAAATGTAGTTAAAGTAATAGAACAGTAAGAGTCTTTAGTTGGAACCCTTAACCTTTATTTTAGATCTTGTTGTTTCCTTCAAAAGATTGTTGTCCATTCCATTGTGAATGCTTGATGTTTCAACCTGCACCGAAAAACAAAGAACAGAAAAGATATTGTAGCAAGATTAAAGGGAAAAAAAGGATAAAGGAGATGGTTAGGGTTTAAGGAATTTGAGAGAATATGAGGTTTAAGAAAACTTTAAGAGTTACTAAAGGACCTTCTTAGGTTTAGAATATGGGTATTTTAAAGTTAAAATCGAGTTAAAATAAGTTTAAAGTCGACGGGTTGCACTATGGGTCGAGTCGGCCTTGTAAAATATTGTAGTGATGTTGCAACACAGGGCTTCCATGTCGCGACACCATTGACAAGATACCGATGCCACAATATCAGGGTTCGATGTCGCGACACACCTTGAAATTTTTTATTCTGGAGTATACTACTTCTTATGTCGTGACACATGTGTTGTCTCGAGATGATTTTCTCGATTTGTTGACTCTGTTTTCAGTGTTGCAACACGGAGGTTCCGTGTTGCGACACTGACTCTATTTTAGCCCCTATGCTCGATTTTCAAAGTGTTTGGTTTTTAATTCAAAAACAATTTGAATAAAAGTAAATGCTAAACTATTTGTTAGTCTTAAAATACAACATTATAACTAATTTAGTTCCCAAAATATTAAGTTTTGCTACCGGGTTCATCTGTCAGCTCTGTCAGTGTACACATGGATGGTCTTTTGATTACTTGTCTATCAATATTCGTTCAGCAGTAGCCAGGCCATTCTACTTTTCTTCGTTTATCCCACTCTTTGAACCTGCTCTTTCGTCCTGAATTTATCATAGAGAATACCTTTCGCAAATTAAGATGGTTAGCCACTTTTATAAATATATTATGACCTAGTGGTCCTAAATATTTCTTATAACCCTGATTTTGTGGACCACACTCATAATATGTTTCACTTTTATCATTGACTTCTCTCTTATCAAATTCCCTAATAATCCTGGTAGGGTCAAAAAATTATTCCAACAAAAGGGATTTTTCCATGTTTACCTCGAAATCTAAAGTTATATATTCATTCCACATCTTATACCTGAGTCATTTTAATCCTTCTTCCGACATCTCTTTTAGTTGATAGGCGCTTTTTTCGTATGGTTCCCATAAGAAGTGGGTATTTTCTAGTTTCCTTAACTCTAGCTTCTTATCTATTGGGAGGGTTATTTGATTAAGAGTAATTTCTAATTCACTCATAATTCTATTAATATGTATGGTCCTTAGCTTGATTAACGTCGTGAAACTCCCTAAGCTTTTAAATTTTTGAGGTATCTAATTAAGGAATATTGCTTTGCAAAATGTATCAAGGTTGAATGGGTTTTTTTTTTCACAATTCTTAAGCTCTTCCCTGATTTCTTTTACAAGTTTCAAAGGCTTTGGAGCCTTCTCTATAAGTTCCATAGAAGTTAACACCTTACCAAGTAATTGAAATAAGTTTGCATAACTTACTCCTTTAGTTATATGGTGATGTTGCTCATTCTCCCATTGTGGTGGAATCTATGTTGTCTGAAGGGAAAATTTAGCACTTGAGACATTATTATGTTCATTTGTCCATTCCACTATTGGTTCTGGCTCAACTTGAACATCTTTTTGTAGCATTGTTTCCTCTTTGAATTCACTTGGTTCCTGTTGATTGTCTTCCTAACTTAAGGTTGCCTGGCTACTCAAGATTTCAGCTTCCCAAGATATTGTTGTTGGGATTTCTTCTTCACCTTTGCCTTCACCCTGAGTTTGATCAAAACCATGGCAGGATATGTCTATGTTCGTACCCTGCTCACTGTTCTGCAAATATGTTAAGACTTCACCTCTTAGCTGACTCAATTCTAGCATTAACAGTCTTTGATTTTCCTGAGTTTCCCATTCTTCATAGACTCTTTCTTCATAAATTTCATCATCATAATTTATTTTTTCATCGAACCACATGTAATCAAATTTGTCCATGGTATCTTTGAATCGGTCTCAATGGCTAATTCTATAGGGCTTTTCCCTCTTTTCAAGGGTAGGTGCTGGGATCTTTTGAAGAAAAGAAAAGTGTTAGTAAAATAAAATAAAATAAATAAGAAATATAAGAAATTAAATATTGTATCTATAATTTAAAATTTTCCTAATTATTCTATTAAAGTGTAATAATTAAAATTAATCTAGTAACATTGTCTCCCCGGCAATGGTGCCAACAACTTGATCACCTTTAGACATACTAATGTCTAAAGTGTAAATACTACAACTAAAGATATAATATTGAGGCAGTGCCCGCAAGTATACAGGTCATGTTGTAATATAGTTACTACGAAGTAGGTGAGTACTCTAAGGATTGTACCCAAGGGAGGCAAGTACTAAATTAATATTAACCTAAACAAAAATAGATCTAATTAGTACATTAAATAAATTATATTACGATGAACAAAAAATAGAGAAATTATCTATAAATCTAAGGAAAGAAATAACATGCAGAAAATAGTGACAAAAGAAAACCTAATCTTTAAACTCAACCAATTCTAAGCAAAGGAGTTTAGTTCGCTTCAGTGCTCATAACTAATTCCTATTTCAGTTTTGTACTCAATCAACTAGTCTTTATCCTAGTAGGACATCACGATCTTCTACTAAGCTAATGAATCAGCAAGAACTACTTATCTCTCGACCTTATAGTCCAGACCGGTCTGGGATAAGAGGTTCACGGATAAACAATACCAATTTTGGGTTAATTCCTACCTAAATGACTTCCTAGGGTTGTTAGGCCTAGGGTTTAAGTTCTTTCTATACCAAACAGTTGATTCGCTATGAAAACCCTATATAGCAATTAATTAATCACACTTCCACTCACTAATCGCCCATAAGAGGATTAGTTCCTCATGGAATCTATAAACACTATAAACTTGATGAATAAGATAAACATAAAGAGTAAATCAAGAATAAGGTTTAAAAGAATCTTGATTATATTGATTGATTTGAAGCGTAGAAATCCACAGAGAGTTGGTCGAATACACAAATCAACTTCTCCATTAAACACAAACAAAACAAATGAAAATAAATCTAAAGCCTAAAAGAAACTGAAAAATGAAAACTAAATTACAAGGAAATTTCTGAACTATGAAAGTTGTCCCTAAACAAGTGTCTAAAGAGTTTATTTATAGAGTTAGGGTTGGTCTTCCTTAGCCTTAAGTCAGCTGACATTTTTACGTAAAAATACATTATGTGGACCAAAGCGCCCTTAGCTCGTAATTCTTTTTTCGTGCAGGGCCAATGTCATGACATCGAAATCAGTTTGCTTGGTTTAGGTTCAGCTTCAGGAGTGTGTCGCGACATCCACTGGTTGTGTCGTGACGCCAAAGGCAGTCTTGGAATTCTTGTATTATGCTTCCTATGTTGCAACTTTGGATTCTCATGTTGCAACATGGAGACCAGCCTCAAGCTCTTATGCCTTTTAATGGTGTCCTCACACTCACTAAGTACGTTAGCCCTCCTTTAGGCTTAATTCGACCCTTACGGTCATAAAACAACTCAGATTGCACTTTTTATTGAATTAAAACTAAATTGGAAAAACTACTTAGCACATAATAGAATTGCTCGTATTCAAGCTCTTTAAGTATGAAAACTAGTTTAATCCACTACAATGAATTATGGCAGATCAGTCCCCATAAAACTCCATAGAAGGTAATGCACTGAAGTGCTAGAAGCAGCGTAGTGCTAGAATATTCTCTCCAATACATATACAAATGCTATGGCATGTCAATTATACTATGGATATGTCTAGAATCGTTTAATAGGGTAAACTCATACCTTTACAAAATCAATACATGTATTACCAACTACTTATCAATTTGACAACCAATTGGCTAATCATTTCATCATTGTAATGAATTTCATATATATAAACGTACCTGTCCAACTTGAAAACTAAGCCAACATTTAATAAGTTATATTCTAACACAATTTGTAGTCATGTATCACTAGCAATTCAACAAGATTAGTTACTCAATTGAATTTAAAAGAGTAAATAAATTATATTAGTACAAATCGAAATAGCTAATCCTCGATGGCTTTCGCCTTGCCTTTATCCTATGACAGTTGAACTTCGCATTTAGCTACGTTCAACAAATTAACATACAAGAATAATGTCAAATTCTTATGTTCAATTAACTAAACATTCAAATCAAACATGTTATTTATTTATTCAATTTAGTCCCTACAAACTCCAAAATCCGAAATGCTCGTAACTTTTAATATATAATATCGAATCAAAATTTGATTTCATATTCTTTCATTAGAGATCTTGTACTTTTAATCTATAGCACAATCTCTTAATAACTTTCAATTTTATTCAATTTGATTTCTACTAATAAACAATAATTTTCGGAGCCTACAAACTTAAATCAAGCGTATTCTTAGAACATCTATTACCTTACTAACATAAAAACAAGATTTTCTATCCAAAGTTCTCACCGTTCATCTCTCTTTAACTTAACATTCAACATATTTCTAGCTTTATACTACATCAATTAAACAGTCTAACATATGGGCTACTAATATCTAACAATAATTATCAAGATTTTATCAAAAATTATGAAAGAACACATACTTTTTCCTTAGTACAAGCTTCGGCTATGGAGGAAACCAAAGCCGAAATTTCCTCTCTCTGACTTTGCTATTGCCGAAAATGTTAAAGAGAAAGATGACCCACTAAACTATTATCATCCTTATAATTTTAATTAGTGAATAAAAATTTTATTAATCAATGACAATAAAACAATCATTCAAAATATAATGGAATTTAATGGCTTAGATCATATTTTTCCACAAAGGCTATTATGACCGTGGGAAAATTGTTTTCAAGGACATGGCAAATTGCTATCCAAGGACATACTCCAAGCTTAAATTAGAAATCTCTCATATCTACTTATCTTGCAATTTAGTCCCTGCACTATATAAAACATCTTAATTTATTTATTTACTATTTGATTCTATTTATTAATCCTGCATTCAACTTACTAACTTCTTGATTTGAAATTTTTGAACGGTTCGATTAAGAAATTCAACCTTAAACTGAGTTTTTCGACACCAACGAAAATTGGCTCATTACAGAAAAAGTATATAATTTTATAATATCATTCATTTTTTAAACCTAATTAAAAAGGAATTCTAAGCTAATGCCTTATTGTAAATACACCATTTTAATTAATAAAAAATTGTAACATTCACATTTAAAATTATTCATGTACAATTAAAGATAAAAATAGATAAAATATTACATATTTATTTTCTATTCAGATTCAGATTTAATTTTTATGTTATGTTTTATTTTTATTTTCGATTTAAATTTATAGTTTTATATATTAATTTAATATAATATGAATTATTTTAATTATATTTTAATAAAATTATTGAATTAAATTATCATACTATAATTTAATAATATCACGTGTGTAGCACATGATATTAAAACTAGACTATATATTCTGATTTTATATTTTTTTCAATCAAAGCTTACACTACAATTTAGAAAGTGAATGACGTTAATATTAATAAAGGAATTTCAGAAATTGAGGTGTCAATAACAAACTTTAATCACTTGTTGTTGTTTTTTTAGATTATTGGCATGAATAATCACAAAAGGGAAAAAAGTAAATAAATGTTTGAATTATTAGTACTCAATTGATTTTCTGTAGAGAATGATCCCTTGTTAATGGGGATGCCCGTCTTATGGCTTAGCTAAAATACCAAAGGATGTTCATATCCAGATTACTTGGAAATTAATGGCATTGGCAGAAATTATTATTTCTTTATTTATTTAAAACAAATTGTTAGTAATTAGGCTCAACTGATGGAACTACAAAATTAATTAACCAAGATTCTCCATCTACTTTAAACCTATTATTAAGATGAGAAATTATTATATAAAACTATGATTTCACGACATCTTTATCTATTTTTAATAGCAGCATGACAAATCAGATAAAAATGCTAAAAGTCAGGAGAAAAAATATGATTTATCATGCTCCTAGTAGAAAGAGATATGGATAACGTGGAATCACAGTTTCATACAATCCATTCTCTTATGAAGACTATGGTATACTAAGATTGTCATTACTTGTGATCAACATCCAAAATCTAGATAATAGGTTAGGAAAAAGTTTTGAAAAATATTAAAAAGAAGAAGCAAAGATTATATTTTTATCAAATAAATAAATAATACTCCAGTGCTTGTATGATCAATTGATTTGTTTTCTTCTTTATTAATCTGTGCATTCAAAATTTTACTCTTAAAATGTCTTATAAAGATTGAATCTTATTTGGCAAAAATGAACATTTCTGTTTACCAACTTCAATAGGTTTTGTGGGTTCAGAAAATAAATTTATTAGAAAAGGTGAAATAAAGTTTAATTGGTATTTATTTGTCGGTATTCTCCCTTTTTCTCATTCAATGAAGAAATGAGTGGGTTTCTTTCATTTGTTTGTAGAACTCAAAGTAGAAATAGTTGTGCTTGCTTCAGTGTAAATGATTCGTTGGAAGTTATTGATATTTATAGGACTTAAAACGAATATAATGAATATTTTGATTAAAAAATAAGTGTTGAGGGGAGTAATTTCTTGACTAACTTGTATAATTTAAAAGAAAATCCCCATCATAAAGATATATGTTTCCATCAAGATTGATAGGTCCCATTTGAGTGCAAAATGATATTTATTGATTTATTGATAGGTCAATGACTTGGATATGGACCCACATCCCAAATCATGGGCCATTGGCTTCTTGCATATCCACCACAATAAGGTTAAGCCTCCCCCACTGACTTTTAAAAAATATATATTAACTAATTCTTTTTAATTTGAAAGTATTAAATTAGTTATAAAAACTTTTAACTGGATTTATGTTATTATAAAAGTAATTTATGGATTATTCCCATATCAACATAGACTCTATATTCAGGCGCGAAGCTAGAATAATTTTTTAAGGAGGTCAGATGAAATTTTAATTTTTTATAGTTTAAATTTTTATAATTTTTAAAGGACTAAATTAAATTTTTAAAATTTTAGAGGAGGCCAAAGTATAATTTTTTTATTGCTAATTTAAAATTTTTAAAAAATTTAAAAATTTAAATAACAATTTTATATTTTAGGGGCGTCGAAGCCTTGTCAGTCCGTTAAATTCGACTCTGTCCATATTTAATGGTTTGCTTTGACTGAATGAAAGAGTCTTATATGAAAAAAAATTGATAAACCCAAATGGATTATTTCAGTTGAAAAATAATATTACAAACTAACATTAAAAAACAAATGCATAAATGAATATAAACCCGATGGAGGAAAGACACGTGTATAGCATACCATACAATAATACAAAATGAACTGTCATATGTGTATAGCCTCTTGAGGGTTTAATATGGGGCTGTTGGGAATGATAATGATTGCTTAACCAATATTGGAGCCTTTCCACTTATAGAAAGATTCCTTTTCTTCATTAAAATAACATTCTACAAATTCGGTATGTTTCTTACCCTTTTATTCGATAAAATTATTTATCATTATTTTTGTATACGTGCATTATTTGCTTCCTTTCGATTTTCTTTTAACTTTATTATATTTTAATACATCTTTAATTATTAGCCGTGATTTGTACAATTGATATAAGATAGGTAATTAATAATTAGTGATTAAGAAAAATGAAATATTTGTTTAGTGAATTAATTCAATGAATGTTTAATTACGTTGGTAATTGCTATAAATTTAATTTAATGATTAGTATCATTTTATAATAGTAAAATTCATAGATTAATAAAGGGTAAATGATATTTTCTCATCAACATTACATACATTACGTGATATATGAAAATAATGTGGCCATGAATAATTTGTCTTGGAGATAAATTATTTCATTACTATTTGTTAGCAATTGATTTTTAGGAAAAAGACATAATGGTTTCAATGAGATAAAATAGGTAATTAATAACTCTCATTTTTAGAGTTGTTTTACTATAGTTTTATAGTGTTTTAGGAGGTAATTTTAGCATTTAGATTAATTTTTAGTGCATTTATAGTTTTTCATATTAATTATTTTTGTTTGAATTTTGTTTTATTTTTATCATTTTTAAAGTTAGTTCAAGTTTACTTACTATTTTCCTCTCTACATCATAGGTTCCCAATGAAAAACGAAAGGCTTGGAGCATCGAGTAAAAAATAGTGAAGATAATTCTTTTGCTCCACTAGATTTCAATGTGGTGGAGCACAATCTTTGATTCATAATTTTCAAACAAAAAGCAATCCACTCCACCACAATTCTGCGTCCAGTGGAGCCGAATGATTAAAACCTTACAAATAAGGACTAACGAGATTTAAGAAAAATAGAAGGGAAAAAAGGAGGAATCAACTTGGAGGCTAACAAACAATTCTCTCACACCAAGGAAACTTCAAACTTGCAAAGACAAAAAGAAAAAAAGATCTGGAGCGTTCAACATCAATTTGATAATTATTTTTATCTCTAGATTCTTTCTTTTTACTTTTTCTCAATACAAGTTTGTTATGAATTTCTTCTTGTGATGTTTTCTCAAATCAACATGAACTAAGTTGTGTTTTCTTGGAATGACGATAAACCAAGTTGCATTCATTCAATAGTATTGATTTGTCTTGGAAGAGAAAATTAAGGTTGAAATCTTGACTGAATAGATTAGGATTAACTTCAGTAGTGCTGACGAACGAGTTAATTTGCGACTAGGATAGGAATATATCTGATGCTCTAATCAACCCAATAGGTTTGATCATAGTGACTTTGCCCTACTTACCTAGCATAGGAATATAGCTAGTGGAGAAGGGAGATTAAATTATCTAGATACTACAAGGTTCTGTTTAATGCCATTAAATCTTGGGTCCGTAATTACATAAGTTGAACAATTGAACGAGAGATAATTGATTAATTGGAATAGCTGAATTTAGAGTTCCATATTTATTAAAATTGATTGAAAACCTTATATTATTTGTTTTAGTTTAATAGAGTTTTCATAATTTCTTAGTTTAATTTTAGTAGTAATTAAAATTTATTTTCTTGATTTGGATTAGATAAAACTGAATAGTTGGTATTTAACAGCTTAGAATTTGGTCCTCGTGGCAACAATATCTTCTTAACACTTTATTACTTGATTTGACATGTACACTTGTGTTACAAATTTCCACACATCAGTCATATTGGGAGAACGTATTTATCCCAAATAGATTAAGGATATCTTATGAGGGTAACACGCTTGTAATGATCCGATTTCAAGTGGTGTTAGAAAATACAATTTTTGGACCCCATTTCCATAAACAGAGCCCGTAATTATTTAATAAATATATTTATGGAGTTATTATAATTTTGGATAGGTAATTTAGCTGAATTAGTGATTAATTAAGGTTCAGGGACTAAATTGTAAAGTCCAATCGCTATAGATTTTTAATTAGGAAATGGCTTGGGGACTTAAATTGTAATTAACCAAAGGTCCTAAATAGCAATTAGACCCTGTATAAGCATTTGAAGTGGATGGTATAATCATGTTATTATTATTTTTATTAAATTAAGAATTATATAATTAAACTAAGGTTAATTAATTAATTAAGCAAACAATTATGATTTATAAGTGAAATTTGGTGGGGAGAAAGAAAATGTATCTTCCTAACCGAATAAAAAAAAAGAAAAGAAGGGGACACCATTTTTCATAAGGTTTAAGCTTTTAGCTTCAAAATTCAAGTAAGTCATTAGTTATTTTATTGTATTTTTTATGTTTTGAGGTCATAAGAGCTTGATTTAGCTATTCCATGTACCAATTTGTAAAAATTTTAAAGTTTCAAAAGTTTCATTATTAAAATTGAAATTTTTAGGTGTTAAATTGATAGAAATTAAGCTTAGTTTAAGAAAATGACTAAATTATAAAGCTTAATTGATAATTTTGTGTATTAGGGACCAAAATAAATAAAATGTAAAATTGATAGTAGGAATAAGAAATTGGAGGTCCCTAATGGATAATAGTGAAATCAAACTTTTATCCAAAGGTATAGATTGAAGGTTATGTTAGCCCTAGTTTTAGGGACTAAATTGATTAAATTAAAATTTTCATATAAATTGATGATTTACTGGGAATTGGTCGATTATTGATAGTTCTATATGTTTTATGTTAATTCGAAACTAACATTGACACGAATTCGTCAAGAGGAAAAGGAACATCCAAAGTCGTCGACGAGTAGCTCGAAATTTCAATTTATATTTCTATGATTCGGAAACTATTTATTTTCCACATATGCATGTCATTTTGAATTATATGGAGTTCAAGCTGAGTTACTGGTAATTACTTGAGTTGATTGATGTATTGGAGATCGATTTCTGAAACAAGGACTAAATTGAATAAAATACAAATTTTATGATTTACTTGATATATGATAATTGGCATGAAATTGTATTGAAACATATTCTATATGCTTTGAAATTATAAAAGGTTGTGATTGATGAATTGTAAATCCAACTATATGTATTGAATTAGAAGTTTAATACCCTATTAGTTGTTCAGACCGAGTCAGATATAGTTGGCACATCATGGGGTTAGAGTATCGATTGAAAATCATTTTTGCCTGGAAATTTGGGGTGGTAGATCGTATTTGTAATTCATCATGGTCGAGCAACCTGAGGTGACAGAATAATCAATTTGTGAAAGTCATCATGGTTAGGCAATCCAAAGTGGTAATATGTTCTTGATAGCATTATCGTTGTCGAGTAACCCGCAGTGATGGATCTGTGTATCTGTCCTGAGTTTGTGTTAGTTAATAGGGTTATAAATGAATGAATTACTTGATTAATATGTGGATTAATATATATGAAATGGAAATACAATAAGTGAAATGAATTGAAATGAGCCCTAAGTGCCAATCATGCATTAATGAGGCAATAATTACAATGGAAAGACTTATCTTAATGTCATATCAGATGTCTAGTAAGTTTGTGAGAAGTATCATCAAGTTGTTGCATGTTACAAATGAAATATATTTGTTACTGCATGAATAAAAAGAGTGTGAATCAATAAGATGAGTGTATGAATCTAGGTACATACATTTGGTGTTAAGTAAGTAAATCTTTCATTTTTGATGCCTCTGATAGGGCAGGTACATTGCTAATCAGACAAGTAGATCATGTTGACCACGAAAACACTCATGATGTAGCCTCCGGTGAGATGCAAATCGGATTGGCAAAACACGACCTGAGGATGTGTAAGCCCATGAGTCTAAGACCCATGGCATTGTGTGTCAATGAACACACTCATGGTGATGCCTCAAGTGAAAATGGACTAGATTGGTAGATCACGACATGAAGTTAAGTTTCATACCATTTGGGAAAAACCCCATAACAACCTTTGAGATAGTTCGACAAGACAGTAAACACGTAATTCTTTGTGATGCCTTAATGGTGTATTCTGTAAGGCCTTTATGGCATACTCGATGAAGCATGTATGGCTTATTATGTGATATTTATATTACGTATTCTTATGCCCTTGTGGCGAAGTCTGGTCGGACGTTTCGGTGTCATGATCTAGGTAAACTTCGAGATTTCTATGCTAACTAATGTGACGATAGAGAATTGGTAAGTTTAAGGATATATCTGCTTGTTTAGTCTTATGGAAAAATTTGAATATGATCTAAGTAAAACTTTTAAAAGAGTTTTCCAGTAGTATTATCTAAAGGGTGAATCCACCATATTAGTCTGTCAGTACAGGAAATTGGCGTATACATAGTTATGAAAGGTTTAAAGTTTCTATTAGACTTGAGTTTGTCTACGATATTTAAGGAAATAATTTGAGTTATTTGGTAACCGCCAAAACTAAAATATTTTCACGCCATGTATGAAGACCTTCTAGAATCTAAGTTGTTTGTCAAGTTGGACGTTCTCATGATATGTAACATAGTTGTTTGGAATTATTTTAAATGATTTAGAATATGTCATTATTAGTATAAGTTATGACTTTGGGTTGATTTGATATATGATCTTATTAGTATTCTAATAGCTACCAGAATCAGTATGAGAATCTGCCAAAGGTAAAGCCACTCTGGAATTCATCTTAAAAGTTCAGTTAGTTTTACTATCTTCCTAGAATAGTGTCTATGAGTACCATCCTAAGGGAAAAGTATTCAATGTCTTTTTGAAGGAAATTTCGTTGATGGTAGGTTCTAGATGGATATTCATTTGGAGAAGTACATATTAATTGTAAGTATTGATTAATGAAATCTAGAATTAGTCCAAAGAATGATTCGTGAATAGATTAGTCGAGCAAGGAAGTGGATGAATATGTATACACTGATAATGGAAAGTATCCGCCAAGGAAAAAGATGAAATCCATGATCTTCAAGATGAGCAGTTCAATTGGAAAGGTTTCAAGGTAAGTTGGGTTAAAACTCACTAAGTTTGCGTGATCTTATATGTGTTTGTTCTTGTCTCAGGTTTTGTTGTAAGAGTGAGTTCACCTAGAGTGACCACGCCAAGAATGTGCCAAGGTAGCAGCAAGTTGGGATATTATGCATATAGAGGACATCTTAGGAGTATGGCGCATGGTTTTCTTCACCTTAAAGAGTATATTTTTAATAAAGTTTTATATTGTAACGTTGTACACTATTTGATACTGGAATGTAATTATTTAATATTCTCTTTTATATTAAACAAACAGTTCAAAAGAAATAATAAATATGTTTAAATATAATTCTCGATGGTAGTTTAAATTTTTTGTTAAGGGTTTTGAGTTGTAACATCCAATATCTAGATTCGATAATCTGGGTCGGGTAGAGGGTGTTATAATTAATTGGTATTAGAGCCTTCATTTTAGCTGAGCCTCTAGAAGTTAAGTGAGAGTCAACCTTGTATGCATAATACGTCAAACCTGGCTTAGTCCCTTAGTTACATTAAAGATTTCTATGTATAATGGATATTTTTTGTATTGATTATTACTGTGATAGGAAAAATAGTTGGAAATGAAATGATAGCTTCATTGATAAAATACTAGAAGGATATTACATGAGGAAAAAAAAAGTAAGTATAAGTGAAAACAAAATGAAATACTTAGTTCCTTCCTTCAGCTGGCGGATCATTAGCTCTGTAGAGGCTATATCTGTTGCTGGGGCTTTCTCTAAATCTATTGAGTCTTCTAAGTCTTCCTCCACATATTATATCTCAATTTTGATGGGAATAAAGAAGTTAGGTGATTGTTTCCATTATTTCTAGAAATTCTCCCAATCCTCACCCTCAGGGTTGTAGACATTGAAGTTCAGTGACTTAGTAGAGATCTTCTGAAGGTAGTTAAATCTACTTGACTTAGATTAAGAGGGCTCGCAACCACTTGGGCATGGAGAACTAGGTTAGACCTCAGTTTTGGTAGAGCCTCATTCATATTCTTCTTTGTATCCTCCTGGTATTTTCTTAAAGCTTCTTCGCTGGATTCGCATAGACCTTCCGACTTTATTTTGTAGCGTTGTTCTTGGGCCTTAAGCTTCTCCTCCCAATATGACTCTCTATCCTTCAACAAATTATTCTCCGCATTCAGTCGCATGCATTTGGCATGTGTATCTTTGTACTTAGCCTTCCAAGTTAGGACATAGGACTTGAGTTGTTCGATCTTGTTCTTATCAATTTGATGAATTTGGCGAAACTGGGCCAAATATTATTCGTCGGCTTTTACAGCCTCCTCCAAACTTGCTACCTTAACACGATGAAGATCGTTTATTTCTTGGAGGGCCCAACTCCAAAGGCCGTATTCCACATATAAGGCTTGTGAAGATTTTGCCAAAATTGAAAGAGGAGATAACTTAGGATTTGACGAGAGATAGAAAGTAAAAGCCTCTTTTACCTAATAAGGCACTAAGCTACTTTGCTGTTAAAAGATCGAGCTTAGAAAGACATAAAATAGCCTTGACCTCAACAAATCACGCCAAGGGAAAAATTCTTCTACTTCGGCAAAGAAAGCATTGTGAGGTTGAGAACTAGAAGGAACTACTAGTTGATCAATGGTGTGAACTTGGGAGTCTGCAGAGTGGGCAGACTCCACTAGCAGAGTAGGAACTGCAAAAAGGGCGAGAAGTGGAGAAGAAAGAGTTTCTAGTGTAACAAGCCCTTTTTTTAGTTTACTCCGTATTAATTATGGGCATCACTATCTTAAGTATCTTAGGTGCTTCCTTCTACCCTGGGCCTCTTTGAGTTTTCTTCACTGATGATTCTCAAGGTGGAGCAACAATATCCCTTTCACTCGCACGGGCCTCATCTAGAATGTCTGTGATATCCATGTTGTGTGTTGGAACAGGCATAGTATGAGAACTTGAGGAAGACCTTACACCATCAACATGAGAGTTAGCCTGATCGGAAGAAGAAGTAAAACGTGTACCATGATTTCTAATATTTTAGTGGCGTAGACGTAGTCCACAAATGTTGTAGAAGAAGAAGAGAGGTTCCTTTATGTTTCCTACTAGAACTTGTGCCAAATCACCACTTGCATTATGAGGTCAAGCCATTGAAACAGAAAAAATGTTAAAATCATCCAACCAATTTAAGAGGCCATTTGGTTGGCGATCGTTTAGAATCAAATCTTGTAGGCAATATCGAAAGACATTTCTAACTGAGACCAGGGGTGTTCAAATTTTGGTTAAAATTGAATTAATCAACCCAACAGATCTAATTCGGTTAATCGATCAATTAATCTATCTAATTCAATCGATAGCCGATTAATGATTTTTTAGAAGTTCGATTATCAAATAATTCGGTTCGAAATTGGGTAATTAACTGAATTAATCAAATTAACTTCGATTAACTCGATTAATTACCCGATTTAACATTATCAATTTATTTTTTAGATATGTTTTATACTTGTTTTAACAAAAAAAAAAACAAAACCATATAAATTTTAGTTAATTCGATTAACCGACCGAATTAACCAAAATATTTCGATTTGGTTATTTTTTTTTGAAAAAAATTCAGTTTGGTTAATGGTTAAAGGATTAAAAAGTTCAGTTTGTTCGGTTAATACTAGTTTTGTTCGGTTAACCGTTTGAACACCACTAACTGAGACAACTTCCACCAACTCTAATACATGCACTCCCCTCAATTGTTTGTATTGTTCCCAGGCAACTTGGAAGTCGACTGGCTGACTTTGTGCATAAACACTTTCTCGAGAAAGGGACCATCATGTAGGAAAGTTGAACCCAGTCTCGTGTTTACAGATAACTCCCACAATTTATCCTTCCTTAGATGAGGATTGGAAGCCCAATTCTATATTATGGGCTCATAGCCTTGGCGTGTACTGGAATGGGCATTACAAATTGAAGTGTATTGTCTCTTTACTTTCAACTGGTAGATCTTTTGGAAAACACCCAACATTGGTGCCTTGTTGTGCATACAATAGTCGATGAAAAAGGCCACCAACATCCACCAGGATAAGGCCAATAGTTGCATTGGTGTGATGGCATAATTTTTGAGCACCACGCAAAAGAAAGGGTAGAGAGGAAAGTAGAAGCCAGCCTCCAACAAGATAAGGGAAGAATGAAACCCCTGGTATTGTCTCTCAGAGGACAACTGTAGCACCCTCAAACCGATTCGATTGGTCAGATCCGGATTTTGGGTATTACCACGCTAAAACAAACAAAAACTTAATCTACTTGTACAGTTTACATTCAATTATAATTGTTTAAATCATGACTTTTTTATAAAATACATAAGTGTGAACCAGATGAAAATTCAATTAATTTACACAAGGAATTTATATACAATCATGATTTATTTAATATCCTAGTCTATTAAAATTATTTCGTGTAAAAGAATTATGTAAAACAACTCAGGCTCAATCACACCATCAATTTGCTCTGTATGCATAATAGCCCACTTCGCCACTCTTTTGGAGTAGCCCTGGCATCGTCCCTCCTGGCGCAATCCCTAATCAACTTACCTGCGATACAAAACAATGAGGTAAGTTCATGAGAACTTACTAAGATGAAGTCCCTTTACCTGTATCGTCTCAGTACAATGCATCTGGTAATATCATTATCATCTCATTATTCTTCATTCTTCAACCTGTATTTGGCGAGTACATTTCTTCTTCATACCATAGACAACATGCCTTGCTTGTGACCATTCTTACCTCTTAGCATTTTCGGTACATTACTTATGTTCTTCACCCAACCGTTTCATGATTTCCTTGACTATTCCCATATTGGAACCCAAACTTCAAAACTTTGTTAATTGAGTTGTTCTTCAAGTCCACTTGGTTCATACTCTAAATTTTCCACATACCCTGGTACGCTCCATTTCCTCTGTACATATCTTGAGACTACGTAGGATATGCCACAACATTTCCTATAAAACTATTCCTTCGGAGTTCACCACACATATCGTTCTCTCAAAGTTTACCATATCAACCAGTCCTTCAGAGTTAGCCACACATTTTATTCTTTCAGAGTTTACCATATCTACCAGCCCTTCTAAGTTAGCCATACATATCATTCTTTCAGGGTTTTCCATATTTACCATTCTTCTCTTTCAAGGTCCTCCACAAAAGTGTTCCCTTCAAATGATAACCACTAAGGCCTTTCTTCAAAATACGCCACGAAGGCGTTCCTTTCTACAAATCACCATAAGGGCTTCCATTTCACAAATTTCCATAAGGACTTCCATTTTAGATACGCTACAAAGGCTTTCAATTTAGATACTATAATATCCAATTTTTGGTGAAATCGAAACAATGGTATCGAACCACAAATTTTATGTCAAAAAAATTATTTTATTATTATTTTAATGTCTATAGCATGATAGTATTTTCATATAAAAGTTTCACAAAGAAATTTTATCGTTTGCATGTTTAATTTGATAAAATGATTAAATTGCAAAAGGTGTAAAATTGAGTTCTATAAGCTAAAGGGATTAAATAGTTTTGATAATAAAATTTTGGAGGTTTTATGTTGTAATTAAACCATCCATAATGTGAGTGGACTTATATGGACACATTATTAATGGTTTTTATAAAGGCCCGTTTTTAGTGAAATCGGAACAGTGGTTTTGAAACCACAAATATGAAGTAAAAAATTTTATTTTAATATTATTTTAATATCTATATCATGATAGTATTATAGTATAAAAGTTTTGTTAAGAAATTTTACCGTTTGTATGCTCAATTTGTGAAAAAGGACTAAATCGCGTAAAGTATGAAAGTTGTGTTCTATTAGATAAAGGTGTTAAATAGCTATATAAATTTAAATTGGAGTCCTTATATGGTAATTAGACCATTAAAGGTGATAGTTGATGTGCATGGCTTGAGAATTTTGTTATTTTTAAAGTTAGATAAGGTTAAAATGGTAAATAGTCAATTAATGAATAAATTAAATAAAACAAAAAGCCATCATTTTTATTTCTTTAACCTACCAAAATTTTCAGCAAATATTGAGGTTTTTGAAGCTTGAAAATTCAGCCAAGAGAAGTCCTTGCATGTAAGTAAATTTGGTGTTTGTTTTTGTTGATTTTTTATGTTTTTGAAATCGTTGTTACTTAACCTAGCTAACTAGGGGACTAATTTTAAAAAATATTGAATAGTTTGAGATTTTCCATTGATGAAAATTCTAGGGTTTTTAAGTTTAATGGAACAAAATGAATCTTTGTTGTTAGTTAAACAAATTTTGTTAAGAGATTTTTTATGAAATTGTCAATTAGGGGTTGAATTGTGAAATATAAGAATTATGTGTTAAATATGTGAAATTGCGGAATGTATGGGCTGCTATAAGCACATATATAATTTGGCTAGATTTGGTCGTAGGTGAAATTGCATGAATTTCATTTTACGAGCCAATGGACTAAATTGTAAAAAGTTAAAAGTATAGGGGAAAAATAGAAAATTTTCCAATTCGGCTATAGCATTACAATGAAATAATTAATGATGAAATAATAAAAGAAAGGGTCTAAGATCAAATTTTCATTTTTCCAAGATTTAGGAAAATGAAAAATTCAATGATGGTGGAGTTTAGAGTTTAAGGTTACCGTTTTTATATAATTGTTAGGATTATGAGTAAGCCATGATTAGATTTTTTTTATTGGTGAGATGGTTGGTTTGGTTTATTTAGATAGAGTTAAAAGTGATGAATTGTTTTAATTGATTCCATTTAAATTTTAATGAATAATTTTAAAAATATTTTTATTTAAAATTTATTATAAAATAGATAAAAATTAATATAAAAATATAAAAATATTCATATTAAAGTATATTTTTCAAATATTTTATTTTAATGTGTGCAATTTGGATAGATTGGATTGGATCTTATTTAGGCTTGAGCATAGATGAAAAATTGTTATAAAAATATATAAATATTAATATGCGCTATAGTAAGATGACAATATTATGATAAACAATTGGAATGCATTTAATATTCTTAATATGATATATTTACCTATTTTAATTTTTTTACTTACGAGTTAAACTATTTTTATTTTAATTTTGTTTGAATGGCATATGTGTCATTATTGTTAGTCTCACAACTTATATTTTATTATATAGTTTACGCTATTTAAAAAATATATTTTTATTTTATATTTGTGGTTTCTACACGTGAATTTATTGTACTTCTAAATTTTTTTATAATTTTTAGTTATGATTAACTAATTAATTACAGGAATTATAAATAATGCGCCTTCTAACCACATATTGGCCAATGAGGTCGGGTGTCTTTATTCTTTGCTGCGGAGCTCAATTATCCATGGCAATGCTCAAATTTACGTGCAATTAAAGGTTGCCAACACAACAGATTGTAAAAGGAAAACAGAAAGTAATTTAGGAAAGAATCTATTCAACACTTAATCTTGATGGGTTCAGTTTTTATCCCATTTTCTAGAAAAAAGACTAAATTTATTGTAATATTTTTAACATATTATATTAAATAAATGATTAAAAATTCTATATAATATAATACTTAGTAAAATAAATCATTATTATTATATATAATAATGTCTTTTAAATATTGGTTTGCAAAAAGTATTTATAAAAAGCGAGAGAGACAAAAGGCTTGCTCAATTAAAAATAGACAGCTAAAAGCCGTAAGCTGAATAATTGAGCTGATGGGAGGTCGGCATCAAAAACTCCTATTCTATTTCCTTCCAATTATAAGATAGGCAGGCACCGCCCAACTAGACATGTCCCGTAGGCCCGTCTCGCTTCAGCCAAGCCTACTCAAAAAAATTTCGATTTAGGTATGGTTAAACCAATTAAATCACTATTTTTAGTTTGATAAGTTTAATTGGCTGATTTGATTTTAATTAGATAAATTATTTAAAAAAATAAAAAAATTAGTTCTATTATCGGTTCAACCGATTTTGAATAATTTATTCAAAATTTGATTCAATATTTTGTTATATATTAGCTAGTTCCTAATTCACTGGTCTAATTAACTAGCTTGATCCAATTTTAAGAACCATGATTTCAGTATTATTTATCACTAATTAAAATTGTTTTTAAATTTCTTTTCTAAATTTTCTCTTATGAAATGAATAATAAACTTCAACTGAGAGTTGGGTTATTGAGTTGAAATATAATCTAGAGAAACGAAGAAAACCACAATATGACCTAATCCGACCTATGAACATCATCTTTTATTAATAATCTCTTCCTTTTTCTTTGCTTGATTATGTATCTCATTAAGGAGGATGAGAATGAAGGTTGAGGCGTAGTGTAGAAGATATTTTGTAGAAATAAAAGATGATTAAAATTTGCTTTCATCTTTCATTTCAAGCAAACCAGGAAAGCAAATAAAAGGGTCCAACAAAGGCAACAGTCGAAAAAGATGGATCATTTGATATGGATGAAAACTAGCAATATAATATTTTCATTTGTCAATTATTGTGTGTTTTCAACATGATTGTTGTGTCTTTTTCCTTTTGGAGGTTCTTCCATCTTAAACAACCCCACGTGCTTAAGTTACAAAGATTCTTTAAAGCCATTGCATAACTGATTACTTCAAAATCCAACCTAAAAAGTAAACACAACTCCATGACTTTTAAGGTCGGTAAAGAAAATATGTATCCATAGTATAAACTGCAATCTGCAAGCATTTCTATTTCATTTTCAGGTTTGGGCCTTAAATACTTGGTGATCTGTTGGGCTTTTCAGCTGAACCTTTTTAATATGGAGGCTGCCCAAGGCCTGACATTGACTAGGACGAGCCTAGCTTCAATGACCCATAAAAGTATGAAACTGAAATCATAAAAAAATGGTGCTTTTGAATAAAATATTTATTCATGATTTCATTCCAAAAATAATAATGCTTATACAAATGTTATTCGACATTTACCCAAGAAAAAAAATTCAATCTCAACTCTTCTTTTGCTTATTAAATAGCACAGGTTCACAGCCTCATCTTCTGCACATGAAAGAAATTCTTTCATTCTCTTTTCACGTTTCCTTTCATCGTAAAATCTCGGTGCTGGTGTCCATAGTTGCCTGGTTCAACACTTTGGAAGATCACTTGGAGGAGGAAGAAGTGACTGATTAGGCCCTTTTCCATTGTCCACCAAAAATGCCATCTTAAGTCCCCATGTTGTATGCACTTCCAAATGGCAGTGCATAAACCAAACTCCTGAAAATTCAAACAAAGAAATTGAGTTCATAAAAAGTTTAACGGATGAAAAACGTTCGGAAAATGAATGGTATTTATCAGAACATTGTGAGTGTATACCTGGGTTATCTGCACGGAATCTAATAGCCACCCATCCACCAGATGGTACCCCAATTGTGTTCCTCTCGACAGGATCGACAAGGTTAAATTTCTGAGGATCGGTTTTGGGATTATAGTTTCCAAGTCCCTTACCAACGGCAAAGAAATTGAATCCATGTACGTGGATTGGGTGGTTCTCAGGTGCTATGATTCCAGTATCTTGCAAAACAAGTTGTACCGTAGAGTTATAAGCCAGCCTGAAAACCTTGGTCCCATTTCTTGTTTGCAAATTCTTTGGTGGAGTTCCGGTGTAATTAAAGACGTGCGGTGGGGTACTAGGGAAATCAGTGGTAAACACCCCACTGGTGTTGAAGAAATGTGCTTGAAGTAAGGCTGTAGTAGGCATAGTGAATGTCACATTGTTAATAGAAGCTACCACGCGGCTTCCATTACCGGCTTTGCAAGTAGGACAAGGGTTAATCCCCAGTCCGACGGTAAAGTAAAGGTTATGATCAATAGTTCGTGGGACCAAGGCAGGGAATTGTTTGGAATTGAGGGAACGCAGAGAGTCTATAAAGTTGTTGGCAACTGATGTGGCATTTTGTGGTGGTGGGGTAGTGAGACTTGTGGGGGTGTTGTCAAGTGTGCCCGAGTAGTGCAATGTTGCTGTTGCTGTCAGGTTATCGACTGCAACCGGAGCGTCCATAAAAGGGGAGGCAGCAACCATGTATTTGCCTGAATTTTGATCAGCAGAGACAAGGACATTGGTGGTTTGGCCCGGTGCTATTACGACTGTATCAATTTTGAACGGCTTAACATATGTGGCGTCAACTTCGACAACAGTGAGCTTATGGCCGGCAATCTTGAAAAAGAGCTCTTCATTGAGTGCAGCGTTGATTAGGCGTAACAAGTAGGTCTTGCCGCTTTCCACTGGCAATGAGAAACCTCCTGGATATGATAGCAACATAGACCATATACATCAAAGATCTTAGTTTAAAAACCAAGTTTCAAGATTTGAGACAAAAGTGAAAGGGAAGGAGAGTACCCTGTGAAGGACAACCCGAGACCCTTCCTGGGTGGCCGTTTATGGTGTGAGCATCCGAAACATTTGGAGCCAATCCAGATTTGAGTGCTTCATTGATCACTGCTTCAGTGTCGGATTTCCACCACTCGGCGAGTACAACAACTACTTCCTTGTGGGGTTTCGGAAATGGATATGGAACACCGCGCTTAGGCAAGATAACAATGGCACCATGAACCGTGGACCTTAACCACAGAATATGCGCATGCCATAACAGTGTTCCTCTTTGGCCTGTGATGGTAAAGTTATATACATAGCTTTGCCCTGACTGAATTGGACATTGTGTTATATATGCTGGCCCATCCGCCCAACCTGTTCGAAGTTGCCTGATACCATGCCTGCAAAATCAAGTGAAACTAGGGGTCCATTTCTATGTTTGATTTTTTGAAGTGATATTCATGAATCCAAAACAGGGATTTTGGTGCTGACCAGTGTATGGAAACATTGTATTTGACATGGTTGACGACTTTAACAAGCACCGTATCGCCTTCCCTGGCGTACAAAGTTGGCCCTGGGAACTTACCGTTGACGGACACAATGGGTTTACTTGAACATAATCGAGTGGTATTCTTCATTACCACCTGCGCATGTTACCAACACCTCAAATTCACTTAATAAGAAGCTTAATTTCTACATAACAAAGTAAAAAACGAAAAGTTGCTACTGAAACTGAACTACTTTACGTAAAGTAATTAAACAATATGTACTTACATTAAACTTGTAGTGCCGAACAGTGCAATCGACAAAAACAGGAAAAAGGACTGCGACGACAACTAAAACTCGAATCGAAGAGTACATTGTGTCTCTTTTCTTCTAATCCCTTTTCACCTTGTCCCTCTCTTTATCTAAATATTTTTGGTTATTGTTTGAACACTTAGTTCACCTCGGCCTAGTTGCACTCAGGTATGACTCACCACCGTACCCTTTTAAAGGGTGATAAGCCAATTGCTGCCATGTCGTTGTTACTTAGTTAGGTAGATGAATGTATCCTTTAGAAACAAGAATTATTGAGAATTAAACAGAGGGTTTTCCCATGATTTCTTGCATTTCACATAAAGTTGGTTTTTTTTTTGTACCAAATCATAATTGGAAGTTAAGTTATTGAACCTCTTAAATGCAGTTTCCAATTAATTGAGCTTAATCAGAAATTTGGTTGGTTGGAATTTGTGGTCAATAATTTACATTTCAGCCAGAAAAAAATTAGCTATTTTTCTCCAAGATATTGGCTAAAAATGCTGGTCTTTTTTACTTAAATCATTTAGCACCCTAAGTATTGAAATGAGACTATCTAGACAGATTCGGCCAAGTTAATTGAAATAATAAAAAAATAAAAAAGAAAGAAAGAAGAGGAAGCAGTTGAATTTGTATTCTTATAGTTTTAAAAGTTAGAATATCCTGAACATTTCTATGGGCCACCCGTTTTAGTCGATCACTTTTTTAAATGCAATCATGGACCTATTAGAAAAAATGAATAACAAACATAGAGGATGACTATCTCAACTCAATTCTCAATTGATTCAATTTCATTTAAGCTTAATAAATTCACTGTTCACCTTTTTTTCGTTACTATTTGTTTGTTACAAAATGATTCTTTTACAGTCAAATTCTGTTATATTACTTATATATATTGAGGTCATGAGTACTTTGATGAATATGATTGTGAGAATATTTTTCCCTTTCATCTATAATTTCTTGTATAGTATTAGAGTAGCAGTTTTTTTTCACTTCTAATCATGGAGACGGGATCTATAGATCCAGCACTTAGGAAGGAATTTAATCCGGTTACCTTTGTTACCCAAAAGGTGGTGACTCTTATAGATGATAATACTTTTCTCGCTTGGAAGCAGCATGTTCTTCTTATCATCAAGACCCATCATCTTCAATCGTACATCGATGGCTCAATTGTTGTCCCACCTCAGGAGATTCTTGGCGATGACAATATAGCTGTGGAGAATCCGACGTTTATTCACTTTGAGCAACAAGATTCTGCTCTCTCAGCATGGCTCTTTTCCATTGTCTGTACTTCATTGCATAATCAACTAATTGGTTGTTCTTCTTCCGCTTTTGAGCTTTGGTAGGCATTGAATCGAATATTTGGTACACAATCCACTACCAAGGCAACGAGGTATCGATCTCTGCTTCACAAATTTTTTTTAAAAAAAATGACTCCTCTATGTTTGCATATCTATCAAGCATCAAACATCTCTGTGATTCTCTAGCAAGTTGCAACCAACATGTGTCTCTTGAAGAACATCAGTCAACGATTATTAACGGGCTTCCACCCGAGTTCGATCACGTGGTGTCCATTCTCACCACCAGTCAGGTGCCTTTTGATTTACAGGGGATTACAACAACCTTATTGGATGCTGAGGCTTGACACCAGGCTAATTTCTCCTAGGTTCCTGTTACTGCAAATCTTGTTGTAACTGAGAAAGACACAACGTCGCTTCCTGCCTATAACAGTCAACCTCCACCATAGTGTGGAAAAATTGGTCATATGGCTCACGGGTGTTGTTATCGCTATGACGATTCCTATGAGGATTCTACTGGTGTTGCTTCTCACTCTGGACCTAGACATATGAGATCAGTTTCTTCTGGTCCTATCACCCGCACAAGTTCTAGCCCTTATTTAGCCCACATGTGCTACATGGATAATGGTTTTATTGGACATTGTCATCTTGAAGCCCATTGATAAGGCATAAAAGTAACATGTTTTTAATCCCATTCTTGATGCATTTTTGGATGATTTATTACGTAAATTAGTGAATTTGATGCTTCTAATCATTTAAATTCATGTTTCTATACTTAGGTGAGCATAGGGGAGCGAAAGAAAAGCTAAAATCGAGCAAAAAGAGTTGTTTTTAGCAGCCACATGCCCATGTGAGCCACACGAGCTAGCCACACGCCCGTGTGAACCACACGGGCTGACCATACGCCTATGTGCCAGCCCGTGTGATTTTGCACCCTATTTCCCAAACACGCGAAAAAACCAAATTTTTAGGCTTTCTGAGCATTTTAAAGTCTATAAATATCAATTAGAAGAAGATCTAAGCGGGCATGCAGAGAAGATTGAAGAAATTACTCAAAGAACGCCATCAGAATCAATTCAAAAGCGGATCTCCTTCAAGATTGAAGATCTCTATTTAATTTCTTTTGAAGTTTTATTGAGTTTCTTTATGTCTTGTGGTTTTTCTGTCTTTGAGATGTTTCCATTTCAGATTATGAACTAAATTCCTAGATACCTAGGGAAGATGAAACCTATGGTGAATCTTATTATTTGATTTCTGAATTACATGATAAATACTTGATTCTTGTTTTCAATTATGTATGCTTATTTTGAGTTTTAATATTTTGGGGATATTAATTCCTGTTTAATGTGCTTATTTCAGTGGAGCAAAAGTCCCTGTTTAAGAATAGATCTAGCATAATTGAGTGGAGTTGCATGCAATCCTATAAATAGGACGACATAAATTTACTAGATTAGAGTCAAATCTAATAGGGGAATTCATAGATCAAGTTAATGTGAAAATAAGGGTTTTAATTAGAAAGAGATTTCAATTAATCAACCTAGAGTTAGTTGTTCTTACTCTTGAAAGAGATATTAACACAATCTAGGGATTTCTACGGATCAAGACACAAATGAATAAATCGTTTAATTCAGATTCAGAATAATAAGTGAAGTCTAGGTGGATTCTTTCTTGGGTATTGTCTTTCTCTTTGGTATCATTCGATTATTTCCTATTTCATTTTCTGTTGCATTCTTAGTTAATTTA
Organism: Gossypium raimondii; assembly: GCF_025698545.1. Classification (NCBI taxonomy): domain Eukaryota; kingdom Viridiplantae; phylum Streptophyta; class Magnoliopsida; order Malvales; family Malvaceae; genus Gossypium; species Gossypium raimondii. The sequence goes on from NC_068568.1 coordinate 10,048,917, forward strand.
GATTAAAAACAATCACCCCAATTTATCGCCTAAATAATAGAAAATGGTTATTACTAGTACTTTTAGTCTTCGTGGATACAATACTCTCCACTCACCATAGCTATACTATTGTTCGATAGGTGCGCTTACCATTGTCGTAATTATAGTTAGTTTAGTGACCATCAAGTTTTTGGCACCGTTACCAAGGCTTAAAATATTAGGAACACTTGATTTTTATTAATTTAGCCATTTATTTTTATTGCATTTTATTTTTATTTCTAGTTCAATTTTTGTTTTCTAATTTTTCTTTTGTTTGCTTCTAGTAGGTTCCTTTAGTTTATGACTAGAAGAAATCCATTGGGACCATTAGTATTTGATAGTGAAATTGAAAGTACAGCTTTTAGAAACTGTAAAGATGCAAGGCAGAATCAACAAAATATAATGGAAGAGAAAGAGGACGTTATTATTATTACTGAAGAGATGGCTGATAATCAGAATATAATCAAAATAATCAGCTACCTCTTGTGGTTGTTGCAAATCTTGCAAATCCAAATCCTGTTCTTCGTACTATGTACGATTATGCCAAACCTACTCTAACTGGGGCTGAATCTAGTATTGTGAGGCCTACCATTGCTGCGAATAATTTTGAATTAAAGCCGAACACTATTCAGATGATACAACAGTTTGTTCAGTTCAATGGTTTACAAGAAGAAGATCCAAATACTCATTTGGCTAACTTTCTGGAAGTCTGTGAAACTTTCAAGATAAATGACGTTTCTGACGACGCCATTCGTCTAAGATTTTTTCCCTTTTCGTTAAGGAATAAAACTAAACAATGGTTGAATTCTTTACCACGAGGTTCTATCATTACATGGGATCAAATAATCGAGAAATTCTTACTGAAGTACTTCCCACTAGCTAAGACAACTAAGTTAAGGAATGATATCTCTTCCTTCGTGCAGATGGACTTAGAGACCCTATATGATGCATGGGAGAGGTATAAGGATTTATTGAGAAGGTGCCCTCACCATGGGTTACTTCTATGGCTACAGGTTTAAACCTTCTACAATGGTTTGAATCCTTCAACTAGACAGTTAATCGATGCAGTAGCTGGTGGTACACTGAACAATAAAACACCTGAAGAGGCTTATGAGTTTATAGAGGAGATGTCACTGAATAATTATTAGTGGCAAGTCATGAGGACAAAGCCTAATAGAGCAGCCGGTGTTTTTAACTTAGATGCGGTCACCATGTTATCAAATCAAGTAAAACAATTAAATAAGAAAATTGATGGTTTATGTGTTTCTACGCAGGTACATCCGGTGATGCAATGCAAGCAAATGGAGGAGGAATGAACAATCCTGAATATTTTCCCTACTGTTCTAGCACAGAGAATGAACAAATCAACTATATGGGTAATAATTTTAGGCCTCAGAATAATCCTTACAGTAACACTTATAATGTAGGTTGAAGGAACCATCCCAATTTCTCTTAAGGTGGTCAATGAAATCAAAGACCACAACCCCCTCCAGGCTTTCAACAACAACCTTACCAACAAGAGAAAAAGCTGAACCTTGAGGAGATGTTGACGAAGTTATTTTAGTGTCAGAAACTCACTTCCAAAACACCGAAACAACACTTAAAAATTAACAAGCGTCAATTCAAGGGCTCGAGAACCAAATCAGCCAACTTGCGAAGTTGATTTTAGAATGACCATAAGGTAGCTTGCCTAGCAACACCGAAACTAACCCAAGAGAATAGCTTCATGCAATTACTATTCAAGATGAAGAAGGGTTAGTTGAATCTGAACTAGAACTGAGGCAAGAAGTTGTGGTAAGTAACAGTAAGGTAGAGGTAAGCTAGAATGAACAAAAGCCGGTTGATAAGGAATATAAACCTCGAGTTCCATATCCAAATGCAACGAAGAAAAACCACACTAACGAACAATTTGGTAAATTTCTTAAACTTTTGAAAAAGTTGCATATTAACTTATCGTTTATTGAAGGTCTTTCACAGATGCCCAATTCCGTTAAATTTTTAAAGGAGATTTTGGCAAACAAACGGGAGTTAGATGATTCGTCGCACGTGGAGCTAAATGCAATTTGTTCAGCCATTTAGCAAAATAAATTACCCAACAAATAGAAAGATCAAGGGAGTTTTACTATTCCTTGTTCAATTGGTAGTTTAAATGTTAATAATGCTTTGGCTGATTTAGGGGCGAGTATTAATGTGATGCCCTATAAAATGTTTAAATAATTAGGTCTTGGGAAACCCAAACAAACTAGGATGAGTATTCAATTAGTAGATAGAACCATTAGATTTCCTAGGGGTATTATTGAAGACGTACTTGTGAAAATTGATAAATTCATATTTCCAGTTGATTTTGTTATTTTAGAGATGGATGAGGATAGTGACGTACCTTTAATTTTAAGACGACCCTTTTTAGCAGCTGCCAGAACTATTATTGATGTTGGTACAAGTGAATTAATACTACGTATAGGTGATGACATGATTACTCTCCAAGCTCATGATTCTGCTAGGATATCTACTGATCAAGATGATTATACGAATTCTGTTAATATGAGTAACCTTATGGCTTAAACTTCTTTGCAGGAAACCTCTCGGAAGAACATGATGGAGCCACGTTCCAGTCCATGCGACAAAAACAGAACAACTCATGAAGAACGAATGCTACAGATTGATGAACTAGACGAATGACAGACACATGTCAAGGAGAAACCGAGAATACACGATGCAGAACCAAAGCTACACCATGATGAGCATGTGGATGAAACAACCCAAATTAAGGTTGGGGACAAGGTACTACTAGATAAAATAGATCCTCGAATTGCCACTTCAGAGCTTAATGCAAATAGAGCAACTCCTTTTACGGTACTGAATGTCTTCCCATATGGTACAGTCAAGGTAACTCATTCTGAATTCGGCACTTTTAAGGTAAATATTACTCGACTCAAAACTTATTTTGATAATAGAATTAGCAGCGAGAAAGGGGAGTTTCGACTCTACAAACCATCGTGACCGTGCGAAATCAAGGTAAGTCGAGCTTAGACTTTAAATAAGCGCTTCTCGGGAGGCAACCTGAATGTTAACACTACTAATTTTTTAATTTTATTCCATGATGTTTTTAAAATTAATTAATTTTCAAAATATATAAAAAAATGTGTTTTTAGCCCATACGGCCTGGACACAAGGGCGTGTCCTTGGCCGTGTAGATCTTAAGACTTAGTTTTCAAATTTTATGAAAATCGACAGTGAGTTACACGGCCTGGCAACATGGCCATTTGACCCATACGGCCTGGACACACGGCCATATCCTTGGCCGTGTGGATCTTGGGACTTAATTTTTTCAAAAATCGGCAAAGACACGACCTAAAATAGTCCACACGGGCGTGTCCTAGGCCGTGTGAAACCTGGAGCTAATTTTTTTCATTTTTAAAATAAGTTAGAGAGTTACACAGGTAAGGTACATGGCCATGTGCGAGACACAACCGAGCCATACGGGCGTGTGGGAGTTCACACGGGCGTGAGGGAGTTCACACGGGAGTGAGGGAGTTCACACGGGCGTGAGAGAAACAAAGGAGGTTGCACACGACCATGCGACATGGTCGTGTGTTCCACACGACCAAAACATACGGGTGTGTCCTATGCGGTGTGAAGACTGGGTTAAAAATATTATAGCACACAGGCTGAACAAGAGCCACATGGGCGTGTGACACGGTCGTATGGCCTAACATGAGCCTTTACACAACTGTGTCACCCTTAAAAAACCCTAGCCCTAATTTATTTTTCATTTTTATCTTCTTCCTCCTAATTCCCCACACAACAAAACCTTAGCCCCCGCTGCTCCCCTACCTCTCCACGAACCACCACGCCACCCCTGTCAAACCGCACCACCCTAACAACCCCCTCCCTTCGTTCGGACAACACCAAACCCCCACGCCCTAAATCCTCCTTTCCCCTACCTCGATCCGCACCCCTTAATACCCTCAATAGCCCCATTCTACCACCCCTTCCCAAACCCCATCGCGTATCACCGCCGCCTTCCTCCTTTACCTATCATGCCACTATCATTTCTCCGTCGCCGCTGCCACCACCATCCTACCGTCGGTCAACCACGGTTTGCCCATTCTTTGTTTTAATTTTATTTTAATTTTATTTATTTATTTATTATTCTTACTTGTTTATCATTTATTTTTTTTTCTATTCCTATTATTATTTATTTGCTCTATTTTGCTTATATTTTAGTTTTCGTTTAAGTTTTATTTCTTATTTCATTGCATTTTATTATATTGTGTTACTACTACTTTTCTCATTCCATTTGTTTTTGTTCGTCTATTAATTCTATCTTTAGTCTAGGAAAGTTTGTTTCAATTATTATTATTTATGATTTTTCTTTTTTGCACTACTGTTATTACTCTGAAAGTTTTTAATTTATTTTGATTCTTACAGTCCTCTTATTCTTTTTAGTACCATTTTTATTCATTGGTTAATACTAATTCCTATGTCTTTTGGTATTTGAATTTCGAATTTTTGTTTATAGTTTGTCCACTATCGCTTTCTTTAATTCGTTTAGTTATAGATGTTACCTTTACTTATGGCATAAGTTATTGGCTTGCTTCCTTTATGTCCGATTTGTCTGTCTGCTTCGTTTTGTTTTAATACTTGATTGTTTGATTTTCTTGCAGATTCATCATGACGAACACTCGTGGCAAGTTCAAAGTCGCCATCCCCACTTTGAAAAAGCGGAAGACACCTAGCATAACCTCCTCCTCGAGCTCCTCCGCTGAGGCCTGCCACCATTATATCTGATTTTTAGTGAGTCCCCAAGTGGAATTATTTTAGCTACTGAGATTGCGGCCACTCGGCCTAGGCCGCTGTATTGGTTGGGCCGCGTTGGAGCAGGTCCACCTAGCTGATCATGTGCGTGCCTTTATTAGCACAGCCCCATGGGATCGATTCTTCTCTATCATCGAGCCTAGATACACGGAGCTGACTTTGGAGTTTTGTTCTACATTTATTTTACAGCAGGTCATGATGACTCATGACGAGCCAAGCACCATCACTTTTAGACTTGGTGGCTTGGTGCGCCATATGAGTGTCCCTGAGTTCGGCACTGCTATGGAACTATACACTGAGAAGTTTGCTCGCCATATGTCCATATGGGCATATCCATTACTCGCCATCTCATTATTGGGCAGAGCTTACAGCGAGTAAGACAGTTTATGACGCGAGTCACGCGAAGACAACTTCTCTCTTTCCAACTTTACGATATCTTCATACCCTGTTAGCTCACACTTTGACCGATAGGAGAGAGAGCACCGGAGTCGTCAGTACTACTGATGCTTATTTTCTATGGAGCATGGCCACCGGGCATATATTTGATTTGGCATACTTCATCGCCTTAGCCTTCTGCCATCAGACTGACTGCTTGATGTTCCCACAGAGAATCTCGAGTATGATCCATATGAGGATGATCGAGTAGAACTTCTTGTGAAACCTACAATTCCTCCTTTAAACTTAAATTAAACCTAAGTTAGAACACAAATTTACTGAGTTAAAACACTATTAAATCAGCCTTAAAACACCCTCTAAGGGTTTGGTCAAATTAGTGTTACAACAACTAACTTTCAAATCCAAATTGACTAGCTTACTTACACTGATTCGATGCGAAACGTGCCACTACAGCGAAATAGGTTTTTAGCGGCATTTTTTAAAGCCTATAGTGGCGTTCATAAGCGCTGCTAAAACTATTTTCGGCGTTTTGATAAGCGCCACAAAAAATCCATCAAAATTTTGCGGCGTTTATGTGGAAAAATGCTGCTATAGAACATGACCTTTAACAGCGCTTTCCCCACAAACGCCGCTACAGAATATGACCTTTAGCGGCGCTTTTCCTACAAACGCCGCTAAAGAACATGATCTTTAGCGGCACTTTCCCCACAAACACCGCTAAAGAACATGACCTTTAGCAGCACTTTCCCCACAAAAGCCGCTAAAGGTCATGTTCTTTGGCAGCATTTGTGGGGAAATGCCACTAAATTTAGCAGATTTTTAACAACCCATTTTCATTCATATAGAACTCGAATTATCAACATAATTTCCTGTAACATAAAATCCAACCAAAAACTACAAATCTAAATAATACTTTAAATCCAACGAAAAAAATATGTATATGATCTAAATTAATAAATGAAATAACAAAATTTATTATATTCAAAAGTTATATTGTTAAAATATTCTCACAATAAGAAAACAAACGTCTAAGATGGCAGATTCTGTGACTGCTGAAACATCTTCATCATATTTTGAAGTTGTAGCTAGAGTTCGCCATATTTTCTGCTTGCCTCTGCTTCCCTCGCTACTGCCTCCGTTTTAAGTTGTAGCTGGAGTTCTTCAAATTTTCTTTAATCCTCTACTTCTCTCGATGCTGCCTCTGCTTTAAGTTGATAAATTTTCTCAACTGTGCTCGCTTGCATCTGAGCTATCTGGTCTCTTAACCTATGAACTTCAGCTTGAGCCTGATTCCTTGAAGGCATGTATTGCTGCGAGCTGGATCCAAAATATTGGCTTCTTTATTGACTGTGCCTCACCTTTATCCTAATTTATATCTTCTGTATTCCTATTCATCCAATGAGATTTACTGCAAACATGACAAGACTGTTGGTTTTTTCGATCACCCCAATACAACATGCAATTATTTGGGAAACTATGAATTTTGTCGTACCCAATGCCTAAATCTTTTATTAGTTTCTTCATATCTTTGCATGAATGAGTGATTTTTCCAAACAGAAACATATCTCTCAAAAACTCTAACAGCACTGTAAAAGAGTTTCTGGTCCACCCTCTCAAACATTTTAAGTGAAAAAGACAAATGTAGAAGGACAGTTTTGAAAATTTCGATTCTTCATAAAGATTTTCATTCATTTCATTAAGTAACTTGTAGAACTTTGCCACTTCTCCATTTAGCTCTTCATCAGGTACACTTCTCCCTGTTTCGATAAAAGCATTTCCACCAATACCACAATCATCAGATGCAATAATTTCAAGTGGAAACGATTACAAACCATGACTGCGCATATTAAATGCATCCCGTAACACAACTTCCATGTCATCTTGTCTAACAGATTGATAGTAAGCATTATGAAGATAAGTCGGATTAATAGTTGAAAAGGTTTTATAAGGTGTACACTCTTCATGGAAAATCCATTTTTTATACCTCCAAATAAAGCCATCAACAATTAGATGTTCGTACACAACTTCACAAATATGCCAATTGATGTCGTGACACTTGTTACACGGGCAAAAAATCATATTCTCTTGGCTTGCATTTTGAAATACAAAATTTAGAAAAGTTTGTACTCCATTTCGATAGTCGTTGCTTACCCTTGACAAATTCGTCCAACTCTTATCCATTTCGTAGTTCTTGAAGTCTAAAGTTGACAATAAATTATGGTTACTTAAGTGTTCTAAATTGATTTAAATCATGTCATTGTACTAAAATAGATAATACATATCAAGTATGTAATGGGTGTAAACTAATTCAGGTAAGTTGTTTATTTATAAGTATGATTAAGTTATGTAAGTTATGATATGATATATATTTATGTATTATGTATGTTATGTAAGTTATGTAAGTTATGATATGATATATATTTATGTATTATGAAAAATCGATCAATTTATTTTTATGATAATATTTATGAAAAACATTAAAATAAATTTAACATTAAGATAAATATTATTTTCCTTTAAAATTTTATTTTAATTAAATAATATTTATTTCTATGATAAATATTATATTATGTTTTATTTTTGAAATTTGAAATTTAAACTATATACTTTAAAATATTTTAAAAATTGGTTGATAGTTTAAGGTGGTGGGGGCAGTTCGAACTTGTCCATGTGCTTGTGTCACGGGACTAGACCTTTCTCTCGCGAACTGTGTGGCCTTAGGCGATCCGTTCGTCCAAACGCGCCCAAGTCATCCTTTACGCTCAAAAGTGAGGATTCTTTTACAACTCCTTCAAGGCACCAATTGAAGAGTGGAAGCGATTTATGCCAAAAGAAGAACAACAAAGAACAATAGAAAGAACGCTCGAAAAGTGTTTGAGTAATTACTCTCTATTTCTCTTACTCTTATTCACAAAGAATAATGAAACAATGAATGGAGTGAGTACAAATGAAGGGAAGGCTCTCTATTTATAGTTGAGCTCCCCCATAACCGACGGTCAAGATACATTTACATCGACGGATGTGATTTAACCATATTCCTTAATTTTAGGGATTTGCAAGATATCCTTATCAAATCTAATCTTTACAAGATATGATTCCCTCTATCTTCTAAGATTAGTTACCATATTAGCCTAAGTTGCCATCTCTTCATTATCGGGCCAACTAGGCTTCAATCTGACAGGCTTGTCCAATAGCTCTTTGAATCGGGCCAGTTCTCGTAGGCCAAATGATCCCCATCTAAGCAATAGACCTCTATTGGATGCATTTGGTGCCATGGTGACGGGCTTTTGAACTATGGCCCGTGACATTCTCCCCCACCCATTCTCGCAACGTCCTCGTTGTGACTTCCGAATGGCACTGACTGGATTCGCCTCGGTCTCGTCTCAACGCCTTAGCCTTCCCCTTCTTTCGAGACTTTTGTCTCGGCTTACGTCGCTTTTTAACTCGAACCGTCCTACTCGTTTGTACATGTCGATGACAAGAAGTTATGTCACTCTCTTGTCCACATTCTAACTTGACTCGAACAGAATCCTCTTGATTCACCACACTTGGCTTCGCTTTGCCCACAGTCTCTCGGCCTCTTTGCTCAAGAACTTCGAAAGGGCCCCTACGTTCTTGCCAAGTCAACAAGTTAGAATGCAAAACACTATCACAGTGTTCGGAATGTACCTTCGCATTTACTTTGGTCAACTATCCCACATGCATCACTTCTTTTTCCTTGAAGTTCGATGCACCACCCACCTCTCCTATAGGTGGAAGCCTTGTCGATGACTCGGCCAACTCTGACGCTTCCCTCAACTTGAGCCTCATTGGTCCCAGCTTCACTGTTTTCATCGCAACTCTTTCCTCTAAGTCTGATGACAAACTCACCTCTTCCTTGGGTGGAAGCCTCTCTTTTGACTCCGGCTTGCTTTGGACAGTTTCGCAACTCATGCGGACCACGGCACAAGAAGCACTTTACTCGCTTCTTTTTGCTCCTCTTTGCCCTCTTAGCTTCGGCTTTTCCCTTGCTCGAACCAAGCTTCTCGGGCTCCTTGTCTGCTCCATCGTTCCCCTCGATGATAGACTTCCTCGGACACTTCCACAACCTATGCAGACCATGACATAAGAAGCACTCCATTGGCTTCTTCTCGCTTTCGGCCTCCTTGGCTTTGACACCACTTGTGCTCAAACCAAGTACCAAGGACTTACCCACCGGCTTCTCCTTAAGCGTGAATTTCTTCGGACATTTCTTTAACATGTGTGGACCATTGCAAAGAAAGCATTTCAGCTTGTCCCTTTTCCTCTTGGGTTTCTTCTTCCTAACTCGTGGTTTCCCATTACCACCATTGTCGCCGTTGCCATTGCCATCAACAATATCTTCCTTGTGATCCATTTCACATACACCCCTTTCCTCGGACTTGGAAGACCTAAGCTTGTCTTTCCCTAGACCAAGCTTGACCACGGACTCAGCTATCGTCATGGCTTCCGACAGCTTTTGGACACCTCTTTGTGCCACCTCCTGTCTGATCCACGGCTTCATCCCTTCTCAAAAGCAAGCAATGCTTCTTCCTCGGTCACATCTGAAACTTGGAGCATGAGTTCCTTGAACTCTTGAACATACTCCCCCACTCTGCCCCGTTGCATTATCCCTTGCAACTTTGCCCGAGCTACTTCCTCGACAAATTCTAGGTAAAACTGTCCCTTCAATTCGTATTGGAACTCTTGCCACGTCCCAATCTCACCTTGCCTTTTATTTGTGGTCCTACCTCGCCACCATAAAAGCGCAATGTCAGTAAGAAACATTGAAGTAGTGTTTACCTTAACCGCATCATCCATGATGCCTTTGGCACGGAAGTAGTTTTCCATCGTCCACAAGAAATTATCCACATCGCATGCAAACCTTGTCCCCACAAACTCTTTCAACTTCAGGACATCCTCGTTACTGAGTACTGCATTTACCATTCCATTCCCCACGACTGCTCGACACAAGGGTAGCTCTCCCTCGAGCTCCTCTATTCTTGTGCTCAAAGCCCTCGTTGTGGCCATTGTTTCCTTCTTCAAAGCCATCATCATGGCCTCGAGAGCATCATTCCTTTCCGAAAGCTTGTCCCTGTGTGAATTAAATAACTCGTTTACCTTATCCATGGTGGAATCAAAAGACATCTTTACATAGTCTATGGACTGCTCCTTCCAGTTTGCTATGCGATCCTCGACCCCATCGAGTGCCTCATTTACATCCTCCATGGATCCCTCGAGTTTACCCACACGTTCCTCTACTACCGATAATGTCTCCCTCAAAGACTTCCTCCCCCACCTTTGTTCGAACTCTTCTCTTGACATCCTAACGGTGCCTTTGAACCAACAACACGGATATTACTTGGTTCAAACCTTGGCTCAGATACCACTTGTCACGGGGCTAGACCTTTCTCTCGCAAACCGTGCGGCCTTAGGTGATCCGTTCGTCCAAACGCGCCCAAGTCAGCCTTTACGCCCGAAAGTGAGGATTATTTTACAACTCCTCCAAGGCACCAATTGAAGAATGGAAGCGATTTATGCCAAAAGAAAAACAACAAAGAACAACAGAAAGAATGCTCGCAAAGTGTTTGAGTAATTGCTCTCTATTTCTCTTACTCTTATTCACAAAGAATAATGAAACAATGAATGGAGTGAGTACAAATGAGGGGGAGGCTCTCTATTTATAGTTGAGCCCCCCATAACCGACGGTCAAGATACATTTACATCGACGGATGAGATTTAACCATATCCCTTAATTTTAGGGATTTACAAGATAAGCCTTATCAAATCTAATCTAATCTTTACTAGATATGGTTCCCTCTATCTTCTAAGATTAGTTACCATATTAGCATAAGGTGCCATCTCTTCATTATCGGGCCAACTAGGCTTCAATCTTACAGGCTTGTCCAATAGCTCTTTGAATCGGGCCAGTTCTCGTAGGCCAAATGATCCCCATCTAAGCAATAGACCTCCATTGGATGCATTTGGTGCCATGGTCACGGGCTTTGAACTGCGGCCCGTGACACTTGAACCCCAAAAGTGTCCCGCTCAATCTCCCACCCTTCGATGAGATAATTTGGCTTTTCACTTTCTCTTTCCCTTTCCCCGTGAAAAGAGGGTGTTTGACCTTAGCAACTATTTGCTCTTTTTTTTATTTAATAAAAACTACATAGTAAATGAATGCATGATTCTTTTGGGTGACTGTATTTAAATTTCCAAAGCATGGTGTTTATTTAAACAAAGAAAAACAATCCCAATTAAATTTACAAAACTTGTACTGTACATAACATTAAAGAAGATTTTGAAGGCAATAAATACTAGAAAATAATATATAGGTGTAAACATGAGATTATTAATATGAACCCCACAAAATGAAGCCCATTATTACTTATTTTGTGGTTACTCATTTTGGGGATGAATTAGGTGAGTTCTAATCTAATATCTGGTCGGATTTAGTAGTACATCGATTAATTTTTTAAAAATACTAGTACAATAAATCCATCTTATAAGCTTATGTTTTTTCTTTATTTATGATAAGCATGGGTTATAATTTGATGGTTAACAAAATAACTTTTCATTTTAAAAGCTTTTAAATCATTTTTTGGAAAAAAGATTAGTATTTTGATTTTTATATAAAAATCAATTTAAATAAGGCTAAATATTGTTATATTGATAAAATATTATTTTTAAGTTTTAAAACATTTAAAATATTAAATATTAAAATCAAACATTATATTTTCAAAATTATTAAACATATACATTAATTAGTATTAAATATATATTTTAGTCAAAAGAGAGTATTTAATCATATAATAAATTAATATTTTTAGTCAAAATATTGAAAATCATGTTAATATTTTAATAAAATATTGAACTCCATAATAGTGAAAATAATAAAATAAAAGAGTATAAATAGAAAATTACGAGTTCATATAGTGTAACTAATGCTAAACCCTGATTATTGAGTTAAATTAATCATTAAAATGTAAGAATTAATTTGAATGTCACAAAATTTATACAGTAATAAACTTGAATATTTATAAACTAAAATGGAAACAAAAAAACCCTTTCGAACTGATTGCAAAAAGGAATGAATATTCAACCAAACTTTCCTAATAATCAACACCATGGAACATTATGAAACAAAACTGATTTAATACCTAAGGAGCAAAAGAGATCACATACATACTCCACGAGCATATTGGTTAAACATTCAGGCAAACAATTTGCAAAAAAACATATAAGAATGAAGTCTTTAAATATAGGACAATGAAGGCTTTAACAGTTTGCAAGTAACATATTCAGAGAAAGACAATAGCATGCTCTATTCTCAACTCCACTTACAACTAAACAGCCTATTGGAATTCAACTCCATTCTCAAAGTATCTACCAGATAAAATGTAGGGTATTTAGCATATCGTAATATTTCCAAGCATCAAATATTAATCGAAAAGAAAGCAGCAGTTTTAAATATAAGGGTGAAATTTACTGCTATTACCTTTACAAGCTTTGGCATGCTTAATTCAGTCTGACCAAAAAAGCAAAATAAATAGATAATTTGGAGCTCAGTAACTGCCTTGCAAAACTGTGCTCTATATCAAGAACTTGCTGATGTAAAAACTCAACTATACTAGCCTTAGTCAATAAGGGAAAATGATTGTCTACACTGATATGGACTAAACACCATTGTAAAGCACATATTTATACATGGGAAGCCCCTAATAACTTAAAAGCAAATCCAAGTTTCGGTAGGTAAAAGGGAAAGCGTAAAATGAAAGGCTTGGTCAATAGTAGTACTTATAATTAAAGCCACAACTCAATAAAAAAATTCAACATAACACTGTAATAAATTATAGAGATAGTATTGCATAAAACAATTACATCACATTAGGATAGGCATTCTTCAATCAAATCAAGCCATCTTGTTGCATTTTTAATCAAATATTACATTATTTATTAATTTAATCATTAATGAATAGTTGAATTAATTTCTTATCATTTAATTATCACATTTAATGTATAACATGATATTTTTTGTAGTTTTCAAGATATTTATTGAAGCGAGCCAATAAAATGATAGGTTAATTTACTTCACAACATCTTGTATTTTCTAGATGCATAAGAAAGACTCTAAGATTTTGATCTATTAAAAGGAAATTACTACAATTATCTTTCAACGTAAATTTGAGATAACTTTTATTTTAATTACGGAATGCATAAATTTAATAGAAAAAGAAAAGATAAGAAAGATGAAATTACACTGTTAACTTGTTATTGGTAAGAGAAAATGTTTGGAGAGAAGTTAATTTTTCAATAATGGAAGGAATTTCACCTGAAACATATAATTAAATTAATCAAAATTTACAAATAAATAATCCAAAAATTGCAAACAATGAAGACAAACTTAAAAAGGAGAGGAAGCTAGTTTTTTCCATAAAGTTGGGTTAATATTTTGATTGTAAGTAAAAGGTATAAGAAAAATCATGTTTAAGCCATAAAGTTGGGATAATACATCCATTGGCAAGATAACGATCTATGGTTGTATAAGTCAAAAGTATTATATTAAGAAATTAATAAAATTGTAGACAAATTAAAAATATATAACAATTGAAAGTAGAAAATCATATTTATATGTTAATTTGTTATTAGAAAAATCAATGAATTTAAGAGAAGTTATGTTTGTAATATTTATTGAATTCACGAAATTTATAATTAAATTCATAACTTATTTGTACAACTCATGTATTGTGTTTATCTCTTATTCAATAATAGGAACTATGGTGAGCAAAGATTAATTAAACAAATAAATAATTAGGAAAAGATTATATTTTATATCAATTAGGTCATTTTGTTACTAAATTTGTTTATTTAACTATTAAATGACACATTAGATTTTATATTGTAATGCCCTGTTTAATTTATTTTTGTTTCTGTAAATTTTAACACTAGTGTGTATCTACTCTAGTGGCTAAGTGTTCTAGGTGTGTGTAAGAGGTCTTGGATTCAAGTCTCCCTTTTACCAAATTTTGTTATTTTAGATTCAAGCCTTATCTTTGTTGAGTGGGCTTATATAAAATCATCTGTTAATTTACATTAGAATGAGTCTGCTGGTTTGAGTGGCAAGGAGTTAGTGTGTTAGAGGTTTTGTGTTCAAATCCCTACATCAGCGAGAATGTTAATTTTTGCTCTGTTGACTGATAAAGTTTCGGTAAAGCTAAAATTCTGAGGTGGTTGTGAGTTAGTGGGTTAGTGAGAGAAAAATAGGGGATGTGTTATCAAATATGTTGTATTTTTATTTTTATTTTTTTAGAATTTTTCTCTCTTCTAGAAAAGAAATTTTGACGTTCTTTTCTTCTCATTTTGGGTTCTCTGCCAATTTTCTTTGTTCTCTTCCTTTCCAATTCTGTGACATTCTCTTTTGCGCAATTCATCTTGTCTCGATATTTCGTTGTTCTTTGTGCATTTCTGGTAAGTGTGGTAAGTGTGGTTATTATTTTGGGTTAGTGAATCATTGATTGATGGGGTTAGTTTTGTGTTTAGGAGAAGATTAAGAGGCTGGGGGCTTCCAATCGGTGTTGTAGTTGTACGAAATCACCGTTGTTCATTCGAATGTAAGGGTTTTTATGGATTAAAGGATTGTCTATTTCAAGGTAGTTCGATTTGGTATCAGTTTAGGTGACTAATTCAGTGACTTATTGGTTAGTTTTTGGTGTTGGTGGTCTTGGGAGTGTTTCCGCATTAGAATTGAACCAAGTGTGTTCCCAAAATGTAGAAAATTAAGCTTCGTCGAAAGCTGAAAAACCTTACTATCGACGCAACACGGGCGTGTGCCTGGCTATGCAGTTGGCCGTGTGCGAGACAAGGCCGTGTGTTTGACGATAGCATGGCTGTATGCAAGACACGGCCGTGTGGTGGTGTGGGCTAGACGGGCTAGGCCAATTTTTGCGAGTGGGCCCACACGGGCATGTGGGCCCATAATTCTAAAATTTTCCCTAAGGTCGCAAGGGTCACTTCGGTCGACTGTGGGCCTACCGTAGGGTCAATAAAGGCTAACCAAACCCTAAATTATGTGATCTAATATTCTGATAGTCTGCTTTGAGTAGGACACTGTTATGCATGCTTGACTAATCTATTACATATATTTATATGTTATTTGAATATGAGCATATACACAGGATATTTTTGTATCTGTATTTTGTATGTATGTTTGGGATGGGAATTGAATATGTGGAGGATGTGATTTGCATGGCGACCTTCGCCTATATTCTGGCAGCTTGGCTACATATTATCTAATATGTGTCATAATGACATGATATGGTGTGTAGGGATGCGTGGGTGTTCTTAATCCCACATGGTGGGATGGGATGGTCAGAGTTGGTGTGTAGAGGATGGGGGTAGGATTCTATATATCTGTTCTGTATATCTGATTCTGTTATCTGTATTTGTAAATGACTTAAGTTCGAATCTGAATCTGAATCTGACTGTGTATGTGATATCTGTTTGAATAGCATGTCTATTTCTGTTAGGTTACACACTGAGTTTACGAAAACTCACATCTGTTTGTCTGTTCTATTCACGTAATCCACTGACTTAGGCGGATCCATGTGTCGGAGCCTCACGGTGACCACGAGTTCGTAACTATTTAAGATTTTGATTTTTATTTGATTTAAGGTTTTTTTTGGAGTGTTGTAATAATTGGACTCTACGAACTCTTTGGTTTAATTTTGGGTTCTGGATTTTCATTTTAACATTTCATTTGTGACAGATATTTAAAAACGTAGTTTTTACTAAAATAAAGGTTTTCCAAAAATACAAATAGGATTTCCAAAAATAACGCTTTCTATGACTTCCGCTATAAATTAAGTTTTGACAAATAAATTAATTAATAACACTTTCGATAATAGATATAAACGAATATGAGTTATAAAACCAGAATAATTTATCATAACGACTAAGTTTTCAAAATCCTACTTTGTGACGTCTTCGTATTCGACCATAATGTTTAGGCGAGTTTAGGGTGTTGCATTTAGTGGTATCAGAGTAGGGATGCAAAAATTGGCTGTGAAATTTTGAGTTCCAAAATTGTGTTTCAAAAAGAATTGATTTTGAAATAATTTGGATAATTTTGAGAAAGTATGTGGTACACCGAGTCTCCAGCGTCGATCCTTTAAGTATTTCTGAACTTAGATAGAATACCCTGGAAACACTGTAGTTACCACTGTAGAATACCCTGGAAACACTGTAGAGGCCGCAGGGGGGCTCGAGTTGAGTCTTCCTTTTTGGGCAGTATGCTGAATTTAGACACGAGTGAGACACCAGTTTCGTCTGCTAATGAGACTGGTTCTTAAAGCCGCTCGGCTGGGGACAACGCACTGTCCCAAGCTATGTTGAGGGTGTCGGAGAGGGTCGCTAGACCCCATTCTGGATCTGGGGGACATGGGTCGGTAACTGAACGACTTCAGTCCAATAGAGCTGAGCTGTGTAAGGGTGTCTCTGGAGTTGCCCCTACTGTGGATGAGTATTGGTTGGAGGACACCAAGAGGATTATAAATGATATAGACTATACTCCCGAGTATAAACTAAAGGCTGCAGTCTCTTTGCTTCGCGATGAGGCGTATCAGTGGTGGTTGTCGGTTGAGGAGGGTACTCAACCAGATCGTCTAAACTGGGACTATTTTAAGACTGCTTTCTAGGGGAAGTATGTGGGGGCGAGCTATGTTGATTCTCGTAGGCTTGAGTTCATATATCTCACGCAAGGTGATAAATATGTGGCCGAGTACGAGGTTGAGTTTCTGAGGTTGAGTTGCTATGATCGAGGCATGGTGGCATCTGAGTATAAGAAATGTGTCTGTTTTGAGGAGAACTTGAGGGATAATCTGAGGGTACTGATTGCTCCGCAGAGGGAACGAGAGTTCGCAGTTCTGGTAGATAGGGCAAAGATCGTTGAAGAGGTTAAGCACGTGGAGCACCAAAATAGGGACCAAGAGAGGTAAGAATAAGAGGGATTCAGAGTCCTCTGGTTCTATTCAGAGGCCTAAGAAATGGGCCAGACCTGATGGGCCTATTAGAGTCGGGGTTCCTATTGCTTCTACTGGGATTTAGCCATCTGGTAATTGTGGTAGGCGCCATCCGGGCGAGTGATGGAGGAGGTTGATGGCTTGTCTAAGGTGTGGGTCCTTAGAGCACCGTATTAGAGAGTGTCGACAATGGGCTGATCAGATGCAAGCTTCAGGACTGGGTTTTGTACAGCCTCAGAGGGCAGTTCAGCAGCCACCTAGGGGCTGTGGACCAGATAGGGGTGGTAATGGTATGGGCTGAACGCATAGAGCACCGGCCAAAGGTGTTAATCAGGCTGAGGTGAGGCAGCCTGCTCTGGTTTTTGCTGCTCAATGCCGAGAGGATAGAGATGCTCCTGATGTTATCACAGGTACATTTTTTTTATGTCCCTTATATTGCTCTGATAGACATAGGTTCTACGCATTCCTATGTAGCTAGTACTATTTTTGAAAACTTTGGGATCTTTGTTGAGTGTACTTCCAGTGAGATTACTGTACTGAGTAAATTGGGGCAATCTCTTGGGGTTAGTAGACTTTATAGGAATGTACTATTGGAAGTAAAAGGGGTTGTGTTTTTGGCAAATTTGATGGAGCTACCATTTGGTGAATTCGACTTTATTTTGGGTATGAACTGGTTAGTTGAGCACCGAGTTAGCTTTGATTGTGTGACTAAGAGGGTTGTTCTAAGGACCGAGAATGATAAGGAGGAGGTGGTGGTGATTGAAGGGCGTCGAGATTATCTGTCTAATGTGATTTCTGCTATTGTGGTTGAAAAATTTGTTTAGAAAGGGTGTAAGGCATACTTGGCCTACGTCAGTGTTTAAGTTTCTGGGGATTTTTCTGTAAGGGATATCAGTATAGTGAGGGATTTCTTGGATGTCTTTCCTGAGGAGTTAACGGGTTTACCTCTGAATTGAGAAGTTGAGTTCGACATTGAGCTTCTACCGGGTATAGCTCCAATGTCCATTGCTTATTACCGAATGGCACCAAATGAGCTTACAGAGCTTAAGGCTCAACTTTAAGAGCTTTTAGATCGTGGTTTCATCCACCCTAGTGTGTCTCCGTGGAGGGCACCGGTTTTGTTTATAAAGAAAAATGATAGTACCATGATGATGTGCATCGACTATCGGTAGTTGAATAAACTGACTGTGAAGAATAAGTATCCACTTCCGAGGATCGATGACTTGTTTGATTAGTTCCGAGGGGCTTCAGTGTTCTCAAAAATAGATCTTCGTTCTGGTTATCATCAGCTTAGAGTTAAGGAGGTGGATGTTCATAAGGCAGTGTTTAGGACTCATTATGGGCACTACGAGGTCTTAGTCATGCCCTTCGATTTGACGAATTCTCCGGCTGCATTCATGGATTTGATGAACCGAGTGTTTCAGCCGTATCTGGATCAGTTTGTCATGGTCTTCATTGACGATATTCTGGTGTACTCTAAGACTGAGGACAAGCATGATAAGCATCTTAGAGTAGTACTTCTGATACTCCGAGAGAAATAGCTCTACGCTAAGTTGAGCAAGTATGAGTTCTAGTTGCGAGAGGTAACTTTTCTGGGAGCGTGATTTCTGTCGAGGGGATCTGAGTTGATCCTAGGAAAATTGAGGTTGTGCTTGATTGGAAACAGCCTAAGAATGTATCTAAGATTTGTAGTTTTCTGGGTCTTGCGGGATATTATCGACGGTTTGTCGAGGGGTTCTCACTGATTGCAGCTCCTTTGACTAAGCTTCTGTGCAAAGGTGTTCCTTTTGTCTGGACTGATGTGCAACAATTGAACTTCGAGAAGCTCAAGTCTATCTGACTCAGGCTCCTGTTCTGATATAGCCTGAATCTGGTAAAGAGTTTGTGGTGTATAGTGATGTGTCGCACATCGGTTTAGGATTTGTACTGATGCAAAATGGTAAGGTTGTGGCTTATGCGTCTCTTTAGCTTAAGTCACACGAGAGGAATTATCTGATGCATGATCTCGATTTAGTTGCTGTGGTATTTGCGTTAAAAATCTGGATTCACTATTTGTATTGTGAGAGGTGTATTATCTACACTGATCACAAAAGCCTCAAGTACCTCCTTACTTAGAAGGAGTTAAATCTTAGACAGCATCGATGGATTGAGCCGCTCAAAGATTATGACTGCACGATAGAATATCATCCTGGTAAGGCCAATGTAGTGGCCGATGCTCTTAGTCGTAGAATAATGACTGATTTGAGAGTGATGTTCGCTCGTCTTAGTCTGTTTGATGATGGAGGTCTGTTAGCCGAGTTGCAAGTTAAGCTGACTTGGATTGTTTAGATTCGGGATAAGCAGTTAGGGGTGAGTCTTTGGTTCAATGATTTCATCAGGTTGAGAGTGGTAGTACTTTGGATTTTGGGTTAAATACAGATGGGGTTCTGTGTTTTCAAGGTTGGGTTTGTGTACCGAATGATTCTGAGGGAGGTGCATAGTAGCCCTTATGCTAAGCATCCCGGTGGTAATAAGATGTATCAGGATATCTGTGAACTGTATTGGTGGCCGGGTTTGAAACATGAAGTTACAGATTTTGTTGCTCGTTGTCTGACGTGCCAGCAAGTTAAGGTTGAGCACCAATTACCTTCGGGTTTGTTACAACCTGTTAAGATTCCCTTATGGAAATGGGAACGAGTACGATAGACTTCGTTAGTGGGTTGCCCTAAACACCCACTAAGAAGGATTTTGTTTGGGCCATCGTGGATCGATTGACCAGGTCTGCTCATTTTATTCTAGTTCGGACAGACTACTCTTTGTAGAAGTTAGCGAAGCTCTATATCTCCGAAATTATGAGACTATATGGGGTTCCTATTTTGATAATTTCTAATAGAGATCTTTGTTTCACTTCTTGATTTTGGAAGAAACTGCATGAGGCTCTAGGTTAGAGATTAGACTTCAGTACTATTTTCCATCCTCAAACCGATGGTTAATCTGAGCGGATGATTCAGATACTGGAGGATATGTTTCAGAGTTGAGTGATAGATTTCTAAGGTAGTTGGGAGGATTTTCTACCGTTAGCTGAGTTCGCCTACAATAACAGTTTCCAATCTAGCATCTAGATGGCACCTTATGAAGACTTGCATGGCCGTAAGTGTTGTACCCTGCTATGTTGGACTAAGTTGGGTGAGCGTCGAGTTTTGGGTCTTGAGTTGGTTTCTGAGATTGAAGATAAGGTTACACTTATTCAGGATCGTCTGAAGGCGGCTTCTGATAGAAAAAAGTCTTATGCAGATTTGAAGAGAAGAGATATCGGGTAATCAGTGGGTGACCTCGTATTTCTTAAGGTTTCTCTGTGGAAGAAAGTTCTAAGATTTGGTCGTAAGGGCAAGTTGAGCCCTAGGTTTATTGGGTCGTATCAGATTCTGAAACGTGTGGGACCAGTTGCTTATCAATTGGAGTTAACTTTAGAGCTAGACCGTATCCACGATGTGTTGTACGTCTCAATGTTGAAGCAGTATCAGTTTGATCCATCTCATATTGTCTCTGTCAAGGAGATCGAGGTTTGACCGAATTTGACTTTTGAGGAGGAGCCAGTTCAAATTTTGGAACGTGATATTAAGGTTCTGAGAAGGAAGTCCATCTCATATTAAGGACTCAATGCATCAGTAGTATCCTCATCTGTTCGGATCAGGTAAATTTCGAGGTCGAAATTTCTTTTAGGGGGTAGAGTTGTAATGCCCTGTTTAATTTATTTATGTTTCTGTAAATTTTGACACAAGTGTGTATCTGCTTCAGTGGCTAAGTGTTCTGGGTATGTGTGAGAGGTATCGGGTTCAAGTCTCTCTTTTGCCAAATTTTTTTATTTTAGATTCAAGCCTTATCTTTGTTGAGTGGGCTTGTAGAAAATTGTTTGTTAACTTACATCAAAATAAGCCTGCTGGTTCGAGTGGTAAGGAGTCAGTGTGTTGGAGGTCCTGTGTTCGAATCCTTACGTGAGCGAGGGTGTTAATTTTTGCTCTGTTGACTGATAGAGTTTTGGTAAAGCTAAAATTCTAAGGTGGTTGCGAGTTAGTGGGTTAGTGGGAGAAAAATAAGGGATGTGTTATCAAGTATGTTGTAGGTTGCATACTGTATTTTTTATAGAATTTTTCTCTCTCTTCCAGAAAAGAAATTTTAACGTTCTTTTCTTCTCCTTTTGGGTTCTCTGCCAATTTTCTTTATTTTCTTCTTTTCCAATTCTATCATATTCTCTTTTGCGTAATTCATCATGTCTTGATATTTCGGTGTTCTTTGTACATAACTGGTAAGTGTGGTAAGTGTGGTTATTATTTTGGGTTAATGAATCTTTGGTTAATGGGGTTCGTTTTGTGTTTAGAAGAAGATTAAGAGGCTGGGGGATTCCAATCGGTGCTATAGTTGTGCGAAATCACCGTTGTTCATTCGAAGGTAAGGTTTCTTATGGATTAAAGGATTGTCCGTTTCAAGATAGTTCGGTTTGGTATCGATTTAAGCGACTATTTTGGTGATTTATTGGTCAATTTTAGGTGCTGGTGGTCTCAGGAATGTTTTCGCATCAAAACTGAACTAGGTGTGTTCCTAAAACACAGAAAATCGAGCTTTAGCGAAAGCTAAAAAATGTTAATGTCGACGCTACACGGGCGTGTGCTTGGCCGTGTGGTTGGCTATGTGTGAGACACGATCGTGTGTTTCACGAGGGCATGGTCGTGCGCAAGATACGACCGTGTGGTAGTGTGAGTGTGGCTGTATGGGCCAGACGGGCTGGCCAAGTTCGGCATGTGGGCCACACGAGCTTCTGGTTTTTGGGCCAAGCTATGTGGGTTTCACGGGCAAGGCCAATCTGGGTGTATGGGCCACACAAGCTTGTGGGCCCACACGCGTATATGGGCCCAAAATTCTGAAAATTTCCCTAGGGTCGTTCCGATAGACCGTAGGCCTATCGTAAGGTCGGTAATGGCTAACCAAACCCTAAATTATGTGATCTGATATTCTGATAGTTTGCTTTGAGTAGGACACTGTTATGCATGCCTAACTAATATGTTAAATATATTTATATGTTATCCGAATATGAGCATGAAATCATGATATTTCTGTATATGTATTTTGTATATATGTTTGGGATGAGAATTGAATATGTGGGGAAATGATCTGTATGGCAATCTTCGTCTATATTCTGGCAGCTTGGCTTCATATTATCTTATATGTGTCGTAATGACACAATATGGTGTGTAAGGATGGGTGGGTGTTTTTAACCCCACATGGTGTGATGGGATGGTCGGAGTTGGTGTGTAAAGGATGGGGATAGGATTCTGTATATCTGTTATGCATATCTGATCCTGTTATCCATATCTGTAAAGGACTTAAGTCTGAATCTGAATCTTACTATGTATGTGATATTTGTTTGAATAGCATGCTTATTTCTATTGGGTTACACACTGAGTTAACGAAAAATCACATCTGTTTGTCTGTTCTATTCAGGTAATCCACGAACTTAGGTGGATCGGTGTGACGGAGCCTTACGGTGACCATGAGTTCGTAGCTGTTTAAGATTTTGATTTTTATTTAATTTAAGGTTTTTTCAGGGATTTTTGTAATAATTGGACTCTACGAACTGTTTGGTTTAATTTGGGTTTTGGATTTTTGTTTTAACATTTTATTTGCGACTGATATTTAAAAACGTGATTTTTTACTAAAACAAAGGTTTTTCAAAAATATGAATGGGATTTCCAAAAATAACGTTTTCTATGACTTTCGTTGTAAATTACGCGTTGACAAATAAATTAATTAAATAACACTTTCGATAATAGATATAAACGAATATGAGTTATAAAACTGGAATGATTTATTGTAACGACTCAGTTTTCAAAACCCTTCTTCGTGACATCTCCAGATTCGGCCATAATGTTTGGGTCGAATTTGGGGTGTTACATATAAAGCATAGTTTAATTGTATAAAATTTGACAAAAAGACTTATCCTCTATTAATTACTTAGGAGTAAAACAATTTGACACAAAATTAAAAGAAAAAAAATAGAGGTCTTAAAGTAACAAATGCAAGAAGGCTAGTATAAAATAAATTTACTGTAAAAAAAGAACATGTATGAATGTAATTTACACTACAGTCAATCATAGTAAACCCCTGAAACCTGTAATTTTAACATCTGCCGCACCTATTGAATATGTCCTTTTAATAACATGATAGAGGAAAAGTCGTTTTACAGGATATAAGAGGTTGTTGAACTTGAGATTATTGGATAAATCTATTCTAATGTATAATACAAAAGTTCATTTTGACACTTACAGTCATAGTTGGTCCATCCGGTCCGTTGATTCACCGAATCATATACAAAGATTTTGTCTTTTAGAACAAGATCTGCAAAAGAAAACGAGGAATATTTATGGCCTAGTACATTATGCAGGCAAAAATCATCCAGTTAAGTGACATATAAAGGATTAAAATTTCAAGCACAAAGCTAAACTTACGCATACAAGTAACAAATTGTCTCCATCGTAACTTTCTGAAAATTAAACACATTAGAAATCCCAAAATACATGAAGTCTCCAAACAAGTATAACGTAATTGATCTGAACATTCTATGTAGTGAAAATACCTCCTAAAATTGTTATCCTTTGACCCTGAATTTTCTAAAAGCCTAATATACAAAATGAAATAAAATGCTCGACTTTTTTTAAAATTTTTCTCGTGAAACAAATGGAAAAAACTTACCGATTGGTTGCGGCAGAAGAGTTTCGATGGTGATACAGTAGAGGGAATAGTCAACAGAGATGCAGCATAGGGGACAGTCGACGGCGATGTAGCTAAGGAGACAGTCGATAGTGATGCAGTAGATGGTCGGGGAAAGATTTGGAGATTTTGATTTGGGGAATAAATTTAGGGATTTGGGGAAAATTTTTAGGGAAAAAATAAGGGATTTTGGGGATATGAGTTGGGATAAAACTGAGTAGAGCAAAAAATCACTGTTTCATTTAAAATAAAATGATACTTTGCGGCATTTTTCTCATAGCCCTGTTAATGCTTGACCTTTTGTGGCGTTTTTCTCATAGCGCCGCTAATGCTTGACTTTTTGCGGCATTTTTCTCATAAATGCCGCTAATGCTTGACCTTTTGTGGCGTTTTTCTCATAAACGCCGCTACTTTACCTATTACGATGTTTTTCCATTAGCGCCACTAATGTATAATATTTGCGGCATTTTTCGTCCAAACGCCACTAAAAACGCCTCTAAAACCTTAAATTCTTGTAGTGTGAGCTTGAGCGACTAACAACTTCATTGCTGGTCTGGGGTGTTTAAATTAGTGCCTAACACAATAAAATAATAAAAATATATAGCTAAAACACCAATAATTAACCCCAATTTATCCAGCCAAAAAACCCTTAACAACAGATACGATACTACCCAATAACCTACGAACAATCGTACTTACGCTTCCCAATTCGTTAGATCTAGTTGTCGAATGATTAAGATTGAATTTTCATAAATCATACATGATTAAAGGCTGATTAGAAAGTCGTTTATTAGATTAAAACCTTGCTGAAAATAAGTGGTAAAAATAATAAAAATCGGCAGCCCCTAATGGTAGATTTAGGAGCGACACATCACCAAAATTGGCTACGAAGAGACTATTTTGAGGAACACCAAAAATATTTGTTTAAAGGTTGATAAGGGAATATTTTAGGCTTGAAAGTAAATAAAAAAAATCTAGGTTGGAACAGCAGCATACTTTACTAAATAAAACTCAAATCGATAGTCACAAAAAGGAAGATTTTTGGGCGACAACCACCACTAACAGTGACAATTTTGGGGACAGCTTTGGGCAACCCAAGTGGAGTGTTTTAAAGGCTGAAAAATGACCATTTACATCAGTAACCAAAACCAAAATTCCAAATCTAAAATGGTGAATTTTTATTCTAAAAAATTAAGAAGAAAAATGGAAGAATAAGACACTTACTTGTGACATATCTAAGGGCCGACAATGTTGAACCTTGTGGCAACTATAGAGGTATTCTTTCAAGTGATAAAAATATCATATTTAAGGTTGGAAAATTAATGGAAAACTATCACAATGAAGAGAAGGAAAATGGTGCAAAAAGCCACTGCTAATGATGAAAATATGGGTGACAAAAAAGGGTTTTGGGCAGCGGCACAGTGAGGGAAAAGAGAAGAAAAATTGAAGAGGAAGAGAAGAGAGGAAAAGGATGAGGGGGCTAGGGTTGGAAAAATAATGACTAAAGGATGAAAAGTTAATGAAAAAGTGATATTTATACCTAGGTTACAAGGTATGGGCGGCACAAAAGTTGGGGGAAGGAGAAATTTTTTTAAGTTAAGCTATTTTGCAAGGGAAAGAATTCAAACTCAAGACTTTGATCTTTTGCACCGACTTCTCATTTTTCTTTTAACCACTGGTTCACTTACTCATCTTTGAAAGAATTCTACATTATTTTAAGAAAAAGTTTTGGATAACATTCCCCCCTTAAAGAAATTTAGGCCTCAAAATTTACCTGAATCAAATAGGTGAGAATACTAAAGCTAAATTAAGTCTTTTGGCTCTCAAGTATCCTATTCAAAGCCATGATTCCTCCAACTAACTTTAACCAAAGGAATTTGCTTCCTCCTCAAATCCTTAACCTCATGGTCTAAAATTCAGATAGGCTTCTCCTTAAATGATAAATTTGGTCTAACCTCGATCTCCTTAACTTAAACAACATGAGGGGGTCAAATCAATACTGTCTCAACACCGAAACATGGAACATATCGTGAATGTGATCCAACTTAGTAAACAATTCATGTTGATATGTAATAGGACCAACCCTCTTAAGCAACCGATAATGTCCAATAAATCTAGGGCTCAAGTTGCTTTTCTAACCAAATCTTAAAACCTTGTTCCATGGAGAAACCTTAAGAAAAACCCAATCCCTTACACTGAATTCTATGTCCATGTGTTTTAAATCAATATGCGAAATTTGTCTATTCGAAGTTACCATTAATCTGTCTTGAATTAACCAAATTTTATCTTCATTCTTCGAAAGCAATTCTGGGCCCAATAACTTTTTCTCACCCAACTCAGTACAACAGAAAGGCAAGTGGCACTTACGACCATAAAGAGCCTCATAAGATGCCATTTGGATATTAGACTGGAAGCTACTATTATAGGTGAACTCTGCCACCGGTAGATGCTCCTCCCAACTACCCTGAAAATCTATCACACAACTCATTAGCATATCTTCTAAAATATTAATGATTCTCTCTCACTGACCATCAGACTGCAAATGAAAAGTCGTTTTGAAGTCTAACCGAGTACCCAAAACCTTGTGTAATTTCTTCCAGAATCGAGATGTAAAGCGGGGATCTCGATCTGAAATAATTGATATTGGCACACCGTGCAATCTCTCTATCTTGGAAATATAAAGCTTAGCTAGCTGTTGAAAAGAATAATTAGTACAAACCAGGATAAAATGAACGTTCTTAGTCAATCTATCCACTATGACCCAGATAGAATCTTTCTTAGTAGGTGTTAAAGGCAACCCACTAACAAAGTCCATAGTCACCCTCACCTACTTCCACTGCGGAATATGATTTAGTTGTAGTAACTCAAATGGAAACTGAGGCTCAGCCTTGTTGGCAAGTCAAACATTTCGACACCAACTCAATTACCTCACATTTAATGTCCGACCACAAATACATTTCCCTTAAGTCACAATACATCTTAGTACTACCATGATGCATAGCATAAGGGCTGCTATATGCTTCCTGTAGTATAGATTGCCTTAAACTCTGATCACTCAGTACATAGTACCTACCTCTAAAACACAAAATACCATCAAAATTAGTCTTGAAGTCCTCAGTCCACCCATCCTCAACCTGTTTAAATTGAGGTGCTAAAGATTCATCCATACTCTGCTTATCTCTGATTTTCTAAACCCAAATAGGCTTTACTTGCAACTCAGCCAAGACACCCTCGTCATCAAATAGACTCAAACGAGCAAACATAGCCCTCAAGCCAGACATTTCCCTTCTAGTCAAAGCGTGTGCCACTAGATTAGTTTTCATAAGGTGATACTCTATAGTGAAATCATAGTCTTTTAATAATTCAATCATGAGTAGGATAACAACAGCCGTGTAAATAATATACTTTTCACCATACAAGCAGTGTCTCTAGATTTTAAGAGTGAAAAAAAAAACAACCGCCAACTCTAAATCATGAGTAGGATAATTACTTTCATGTGGCCTATACTGTCTCGAGGCATAAGCTACTACCTTACCAGACTGCATTAAAACACATCCAGGCCTAACACGTGAAGCATCACTGAACACAACATAATCTTTACCAGATTCTGGCTGAATTAGAATGGGAGCTTCAGTCAACAAAGATTTTAGTTTCTTAAAGTTATCCTACTACTCTTTTTTCCCACTAAAATAAAGTATCCTTCCTTAATAGCTTAGTCAATGGGGCTGTTATCAAGGAAAAACCTTCAACAAACCTTTGATAGTATTATAAACTCTAAATTATATAGATTTTTATAGTTGTCTATGACACCATTCTACTTAAAAAGTATACAATTTTATGCTTTTATGTATTAAGTTTTTGCATAATATAATTATTTCATGTTATATAATAATTTACTTTATTTAACTTTTGTAGTGGGACCATGGAACTAATAAAGTTGAGAAGCTTATTTATTAATTATACATGGACATGAGCTCTATTTCACCTTTGTTGGATGAAAAAGATAAAAAAAAATTAGGTCAAGAGAAGGTGACTTTGATCAAACCAAAGTTGATTAAATTGAAGAGCAAGTCTGGCAATTATTTGGGTCACAAAACTGTCCAAGTAAGGGGGAAAGAAGCCTAATTTGGAAAGGGCATATGAGCAGCCCAAAATTTATCTTTTGGAAAATTTATTTAGAGGTCCTTACACTTGTAAAAAAATTAAAAAAAAGTGCCTAACAAACACCCAAGAAATCGTCCAACCCTTGCTTGATTCATGTATGAAATCAAGCATGAATCAAGCAACCATCAACCTCTCTCTCCACATTTCATGCCCGGCCAAGTGAAATAGATATTTAAGGGATGGTTCGGCTATTTTTAGCAAACCTCTAAGCATCCCTTCAAGTTTAAATTGGCCTTCCCTTTCATAACATCCAGCATCGCTCACTTCACATTCTATCATATTTTTTCTCAACTCCTTTCCTCTCCCTCTCACGTATAAACCATCCATTTTCCCCTTCCATTTAGCTACCAATTCCTTGAGAAAATTCTCTCTTGGCTAGCCACCTTGAAGAGCATTTCACAAAGGAGCAATTATGAGGACTAAAGGAAGCCGCCGCAATCAATTTCCAGAAGATTGTCGAAACTATTCAGAGTTTCTTCTTCCTTAATATTTATTATTGTTCAACATGTTTGCAATTTGCTTTGTTTTCTTTTCGTTAATGATGATAACCTAATTTTTTTATCTAGAATGATTATATTAATTTGATGAAGTTCATTTGATTTATGTTCATGATGTTCTGTGTTTCAATCGATCATGCTTTTAATTAAAATCATGCATGTATTTCATTCATTATAATGTGATTAAATGCATTAGAATTAGTCGATCAATTCTAGCCAGATGGCGATTAATGTACGCAACAATTGAAAGGTGCATGCTTAATTTAGATCCTACCTCGATTAAAGTAAAGGTTCATAATAACTCGAGATAGCTCTATTACATTGCATAATTTTTAGATTTATGTGATTAAAGTGTTTCAAACCTAACCCGTCCCTATTACTTCACATAAACTCTAAGAAACCCTTAGTTAAATATGATCATAGTAGTATGCATGTTTTTCTAAGTAAAAGATTTTGAAATAACTTAATAACAGTTTTAAAGTTAATGAAAGATCGAGTTGCAATGGAAAATTTTCTGGAACACTGTGAACATGATGAAAATGGACCAAGTCAAATGTTGTTTACTCTAGCCTATTCATGTTATTGTTGTTAAAGCTTGTGACTTTGTTGCTAAACCCATCTAATACATTTTAATTATTCATCACACCTAGGTTAATTTGCATTTAGGATAATTTTGCATATAGTTATTTATTTTTACATAAACAACACGAAATTGTCGTGTTTTTCTCATGAATTTGTAAAACTTTAATTTTGCAAAATATTAATTAATATATACAGTCCCTGTAGAGACGATAACTCTTTTACTTACTTATTACTTCATAAAAACTGTATACACATGCATAAACATACGTGTTACAAGTTTTTGGCACTGTTGACGGGGACTGTTGATTTAATCATTATTTGTGAAATTATTTCTTGCAATTTGGTTTATTTATTTTTATTTTTATTTAATTAATTTTTTATTCTTTATTCTTTATTTTTTGTGATTTATTTTCTAGTGTTTATGAGCATAGATCGAATCATTGATTTACTTCTTGTAGTCCCTAAAATCGAGAAGACATTTTAGAAAAAGAAGATGTGAAAGATTAGCCCAAAGACAAGCCGCAAAAATGGACCTTGAAAATCAAAACGATGTTCAAGGAAATGGAGTTGTTACTGCTCGTAATCCAATACTTATTGCTAATGATAGGGATCGAGCTATAAGGCAATATGCTATGCCATTTTTTAATGAGTTAAATTTGGGAATTAGGAGACTGGAGGTTGAGGCAATGCAATTTGAATTGAAGCTTGTAATGTTTCAAATGCTTTAAACAATGGACCAATTTAGTGGAATGCCTATAGTAGATCCACACCTTCACTTTTGTCTATTTATGGAAGTGAGCGGTTCCTTTAAGATAGTTGGTGTAACTGAAGATGCATTGAGATTGAAGTTGGTTCTATACTTGTTACGAGATCAAGCACAAGCATGGCTTAATTCGTTGTCACCACATTCAATTTCAACTTTATAAGAATTGGCCGAATGCTTTTTGGTAAAGTCTTTCCCACCTAGAAAAAATGCTTTGTTGCGGAATAAGACCACCACTTCTCAATAGATGGATGATGAGTCCCTATACGAGGCATGAGAAAGATTCAAGGAGTTACTTCGTAGATGCCCCAACTATGAGCTTCCACATTTCATCTAGTTGGAGAAATTTTATAACAGTCTTAATGGTTGGTGGTAGATGCTTCTGCGAATGGTGCTCTTTTGTCGAAGTCTTATAACGAGGCTTACAAGATGAATTAGAGAATAACCAATAACAACTACTAGCGATTGACAAATTGAGCATCTTCAGAAAGACGAGTAGTTAGAATGCATGAAGTAGATGCCCTTACTTCACTATTAGCTCAGGTATCTTCTATCTCTTCAATGATGAAACAGTTTACTACTAGCAGTTTTAATCATGTTGCAATTTAGCCACCGAGTCAATTCGATGTTATTTCCTGTGTTTATTATGAGGATGGTCATTCTTTCAAGAATTGTCCATCAAATCCTGAGTCTGTTAATAATGTAGGAAATTAACACCAAAATAGAAGTGGACAATGACCACAGTCCAACTTCTATAAACCTTCATGGCAAAACCATCCAAAATTTTCTTGGAGTAACCAAGGAAATGGACCAAAAAACACTTACATACAGCATAGACCAAGTCAACCTCAAGGGTTCAATCAACAAATTCAGAAACAACCACAAGTTTAACCACCATCTCAAGGGTTCAATCAACAAGTTGAAAAATAACTACAAGCTAAACCATCCAAAACTAAGCGACAACACTGAAAAATTTAGAGAACTAAATGGGTCAGTTAGCTAAGAAGCTTCGTAATAGACCGCTAAAAGCCTTGTCGAGTGATACAAAAAAATCCAAGGAATTTGGGTAAGGAAAATTGAAAGTAGTTTCTTTACGAAGTGGTATGACTTTGGAACCCAATGAAGTTGTGGTTGAAGATGAACCTATTGAGAAGGAGGAAATTCAATGAATAGCTGAAATCCCTGCACCAGAAGAGCCAAAACTTACAAATCCTGATGAGGTAAAATCTAAACTAATGAATTATGATAAGCTAACACCTTCATTAGATGCAAATTTATTTACTTAGAAAAGTTGTCCAGTCCAAGCCAAAGTTCCATCAGCTCAATATCCTCAAAGACTCTAGCAACATAAGAAAAAACAAGAGGTGCAATTCAAGAAGCTTTTGGATGTTCTAAAGCAACTTCACATCAATATCCTGTTGGTGGAGGCCTTATCAAAAACCCGAATAATGTTTTCAAGCCAAAACTCTATTTTTTCTGGATCATAATCTATATTAGCCCTGAAATCCTCAGCCCCTTACTTTCAGATTTTATTAACTGGAGGTTTACTTAATCTTACCAAATCAACACCTTGTGGAGCTACGGGGACTAATTGAGGAATAGGAGGGGTGGAGGAGGTTGAACATTCAGGTTTGCTCGAACAAATTCTGTATACCAATTATTCATCATATGAAGAAAGGCTTCTCTAGCCTCATCCTGACTTTGTGTTACGTGTCTACTTTCCTCAGGCGCGGTCCCTTGCACGGGGGCTGGCACATTACTTTCTACATCATCCATTATAGCTCGGTCGGGTTCCATTTACTATAAAAAAAATAAGCACAATTTAAAATGTCAGAAATCATCACACTATCACAATATTTTTGTGGCATGTATAGATAGACTTTCACGCATATGTTTTTAGTCCGAGAATCGACTAAACCGTAGCTCTGATACCACTAAATGTAACACCCCTTACCCGAGTCCCTTGTCGGAACAGAGTGCAAGGTATTACTAGAACTCAAACACTTGTAATTGTTCCAATTGAGATACATCATTACTAATTTTTTTTACAAAAATTTTGACATAATTCCTTTTCATAACATTCAATCCCTCCTGCAAATTTTTGAAACAAAATTTCAAATAACTTCAATATTTCAACCAAACACGGTTATATGTTCAGACACAATTTATCCATCCACAACATTATAAATACTTTGTTAGTAGTTTTAAGAAAACAATTTATGAATTAATATACACCAACATTTTAAACCTAACAATATTTTATATATATATATTTATACCACATTACATTAAGTCATCAATACATGCCATATTTCAAAAGTATTGGTTGCAAAATACCCAAAAGATGATGATGATAGTGTGGATGATGTTCTGACTTCGTCCAATTTCTGAGCTGATTGATGTCACTATAAAACAAGGAAAAATAAAGAGGAGTAAGCATATAGCTTAGTAAGTAAACATATGACAAATAAACAAATTTCTAACATGATTTCATAGAAACATAATTTTATTCACACATAAATTTCATTGTTTGTTCAATTTCCAGCAAGCTGTTTTTCTGCATCATAGTCACTAATTAATTTTTATCTGGAGCTACAGGGCTCTAAATTAAGTTCCGTAAATTTTCCTTGAAACTATACTTGTATATAATTTTACCATAAAATTTTCAGAATATTTGGTTTATTGAATTAATACAGTTTATTCTTTAAACCTTCCTCTATTTCACTACTCAACAGCTCTGACCTCTATTTACTAAAATTCACCTAATTATTTGTAAAGAACTCAAAAAATGTTCTTGTTTGTTTCTCTTGAAAATAGACTCATTGAGAAATCCAAGCATGTAAATTAAAAGCCATAATTATTTTTTTTTACAATTTTTGGTGATTTTCCAAATTTGAAACAAGGGATTTCGAAATCAATTCTACCCTGTCTCACTAAAATTCAAATATTTCAAAATATCTAACTCTTTTTCTTGCTCTGTTTCTTTCATGTGAAAATAGACTCACTCAGATTCAATTTCATATATTATTCAGTCTCTAAATCAAGTTCCACCATTTATAGTGATTTTTCAAAGTTGCTCAATTGTTGTTGTTTAAATCTATTTTATTTCTAGATTTATTTTTTTGTAGTTTTGATATTTCATACCATCTTACACATGGGTCGATTAAATATCAAACTCAATATACATCACATAATCTTATCCATTTCATATGTACATTCACCTTTCCAATTTCCCTGTTAAACACTCAGAATATTATTCGTTACTCGGTGGATTCAGCACTTAACAACCAACTTAAATTCAGTGATACGGGGAATCAGCACATAGCAACCCCTTTCACAGTAAAAAATATGGTGGATTCAGCACTTAGCAACCACATTTATATTCAGTAATACGGGGAATCAGCACATAGCAACCCCTTTCACAGTCAATGATACGGTTGAATCAGCACTTAGCAACCACCTTTAAAGTCAATAATTCGAGGAATCAGCACTTAGCAACCCCTTTTTATTCAATGCTTTCTGGTTTATTCCGAGTGTTCATTCGGAAACCTTGTTTTTCAACATTTTACCACCTTTCTCAAACTTAAGCACATTTTTATGATCTACATCAAATATTTATTCTATATTCAATCAAATCTCAACAATATATTGAATAACATTAAAATAATGCATTAATTCACATGCATACTTACCTCGGTGCAAAATATTGCAATTTTGCAATTTACTCCACGATCTTTTCCTTTCCTCGATTGAGGTTGTCTTCTCATGTTTCTTGATCTATAATAGCAAATTTAGCTTATTTAGTATTCACATTTATTAAAACGGTCCTCAACTCAACTTTTTGCAAAAATTACGATATTGTCTCTAAACTTTTGCATATTTACACTTTTGTCTCAAAGCTCGAAAATTAAATTTCACTCCTTATTATTATGTTTTACAAGATGCTGAACACTTTTTCCTTCTATGGAAACATCAAATTCTCACTCTAACATGTAATTTTGAACGTTAAATATTTTTACCAATTATGTCAATTTACCCGTTTTCGCTTAAAATCGCTTAGCAAAAGTTGTTTAACATAATTTCTAGTTTCATATTCTACCATAAAACAGCAAAATAAACACATTTCACCTATGGGTATTTTTCCAAATATGAACCCTAACATGAATTAATGGTAGAATAAGCTAAACCGAGCTACGAGGATCTCAAAAATGCGAAGAACATTAAAAACGGGGCTAGGATGCACTTACTATGAACTTGAGAAAGTGAAGAAACCCTAGCTATGGCTTCCTTCAAATTTTGGCAGCAAGTTATGAAGATGAACATCATTTTTCCATCTTTTTCCCATTTTAATTCTATTTATTTACTAATGACTAAAATGCCATTACTTAAAAAAAAATCTATTTCACTAATCCTATGCCCATTTTTGTCCTTCAATTAAATAATAGTCTAATTACCACATAAGGAAATCCAATTTAAAATTTCATAAAAATTGGACACCTCTAACATGTAGAACTCAACTTTTGCACTTTTTACAATTTAGTCCTTTTGACTAAATTGAGTGCCCAAACGTCGAAATTTTCGAATGAAATTTTCACGAAATTCTTTCGTGAAATTGTAGACCATAAAAATATAATGATAATAATATTTTCCCTAGTCGAATTTGTGGTCCCGAAACCACTATTCTGACTAGGCCCAAAATCGGGCTGTTACAATAAAGATCACTCGACTTTGAAACAATTAAATTTGGATCTAATGTAAGCCGGTGAGAGAAGGATGTTACAACTTGATGAGTTGGAGGAGTTGAGTTTATTTTCATACGAGAATGCCAAGATATATAAATAAAAGACTAAACGATGGCAAGACAACCTATATAATCTCATGAATTTAGGGAAGGTCAAAATTTTTTTTTGTTTAATTCAAGGCTAAGGTTATTTCCTAGGAAGATCAAATCCCGATGGACTGGACCTTACACCATTCACAAAGTTTACCTATATGGAGTAGTTGAATTGCACGATAACAAGGGATGTACATTTAAGGTTAATGGTCAACGTCTAAACACTATTGGGATGGCGAAGTTGAGCGAGTTGAAACCTTGTTCAATTTAATAGACCCTTGATTTTTCATATTTTTATTTTTATTTTTAATAAATGGCATAGTTAGAAATTATTTTTCTTGAATTAGTACATTAAATTAATTCTGTCTAAGATTGGAACTTAAGCGGGACCATTTGTGACGCCTCTAACCTTTCCTCGGAATTTAATTTGATGTAATTTTTCGAGAAGAAAAATTTTCGAAGTAGCCCAAAAAGATTTTTTTATTTTTATTTTCAATTCCAATTTAATTTGTTTATGTTTAATAAGAGGGTCAAATTGGCTTAAGTATTAATCAGTTTATTTTGTTACGATTAGTTTAATTCTTATGTACAGTTTAGGCTTGAGGCCTAGAATCGTGACTACCTCTGTTCTACTATACAATTTAACTAATTGAACTAACTAATCTAGATAACAAATAATAGAATTTATCAAGCATCATACAAAAATTGTATAATTCAAAGAATTTATTACATAGTATAATGTCTTACTCAACCAATTGTCAATCATACAATGTTCAAGTACTATGCATAATTAAAACAAAAAAGATAAAACAAACACACATACATAAAAAGAATTGCCTAAACATGCAATATTTCTATGAATGCTCCCCCACACTTAAATTACACATTATCATCAATATGTATTCCTCAAAGAAAGATAAAAAGGTCAATGTATTTCCCTGAATACTGTGACCGTTCATTAAAGCTAGCTAGGGTCGTCCACCTTTGCGTTTAAGCTCGACTATGTAATGTAATTCTTGAATGGGTGGCCTACAGAGAAAAACTGTAACACCCTTAACCCGTAACCATTACCAAATTAAGGTTACAAAGTGTCACAACTAATAATTTAACAAACAAAGACTTTAAAACCATTCAACTACTAACTCGATAATTATAATTTAGAACATTTGTTAAGTGTGGCAAACCAACACAGTAATATCTTAAATCAAGTTTTTAAGATGTAAACATAAATCCCAAACACAAACTAAATCAAAATTTTAGAATTCAAAATAGTTAATAAAAATTCTTAGGTGGTATCGATACTAGAATGATACCTAATTAAAAAACGATACCAAAATATTTATACTATTTTCAAAACCAAAACAGGGTATCGATAATTAATTTATGGTATCGATACTTTATATATATGTATCGATACTTGATTAAAATTTGATACCATTTTAGCATTCTATTTTTCTCAAAACTTTTTCACAAAGCCAAGTATCGATACTAGATGACGAAGTATCGATACCTAAGTTTTAAATGGTAAAATATCAAGTTTAAAAACTCAATATGTACCATACACACCTACCATCACACAACATAGTGCTTAACTATTTATAACCCTACAAAAACAGATTCATTTACCACAAACAAGTTAATTCAACCATCCTATAATATCTAACCAATATATCATTCAAAGGCACCTCAAACCAAGTTCACTCATTCAAATGATCTAATCCAAATTTCACATAGCATTAATCATCTATTCATTTTTCATCGATCAAAATTTTTGGTCATAATAAAAACAGGCATAAAAGCTTACCAAAACAAAACACCATTACCAAATTTTAACCTTAAAGATTCATCTAACCAAAAGCTATCTTATATTCACATTCAAGATTCACCATTCAACTAGATGTAACATCTCAACACAAAATTTGATATATGAACAACAAAGAGCCTATATACATGCCACACCCCAAAACAAAAATACCAAAAGCTACCAAATGACTGGATAGTGTGAACTTCAGTTGATCCGTCCAGTCAATCCGCTACTTTGATAACTACAAAAGGATACATATAAAACTAGTAAGCTTAGGAAGCTTAGTAAGTTTATAACTTAAACCATCAAACTCAACTTACCTTAATTGATATCAAAGTATAAAGAGATAAATTTACAATTCCTGATAACCAAAAACACATTTGTAATTCACATTAGTTATTGTTCACATAATAGCATAAATCATGGTAATCCTCTTCTCAAATAGCTTGAAAATTTCATAACATCTTTTCATCAATATAAATATGCTCATATATATATATAAATAAGTAATTCATTTAACCTTTGACGCTTTCTAATATCTTGAATATGGATTAACATTCAAAACCATAAATCAACCATATTTTCCATTAACATTTAGTTCGATGAACTAAGTAACACCACTCAGACACACGGGTAACTACACTACACTAGAGGCATCATAGATGCATAATACGGGCATCAAAGTGCATACAAAGGCACGAATATGCAAGTAGAGGCACTATAGTGCAAACAGAGGCACCGAAGTGTATACAGAGGCACCGAAGTGCAAATCATATACAAGCGCGCATATTAACCTTATTAGTATGCCAATTGTATCCTATGCAATTACTATCTTCAACCGGGTAATACACATAAATCCAGTACTTTAATACATTCTCTTCATACAGAAGCACTTCATCATTTTCGTACATATACTATATCATTAATACTTTCTTATATATATATAAATATACAACTCCAAACCAAACTACTATCGTTTCCTTTCAATTTCATATAAATAACTAACGAAATTTCTCATACATTCAATAACTAATTAGAAAAAATAGTATATTCAAAAGAATTTTTTATATAATAAATCATTATGAACTTACCTACGATTCAGTTATGGTTAACACATAAGGACTATTTCACAATTTTCCCCTTTCCTCGGTTATTGTCTTTTTGGCTCGATTCTTGATCTATATAGTAATTAAATTTAATCTATTAAAATTCACATTAATTTAATGCATAAGACCCTTAACTTCTCACTAAATTACACACTTTTCCTAAAATTTTACATTCTTCACAATTTAGTCCCTAAACCTAAAATTAACAAAATTAATAAAATTTGTAACAAAACATACTAACCGAATTTTTACTCTCTGTATTCAACCCTCATTTATTCTAATTTCTCAAACATACTATATCAATTTTAATATTTAATCAACTTCATCCTTTACTTAGAAGCTAACGAAAATTACTTTATAACTAATTTTAATCATCAACAAAGACTTCCATTTCATCATTTAACATCCAAAATAATAAGGATTCATCAATGGTGAAACCCAAAATTCTTAAAAGTTTAGAAAATGAAGACATGAGTTAGCCAGACCTAGTTACAACGATCACAAAAATATAAAAATTACAAGAAACATAATTGAAATAAGCTTACATGCAAGAGAAATGTAGTAACCGAACTTAGAGCTCCAAAAATGGTGAGTTCCCCCTTTAATTTTTGGTGGAAGA
Source organism: Gossypium raimondii (assembly GCF_025698545.1). Lineage (NCBI taxonomy): Eukaryota > Viridiplantae > Streptophyta > Magnoliopsida > Malvales > Malvaceae > Gossypium > Gossypium raimondii. Next base: position 10,087,276 of record NC_068568.1, read on the forward strand.
AAATGAAAAATATGATAGCCATATTTTGTACTTTATTTTTCTTTAATCTAATTATATAATTACAAGTTTACCCTTAGTTATAACCATCTAATTTTTAAAATTAAAAGGCCCATAACCGTCCATCTTTCAACCTTATGAACTATTTATTTAATAAGTCCTCTTATATTTAGCAATTAAACTATCAATTCAATTCACTTCAATAATTACTAAGTTTTGTGTCTCCGACAATTTAGTCCTTTTATTAAATTAACTAACTAAACATTGGAATTTCTTCACCAAAACTTAATACGACTTTAATGTAACTCCATAATCATTAGTTAAATAATAAACACAACCTCTCATATTGGAATTGTGGTCCCAATACCACTATTTCCAACACTATTGAAAAATAGGATATTACAAAAACACACAAGCACAATATTCAAATATTAAAAATAAAAACAAAAACCAACAATCCAAACCAAGGGTGGAGTTTAAGGCTTGCAAATAAGTGAAACTGGAGTTTAAGGGTGAGTTTCAGGTTTTAAAAGGGGTAAAACACGCGGGTCATGATATCTGAAAAGGGGCATCACGATATCGAGGTTGAGGTATTGCAACATTCACCCTTGGATGGGGCGATATACCTACATGTTTTAAGAATAAAACTAAATTTGAAAATGTTTTTGGTGTCACGACACCTTGGAGTCAATATAGCAAAACTAAAGGTTGTTTTGGCCTCCCTTTGAATCCGACTGTGGTATCTCAACATTGACCCTAGGGTGTGACAGGTCAGTTGTAATATTTGTAATGTTATAATGGAACATGACAGTATTCCAAGGATCGAACCAAAGGGAATTGTGGATTGAATAATTTCTATATAACTTGCATGTAAAATAAAGAGTCTAACCAGCTAATCAAAAAAAATTATATTACGACAAATCATAAAATCAAGATAAATTAATCTACATTACTATCTAGCTAGCAAGGACTAAATTGTAAAATGTGCAGAACTACGAAATTAACAATTAAATAACAATGGTTGGTTGACATTGATATGGTTCTCTAATCCTCTCATTAGGGGTCAAAATCGCTTAAACTCCCAAAATGGCTCCATTTTACCAAGTTAGAAAAATTAATCTGGATTATCTCTCGATCTCATCGGTTAACCTGGGACTAATAAATTGGTGCCCAACAAGATCTCCTCTCAGTCTCACTTGCCTAAATATTCCCTCAGGGTCATCAATTATACATTTTTAAGTTTATTCAAATTAGTCCAATATATTACGATTTGGTCCCTCATCTAAAAATCAGCTCACCACATATCTATTGACCAAGCCCCTTTAAAATTTTAGCTATTCATGCTGAAAATAAAACTAACAAATATGATAGTGAAAAAGAAGGAAGCCATTAAATCAAAGCTTAGGAAAAAAAATTGAAAGTTGGGATTTTTATGCAAGAAAACTTAAATGGCATGAAAATGAAGGCATTTAATAAGAAAATCTAAAGCAATAAACATAAAAAGAAAAAAATTTAATGGATGCAAAGTGAAAAATGTCTTACAACCAAGGTACAAGGATTAAAAGTGCAAATAAACCTAAGCTACAATAATAACTAACTTAACTAACTGTCACATCCTAAAAATCAGGTTAGTAGAATCAGGTTTGTGAACCGAGAGTGTTCACGCCCAGATTTTTAAGGTTCTCTTTGTCTGTTTGTTAATAAGTGAGTTATTGGCCTAATGGTTAAGAGTTAATGAGTTCATCCTTGAAACCCAAGTTAGAATCCCTTCCCTCGCATCATTTTTATTTTGTGCAAAATTTCTTCAAATCCTAGAGTTGTCAAGCTCTGTTTTACAAATTGTTATCGTTAGCTTTTGTACAAGAGTGAGTATCTGGCCTAGAGGTTAAGTCTGTAGCATCCCTTGAGACTCAAGATCAAATCTCCTTGAGTATTTTTTAAAAATGATTTTGGCACGCCCCTTTGCTGCCCAAATGGGTTGCCAACCCAAATATTCTTTTCTCCCTTTTCTTCCTCCTTTCTTCCTTATTTTCTCCTCTTTTTACTCCCTTGTACCTCTTCCTTTCTTTTTTTCTCCCTTATTTACTCTCATATCATTTATTTCCTTTGACTAGTGTATAATCACCAAGAAAACTATCAATATTCCTTTTTTTTTCCTTTCCTTTCATCTTTCTCTCATCTCTCCCTTTTTCTCTTCTCCACCACATTGTGCCACCAGTCTAACCACCAATTTCCATCGTTTGCACCACCGAGAACCACCCTTGCACAGCCTGTAATATCTCATTTTTAATGGTAACAGAATAGTGGTTTCAGGACCACAACTTCTGATAAGTGAAGTCTTGTTTTATGGTTTAGTAAATATTTATGGAGTTACATTAGGGTCGTATTAAATTTTGGTGAATAAATTTTAACATTTACTTAGTTAATTTGAGGAAAAGGACTAAATGGACGGTTTTGCATGTTGAATTAATTAACTGTATGTTAAATAAAAAGGGGTATAATTATAAATTAATAATAAAAGTAAAGTAAAATAATAACAAAATAAAGTTTGTCATCTTCCACAAGTGAACAATTGAAAATTAGGGTGAAAGAACACCATCTTTATCAAGCTAGGTTAGACCATTCCCATTGCGTGCATGTAAGCTCATTTTAGTTATGTTTCTTATAATTTTTATGTTTTAGAGATTGTTACAACTAAGTCCTGCTAACCCGAACCTTCGTTTTTGAAACTTTTAAATATTTTAGATATTTCCATTATTGAACCCTTGCTATTCTGGATGTTAATTGATGGAGTTGAAGTGTTATTTGTTTATTTTGATTAGTTTACTAAATGATTTCTTTAATGATTTTAGCAAATTGAGTAAACTGATTAAATATTTAAAATTTCATGGAAATTGAGTAATTAATGGTGGAATGCCCTAGCTTAGAATGACATTCGGTTAGCTTTGGAAATTTGTAAAAATTTGTTAATTTGGAAATTTTGGGTATATGGACTAAATTGTAAAAATATAAAAGTTTAGGGAAAATGTGTAATTACTGAAAATTTAATGCAGTGATGAAATTTGATATGTGTATGAGATTAATATATTGTATTTAATTATTATATAGATCAAGAATTGAATCAAAAAGACAATAATCGAAAAAAGGGAAAAATTACAGAATAGTCCCTACGTGTTAACTGGAATTGAATAGTAGGTAAGTTTAGAGTATTTCAATACATAAATGAAAATTGCATGTGTTTTATATTTTTTCTCTAATTAATTCATTTATATATGTATTTATATGTGAGACTTATTTCGATACCCCTAAATGCCCATATGTGCCCTTGTTTGTACTTCGGTACCCCTGAAAGCACATACGTGCCCCTATTTGTACTTCGATACCCCTGAATCCTCATACGTGCCCCTTTTTGTACTTCGATACCCCTAAATGCACATATGTACTCCTTTTTGTACTGTGGTACCTCTGAAAGCATTATAATGTCTCAACATTTCACCATTTAAGTTCTTGAAACTTTGAGTAATTACTTAATATGTGAATCGAGTTTAATTATATTTAGAGTAAATGTTATACTATGTCCTTACTAAGCTAAGTAAGCTTACGGGTTTTAGTGGGTTGTTTTGTAGATAACCGTTGCTGACTTTTTGGAAGGATCAACCAACCAGCTCACACTATCCATCTAAGTTGGTAGTTCTTGTATCTATCATGGGTAGTGGCATGTATATATAGATGAATATATGTGTTTTATGAATGTTGATAGATGTATTTAATAAGTGATATTTGTGGTTATCTTAGAGTTTATTTTGTAATGATGGAACAAGTACATATATATAATGCATAGATGAATACCTTGATATGTAGTTGTTGAATGATGTGGTTTGTAATCGCAGTGTGGTGCTTTATTTTGTAGTGAAATAAATATATAGAGAATTCTTTTGATTGTTTTTGAGACTATATTTTAGTCATTAGCTTTGTCTAAATATTTTGGTATATGTTTAGTGAAAGTTTTGTTGTTTAAATATCTAAATACTAGTTCAAATTTAGTAAAGTTTGGTATGAACGTGATGCTTTGTTTAAACATAGCTTAAAGTTTGTTTAAATATCTAAATTCTTGATGCTTTGTTTATATATTAGATAATATAAAATGTGGTACCAATGATGGTACATTGGTTAGGCGCGTAAGATGGTTGTTTTGGCACGTTTTGAGCATGTTAAATTGTGTTTTAAATAGGTTAAATGGCTAGTAATTAGGTTGCTTAGTGTCCAAGCAAGTATGACTTGGTAAACTTGGTGTTTAAAGTTCATTTTAGTGCACAAGGCTGTGTGCCAAACACGATCTGAGACACGGCTTGCAACATGGCCGCGTGTATTAAGTAAGTGAGTCACATAGTCTACGACATGGTCATGTGTTTTTAGTCAATGAGTTACACGACCTATAACACGACCATGTGATCTAAGTTAGTGAGTTACACAGGTTGGGACACAGCCGTGTGTCCGAACTTCAAATGTCCACACGATCTGGACTATGTCACACGGCCTGGACACATGGCTGTGTGACCTCTGCATCTCAAATTTTCATGTTTTTCTCAAAATTTCTGATTTGTCTCAATTTGATCCCTAAATGTTTCTAAGGTAATTTTAAGGCCCCGTAAACCTGAATAAAGGGCCATGTGTATATTTATTCTATAATATGATATATGTTTATAACTTAATTGAATACTTGCTATAGAATTAAGATAAATTGTTTGTTTGGTTCTGTAACACTCAGATCCTTAATCCAGTAACGGTGACGGGATATGGGTGTTACATTGACACCCTTCTTTCTTGTCAAACCCTAAAATTGGGCCTAGAAGTTTTGAGGGTATTTTAGGAATTTTAGCTTGTATGTGCTCGGAATATCGTTAGTCCGGTAATCAATAATGTTTTCGACAAAGGCTATTAGGATATTTAGTTAATTTATGAAAATTTGGAAATATGACTATTTTGTAAAAGAGTAAAATTTTGGGGCATTTATGTTGCAGTTAAACTAATTTTTGAAGTTGGACATTTAAATCCCTCATTCTCAGTTTTGTTTCACGATAGATTTCTCCCTATTGCCCCACTTTCCATTCCTTGCTCTCCCTTACTATTTCATTCGATTTTTGATTTTCAAACATTACTATTTTGATTCCCCTATTTCCAAAGTATTAAACCTCTAGAAAACACCCAAAAATCTCATCAATGTCATCATCTTCCTCAAGTGCGAGTTTTTTCAGATTTACATCAAATCTCTGTTTTTCTCCCATCAAAGGTAACCGTTCATCTTTCCATTGGTTTTAAATGATATCTAGTCTCTTAAACTAAATTCTTAGCCACTAAAACACATGTTTTAGATAAAAGTTGAAAATAGGATCGTTAATGCTAAATTTTAGGTTTTTAAGTAAAAATGTGATTTCAAAATGTTTTTCAATTAGATTTGATGTAATTAAGATTTTTATAAAGTTATTTTAATGTTTCGTAAAATATTTCTTGGGTTTTAATGAATCTTTGTTATAATGGCCAAAACTTTTCGAAAAATGTCGATACCTTGAAACGTGTAGTTTTGTGTGGTTTAAAGGTTGGGGTTTAGTCGTAGATGAATATGTGGATGAATGGAACTTGTTTCATACAAAAAGGTTAAGTGTAGATCGAGATATTTGTGTTTTAAGTCTGTCATGCTAAAAGATTTGATTACATGAGAAGGTAGCTTAGGCTTGTGTTTTGGTTGGTTTAAATTTTTCATTGGCTTTCATTTGACTGTGTGTATTCTATGATTGTTATGTGTGAAGCCTCAGATTCATTATAGCCTTCCACGAGTTAGAAGAAGAGCTAGTTCGAGCTCTCGATTTTTGGTGAAAGTTGATATTCGATAAGTGTTTTGGGATCACTACTCGTAGATAATTCGTTATGTAATTGGGAATTTAGAAGTAGCCTAAACCCTTACACTAAATTTCAACTGTAAGTATTCTCACACCTATGATTAAATGTGAAATATGTTTGCTTGTGAAATTGTGAAATCATGAACATATATGAGATGCTATGATATATGCTATAGGATTATGATGATTGTTGTGAAAGTGAAAATAAGGGTATGTTATTCATGCCATGTGACAGTAAATATGTGGATATGTTTTCATGCCATACGAATGAGATTATATTGTGCTACCAATGTAAATATGCAATGATTATGCGCGAAAAATTGGTAAGTAAATATGTGATAATAATGTGGATATTTTGGCCTTGGGACCTTATGAGACCGTTGGAAATAGTTGGCATGCCATAGGATTGTGAGTGCTCACCTTTGTGTTGTGGTATATGAGGCGTTGAAGCCCAAGGATAGTTTTGGAGAAATAAAGAAATGTGAGCTAAGCTCCATTCATCGGGATATGTATGTATGGTGTGTTGGAGAGTATTAGCTACACGCTTCACTTATGGGACATGTTCGACTCCTTGAGTTATTATGGTATGATGTGCGGTGATAGAGTCTACTTTATGTTTCATAATTTGAAAAGCCAAATTATCATAAAAAGTGACTAAATGTGGTTAAATGTTATTGATGTATGCAAAAATATATGCTTAAATATTCATGTGACTAATGTGTCAATGAATTCAATAAAGATGATTAATGTGTAAAATATGTCATAAGATTAAAAGATGATATGAATATGATGTATGTTTGTTTCATTGATACATGATGACTTGTTTATGTAGTGGTTTTTCTAAGCATTCACTAAGTTTATTAAGCTCACCCACACATTCTTAAATTTTGCAGATACATAGTGTCGGTATGAGCAGTGTAGTCTCGAGGGGTGATCCAAGTTGATTATTTAGCTTTTATTAGTAGGTGTTATATACTTATTTCTGTTTTGGGAATAAAAATAATGTGGTAGTCCAATGTGGTAGATTTTATATCGGTTTTGCAAAGACATTTTTAGGTAATTCGCATGATATTTGTGTTAGGAAGCATATGGACTTAAATATGATGTTTGGATTGTTTTTTTGGACATTTTGATGTTTATTTAACTAGATGAATGAAGCATGTTATTTGGGGATGAACATAAATGGTTTATTTTCTAATTCATGCAAGAATCTGGTAGTCTAGAGCAAAGGTATCAATATGTGGGTTTTAAAAACAATACCTATGTAATTTTGAAAGTGTAGGGAGTCAGATTATAAATTTGGTATCGATACTTTGGCCTGAGTATCAATACTCAGGGTAATTTTATCGATACCTTGCAAAAGGTACTGATAATTTTAAACATTTTGAAATTTGGTGAGAAACAACATGTTAGTTTGGTAACGATTTTCCAGGTGGTATTGATACCACATAAAGGAAATATCGATACCTTAGAGGCAGTATCAATATCTGTGTAATAGTTTTGGAAATTTTGAAATTTGGCCCATTTGTATGTTTGATTGACATTTTTAATACCCTTAGTCTATGCATGGCATGTTTTAATGATAAGAAGTGGTTGAACGACAATAATTAATACGTATGATTGAATAAAGATGGCGATTTACTTGTGAAACTGTTTGCTAAGTAAATGATGCGTGACGGTGGTGTAGCATGCTAGTATTTGGGCTCGACGAACGGGCTGAGTATGGGGTGTTACATCTCTTTTCCTTTCTTTGCCACCATTGCACCACCACCATGTTGTCGTTTTGCCACAGCCGATCTTCTTGTTTTCTCCTCTTCTTTACTTTTCTTTTGGCTATAATTGAATACCTTTTGTTCTTCTTTCTTTTTAAAATTGATACATAAGATTTCTACTCATCTTTTCTTTATTTTTGTTTCTTCCATAGCTATTTTTCCTTCATCTGCTCAAGTTTTTCTTTGAACCATAATCTTCCAATCTAGTTTGTAAATCATAAGTGATGATTAGTATAATCTAATCACAGTTCTTTCTTTTCCTTTATTAGGCTAAAACTTATATATATCTTATGTATATTATGTTTTCGTTGAAGGATTCAATCTGGATCACTCGAATTTACCAAGAGGATTATAGGATCTTCATTTGAAAGAGTGATAGAGTAAGTTGATTTTTATTCGTATTCATAAGAGGGTTTTATTGGACTATTTAACCAAAACTAACACATGTGTGTTTTTGGTGTATGTACAACCATTCTATGATCAGATCAAGGCGAGATATGATTAGATCTGAAACATAGGAGTGTGGAGGTTTAGATCTGGTACTGTGGGACTTTTATACGAGGTGTGACTCCTAACGATGTAAGAACTGTAGATGTTTCATCTATAAATAATATATTTGTTTATTCACTAATAATGTTACTATAAACTCTTACTATACTGATGACTAATCGATTGTATAAGTGTTCTTGGTGAAAAATAATTCCTTTATTAGGATTGGCTACAAGTGCTTCTGATCTAAGAAATCTATATTGCTAAACATGTATGTTATTAAATGATTCAATATTATTTCGCATGTTTTATGATTATAAAACATGCCACTACTATGTTATTGATACTGGTAGCATGATAAATCATGTTCACTGAGATTGATAAATCTGACTGTATATTGATGACATGCCACCATTTCCATTAAATTTGATTACATGTTAGAAACACGATTAATGATACAAAAATATTAGATGCATGATAAATCATGTATGTTGTTCTACCACTGATTGCATGTTAAAAATCATGCCTACTGGATTGATCTTTTTATTGATATTGCATGTCATACTACATTGCATGGGGTTGGGTCGATTATGAAAGGAGTAAGAACTAGCAGTTTGTCTGCAACACTGGTGGCTTATCCACAATACTGGCAGCTTATTTGCAACAATGGTAGCTTGTCCACATTACTTGAAGTTTATTTGCAATAAATTTTAAAATACTGCATTGATATATTCATACATGACATAAACTGTGAATTATGTATTTTTTTAATATTTTGTATATTCATTAGCTTGAGTGCTATAATTATTGTCTATTCTGGTTTACTGGAATTATGACTCGCATTGAGCTTATTAGCTCACTACTTAGTTTTCTGATTTAATTTCAAATAATCTTCAAGGTTTGGATCTGGACGGCTTTTAGTTTTCTGATTTAATTTCAAATAATCTTCAAGGTTTGGATCTGGACGGCTTTTGGAGGAGCTACTTGGATGTTTTTCCTATGAAAGTATTTTAAACTTAATTCTATTATTTGTTTTGGGATTGTAATAACTTTTATTTGGTCTATGGCTTGAGACTTTATTCTGGGATTTTTTGATTCCATGACATTAGAGTTTAAAGATGCTTAAAACGATTTTTAAAATGTTTATGCATAAAAATCGATTTTTAAATAAAATTTGTCAACATCACATTTTCCGCTACAATACTAAAAAACGAGTTTTTTTAATAAAATCCAATTTAGTTTTGAATAATGGTTAAACTGTTACAAATGAAATACTAAATCTACCGATTACTAAAATTATCATGTTTTTGCGAACATAAGTTAAACATTCGATTTCACCAGTTTTGAACAGATAAGTCAATGGTTTTAAAATATGTTTGAAATTACGAAACTTTTAATTTAGGCCATTTTCGTGGTTAATGTAGTCTTCAGAGTTTGACCATAGCGTCTAGGCTAGGTTAAGGAGGTTGCACTAACAATAAGAACAACTAAAACAATATGAAAAGTTGCTGGGAGATGTAAAATTTTATTGCTAAGAAAATGAAAATAAGAAACCCTAGAAAGGGAAAAAGAAAAAGCTATAAGAAAACCTAAAGAAAACTAAACCTAAACTAAGGTAATGTGGCCTTTTTTCTCTCTCAGCCAAATTTTGGCTGATATAGTAGCTATTTTGACCCAATTTCTGTGCCAAAAATACCGCTGAATGGGCCTTCAATGTTTGGTGCTGTGGGTGGACAAAGATTACCCTTTTTTTTCTATTTTTATTCTCTCACGATATTGGTATCACGATACAAGGGAAGAGGATATTGCAATACAAGACCGCCTCTAGATGTACAAACGTCCAGAGTGTGAATACTACAACTAAAGATATAGATTTGAGGCAGTGTCTGCAAGTATACGGGTCAGGTTGTAATATAGTTTGTTTATAACGAAACACTTGATAAGTATTCTGAGGATCGTACCCAAGGGATTGCAGTTTGGGGAAAACTACTATTAAGCCAATTACCAAAAATAATTACTAATCTACTCGAGTCATGAATTAGTAGTGTTAATCAAGAAGCAAGATGAGAATAATAAACTAAATAAATTTAACTAAACATAAATCTACTCCTAGGTTCATGTATAGACTTTTCCTATTCATTATTTTGTCTAAGCAAGTTCCTTTTAGCCTAGATCCAATTGTTTTACCTAATTAATTATTGATATAGGGTTCTAATCAATCAACTAGTTGACACCCTAGCAGGATATTCCTATATGTCCACTAGAATAACGAGTTAAGAAGAGCTACTTATCTTCCGGCCTCAAAGTCTAGACCAATTTGGGGTTAAGGTGTTCATGGATAGGCGATACCAATTTTAGGTTAATTCCCACCTAAATTACTTCCTACGGTCGTCAAGCCTAGGTTTTAAGTTCTTCTTCTCCCAAAAAGTTGATCCCCTAAGAAATTATATCCTTCAATCAATTAATAAGATTAGAACAATTGAAACCATGCAAGATATGTATAAAGCATAAATTGATTCTAATATTTACAAAACATTCAATTAAACAATGTTAAAGAAAGAGATATAAAGAATAGAATAAAGGAACAGATTTATCGATGAAAGTGTGGCTCTGGAGCAATCTCCACTCACAAGAGTCTCACTTTGGAATAGGATCTTTCAATTACAAGAACATAAAAATACCCTAAGTAAAAACTAAGAATGAAATAAAAACCCTAAGTATGTTTCTGTCTCCCTAAAAATTGTGTGTTTAAGCTGATTACAATGGTATTTATATAGGCTAAACTCAGAATACTAAAGTGCCTAAAATATTCTTGAAGTCCTTATAGTTTGACTAGGACAGATACCCCTAATTTCCCTAAAGAAACGTAAGAAAAACATGTAGGAGTTTTTGGGCTGCGCAGGAGCTTGGTTGCAACACCGGCCTGTGTTGTTGCAACCAACCACAGGGTGTATGTCGCGACATAGGAGGGCTATGTCATGACATTGAGGACAGTTTTGCTCCAAAACTTGTTTTTGGCTTCTGTCTTTGATGTTGAGACATCAGTGTCTTGGTGTCACGACATAGGCATCAGATTTGGCCCAAATAAGCATCTTTAGCTCCCAACTTGTCCTACAAGACCATGTAACATTATTTAGATATATAAAATGTAATAAAAAATACTAGAAAGCATAAATTACTACTTTAAGTATGAAAACCTAAATATATAATAAGATGCTTTGATTTAACTATTGAACAAGCTAAAGTTATGTGTAAAAAGGATGTAAATAATAGTGTAATTCATAGCAGATCACTCCTGCACACTTATCTTGTTGCTTGTCCTCAAGCAACAAAAACACGTATATTGGAAAAAGAGAAAATAAAAAGATTAATACGAAAATTACTTAATTTCTTTCTTTAAAAAAGCTAAAGTTTGTGAAAATGGATGTAAATAAGAACCTCAAACCTAAACTCCTCGACACTTAACCTTTTGCTTGTTCTCAAGCAAACCAAGTCTAGACACAAAACATGTAACAATAAGGCATCTCTTGGATTTTATTACTTCTATAAACATGGTTGTCAAATATTAAATGTATAATAATAGCTATCGTACGTGCAACTTAATCTCGATAGTTCGATGACTTAAAAATTTTTAAAGTAAATTAGGATTAGTTTACAAAGTTACATTACTAATAAATTAGAAATAATTCCCATGACCAAATGTTTAACTATATCACCATTAACATAAATCAAATAGATATGTAGCAGACACAACCATGTGAATAAAAAACATTTATTAAATAAAATTGTTAACAATTATGGAAGATTATGTATAGAGAATGCTTAAGTCACATTAGTTTTCAAGGCTTATAATATTCTGAGGCTTAGGACGGTATGAGTTTCAAGAAATATATGGCTAAAAACAGTTCAAACACTAGAAATAGTTAGACACATGACATTGTTCCCTCGCTTTTTGACTCCCTTTCTCACCTACCTTATCCCTCCATATAGGAAGGTAAAATATAATACTAGCAACTATGGTAGACTTAATGAGTTTTGTTACACTGATGATTGAGTTTTCTCACTTTTGTGACTTTTTTTTGTCACTTGACTTTTTACTATTTTCTTAGTCATAGGGTTTTTATTTGATACTTTCTCCACTCGTTTTCAATTTTAACTTTTTCTAGAATTTTCTTTTTCCCATATTTTTGCCTGACTTATAATCACTGTATCACATTGTTTCTTTCTTTTTCTACTTTTTCTTTTAAACCACCATACTATATCTACCTAAACCCTCAATATCTATGGCCTGACGTCTATTTCGTAATGTATTAAAGGACCAAAGGTAGCGAAAATTTCAAGTTTTATGTGTGGTATTTGGGTTTCAATTTTGTTGGTTCATCAAAAAGGAGTTATCAGGCTCAAATAAGGAGACTAGGGATTCATAGAATTAATGTATGGTCATTTGAGAATTGGCTATTCAAACAATGCCTTAGGTCATCCCTAAGCATCCCACTATACACAATTTCTTTCATGCTTCAAATTAAACCGAATGAATAATAATCAACTCAAGCATTCATGTCTCTATAGCTATCTATAAGACTTATATCTCATATGGCATCATCAAACATTCTTACTTAGGTACTTCTAATCTATTATGGAATTTAGCTAGGTAACCTAATCAATTTCTCTAAAAAATAATCAAATTATCTTATATCAATAAAACATTTCATGCTTGACTAGAACCATTAAATGCTTTATTGTCTTCAACTGCTATTCATTGTATTAATATAATCCAAGCACCATGCAACAATAATAATTTCTTTTTCTTTAAACTAAATAAATAGTTAACTAAAATAAAGTAAAAACACACAAATTAATCCTATGTTCTTTCCCCACACTTTAGAACATACATTCCCTTTAATTGAAAATAATTTAAGTTCAAACAAGAAAACTTCATTGAGTAGGTCGAGTTCTTATTGTTATGATAATTTCAAGATTTGTGTGCTCCAAGCAGACAGAGGAGTACCTAAAAAGAAAAAAAATTACGGAAGAAATATAATGTAACGAAGAAAAAATTAAAAAGAATAAGAAGAAGTGTTGGTTATGGATGGCAGAACGTCTAAAAATATTCGGATGAACTTGGGCCTTTTGTAACAGCCCGTGTTCAGTGAAATCAAAACAATGATTTTGGGACCACAAATTCAATGATTAAATTTTAATTTTATTATTATTTTAATGTCTATGGAATATTAGTAAGGCCGTATTAAAATTTCATTAAGAAATTTTAATGTTTGCATGATTAATTAAGTGAATAGGACTAAATCGTAAAAAGTGTAAAAGTAGAGTTCTATTATTTGTTTATTTAGATCAAGATATACCACGTACAGACCTAGATCGAGGCAAAGCAAAAGGTTTGGAATAGTTCGTTTAACTTCTACACCATAGTTGTCGAGGTAAGTTCGTATGAACGGTTTTTATATTTATGTTATTCAAATTTATGTTATTATGTATTCAAACTGTAATTCAATGACGTATATCCAAATCAATGCTATGACAGTGATTGAGTCCCGGTTGAACCTTAGGAATTCATAGGATACAAATGACATGTCATTAAGGATTTCATGTTTCAGGTGCTGTTCCTGAATGTCTTACCGATGGCTGAGGTCCTGCATTTGTTGCGGATACTCCACAACTCGTGTGTGTAGCATTGTGTAGCTTACATTTCGACCCACAACTCATGTGAGTAGGCCCATTTCACAGCTTGTGTGAGCAATGATGTAAAGGAAATGTTACGATTATATGTTTAAGCACACTCCGTATGAGATTTCCCAAATATTTGATGATATTCCAGATGGTTCAACAAGCAAGAAAGGGATTGAAATGATAAGTTATCAAGTGGAATTGTGCATATGCTCATGAAAAGGATATATGAATCAAATGATGTATTTTTCATATGAAAATGACTTATCATATGGTTAATTTAAATGAGTTATGTATAAATGTACTAACTTGTGTATTGATGATGATGTATAGGCTTGTGCCAAGCTTGTGGTTTGGGTTATATTATGCTTTTACTTATTGTTATGTAAATGAAATGGTAAGTTATGTTTTATTATCTATGAACTTAGTAAGAATTAAGTGCTTACGTAGTTTCTTTCCTATGTTTTATAGATTATCAAAACCTTGATTTGTTTGGAAGCTTGTCAGAGATCTATCACACTATCCAACATAAATATTGGTAGTTTTTGAATGTTTTGGCCAGGGTTATAATGACATGTATAGGTGGACTTATAATGGTGTTTTGTTGAATGTTTAGTTGATGATTTGGTATGTATAACTATTTTGGTACATTTGATGCCTTACTAGTTTGTGTCATTGTGACTATATCATTGCATGTTTTGAATAGCTCAAATGGCATTTTTGTGACGGAGTAGTAATGGTCAAGTTGTGGCATGTTTGGTAAGTTTTGGAACTAGTAGTTGATGAATGAAAAGTGGTAAAATATGCATGTTCTGGTAAGTCTTGATGATTGCATTTAAGGTGCCTTTGAATGGCATATTGGTTAGTTGAATTAGGACTTTGGAATGGAAATATATGTATGTTTTAGATGTGGTTTTGGTGCCTTGAAAATGTGCACAGAATACCTAATTGTTCACGCATGAAATGGTATAGAAAATGGCTTGATTTTAGCAAATTTATGTCCACACAGCCTGAGAAACGGGCGTGTGACTCAGCCGTGTGTGGTACACAGCCTGGTGACACGACCATGTGTCATCTGAGGGTTCCTTGTTTACAAGTCAGTGAGGTACATGGCCTAGCACACGGGCGTGTGGGGCAACTTTGAGAGTTACACGGCCTGGCACACGGGCATGTGAGACGACCGTGTGACCGTACTCAGAAAGTTACACGGGTGAGGATGAAGGCTGGGACACGGTCGTATGTTCCTAGTTCAAAGATTACACGGCCTGAGACATGGCCGTGTGACCCCTGTGTCCAAATTTTTGTAACTTTTGCTTAGACTTTCCAAATGTTTTCTATTTAGTCTCGAATTGTTTCTAAGGCATTTTTAGGGTCTCGAGGTCTCAATTTAGGGATGATATGTATGTGAATGATTGGTTTATAATATTCATAACCCTAATTTGGTGATAGATACGAGTTAAGGGTGTTACATTTAGTGGTATCAAAACTACGGTTTAGTCGATTCTCAGGCTGAACGTAGCATGTGTGAGTCTAGAAATATATGCCACTATATAACCTGTCATACTGTTGTAACTCTTGACTCAAATTGAATTATGTTTTTGTATAGATAAAATATCATCCAACAGAGCTGATTCCAATGGTTTCAGAGTGGGTTTTTGAGTTCGTGAGAACAAACCTTATGGCTCAACGACCTCCACCCCCACCCGTACCTCAGTTGGTCCTTGTAGCTTCTTAAGGTTTGGAACCATTGTGAGTGAGTAAGCCTCCAGTTGATAAAATTTGAAAGTATAGGGTTGAAGAGTTTCGAGGTACAGCTAAAGATGATCCAAAGATGAACTATCTTTTACACCGATTGAATGCTTGAAATGTGTTGTTTCTTTGTTGAAAGACTTGACTTACCAGTGCTAGAACACCTTGATTGTAGTAGTACCGAGGGATCGAGTAAACTGGGAATTCTTCTAGACAGAGTTCAGAAAGAAATATGTGAGTCAGAGGATCCTTGATATGAAATGCAAAGAGTTTTTTAAGTTGAAGCAAGGTCATATGTCAGTAGTTGAGTACAAGAGGGAATTTGGGCGACTCAGTAACTATGCCTCAGAATGTGTACCAACAGAGGTTGCTATTTGAAGACGACTTAAATGAAGATATCAAGTTGTTAGTTGGAATTCTAGAATTGAAAGAATTTGTAGTTCTAGTTGACAGAGCGCACAAGGCTGAAGAACTCAGCAAAGCAAAAAGAAAAGTCAATTCCGAGGCTCGTGATATGGGAAAATGACCTATAAGGAAATCATTCTCATATCCATCAAAAAATCAAAGGAATATCATAGTCGTTCATCAGCTTCGGTGGGTTATTCTGGGAGAGATAGAGGAAAAAAACATTTGAGCTTGAAACCTTAGGCTACATCTGTTGTGAGTGTGGGAAGTGTCAGAAATAACAAACCTAAATGTCAGCAATGTAATAGACGACACTTTGGTGAATGTAAATCGAAAGACGGGTCGTGTTTTAAATGTGGTTCTTATGACCATTCTATCAGAGTTTGCCCTGAAAGTTCTGATAAAGAAAAGGCTTAGAACACTCGTTCGAGTAACACGGCTGGGAGAGGGAGACCACCCCGGAACACTGGAAATGTAGGTAATAGTCATAGTGGGATGAAAGATTCTACTGTGAGATCTGAGGCACGAGCACCAGCTAGGGCTTACGTAATTCGTGCTCGAGACAAAGCTTCAGTACCTAATATGATCACAAATTCATTTTCTATCTTTGATACTAATCTTAATGCTTTGATTGACCCGGGGTAAACGCATTCATATATATACACAACTTTAGTGTCAGATAAGAAAATACATGTTGAGTCTACTGAGTTTGTTGTTAAAGTAATGAACCCTTTAGGTTAGTATGTGTTAGTCGATAAAATCTGTAAAAACTGTCCTTTGATGATTTAAGGTTGCAACTTTCCAACTGATTTGATGCTATTACCCTTTGAAGAGTCTGATGTGATTCTAGGTATGGACTGGTTAACTCTGCATGATGCTGTTGTGAACTACAGGCGAAAGCATATCGTGTTAAAATGTCAGAACGGTGAAAAGATCCAAATTGAATTAGATAGACCGGATAGTACATAATGCACGAGTAAGTATAATATGACACTAGAGTTGAGTTGTTGAGGTTGTGCTATATGGTTGTTTCATTAATGCTTGATGAATTGTTTACATAGTAGTAGTTCAAGGCAATCACTGAGCTTGTTAAGCTCACCCACTCCCTTCTTAAACCATTGTAGATTAGTTGTGTGCCGGTGTGAGTGGTGTGGTTCTAATGGGGGATTCAAGCAAGTCTATTTTGCTTTTCGCAGGTGTTATTATTATTTGGTTACATTTTGGGAATAAGGCAATTTAGTAGACTTAGAGATAGTATTTTGCATGATATTGGGATGTTTCTATTGTTTATTTATTCATTAGGATCTTAAGGACTTGAATCGTATTATGTTGATTATTGCTCGAACTTAATTTTGATGTTTAAAATTGTTATTATGGACGTTTTGTGATTTATTTGATATGCTAGGGAATGCATGTTGATTAGACTTGAATTGGAATGGTTTGCATGACTGTTGTATTCTTCTGGACTAGAGCAAACATATCAATATTTAAAAAAAAAATTATACCTCTGTGATTTTGAAATGTGTAGAAAGTCAGAATTGTAAATTGGTATCGATACCATATCACAAGTATCTATAGTTGGGGTAAAATTAACGATACTGTTTGAAAGGTACAGATATTTTCTTGAGTTTTGATTTTAGACGAGAAACGAAATACCAATTTTACAAACGGTATCGATACTGTATCAGGAAAATATCAATACCCTTGTCCTAGTATCGATACCTACGCGACTTGTTTTGAAAATTTTCTAAATGAACCCTGTGCATGTTTAATTATATTTATAAGTCCATTTGGTGTGTATTGGCATGTATAAATTTTAATTGGGAATCTATTTGTCTTAAAACTCATGTAAATGCTATAATTAAAGGCGTTTCTTTAATAGTGAGTTCATTTGTATTATGTGCGATGTGAGACGATGGTGTAGCGTCCTGTTACTCGGGCTCGGTGATCGGGCCAGGTATAGGGTGCTACAACACCCTTAGTCTGTGTCACGGCATCGAAGGTAGTCTCAGAATATTTCCATTCTGCTCCCTATGTTGCCGTATCCAACCCTCCATGTTGCAGCATACAACCCTCCGTGTTGCAGCATAGTGACCAGTAACGGTTTAACAAGCCTTCTAATGGTCTCCTGCATACTTACAAAGTTCATTAGCTCACCCTCAGACCTCATTTGGTCCCTAAGGTCAATAAACGACTCAATTTGACCATTTTATTGAATGTCGTTAAACTTACTAAAACATAATTAAAACCTAATGATAATGCTTGTTTCTAAGCTCCTAAAGTGCGAAAATTAGTTTAATCTGCTACACCGTATTACGCCAGATCAATAGCCCAATATGCCTATTTTTCTAACTCAATAAGAAGATGGAAATTTTTTCCATAGACCAATCGGTAGGAAGATATCCCAAGCGGTGTCAAGTAAGCTATTTTATATGCCCATAATGCATCATCCAAGTGAGTCGATCAATCCTTCCTATTTGGGTTCATCATTTTTTACAATAGTTTCTTAATTTCACGATTCAAAATTTCAGCTTTGTTGCTTACTTGAGGATGGTAAGCGATGGTAATGCAATGCCTTGCACTATATTTAAACAGAGCACTCTCGTGTAGTCTACTACAAAAATGTGACCCTTATCATTGATAAGAGCTCTGGTTGTCCCAAATCATGAAAAGATATTATTTCGAAGAAACCCAACAACAACCTTCGTGCCATTAGTCAGAAGAGAAACAACTTCCACCCACTTTGACACATAATTTACTGCTAATAGGATATATTGGTTCCCGAAGCAGTTCAAGAATGACCCTATGAAGTCAATCCTCCATAAATAAAAAACTTCCACTTCTATGATTCCTTTTTGAGGCATCTGATCAAGCTCGAAAATGCTTCATGTTCTTTGGCATCGATCATATCATTTCGCAAACTCATATGCATCCTAAATCATAGTGGGCCAATAGAAAGAAGATTGAAGAATTTTTTACGCGATTTTCTTTCCCCCGAAGTGTCCCCCACAAGGAGATGTATGGAATCTGCTAAGAATCTCTATAATGACCTAAACCTGATCCGATGATCCGAATCCAAACCTAGGGTGTTACTACTTAAGTAAATAAGAAAGTCAATTATATTCATTTAAATTACATTCAATTAACTGTTTAATTACAACTTTCCTATGAAATACGTAATTGTGAACTAGACGAAAATTTAATCAATATACACAGATAATTTATTTACAATTATGGTTGATTTGGTATCCTGGTCTACCGTAATTTTTTTGTAAAAGAATTCTATAAAACAAATCAAACTCGAACACACCAACAATTTTCTATGTATACATACTAGCTCACCTCACCACTCCACAGGCATAGCCACAGTGTAAATCCCTCCAGCGCAAGCCTTTAAGAGTTCACCTGAAACATAACACACAAAAATAAGTTCAACGGAACTTAGTGAGTCAACCACCATTTACCTGAATCATATTTCCACGCCACATATGATGTTTTGAGAATCATCTTGTTGCTCTTATTTTTCAACGAGTTTCTAACAAAAGGTGCCCCCATTTTCATTTCTTCATTCATGTTCGTTGCCATACCTAACTCCGAGTCCATTTCTTTCTCTTTAGTACCTACATTCTCCATTTCCCAAGCCATAACTTCCTCGAGCTTCAGGAAGAGACCCATACATAGGTGATTAATACTTCTTTTTAGGTGTATCATGTTTACAATCATTTTTAGAACACATTCTCTTTACCTCAAAAATTTCCTTAAAATTTCCATCTCTACACTAATCTTAATTGTATCAAGTACTTTATCATAATGCCCATCGATATGTTTCGCACCTACTGATCGCACTGTTTGCATATAGGAATAATAAAAATTACGCCTATCACTTAGTACAAAGTCTGCAATAAGGAGCGTCTCTCATGGTTTATTCTTGGGCGCCTTTCTCAAACATGCCACAGGAATAGCTCATCTTGTGTGAGTACGGTGAAAACTTTCACTATAGGATCTACCATAGAAGATATTTCCTTCGTGACCCTCCACAAGGGCATATCCTTTATTCTTTGTCACAAAGGCTCTATGTCCAGAATTCTCCTTTCATTTTGTTCCTCCTCTTATTCGTCAAGAATTCCATTCCATCAGAATACACCATGTAAATCATTTCTTTCTTTCAGGGTTCGCCATAGAGGCACTTCCTTCAGGAGGTTGCCAGAAGGGCCTTCCTTTAGGGTGCACCACAGGGTGTCCTTTACAAAGTTTTCCACAAAGGCTTCCATTTCAGATACGCCACAAAGGCTTCCATTTTCCTATATGTTCATAATAGGGATTTTTCTAGACTCACAATACATGAGGTTTGCTCTTCATCGTTCTCGGTCATGTAGAAAACCCTATTTAGTAATAACCTTCCTTCACTTTTTTCCATATGATGTCATAACCCACCAGCTATGGTCTTACACGATATGGTGCATAAACTTTTCCTCTCAGAGAATTGTGTTTAAAGTCTCGATGAACCCCTTTAGACAACTCTGCGAAGACAGACATAGGCTCATCATACTCTGACTCACTCTTGACACACATAACTCATAACATGTTCTCAACATACGCTTATACATTCCAATCGTTCATATACAAGCATCCTTCGATTTCCAGATTCATATCACATACTTAGTTTATTATATCTCATGAAATTTATACATACACGATCCATCAAACATTCATTCTACACAAGATCATCACATTATACTTCTCTAGCTTCAGTTCCATAATTTATTTACACTTCATAGAATTTTTTGAGATGCACAATCACACATACCAGAGTAGGCTTAGGGACTCACTTGAATTTCATCTTCTGCATCATCACACTCCATATTCTAACTTCTATCGAAAAAGTAGTAGGAACTACTTCTTCACATAGAGCATTCTCCGGTAGAGATCTAGATCTACAATTTAGCTTAAATGAAATAAAGGATTAATCTAGGTTCTTTTAGGTCTAGACAGAAATACTTCTTGAAGGAGGAAGAAGAAAAAACTCCTATTTTTCCTAACCTGATTATGTAGATCTACAACCTTTAACCTGATTATCTAGATATACAACATTTGTCCCTATGAAAACTTGACACGCGTCATAATCTTATTCAATCTACTCTATAGGTGTTTTATAGCTGTAGAGAAATGTGTACAAAACCCATCATACACATATATATAGCAATTTCATGTTCATTTCTAACCATCTTGTTAGAACTTAACCTGTATCGTGACTAACCAAACTTATCATACAATACTTTACGGAGATAGCCCAGTTATCCAAAATTTCTTAATTCATTACCAAGCTCCTCTTCTTAACAATTCATCATTTTCTAAGGTGATTCCTCGTAATATTCCAATTCCTTCCATGCTCCCACCTTATACGCCAAGAGCAACAGTTGGGCGGTAGCATTACGCCACTCAGAATACTACTCGATTAACCTGCCAAGTTCAAAACCCACTAGATTCAGAACCTGCCAGAACTGGGTGTTACAATATCCCTAATTTCTTTTTCTATAACACACCTTCGAATGATCTGGTCAGCACACTCCCAAAAGGCGTAGGGTTCCTTCCAAATGTACTCCCTAGCATTATGAGTGATCTTTTTCTTTTGCTGACTGGATACTCCTGCAGGAAAAATGCCTCGCACCAAATAATTAACAATATTTGCATATCAAGGCATGGGTTCAGTTTTATCCTTCACATGATAACATTGGGTAAGGAATAGTTGCTCGTTTCTAAAATGTTCGTTCATGGTGCCAGTTTCCTCTTGGTCATCTTCAACCTCCAACCATAATAAATGATCGACCACCTGGTTTTCTATATTTTTTTGTCCAAAACCTAATTGGACATTAAATATGTTCAAAATTTTTTGCAAGCGAAAACCACCGCTAACATCTCTTTTTTAGTGGTTATCTAATTACATTAAGTTGAATTCAATATTTTACTGTCATAATGGTCAAAATTTTTTGCAGGCGAACACCACCGCTAAGATCATATCCCTTTTTTGTCCTAACACTGCCCCAACTGCATAATCGCTAGCATCGCACGTGATCACAAAGGGATTATTCCAATTTGGACTTGTTATGATCGAAGCTGTAAGAAGTATTTTCTTTAGCACCTCGAAAGCTTTATGGCATGTCGTGTCAAAGATAGAAGGAACATCCTTCTGGAGAAGACGAGTTAAAGGTTTAGCTTGCAACACCCCGAAACCGACCGAGTAGGTTTGACCCGAATCTGGTGTGCAACATTAGCCATCAAAATGACTTTTCGTTAACTCCCAAGCTAACCTCCAACACACCATTGAATTATAGCATGCAACACACTAAGTTATAACACAGCAACGGAATATACACATAGAAAATCATGTGAGCTTCTAAGTCAACCAAGGAAAAAGGTTTTCATGTCATATAATATAAAAACTTAAGGGTTGCATGAAAGATACTAACAGAACTGTTTAAGGAACATGCAATCATAAATACAAGTACATAAAGTAACTATTAAGGTTCACATCATAATTTTAAGTTCAGTCAACAAGATAACATATGAGTTTGCAGTATAACAAAAAAATCATAAGTTCGCATACAGTAGTATAAATTCCCTAAATAACAACTTAGACTAGGTTCGCTCATACAAGCTCACAGCACAAGTTAAATCATTCATTTATATAAAACTTAAGTTCACATTACAACAATTCAAATACTTTACTAATTTTGCTCCTAAGTATGCAAAATTTGGCTTGCATACAATAAGGGCTTTGCAATAAGATAAAACTTTCACAAAAAAGGGCTTGCATACATATATGGGCTCACACTATCTACTTGGGTTCACAAAGTTAGGGGTACGCATGTAATTATCAAGGTCGCATAATATAGCATTTAATATATCTGACTCGCAAAATATGACAAAAGAAAATACACGTAACACCCATGCATGAATAAACATCAAACTTTATTCATATTAAAGGATAGACAAATATTCTAAGACATGTTTCGCAAAACAAAAAAAAAACTTAATTTTCGAAAGAATTGTCTTAATAATAGGATCAAATTAGAATAAGTCTTAATAAGTCTAAACCCCTATGATAAAAATAAAACCCATTGTGTTTATCCTAGGTTCACCAATATCAAGTAAGGGAGGTACCTCGTCAAGCCATCTACCTCACCATTGCTATCCACGACCTACTTACCTATGAAGTAAGAGAGAAGTGGGTAAATTCATTACAAATTCAGTGAATAATCAGGAATCAACATGGTATGCTTAAAAATAAGGTTTAAAACAAAAAAAAAAGACTTTGTTTGAAAGTTTTTTTTCGTGTATTAAGTTCACAGGTGAGATTGTGAGACCCAATTTGCAAATCCTGTCAACAAACATAAGTTTGTAAAACAGTTTCGCATGTGTTACTGAAAATCATACTCAAAAACTTGGCTTGGGCTTTCTTTGAATACAATACTTATACAACATGAAAACATGCTAACATACTTATCAGAATGGTAGAGAAGCATAAATTGTGTTCTTACACTTAACACACTTATTAGAATTTGTCTCATTGGATATGCGGATCTCCTTATAACTCCTCATAATGACTCAAAGAGTCCTTATAACATGTAACACCCTAAACCCTAAACCTACCACCCACACGAATTAGGCAGCAAAATAAATACTCCCATTATGATGCGCCACCACTCGAACCTTAGACCCCATGTACACTCCACATGCCCGTACCATTAGACCAACAACTCCTTTATGTCATAAAACAAACACTGTTAATTATAAGGCCTATATACCAATGTCCAGATTCATTTAAGAGCAAAACTAAAAATTCTACAAAAGTCAAGACTTGAACCCAGGCTTCTCAAACACTCTCATACACACCCAAATCACCTAGCCATTAAAGCAAACAAGCAATTTGTGTCACTTCCTTGCACAACTAAATATTTATGTGCAGTCTTCTAACTGTTCCCTTATTCAAAACCTATTTCTTCTAAGCCCAAAATTTGGGATGTTACAATTCACCCCTCCTTAAAGAAATTTTGTCCTCGAAATTTCAAGTTATCAGATCGGCCGCATAACACAGACTCACCACTACGCTTCCACTGCGCACTCTAGTTCCAAATTTGGTATATGACCAAAGGACAATGACCCAACTTAAACACCTCTACGGCCTCTACCATGGCCTCTTATACCTCGTCCGTGTGTACCTCTTATGCTCATATCAAATAACTTATAATCTGATTGCAAATTTTTATGCATTACTTAGTAATTCCAGTAATTATTAACAGATATCTTATGAAAAAGCAGTAGTTAGAGCTTTTGTTTCCGCAAATCAAAAGTTTTCCTACAGTTTCTAGTTTCCCTATAGTCTCAGTTTACTCTAACTAATGAGTTTCACTACAGTCCTACTATCTATAGTAGTCTCTCAGTGTATTTTAGTTCAAGCAGTCTACAGTATAAAGAAAACTTACAGATTCGACGCTGGAGACTCGGTGTGCCACACTTGTAAACCTTCCAAAAACTTCTCAAAAACAGTTATCCAGAAATTCCAAATATTTAAAAACCCATTCCACAGTAGAATTTTGTAACTTGGCTTTGATACCAGTAAATGTAACACCCTAAACCTGACCTAGGAGTTATGGCTGAATATGGTGGTGTCACATTGAGGTGTTTACCGAAAATTGGACTTGTTGGTAAAAAATATGTTTCTAAGTTTAAAAACCCCTTTACTATTATGTAACAAATCATCTAGTCAAAACATTTTCCTTGTTATCTGGTATTGTTATAATAGGTTGATCTAAAATCGCGGAGCTTTTGAAACTCCAATGTTTAAATTTCGTGTCTTCGAAAACAGTAATTATTTTGTAAATTCTTCTTTTACTAAATTAGTTGTTTAAAATAAGTAAGCAAAAGCCCAAAAAATTTAAACAAACATAAATGGCCTTATTACATAAACAAAACTCAATGCAAACTTTAAATGTAAATAAAAACAAGTGTAGAACAGCTATAGTTGTGTGGCCACCTCTGAGTCCCTCGCAGCACCGACCCGCCTACAACTAGGGATTACCTGTACAGTTAAACAGAGGGGTGAATTTACGAAAACTCAGTGTGGAATCCCCTAATAAGTAAACAATCAATTATACAATAGATAAATGCAGTTTGGGTCTGAGCCCGTTACAGTAACAGCCTATTCAATGTGGGCCTAAGCCCTTTACCGTAATAGTAAACAATTGGGCTTGAGCCCATCACAAAGCCAGTAATCAATAGGGACTTTGCCTAATTTCAGTAATATTATCAGTGGGGCCTTGGCCCATAATAGTAACAGATATCAGTCATGTAGTGAACAGTATGTAATATCATTAATCGATGGAGTAACAGTACAAAATCATTAATCAGTGAAGATATGTAGTTAGAAATCCTACCCAATCCAGCCTCTACACACCACTCTATCCTGCCAAACACACCATGTGGGGATAAAATCGACCCACCCAGCCAGACACACCAAGATTAGCACCGGTTGCGGCACTAAAAAGTATTGCAGCAAACTTGCCAGTAAAATAAATGGCATATAGCCATCAGTAGGTCCAAAGTCGTCTTGGACGACCCGTGCAACCTTATCAGTACGGTACACTTCCTCCAAATATAACAACCCATCCCCATGTAATATATCGTGACATAATATCATACGTGTATGCAAAATTTCATGCTCAATCATAGTCATACATATCATAGAGCAAATCAATCATACATAATATAAGGCCATAACTGTCACTTCATCTCCTAGGGATATAACAGTAATTTTACCCTATGGGGCTGTTTCGATCATTTTACCTTATGGGGGTACTTCGGTCATTCTACCCTGTGGGGGTATTTCAGTCATTCTACCCTATGGGGGTATTTCGGTCATTTTACCCTATTGGGGTATTTCGGTCATTTTATCTTATATGGGTATTTCGGTCATTTTACCCTATAGGGATATTTCGGTCATTCTACCGTATGGGGGTATTTTGGTCATAACAGTGTAAATGGGCCCAAGGCTAACTACTCGGCCCAAGTGGGCCTATACGCTCGGGCAGCCCGTTCAGCCCAGATTTCGCCACGGCTATGAGATCTACAAAACCCAATCTAGAATTTGCCACAAATCGTAGATTTCATCCGTGTGGGGCCCACAAGCCATTGAGCCCACACGACCCATTTCAGCCCAACATGGCCCATTACGGACTAAGCCTATGGAAATGCTCATGAAGGCCTCCACAGTTTATCGCCCATGATTCGCAGGTTTGGCTTTCCACACGAGTGATCGCACACTCGTGTGGTCTCAACGTCGTATTTCGACTTTTTAGCTTTTGCCGTTCTACAGTTACAGTGGGGTGGTTACACACTTGATGCGATTTGCAGATTCCCTTCGTTCTAAACAGTTTTATTCCAAAAATAAATGATCATCGCACCATTGGTTCCCAGGCAATGTGCCAATCAACCTCGACCAACACCAGTTAGGAATGGAAGCAATGCAGGTTGGAGAAAGCAACGAAAACCTTGAACTCCTCGCTGATCTCCCATCGAGAACAAGGAACAAATGAGATGATATATATATCTCTCCACAACAACAACCTACCGAAAACCAAATATTGTCTCCTCAAACCTCTCCAAATATCCCTCCTCAAATCTCTTTATGACCAATTCAAACTCCATTTAGCAGTATTTCAATCCAACTCTACCACCCACACGAATTAGGTAGCAAAATAAATACTACCTTTCTCATGCGCCACCACTCGAACCTTAGACCCCATGTACACTCCATGCGCCCCTTACCACTAGACCAACTCTTTTGTGTCATAAAACAAACACTATTAATTATAAGGCCTATTTACCAATGGCCAAATTCAATTAAGAGCAAAACTTAAAATTCTGCAAAAGCTAATACTTGAACCCAGGCTTCTCAAACACTCCCATACACACCCAAATCACTTCACCATTAAAGCTAACAAACAATTTGTGTCACTTCCTTGCACAACTAAATATTTATGTGCAGTCTCCTAACTGTTCCCTTGTTCAAAACCTATTTCTTCTAAGCCTAAAATTCGGGATGTTACATAACATGTCCCATAAGTACGACACGAAGCAATGCACTCTCCTATACACCAACATCTCCAAATGAATGGAGCATAGCTTGACATTCCCACATGTCCGAGGGCCCTAATTCCCAAAATCACAGAAACAATGAGGTCAGTACTCACAATCCTTTGGTATACCAATATACCCAACATGGCTCACAAAGGAGCTCGTATAGAGACATATCATAGAGAGCTCGCATAAAGAGCTTGCATAGATTGCTTGCTTGAAAACACTTATAAAGAGCTCACACAGAAGCTCGAGAAAACACAGTGTATAAAATCATACCTTAGAAACGATTCTTGAAAACATAAGCTCGCATAAGAACTTGCATAAAACTTAGCTTTAAAATCATATCTTAAAACAATATTCTAAAAATAGAGCCTTAGAGCTTGAAAATAGGGTTTTCTGAAAACTTAGTTTTGAAACTTAGTTTGAAAACAAGTTTCTTGAAAAACATAACAGTTGGCTAATTCATACTGGAAAATATGGTAGTTAACATACTTATGAAAAATCCCAAACCACTTACCAAAAAACTGAGAAATTTAAACAAGCTTGGATTTGCCTTTATCCTTACTGGTAGATGGTTCGACTAGTTCGCAACATACATAAACACACAAATTACTTAAATAGACAACTTACAAAATTCACACATGCAAACAAACCTAGCTTACTAGACAATCACACCTAACAAGATAGACACTTACCCTAGTTGCTACGATTTGAACTTACGACAAAGAATTTGACAGTAGAATATCGATGGAAGATTTTCAAAGAATTATAAGTCGTATTTATAGACCTAAGAGTCCTGGTAATCTGGGGATGCCCTACTTGACTTAGGAAAGAAGTTACTTGCGCGTAAAGTATTCCTAAATATATTATATCTTTATTTCCTAACTTGATTCTGACTCAATCTTTAACTAGAGAACTCCCAGTTCGCCAAACAGACTGGAAAACCCCCAATTAGCAACTTACCTCGTGAACTTTAGCTCGCCAAACACACTAGCGAACCTACATCTGGTGAACCCCCTCCTTACCTCGTCTTTTGGAGTACACTACTACTGGAAAACTCTTTGCTAATACTCTTTTGGAGAAATCCCAGCTTGTCAAAGCCTTGGTGAACTCCTTATTCACCGGAACACTGGCGGACCCACACTTCATGAGGCCAAAGCTTCTAGGCCCGATCTTGGGATGTTGCATAGCTATTTGGGAGAAATCCTTAATGAATCGCTGGTAAAATATTGCATGCTCAAGGAAATTCCTAATCTCGTGGATCGTCTTCAGAACAGGGAGTTTTTCAATGACCTCAATCTTATCATGGTCGACTTCCAACCCTTTCTTATAAATATGTTTCCCCAAAATAATTCCCTCACTAATTATAAAATGACACTTTTCTCAATTCAAAAAATAGATTTGTGTCTTCACATCTTTCTAAAA
This sequence comes from Gossypium raimondii, assembly GCF_025698545.1. Lineage (NCBI taxonomy): Eukaryota > Viridiplantae > Streptophyta > Magnoliopsida > Malvales > Malvaceae > Gossypium > Gossypium raimondii. The sequence continues at coordinate 10,115,828 of NC_068568.1, forward strand.
CCTGGTCTAAATTAGCTAGACAATCAATAAAGGAATCCCTATACACAAAAAAGTCATTCATGAACATATCCAACCTGTGTTTTATAATGTTAGAGAAGATTGTTGTCATGAAACACATGAAGCTAGCAGGGGCGTTACACAAACTAAAAGGCATTCTTCGAAAGGCATAGGTCCCAAGGGGACATGTGAAGATGGTCCTCTACTGATCATTAGAGAGAATCGAGATTTGATGGTATCCAGAGTAGGCATCAAGAAAATAATAGTACCCTTTCCCCACTAGCCTATCTAGCATTTGATCAATGAATGCGAAAGGAAAGTGGTCCTTTTGGTTAGCATCATTGAGTTTTCTATATTCAATGCAAATACGTCATCCAATTATGGTGTGGCTCAGGACTAACTCATTCATTTCATTGGGGACCACAGTTAAGCCGCTACACTAAGTCGGGCTAACCCACTAACTATTGAAAATCACATAAATCATACTCGCATCTGGCCATTTCGTTAATTTCTTTTCCTCAACCTCCTTCATTACAGGATTTAATCTTCTCTAAGCATCCACCATTAGCCCTTTACCCTTATCAAGTCAGATTTTATGTTGACACAATTTTGGGCTTATACCCTTAATCTTCGAGATAGTCCATCAAATTTCCCTCTTATGTACCTTTAACACTTGGAGTAAAGCTTTTTCGTGTTCCAAAATAAACTAAGCAAGTCAACATGTTGCTTTCCCCCAAATACCCCTACTTTAAATTTTTAGGAAGCGACTTCAATTCGACTTCCGATGATTTAACTATGAAGGGTATCATTTCTCAGAGGCGTCTTCCAAAGGCCCTAATGGTTCCTTACAATGCATTCAACAATCTAGTTGGTTCCTAACCAACTAATCGTAAAAAGTTATATTACGAAAAATCATAAAATCAAGATAAATTAATCTACTTTACTATCTAGCAAGCAATGACTAAATTGTAAAATGTGCAAAACTAAGAAATTAATAATTAAATAATAAATGGTGGTTGGTTGAAATTGATGTGGTTCTCTAATCCTTGAATTAATAATCCAAATCGCTTAAACTCTCAAAATGGCTCCATTTTACCTCTCGATTTCCATTTTACCAAGTGAGATAAATTAATCTGGATTATATCTTGATCTCATCGGTTAACCTGGGACTAATGAATCGGTGCCCAACAGATCTTCTCTCGGTCTCACTTACATAAATATTCCCTTAGGGTCATCAATCCTAAGTTTTTCAGTTCATTCAAGTTAGTCCAATTTATTACGATTTGGTCTCTCATCCAAAATTCAGCTCACCAATCTCCATCAACCAAACCCCTTGAAAATTTTACGTACTCATGCTGAAAATAAAGCTAACAAACATGAAAGTGAAAAGAAAGTAAGCCAATAAAGCAAAGCTTAAGGAAAAAATTGAAAGTTGGGATTTTTAAGCAAGAAAACTTAAATGGAATGAAAATGAAGGTACTTAACAAGAAAATCTAAAGCAATAAACATAAAATGAACAAACTTTAATAGATACAAAGTAAAGGAAACTAAAATGCATTAAATTAAAGCTAAAAATGTCTTACAACCAAGGTACAGGGACTAAAAGTTCAAATAACCTAAGCTACAGTGATAACTAACATAACTAACACTAAGAACAAATAAAATAAGAAGAAACATTGCTAGGAAATGTAAAATCTACAACTAAAAAAAGGAAAGGAAGAAACCCTAGAAAAGGAGAAAGATAAAGCTAAGAGAAAAGCTAAAGGAAACTAGACCTAAACTAAGGTAGTGAGGCTTTTTTCACACTCATCCAAATTTTGGTTGATATAGCATCTATTCTGACCCAATTCTTGTACCCAAAATACCCTTGAATGGGTCTTCAATGATTGTTGCTTCGAGTGGACAGAGACTACTCTTTTTGTCCAATTTTTCCCCTTACAATATTAGTATCACGATACCAAGGAAGAGGATATTGCAATACATTGGGAAATTTCAAACTATGGGGACTTCATAGAGGGTGGATATCGTAATACCTAAAGTGGATATCGTGATACCACTGAAGGGTGGTCTCCAACCTTGAGTCTGTTAGTGGTATCGCGATTCCAAGGTTTAGATATCACAATACACTCTCCTTTGGTGTTGTTCTCACTAGATTTCAGCCTTCAATATGTCCCGACATCACTAAACCATACGTTAGGTACCACAATGGGACTATTTTCTAAATTGGTTCTTAAAATGAGTAAAAACAAGGCTTTTGCACTTATTAAATTAAAATCTAAACATAAAAAAATTACAGAAAAAATGTTATTTTGCTTGAGAATAAGCTCCTTAAGTATACCAAGACCATATCAAATTACGGTAGATCATTTTTCAACTCCTAAACTCCTACCAGCACCAAAAATTAAACTACTAAGTCCTACATCTACACATACAAGAAAGTTAAAAGCTAAACTAGGCAAGAAAATTAAATGGAGTCTCAGCTCAAATACGCTAATTATTTACAAAAATGATTAATTATCTCAACAAGTTTAAAAATAAATTTTTGGGTGATCCGTCACGCCCCAAAAATAGAACTTCTATGAGGTCCTAGAAACTTTCACCCTTCCTTTTCTCATGACTGAATAAATCAAAAACTACTTCAGCCAATGACCAAAATGGTGCCTTCTTATCTTAGAACCTTTCGACACACACCTCTTGAACCACTTCCAACCGAAATCAAGCCTACCATATAACACTTTTGTTTGGAATATCCAATTCAAGAATCACAATCTCAATTTTTTTTAAAGAATGTGAGACCCAAATTTTATCTTCCACCTTTGTTTGAGCATGAATATTTTTGGGCATATTTGTGGTTTGTTATTGTCTTGATGTTCCTTTTAGAGTATTCAAAAAGTGGGGTGGTTTTTCCACACTTTCATTTGTAACCCTTTCAAGCTCAAAAACCTCTCTATCTATGCACATAGATTCAGAGAGTTCATCAATAGTTCCTAACATTTCTCTCACTTCTTAGATCTCCATATCTTGTTGACGATCAACCCTCAAGTCTTATTGTTCAAAAATTATATAGGGGGCTTCCTCCTCAACTTCAAAATTATCTAGCTCTACACACTCGTCCACCATAACATTATCCGTAGCTCAAAGTTGGATGGGTTATAAAACTAAGTCTAACTGATTTTGTATGGTTTTCATAGTGCAGTGGCTGTTAGAAATGCATCCTAAAATATGCCAATTCGAATGGTTACTGATTCACCGTAATTTGACATGTCAAATTAGGCTCCTAATTAAAATTAATGAGCTTGTTTCTGAGCAATTTATATGTTTTTGTCATGTTTTCCTTATTTTTCATTTTTAGCTTCAATAAATGAATTTTTTTGTTTTTACCACTTTTGAGACCCAAAATAGCCAAATGTGCCATCGAGGCCTTGATGGTTGGTTGAGTATTGTAGGGAGTCATTGAAGACCCAAACTTGTTCAAAAATTTCACCTAGAAGAAAGGTATTGTGATATCGAAGCCTGAAAGCCATGATACCCTAGACAATGCTGAATTGAACAAGATTGAGGCCCTTCACATTAATATCACGATATCCAACTCTCAATGGATCCCCCAATTCAAGACTGATGAGGATATCGTGATACCAGACCATGTGTATTGCGATATCCTTGACGAGGCAAACAAAAAAATGATCATAGGGGCAATCCTTTTCCAATATGTCTCCAGACCAAAATATGTCTAGGGACATTTTGGTCACGAAAAATTAGGTTGTAATTAGCTTTTAGCTTAAAATAAAATGGGACACTGTACTTTTAAAGTTAGAAAGCTTTTTTAGTTTAAGTTTACTTTCATCTTATAACTTAGGAGTAGAGTAGTTTTCTTCTCCATAGTTTAAGATCTATTTTTCCTACAGATTTTCTTTTTTTCTTAGTATTAATGGTAGTTAGTTAATTTAGTTATCACTTGTATCTAGGGTTAATTCACATTTTAAGACCTTTACTTTTCTTGTAATGACACTTTCATATTTAGGTTAATGCAATTTTGGTTTTCTTTCTTTTCATATGTTAAAGATCTTATCTTTATTGTCCTTGTTTCTTTATATTTGTGTTAGTTTTTTTTCATTTAAGTTTATTAAGTTAAAATTAAATCTTTTACCTTTTTATTCAAGTTCATGTTATTGGCTAACATGTTTTCTTATTTCATGTTTGTTAGCTTAGTTTTTAGGATGGGTAACTAAACCCTAAAGTGTCACACCTCAAATTTTTAAGTTATGTTGGAATGGTAATTTTAGGGATTAATTTGACAAGATTGTAGATTCAGTGGGCTCTAGTGGAAATAAGTAGAAATGGCTGACTGGTTGTGGAAAGGTTGGAATTCAACCTTGGTTATGTTACATTTGAACTAGAGAGTTACTTAGTGGGAGACATGATGATTATAGATTTGCACACTTGGTTGTTGAAAATGAGATCGGTGAATGAAGTGCATGAGTAGTATATAAGGGAGAGACTTTATTCTCCGGTGTAATTCTCTCATTTTTCTATTCTTTCTTCATCTTCTTCACTAGTCTAGATTGAAAGAAAAGATGATGAAAGGAGCAGTTTGCATGGAAGAAGGTAACTAAAGTTTGTGCATAATTAACTGATGATTTCTCAAGCTAATAAGCTTCCTAACTTTTCTATGTTCACGGATTTAAGAAAGGGAAAGAAAGTTAAGGATTTCATCTATCCATCGATTTTGTTTTTCTTTTTTTGGATTAAGTTCTAGATAATCATTTTAATGGCCTCTACATACAAATAAATTTTGGTTTTTATGATGATGAAATATCTTCATTGGGGAATCTGAAATGGTTTTTACGTTCTGGAAGCTACTGGAGGCTCGAGTATCAAAGGAAAAAGCTAAGAAGAAGGTTTTGGCATTAACCTCTAAGTGAGTTCCAGAACTCAACTGAAATGGTTTTTCATTTATCTACAGTATCATGTGTTGAGTAGGTTTGGCTTAATGTAGTGAAAATGATGAGTTATTCTATAGCTAAACGATGATATATCGCGATTCATGTTTAGTGTAGATATAAAAATATATGATTGTTTGTAACTCTATCCATAAGGTATGAATGATATGTTTGGTGTAAAGTGTGTCTTAAATGAACTGTAGTATCAGTCCAATGTCTGTGTATGAAATGCATTTTTATGAATTATGTGAAGATGTAGAGGGATGTTGAAATGTGATTGAGATGGAAGACGAATAAGAGAATATGATATGAGATTTACCTTCAGCATGGCATGTAAATGCAAACCATGATTGGTGAATGCGCCAACCTTGAAGGGGAAACATGTAAGTGTTCAAATTAAGAATGAGAATTTGCGGAGGTTCGGGCATACTATATCAAAATTGAATATTAACGATATGTAGCTTTGCAGAGGTTCGGGCGGATTGTATAGATAAAGGTGCGCACTAGTATAGATCCCTTTATGGGATGTTTAAATGGATACAAGTCCAGGGCCATGGCAGGATCCAAGGAGATCCGTGAAATAGTTCGCATATGAATCTGCTTGGCTTGCCAAAGTGGCATATACCAGTGGAGGTTCGCGAGATAAAATCGCGTATGGGAATCTGTGTATGTGTTTTTTCATTTATGTCTCCACAAATATGAGATCCACTTGGAAAGTTCGGCAAGAATAATTTATCTATTAATATGAGTCTATATGTACAAGATATGGTAGTCTATTAAGACTATCTTACGTGTATGATTTCACAATAGGGGATTCACCCTTAAGAATTTTCCTACATGTTCTATGTTTCTAAAAGTGGTCCACTATAAAGGGGGTTATCTGTTATTACAAGACTGAGGCAGGATACAACGGTCCGAAAGATTTGTCTATTTGATTAAGATGAGTTTATTTTCTTTCTTAACTCGTAACAGGGGTCTTCCTTATGAACCTACCGATATGTTTCATAAATTATGAATCCACAAACTTGGGTCAAAAATAGGAATCCATGAGAACCATAATATGAATCTGAGTCCATTAGGACAAGCCACTAATGGCAGTCCACTAAAGGTACTATTCGTCATAATTGGCCTGATCCAGTTATTTGTAATTATTCGTGCAAGATGAACCATGGGTAACATTTATGGGTTTTCTTTTATGAGTCTGCAAGTAAGAATTCACAAGGATTTCCTCTCAAGGATATATATGCATAAGGGTCCACAAAGGCAACTAGTGAAAATGGAATCCGCAGGGATAATCTGCCAATAGGCCAAACATTATCAGATCAGTATCCTGGTATTACATTTATGAAATATCCTCATTGAAAGCTATATGTGTACAAGGCTTAGCATAGTCGAATATGCAAACTTTTGTGTTCAAGACGTCAGTAGTAGATCGAATGCAGTCAAGTAAGTTGAATCATTCTTCAGGATGTGCGGGTATATAAGCAATGGTGCCATGGACGATAATGTACCAAGTAAAAGTAAGCCAATTTGTGGGATGCAAATAATACGCCAATAAGATCGAAAAACCATTCTAATACTGACAATTAGACTTAAATTATAAACCATGAAGCGCTAGCTTGTTAGTATTTCACTAATGCAAGCCAAGCCAAAGTCTACCTTGCTCAAACTGACATGCTCCTTAGATGTAATATGCATACAGTGGGACGACCCAGAGGTGAAGTCTTAAGGTCTTAGGGGCGACCCAAAGGCAGAGTCTCAAAGTTTATTCTTAGTAATTTTATGTTTTTGAGATCGTTACAACTAGGTCCAACTAGCCCACACCTTCGTTTTTGAATCTATTAAAAATTTTAAGAATTGCCATTGATGAATCTTGAATGCTTTTGATGAAAATTATGTGTTTGAAGCTTTGATTATGGTATTTGGTTGTTTTGTGAAGTGATTTTCATTGTATTTTCATTAAAGGATTTAATTGTTAAAACGTCAAAATTTTAAGGTTTAATGGTGAATTTGAGGTATAATTAGGACTATTTAAGGACCTAGATTATTTGAAAGTAAATTATGATTTAATAAAATGGTTATTTTGATTATTTAGGGTTAGAGGACTAAATTGTAAAAGTTGTAAAATTTTAAGGAAATATATAATTAATGAAAAGTAAATGGTCATATGTATTGAATGGATTCTTAAATGTATACTGAGATTAATATCTGCATTTATTATATAGATCAAGACTTGAATAAAAATATAATAACCAAGAAAATGAAAAATAGCAAATTAGTCCTGCGTGTTAATCGGAATTAAACTGTAGGTAAGTCCATAGTATTCAATATGCAAATGAAATTCTATTTGTAATATTATATTATTTTTCTTTATTTAATATATTTATAGATAATTATCGTATGAATGCACATACATGCCCTTGTTTGTACTTCAGTACCCTTGAGTGCGCATCCGTGCCCTTGTTTGTACTTAGGTACCCCTGAATGCATATACGTGCCCCTATTTGTACTTCGATACCCCTGAGTGCACATTTGTGCCCCTGTTTGTATTACAGTACCCCTGAATGCACATGCCTGCCCTTGTTTTTTCTTTGGTACTTTTGAAGGCATATGCATGCTCCTAATTTATTCTGATATCTTTGAGAACATTACATCATTACATCATCTTATCATTTGTATTCTTGAAATTTTAGTAATCAAATAATAGGTGAACCATGTCTAATTTTATTTAGATTAAAATTTATACTATGTCCTTACTAAGTTATGTAAGCTTATGGGTTTTTATGGATTGTTTTATAGATAATTATTGCTGACTTTTTGGAAGGATCAACCAATCGGCTCACACTATTCATCTAAGTTGGTAATTTTTGTATCTTTTGCGCAATGGCATGTATATATTGATAATTATGTGGTTTTTAAACTTTGATAGATGTAGTTCATGAATGAGATGTGTGTTTTGCTTAAGGTATGTTTTGTATTGTTGAAACAAGTATACATATATAATGCATAGATGAACACCTTGATGTTTAGTTGTTGAATGAAGTGGTTTTAATCATGGTGAAATGCTTATTTGCTTGATGTATTACAAAAGAGGTCTTTTGGTCATTTTTGAGACTCAATGTTTAGTATATATGTTGTGCCTTTGAATGGAATATTGGTAAGATGAAATAGGTTGATTGATTTGGTTTGTTTAGATTGGTTGGAATAGTGCCTATGTCTACTGAATATGAGCATAAATGGAGTGGTGAAATAGGTATGGTTTGGTCTTAAAGTGGCATGATTTTTGGGTTAAATTTGGTGCACACGGTTGGGTGACATAGCTGTGTGTTATTTATAAATTTCTAGTGTTTTAAGTCAGTGAGTTACACGGCCTAGCATACGGCCTTGTGTGGTAAGTCTGAGAGTTACACGGCTAGTGACCTTACTCAGTGAGTTACACAGGTGAGGATACGGGTTGGGACACTGCCGTGTGTCCCTTGTTCGATTGTTACACGACCTGGGCTATGTCACACGATCGTGTGACCCCTGTTTTCACATTTTTGCAATTTTTTTAAAAACCTATATTTTGTTTCAAATTAGTCCCAAATTGTTTCTAAATTATTTTTAGGGCCTCGAAGGTCCAATTTAAAGCCCAATTATATATTTTTGATAAGCTTTTAATGAGTTTTAATTAATTAATATTGGACGACATTAATGATAAATATTTTGATATAAATTGTTTGGAATTGCTTGGTAACACTTCGTAACCCTAATTTGACAACGGAGATAGATTAGGGGTGTTACATTTAGTGGTATCAGAGCTACAGTTTAGTCGATTCTAGGACTAACGTAGTGGAGTAGGGTTTAGTAAATACATGCCACATATACCTTATGATAGTGTAATGCTTTTGATTCGCTCTAATATTGTATTTTCTTATTGATTCAAGATGTCGACTGAGTCGAACCAGGCTATAGTAAACAAAGCTGAAAGTATTGTTCAAGCTTCGAATCCTAAAGCAAGTTATAGTGCAATGATTCCACAGTCCTTTGGTGATGAAATGAGAACAGTGTTTCTCGGGATGATGAACCAATGGTTCAATGAATTCAAGCAAACAAATCCTACATCTTCGCAACCTCCACCCTTACTATGCCTTCTTCTGGACCCTTGCGTCCTCAAAATCCTATATCTGTGATAGTTACTCGAGTATTCATAGATAAAATCCAAAAATATAGAGCGAAATAATTTAGAGGCAAGGTTGATGATGATCCTACAAAAGCTAAGTACTGGTTAACGAATACAAAGAGAGTCTTCATGGAACTGATGTGCACTAGGGGTGAGCAAAACTCGATTCGACTCAAAAAAATCGAAAAAAAATTTGAATTTCAAGTTAAACGAATCGAGTTATTCAAGTTAATCGAGTTATTTGAATCAACTCAAAGTTTTTTTCCAATTTCGAGTTCAAATCGAGTTGAGTTTTTGAATTCGAATAATTCGAATATTAAACTATAATATTTTACATTTTTACCCCAAACTCACAAACCTTTTTACTTTTCCCTCAAAACTTTGACTCATTCCCACTTTCGCCCCAAAACTTTTACTCCTCTTCCCTCCCAACCACCCAATCTACCCAAAATCCATTTCCCACCAAATTTTACTCTCCCATTTACTTTTTTTCAAAATTTTACTCCCATTAACCCTCAAAACCTTTTATTTCCCCCAAAATTTTTACTCCCTCCCACTTTTCCCTAAAACATTTATTCCCTTCCCATCCCACCTCTCATTTACCCCAAACCGTCCCCCATCCTATTTTTTTTAATATTTTCCCTCCAAAATTTTACTCCCCCTTATTTACTTTCTCTCAAACTTTCATTCCCAAAACCTTTTTATTTTCCCCCTAAACTTTTACTTCTCACCCTTTACTCTCAAATAAAAAATCAAAATTATCCAAAAAATCACTAAACATAAATAGTAATAATTTTATTTATATCTACTATTTATATTATTAAATTAAATTTCATATTTTATATTACTTATATTATTGAATTAATTAGTCATATTGAATATTTATATTAAAATTGAATTATTAATTATGCCATAAAATATTCGTGTTAAAATTTTATATTGGTATCAATTTCATATTTTATTTTTAAAATAACTTTTATTAAAAATCATATTTTTACATTTAATATATTTTTAATTCCAAAATACATAGTGACAAGAATCTGAAGATAATTGAAACAACTAAGCAAGCAAAGAAGCTAACCAGTATATAAAAAATTAATAAATAAATTATGAGGTGATGAAAGTTAATAAAAAAATTGATTAAGGTGGACAAATTTTATTACGATGGGTGACAGTGGTTACAAGGACCCAAAATTATTTTTTAAAACTTAACTCGAACAAATATATGCGATTCGATTCGATTCGATTCGAATTCCACCTCACTTGAATCAATTCAAGAAAACTTCAAATAAAGTTAGGATGATAAATGAGATTCAAAAACTCGATTAACTCAAAAATTTTCGATTCAATTCGATTTGATCGAATGCTCACCCCTAATGTGCACTTCTGAAGATTATTTGAGATGTGCTATGTCATTTTTAAAAGATGAAGCATATTTATGGTGGGACACTTTGAGCAAGATGACATCAAATGATCGCATTAATTGGGATTTCTTTCATATTGAATTCAAGAAGAAGTATGTAAGTCAGTTGTTTATTGACAAGAGAAAGAAAAATTTTCTTGAATTAAAATAGGGGAATCAGCCTGTAGCTGAGTATGAACAGGAATTTGTATAGTTAAGCAAGTATGCCCTTAATATAGTGTCAAATGAAGAAGAAATGTGTATTAGATTTGAAGATAGGTAGAATGATGACACGCGTATGTCTATGGCAGCATTAAAGTTATGGGAGTTTGTAGAACTTTTTGAATGAGCCTAGAAAATTAAAGAAATTTGCAAAATTAAACGACAGTTAGATTTGAAAGTTTGAGATTTTAACAAAAGAGGGTTGTTTAAATCTGCTCAAACGTCTCCATCAAAGAAATTTAGAAATGAGACAAGTTGATCGGCTACCCCTTCAGAGTTTACTGGCAGAGATAAACTGAGGCAAAGTAGTTTTAAGTCTATTTATTCTCTAACTACTAGTGTTGAAAGTGTAAGAAATGTTAAGAGAACCATTCCTATTTGTGATGATTGTAACAAAAGGCATTTTGGTGAGTGTCGATCAAATTTGGGAGCTTGTTTCCATTGTGGACCTACTAATCATTTCCTTCATGATTGTGCAAAAAGGAAAACTGTTTTTGGCAATCAAATGAACAAGCCTAAAGCAACCTATATAACAATACATTTTCAGTGAAATCAGTACAGTGATTTTGAGACAACAATTCTGATGAGTAAATAATTATTTTATTATTATTTTAATTATTATGAAATCATATTAGGGTCGTATTAAAAATTCGTTAAAAAACTTTGATGTTTGCTTGATTAATTAGTAAAAAGGACTAAATCGTAAAAAGTGTAAAAGTGAAGTTCTATTAGTTACAATGGCTAAAAGGCTATGGAAAAGAAATTTAAGGGACTTAAATGGTAAATAAACCATTTACATAAGATAGTGGATATACATTGCAAGGTTTTAATGAAATTTTGAAAGTTTTTAAAGGTTAAAATGGTAATTAGGTAATTAAAACCTAAAACAAAAGAAAGAAAAATAAGTATCATCTTTATTTCTTCCTGTTCAACCAATTTTAAAGAGGAGAAAATGCCATTGATGAGCACAAGTTTTGGCAAGCTTATAGCTTAGTGCATGGTATGATTTTGAACCCCAATTTTAATGATTTCTATGTTTTTGATGTCGTTTTAGCTTAATCTAGCTAGCTCGGGGATCAATTTGTAAAAATGTTAAAGATTGACGATTATTCCATGAATGTTATTGAATGGTTCTTGATGTTAAATGGTAGATTATGAAACCTTGTTGATAAATAAACAAGTTTTACAAAGTGAATTTTGATGAAAATTGGAATTAGGGACTAATTTGTTAAAGGTATAAATGTTAGGTTTTTATTGTGAAATGATGGTAAATATGACTTGTTTCATGGTCCCTTGCATGTTTTATTAACATGGATTTAAATTAAAATGGTTAGATTTTTAATTTGTAAGGTTAAGGATTAAATTCTGAAAAAGTTAAAATGTTAGGGGTAAACTAGTATTTCTGCATAAATATGAAATGTGAACTAAATTGAATACTAGGAGTATTAAATTGATTGAAAATTTCTATTTAGAGCAAGATAAACCACATATGGACCTAGATCGACACGAAGCAAAAGCTTCTAATTAGCTTAATTTAACTTCTACGCCCTAGTCATCAAGGTAAGTTTGTATGAACGATTATCGTGTTTATGTACTTAAATTGAATGTTATTATGTTATTTATAATGCAAACGGCCAATGTATAAACCTATCAATATTATGATGAATTGATAGATATCGAGTCTCGATTGAACCTTAAGAATTCGTAGGATACAAATGACATATCATTAGAGATTTCATGTTTCGGGTGCTAGTCTTAAATGTCCTACCACTGTCTGAGGTCCTTCATTTGTTGCGGATACTTCATAGCTCATGTGAACAGCATTGTGTAGCTGACATTATGACCCACAACTCGTGTGAGCAGGCCTATTTCACAGCTCGTGTGAGCAATGATGTAAAGGAAAGGTTACGGTTATGTAAAAGCACATTTCGTGTGAGTTTTCCTGAGTATCTGATGAAATTTTAGATGGTTCAATGGGAAAGAAAAGGGATTGAAATTTTAATTTTTCAAATGGAATTATGCATAAGCTTATGGAAAGGATGCATGAATCAAATAATGTATTTCATATGGAAAAGGACTTATCATATGGTTACTTCAAATGAGTTATGTACAAATGTGATAACTTGTGTATTGATGTTGATGTATAGGCTTATAACGAGCTTATGGTTTGGAACTTAATGTACTTATGCTTTAAATTATGCAAATTGAAATGGTAAGTTATGTTTTGATCCATACGAACTTACTAAGCATTAATTGCTTACGTAGTTTCTTTCCTATGTTTTATGGATTACTGGAAGCTCGATTGGTTTGGAAGCTCGTTGGAGATCTATCACACTATCCAGCATAAATATCGATAGTTTTTTAATGTTTTGGCCAAGTTATAATAGCATGTATAGGATGAATTGCAATGGCATTTTGTTAAATTTTTTTTTGGTAATTTGGCATGTATAAGTGGTGGAAGTTAACTTAGTTGGTACCATTTGATGCCATGTTGGATTGTGTCATTTTGGTTAACTTATGTTGCATGTTTGGAATGACTCCTATGGTATATTTGAAATGGTATGGTAATGGTCAAGTTGTGGCATGTTTGGTAAGTTTTGAACTAGAATTTGATGATTGAAATGTGGTAAAATTTGCATGTTTAAGTAAGTATAGTTGTGAACATTTGGGGTGCCTTTGAGTGGCATATTGGTTAAATGAATTAGGTTATTTGATATGGCATATTTATGTAGGTTTGAATTAGGGTTTAAGTCCATTTAATGTGTACAAGAATGGTTTGAGAAGTTAAGCATGATATGGTACTGAAATGGTTTGATTCTAGGTGAAATTTGGGTCCACACGGATGAGTGACTCAACCGCGTGTGACACACGACCTGGTGACACGGCCGTGTGTCATTTGAGATTTCCTTTGTATGCAAGTCAGTGAGTTACACGGCCTAACACACAGCCTGGCACACAGGCGTGTAGAGTAACTCAGAGAGTTACACGGTCTGGCACACGGGCATGTGACACGGCCGTGTGACCCTACTCCGAGAGTAACACAAGTGAGGACACAGGCTGGGACACGGCCGTGTTTCCATAAAGGTTACACAACCTGAGACACGAACTTGTGTCTTTGCCATGTGAGGCACACAGCCTACCCACACGGCCGTATGACCCTTGTTTCTAATTTTTTATAAATTTTTCCTTGACTTTCCAAATGATTTCAAATTGGTCTCATTTTGTTTCTAAGGTATTTTTGGGGCCTCAAGTGATTGATGTAGGGACGGTATGTATGTATATGATTGGTTTATGGATTTTTTATGCTATTGAATGAAGTTAAGTTTAAATGCTTCTGATTATAAGGTAATGCTCCAAAACCAAAATTTGGCGACAAATATGGGTTAGGGGTATTACAAGCCTAAAGCAACCTCTCAGAGAGATAGACGATCTGGAAATGGTAGAAACACTACTTCTGGTCGAGGGAAGAATAGTGACATGAGTGAACAATTTGAAGTGAGAACACCAGCTAGAGCCTATGCAATTAGAGCTCGTGAGGAAGCTACTTCCCAAAATGTTATTGCTGGTACTTTTTCTCTTTTATATTAAAGTATATGCATTGATTGATCCTAGACCAACTCACTCGTATATATGCACTGCATTAGTAGACAAAAAGAATTTGCTTGTTGAGTCCACTAAATATACTGTAAAAGTAACGAATCCACTGGGTCAGTGTGTTTTAGTTAATCAGATCTGTAAATCATGTCCATTAAAAGTTAAGGGCTACAACTTTCCCGCTAGTTTGATGTTGTTACCTCTTGATGATTTTAATCTCATTTTGGGAATGGATTGGTTGTCTGAGCATGATGCAATAGTGAGTTTCGGAAGGAAACAAGTTAGTTTGACGCGTCCAAATGGTCAATTATTTCTGTTAAGGCAAATACGGTCGGTTGTACTACAAATGTAGTTTCAGCACTGTCAGCTCAAAAATTGATTAAAAAGGGATGTGAAGCTTATTTAGCCTACGTTTTTAATTCGAAAGTGGCTAAATCAAAAATTGAGCAAGTTTCGATAGTCAAAGAATATGCTGATGTTTTTCCTGAAGAACTATCTGGGTTTCCATCAACTCGAGAAGTAAAATTTGTGATCAAACTTGTGCTTGGAATAGCTGCAATTTCGATAACACCATACAGGATTACCCTACAGGATTGAAAGAGTTAAAAATATAGTTGCAAGAGTTGTTAGATTGCAGATTTATTCAACCGAGTGTGTCACCTTGGGGTCCTCCAATTTTGTTCGTGAAGAAGAAAGATGAGTCAATGAGACAATGTATAGATTATCGACAGCTGAATAGAGCCACCATTAAGAATAAATACCCATTACCTCGTATTGATGATTTGTTTGATCAGTTTTAGGGAGCTATAGTGTTTTCAACTTGAGATCCGAAAATTACTAGCTGTGAGTTAAAGAGCAATATGTACCGAAAACTGCATTCAGAATTAGATATGGTCACTACGAATTTCTAGTGATGCCATTCGGTTTGACTAATGCTTCTGCGTCATTCATGGACTTGATGAATCGGGTATTTCAGCCATATTTAGATCAGTTTGCTGTGGTATTCATTGATGATATCCTGATTTATTCGCTGAACAAGTCAGATCAAGCTAAACATTTAAGAGTTGTGATGCAAACTTTACGTGAAAAATAACTTTTTGCGAAATTTAGTAAACGAATTTTGGCTACAAGAAGTTGGTTTTTTGGGACATGTTATATCTTTTGATGGAATCAAGGTTGATCCGAATAAAGTATCTACGATTGTTGATTGGAAAATTCTGAAGAATGTTTTTGAAGTTCGAAGTTTCTTAGGATTAGTCAGATACTATCAGCGATTTGTTAAAAACTTCTCCATTATAGCAGCTCTGATGACTAAACTGCTACAGAAAGATGTTAGTTATGTTTGGATTGAAAAATGCAAGAAAAGTTTCTAGCAGTTGAAGAATATGTTAACCAAAGCTCTTATTTTGATTCAACTTGAATCCGGAAAACAATTTATTGTTTATAGTGATGCGTCGCTTTGTGGTTTAGGATGTGCTTTGATGCAAAATGAAAAAGTAATTGCATACGATTCTAGGCAATTGAAACCTTATGAGCGAAATTACCCGGCACATGATTTGGAGTTAGCTGCAATTGTTTTCGCTTTGAAGATCTGGCAACATTATTTGTACAGGGAGAAATGTCATATTTTTACTAATTATAAAAGTTTAAAATACTTAATGACTCAAAAAGAATTGAATGCCCGTCAGCGCAGATGGCTCAAATTATTAAAATATTATGATTTGATAATTGACTATAATCCTCGGAAAGCTAATATAGTTGCTGATGCCCTAAGCCGGAAGTCTTTATTTACTTTGAGGGTTATGAATGTAAATTTTTCATTGGAGGGTGATGGTTCCGTTTTCGCTGAGTTGATTGTAAAGTCAGCCTTTTTATCAAAAATTCAAGAACTTTAGAAAGATTATTCAAATTTGTTTTTGAGACTTGGAGTAGTGAAAAGTGGTCACAATACTGATTTTAGTATTGGTATTGACAATTATTTGTATTTCCAAAATAGAATATGTGTACCAAATGATTCTGGATTAAAACGAGAATTATTGAATGAAGCTCACAATAACATTTATCCAATTCATCCTGGAAGTACGAAAATGTATAATGACATGAAACAAAGTTATTGGTGGCCTGGTATGAAGAGAGAAATAACAAAGTTTGTGTCACGATGCTTAGCTTGCCAACAAGTGAAAGCTGAACATCAAGTACCATTGGGTTTGTTGCAACCAGTGATGATCCCTGAGTGGAAGTGGGAACGAGTCACCATGGATTTTGTTTCGGGATTACCTTTAACTCCAAAAAGAAAAGATTCTATTTGGGTTGTTGTTGATAGATTAACGAAATCAGCTCATTTTCTACCCATTCAAACTGATTATTCACTTGATAAATTGGCAAAATTATATGTTTCAGAAATAGTGAAATTACATGGCGTACCCTTGTCGATTATATAGATCGTGGTTTGAGGTTTACTTCTAGATTTTGGGGTAAGTTTCACAAAGCTTTAGACTCGAAGTTCAATTTTAGCACTGCTTTCCATCCACAAACAGATGGTTAGTCGAAGCGAGTCATTCAGGTTTTAGAAGATATGTTGTGGTGTTGTATTATTGAATTCGAGCGCAGCTAGGAAAAATATTTGCCATTAGTTGAATTTGATTATAATAATAGTTGTCAAGCAAGCATAAAGATGGCTCCGTACGAGGCTTTATACGAACGTAATTGTAGAAGTCCGTTGTATTGGTGTGAATTGAATGAGAAGAAGTTAACCGGGGTTGATTTGGTTCAAGAAACTGAAGAAAAATTTAGAATTATTCGAGATAACTTGAAAGCTACATTCGAACGTCAGAAATCTTATGCTGATCTAAAAATGAGAAATATCGAGTTCTCTATTGGCGAAAAAGTATTTTTGAAAGTCTCGATGTAATACCCCTTACCCGAGATCGTTGCCGGAGTCGAGCACGAGGAGTTATCTGATTTAACTTACCAATTCGGAGCATAAAAATTTGATTTTAAAATTAATTCACTCAAGTTCAATCAACATGTCCCTAAAATTGACTCTCGAGACCCTAAAACATGCAACAAAAATGATTTGGGTCTAAACCGGAAACACTAAAAATTTTCTGTATACTTAAACAAATCAAAAATAACTTATATCACTATTAACAGTAAAGTTATCCACTCGCGTGATAGTCACTAATTTAATTATCACTCAAGTTAAGAAACTTGAAATTTAGATCCGTAAATTTTCCTTGAAACTAGACTTAAATATCTTCTTACAATAAAATTTCCAGAATTTTTGGGCTAGTCAATTAGTACAGTTTATTAGTTAAAGTCTCCCCTATTTCTCTACTTGACAGTTCTAACCTCTCTATACTAAAAATTAATTATCTCATTGTACAGAATTCAAATAATGTTCTCATTTGTTTCTTTTGAAACTAGACTCACTAAGGATTCTAGACATATAAATTATTAATCATAATTCTTTCTGTACAATTTTTAATGATTTTCTAAATTTAGAATAGGGAACTTCAAAAACAACTCTGACCCTATCTCACTAAAATTCAAATATCTCCTAATATAAAATTCCTTTTCCTACACTGTTTCTTTCCTGTGAAAATAGACTCGATAAGCTTTAATTCTATATCTCATTCACTCTCTAATTCTATTTTTACTATACTTGGTGATTTTTCAAAATCACGTCACTGTTGCTATCTAAAAACTGTTCCATTGCAAATTTCTCTTATTTAATACTCACATTCATCAAAAAAACTCCTTAACTCAAACTTTGAAAAAATTACGATTTTGCCCCTAAACTTTTGCATAATTAAACTTTTTCCCCAAAGCTCAGAAATTAAATTTCATCCCTTATTCTTATGTTTTATGACATGCTGAACATTTTGCCCTTCTATGGCAACATCAAATTCCCACTCTAACACTTATGAACATTAGGTATTTTTACCGATTATGTCGTTTTACTCGTTTTCACTTAAAATCGTTTAACAAAAGTTGTTTAGAATAATTCCAAGCTTCATATTCTACCATAAAACATTAAAATAAACACATTTCACGTATGGGTATTTTTCCAAATATGAACCCTAGGTTAAATTATTACTAGAATAAGCTAAATCAAGTTACCAAGACTCCAAAAACGTAAAGACATTGAAAACGAGGCTTGGGATCACTTACTATAGAGCTTGGAAGCTTGAAAACCCTAACTATGGCTTCCCCTTGCTAAATTCAGCCAAATGAAGAAGATGAGCATATTTTGCCATCTTTTCCCCTTTTTAATTCTTTTTTATTACTAAATGGCTAAAATACCCTTCACTTAAAAATATCCTATTTCACTTATCTCATGTCCATTTTTTTCCACAATTTAACCAATGGTCTAATTTCCATTTAAGGACCTCCAATTTAAAATTTCATAACAATTGGACACCTCTAACATGTAGAACTCAACTTTTGTACTTTTTACAATTTAGTCCTTTTGACTAAATTGAGTGCCCAAACGTCGAAATTTTCAAACAAAATTTTCACAAAATCATTCCGTAAAATTGTAGACCATAAAAATATAATAAAATAATTTTTTACTCATCAAATTTGTGGTCTCGAAACCACTATTCCGACTAGGCCCGAAATCGGGATGTTACAGTCGACCTGGAAGAAAATATTATAATTTGGTAGAAAAGGGAAACTCAACCATAGATTCATTGGGTCATATGAAGTTCTTGAAAGAATAGGATTGGTAGCATACTGTTTGCCCTTACCACCAAAACTTGACAGAATTCACAATTTTTTTCACGTTTCCATGCTTCGGCGATATCTATCTGATCTGTCGTATATTTTGTCTATGGAAGAAATTGATGTATAGACAAATTTAACCTACAATGAAGAACCTATAAAAATCTTAGCTCGGGAAACAAAAGAACTGAGAAATAAGTTTGTATCATTTGTTAAAGTATTATGGAAACGTCATGGACTTAAAGAGGCAACGTGGGAAACGAAAGAAAATATAAAGTCTCAATATCCAAATATTTTCTCTGGTAAGATTTTCAGGGACGAAAATTTCTTTAGGGAGAGAGTTGTAATATCCTGTTTTTCAGTGGTAACGGAACAGTGGTTTCAAGACCACAAATTCGATATGTGAAGTTGAATTTTTATAATTTAATTAATTTTTATTGGGTTGCATTGGATTCGTGTTAAATTTTGGTGATGAAGTTTTAACATTTAGGCAATTAATTAAGTAAAAAGGATTAAATTGTAAATGATGTAAAACTTAGTAATTATTGAATTTTAATGACCCAATAGTTTAATTATCAAAGGAAAGGGGACTTGAGTTGTAAATAGATCATAGAGAAGTTAGGTAGACAATATAGGACAATTAAATTTTCATTTGGTATGTTTATTAATAGGGATAAAATTGTAATTAGGTAATAATAAGATAAAGATTAATAAAAATAAAAATGCTATCATCTTCTCTATGTTCTACCACCAAAATTTGAAAGGGAAAAACAACATTAACGTGCTTAGGGAGGTTCAGCCATAGTTCCTCTTGCATGTGAGTCCCTTTGAGTTTATTCTTAGTAATTTTTATGTTTTTGAGATCATTGCAACTAGGTCCAGCTAACCCGTACCTTCGTTTTTGAATCTATTAAAAATTTTAGGAATTTCCATTGATGAATCTTGAATGCTTTTGATGATAATTATGTGTTTCAAGCTTTGATTGTGGTATTTGGTTATTTTGTGAAGTGATTTTTACTATATTTTGATTTAAGGATTTAATTATTAAAATGTAAAATTTTCAAGGTTTAATGGTAAATTTGAGGTATAATTAGGACTCTTTAAGGACCTATATTATTCGGAAGTAAATTTTGATTTGAGAAAATGGTTATTTTGATTATTTTCGGGTTAGAGGACTAAATTGCAGAAGTTGTAAAAGTTTAGGTAAATGTGTAATTAATAAAAAGTTAAGGTTCATATGCGTTGAATGGATTGTGACATGTATATGAGATTAATATGTTGTATTTAATTATTATATAGATCAAAATTGAATAAAAAAGACAATAACCAAGGAAAGGGGAAAATAGTGGATTAGTCCCCGCATGTTGATCATAATTAAACCATAGGCAAGTCCATAGTATTTCAATAAGTCAATGAAATTCTATTTGTAATATTTTATTATTTTTCTTTAGTTAATATGTTTATAGATAATTATTGTATGAATGCACATATGTGCCCTTATTTGTACTTCCATAACCCTGAATGCGCATACATGCCCCTGTTTGTACTTCAGTACCCTTGAATGCACATATGTGCCCCTATTTGTACTTCAGTAGCCCTAAATGCCCATACGTGCCCTTGTTTGTACTTTAGTACCCCTGAATGCACATATGTGCCCCTATTTGTACTTCGGTGCTCCAAAGTGCACATTCGTGCCCCTATTTCTACTACGGTACCCCTTTGTACTCCTGAAGGCATATACGTGCTCCTGATTTATTTCGATACCTTTGAGAACATGACATCATTACATCATCTCATCATTTGTATTCTTGAAATTTTAGTAATCAAATAATGGGTGAACCATCATCTCATCATTTGTTTTGTAGATAATCGTTGCTGACTTTTTGGAAGGATCAACCAATTGGCCCACACTATTCATCTAAGTTGGTAGTTTTTGTATCTTTTGGGTAGTGGCATGTATGTATAGATAAATATGAGGTTTTAAAATGTTGATAGATGTAGTTCATGAATGAGATGTGTGTTTTCCTTAGGGTATGTTTTGTATTGTTGCAACAAGTATACATATATAATGCATAGATGAAGACCTTCATGTTTAGTTGTTGAATGAAGTGGTTTTAATCATGGTGAAATGCTTATTTTCTTGATGTCTTATAAAGGAGGTCTTTTGGTCATTTTTGAGACTAAATGTTTAGTATATATGTGGTGCCTTTGGATGGCATATTGGTTAGATGAAATAGGTTGATTGATTTGTTTTGTTTAAATGTGTTGGAATAGTGCCTAGGTCTATTGAATATGGGCATAATTGGAGTGGTGGAATAGGTATGGTTTGGTCTTAAAATGGCTTGATTTTTGGGTCAAATTTGGTGTACATGGCCTGCGACACAGGCTATCACACGGCTTTGTGACACACACGGCCTGGCGACATGGTCGTGTGTTATTTGTAAATTCATAGTGTTTTAAGTCAGTCAGTTACACGGCTTGGGCACACGGCCGTGTGACCCCTATTTTCAAATTTTTGCTACTTTTTCTTAAAACCTCTATTTTGTTTCAAATTAGTCCCAAATTGTTTTTAAATTATTTTTAGGGCCTCGAAGGTCCGATTTAAAGCCAAATTATATATTATTGATAAGTTTTTAATGAGTTTTTGTTAATTAATATTGAATGAAATTAATGATATATATTTTTATATAAATTGTTTGGAATTGCTTGGTAATATAAATTGTTCTATTAAAGTATGATGATACCTACGTCAAGAAAACACTAACAAAATAAAAACAAAAAATCTCTCTCTTTTTCATAATTTCAACAAATAAGTACAACAACAACAATAATTTAACTAGAATAAAAGTCAAATAACAAATTAAAATGGTCCCACCAATTTTTGAAGTTGCTTCCTTAATCTATTGTTGAAGCTTTCTTTTTCTTACGCTTAAGTTTGGAGAAAAATAGAAAAATGAGTAAAGCAAGTAAAATGCCTTTTAGGAGCTCAGATATAGGGCTACAATATCAAATATAATATTTAAAATACAAAAATACCCTTAAACCTCAAGTTTAAGTTGTCCCTTCCATAAAAACACAAAAAAAAATTGACCAGGGACTGTCTCCATGTGCATTGGGGCACCGATGGAAAGGCATGCGATTGTATGCTAAGGCATTGTTGGGCGATGAGGCGTGAATACTTGGGGTGTTGCACGTGCATTTGGGCGTGGAAACCAACATTAGTGCACTGAAATGCACATGCTAGGGCATTGGTTAGCTTTGGAGCACAAAGGAACCGGGTGAGGGAGGGACGCATGTACTAGGGCATTGGTTAGCATGCAGGAGTGCTCTAGTAAGGCATGTGAGCAAGGTTGGAGCACGTAGGTGTGCATAAGTTGGGCATTGGGGTGCTTGGGTATTGCTCCTTTTTTATGTTTTTTCTTTATTATTATTAATTAAGAAAAAATTATATATATTTAACTATAAAATCTCCTTTTCAAAAAGAAAGAACAATAAAATTTATAAAATCGATTCTATCGAGGAAATTATTAAATAAGAACAAATTATAAAATATTTTTTTTCGCATGGTTCAACCTTGAGACTTAGTTTGAAGCTCGTTTCGCTCCTCCAGTTTGACCCTAGACAACAAAAACACAAACAAAAATTTAAAAATGAAAAGACTAGAAAAAAAATATAGGTAAAAAAACGCAAATAAGCTAAAACTAAATGTGTTATGCAACCTAAAGATGCAATCTACATGTAATGTAACGAAAACGAAAAATTAAATAAAATATTTAACCATAGAGTTACCTCTCCATAAGTGTTTGTATTTAACATCTATAAATAGACGTTGCTCTTAGGATCTGTTTAAGTAATTGCATCAAGCGAAAGGGTTACTCGACCTTAAAAAAAAATTCATTTTTACTTATCAGGTGGTTTCAATCTCTTTTCTAGAGCCAAAAACTTTAGTGACCTTTGAAGGATAAGATTTCTAAAAGGAAGTGCTTTCAAACCAGCAACATTAGTAAATTCAAATGGTTTAAAAACATTTATAGCATAAATGCAAGGTACAACACTTGGATCTTTAATGGCATCATAAATATTGAACTTCGTTACCTAGCCATCAAATTCCATAGTCATCTTACCTTCATGTAGGTCAATTTTAGTCTTAGAAGTTGTTAGGAAATGTCTTCCTAGTAAAATTTGTGTCGAATAAGGGGTAAAATCATTTTTCATATCAAGTACATAAAAATCAGCAAGAAAGACCAACCTATTGACTTGTACCAAAATATTCTCTAAAAACCCTTTAGGATAAACCACGGATCTATCACCTAATTTTAGTATCACACTTATTTCTTTTAATGGTTATTCAAAAGTGTGATATTTATTAAAGCTTCTAGATCACACATAACGTGCTTAATTTTCACGTTACCTATTGTGCAAGAATTGTGAACATACCTAGGTCTTCACACTTGGGAGGCAATTTCTTTTGGAGAACAACTAATACATTCTCTTGTATGCTTATTTTTTCATTACCTCTTAGCTTTTTCTTATTGGTGTACAGTTATTTGAGAAATTTAGCATGGCAAGGTATTCTTTTAATATCATCAAGTAAAGGAATATTTACATCACCTTTAAGAAACATCTAAAGTATTTCCTCTTCTTCCTTTGCCTTGTTAGTCTTAGCAAATCTTTCTAGAAGGCAGATTGAATCACTAACTGCTTCAATTTATCTATGTTCTAACGATCAGTTGATTCTTTGAAAGCAATGACCTCTTTTTTGATTTCCTCATCCATAGTTCAATCAAGTCAACTTTCTTCGGCTCTTTTTATTCTTTACCTTTTTTCTCAAAGTAATTGCACTAATATTGTGGATTGGATTAAAGACAGTTTGTGTGTAACGACCTAATTTTCAGTGGTACTGGAAAATGCGATTTCGAAACCCCATTTTTAAAAACTGAGTTTTTAAATATTAAATATGAATATTTAAGAGAGTAATATTAAAATATATTAAAGATCGGTCCAATAAATTTTCCAAATCAATGGTTAATTAAGGCTCGGGGACTAAATTGTAAAAGTTTAATTGCTATAGATTTTTAGTTGGCAAAGGTTTAGGGACCTAAATGCAATAAACCAATGGTTCAAAATAGCAATTAGACCTTGTATAAATGGGAATTAGTGGATGTGAGTGTCATATCCTGTTAAGAATAAATAATAATTAAATTAAAGTTAATTAAACCAAAATAAGGTAATTGAACTAAATTACATAGACTAATTAAAGTATAAAAAGGTTGAGATAGTGTAATATTCCACTATCTCCTTCTTCAAGCACCATTCAGCATTAGTGAAAGTAAAGAAAAACCCTCCCAAGCTTTGTAGCATTCGACCAAGGAGAAACTAAGGTAATTAGGTCATTTTCCATGAATTTTTTTTTATAGATTTGAGGTCATGGAAGCTTGATTTAGCTAGCTCATGTATCAATTTGTAAAATTTCTAAAGTTTTAGAAAGTTTTCATTTTTGATTTCTTGAAGAATTAGGCTTGATATTGATAGCTTTTAAGCTTAGAATATGAAAAGGACTAGATTATAAAGTTAATTTAGCTTTGTTAACTTTTTTACATTAGGGAAAAATTGAATAAATGTAAAATTTGAAATTAAATTATGTTAGAAATAGAAAGTAAACGGTCCCTAATGAGAATATATGAAATTGAATTTTAATTTGAAGCTAGAAATCAAAAGCTAAGTTTATTCAAGTTCAGAACTAAATTGAATAAAATAAAAATTTTGGAGAAAATTGAAAAGTAAATTCTATAGGATCATGCATATAATTTTATGGTATAAGAATGCTTGGTATTGATTTGTGATATAAAACAATTGTTTAGATCAAGAATCGTGTCGAAGTCGATAATTAGGGAAAAGCTAAAATTATGGATTAGTCCCTAAAGTATCCACTCTTTTCATATTTTAAAAGGTAATTTCATACAGAACTTACTGGCTTATATTTTATTATGTGTGAATGGTGTTGATTTCATTTATATGTTTAGATATAATTAGCATTTAGTGAATTTGGCATGTGTGAATTGAAAAGGACTGAATTGAAAAGTCATGTGAATATTGGCTATTATGAAATAGTATAGGGTGAAAAATATGAAAGTTTATGAATTACAGGACTTATAAATGAAATATGTAATATGGTACAGGGATCGATAATGACTGATATACGGAAATGATACCCGTGTGAACTTAGTAAAAGGTTAGGATACATATGGCATGTTATTAGGGTTATACACGTGATTGATAATGGATTTTACATGTTATAATGGGGTCTACCATTTATTGCAGATTATTAGGTTATATATATAAATATATATCGTACGTTTAGCCCGAACAGGTAACCTCAATATAATGTCAGCTTGTGTGAGCAACCCTGTTATAATGTCAACTTGTGTGAGTAACCCTTTTATAATGCCAGCTTATGTGAGTGATAACTCTTGAAAAGATTTATATTTCATCCCCTTATAATTAGTTAATTGCATGCACTTAAGTTTTTTTAGTTGCATTTTAGGATATTGCATTGGCACTTTTAAAGTATTGCTTGAAGAGCTTGGATTGCGCTTGATTGTTATTATATGTTACTTTTAACCGCTTGTGGGAAGGATTTGTTAAGCGATTGTTTGGCAGGTGTGTAGCATAGAAAAAAGAGCAAATGTTGAAGGTTTGTCATGGCAAAGTAAGGAAAGTTTGCGAACACAAATGTTGTGACAATGTCGAGAAGACGCCTCGTCAGCACTTAATGTGTACCGCTCTTGGCCCTACATGTACGTGTACCAAGTATATCTACCTGGAAAATAGAGGAAGGATTGTGGGCTGATGGACTTACCCTAAAAGGTGAAACTTATAAAAGCCAAGCAGGGAACCCTAATGAAGGAGGCAGCCTAGAGGAGACTGGGACAGTAGCCTTGGATGAAACAAAAAGTATCAGATAAGTGCCAAGAACAAGGGCGACAGAAGAAGGAGAAAATGACTGCAATCATCTTTTCAGCCGCAAGACATTGCACTACCTATAACACCCCTAACCCGTATCTGTTGCACGATTAGGGTTACCAGGCATTACCGAACAATACACGGCTTAGGAGACTCATTCATTACTATTCATTTTTAAGGTAATATAAACTCAATTATGTGAATCATTTGTACATCTCCTTTATAACATTCAAATAATCAAATTATAGCATAGCTTAATGCATGAAAAATTCCATGTGCATACATTAAGACATTCAAACATAAATCGAATACATGCCAATATATCTATTTATTTTGAATAATATCAAACATATCAATTCCTTAACTCTGCATGTGCGCATGTTAAAAACCAAACAAACTATTACACACCAATTATTCTCCAAACACATACGCAACCTTAGTATTATTACCATATAGTTGAACATATCTTTAATGTAACATAAATAATGCGCATTTTATCCAATCACTATCAACCGTTATAAGAGCACAAAATACAAACCATAGTACACCCCATTCGCATGCTAATTATCATGCATAAATTGTACTCACATAACAAATTCCCTTCTAACCTATTTCAGCTCTCAAATTTAGATTCAAAAGTAGTACAAAAATTTTACCATTCAATATTAAGCTAACTTTGCTATTATAAATCATGATCATTATTAGCCATCACAAGCCGAATCTAAATAAATAACTACACATGATCATATCGTTGGCATGCACACTTATTTTACCTATGTCTAGCCGATTATAACCATTAACTTAACATTTTTAACTATCCAAATGGTCATAATTTCAATCATCAAATATAAATACAATAATCATACCATTCCATCCCATAACATATACCATAAACAAACTTCTAAAATAAATTAGCATCATGGCCGAATATACATTATGCTTATCATTACCCCTTACCGAATCATAAAAATCAACAAATGCAAACCATACCAATATGTCAAGCTTACCATAATGAACAATCATAAACCATACATATCATTACTTTAAACCGTAACCATATACCAAGCACACCACGCATATATGACATGCATATTACTTAACTAATATATTACATACTATAACTCAACAAGCATCCATCATTTACCTCATTACCGAAACACATGACCAAATTTACACAACCATTAGCATTATAATCAAGCCATTTTCGCATGGCTAAATATATACACTCTTCAAGATCAAAAATATTATCTAGCCTATGCATGCCATAGGTTCAACGTTCAAACTTATAAAATGCTAAAAAAGTGATCGACAGTGTGACGAAGTTCCTTGACGATCCCCGAGCTCTTAACTAGCTTCTAAAATCTATAAAACAACTAACGAGCACACATAGTAAGCTTAAATAGCTTAGTAAGTCATAAGCAAATAAAATTTTTAAATGAACATTAGCATTATAATTTCAACTATGCTGAAGATGAATAATCTCATATACATATAAATCACTCTTTTATCATGCATACTTTATATCATCATCACAAGTACTATACTTACCTTATTTTCATGAACATTTAACTTTGCACGTACTTGAACCATTTAACTCGATTTCACATTCGATCTTATCTCAACATTGCCTGTTGAACCATTTAAAATCAATAAGGATACTCAGATAGCTCAAAAAGCTCATACGATGCCAACGTTCCAGACGTGGTCTTACATGTAATCAACTATCGATGCCACTATCCCAGACAGGGTCTTACACGAAATCATATACGATGCCAATGTCCCAGAATGGTCTTACACGTAAATCTCAAATCGATGCCAACGTCCCAAACATGGTCTTACACAAAATCTCAAATCGATGCAAACATCCCAGACGTGATCTTACACGAAATCACTTATCAAAGTCCTATGTCATGACATAAGTATCCTAACTATTCCTAAGGTTTGTACATGGCTTTCGGACGTCGTAATTCGATCGATTCATGCTCGTAATAAATCATTCCATGCTAAATTCAATTCAGCAATGTAGTTATACATACATACAATTCAATTCTGCTATGTACAAAATAAATACATTCAATTTAACATCATTTATTCACTTATGAACTTACCTCGTACGAAGACGAACGAACTGGAACGACTAATCGACAACTTTTGATTTCCCCCGATTCAAATCCGATTTCCTCTTTTCTTGATCTAATTTAATACAAATTTAACTTATTTATTCACATATTTACTCAAATTCATCCAAAAAACACATAAAAGGGCAATTTCCACTTTAGCCCTAAACATTTTACATTTTTCACAATTTAGTCCTTATTTCACAAAACACAAAATATTCAAAATTTCACCAAACTCAAATATAGCTGAATTTTACTAAGGTTCATAGCAGCCCATTTATTTCATTTATTTTACATTTTGACCCTTAATTTACAAAATTTACAATTTAATCCTTAATACACATTTTTACTAAAAATCACTTAATTAAACATAATAATCTAACAACTTATTTTTATTTTCCATCATAAAACAACAAAAATAAGAATTTCCCATCAATGGCAAGTCACAAAATACACAACCAATTCAAAAATTCAAGCATGGGCTAGCTAGTATTCAAAGCAACGATCTGAAAAACGTAAAAATTATCAAAAACCGAGTAAAACACATACCCGAATCAAACTTCCAAAGGTGCCGAACATTCAAAGCATTCAAAGCTTTATTTTCTTCTTATGTTTCAGCCAAGAAAGATGAATGCATGGCCATTTTAGTTTTTGTTTTATTTTATTTCATGTTATTATACTTTTTACTATTTTAACCTTAAGTATTTAATTATAAACTATATAATGGTTGTCCATATTTGTCCACTCAAACATTTAATGGTCAATTACAACATAAGGACTCCACATAATAAAATCCATAAAAATGTAGCACTTTAACAAATAGCTAGCCACTTTTTTCATTTTACACAATTAAGTCCTTTTTATCAAATTGAACATACAAACGATAAAATTTTCACACGAAACTTTCACACATATTAATTCACATACTGTAAACACCAAAAACAATATTAAAATATTCTTACAACTTCAAATTTATGGTTCCAAAACCACTAATCTGATTTAGCTAAAACCGATCTGTTACAACTCTTCCCCCTTAGAGAGTTTCGTCCCTGAAAATCTTACCAGCAAATAGGTTTGGGTAACATTCTCTCATAGCATCCTCGGGCTCCCATGTAGCTTCTTCAATCCCGTGTCGATGCCATAAGACTTTCACTAAATATATTTTCTTATTTCTCAATTCTTTAACCTCGTGATCTAAAATTCAAATCGGTTCTTTTTTGTACGTCATGTCAGGCTTAATTTCAATCTCAAATGGAGAAATCACATGCGAGGGATCAGATCGATATCGTCGAAGCATAGATACGTGAATTACATTATGAATCTTTTCTAACTTAGATGGAAACAACAATTTGTAAGCAACTGGCCCGATACGATCAATAATCTCATACGGCCCAATGAATCTTGGACTTAATTTGCCTTTACAACCGAATCGAAGTATTTTTTTCCATGGTGACACTTTCAAAAACACTTTATCCCCGATCTGAAACTCAATATCTTTCTGTTTCAAGTCTGCATACGATTTATGACGGTCTGGCACTGCTTTCAAACTATCACGAATCACTTTCACTTTCTGTTTAGTCTCTTTGATCAAAGCGACCCCATGTATCTTATTCTCACTGAGCTCAGTCCAATACAAAGGTGTTCGAAATTTACGACCGTACAAAGCCTCGTAAGGTGCCATCTTTATACTCGATTGAAAGTTATTATTATACAAAAATTTAATCAGTGGCAAATATCGCTCCCACGTACCATCAAACTCAGGAATGCAACATCTCAACATATCCTCAAGCATCTGAATAATCTGCTCAGATTGACCATCCGTCTATGGGTGAAAAGCAGTGCTAAAGTGTAATTTCATACCTAATGCATCTTGTAGTTTCTTCCAAAACTGCAATGTGAATCTCGGATCTATGTTCAAAACAATAGATATAGGTACTCCATGCAATTTCACAACCAGAGAAATGTAGAATCCAGCCAGCTTATCAAGCGAATGATCTGTGCGTACTGGAATGAAATGAGCCGATTTAGTCAATCTGTCGACAACTACCCAGATTGCATCTTTCTTACTCGGTGACAAAGGCAAACTCGATACAAAATCCCTAGTGATTCTGTCTCATTTCCACTCAAGAATCGTAATCGGCTGCAGTAACCCAGATAGTACTTGATGCTCAGTTTTAACTTGCTGACAGATTAGACATTTTGAAACAAATTCATAGATATCTCGTTTCATACCAGGCCACCAGTAAAGCTGTTTCAGATCGTTATACATTTTTGTACAACCTGGGTGAACAGATAACCGACTGCTATGAGCTTCATTTAAAATCATCTAAATCAATTCTGAATTTCTCGGAACACATATTCGGCCTCTAAACCTTAAACAACCCTCAACATAAACTTAGAACTCTGAATTAGTATTCAAATCACATTGAGCCCGTTTTTCTAACAATTTGTTATCGACTTTTTGAGCTTCGCAAATTTGCTGTACAAATAACGGTCTCACTTTCAATTCAGTAACAATCGAGCCATCATTATTTAGAGCCAAATGCAAATTCATGGCACGAAGAGCAAACAGAGATTTTTGACTTAGAGCATCAGCAACAACATTGGCCTTTCTTGGATGGTAGTCAATTACAAGCTCGTAATCTTTTAGCAACTCTAACCACCTTCGCTGTCGTAGATTCAGATCTTTCTGAGTCATCAAATATTTTAAGCTTTTGTGATCAGAATAGACGTGACGTTTCTCACCGAACAGATAGTGGCACCAAATCTTCAACACAAATACAATAGCTGCCAATTCCAAATCGTGTGTCGGATAATTCTTTTCTTGCGGCTTTAATTATCTCGAGACATAGGCTATCACTTTTCCTTCCTACATCAAAACACAGGCCAAACCATTTAAAGATGCATCACTAAAGATTATGAATTCTTTACCCGATTCTGGCTGAACTAACAACGGAGCTTCAGTCAACAAAGCTTTCATTTGATCAAAACTTTTCTGGCACTTTTCTAACCACTCGAACTTAATATCTTTCTGAAGTAGTCTCGTCATCAGGGTTGCAATCATTGAGAAACCTTTTACGAATCATCTGTAATAACTAGCAAGTCCTAGAAAACTTCAAACTTCGGATACATTTCTCAGAGGCTTCCATTCTAAAATTGCGAAAATTTTACTTGGATCAAGCCGAGTACCCGATGCTGATACAACATGTCCCAGAAAACTGACTTCTTGTAGCCAGAACTCACATTTACTGAACTTCGCATATAACTGCTTATCACGCAAAGTCTGTAGTACTAATCTTAGATGTTCGGCATGCTCAGATTCATCACGGGAATAAATCAGGATATCATCTATGAACACAACCACAAATCGATCCAAATATGGTCTGAAGATCTGATTCATTACATCCATAAAAGTAGCAAGTGCATTAGTAAGTCCGAAAGGCATAACTAGAAACTCATAGTGTCCGTACCTCGTTCGAAAAGTAGTTTTTGGCACATCAGAGTCTTTAACTCGCAGCTGATAGTAACCCAATCTCAAATCTATCTTTGAAAACACGGTAGCCCCTTTCAACTGATCGAACAAATCATCAATCCATGGTAAAGGATACTTATTCTTTATAGTCACCTTATTGAGCTGTCGGTAGTCGATGCGCATTCTCATAGTTCCATCATTCTTTTTCACAAACAAAATCGATGAACCCCAAGGAGAAAAACTCGATTGTATGAAGCCTCTATCCGTCAATTCTTACAACTAAGCTTTCAATTCTTTTAATTCAGTCGGTGTCATTCTGTACGAAGCTATCAAAATCAGAGTTGTCCCCGGCAATAACTTAATACCAAACTCAACCTCTCGGAACAACAGCAAACCCGGTAACTCTTCATGAAACACATACGGATACTCACACACAATTGGTATTGATTCAATTTTCTTTTTGGTCACTTTAGAATCGAGGACATAGGCAAAGTAAGATTTACAACCCTTTTTCACATATTTCTGAGCTAACATCGAAGATATCACTGCCGGTAAACCATTCAAATCATTAGACTCAATCCGAATAATCTCATCATTCTAACATCGCAAATCAATGGTTTTTCGTTTGCAGTCACAATAGCATCATGTAACGTTAACCAATCCATACCTAGAATTATATCAAATTCATCGAATGGAAACAACATCAAATCAGACGGAAAACATGAATCTCGAATCATCAGCGGACAAATCTTGCACACTTTATCAACCAAGACACACCGGCCTAAGGGGTTCGATACTCTAATCACAAACTCAGTAGACTCTACAGTCAAAGTCTTACTAGATACTAAAGTCTCACATACATAAGCATGAGTCAATCCAGGATCAATCAATGCAACAACATTAATATCATATAGAGTGAAAGTACCGGTAATAACATCTAAGGATGAAGCCTCTTCGCGAGCGCGAATAGCATAAGCTTTGGCAGGTGCACGAGCCTTAGATCTAACAGCTGTGACTTTAGTTCCTCTCTGACTATTACTCACATTACCCGTATTTCTAAGTGGTCTACCTCGAGCTGACATGTTACTCGGTCTCATATTCTGCATTGTGTTTTGTTCAACTGACTCAAGGCATTCACAAATAAAGTGATTCATCGATCCACATTTAAAACAGGCCCGATCATTCAATCTACAGTCGCCAGGATGTCGTTTACCACAATGTCTACACTTAAGTTAGTTCGACCGAATGTTACCAACACTAGCAATCGAGGTGGTTTATCTCGATCCCGTCTAGAATAACCCACAGTAGCCTTTGAATGACTAAAATCATCCCAGAATTTCTTTGATGCCTACTGAAATGACCTACTCAATGATCTCCTTCATGAATTTCTAGCTTCAAAATCAGCTTTTCTCTTCTCTTTCCCGAGCTCTTCAACTTTGCATGCTCGCTCGACTAGTACCACAAACTTTTTTATTTCCGGAATACCGACTAACAGTTTAATGTCTTCATTCAAACCGTCTTCAAATCTTTTACACATTATTGCTTCGGTCGATACACATTCCCGGGCATATCTGCTGAGTCTCACAAATTCTCCTTCGTATTTTGTCACTGTCATGCGACCCTGTTTTAACTCAAGGAATTCTTTTCGTTTTTGATCTATAAATCTCTGGCTGATATATTTCTTCCGAAATTCAATCTGAAAGAACTCCCAGGTAACCCGGTCTTTTGAAACCACTGACACTGGTGTATTCCACCAATGATACGCAGAATCTCGAAGCAAAGATACAGTACATTTAATACACTTGTCAGGGGTACAGGATAGCTCATCAAACACACGAATAGTATTATCAAGCTAGAATTCAACTCGCTTAGCATCGTCATCAACAGTGGCTCTGAATTCTTCAGCCCCGTATTTTCTGATTTTATGAACCGGGGGCTTATTTAATCTCATCGGATCAATAACTTGAGGTATTACAGGTATTTGAAGAGGATTAGGCGGGGGTAGAGGTTGTTGAACAGCTGGATTTGTACGGATATATTGTGTGAACCAATCATTCATCATCTGAAAGAAGGCTTGTTTAGCCTCTCCCTCGTGGCTACTCGTAATAGGTCTACAATCAGATTGTAGTGCCCCTTGAGTAGGAGCGGGTGCATTACTTTCCATGTCATCTGCTACGGCTCGACCATGATCCATTTACTATATGAAAACACATTTTCAAATGTCAAAAATCATCACTATCGCAATATAAGAATATGGCATGTATAGCTAGACTCACGCGCGCTACGTAAGTCCTAGAAACAACTAAACCGTAGCTCTAATACCAATAAAATGTAACACCATTAACCCGTATCCGTCGCCGGATTAGGGTTACCAGGCATTACTAAACAATACACAGCTTAAGAGAGTCATTCATTACTATTCATGTTTAAGGTAATATAAACTCAATTATGCGAATCATATGTATATCTCCTCTATAGCATTCAAATAATCAAATTATAGCATAGTTTAATACATGACAAATTCCATGTGCATACATTAAGACATTCAAACATATATCGAATACATGCCAATATATATATTTATTTTGAATAATATCAAACATATCAATTCCTTCACTCTGCATGTGCGCATGTTAAAAACCAAACAAACTCTTACACACCAATTACTGTCCAAACACATATCCAACCTTAGTATCGTTACCATATAGTCGAACCTATCTTTAATGTTACATAAATAATGTGTAGTTTAGCCTATCATTATCAACCATTATAAGAGCACAAAATACAAACCATAGTACACCCCATTCGTGTGCTAATTATCATGCATAAATTGCACTCACATAACAAATTCCCTTTTAACCTATTTCAGCTCTCAAATTTAGATTCAAAAGTAGTACAAAAATTTTACCATTCAATATTAAGCTAACTTTGCTATTATAAATCATGATCATTATTAGCCATCACAAGCCGAATCTAAATAAATAATTACACATGATCATATTGTTGGCATGCACACTTATTTTACCTATGACTAGCCGATTATAACCATTAACTTAACATTTTTAACTATCCAAATGGTCATAATTTCAATCATCAAATATAAATACAATAATCATACCATTCCATCCCAAAACATATACCATAAACAAACTTCTAAAATAAATTAGCATCATGGCCGAATATACATTATGCTTATCATTACCCCTTACCGAATCATAAAAATCAACAAATGCAAACCATACCAATATGTCAAGCTTACCATAATGAACAATCATAAACCATACATATCATTACTTTAAACCGTAACCATATACCAAGCACACCACACATATATGACATGCATATTACTTAACTATTATATTAGATACTATAACTCAACAAGCATCCATCATTTACCTCATTGCCAAAACACATGACCAAATTTACACAACCATTAGCATTATAATCAAGTCATTTTTGCATGGCTAAATATATACATACTTCAAGATCAAACATATTATCTAGCCTACACATGCCATAGGTTCAACGTTCAAACTTATAAAATGCCGAAAAAGTGATCGATAGTGTGACGAAGTTTCATGACTATCCCCGAGCTCTTAACTAGTTTCCAAAATCTATAAAACAACTAACGAGCACACATATAGTAAGCTTAAATAGCTTTGTAAGTCATAAGCAAATAAATTTTTTAAATGAACATTAGCATTATAATTTCAACTAGGCCGAATATGAACAATCTCTTATACATATAAATCACTCTTTTATCATGCATGCTTTATATCATCATCACAAGTACTATACTTACCTTATTTTCATGAACATTTAACTTTGCACGTACTTGAACCATTTAACTCGATTTCACATTCGATCTTATCTCAACATTGCCCATTGAACCATTTAAAATCAATAAGGATACTCAGATAGTTTGAAAAGCTCGTACAATGCCAACATCCCAGACGTGGTCTTACATGTAATGAACTGTCGATGCCACTGTTCCAAACAGGCTCTTACACGAAATCATATACTATGCCAATGTCCCAGACATGGTCTTACACGTAAATCTCAAATCGATGCAAACATCCCAGATGTGGTCTTATAGGAAATCTCAAATCGATGCCAACGTCCCAGACGTGGTCTTACACAAAATCCCATATCGGAGTCCTATGTCATGACATAAGTATCCTAACTATTTCTAAGGTTAGTACGGGGCTTTCGGACGTCGTAATTCGATCGATTCATGCTCGTAATAAATCATTCCATGCTAAATTCAATTCAGCAATGTAGTTATACATACATACAATTCAATTCTGCTATGTACAAAATAAATACATTCAATTTAACATCATTTATTCACTTATGAACTTACCTCGTACGAAGACGAACGAACTGGAACGACTAATCGACAACTTTTGATTTCCCCCGATTCAAATCCGATTTCCTCTTTTCTTGATCTAATTTAATACAAATTTAACTTATTTAATCATATATTTACTCAAATTCATCCAAAAAACACATAAAAGGGCAATTTCCACTTTAAACCTAAACATTTTACATTTTTCACAATTTAGTCCTTATTTCACAAAACACAAAATATTCAAAATTTCACCAAAATAAAATATAGCGAATTTTTCTAAGGTTCATAGCAGCCCATTTATTTCATTTATTTTACATTTTGACCCCTCAATTTACAAAATTCACAATTTAATCCTTAATACACATTTTTACTAAAAATCACTTAATTAAACATAATAATCTAACAACTTATTTTTATTTTCCATCATCAAACAAAAAAAAATAATTTCTCATCAATGGAAAATCGCAAAATACACAACCAATTCAAAAATTCAAGCATGGGCTAGCTAGTATTCAAAGCAACGACTCTAAAACGTAAAAAATATCAAAAACCGAGTAAAACTCATACCCGAATCAAGCTTCCAAAGGTGCCAAATATTCAAAGCTTTATTTTATTCTTATGTTTCGGCCACAAAAGATGAATGCATGGCCATTTTAGTTTTTGTTTTATTTTATTTCATGTTATTATACTTTTTACTATTTTAACCTTAAGTATTTAATTAGAAACTATATAATGGTTGCCCATATTTGTCCACTCAAATATTTAATGGTCAATTACAACATAAGGACTCCGCATAATAAAAGCCATAACAATTAGGGGTGAGCATTCGATCGAATCGAATCGAATCGAATCGAAAATTTTCGAGTTAATCGAGTTTTCGAATATCATTTTATCATCCTAACTTTATTTGAAGTTTTCTCGAATCGAGTCGAGTGAGATGGAATTCGAATCGAATCGAATCGAATATATTTGTTCGAGTTAAATTTAAAAAAATAATTTTGGGTCCTTGTAACCATTGTCACCAATCGTAATAAAATTTGTCCACATTAATCAAATTTTTTAATAACTTTCATCACTTCATAATTTATTTATTAATTTTTTATATATTGGTTAGCTTCTTTGCTTGCTTAGTTGTTTCAATTATCTTGATTCTTGTCACTATGTACTTTAGAATTAAAAATATATTAAATGTAAAAATATGATTTTTTAATAAAAGTTATTTTAAAAATAAAATGTGAAATTAATACCAATATAAAATTTTAACACGAATATTTTATGGCATAATTAATAATTCAATTTTAATATAAATATTCAATATGACTAAAAATTCAATAATATAAATAATATAAAATGTGAAATTTAATTTAATAATATAAATAGTAGATATAAATAAAATTATTACTATTTATGTTCAGT
This sequence comes from Gossypium raimondii, assembly GCF_025698545.1. Taxonomy (NCBI): domain Eukaryota; kingdom Viridiplantae; phylum Streptophyta; class Magnoliopsida; order Malvales; family Malvaceae; genus Gossypium; species Gossypium raimondii. The sequence goes on from NC_068568.1 coordinate 10,153,189, forward strand.
GATTTTTTGGATGATTTTGATTTTTATTTGAGAGTAAAGGGTGAGAAGTAAAAGTTTAGGGAAAAATAAAAGTTTTGGGGAATAAAAGTTTGAGGAAAGTAAATAGGGGAGTAAAATTTTGGAGGAAAATATTAAAAAAATTGGAGGGAGGGTTTGGGGTAAATGGGAGGTGGGATGGGATGGGAAGGGAATAAAATTTTTAGGGGAAAAGTGGGAGGGAGTAAAAATTTTGGGGGAAAATAAAAGGTTTTGAGGGTTTTTGGGAGTAAAATTTTGAGAAAAATAAATGGGAGAGTAAAATTTTGGTGGGAAATGGATTTTGGGTAGATTGGGGGGTTGGGAGGGGAGGGGAATAAAAGTTTTAGGGAGAAAGTGGGAAGGAGTAAAAGTTTTGAGGGAAAAGTAAAAAGGTTTGGGAGTTTGGGGTAAAAATGTAAAATATTATAGTTTGATATTCGAATTATTCGAGTTATTCGAATTCGAAAACTAAACTCGATTCGAACTCGAAATTCGAAAAAAATTCGAGTTGATTCAAATAACTCGATTAACTCGAATAACTCGATTCGTTTAACTCGAAATTCAAATTTTTTTCGATTTTTTCGAGTCGAATCGAGTTTTACTCACCCCTAATAACAATGTAGCACTTTAACAAATAGCTAGCCACTTTTGCATTTTACGCAGTTAAGTCCTTTTATCAATTTGAGCACACAAACGATTAAATTTTCACACGAAACTTTCACACATATTAATTCACATACTGTAAAAACCAAAAATAATATTAAAATAATTTTACAACTTCATATTTGTGGTTCCAAAACTACTATTCCGGTTTAGCTAAAATCAGGCTGTTACACTACCTGTGTTGAGAGCTGGATAGGCGAAAGCCGTCATCTCAAGTTTCCTCCCTTTTTTTATCGTGCTTCTTATAAATCTTATTTGTTATTGATGATGTTGGTTGTCGTATTAAACTCAAACTTGATTTGCCAAACCATGAGCTAAATCTCTTAGGCTCGGGATTACTTTGATGAAACCTTTATTTTTATTAATGTTTAAAGTTTAAGTTTGGTTTGTTCTACTGTTTTATTCAGTGGTATTTCATGTTATATGCAGGTTGTACATTGACGAATGTGCAACAGGTTTATAAAGATAACTTAATTCCAATAGGGTTAGGTTAACTAGATAGGAGTTGGATAATATGAATGAATGATTAATCACTTATTGTGGCAACCTCTAAACATAGAGTCTTGCCTCATACAAAAGAAGGTAGGAAATATTAGTGGTAGCCAAACTCAAAGCCTATAGACATATAGTGCCCTAGGTGAGGTAACCCAAGGTCTTGCTCTCGAGAGAAGTAGACTACTGTAGAAACCTATCAAGCAGTATAATATTCACAACTATGTTGTGGCATTAATAGTTAGTGAAGGTAGATTCATTAGTAATCTCAGCCGTCCTAATCAATATTGTAGTTCCTCAACCTTTTTTCATAATGATTTTTCCGTGGCATTCTTGTTTTATTTACTTGTTTTGTTTTGCACATTTTATACATCATCATTTTCTCATTTTGCTACTGTATTCTTCTTATTATTTTACTTTAGCATTAATCAAACTTAACTATAATAACTCGACCAAATTATACCTATCTAATCCCTGTGGAGACAATCTCACTCATCACTTTATTACTTGTTCGACGTGTACAGTTGCACGACTTGCGTATTAGCTGTGCAATAAATAGTGAGCAACCTTAATATATTGTCAGCTTGTGTGAGCAAGTTATTCCCATGTATCCAAGACCATTTTACTATAGATCCATTAGGCAATATTCAATTGATTGGAAATGGAAACTTAAATGTAAATTGGAAATGAAATGGTATTTGTTGATGTTTGATATGTGATTTGTTATGTGATTTCATTAAGGTATTGAAATTATTTATGATTTGGGAACATGACTAACACATTTAATTGGTAATATTGTTATACGATTAGTTATACCATCATGTGCCAAGGATAGCCATGTTGAATGCCAAATTGATTTTGCTTTTGAATGGTTTGGTATGTTTACATTATCAGTTAGACTATATGAATTAATTAGATCGGATTTATGATTTCTAAATGGTAAGCTATATGTTGAGCTTGATTTATAACATAGTGTAGTTTTTGGTTGATTTATGTCAAGCTCTAGAATTTTTTAGTTACCAATTGGTATGATACATGTTTGAGGTTGTATAGAAGTATTTTGGCATGGATAGATGAATTGGATTTGTATGTGTTTAAATATTGAATTGTTGGATTGTATGTTAAATATTGGTTGGTTTAAATGATTAGATACTTGAATTGGTTGTCATTTACTTGGTTTAATAGCTTTATTATTGTATAAGGTTGAATCAAAAACTTTGGTAATGGTTTGAATATAATTGAATTAGGTACCAAATATGTATTTTGCCAAAAACAGGGGCAATGTTGCAACCACTGGCTCCTGACATCGCAACGTCCTTCGATAGAGAGTGGCATCGCAATGATCACATGCATGTCATTGCGATGTGACTTGCTGAGATGACCATGCTGTGACGAGGAGATAACTAAGTCGTGACATCGATCCAAGAATTTTAAACTTCACAATTTGCTCCTAGTTCAAGCTCGGGTTAGCATTCGTAAGCTCGTGTAAGACTTGGAAATGATTGTATATCATATCATATGCATGTTTTTCTTGTATTTAAATTTATAATGACATAAATTGAGCACATATTCGGTCATTGTTGCTCCGACAATGAGTGTAGAATTCTGTAGCTTAGACTTGATGATCGGGTCAGGCAAGGGGTGTTACATTGTGAAAGTAACTTACCTTGGGACTCTAGTCTACTTACTGAGCTCGCGAGTTGGCTAACCTGTTTCTCTATGTTTCTAATGCTAGATTTTGTCTTCTGAAAGCCTACATTTGTCTCCTGTTGGAATAGTTGAGCGATATTAGCAAGATATTTAACCATTTCTTCGAGAGACGTACCTAAATTCAAAGAGTTTGGTTAAGAATTTTAAAAAATTTGTACTCTTATTCCATAACTAGAATTTAGGTGATCCCTACATCCAGGATTGTAAGTATCCGAGTAGGGACCGTATCTCTTTTGTGGTGGTGCAAGAAATCCTCCAAATGCATTAGCATGTTTGTTTGTATCTTCAAGAAGTGTAGGGCATGAATCGGTTTCGTGGCCATAATTAGCACATATACCACCACCCTAACATGTTCAGTATATCATAAATCCATCTTTTCAATGAGAGAAGTTAGTCTATCAATATGTTTTTCAAGAGCAAATACATTTACGTCATTCACTCATCTTAGCACATCTTGTCGGAACATGAACTACTGTGAGTTAGAAACCATGATCAAAATTAATTCCCTATCCTCTCAAGGGGTTTTGTTCACTGTGGCACCGCCACTTGCGTCATCCATCATCTTTTACTCCATTGGTAATAGTCCGTCGTAGAAATATTGAATGAGCAATTGATCTGAAATTTCATGTTGTTGGCAACTCACACACAATTGTGTAATTTGCTCCCAATATTCATGAAGGTTTTCCATGTCCTTCTGTTAGATGCCACAAATCTCATTCTTGATAGAATTAGCACATTAACCAGGAAAGAATTTATCTACAAATAATCTCACCAGTTTGATCCATGTAGTTATAGACCCAAAAGGCAAATGGAATAGTCAATCCTTCACTTTATTCGCTAATGAGAAGGGAAAAGCTCACAGTTTGATTTGTTCTTCGGTTACGCATTGGGGTCCCATTGTAGAGCATACCACATTAAATTCCTTCAAGTGTTTGTATCTTCATTTTGTAAACCATGAAAAGTAGGAAGAGAACTAATCCAAATTTCAATTTGAAGGTACCTCAAGCTCAAGATATTGGATGCAAAGAGAAACAAAACAAAGATAAAAACTAAAAATAAAGAAACAGAATTATCGACATCGATCCTCGAAAACTGTGCCAAATTTTGTTAGGTTGTTGAGACCTACAAAAATAAAAACCTACTTAAAAATATAAATTAGTATATAACAGCAAGTAAGGTCGTATCCATAAAGACTGGTAATAATTTTTTTCTTAAATAAAAACAAGTAAATATGAAGGGGGTTTTAAAAAGTCAAAACTAAATTTAAATTATAATATTAGCAAAGAATTAAAAGTTCGAGAAAAAAAATCAATATGAAAAAGCTCTAATTAAAGGTGAATTCTTTGTTTGATTCATAAATCCATTCGTCGGTGCAATGATATCTTCAATATTTTTAATAAATTAGTTATAGTTTCTAACTCAACGACGAAAAATCAATTTCTCCTTATCGAATCAATAACCAAGAGGCAACTCGTTGAAAATTACTTTCCGTACTAATAAATAACATTGTAACACAACGTCCAATATTTAACTTACCGGTAGCATTAAGAATGAGAGACTTGATTCTCACCAACAAACTCATCTCAACTAGAGGTGCTCATAGGCCGGGCCAGGCCGGGTTCGGGCCGGGCCCATAAAAAAATTTTAGCCCGGGCCCGGCCCGAAATATGGGCCTGAAATTTTGCCCAGGCCCGGCCTGGGAAAAAATCATAAGCCCAGGCCCGACCCGACCCGGCCCATTTTTTTAATAAATACCAAAAATTTATTTTAAAAATTAAAAAAAGTATTTTAAAAATATTTTAAAATTAAAAAAAATTTAAAAATATTTTAAAATTTAAAAAATTTAAAAAGTAAATATATTTATTATATCGGGCCGGGCTCGGGCCAAAAAGTGGTACTGAGGCCTGCCCGCTTTTTAAGCAGGCCTCGTTTTTTGCCCAAGCTCATATTTCGGCCTATATTTTAACCCAAACCCTCCCATATTTCAAGCGGGCTCAACAAGGTTTATTTAAGCTAGGTCACACATCCACACAACATAAATCATATACTTTGATATACAAAATTATGCGAGTTCAATACAAGTATTAGAATGAATTAAACAATTACTGATTTAATTATTCTAATTGACAATGTAATTATTATAAGTTATCAAATATCAACCAAATATTTAACAAACCTAAACAATTGTAATTCAAGCAGAAGATGTGCGAGATACTAAAGAGCAAAGAAGGTTTAAGAACAAATTAGGTTTCACAAATTTATAAAACTAATCTTTGAAAATCCTTTAACCAAAAAAAGTTTAGAAATCCATAAAAATGAAAACACAAAAGCAAAATAATACTAAGAGCGGCTATTTCTTAGTATATCTTGGTCTTAACTTAATAATACCTAGTTAAAGGACAAAAATAATATAATGGAAAAAATACAAATGTTCCCTTAATTAAAAAAAAAGTAGAAGTTTTCTAGGTTTCTTAACAATTTTCACGTTGAACTTTCAGGCCAATTTTGGATACCTTCTTGATTTTTTTTTGGGGGGGGGCTTAAGTCATGAAATAACTTCAGATAGATCTTTTAATTCCTTATTTGAGTCCAAAATAGAGTTATGTAGTTAAAGTTATGGCCAAAGTACTAAATTAATGTTGTGTTGAAAGCTCAATTTGTAAAAACTTGCCAAAAATAAACTTTATACTCCTTTTTCTCTAATTATTCACCTAAATAAATAATATGTAATATATAAGTATAAGTAATATATTTAACAACTTAATAGCATATTTTAAGAGGAGAAATACTACAAATAATTAAGATATTACATACTTATCACTTTCGGACTTTTCCTATCATATTAATTTAAAATACAATATCTATTAATATTGGGTTAGTATTTGGTACCTTGTCAATATATTTTTTTATTTCACAAGAACCTTAAAACTTGACATGTGTCTTTTTATTTAAAATATTTATTTTTTAAAAATATTTTATCATACTCTTATAGGACACTTGCCAACCCCTTAACCTGCTTGTGTAGTTTAAAAACTCCACTGACAATGTACCAAATAGTTTCCCATTAATATTTATTAAATGATTAAAAGTTCTTTTAAAATATTAATCATACAAAGAGATACTAAAGGATGTAAAAGTAATTTAATTTTACACTGGTTTTACCCTAGTATAAGTGGATCACTCTCCATATATACTATAGCAATATAAGGTTACAAAATAATAATAATAATAAATAGTCATGTTTACATTACAGTTTTTAACCTCTGACATTCTCTATTTGAAGCTCTTATTTACAATTTGGGTAAATCACTCTTTTATTCATTGCCATTTTGTTTTTTAAGTTATTTCATGTCTTTTGTTTAACATTTTCTTTCTAATTTTTATATAAAGTTGGTTTTAAATAAATTATCTATTTATTTTAATATTTTACTTAATTGAATTAACTTTAATGTTATAATATTAAAATTAATGAATATTAAATTGTTAAACTTAAAATATAGCTTAAAAAAAGACACATATTAATAGCATTTATCAAATTGAATTTCTATTTTAAAAATAATAAGAGTTAATAACGCAAATATATAAAAATAAAGCAAATATAAATATATAATTACAAAAAAATAGTATTAACTATTTTAACTTTAAAATAAATTAATTTAACAATATATAAAAAAATAACCTGTAAGAAATTATTAATAATATTATTTAAAATTATAATATTAATTAATATTTAAACCATATTTAAACCAGTCAGGTAATGGGTCGGTAATAGTGAGTATCATAACAATTATTCGTTGGTCCCTCTAGATAAATTGGTGGATTCTTCTGAACTTTCTTCAACACCGCGAATTGTGTCTATATCACCAAGTGTAGTATAAGCACCAATAGTTAGCATAAGGGGGTTCACACCACTTTCTAGATCCCCTGAAGACTTTGAAAACCATGAACAAGACTTTAATTTACAAAAGCTATAAAAAATAATTTATAGGTTCTTCTATTCTCCCTAACAGTATAAGCCCCAACTCATCAGTAGCTTCGTGTGGCCATGCGAATTGTGCAGGTAGCACTCTAACGGTGTTCGCACCATCATCAGTATCAACTTGCCTCCATCCATTGGGACTTAGATTTAAGAGGCAGTGCTGAAACATGTTTCTACCAGTTAGCACTTCCTCTAAATCTAATTCGTAACCCATGTGAAGTCTGTAATACTGTCCCCAACCTACTTCAGACATAATTTCTCGCTTCTTTAGACACATACTCTTACCAAGTATCAACCATTTAGTTGGAAAGTCAAAGCCACCACTAAGCTTGTACTTAACCCGTACGTACTTGCAGCGATTTAGGGGAAGGTTAGAAGCCTAGTTTAAAATGATTGATTCTTCATTTCACGAGGAGAGAAATAAAAAAAACCTACCGAACCCCCTCGATTGCACTCTTTTAGTTGGTACAAGTTCTGAAAACCAACTATCAATGGGACTTCCTCTCGCCAAGTGCATTAAATGAAATATGTCATTGCAGCCCATCACGAAAAGCCAGATAACTGCCTCAGAGCTATCCTATATTCATCGAGAAGGTGGCAGAGGAAGGGGTGGAGTGGTAAATGGAAACCTGCCTCTATAAAGTGCAGTGGAAGTAAAAAAACTCTCGTCGGTGGTATCGCTCAATCGATTCAATCCTTTGGCGATTGAGAAGTCGTAAACAAAGTTGGGTATTTGAATCCCCCGAGCAGCTAAAATGTGATTCATTTCTTTTTCTTTCATGGTGCAAACATAAGACTTTGCCTCCACCAGAGTACTCACTTCACGACGTTTTGGAGGGATGTCCTGATAGCACAATCGCTTCCTCTAGTCCTTACCATTGTGTTCTAGTGAACCCAGAAAAAAAAATCACAAGAATGATGGAAATTTTAAGGAAATTACCTTTGAAATTGTTCTTCTCAACAATGGCTTCTCCTCCAAAATCTCGAATTCAAATAATGTAATTTTAGGGCTTAGGTAACTTCCTTTCAAAAGGGTTTTTGCACTTTAACTATTCATATGTCCGAGAATAAGGGCACAATCAGCTGTGTACAGTTGTACCACTTCTTAACACGTGGTGAAGTGTATGTTACAAGTTAAAATATAAGACATATCTAGTAAGCTTCTCCTTCTGTGACATCTCATCTCATAAAATTAGGTTCAAAGAAGAGTCATTTTGTAACTCTTATTCGAATCAGGTAGGGGACAAATTGTTATGATACTCACTATTACCAACCTGTTACCCGACTGGGTCTTGACCTATACTTTACACGATTCACACTTTGAGTTCGCGTACCCTTCTATGAGACTACACGATATACGTTCATTCCATCATATAGGCAAACCCACATCGTATAATTCTATGAGACCGCACGATGTTGGTTCGCACCATCATAAAGGTGAACCCACATCGTATAAACATGTGTTAAACCTAGAGTAGAGTATATGTCGACGAGCATAGTAACCTACCTACGATATCATATCTATGAATAGTAATCATATAATATAAATACATAGTTTAGCCCATGTGAAGGGAAACACTCAAACACTAAACAGATTGCTATCTAAGATAATGAAAGGTTGAGAAATGGTTTTCAATGGTGTCCATCATATGGCAACCCAAAGAGATCGAATAATAGCTTGTTTGAAAGCCAAGACTAAACCAACCAAGTAACAAACATCCTTGGCTACTGGTTGTTAAAATGGGTGATGGCTTATTTGAAGCCTATTCGCCAATTAAAAGTCAATGGTTAGCTGCCAGATTACCTGATGAACTAACTCGTTTGGAAATGTGTCCAAATCACACCTTGTCAACATTATATGAATAAGCTTTGATGAGGATAGATTTTTATGGGTGCTTTTATTGTTTAAATTAATTAACCACGTTATTTTGAATCGATTAAGCTAGGGGTAAACAAATAGAATGTTAAATAATCATATTTTTTTCTAGCTTTTGACTAATTGTTTATGCACTCCATGAACGTGCAGACAGATTCATCAGCTTTTTTGCTTAGGATGTAAGAAATATAACTTAAACTGTTGATACTGACTTGCAGATAAAATAATTTAAAAATTTGTAATATTTAGTTTTTAATATTTTATCATTTTATATTTGAAGTGAAGGTGGAGATGAGCTGTCCGGTAAGTGAAGCTCGAGAAGTAGCCTTGGAGTTGCACTTTATCAATTTTCAGACCCCATTAATCGACTGGTTTAAGATTTAATCATTTAGGCCAAACCTTAGGAATTTTGATCTTACAATTGATCTTTAAGCTTTATTTTAGTTTATTCTAATTTAAATTTAGATATTATTTTATTTTCAATCTATTTATATTTTATATTATAATTATTCGAATATATATTATTTGAAATTATAAACTTTAAAAATATTTAATCATTTAAATTAATTTTGAAAATCAATCTTATCATGAAAGACAAGTTATAAGGGGAAAAACGTGTGGTGAGATTATTATTGCAACTTTGCAAGTAGGGCTTTCGAGAATTCAACCTTCTGTTAAGGATAGTAAAGTTTGATTCATTCGATAGATTTAAAATTTATCAGTTTTAAATGGAAAGTTTTTTAATTGAATAATAATTGGGGTGAATATTTTTGAACAATGAATATTGAGAAATTATAGTAATTGTTTGTTCCGTTCCGTCCTACTCCTTTATATGAAATTACAATTATTCTCGTATATTTAATTAATAAAAGGTAAAAATATAATAATGCGTTATAGAATAAATTATATATTTTATGTTTAAATATTACTTACTTTTAAAAATTTAAATTATTAAAGATATGTAGCAAAATTAAATTAAAATAGAGTGGGACACGGTGGGATGAATGCATCCAATATCTATTGAGGTGATAGTAATCTTCAATATTATATATCCATAGTAGAGTGAAGTGGATGATATAACAAAGTGTGACAACTATGAAACAACAATGGATTTAATAACATCTACTCTCGCTCAGCTCTATTGATATCTGTATCTCCACTGAATCAATAATTTAAGAAAAATAAATATAAAAAGAAACAGCAGAAATAGCCATGGCTAGATGGGCTTTTAGTGGGTACATTTTGGACCATTTTAATAGAACTGAACCTAAAGCCAGCCCAACTATTATCTACGGGCAAAAATAAAAATATGGCCTGAACAGCTCAAAGCTATTCCATGTTTGTTGTATAAAATTATGAGATTTTGCCAAAAGTGGGTACAAGTATTACGGAGTAGACTTCCTCATGCCACAATTCACTTGAAGGTCCCGTCAAAAATAAAAGAATTTAGATAAAATAAAAATTTAAAAAATGAGTTTAGACAAAATAAAATAAAATTCGTTTTCTAAATTGATTGAATTTTGGGTAGATTTTTTTCTTTGGCCCACTGAATCACATGCCTATTTTTTTTGTATTTTTAATTTGTTGGGAAACATTTATTTTAATATTTTTTTGTGTATTTGATGCATTATATTTTTTGAATTTGTTTTTATATAAAAATAATAATCTAAAAAATTACGATCAAGCTCGGGTTTAGCATTTTTAACATGGGTCAGCCTTGAGCAAAATTTTGCATCAAGCTAGCCCGACCCATGATTAGATCTATTATGGAGGCTAAGAGTCGGATTGCATTTTATCCTCTTTACTAAAAAAAAAACAATCAAATTAGTCTCTATATGATAGATTAAAAGTCAAACTGGTTATTCTGTTAAAAATTTCATTTATGTCTATTGTTAAATGTTGACTTGGCTAACGTAACATCTACATAGTAACACTTGGTGTGTCACATGTACCTCATGCTGACACAACAATTTTTAAAAAATTAAAATCCTAAAATTAAATAATCTTTTATAATCATTTAAAAATCATATCCAAGATGAACTCGGACAAAAGTTAAGCTTGTATGTAATTTCTTAAATAATTATTAAAATATAATAATGACTAAAAATTATAAGAAATTATAAATAATCATTATTTTTAAAAAGTTGTACAAATTATAAAATTATATATATACACATATAGCATGTTTAAAGAATTCAAATATACATATATATATATACACATGTATTCTCTTAATCGAATTGATATTTTTAATTATAAGTTAATGAGTCCTATTTTATTATTTTATTATTCTTATTTTTTATAATTTCTTGTAATTCATATATATACACATATATAATAGTAACATTTCACAATATTTTTTATTATTTTAAAAATTTTAATAATTCTTAAATAAATTTCTATACTTTTTATTATTTTATAATTATTTAAGAATTTACTCAGAATAAACTAAAATGAGCAACCATTTTATCTAAGCTCATTCTAAAATTTGTTTTAAATAATTTTAATAATTTTATTATTTAAATACCAAGCCTAAGATGAACATAGATAACAATTTGTCTAGTTTAATCTGGATATGGTTTTAAATAATTATTAAAAAATATTTCTATTTTGATATTTTTATAAGTAATTATTAAAATTTATTTATATTGTAAGAATTTTTTAACTTTTAAATATTATTGTTTGATTGCTTCTTCAATCACATCAATCACTTAATAGTATTTATACATAAATTTTTAATAGAATAATCATTCGCTCTTTAATCAAACATATAATAACTATTTTATCTTCTTTTATAATAAAAAATAAAATACAATTTAACTCTTAATACAATTAGCTCCATTCTACTTTTACCTCAATAAATACTATAACATCCATACTTGAGTGAAAAACACTATCGTATAGCACCGCTAGTCGTAGAAATTTAAGACTTTCATCTCTGCATCTAATTGGCGAAAAGTTGCAGCCCTCGAGGCTATTTTAGTTGCTTTGTGTTCTCAGTTCATCTATAAACAGACATTGTTATCAGAAGCAGAAAAGGTAAACAATAAGTAAAGGCACTTCTTATATGTAATCCAACAGAATTTCTGCTCTATAAATAGCTGATATCCATACTTGTTTAGGTAAATATGGCATAATTAGGAAACCCCAACTCAACTTAAAACTTGAGTTTGATACATGAAGCACTTTTCTTAGTGATCTTAGCTGCAATCAACAAAACCCAAGTCAGTTTCCAATCTTAGTGATATGGTCATTGGGTTTTGAGCTTCTTTTCTTTTTCTCTTTTTTTCTTTGTTTTTTGCCTTTATTGCTTTCTTTCTTTCCTCCTCTGTTGAGGAACATGCTGGGTTATTTTCCTAGTCACCTTTTGACTTTAGAGGCTAAAACTTGATGATTATGAAGCTTTTTACATGTTTAGAGAAAGGAGAAAGCACGATTTCCAGCTCTTTTGACTGAAAATATTGTTAAGTTAGATTCCTTTACCAAAGATCAACCGTGTTAATGGGGGAAATAATCATTGCTTCCTCTCATTTCTGTTTGGCTTCAACATTTATTGGATCATTCATGCACTATTCTTTTCTTATTCACAAAGAGTTTAACCATGTTGCCAGCCTGCCTAACATTCATACTTCTTTCATAGCATGTAAAATAATTAAGATAATCAGACGGTCTACATTGAATCAAACCTGCATTCCTAAGCAACTAGCCATTGAAGCCCCAACAAAACCCAGGCAGTTGAGTACTAACTAGGCACTACCACTAGCAGAAGATCCAAAACCCAAGAATATTTCATAGAAAAGAAACCTTTATCAGATGATCATGTGAATCAAACAAGTTAAACCACATGAACTTGGAAGATCCCAATGCTAACATAAGACCCAGATGGAGCAATTTCATGTTCAGGATCCATCTCATAAAAACTCATTTCATAGTTACAACCAAGGCTTGCATGAAATTTTGTTTTATTCTTGTCCTGTATGGACTGATTCATGAGTCATGTCATAAATGAGAATTGGAGATATGATATGAAATTACAATGCTTTGGAGTCCAATTGTACAAAATTTCCAGATTTTAATAACAATAAAGTTTGAAAGTCGGCCAGCCCAGTAAAGCGAACAATAAGATTCAAAACTGATGGAAGTGGAACAACACTACATGACAAATAGCAACTTCAAGGGAGCATGCATGCATGCATGCCCACTTCCACATCAGTTCTCAACATGCCAAATGCCATGAGTAACATACTTCACCCACCAGCTATCACTCAACTCTAGGTGAGACAAAGAAATAACATAAACACATCTTATCTGCATTCTCTATGTTCAAGCCTTTTCAGGTAAAAACAGAACAGAAGAAAGGGAAGACTCAAAATGTGAAGAAAATGTGACTAGAAACAAGAAAACATATTGTTATTTCAACAGTGAAGGCAAAAAATGTTCAAGAAATGCTTTTGTTTTAATCTAACCAACCACCAAAATACAGAGGCATGTTTGGTTACATAACAAGTGCAGCAAAATTAACATTAAACCAAAGAAAAACAACTTATGAATCTAAAATTCAGTACAACCTTAGTAAGGTCCTTGCAATAGAATGTGCATTGCTTGCCCTGGTTTTGCCTGACCCAACTCTCCGGCTGGCGCTCATCGGTGCCATGTAGAACCTTAACAGTCCATTATCAAAGTGATTTGGTGAATATCTTGCACTCCTGTTCCTTTCCAACACAAAATCATCTTTTTTCTTCTTGCTATGCCCATTTGACTCAACATAGTTCTTCCTTGCACCACTAAATGATCCTGCACCGAAACTGCTAGAATTCCTCCAGCTTACGCTGCTATTGCTCCTCATTACCTTTGGATTAAAACCTCCTCTCACATCTCCATTCCTTTCCCCTCTCAACTCAGGCCAAGATTCTGAATATGACCTCTCCACACCGTTAGCTCTAGAATACCTATCTTCATCCTCATCTTTGTTAACACTCTTCCTGTTAATAAAGCCCCAAATGTTCCAAGCTTTACTCCACCTCCGCGACTTCTTAGATGACTCTTTCTGTTCCCCATTCCCAATCACAGATGCATTATCTTTGAAGCCAATCTCAAAAGTGTCAGAATAATCATCCCTCAAAGAATTTGAATCCCTGGAATCCCTATCAGGCATGACAGGTTTAGGTCCATGGGTGTAATCAACAGCTGCAGGGGAAACCTTTGTACTAGAAGCCGACCTCATTTCTTCCATTTCAGCCACTATAGCTGCAGCAGTCTTCCTACTAGAACTGGACCTGTCAAGGCTTTTTCTTCTCCTAGAATCAGAATAATAATCCCTTGTTTGAGCTGACCCTCCAGGAAGCGATTCATCCTCCTCAGTAACATAATTCATAGCCGTCGGGTCCTCCACAGGGATCTGAGTATCAGACCTCATAACATGATGAACTGGAGCATCTTCCGCAACGGAAACCATTGTGGGCATTCTTGGGAACATTCTCCCCATCAGATATCCATCGCAGGAAGCTCTTGGTTCATCAAAAGAATATCTGGGATCATCACATGACATTCTTGCTGCATCAAAAGACATCCTTGGTGCATCAAATGACATCCTCCCAGCATCAAGGGAAAACCTTGGGTCTGTATCACAAGACCTTCTCCCGAACCCATAATCCGCAATTTCTGACTGGGTTTCTCTGTATTGTCTCCCTATGGGCTTCTCCACTGGCAATCTCGCTGACCCACATCCATTTCCCCTCTTTTTAAGTTTTTGTTTTTGCCTCCATTTTTGTAATTTCTTGCTGAAGACTGAAGCAGCCGACCAGAAACTCCCAGCAATCTCTTTGAGATCTCGTCCAGAAGCGTTCTTTGTTTGCGAATCAAGATCTATATGATCCTTCATGGGCTTCAGCTCCTCTTCTTGGCACAGTTCCTTTTCGTATTCTTCCACAATTTCTTCAACTTTCTCTTCTATCAAATTCGTAGCAGGAGCAGCCACATTGGGCGGTTGTTCTTCTACGATCACTATGTCGTCATTGTGATCGGTTTCAGTCTCAGTTTGGTCTTCTTCTTTACTTTCAAAAACAGGACCTTGACCAACAGTCGAAGAAGCCAAATTTCGAGCTTCAGCTTCAGCAACTTCAGAAGACCTCCCGTTTGCAGTTGCTTCTTGATGAAAGAGTGACCAAAGGGTGTTTCGAGCCCTAACGTCACAAGATTTTCTCTGGGGCTCAAAAACACCAGAGAAACCCTCGTTTTTCGAGGCCGAAAAGGACTTTGTTCGCCGGAGCTCGGGAAAAAACCCGGATTGTGTACCACCTCCTCCGGAAGGCTTGAAAATGGCTTTAAGTGCAGCGGTGGCGGTTGAAGTACTGGCGGCGATGGGAGGTTTCCGAGAAGAAGAAGAAGCAGAAGAAGAAGAAGGCTCGAGAACAGCGAGACGTTCGTAGAGGCATGAGGGGCAAAAGCCAGTAAAATGTTCTTGAGGATGGCGGTCACAGGAGGTAGAAGGACGGTGAGGCTGAGACGGTTGTGGCGGCGGTGCTAACCCAGGAAGTGGTGGCTCCACGTTGGGATTCATAACCGGTAGTGGCATGAGAGGAGCGCTCTTCTCATATTAGTAGCTTCAGTCAGAGAAAATTAATAAAATATAAAAATAAAAAATAAAATGTAAGAGAAATTAGTTTTTGTTTAATTTGGTTTCCCCCTTTCCCTCTGGGATTGGGCCTTAGCTCCAACAGACAGTGAGAAGAAAGAAAGAGAAAACAGAATGATGGTAGTAACGGGAAAAAAAATAGAAAATAAAGATAAATAGTAAAAAGAAAAAGACATAAATAAATAAAAGAAAATCTCGGCGACTGACCCATGACTCATATACTTTAATTAGGGGTTTTCACTTAAATATTGTAAAATAATTAATTAAAAGGGATAAAGAAAATTTTAGTCCCTAAATTTTACTATTCTTACAACTTGGTCCTTAAACTATTTTTGGTCCACATTGTCCCAGAACTTGGTAACTTTTTTCAATTTGATCCCTAAACTTGGATTTTGTTGAGATATGACGACATGACACTCTTAGATTGTACAATGTCATCACTTAAAAATTTAAAATATATATAATTAAAAAATAAAAAAATCCAAGTAGCGACGTGAAATAATCTCAAAGTGTCACGTTGACATGCCTTAATTGAATCCAACTTTAGGGACCAAATTGGGAAAGTTGCCAAGTTAAAAACTAATGTGGACCAAAATTAATCCATGGATTAAGGTGAGAAAAGTTGCTAAGTTTAATGACTAAATGTTGCCTTATCCCTAATTAAAACTTAAAATAGGTTTCTTCAAAAGTTAATTCTCAAAATGTGTTTTTAGGGTTCGAGCTTTGTAATATGTAATGTGCCATCAAGTTTTTTACATCCCATTAGAATCAAGACAATCACTATGAACTGATTAAAAGTACCTCAAACACTGATAAATATGAAGTTCACTGTAAATTATTTAAGTTTTAAACTATAATAATATAATGTAATTTTGTAAGGATGTGGATATCATTTGAATAGGACTTGACATCCGTAGGTGTCAAGGTCTTCAACTCGTTAATAGTAATTTATATATGTAAATAGTAATTTATATCCGAGTATCTGAAAAGAGAAATGAAACTTTGAATACACTTCACCACCTCTTTAAAAAAAACTTCTAAATGAACCTAACCTTAAAACCTATAAATATTCCATCCAACTCGTTAGTTGTTTTTAGAAAACCCAAAATATTCCTCTTATACATTTTATACTATGATACATACTTAAGATTTTCTAAATAGATGTTTTCAATCATACCATGATATGTCACTCAAAATTTTACAACAATGGAGGATTCTCTAATGGTTCATTGTCATAGTAATATGGGAGTAAATCCACTTGACAGTAGAATCATTCGTCACTTAAGAGCCATTGATTTCAATCATGATAGCCTTGGGAAAGTTATGTCCATTTCGACATTCATCTCCCTCTGATTGACTAATAGAGACCAGAGACTCATACATTTTATCTCCTATACAAGAAGTAACAATAACACTAGAAGATGTGACATTACTAACCATAAGTCTGATTTCTTTAGACTTCGAGTTAAGGTCACATGGTGAAATAGATTATTTAAGCATCTCCCAATGAATCCAACACTTGAAGATATTGAACATCATGCTAGAACTTACATTCTTCACTTAATTAGAGGTGTGCTGATGTCAGAATAATCTGAAAACTTAGTTCATACCATGTATCTCCCATTATTATATAATTTTAAAATGGCGAATACGTACAGTTGAGGGTCTGTTGTTTTGACATGCCTATATATAAGGCATTATGTAAAGCATGTAAAATAGGGAACAATGAAGAAAATGACTCTTTTATGATTTTATAATCATGTTAGATGTCGAATATCATGGATTGCGCTTCTATGCCTTTCAAAATCTTAGTTTCTCTCTTGTTAGAACATAAAATTCGTGACATATGTTATAAATTAATTATATTCTAAATGATTAAGTACTATCATTTCATATTTTAGTAGGTGTCCGACTATCGTGACCATACACCTTACTAGAAGAACAATATTGTAGCAATACGATTATCTATTGATATTGAATCAAACATTTTAGTAATATATGTGTTATAATGATATTTATTTACTATAATCAATATTACCTCATAATTGAATTTAAATGCATCACTTTTATTAGTTTTACAATTTGTGTAGATATCATACTAGGTGGAAGAGATTACTATCATACTACTAGTTGAAGCAAGTGTGCATAATAATGTTTTTAACATGTGCACATCATTTATATGCTTCTCTTGTATCAAGTGGCATTAATTTGATTGGGTTTATGATAGTTTGAGTTGTCCAAGAAATTTTGACAAATCTAAAGAACATTGAAAAGTATCATGTTATAGGTTTGCATACAATGGTGGAGAATTTGGGGCTATTAAACATGCCATGCACATCACATATTGCACCAATCATCTTTAGCATAGCCCACAAGTTGTATTGATTAAGGATAATGATTTGCAGCTTTCACAATTTATGATAAACGGTTTAGGACCAATGGCAAACCATATCTGTATTAGATGGAAAAGGCTCCTACACATTAGATTCAACATCCAATTTTGCAACATCAGAAGAGGGACATGGAAGCATAGGGCAAACCTATTGAAGAAGGCCAAGCCAAAGGAAGGAGAAATTTGCAACTTCATCATGAAAAAGATTGAGGCATCAACTTGTTAAAGGTGGAACTATGGTCGAGATTGAGCTCGACCTTATCACGAAAACAGATGAGGGCTAGTCATTGCTACTTAAGATGTTGTGGCTCTTAAACATGTTAAACTTGATGAAGGTCCTGAATTTGCAAATGTAGAGGTCGATCTTATAGCATCCAAAATTTTTGATGATGGAATTTGTATCGTGCTAATGATCGAGTTAAAAAAATTCCATGTACGAGTGTGGTTAAATGTGGATTACTTATTAATTAATTAATTACGACATTGAGAAAGACATCAAAATTGAATTGAAATAATAATAGTAAATAACTTAAGGACTAAGTTTCAAGGAAAAGAGAACGGACATGTCAAATGTGTGAGGATAGGAAATGATGAAATTAATGGTGGAGAACTTGAGAAGTAATAAATTATGGCTTAAAAAATAAATAAACCAAGGCCTTGTATGAAATAAAGCCATTATTATTGTTAAGTTAGTGGAGAGTAATGATATTAACCATGGATTTCCACTATGTCAATTAACAAGAGATCATGTCCATTGAAAATGATAATTATCTATTAATTATCATTACTTTATTAATGGATTAAAAAAATAAAAAAGAGAAGTTATTCATGTTTCCTACCCTTATGAATGTTGCTCCTTAGTAAAATTGGAGAAGAAAACTTTCATGAGAGTTCCTTGGTGCCGTGGGTAGTTCTTCAAAAATTTGGTAAGCTCCCATTGAATTTTAGTTGATTAACAACTTGAGATGATAATTGTGAGTGAACCCATTCATTTAATTGTTGAATTTAAAAATAAAATGTAAGGATGGCCATGGTTGAAAACTTAGAAAATCTAGAGAGATAAAGCTTGGTCAAGTATGTTTAATGGTTTTAGACATTGTTTTGGTAGAACTAAGTTCAAAGTGGTGTAGGTAAGCT
This sequence comes from Gossypium raimondii, assembly GCF_025698545.1. NCBI lineage: Eukaryota > Viridiplantae > Streptophyta > Magnoliopsida > Malvales > Malvaceae > Gossypium > Gossypium raimondii. The sequence continues at coordinate 10,172,090 of NC_068568.1, forward strand.
ATGGATGAAGCTAGATTAAGATTTTGACAAAAGAGGTTCATGACACCATTATTGGATGCTTGAAGAGCTTCTAGGAAAATGAAAAGAACTTTGGATTTAAAACATGTTCTTGACACCCTAAATGACCATTTGAAGTTAAGTACACATATTGATTGTGTTAGAGATGTATGACTCAAATCCCGTTGCTGGTTAAAGAAATAACCTTTGGACTTTTTAAATTCATATAGGACTATACTTCTTCTATTAGAAATTGATTATAACAAGATTGTTTAACCTTTAAAGAGATGGAGTCGAACTCCTCTATATTGTGTGTTTTTCAACATAGTGAATTTCTTCTCATTTGCTTGTGATTTTTCCCGATAAGGGTTTTTCATATAAAATTTATGTGTGCTTATTTTTTTTCTTATTTCTTTGCAATCATTCCTACTTCTATTATCGACGTTGATTATAGCAAGGTGGTATCAAAGCCAAGTTGCTTGTATCGATCATGGTAATGGTGACATTGAAGTCTGGTATTCCACTGTTGGATCACAACATTAGATTCACGTTGTGGCAGGTAAAGATGCAGACAGGTCTTACGCAAATGGATTTGAAAGATGCGTTGCTAAGGGTAGATAAGATGCCTTCGACATTAGCGCTTGAAGAAAAGAAGTGTAAGGATTGAAAGTCTTTATCGCAATTACATTTGCATCTATCAAATGAAATTCTACAGGATGTGTTAAAGGAGAACCATCGTTGTATTGTAGGTAAAGCTAAAACAACTATACATGTCAAAAACCTAACTAGGAAGTTGCATATGAAGTATCATCTTTATCTCATCGTTTGGAAGAAGTCTTTGGTAGGACACTTAACCGTGTTTAAAGAAATTGTCTTGGACTTAGAAGCCATGGAGATTCAGTATGATAAAGAGGATTTAGGGTTAATCATGTTTTGATCATTTCTCTCGTCTTATTCAACCTTTAGATGTACTATTTTATATAGTGGCGAATTTCTCACAGTTGATGAAGTCTATGATTCCTTAGTCTACTATGGCTATATGAAGCATCTTGTGGCTAGATACTTTTAGGGAGAAGGTCTCATTATTCGTGGGAGACAAGAACACAATATTAACTATCATCGATGGAGGAAACATGGATGAAATCCTTGTAGTAAATTTAAAGGTAAATCGAAATCTTCAAACAAAGGTAAGACTTGTAATTTTTGCAAACAGGAATAGCACATTAAGTCTGAGTGCTATAAGTTGCAAAATAAGATCAAAGTGAATCAAAAGGGAAAACTGTTGGAACGTCAGCACCCCTACGGCGCAGCGGAAACATTCTGCGATCCGAACCATGGATCCATGTGTGAGGAACGAATCGGGGTGAAATAAAGGTTTCGAAATTACCAAATCTTTATTCTGAGTAGACAATAACGCCTCAGCAACGAGTAATCTGATCTACTATCGAACCAAGCTACAATCTATCGTGACTCCGGCCTCTACGTAATCCACCTAGTTGACAATGAGTGAAAGGAATCGCCAAAACTGTTTTGGGAAAAAAATTTGCTTTGACGGCTGCTAGACCCCAAGCAAAGAGAAAATGAGATTTTTTTATATCTATTTTTAGGGTTTGTAGAAATTAAATAAATATAACTATGTTTTAAACCAAAAATTATAATTACATTAATTATAATAATGATTTCGGTAAACTATATATTTATTTGAATTTATATACTAACCAAATTCATGTTCTCATTATGCGTACAACATCCTTGTACATAATGTGTTCGATATTTGATTATTCAATTATATTAATTCTATAATTAATTTAATTCAAGTGACAATCAAACACAATACCAACTATGTTTTATTCCATTCATTTCAACTATAGGGTGTGACCCTGTAGGTTCTTGTAACGTTAGCAATAATACTAGAACGATTCCAATGTTACAAACAATGAGTGGCACCTACCAATGCATCATTACTACCTAAGTCACAAGAAATCATGATTCGACATAACCTTTTTATGATTAACCTTTCATGCAACAATCTTTAAGTCCTTTATCTCTGGATTGGAAACAAGTCATGGAATAGTCACACTTGCATAGTCAATTCTATGTTCATTGATATCTTAAGTAGACTATGATATACAAATAAGTATGACATCTTATATCAGCTTATTTTAGCATGGCCATGCATTTCTAGTCTCACTTAATCAAATGGCCTAAGATATTACTCTCATTATGTAGGAGGGACTTATCCAATATCGATCAACCATATCCCTCTACATAGATCATGGTATATCTAACATCAGCCTTTATAGAACAACCAGTTGCGGTGTACGTTTGACTGTATCAAAATATACAACTCACGATGTTGGGATTATGATAATCTTAAGTCTGAGGATCATATACATATTAATCACTATGAGTAATATTGTGACAATTACATAATAATCCTAGAAACATACTCATAACGGGTCAGTCCAATATGTTGTTCTCTAACACACATATTCATGCATCGATTTTGACATTCCATATCAATGACAACTCTTTATCATAAATCAACTACATGTTAGTCTTAATGCATTATTATTGTCCTATCCTACAATAATACTTGACAAATGACCTTTTAAGAATAATCATATTACTCTCAGGACATTATTATAAAACAGTTTATTTATACACACAGAAAAGAAACTGAAATAATAATGGTAATGCCTTATATTAATAAACATGATAAATCAAGTATGTTATTGCAAGCATCTCATGATTGATCTTTGGGCATACTCTAACAAAAACAACTAGAACAATTTGGTGAAGCTGATGTAGTAGAAGACCATAGCGATTATGAACTCCTAATTGCTTCTGTTGATAACTCGAAAGTAAGCGAGGAGGGGATCATCGATTCTAGTTGCACTTTCCATATGAATCCCAACCGGGATTGGTTTACAACATATGAAAGAATATTTGAAGGTATTTTTTTGATGGGAAATAATGTTTTATGTAGAATTGCAAGTATTGGTACGATCAAAGTTAATATGTTCAATAGAGTCGTCAAAACACTAGGCGATGTACAACATGTACCATAATTGAACAGAAATTTGATTTCGTTGAGTATTGTTGGTTCAAAAGGGTACAAGTACACAACTGAAAGTGGAGTTCTAAATATTAGCAAGGGATCTCTCATTATGATGAAAGGGTAGAGAAAGACTACCAAGTTTTATGTTTTGCAGGATTCAACAGTTATAGGTGATATCGTCGCTTCCTCTTCATTATCAGATGATGATGTTACTAGACTTTTTCATATGCGTCTGGGGCATATGAGTGAGAATGACATGATAGAATTAAGCAAAAGAGGAGTTATTGATGGAAAAGACATTAGTAAATTGAATTTCTGTGAGCATTGCAGTTCTAAGAAGAAAAAAAATTTTGAGTCACTAGAGGAATCCATAAAACAAAGGGAACGCTAGATTATATTCATTTTGATCTTTGGGAACCATCTAGAGTGCCTTCTAGGGGTTACGCTAATTATATGCTGACAATCATTAATGATTTTTCCAAAAAAGTTTGGGCATTTTTCCTAAAGCAGAAAATTGATGTGTTGCACACGTTTAAAATTTGGAAAACTATGATTGAGAAGTAGACATAAAAACATATAAAACACCTCTGCACAAATAATGGCTTGGAATTTTGTTATGATGAGGTTAATTCATTATGCAAATCAGAAGGGATCGTAAGACACTTTACAGTTTGCTATACTTCACAGCAAAACGGTGTTACATAATGAATGAATAGAACAATAATAGAAAAGGTTTGATGTATGTTGTCAAATGCTTGTTTATCAAAGTCATTTTAGGTAAAGCGGCCTCTACAACATGTTTTCTAATTAACCGGTCTTCGTGCATTACCATTGAGAAAAGACTCTACAAGAGGTATGGTCTAGTACTCCCGCTGATTATTCTGATTTGGAGATTTTTAGGTGTCCTGCGAATGCTAATGTTGATAATGAAAAATTAGAGCCTAAATCTATTAAGTGTGTTTTTTCTTGGATATTAGACCCATGTTAAAAGATATAAATTATGGTGACTTGAAACTAGGAAAGTTATAATTAGCAAATATGTTATTTTTTTATGAGACTGTTATGTTGCATAACTTACCTATTAAAGACTTTTCTAATAAATACCAACAGAGATCAAACACACACGTGAAGTAGATGGAGCTTCAGATTGATCCAACATCTACAATAGAGTCTACTCCTTAGGTTAGTTCAGAAACTCAGAGTATAGTTATTTCTTCACCACAGTCAGTACGACAATATTCTATTGCTAAGAATAGACCTAGAAGAGAAATTAAACCTCTAAAGAGGTTCATTGAAGATGGTTTAGTTGCTTATGTTTTAAATGTGGCTGAAGATATAGATGCAAATAAAGAGCTATTTACTTATTCCGAGGCAGTTAGTTGTGAAGATTCAGGCAAGTGGATGATTGCTCTGCAAGAAGAGATGAAATCACTTCATAAGATGGTACATGGAACCTAGTGAAGCTTCCTAAGGCTAAAAAAGTTGTTCACTATAAATGGGTGTTTAAAAAGAAAGAAGGGACTCTAGGAGTTGAAGAGCCCAGATATAAAGTAAGATTGGTTACAAAAGATTACAGTTAGATTCCAGGACTAGACTTCACAAATGTGTTTTCTCTAGTTGTCAAGCATATTTCGATTTAAGCTTTACTTGGTATTGTGACCATGTATGATTTGAAGCTTGAGCAGTTAGATGTGAAAAAAACATTTTTGCATGGAGAACTTGAGGAGGATATTTACATGCAACAACCAGAGGGTTTCATAATCTCAAGAAAGGAGGACTATATTTGCTTGTTAAAAAAGTCTCTTTATGGTCTGAAATAGTCGCTTAAGCAGTGGTACAGGAGGTTTGATTCATTTATGACTACTCATGATTTCTAAAGAATAAATTTCGACAGTTGTGTTTATTTTAAAAAGAGTAATGATGGTTCATCTGTATATCTACTCCTTTATGTTAATGACATGTTGATAGCAGCCAAAGATAAAGGAGAGATAAGAAAGGTCAAAGCCCAGCTTAGTAAAGTATTTGTGATGAAAGATTTAGAAACAGCAAAGAAGATACTATGGATAGAGATTCTCAGAGATAGAAAAACATGTAAATTGTACCTAAGTTAGAAATGGTATATTGATAAAGTTATTTGCAAGTTCAATATGAAAAGTGCTAAGCCTGTTAGTACTTCATTAGCAGCCCATTTCAAACTTTCATCAGTCTTGTCTCCACAATCAGATGATGAGATTAACTACATGTCACGGGTTCCATATCCTAGTACAATGGGATATCTCATGTATCCTATGGTTTGCTCACATCTAGATTTATCATATGCAATCAGTAGATACATGGTGAATCCCGATAAGGACACTGGCAAGTAATTCAGTAGATTTTTAGATACTTACAAGATACTACTAATGTTTGCTTACAACTTGGAAGAACTAGAGATAGAGTCATTGGGTATGTTGATTCTGATTTTCCTAGAGACATTGATAAAAAAATATCACTCACAGGGTACATATTACTATTGAGGGTTGCGCCATTAATTAAAAAGCCACTTTGTAGACTACAGTTGCGTTGTCTAATATTGAAGCTGAGTACATGACGATTATCGAGGCTTGTAAAGAAGATAATTGGTTAAAGGGGCTCTTTGGTGAACTCAGTAAAGACCTTCAAATCAATACGATGTCTTGTGATAGTCAGAATGTAATATTCGTTATGAAAAATCAACTGTTTCATGAGAGGACGAAGCTCATTGATGTTATGTATCATTTTGTGTGTGATATTATTGCTCGTGGTGATATTTTTGTGAGAAAATTTAGCAGTCATGATAATCATGTAGATATGATGACTCACTTTCTAAAGCCGAGTTTGAGTATTGCTTGGACTTGATCATTGTTCATTGTTGAAGAATACCTCTTAAGGGGTTTCATGGAAGAGGTGGAGAAGTTGTTCGTCGAGAATTCATGTCAGGGTGGAGATTGTTAGAGTTATATGACCCGAATCCCTTCACTTGTTAAAGAAAAAAATAGAGAACCCCAGTTCCATTTTCATTGCAGGAAACTTTTATTTTCTTTACAAGTTAGTCCTCCCTCACCATTAATGCCCTTCCAACCCAAAAATCAATAAATTTTCATGAGAATCCTTAGTGAAACCAAGATACCCATAACCTAGCAACCTTAGTTTTTAAGATTGAAATGGTGTGCTCGTGATAGATGAAAGAGAAAATCAAGTTTAGATGGAACCCAAAAGATACAAAAGAGAGGTAAAGAAGTGGAATCAAGTGGTGTAGGCAAAGGTAAACAAGTAGCAAAAAGATTGAAGAGAGGTAGGAGAAGGCATAAAAAGCTTAATCAAGTAAGTATTGTTGGATCTGGTGCCCTAAGTGTAGTATATTTGTTTGTAAACTTGTGATTTTTTTGAACTGATTGAATAATGAAACAAATTCATGGATTACATTAGTAGATGAACCGAAGTATGTACTTAGTCTAATGTTTAAACTAATACTAAGTGATATCACGTTTGTGGATCGTAATACAGAAAGATAACTTATATTAGTAGACAAACCTAAGTATGTAATTAGTCTAATCAGGAATGAGCAAACTGATTGAAAGACTAATATGTCATCTATCATGTCTGATTAGGGAGATGTTTTGTCTTAGGAATCGCAGCAGATAACTCCTAGAAGATGAATATATATATATATGACTAACTGGACTAACAGTATATCGGACTAGACATAAGAAGAATAGATCCTGAATCCTAAATCTTGAGTGGATGACGAACTATATATGCATGACTTATACACTTTGATGTAAGTAAAAGCCTAAGTTCAAATAGATGAGGAACAGAAAGCTAAGCATTGGGTGTATGACTCCTGTAATATGTAATGTCATTCACAAAAGTGGAATTCATACCCTGAGACATGGGTAAATGATATCCTCTCATTGACATTACATGGTTCATGAAAAGTAAACGTGGTCACGAGTCGCTCGTTTTTGTGATGAATGACTTGATCACTACTTGATAGTGATTGACTTTTCATGAAAGGAGATGTAATGGTTACCATGAGATAAAATAGGATCATATTAGGAGAACGAATATTATCTCAAAGAGATTAAGGATATCCTATGAAGGTAACACACTTATGACAAGCTCATTGGACGAGCACTAATCGAGTTGCCTTTGAAATGGTATGACGTTGGGGAGAGCTCAATCATGATACTATAGTGGAATGACTTCATGACAAAATGAGTTTATAATTAATAGGTGAAAAGCTGGAACTTAATTATAAATTATTTCAGCGCCAATTACATATGTTCAATCAGTCCCTCCACTAGCTTATTGAATTCAGAAATGAATTGCATGCTGAATCAAATGATCATAAATGAATAGAAATGATGAAATAGAGAAATAAGAAACATTTGGAAATGATTAAGGTTTTCTCCAAAATGAAAATGGAAAATGAAATCATTTGGAAATGAATACAATTTTCTCCAAAATGAAAATGAAAATGACTTGAAAAATGAATTTATGTTTTTCGAATTAAATGAAGTTTACAAATGGAAATAAATCATTTGGCCATAGTGAACCGTTGTGTAACGCCTCGAAATTGGGCCTAGATGGAAATCGATCTTGAGTGTGGGAATACATAAAAATTTATGTGTGCAAGAAAATGACATAAATGAATGTCTACTTCAGTGGTTAAGTGATTTAGGACTGTTTAGGAGTGTCTGAGAAGTCCTGGGATCAAACCTAGGCTCTAGCAAAATTTTAGTTTTTCCTCTTACGTAAACCTTGACTCTGGACTGTAGGCCTTATAAATAAATATGGTATATTTACGTCACAAATGAGCTTGTGGCCTAGTGGTGGTGGCGTGACTTGGCTATTATGAGATTTTGGGTTTGAATCTCATGGAATGCAAAGGGATATTTATTTTATTTCTTTGTGGTGAGAGAGGTAGAATTTGACTGAAACTCTGCTGTATGAAGTATGAATCAAGGAATGAAAAATCAAGAAATTTTGGAGAGTTGTAGCTGATTGAGGAAGCTTGTGTATGCAAATTTCGGCTAGGAGTCTCTTTTGTGTGATTTTCGACAATTTGAGAGCATTTTTGGGATATTATTGTTGTGCCTGTTTCGAGTTTTGAGTGTTGTGTCAACTAGTCTTGGTTTTTCTAAGTACCAAATTTTCCTGTTTTCTCCTCTTTTACGATTTCGTACTCTACCTTTGTGTTCTAAACAGGTGTGTGTACACACTCTGATCTGATTGTGACACGGAAAAAGTTAAAAAGCTGAAAATACTACGATTAAGGCCATATAGGCGTGCGAATGCTCTTGTGGTAAACCGAGCCCACAATTATGGGCGATAGACTGTTAAGGCCACCACGAGTGTTCTCGTGCTCTTGGGCTGAATATGGGCCTTGGGCTCATTTACACCATTATGACCATTTAGGTTATCAGTGTCGCATGAGGCGACTATAGACCTTCGGAAAGGTTGTTAAATGACCGTAATGCCCTTGAAGGGTAAATGACTATTTTACTCCTCTAGGGTAAATGACTGATTTGTGCTATGGTTTGATTGACTTAATTGGGAATGATATGACTGATTCTAAGCATGGCATACGTCATACACGACATACTGAATAGGGTTGGGATCTTGTATTGGAGGAAGTGATTGATATGTGAGGGTCAAACGGGTCGCACGAGACGACTGTGGACCCATCGATGGCTTTTAGTCGATTATGTGATTGGCAGCTCTGTTGCAATATTGGTTAGTGCCGCTACCGATGCTACATAAGGAGTGTAGGGATGAGTAGGTCGATTTAATCCCCACAGGGGTGTAGGGTTGAACAGGAGATGGAGTGCAGAGTTGGTATGGGTATTTTTGCATTACATATACTGATTCTGATATTGAGATGGGCTTAGGCCCAGATATATGTGATATATGCCATTTGATATGGGCTCAGGCCCAATCGAGGCTGATGGGGGATAAGGCCCGCACAGATACTGTTACTGTTAAGGGCTCAGGCCTAGACTGATTATGTTTCTTTAATAAGGGGATTACACTGAGTTTTCATAAACTCACCCTGTTATTAACCTTTCCAGTCATCCCCAGCGTTAGACGGTTCAGAGCTGTGAGGGGCTCGGAGAGGGCCACACAACTGTACATGTTTTATTCTATTTTGCTCATTTACTTAAGCGATTTGATTTTGATTCGGGTTGTAGTAAGGCCTCTATAATTTTTGGATTTTAAATTTGGGTTTTGATGTGAATGTGATTTATATCTGCTAGAAGTAGAATATGGTTTTCTAAAACAATAAGTATTTTTTAATACTACGTTTTCGTACCTCAATTTCTAAATATCATGTTTTCGTAAACCATTTGCTTAAAATTAAGCTTCCACGACAATAAGGTTTTAAAGGTAATAACTTTTTAATAAACCTCGATTCAAAATAAACAAACACAAACTGAGGTTTTATACAAGTTTTAAATGACAAGAAATTTGAAATTTCAAGAATGGTTTTAATGAAAACATGGTTTTCGAAAAACACTTCAATGTGACACGGCAGATTCAGGCCTAACTTCTAGGCCAAATTTGGGCTATTACATTTAGTGGTATCAGAGCCAAGTTGCAAAACTCAGGCTGTGAAATGGGCTTTAGTTTTTATTTTAAAGATGTTTACAAATGATTTAGAGGTAGTTTTGAAAGATTTCTTTTTGTGGCACACTGAGTCCCCGGCGTCGGACCAAGTAAGTTCTCCTGATTCTGAAATTTGTTTTAAACTATTATACTGTAAATAGTTACTGGGCTTACTTTAAAGGATAGACTATACTGAGACTCTTTAGCTAGAGTAAACTAAGAAACTGTAGTGAGCTTGCGATTGCGAAAACAACTCTTAAGTACTGCTTCCATAAAACATCAGCTTAATTATTGAAACTATAAGCTAAATTCATAAAATTTCTAATTTAGATAATACACGAGGCGATAATGAGCACTAAAAGTGGTGCAAGAGGCCGTGGCAGAGGCCGTGGAAGTATTAGGGTTGGATTTTTGGCATCAGGCCATATGCCCAACGTTGAAGTGAGAGAGGCTCCAGCTTAATCGGTACCCGAGACATGGTCGTATGATCAGGCAACTGGGGATGACGCATTGTCCCAAGTAATGCTAAGAATTCTGGAAAGGGTCGTTGGGCCCAACAATAGCAGTGGAAGCCGTGGGTCAATTTCGGAGCGACTTCAATCAAGCGGAGCAAAGATTTTTAAGGGTATCGCAAGAGTGACCCCTAATGTGGCCGAATATTGGTTGGAGGCAACCGAAAGGATAATGGCTGACTTGGATTGCACTTCAGAAAAAAAACTGAAAGGTGCGGTATCGTTGCTGCGAGAGGAAGCCTACCAATGGTGGCTTACCGTGAAAGAGGGCACTCATCCTGACCGGGTCACTTGGGAGTTCTTCAAGTCCACATTCTAAGGGAAGTACGTGGGCGCAAACTATGTGGATGCCTAGGGGAGGAAATTCTTTAATTTGACTAAGAGAGACAGATCTGTGGAAGAATACGAGGCAGAGTTCCTACGACTCAGTCGGTATGCTAAAAGAATAGTGGCAACAGATTATGAACGTTGTGTTTTGTTCGAAGATGGCCTTAGAGACAGTCTTCGGGTACTAATTGCTCCCCAAAGGGAGCGGGATTCCACAGCATTGGTGGAGAAAGCAAAGATCGCTAAAGATGTGAATCGCACTGAGTGCCTAAACTGAGAAAGAGAAAAGGGAAAAATAAGAGGGATTCTAAGCCCTCCAATTCTGATCAGAGACCTAAGAGAAAGGCCAGAGTGAATGGGCCAGTTAGAGCTGGGCCCCCTGTTACTGCTACTAGGTTTTCACCTTATGCTATTTATGGGAAAGGCCATGTGGGCGAGTGCTGGAGGAGGACGGGAGCTTGTTTGAGTTATGGTTCCATGGAGCATCGTCTCAGAGAGTGTCCCAAAAGACCAGGTCAAATGCAAGTTTTTGGTAGGGGTAGTGTATAGCCACTTGGGTGGTCAGCAGCCGCCTAGAGGTCGTGGACAGGTTAGGGGTGGAAACAGTTTGGGTCGTGGAGCTCTAGGTAGGGGTGCCGTTCATACGGAGGCGAGGCAGCCAATTTTGGTTTATGCAGCACGTCGTCGAGAAGATAGAGATGCTCCAGATGTGAATGCTGGTATGTACTTTATCTATAGTGTACTATTTACCTAATTTGCAATTAGGATTAGAGTGCTCAGCAAAAGCGTAGTGGTGTAACCTGTATCGGGTGGCTATCCTGACAGTTGGAAATTTTGGGGACAAAATTTCTTTAAGGAGGGGTGAATTGTAACGCCCCGAATTTAGGCCTAGATGGAAATCGGTCTTGAACGTGGGAACATATAAAAATTTATGTGTGCAAGAAAATGACATAAATGAATGTTTGTTTCAGTGGTTAAGTGATTTAGGAGTGTCTCAGAAGTCCTAGAATCAAACCTAGGCTCTAGCAAAATTTTAGTTTTTCCTCTTAAGTAAACCTTGACTCTGGACTGTAGGCCTTATAAATAAATGTGGTAGATATCACAAATGAGCTTGTGGCCTAGTGGTGGTGGCGTGACTTGGCTATTGTGAGAGCTTAGGTTCGAATCTCATGGAATGCAAAGGGATATTTATTTTATTTCTTTGTGGTGAGAGAGGTAGAATTTGACTAAAACTCTACTGGATAAGGTATGAATCGGTCAAGGAGGAGAGAATCAGGGGATGTGGTTTGTATTTGGGTGATTTGGAGGAGAATTAGGAGGAGGAAATCAAGGAATTCAAATCCTGGAGAGTTGAAGCTGATTGGGAAAGCCTGTGTATGCAAATTTCAGCTAGGAGTCTCTTTTGTATGATTTTCGGCAATTTGAGAGCATTTTTGGGATATTATTGTTGTACCAGTTTCGAGTTTTAGGTGTTGTGTCAACTAGTCTTGGTTTTCCTGAGTACCAAATTTTCCTACTTTCTCCTCTTTTGCGATTTCGTGCTCTACCTTTGTGATCAAATTACTTTTGGGCATTTTCCTTGCTTTATTTCTTGAAGCCGAACCTTGTCTCTCTACTCTCGATCATAATCCTTCATTTGGCCAAACCCTTGTCCCTCTTCTGTCACAATCAAAGACGACTACACTATTTTTGTTTTTTCTTTCCCTTTCATTCAACTTTCTTCTCCTCTCAATATCTCTCTTTGTCTTGGCCGAACTTAACATCTCACTTCTTCTATTATTTTTATTTTGTTTCCTCCATTCTTTTACAAGTCAGTTCTCCACCTCTCTTGTCCCTTGAACTCCATTTTTTTCCCTCTGAAATACTAAGCCGACTACTCCTTGGTATTTTTGTTTCGGTTTTACAAGACTTCAGAGAAATCGATTGGCATTTGTATGTTCCTCCTCTAGCTCGCTATTATTTTAGATATTACCAAAGACTGAAAGGTGCAAGTGGTCTCAAGTTGTCGAAACCCTGTCTCCCAATATTTGATTAAGTTAAGCGCCAGGATATGTGTGATTGTTTCTAGCCATGATCTAAGTATATCTGGCCATACTCCATTCGGTCAAGGTTGGTGCTCAAGAGTTTTTGGCAAGTGTTCGTAAACAGGTGTGTGTACACACTTTGATCTGACTGTAGCACGGCAAAAGCTGAAAAACTAGAAATACGGCGATTGAGACCATATGGGCATACAAACGCTCGTGTGGTAAATCGAGCCCATAATTATGGGCGATAGACTGTTGAGGCCACCACGAGTGTTCTCGTGCTCTTGGGGCCAAATATGGCCCTTGGGCCCATTTACACCATTATGACTATTTAGGTTATCTGTGTCACATGAGGCAATTGTATACCTTTGGAAAGATTGTTAAATGACGGTAATGCCTCTAGAGGGAAAATGACTATTTTGCTCCTCGAGGGTTAATGATTGATTTGTGCTATGGTTTGATTAACTTAACTGGGAACGATATGACTGATTCTGAGCATGGCATACTGCATACATGACATACTGCATGGGGTTGAGATCTTTTATTGGAGGAAGTGATTGATATGTAAGGGTTGCACGGGTTACACGAGAAGACTGTGGACCCACCGATGGCTTTTATCCAATTATGTGATTGACAGCTCTGCTGCAATATTGGTTAGTGCCGCAATCGGTGCTACATAAGGAGTGTAAGGATGGGTGGGTCGATTTAATCCCTACAGGAGTGTAGGGTTGGACCGGAGATGGAGTGCAGGGTTGGGATGGGTATTTATGCATTGCATATGCTGATTCTAATATTGAGATGGACTTAGGCCCAAATATATGTGATATGTTCCATTTGATATGGGCTCAAGCCCACCCGGGGCTGATGGGGGTTAAGGCTATTTTCCACCGTTACCGTAATGGGCTAAGGCCTACACTGATACTGTTACTGTTAAGGGCTCAGGCCTAGACTGATTCTGTTTCTTTAATAAGAGGATTACACTAAGTTTTCGTAAACTTACCCTGGTATTAAACTTTCAAGTAATCCCAAGCGTTAGACGGTTCAGAGCTTTGAGGGACTTGGAGAGGGCCACACAACTGCAGATGTTTTATTCTGTTTTGCTCATTTACTTAAGCGATTTGATTTTGATTCGGGTTGTAATAAGGCCCCTATAATTTCTGGATTTTAAATTTGGGTTTTGATATGATTGTGATTTATATCTGCTAGAAGTAGAACATGGTTTTCCAAAACAATAATTGTTTTTTTGACACAACTTTTCCGCACCTCAATTTCTAAATATCACGTTTTCATAAATCATTTGCTTGAAATTAAGCTTCTACAACAATAAGGTTTTGAAGGTAATAGCTTTTTAATAAACCTCGATTGAAAATAAACAAACGCAAACTGAGGTTTTATACAAGTTTTAAATGACAAGAAGTTTGAAATTTCAAGAATGGTTTTAATGAAAACATGGTTTTTGAAAAACACTTCAATGTGACACGCCAGATTCGGGCCTAACTTCTAGGCCGGATTTTAGGTGTTACACGTTGAAATCGAAAAGATTAAATATATTTTCTCATAGATTCTTTTACGGTAAAGTCATCATGATTTTAACCGGATTGGAATTGGGTTGAGAAAATTATTTAATTAGAAATATATTGAAGTCTATTTTTGGGAAATAGAAAAACAAATATTGGGTTGGATCAAATTATAAAGTATTGAATTAAAAGCTCGAGAAGTACTTATAATTGGACCATTATGGAAGAGGCCCAAAAGCCCCTTCTATAATTAATGGGGACGACAAACCCTAGTATAATTAACTAGGGTTGTCGCCTCCTACATTCTAATTGAACTAGGTTTTCGTTTTTCTAGTTGAAATAAACTTCTATAATTAAACAAGGGTTCTACTTCTCTACCTATAAATAGATTGCACCGGTAGGGCTATTAACACATAAATTTCAAATATCGTTATTCTACCTGAAAATAGATAGACTTTTATTGTTTAAGAATTAAATATATTTTTCGGAATAATGATTTTGCTGGTTTCTATTTTTAAGAGAGAATTTTCATTTTCACCTTAAAAGAAAAGAAAACTATTTGTAGTTTTTGTGTTTGATTCATGTTGTTCGAGCCTACACTTGAACCAATTCCTGTTACGAGAATAGAGAAGAAGATTGTTTAGTTGAAAACCAAGAATGACAAGGATTCTTCTATCCAAAAATGCAGGTATGATTTCAACCTAGGGTTTATTTCTATAAACTTCACTAATTGAGTCGATTTTCAAAAAAAAATTATTTTTTGCTATGCAAGAAAACTATTTTTGAACCGATTTTTCCAACGAGTACTTCTATAATTATTTCATACCAAATTAAATTTAAATGTGAATTACATTAAAATAGTTAAATTAATTTTTATATGTTTAGCTCATACATGATTATGATAATATTTAATATGATAGAGATTAAGATAAGCGATAACATGATTTGGAAATTAATTGCAAAGTGTATAAAAATGACTATATGAATTAAAATAAATATTTGAAAGGGTTTAAGTGAAGTGTCTATATGAAAATGAATGAAGTGCATAGTGTTGATGTATTGATTATTTATTTGTGAAGTGTCACGAAATTGATCCTGTTCACCCTGTTTTGACCCGAAAATGCCCTGAACGACTCTCGATTGCAACCAAACTTTAAAGGTAGCGTAGAAATGACTCAAAATACTTCATGTAAATCAAATTATGCTAAAATGAAGGTTTTAGTATGATGCTCAATTTAAGTGGTTTAAGTGCCCAAATGTGACATCTATTACTTGAGTTACTAGTTCAACCCAGGTAAGGGGTGTTACAAGACATATCATCACATCAAATATTATCAAAGTTATTAACTTTATCTAAATACCTTTTTATTTGATAACATAGTTTTTTTTATCATATCATATAACCAATCTTAAAAATTTAGCATTTAACCATAATTTCATCTATTTATATACAGTATAGTTACTTTGTTCATTGATGAAGCTTAGAGGTTATCTCTTAATATTTACATTAGTATTGACCATCAATCACAACATGAAAGGTGTTGGATCTGGTGCCCTAAGTGTAGTAAATTCGTTTGAAACCCTATAATTTTTTTTGAATATATTGGTTAATAAAATAATTCATGGATTACATTAATATACTTTGTATAATGTCCTCATGTGGTTTTGGCATGCAAAGCAAAATAGAAGCAAATATTGCCTTACTAGTTGTCTAATGTTTAAACTAATACCAAGTGGTATTAGGTCGTTGGATCGTAATAAGGAAAAGCAACTTATATTAGTAGATGAACATAAAAAAAATTCATTAGTCTAATAAGAAATAAGCAAACCGATTAAAAGAATAATATGTCATATATCAAGTCCAATTGGGGAGATGCCTTATCTTGAAGCACAGAGCAGATGACTCCTAGAAGATAGAGACATAGATGTGACTGACTGAACTGATAGTACATCAGACTGGACCCAAGGATAATAGATCCTAAATCTATTTATGGATTTATTAACTCGTGACTTTCATAGTGTTAAATGCCTTAATCTGGAGTGGATGACGGACTATATATGCATGACTCATATACTTTGATGTAAGTAAAAGCTTGAGTTCAAATATATAAGGAACCGAAAGTTGGTGCTTCGGGTATATGAATTCTGTAGTATGTAATGCCATTCACAATAGTGGAATTGATAGCCTGAGATATGGATAAATGATATCCTCTTATTGGAATTACATGATGGATGAAAAGTAAATGTGGCCATGGGTCGTTTGTCTTTGTGATGAATGATTTGATTTATATTTGATAGTAGTTGACTTTTCAAGAAGGAAGGTGCAATAGTTATCATGAGATAAAATAGGATCATATTGGGAGAAGGGATTTACCCCAAAGAGATTAACGATAGCCTATAAGGGTAACACATTTATGACAAGGTCACTGGACGAGTACTGATCGAGTCGGTTTCGTAATGATATGTCGTTAGGGAGAGCTTAGTCACGATACTATAGTGAAACGACTTCATGACTAAATGAGTTTATAATTAATAGGCAAAAATCTAGAGCTTAATTATAAATCATTTAATTCCTAATCACGTATGTCCAATCGGTTCTTCTACTAGCTTGTTGAAATAAAAAATGAATTTCATATTCAATCAAATCAATAGAAATGGATAAAAATGGTAAAGTTGGGAAAATAGGAAACATTCGAAAATGAATGTGGTTTCTCAATAAATGGAAATGACATGGAAAATTAATTTATGGTTTTCAATTATTATTTAATTAATTAAATAATTAAAGTTTAAAATGGAATTCAATTAATTGGTCATTATGAATCCGTTGAATGTAAAAATATTAAATATATTGTCTCATAGATTCTTTTACAAGATAGTTTTCATGATTTTAACGAAATTATAATCGGGTTGAGAAAATTATTTAATTGGGAAATCAATTTATTTAAATTAATGTATGATGTTTATTTTGGAAAATAGAAAAACATGTATTGGGTTGGATTGAGTTGTAAAGTGTTGGGTTAAATTCCAAGAAACATTTATAGTTAGACCTGATACGGGAGAAGCCCAAAAACTCCTCTTGTTAATACATGGGACGACAAACCCTAGTATATTTAACTGGGTTGTGGCCCCTCTCCCTCATAGTTGGACTAGGATTTTGTTTTTTCTATTGAAATAGACTTCTAGTAATTCAATAAGGGTCTCACTTCTTCTACCTATAAATAGATGTCACTGGTAGGGCTAAAAATACAAATTTGGGATATTATTATTCTATCCAAAAATAATGAGAATTTATTTTTGAAGTATAAATTCTAATTTCTGGAATAAAAATTCTACCGGTTTCTATTGAAGAGATATTTGTTTTCCCATTGCAAGTAAAGTAAATAATTTATTATATATGATAAAGAAATTTTGCCAAAGTTGTGATTCCTATAAAATTCAATGTGATTACTATTAATTTCAAAGTACGCATAATTAGATCATGGACTATCATCCCCATGCATGATTTATTTTATTATTTTAGAATAAATTATGTGAGTTGAAAATGAACATAGGGCCTATCTAACCTATACTTTTCGACGAAACTCGGAGAACCAAGACACATTCAGGCTGATCGAGACGACTGTAACAGCTTATTTTTCAATGGTGTCGGAAACAATAGTTACGAGACCACAATTCTAACAAGTGAGTCGTAAATATTATTATTTAATATTTACGAGTTAAGCATGTTGTTATTTTGAATTTAAATTTTATAGATTTTATTAATTGGTTAGTTAGTTAATGTATAAGTGGTGCATACCGAAAGATTCAAATAAGGTGTCGGGACCTCATTTTCATAAACCGAGCTTGTAAATATTTTTACTAAATATTTACTGAGTTTTTGTATAAATGGATTGAAGTTTGGTCCGATAATTTCAATGATTTTGATAGTTAATTAAGGAAAAGGACTAAATTATAAAAGTACTAAAAGTTAATTGCTATGAATTTTTAAATAACTTGAGGACCAAATGAAAAATAAAACCATTTCTAAATGGTCAAACGGTGTTGGATGAGTTAGAATCCACTAAGTTTTGCTAAGTAAGCTTAAGGTTTAATTAAATAAAATTTAATTTATATAATTATGATTAATTAACTTTTAAATAAATATAGAAGTTAAAAATAAAAAAGAAATTGTCATCTTCATCATTCTTCTTCTCGATCGAAGAACAAAAGACAGAAAACTATTCTTGAAGTTTCAAAGTTTCAGGCACTAATTAGGCATGACAATTAAGTTTTTTTCTTGTAATTTTTATGTTTTTGAGATCGTTACAACTAGGTTTAGCTAACTTATATCTCTATTTTCAACATTTTTAAAGTTTCAAAATGTTTTCATTGATTTTTTTTTGAGATTTTTATGTTTAATTGTAGGATTTAAAGCTTAGAAATATAATAGAACTAATTCAGTAAAGTGAAATTTGTTAGTTTTGAGTTTAGGAACTAAATTGTAAATATCTCTAAATCAATATGAAATTTCTATAATAATAGGAGGTTGTATATGGACATATTTGAAGTGAGTTTAAAATTTAGAGTTCAAATTTGGAAGATATGATAAAATCAATATTAAAGTCTAAATTGAATAAAATACAAAACATGAGGGCAAATTAATAATGAAATTGAGTGATATATGTTTATAATTGGATGAAATAAGAGGGTTAAAATTGATAAATTGAATTGAATAATTGTATAGATTGAGAATTGGGCGATTCGAATTAATCAAGGAAAAGACAAATTTGTTGATTAGTCTTTAGAGAAATTGATTGTTTGTTGTTTTTCTAGGTAAGTTCACATAGTATGATTATAATTAAATTGTTTTACATGTAATGTGTGAATTTTTATTTGTTTGATAATAGTTTGAATTGTTCATAATTTAGTATAATGGGTAAGTTATGGATTAAATCGTAGTGAAATGATAAGATGAAAGATAAAATTTAATATGATGAATTCGAATCTGAGATAAAAATGAATTGATAGTTGGTTGTAACTGATTGAATCGTAAAGATTTATGATTAAGTTTTTGCTTTTTACCTATTAATTATAAACTAATTTAGTCACGAATTCATTCCACTATAATATAGTGACTAAGCTCTCCCCAACGACATACCATTACGAAAGAAACTACTTAATGCCAATGACCTTGTCATAAGTGTGTTACCCTTATAGGATATCCATGATCTCTTTGGGATAATATTCGTTCTCCCAATATGATCCTATTTTATTTCATAGTAACCATTACACCTTCCTTCATGAAATGTCAATCACTATCACATAGTGATCAAGTCATCCATCACAAAGACGGACGACCCATGGCCACATTTACTTTTCATCATCCATTTAATACCAATCAAAGGATATCACTTACCCATATTTTGGGCTATGAATTCGACTGTTGTGAATTACGTTACATCTATAGAAGTTGTACACCCAATGTACCATCTTTCGGTTCCTTATTTATTTAAACTCAGACTTTTATTTGCATCAAATTGTACAAGTCACACATACATAGTTTGCCATCTACTCAAGATTTAGGTATGTCAAACTATAAACGTCACAAGTGAATAAATCCTTAAATGAATTCAAGATTTATTCTACTTGGGTCTTATCTAATGTACAATCAATCCAGTCAATCATATATATTTCTTTATCTTCTGAAAGTCATCCACTCCGATGCCCAAGACAAGGCATCTCCCCACTTGGACTTGATAGATGACATGTTAGTCTTTTAATCAGTTTGCTCATTTCCGATTAGACTAAGGACATGTTTAGGTTTGTCTATTAATAAAAGTTGTCTTTTTGTACTACAATCTGATCACGTGATATCGCTTATTATTAGCTAAACATTTAGACAACCAATGAGCAACATTTGTTTCCATTTTTCTTTGCACACAAAAACCTTGTGAGGATAATTATATAAAGTATATTAATGTAATCAATGAATTTGTTTTATTAACCAATCTGTTCAAAAAATTACAAGTTTACAAATGAATATATGACACTCAGGGCACCATATACAACAGCGACATTAGCCTTTGCAACTCCAAGCCATCAACGTCGCAACCCCAAGCCTAAACATCAAATTCAGGAAGCTAGTTCGACTGAGTACCAATTTGGGACACCAAAAGCTCATGGTCACGACATTGAAGCTCCCAAAAAACCTTTGAAGTTGACTGTCGAGGATGTCGTGACACGAAATGTTAGGTGTTGTGACATCAAGGCTTGACGAGTGATATTTTGTAAAGGAAAATTGATGTCCAACCAAGCTTAATACATTCGATCATTTAGAAACTAAAGGGCATCATTCGATCATTTAGCTACCTTAATACATTCTCTTCTAGGTTAGATTTTAGAATTCTCTTTTACATTTTTTTTGCACTTTACTTCTTTTAACCCCAAAAGTACAGGGACCTCCTTATACCTTTTGAGATTTTTCTGTAATTTGGTAATTGGGCTATGGAACGCCAAGATTTATCATACTTCTCATGAATCAATTCAAGGATTTCTTCAAAATTACTAAGCATTTCTCCACTCTTATATCTTTCTGTGTTATTTGATTGCTCAATTTAGCATGAAATTTATTGGGGGTATAAACTAAATCTAATTTTGGTTGATTAATTGAAGTGTCAATTAACCAATTTTAGGTTTAGTGACTATATCGTAAAACTTGGGTTAAATCGAATGGGTTTAGAAACCTAGAATTGACAACTTTAGGGGAATAATTAAATAAGGGAGACCGATAGGATATCTTATCGATTATAAAATTGATAATCCAAATTTTGTTCAGTGAGGTTGAAAGATAAATTGGACTAAGTCAATTAATTTGATAAAATGGTGACCGAGAGGTAAAATTGGACTAATTAAGAATTTAGACAATTTAGATCCTTAATCTAAGAATAATCAACTACTTTGATTTTTCGGATTTTTTAATTTGTGAATTTGGCGTTATTTCATTTTAGTCCTTTAGATTATAATTTAGTTTAAATTCATCTTTTCTATAAATTATTGTACTATGTAGTTTGGGCAATAGCTAGCTAGCCTCCTTGTTTGCATGCTTGATCTTCACTAATTCATTGTATCACCCAATCCCCATTGGGTTAGATCCTTGGAATAATTCGTGTCTCATTACAACACATATAAATATTACAACCAACTTGTCATACTTGCAGTAATAACCGCTTCTTAATTCTCTATATTTTGTGCCTCTTTCTCTGCTTAGTGGTTGTAAACTGTGGCATGGTCACTAAGTAAGATTTCTTGATGATTAAATGTGATTTCCCTTATAGTAGGTAAGTGTAGACTATGTATTAGAAGTGTTGGTATGTGTGTAAGTAATGTTTTGAACTTGGTTTTTAGGTGTTTTAAGTTATGGTTTTGTTTTGATATGGTTAAGGGTCATTTTAGGTGAGTTTTCAGGTGATTTTTGGGTCCAAGCAAACTTGTATCTATACTTGGGGCCACATGTACCGGTACAACTAAATCATTATGTAAAATGTTATAGTAATAGGGACTTGTATTAGTACAAGTCCCCACTTATACCGATACATCTATGCCAAATAGGGTCCCTCCCTTGTCTTGAGTTATTTTTACCTTCAAAGACCTAAACTTGATCTTGAACACCTCCAAACCCCTAGTAATCTTTCAAAAATGTTTTAAATATTATTTCAAAGTCTTAAAAATGATTTTTACTATTATGAATTGACTTTTTTAAATAAGAAAAAAAAGAAAGTATTAGCTTAATTTCTTGTGAATAATATGTTTGAACTTAGTCTAGCAATTTGGACAAAGAATGTGGCATCATGCATTTGGACCCATCGTCCGGGTGGACTGGGAGCATCATAGGTTTTTAAACCTTTCATCCTTAATATGGATGATACTTTCTCAAAGCACTAAATGTAACACTCTCTACCGAACCTGAATCACCAAATCCTAATATTAGATGTATGCATCATAACAAACACTGATAAGTTCAAGCAAACTTAGTGAGTCTCAACCCAGATTACCTTAAAGCATTTCTAGATGAATTCCTCATCATGAATGATTTCGAATATTGTTTCTGACCGTGGCGGATACTTTCTTATATCGACATATACATATTCACCAACTTCTATATCTGACCAATCTATTGCAAATCCTTGTTTGGACTGATTCCAGATTTCATCAATCACTATAAATCTCATTTATTTTTCATAACTTCTCAAAAGAATATCCATATAGAGCCCACTTTCAATGAATTCTCCTTCAAACAGACATTGAATACATTTTCCCCAAGACGAGTACTCACAGATACCATTCTTGGCAAATAAATAACTAACTAATCTTTTTAAAGAATTCCATACTAATCTTACCCTCTACGGATCTTCATTCAAACAATTTTTGAACACTTATTCTAGAATGGTATACTGTAAACGGAAAAACATATAGGATTTTTCCTATATAATTCATCACATTTTTACTTAAAATTTTTGTTAAAACCAAGTAATTGTTTAATAAATTAATGAAATATGTGAAAATATGAAATTAGGAAATAGAAATTATTAAAATGTGATTTTATGCTTTATTATATAGTTTTCATGCATAAAATGACTTATTTTATATTAATTTAAGCATATTATATTTTTAAGCTATGAAGTGGGCCATGCATGATTAAATTAAATAATAAAATATAATGTTATATTTTAATAATTCATTTTAAATATTTCATTAATAAAATTGGGTTTAATTAATTAAGTAAATTGATTAATTAAAGTGGTTAAATTAATTCATTTGGTCCTCTAAACTATCTGCTATTTTTGACAGGTCTGAGAGTTTTCTTCTAATTACAAAACCATCCAAAGTGGGGACTAAGTCAACCCAATTTTCGGCTGCACATGGCTGATTATAAACCAATTTTTGGTTTAATTACATAAGGACCTTGAAGAGTTAAAGAAATCAAAGATTTACCTCAAGATTTGTTGGAGACCGAGTCTTAGTCCTGAGCTGTTGTGGCATTCAAATTGACAAAAAAGCAAAGAAAAATCAGCTACATTTCCTCAATTCATGGCCGACCACTCTTGGAGGAGGTTTCACAGGATGGACACTTCTAATTTTAGCAAACTAGCTCCCTTGCCTCACCTATAAATAATAGCTCATTTCTCACTTTTTCAATCATCCCTCATCCATCTCATCTCTTATCGTCTCTCTCAACTCTCTTAACTCTCATGCTTATCATCATCCTTGCATAAGGATTTTAGCAAATTAGCATCTTAAAAAGCCCTTGGTCGGCCACCTTGGAGAACCATCAGCAACAGAGCAACGCAAAGAAGCGACGGAGCCTTGTTAGTCAGAGTCTTTGGTGACAGCCACTCTGAATTGGGTTTAATATTTCTTTTCTTTAATTTAATTTAAAGATGTGTGCTATGAGTTCCATGTTCTTGTTTAAAACAATGATAGCTTAATTTTATTTAAGCTAGGATGATTATTTTGATTAAATTATATTTATTTGATTCATGCTTAAATGTTTGTGCCTCAATCGATCATGTTTTCAATTAAAATCAAGTCTGTATTTCATTCATACGTGATTGAAATGTACCTGAATTAGCTGAGCTATCCTAACCAGACGACGGCTAATGGACGCATAATTAAAATGTGCATGCTCAATTTAGATCCTAACCCGATTGAATTGTAGGTTGCATAACAACTCTAACCAAGCTCTGTTATCTGCATAGTTTTTAGATTTGTGTGATTAAATTGTTTCAAACCTAATGCGTCCCTGTTACCTCACACGAATGCTAAGAAACCCTTAGTAAATAAGGATCAGTAAAATGCATATTTACTAAGTAAAGCGTTCTGAAATGACCTAATTTTGTTTCCAAACTCATGAAAGATCGAGTTGCTATGGAATGTTTTTCTGAATATTATTGAGCATGATGATAATAAATTAAGTTTAATTAAAGTAATTGTCCTAGTTTATTTATGTTATAATTGTTGCAAATTGTGTTAAATTTTGCTAAAATCTATTTCATTCATATAATCTGCATGTTAGGATAATTTACATTAGGGATCATTGCATCTATTTTATACCACTTCTCAACTATATTTTGTTTTTCTTTTTCAAATTGTTAATATAATTTTACAAATTAAGTGACTTAGCACAAATACAATCCCTGTGGAGACGATAACTCGATACTTACTTATTACTTGATAACGACTGTGTACACTTGCACAAACCCAAGCGTTACATATACTTACAAAGATTACTCTTAGCGGATACTCATACTAGCAGACTTTTAAGATAAACTTCATGTGGATTCTACCTTTGGTGGATTCTTGTAGTGAATTGACAGTTTTCAGATTTACTAGTCATATCACATTTTAATTGGCCCAAATCAAAACTTATTCAGATGGATGATACATTTTGAATCATTCGAGGGAATCCTAGACAACTATGATACAAATTAAGAGTACGCCCAACTTGGCGAACAACATAGACTCTGGATAACCTCTACACTTAACATGTAAATTTCTCAAATTTGGCAGATACCAGATAATTCAAATTACTTCCTTACATATCATAAGCAAATTCAAATTTGACAACTATTAGACTACTCATGACTTTGAACATGCCAAATCACTTATGTTGATAGACTACTATGGCGATTCACCCTTAAGATAACGCCACCGAAAACTTTTTCAGAAGTATCCCTTAAGTCATATTCAAATTTTTTCCATAAGACTAACCAAACAATTAGAGAAAAAGTCTCAGAACTTACCCAGATCACGGCCTAGAAATGTTGTGCAGACTTCACCTCTAGGGCGTTATAGAATACATCACACGAATATCATAGAATATTCCAGAAAGGCCTTACAGAACACACATAAAGGCATCACAGAGAATTATGTGTTTATTGTCCCATCAGACTAACTCAGAGGATGCCATGGGGTTTCTCCCATATGGTCTTATGCATATTTTCATGTCATGATCTAACAGTCCAGTCCATATCTCATTTAAGGTACCACCGTGAGTATTTTCATTGTCGTGCAAGGCTATGGGTCTCTGCTGCCACATGGTCTTACACATTTAATTTTCATGTCGTGTTTTGCCAGTCCGATTTACATCTCATTGGAGGCTACACCATGAGTGTTCTTATTATCACCGTAATCTGCTTGTCCGGTTAGCAATAAACCTACCTTACCGGAGGCATTACAAATGGATGCTTGTTTAACTAACACAGAATGCACTTACCCAAATTTTTTCACATGCCTAACTAACTGATTCATACTTTCTCATATCAAATTTTTCATGCATACTTACCACACACTATCTTATTCTCATTTATAGACATGCAACATCTTTACGATGCTACAACCCATATATACTCATCAGTTGTTTGAGATGTTATCATCACACAAATTTCTACTTGAACAGTTAACCTACAAGAGTTAGAATAAAGACTCACCTAATACTCACCAATACTGTAGGTCGAAGATCAAAACTCAATTGTCTTTCTCGAATAGCATTAGCAATTGCTTAAAGGAACATGGAATCACCATTAAAAACTCATTTACAGAAAAATTGTTAACAACTTAATTACAAACAACCCCTATGCAAGGCCTCTTATTCATAACTTACTATTTATATACTGCTTACATCTTAACTCTTTAAAAATCCTAACATACATAGTTACCAGACTTAGTAGGAGGTTGAAACTTCCACCGATAATCCCAAAGACCATAACTTCCAATTTAGCAAAGAAGAAAAGAATATTTAAATATTTGAGAAAGTTAAAGTTCAGAACAGAAGAAAGAAAAAAATCCACAGGTTCCCTTATTACCATATATATATACTAGTACCTCTTCATAGATCTTGAAAAGTGTCAAAATACATACAAAAATTGTCCCTTAAATGTCCTACAAAAATTGGAGAGAGTATATAAAGAAGATCTGATGTCAATGTTATTTGACCAGTCAATCTATTTAGTTGACTCCCAACCAATCACATTACAGAACCCATCATGCATATCTTTCGAGCACACTTGGTGTACCATACCTATGGAGATAACTCGTATATGGCAGGGCTTTAAAGACACCTTAGCCCCTTACAACTTTAACATATACTTAGTAGGTGCATCATGCGCAACCAACATTCTGAGGCGTACTCTTTGCTTGTAGTATTCTTTCTTCAATTGAGAATAAATCATTAGATACTACTATGGGCGGTTACTCTATGCACCAAACATTAGTTCACCAGAAACCTAAAAATTGGAGGCTAAACACCATAGTGTACCAAACAGATAACTTCACATTTACACGCCTTCTTCTCGGATCCACGGAATTTAGGGTGTGACAAATTTTCCCTCCTTAATGAAAATTTTATCCTCAAAATCTTTTCCAACTTGGAAATTTTCTCTACTAAGGATGTATAATTAACACTCCATGCCAGGCATAAAACATTGATTGGCGAAATGCCCCACATACTCATAACAACTTCTCTTCGGTGTCATACACTCTTAAGATTCCAGCTGGCGAGAATGCAATCAGTTAGTTTCCATTGGCGGATTTAATCTCATAAGTAAACACTGATGGTTACTTTCGTTCTTTCAAATGTCACATAGCTCCAATCTTGACAAGTGTCGAGTTACAATTAGAGGATTGAATAGTTTCCTTAAAACTTCTTTCAAACGCTAACTTTTTCATAAAGATTGGGTGCTTAACTTTTCTCAAATAAAACATGTATATATACTTATATATATCTACCAAATACTTAGTACTTAAAGTTACTAAGCCATAACTATTCAATCTAAGCATATTAAGTGCCCAAATCCTATAACAATTCTTTTTACTTTCACGATAACAAAATTAGTCCTACCTTAGTCACAATACTACTTTACACTTCAAACACATTGCAACACATTTATATATACATGATCCGTAATTTGAATACATAAAATTTAAATATAAATATCATATATGAAATTACTTTCTCATATTTTATTTAACTTAACCCGGACAATGTAGAAAACAATATCATATGGCATTAGGTAGCAAAACAAATCAATACTTCCCTCATTGGACATAATACACCAATAATGCAAGGCACAATTAAACACATTTACAACTTTGTTAAGGACATTGACGTAAAAGTTATTACTATAAATCCATCGTATGAGCAACATCAGGTTTAGCATTTAATTACGTAAACAAGAACCTTCAAACACCATAAGTCACCACATGAAGAACTTTCAGATTCAACTCTCAAACACAATAATTTGCGGCATACAAATATCATTATTTTACCATTCAAAAATTATTATTTACAACATTTTACACTTCAAACGTAATAAATTTTAGCATTTGAACATCCTATAACTACCTACCAAACATCACGATCTACATCATATAATGATTAACTTCTCACTAATTAGTCCCTTTTTAAATTACATAAAAATTTAACAACCTTTTTTAACAGTAATAAGATTCATCGTGCAACTCATATTAATGAACAAAAGATATTGACCGTATGCACACAAGCTGCATGCATTGGCAACTTCCTCGATAACTAAGGATTTTACCCAAATTCTCCTAATACCATCAGTCATAACAACTTAAAGTTACAGTAAAAAAATAAGGAAGAAAATAGAGAACTTATCAACACTTATTATATCCAACAAATAGTGTATATGTTAGCTCGATTAATCAAACTGAAATTACCAAGAGGGCGGTGAATTGACCTTTAAAAATTTTGGTGGAAGCAAAGAAAGAATATGAAACAATGAACACAAAGATTTAGTGTGGTTTGGCCCGAATTGCCTACTCCACTACCTTAGCTTTCCATAGCAAAGGATTTCCCCAAATTTACTAATATTTTCAATCTTTGAGGATAAGGTTTAACCTTACAACCCTCTTAAGATTTCTACCCCAAGTCTTAAGATAAACCCTCTCAAAGAATTACAAATAAGCAAACAAAGAGATAATCCTAAAAACTCAGAATGTTTGCCAATTAAGCACAAATAGACAAGAATACACTTGAGCAAAAGAAAGACAATAAGAGCTCACAAGTGTGTATAAGAGAATTATGAAAGTATTAAGTACAAAGGTTATTTGACTGATGATTTTTGCTTGAATATGTTTTCTTACTGTTTTATGATCTTTTGAATCTGGTATTTATTCCCCCTAATTCATGTCCAACTGTTAGGGTTGTTCTGGCAGTTAATAGAGTCATTCGGGATGTGAAAACCAGGGCATTTAATACACCTACAGCAGTGAGTATCGATACCATATAAAATAGTATAGATATTTTTTGCAACAATTACTAAATTCAGTGACCGCTGAAGTTTGAAAATTGATACCATAACAAATTTATCGATACCTTATAAAAAGAAATTGATACTGGATCGATACTTAATTGGTTTTGTGAGAAACATAATGTCAATTTGGTATCGTTTATTTGAAGGGTATCGATATTTTAAAAATATCAATACTTGGCGAAAAAGGTATTCTAACGTGTTTGAACAGTAGTTTGATTTGTTAAAAGACTTTGAAATTTGCTAAAATCATTTTGACTTGATTTTAATGTTCTTTCAAAAATTTTCTAAGAGTTCAAAAGTAGATATTCAAAATTTTATCTCTTATACTTCAATTTTAAGAATCATTTTATCAATTTTGTTCAATTTTAACTTTTATTCCAAAACACTTCAATTTGTTATATCGAACATTTTGTCAAATAAATCTTAGTTTAACTATCTCTTTTTTATATAAAAACATTTGGTAAATTTGTTTTGAATAATTTCTCCCCTTAATAAAAGTCATTTTGAATTTAAGGCCAAAATAAAAAGATTGACATACAATTGACATTCATTCTTACTTTAAGCAAAATGGTCACATAATTTATAGAAATAGATATGGTTAGCATAAAAGTAATTAAAAGTAATCAATCAATTTACCTTAACTTACCTTTTCTTCTCCCCTTTTTTGTTATATAAAAAAATAAAGCTTCAGGAGAAAAATATGGTTAGTTCAAAAATATAGGAACATTAAGAAATAAAGAACTAGCAAATAAAGTATCTTAGAATACCAAATAAAAAACATGAAGGTTCAAGACATAGGAAATAAACAAAAGTAATGGTGCAAATGTTATGAATAATTATATGAAAAATGCAAGCCTAGAAATCTGCTCAAAGAATGGATAACATCGAGGATGGCACCATTGATCTCGGATGAAGCTAGAGTTGCGTGAAAGGATAAAGTCGTAGAAGGAACATGTTTCGGTGAAGGAATTTTCTCATGTGTCGAAATGTCTTTAAAAGTAGCATCGATGTCGTCCTCTTAATTTTCCTCTAGATGGTCACTCTTAATCCACATACCATTTGTGGCATCATAATGATATCCCACATGATGAAGGGCCCCATAAATAATAGATTGGTTAATGGTAACAGGGGTGTCTGAATGAGTGCTAATGCCTAACCTCCTAAAGAGATATGAAAAACAGGTGCCATGAGGAAGGGTGATATTTGTATTCATCCCCTTCCAGATAGCCTTAGTAATGTCATTAAACATGATGAAGGCTAGGTCAGGAAACCTATCAGATTTAAAAGAATCGATCCACCAATAATCGGTGTTTCAAAGCTTAGCATGGTTTTTAATAGGGCGAAGGTTCCAAGTTATGATCAAGTGGAGGACACAATCATGAAAGTTAAGTTCAGATGCCAATCCGGACAGACTAAAAAGGACGAGATTAAAAAGACCTTTCTAATCGAAGTTACCTCCGGAAGGCAAATGAAGATAATTGTCAAACTCTTCTAAGGTAAGACGTATAAGGGTTTTCATTCAAAATGAAGTGATGGCTATTACGATGTCGCCAACTCATCGTGGTTGAGGTTGGCACTAGAGAAAAATGCTCGAACAAGATTATAATAAGTCGACAAGGAAATATTAAAGAAATCCATCCAACCGTAATTTTTCAAAATAAAGAGATAGACAAAATTAATACCCTCTAACATGAATATATCGAATTTGCTAGACTCCCAAACTCTCTTAGATGCATAGTTTCTATCAAAACGTTTACGTAAGGCACCGTTACGAAAAAATTCATTAAAAGATGATATAGGCACCGTGAGCAAGATCCATCGATTCTAGGTCTTTTCTTAGGAGCCATAACTAGAGAAGCAATCACTAAAATTTAACTAAGGCACCAAAAATTTTCGTTTGTGAATTTTGTCAAACACTTGGTGTGCAAGGTTTTAAGTAAAAAATTTAAGAAAATGTTTAGGAAAAGCTAACCCCCTGCATCAAAACACAATAAATATAATCCAAATCAACCCAATGAACCATCTAAAATCAATATTTCAATCTATATTGCACAAAATTAAAAGTTGAAAAATTTAGAGTTTACATTAAAAGTGTTGAAATAGTGAAAATCTTTGAGCAATATTGTTGAAATCTTGACGGAAGGATGTTTAAAAGGATTCCAAAGTCAAGATTTTACAAAAAAAAAAAAAAGAGTTTTGAAGATTTTTATAGAATGAGAGGGTATTTTCAGATAGAGGAAAAAAAGTTTTAAGCTTTTCAACAAAACTGATTTGAAATAGCAGTGCAAGATCCTTTAAAACCCAGTGGTATCAATATTTTTTTAATGAGTATCGATAATTTTTAATTGGTATCGATACCAAATTGCAATTCTATTTTCCAAGTGTAGTAAAATTACAAAAACAAGAATTTTAGGTCCTAAAGGGTTCTAAGGGTCCTAAAATGACTCTAAGACAATTCCTAATTGTTTCTTATGCATGAAAATGCATAATGTGAGCATGATGCATATGAGTCATGAAAAATAAAAATAAAAATAAAAAGGCTACGTTAATAAAATTTAGTCCATTCTAGCAAGTTCAAGAGCGAAAAAGAATGTCATGCTAGACTCATGAGGTCAAAATAGAACAGTGATCCATATGATGAAAAATCCTCGTAACTTGTTGCATACAAGGGCCATATAAATTATGCATATATGCTTTTGCAATAAATTTTAAGGCATAAAACAGTTTTAAAACAACAATGTGTTAAAATTCATTTGAACATAAAATTAAGGCAAGGTAATAATACCTAATTCTCTTCTATCTGTCCAAAATCTTTCTTTGTCTAAAGGTTTTGTAAAAATATATGCTAATTGATTTAAGGTGTCAGCAAACTCTAAAACTATTTCTCCTTTTTGGACATGATCTCTAATGAAATGATCTCTTATTTCAATGTGTTTAGTCCTAGAATGTTGGATGGGATTTTTAGTGAGACAAATAACACTAGTATTGTCACACTTGATAGGAATGATATCTGTATAAATTCCATAGTCCTTAAGTTTTTGTTTCATCCATAAAACTTGAGTACAACAACTACCGGTAGAAATATATTCTACTTTGGTGGTGGGCAATGCAACACTTTTTGTTTCTTTGAAAACCATGATATAAGCATGTTGCCTAAGAATTGACAAGTACAGGAGGTGCTTCTCCTATCTAATTTGCATCCTCCAAAATCTGCATCCAAGAATACATGCAAGCTAAAGGAAGAAACTTTAGGATACTAAAGACCTAAATTTGGAGTGTTTATAAGGTATCTAAAGATTCTCTTAAGGGCTTGTAAATGTGATTCCTTGAGAAAAGATTGATATCTAGAACACAAGCATACACTAAACATAATGTCGGGTCTACTTGTGGTAAGATAAAGCAAAGAGTCAATTATTGACCTATACAGTTTTAAATCTATACATTTACCTTCCTCATCTTTATCAAGCTTTGTAGAATGGCTCATTGGTGTAGCTTGTGTTTTGAGATTGTCCATCCCAAACTTCTTAAGCATTTCCCTCGTGTACTTAGCTTGATTGATGAAGATGTCAACATTTCTTTGTTTCATTTGGAGTTCCAAGAAGAAGTTCAGTTCTTCCATCATGCTCATCTCAAATTCACCTTACATTAACTTAGAAAATTATTGACAAAAAAAATCATTAGTAGAACAAAAAATAATATCATCAACATAAATTTGAACTACTACTAATAAATCATTGTATCTTCTTTTAATAAAAAGTGTTGTGTGAACTTTCCCTTTACTAAAACCTTTTTCAATAATAAAATTTGATAACATTTCATATCAAGCCCTAAGAACTTGTTTCAAACCATATAAAGCTTTTGAGAGTTTGAAAACATGGTTTGGAAATTTTAGATCATCAAAACTGGGTGGTTGTTCAACATACACTTCTTCATTTATAAAACCATTTAGAAAAGAACTTTTTACATCCACTTGATATAATTTAAAATCATTAAAGCATGCAAAAGCTAAAAGTATCCTAATGGCTTCCATTCGAGCTACGGGAGCATATGTTTCATCAAAATCTATTCATTCCTCTTTAGTGTAACCTTGAGCAACTAGCCTAGCTTTGTTCCTCACTATGTTACCACTCTCATCAAACTTATTCCTAAAAACCCACTTAGTACCTATAGTAGATTTTTCACTAGATCTTTCAACTAGAGTCCATACTTTACTTCCCTCAAATTGATTTAACTCTTCTTGCATAACCAATATCCAATATTCATCATTTAATGCTTCTCTGATATTTTTAAGCTCAATGCATGATATAAATGCAACAAAATTACAAGTATTTATAAGAGAAGATCTCGTAGTTACCCATTTTGATGGATCTCCCAAGATATAGTAGTTACCTCTATTGTAAGCTCTTCTAGAGTACCTTGTGTTTGTTCTTGAATCTTCTCACTTGATGATTGATCCTCTTTATCATTATTATTAAAAATTTATGCATCATCATCACCAACACAAGAATCCTTTCTAGAAGGAGGGTTAAAGTCATCAAAAACAACATGTATAGACTCTTCTACTACTAAAGTTCATTTTTTAAACACTCGAAAAGCTTTAGAATTTAAAGAATAACCAAGAAAATTTCCTTTATAACTTTTTTCATAAAATTTACCAAGATTATCTTTGCGATTGTTTAAAACAAAACACTTGAATCCAAAAGGATGAAAATAAGTAATGTTAGGCTTTTTATTTTTGAAAAGTTCATATGTAGTTTTCTTTAAAATAAGCCTAATCGTTACTCTATTAACAACATAGAAAGTGGTGTTTGTGGCTTTCACCTAAAAACATTTTAGTAAATTATTTTCACAAAGTATGGTTCTATCCATTTCTTCTAAAGTTCTATTTTTCCTCTCAACAACTCTATTTTGTTGAGAGGTTCTAGTTGCAGAAAAATTATAGTTAATTCCATTTGAGTTGCAAAAAATTAAAAACCGAAGATTTTGAAATTCGGTTCTATGGCTACTTTTAACACTAGTGATAGAGTAATCTTTTTCATTTTGATTCATTTTTTTAAATGTGATGAATTTTTCTAAAGTTTCGTCTTTGGTACTCAAGAAAAGAACTCAAGTAAATCTAGAATAGTCATCAACAAGCACAAAAGCATATTGTTTTCCACCCAAGCAAGTTATCCTAATAGGACCAAACAAGTCTATGTGAATTAGTTGAAGAACTCTACTAGTTGATACACCATTAATAGGTTTAAAGGAAACTGTTTTATGTTACCTTTAACACATGTATCACAAAATTTATGTAATTCAAAATTAATTTTAGGCAATCCTCTCACTAAGTCAGTTTTAACCAGTTTATGCAATATGCTCATACTAGCATGTCCTAGTTTTCTATGCCATAATAAAGAATTAATTTCATTTTTAGCAACAAGGTATATGAGAGAATCATGCAAATCCTCAAAATACACCATATAAACATTTTTTATCCTATTTCCTACAAGCATAATCTTATTAGACATAATGTCAACTATTTTACAACCATTAGACTCAAAAATGACATTTAGACCACTATCACACAATTTAGTTAATACTAAGTAGATTATGCTTAAGACTGTTGATGTAAAGAACATTTTTAATAAGATTTAAAGAGTTTTTACCAATAGAGCCTATTCTTTTTACTTTTCCTCTAGAGTTGTCACCAAATATAACTACACCTCTATTTTTAGGCTTCAAATTGACAAAATGGCTTTTATCACCTGTCATGTGCTTTAAGCATGCACTATCAAGGTACCCTGAGTTTTTGAGTGAATTCTCCACCTTAAAGTAATGCTCCTTTTCCTACAAACATAGAATTAGACCTTGATTTTTTGTACCCAAATTCTTTTGGGTCCATAAGCATTAGTTCCTATAATTTTAGTCTCTTTAGGAATCCATTTTCGAAGGATGTTTTTATCTTGAAAACTTATGAGTCTTTTGGGGACCCATATACTTTTAATAAGTTTTCCTTTGTGAAAATTTTTGGGACATATATGTTTATAGAAATTAAAGCTAGTTTTAACAAAGTTTTGTTTTAAGCTGTCTCCTCTTAGAAATCTTTTTTGGTAAAACTTTGTTAGAGTGAGATTTTTCACTCTTAAACAACTCAAGTTGCTTTTAATGATCATCATGAACTTTAGAAAGAAAATTATGCAAGTCAAAATTCTTTTTCTCAAAACCATTTATACTAGCTTGCGTACCATTTATTTTACTTTTAGGTTCATGCTTGACTTTAGAGAGTGAATTATTTTCATCTTTTAGTTTTGAAATAGTTTCTCTATATTTTGAAACCATTAATTCAAACTCCAAACCCAACTCATCATAGGCATATTTTAACTCATCAAAAGAATAAAAAGTTCAATTAGATTATTTAGAAGTTATCTTAGAGTCGTCGATGGCCAAAAAGCAAAGTTGGCTACTTCTTGATCTTTATTATTAGTTGAATCTTCACCACTCAAAGTAGCAACATGACCCTTGAGTTTTTGTTTGTTTGACCCTCTTTTCTTCCATTGAGGGCAATCAAACTTGATGTGTCCTGGTTTCTTGCATTCATATCATATGATGGGGTCCTTCTCCATGGTAGATTCAATATTGAGTCTTTCCTTCTTTTGGAATTTTCTTCCTTTGTTTGACCTCATAGAACTTCTTCTTTTCAACTTTGCATTTTCCTTTATTCACTCATTTGAGTCTCATTTCATGAGTGAGCAAAGAACCAATTAGCTCATCTAATGAAAGATTCTCCAAATTTTTAGCTTTATTTATGGCTGTAAATTTGGCATCCCATAACATTGGAAAGCTTTTAAGAATTTTCCTTACTACCTCTTCATTGGAATAGGTAAATTGATGATGATGGTGAATCTATTAGACATAGATTTGATGTCTTCATTGGGCTTAATCATAAACATCTCATAATTGAGAGTGAGGATTTCAACATTTGATTTCTTGACTTGATCTGTACCCTCATGAGTGACCTCCAATTTATCCCAAACATCCTTGGCATGGGCATATGATGATACCATAGTATACTCTTTCGGACCAAGTGCACAAAAGTGAGTGTGGATGGCCTTGGTATTTAGTTGTATACTTCTCCTATATTTATCATTTCATTCATTCTTACTCTTTAGGACTGAAATCTCTCCTTCTTGCTTTTGAGGTATGGATGAATCATCCATGATAATATCCTATATGACAAGATCGTTGGCTTGTATGAACAACATCATTCTAGTCTTCCAATATGAATAATTTGCACCATTGAAGTAAGGAGGTTTACTAATGAATTGAGACTCACCAACCATAATGGAGCTGAAAAAAGGCGTCATCTTGTGTGGTCTGAATAGATGGAAGTTGAGCTACATCGAGGATCTTCTCATGGTTGTTAGACTGTCTTTTAGAGATTAGCTCTGATACCAATTTTTAGCTCAATCAATTAAACTAAAATATCCAAGAGGAGGGTGAATTGACCTTTAAAAATATGAAATAATGAACATAAAAATTTAGAGTGGTTCGGCCCCAATTGCCTACTCCACTACTTTAGCTTTCCATAACTAAGGATTTCCCAAATCCACTAATTTGTTCAATCTTTGAGGACAATGTTTAACCTTACAACCCTCTTAATATTTTTACCCCAAGTATTAAGATAAATCCTCTCAAAGAATTACAAATAAGCAAACAAAGATATAATCCTAATAAGATCAGAATGTTTGCCAATTAAGCACAAATAGACAAGAATACACTTGAGCAAAAGAAATACAATAAGAGCTCACAAGTGTATATAAGAGAATTGTGGAAGTATTTAGTACAAAGGTTATTTGATTGATGATTTTTGCTTGAATATGCTTTCTTGTTTTTTTATGATCTTTTGAAGTTGGTATTTATTCCCCCTAATTCATGTGCAACCATTGGGGTTGTTGTCGTAGTTAATAGAGTCGTTGGGGATGTGAAAACCAGGGAATTTAATACACTTGTAACAGCGAGTATCAATACAAGAGAAAACAATATAGATATTTGTTATAGTAGTCAATGTGACCATTGAAGTTTAAAGATCGATACCTTATAAAAAGGTATCGATACAAGATCAATACTTAATTGGTTTTATGAGAAACATAATGCCAATTTGGTATCGTTTATTTGAAGGGTATCACTATTCCAAAAATATCGATACTTGGCCAAAAAGATATTCATACTTTTTGGCCTAGAGCAATTCTGACTTGTTTTAAAAGTAGTTCTTTTATTAAAAGACTTTGAAATTGGTTAAAATCATTTTAACTTGATTTTAAAGTTTTTTCAAAATTTTTCAAAGATCTTAAAGTAGATATTCAAATTTTATCTCTTAGACTTCAATTTGAAGGATCACTTTATCAATTTTGTTCAATTTTAACTTTTAGTCAAAAACACTTTAATTTATTATTTTAAAACATTTTGTCAAATAAAGCTTAGTTTAAAAAGATACAAATGCAGCATTTTCCAACAAGCTTGAAACATCTTTAAAATAGAGAATTTAAATGTTGAAAGTCCAGCATTAAAATACCCAACAGATAGCATCAAAATGTCATTTTGGAATAACATAAATAGTACAAAATGGGCAACATTTTAATATCATTTGGGGGACATAATTATAACACTTTAAACACATTTAAGTAACACATTTACACACTTTAATATCATACTTGAACATCCCAATTAAACCTTAAACTCATTTAAGAAACATAATTTATCAACCGTGTTTGAACGCATTACAACATGATTGAGCAGACATAATTAGACATCATTAAGTCAAATAGCAACAGCTTCATTCATCACCAAAAAATAATTTAAAATCAAAATGACGAATTAAATGTGAACTTGAATCAATATGCTCTATAACCAAGAGTTGCGTGCTAATTAGACAGGGGCTTAGGTAGGAAATTGGAGTTAAAACCTCAACACTTACCATTTAGACGGTTTTAATTCAGCATTTACAAGTTGATATCACAAGCATTCGGTAGTAGTTTTCAGCAACAAATTTAAGCATTTGATTACCAATTCTTCTTCTTCTTCTTCTTCTTCTTCACTTCTCACAACAGTTGCTAATTGAGAATAAAATGTTCTTAAACCACAAAAACTTGGTTTAATAACTAGTATAATTGAACCATACCAATTGATCGACTTTTGCATACGCATAAACAAACGATTTTATAAAACAAATTTAAAGCGCAATTTTACTATAAGAGTATAGGTCAGTTGTAATATTTGTAGTGTTACAATAAAACACCAGAGTATTCCAAGGATCAAACCTAAAGGAGTTGGCAATTTAGCGATTTCTATTCAAAAGTGCATGCAATAAAGGAGTCTAGCTAGCTACTCACTAATTGCTAAAGTATGAAAAACCATTAATGAAGTTAATTAAAACTAATTACTTATCTAAGACAAAAAAAAGGACTAAATTTTAAATAACGTAAAATATAAAACTACTAAATACAATAACAGGTAGAGGTTGGTTAATTTCCATGTTGTTAATTAACCCTCGAATTAGGGATATAAATCGCTCACACTCCCAAATTGGCTCCATTTTACCTCTTAGTCTCAACGTTACCAACTTAGATAAATTACTCTCATTTATCTCTTGATCTCACCGGCACCCGAGACTAAAGAATTGGTGCCTGATAAGATCTCCTTTTGCTCTAACTTATCTTGATCTTCCCTCAGGGTCGTCAATCTCACGTTTTCAGGTTTATTTGATTTAGTCCAGTTTTGTGATTTAGTCCTCAAACTAAAAAACTAACCAAAAAACATTTCCATCAACCAACTAGGGTTTAGTTACCCATTATAATATTAAAGCTTACAAACATCAAAGAAACAACCATAGAAGTCATTAACATAAACTTGAACAAAAAAATGAAAGCTTTGATTTTTAACTTCATAAACGTAAATGAAAAGCAACTAACACAAAGATAAAGAAACAAGAACACTAAAGATGAAAGCTTTAACATATGAAAAGAAAGAAAACTCAAATAACATTAACTCAAATATTAAAGAGTGATTAAAACTAAGTTTAAAGTCTTTACCATGTAAATAAAACTAAGCTACAACAAAAACTAACTTAACTATAAAGAAGAAAACTACCCTACTCCTAAGTTAACCCTACTTCTTTGACTGGTGGATATCGCAATACCCAAAGATGATATCGCGATACCACTGAAGGGTGTCTCCAATCTTCTATATTGTTGGATGTATCATCATTCCAAGTTGGGGATATCGAAATACCCTTTCCTTTGGTGTCATTCTCGCTCGTTTTCAACCTCCAACATGTCCCTACACCACTCAATTACACGTTAGTCCCCCTAATGGAGCTATTGGCCAAATTGGGTCACAAAATGAGCAAAAATGAGACATTTTCACTTACTAAATAAAAATATAAAAATTACGATAAACTATGCAAAAGACACTATTTTGCTCGAGAATAAGCTCCTTAAATATGCTGGGAAAGCCTAATTTCCCACATAAATTTGTGGTAGATCACCAGCATACAGAAATAAGAATTATTTAAAGCATGAGAACTACATAGTTACCACTTGGAAAACTTATCAAAATTTTCCCTCAAACCCAACCTGTTCTCATGTAGTTTCTTCTCTTTCTTTCTACCACTTCCCTATCATTAATAGTATAACAAAGTGCTCTTTACACATAAGTCCTTAACTTGCTTGAAGGACTTAAAGACACCTTAGCCCCTTACAAATTTAGCATATACTTAGTAGGCGCATCATGCTCAACCAACATTCTGAAGCGTACTCTTTGCTTGTAGTATTCTTTCTTCAATTGAGAATAACTCTTTAGATATTTCTATGTGCGAATACTCTATGCGCCAAACATCAATTCACCAAAAACCTGAAAATTGGCAAACTAACCACCATAGTACGCCAAACAAACAACTTCATATTTACTTGTCTTCTTCTCGAATCTACCAAATTTAGGGTATGACACTAAAAACCCTTAACCATGTCCCTAAACCCTTCAAACTAACATTAAACATTTTTGTAGGCACCTAATCCTAAATTATAACATTGGATAAATGCATATAATTTCCTCCTCCATAATATAGCTTCAATCTATTATCAATTCAACCACTAACTTTAATCAAAGAAGAACTAGACTTTTTTGTTTCAAATCCTTATGTGAGAATGGACTTCTAGAAGTATTGAAACATCAATTAGGTATGAAGCATCCTTTAATCTTAATTTAAATTGAAACTATGGGTTATGATAAACCCTACTTACGATTAGGCTATAGAGTGTCTTGATACCTCAACATCGCTTGAGCACTTATAGAAGACCATGGTAGTGAAAAGTATCCAAATTAAGAGAGTCAGAGCTTCCGTCTAATTGAAGTTATTCTTTGTGGGAAATATTAGATTGGACAAAAGATTGTAGGGTAAAAAAAGTTAGAGCAAATATAATTTTGATAGGAATAAATCAAATGACATGATTTATGGTCAAGTGTCAAGGAAAATGAGTTAGACTTTAGTAGGGTAATGAGTTAAAGGCTTATGGCTACCAATGGACAAGGGTTTTGACCATATAAGGTAATATTGTTTACGAACTTGACAAACATCATAAATGAGGTATTTAATACTGAAGTCGACTCTGATGGGTGTCAAGTTCAATGCACCGTCTAATGCATTCACAAAAATTGACAACCATAGGTATCGAGGTTTATATATTGAAATAGGGTTATAGTTTAGGGTTTCAAGAATCTCTATTATTGTTGGTAAAGAAAAAAGTTACTAAAACTTGACACCTATTGATGGCGAGTATAGTGCCATAATTTAGGGTTAGGGTTTTAGGGATCCTCACCAATTGGTATTGAGGTACCTAATCTTGTTAGAGATTCCTTATTAATTGAATCATTTGATAAATGCTACTGGATTTACAATGAAAAGAGCTTGCCACCTATGGGTGTCGAGCATAGTGTTTTTCCAAAGGTTAGAAAGTCAACACCTATGCCTTCTCAAGTTCAATACTATAAAAATGTCATATATGATTATCAAGTTTTTGTATACAAAAGTCTATAAATATTACTAAAACCATCCCTCCTCCCTCATCCAACACTCATATCAAAATCCTAAAGCTTTATCCACTTCCATCATCTTAAAATTCTTAATTTAAGTATTAGTATTTAGGGCTTATGGTTTAGGGATAAAATCACTCTGAAATTTTGTTTGAAAAAAAATCCAAATTAAAAAAGTGTTCATAAGCCCACCCAAAACAATTTTATAGTTGAGGGGACAGGTTCAAATTTTATAGGGTTTAAAGAAATGTTTTATTTCCTATTGTTACAATTTTCATCTAGTGTTACTAATTTGGCATATTGTTGTTTGATAGATTCATTCTAATAGTGATTTCAAATTTGTAACACGCTTTAGTACCAAGACAACAATCTTCCAAACACCTATATAACATTTCGCAAATGGATGTTATGTGTAATTTGCATCATTTTTTCGATTCGACTTGTACTTCGCATCGATGTGGTGGTAGCATTAGATTAACTCATTTATAGATAGAATCTTCATTTGAATGGAAGATCCTCAACAACTAATTGTTCTATTTGACATAAAAATATATTTCAGGTTGTATTTCTTGTAATATAATACACCATATGAGTTTTTTTGCAAGCTTTTTTACAAAGGTACTTTTTTCTTTTGTAATTTTTTCCAAGGTTTAGTCAAACGGGTGTATGGTTTAAGGTTCAATTTGTATTAGATGTTGCTATAGGATTTTCTTGTCCTCATAGTTTATTGTATATAAAATGTGATGTTGTTATAAATATTAATCCACCTCATACATTTTTAGATGTCATCATCCCCGCCATCCTATTTTTTACCCTAATTATTAAGAAAAAAGGGTTAAAAAAATCTTTCCCATAAAAAAGGTTTAGGCGAGTAGGAAATATTATCATATTGGTATATGGAATTGAAATGGTTAATGATTAGGGTGGTATGTGATACAAACCTTCATGGGGATAGGAAACATTGCTAAACTGGTATACGAAACCTCTTCATATAGTTCTTATAGAATAAAAACATTCTTACCGCCCTAAAGAAAAATTTTACACGATGCAAAAGGAGCTTAGGTCAAAGAAGTTAAAGGAATACTATGGCAAAAAGAACTATAGTGACACAAGCCACAAGACATCCGCCATTTACATTGGTATGTGGAAATGCAATGGTTATACTTGTGAAAATAGGAATTAATTCCCTATGGACAAAGTATAAAGATGTGAGTTCCAATCAAAAAGATTTAAAGTGTAATCTAGATCTATTTGAAAAAAATTGATAAGAATCAATGGTCTTAAATGTAGCAAGAGTGCGACAAGTACGTAGCTCGATATTACGATTAAAAAGTGAAGCACAAGCAATTCCAATTCGGAGATTTAGTGATGCACAACAACACTGAAAATAATCTAACTACTAAAAGAAATAAGTTATTTTCTAATTAGGAAGGCTCATACCTAGTGTCACATGCACTAAGGCATGAAGCCTAAAGTTAACTACTCTAACAAGCAAACATGCAGGAAATACTTGGGATGGAAACAACTTGAAAAAAATTACTATATGTAAACATTTATAAATAAATAAGAACCACCATTCTTATAATATTTATATTTTTAAGCCCTTTTCACTTAGTTTTTTTTAATTCTTACATAAATGTTAACCATTTAGAGTCAATTAAGGTAGTTTTCATCGTCGACATTATTCACATTTTCATTATTTTTGTTATATTTTATGTGTTTTAGGCATTTAAAATTTAATAAGTTTTGTATAGATTTTTTTTGTAGGTTAAACCGAGCTTGGAATACAAAATCAAGCACAAAACGAAGGCAAAACAAAGAAAACTGGATCTAAGCATGAGGACATGGACGCTACGGTGCCTAAGCCAGTGAGTTGGCTAAGTTTTTGCATGGTTTTTGCTCTTTTCAATCCTTGACCACCAAGTACTAGTTGTAACCCTAAAAGAGCCATACAAACACCTATAAATAGCTTATTTTAGGTTAGGTTAAGTATGCTAATGGTGGAGATATTCTAGGTTTCTAATATTTTACTTTATTTTTTTTGTTTTGAAGTCGCTTAGAATTTTAGTTCTTTTTCATTTTCGAGAGTGATTGTGCCAAAGATTTGCTTGTAGATTCAATCAACTCTTGGATCAGATTATTGAAAAGTCTTGTGCTTCAATCAAATAACATTTCTTTTCTCTTTTCTTTTCTTTTTATTTTGATTATGTTCTTATTTATATTTGGTGTTTATTTGAATTTCAATATAAACTATTTTTTATAAGTGGTGAAGATATTGTAGGTTAATGGATTAATAATTGAAATAGATAAAAGATCAATTCAGTTTGTGACTAGATTAATTATTCAATTTGCTATTCATAATTAACCTAGGTAACATTTGGGTTAAGGACAAAATTGGATGAGAGTGCAACGAGATGTTGGTTTAAGCTTAGTAATCTAATTGAAATGTTACCCAACTCACTAAGATATACACTAACTATGAGGTTACATATAAGATATAAGCCAACTTAGGTAGTGAGGGATTGATCATAATGACGGTCAATAGTTTAGTTAATTCCTATAAGCTATAAACCAAGTTAGGAATTCTCAAATGCCTGTAAGCTATACAACAACTCAGGATACCTACACTTTGTTGGAAAAATCCAGTTAAGAAAACGGTTTACAATTACTACAGAAGATTAAAATTTTCAAAATCGAACTGGTTTGTGATATTTATAGAAATAAACTTGTACGAAAAAGTACTTGTGTTTTGTGTGAGACGGAATTGAGTCGATCCTAGCTTTCAACCAAACGGTCTTCTCTACTATCATCATACCTCGAATTGCTTAAGTGTAGGCTCGAGCAACACAAACCAAACCCAGAAAAGAAACGATGTAACTGCTTTTAGTAAGAAAGTAATTTCTCTCAATAGAAACCAGCAAAGATCGTAATTCCCAAAAAATAGAATTTATTATTTGCTAATAAATCATCACTATTTTCTAACAGAATAACGATAACTACATAATTAAGCAGTTTGTGTTTTAGGTTATCTAGTGTCATCTATTTATAGGGAGAGATAGTAAAATCCTAGTTGAACAATTCCTTTACAAATAATATTTATTTAATAGATAACACAATCCTACTCCAATCAGGTTGCCGCCCCCTCTCTTAGTAATGAGGGGAATTTGGGTCTCTCAAGTATTTAGTCCAATTATATGTATTTTCTAGACTTTTGACTCATCACTTTATAATTTAATCTAACCTAATAATTATTTTCTATTTCCTAAAATAAATATTATTTAATTTAATTAATTAATTAAATTATTTTCCCAATTCTAATTCTGTCAAAGTCATGACAACTTTACTTAAAAGAATTTATGAGGAAATATATTTAATTTTCTTATTTATCAATTCATAATGACTAATTAATTTAATTCTATTTTAAAATATCAATTATTTAATTATAATTAATTAAATAATAATTCAAAAATCTTAAATTAATTCTTAATTCATTTTTATACTT
Organism: Gossypium raimondii; assembly: GCF_025698545.1. NCBI lineage: Eukaryota > Viridiplantae > Streptophyta > Magnoliopsida > Malvales > Malvaceae > Gossypium > Gossypium raimondii. Next base: position 10,216,038 of record NC_068568.1, read on the forward strand.
AGCTAGAAAATAATTTCATTTGTGAATGCGACTCATTTCTCTTACTTCATCATTTTCATTTTTTTTTCTCTCCATTTGGTTCTAAATGGAATTCATTTATGGTTTCCACGAGCTAGTGGAGGGACTGATTGGACATATATAATTAGGGCTCAAATTATATATAATTAAGTTCCAATTTTTCGCCTATTAATTATAAATTTATTTAGTCACGAAGTCATTCCACTATACTATTTTGGCTGAGTCTGCCTAATTACATACCATTACGGAAGTTACTTACTAAGTGCTCATCCAATGACATTGTTATAAGTATGTTAGCCTCATAGGATATCCTTAATCTCTTTGGGATAAATCTGTGCTCTCAATATAATTCTATTTTATCTCATGGTAACCATTATATCTTCTTTCACAAAAAGTCAATTACTATCAAATAGTAATCAAGTCATTTATCACAAAGACAAATGGATCGTGATCACGTTTACTTTTCATCTATCCTGTAATGCCAACGAGAGGATATCATTGACTCTTTAGTTGGGTATGAATTCCACTATTGTGAATGATGCTACATACTGCAAAAGTTATATATACAACACACCAGTTTTTTATTCTTTATCTATTTGAACGTACGCATTTACTTACATCAAAGTACATGAGTCAGGCATACATAGTCCATCATCCACTCAAGACTAAGATATGTCACACTATAAGCGTGACAAGTTAATAAATCCATAAACATATCTAAAATCTATTCTACTCGGGTTTTATCCGATGTATAGTCAGTCCAGTTAGTCACATTTATGTCTCTATCTTCTCAATGTCATCCACTCCGATGCTCAAGACAAAGCATCTCCCTTGTGGACTTGATAGACAACATATTAGTCTTTTAATCATTTTGCTTGTTTTTTATTAAATTAAGGATATGTTTAAATTATCTACTAATACAAGTTGCCTTATCATATTACGATCCAACCACATAATATCGCTTAGTATTAGTTGCACATTAGATAATCAGTGAGTCAATCAAGGTAGTCAATACCATACCGGTGGATGTACCATTTTTCTACTGTATTAATTTGTTTCAGTGTATCATTTCGGATTTATCGCTATTTTTGTAAAACATTTGATATATGCATATAAAAGGTATTTACAAATATCAAATAATGAGATTAAATAAATCTCAAATATAAAATACTCATAAAAATAAAACTCGTTGGAGTTGTAAAGAAAAGATTTTATAAGTTTCACAAAAACAATCCATCGTTAAACAAACTCAAAATAAGCACGTAAAAGAAATTATTGCATAAATTAAACAAAAAGATTGTCTCATTCTATGCATATAACAATTCATAATTCAACAAATTAAAAATATATTTATAAATTATATTTTTGGTACAAATAAATAATTAAAATTAAAATTAAAATTATATTTAAATTTATTTTTCTTGGTGCCAACTAGTACACCATATTCCGACTGATATGGGCGAAATCAACCCGTACGGCCAGTACCTATTGGAATTTGCACTGGAATGAAACCTAAAGTTTTTTTTGTTGCAATTTACTATCAGAATGGAGAGTTCCAGTTAGTATGGATGGTATCGAAATGGTACCAACTACTATGGAGTAAATATTTAATTACATTTTGTTTTGCGTGAAAAACCCCGTTGAGGACATTATATAAAGAATATTAATGTAAACAATGAATTAAACCATTTTATTTTTATGAAAAAATAAAAATATAAAAATGAATATACTACACTTAAAGTATTAGATCCAACATTGATTTCATCTTAGTTATGAACCCTAGATGCATTGATAACCTATATAAATTATTAAATTTCATTAATTAAAGATTTCTTCCCGCTACATCTATATGAATTTTCAGTTACAAATAATTTCTATTTACTTTTATTATTTAGTTAGAGAGTAAAAATTCCCTTTTTTTTTTGTTTTGGTTAATCTTAGTTTTAGATTTAGTAATTAGTTAGTTTAATTAATTAAATTGTGTTACTTATTTGTTTATCAATTTGATTCCAATTTGTCTGTGAGTTGGATCTTCAAAATATTATTTTAATAGAATTATTTTGTTATATTACTTCACAATGATCCTGTATACTTACAAGTAGTTGGAGAAAATGTCAGTTATTTTAAGCTTTAAAATTATTTATCATATTTTACTATTTCTATCTTCACTTTTCTCACTTCAAGTTTGTAGCATTGTTCCCTAGGAGAACAATAATCAAATTAATAAATTACATAACTTGGTGTTTTTAAAACCGACTTAATAATTAGCTAAGTTTAGTTTGGTAGTAGAACCTAATTTAGTTATTCTCTGCTTTGTTGTTCTTTTATTTTCTACATTTAGTGTAAACTCTTTTTCTAAAAAAATGGACATGATTGTTGGAGGAAATAGAAGCCTTTGGGATCACATTTTTGCTCTTCAGTTGGACTTGAACTCTAGTATTAATAAACCAATCATAAGGGTAGATTGTTTTGAAATAAATCCTGAAATTATTCGTCTCATAATATCTTCATGTCAATTTAGTAGTAACAAGGACGGAAACTCAAGTACCCATTTAAATTATTTTAGGAATATTTGCACAACTTTTAAAATTTGAGGGGTTGGTGAAGATGAAGTACAATTATTCTTCGCCCCATTTTCACGAAGCTAGGATATACTTGGAACAACTTGGGATGAAACTGTTTAAAAATTCATGAGGAAAAGTGTTGGAAGTTCATGAGGAGGTGTCATACTTTACGCAATTAAAAGATGAAAAGGTTTAAGGAATTACTAAAGCAAGGGATCCATTACGGTTTCACTGAACCTGAATAGACGGTAACATTTTATGGATGACAATGGACGGAAGAAATCTTTTAACTAAACCACTTAATGAAGTGGTTGAAAGGCTAGAGATTATCCACCTAAATGACCTCATCTGATCTTCAGAAAGTTAAACAAGATGAATAACTAAAAGAATTTAGGGAACCATAAGTTTAATGCAACTATTCACTCACTTATCTATTCACGTAACTTCCAAAATTATAAGCTTAAAAAAAGTTACCTATTTTTAATAAAATTATCTCTTTTTTTTATGTAAAAGATTCTTTTTATAAATATATACACGGTAGGTTACAAAAATAATAATAATTCTTATGTGGCGTGCTTCTAATCTGCCATTTGTCACTATACTATTCTACCATATGTAATTGTTTATTGTATTTAAAAAATGTAAATGTAAGTTAATATCAAATTTTAGAATTAAAAAATTCCTTAGTAATAATATTCATAACTTAAAAACAACAAACTATTTTTTTACTTCTAAATTTCGAGATTCCCTACTTCTTCAAAGTATTTTTATCAACTACATTATCATTGATTAAATTAAAAATTAAAATATTGCACCTATTTTGTATACTAAAATATGAGCTTAGATTTGATATAAACGGGGATAAAAAATTTTCATATTATTAAAAATTTGCACGTCTAATAATTTAAATATATTAGATATTACCGCAATTAATTTGATTTGAATATAAGTTATACTTTTAATATACCAATAAATTTGAAAAAAAAATTACAGAGGTAATATGTCAGACCCCAAATTTGGATAACTCAAATTTTAGGCACGTAGAAAAAAAAATGATTGTTCTGGCGCACTCTGAAAGTTAGTTCGCCAAATTGTAACTTCTAGTGAATTAATATTTTGGGTGAAGTGAGTATCCGCCCAATGAAGTATATCAGGATTCAATCTTCGACGTGTTCTTTAGTAAAGAAAGAAGACGACATATAGGAAGAGTAAACTTTGTGTATGTAACCGCCAAATGTATATTATGCTTAGTTTGTTCCAGTACTCTGTGAAGGGCAAGTCTTAGTAACTAAATTTAGTTATACACCAACTAAACAAATTGGACCAATGGCATTTGGAAAATACTTTCATTTATGCTTCTTTTGGATTCTGTAGGCCATTATTAAAGGCATGTTCTGAAATTTTGGGACACTTGTCAAATTCCAATAAATGGGAGTGAATTGTATATATGTGTAAGAAAGATTCGTGAGAAGGTTTTCTTCTTCCTTCAAAGTAATTCTTTAATTCTTTCTTTTCATAAGTATTAAATGTTATTGCTGGTTACTCTTCATATGTAAACTAGAAGCTAAAAATTTCTTTGAAAATACAAAGACGTTCTATCTCCTAGTAAGCCTGATAACTTTGCATGTTAAGAGTAAGATGCTATGAAGTCTATGGGTAGTAAGATATGAATAAGAAGCCTTGCATGGGGATTCTCTATAACCAAAATGTTAACAATTTGTCTGTAAATGGGTTTAATAGTGAATGCATGTTCTTTAAGCAATTGTTGCTGCTAGTTCGAACTGGATGTCTGAGTCTGGAGTTGGAAGCCGTTGTAGGTGAATTTCAGGTGAGTCTCTAATATTGACTCCTATAAGTTCTTTTAGAGAAACCTCTTGTAAATGATGTTCCAGAAAAAGTGAATGAGTACATGAATAATTGTTGAAAATAAGTATATATGTTCGAAATAGGTATTTGCGAGTCCAGAATATAATGAATTATGTGTGTAGGTGTGTGTGATTTTGATAAGCAACTAAGTGTATGTGCTTAGAATGAATACTGTGAGATATGACCGTGTTGATATGTGTGAAGCATGTAATGAAGTATGCTTTGAATTAAGAAGATGAGTTAGCCAACCAGAATGTGTGTATGATGAATGTGAAACATATGATTGGTAATTTTTTGGAGAATGGGGTGCACCTGAGTGTAGTGAGGTTGAGTTGTGAGTTGGTCACTGCAGTAGTATACGATGAAGTCCATTGGGATAATAAACACGAATTCTAATATGCAAGCTATGAAGAAAGTTCATATATGAACGTTTAAAGTATTAATTTTTTTTGCATACAACATAGATTTTAAAACAAAGCAATTTTTTTCTAAACCCCAACATTATATTGAGTAGCGGTTTTATAAGATAATAATCCCCTACTATATTTTATCTAAACATTGATTACAAGAAAATATATCCAAATTAGAATTTAAATTTTATTTGACTAGAATAAAAAAAGGAAATTATATAATATTTTGTAATTAGAATAATGTGAGTATAATAATTTTAATATGACAACAATTTTATATAAAAAGATTTTCTATGAAAATAATCCTAATATATATTATTTAAATTAATTTTTGCCACATGTCACGTTTCATATATACTATAAACAAACATATTTTTAGCTTTTAATTTTTACGGTTACAATGAAATCGTCATAATTTTAGGTCAAAATAGCAGTCATTGAAGAAAAACTAATTAAACCCTTTAAATCAATTTGATAAATTTTTAAAATTTTTAAATAAAATTGTTACCATGAAAAAAATAACAAAATAATTCCCTCAAATTACTTTTTTCCTTCCTTCTAAATATGGAAATAATTACAATTTGATTTTAAAAGAAAAGAGAGGAGTCAAAACTATTAAAAGCTGGATTGATTATGAAACTACACATGAGAAAAGATAAAAGAGAAGTAATTTTGTTTTAATATATTTTTATTTACATCATTATAATTAAGTCATTTTCTATGATATATTTGTAATTTTATTTTAAATTTAAAGATAACTTTAGTTTTAATTTTAATTTTTTCATTGTGATGCTATTTCAATTTTTTTAATTTAACAAATACTCAATTTATTTTGTTTTGTTAATATGATATATCATATTTTATTTGTGCTGTGTAAAACTTAAATTATGTTGTTACTAAATATTATATAAAATCAAATAAAGACGGAATCAAGAATTATTATAAAATAAAAGCACAAGGCAAATAAAATATATATAAAATGTAGATGGAAAAGTTAAAAAAGTATATGTTTTTTATTCAATCCTACTTCTCAAAATGCATTTCACAATTACATTAGTGGCTTTTAATTTATGATCATTTATCATAGATTACGATATATGCTGCAATTTTCTTTAATCTATTTAATTTCTTTAAAATAACAATTCAATATGCATCACAAACTAATTAGTCATCATTGAATCTGCAAATCTTTTATGAATTAGTGTCATAAATTAGTAGAACAACTTAGAAAATTACTTAAAACTATTTTAAAAATAATAAATGATATTATAATGTTATTTTTATCTTTTATATTTTATATAAAATCTTTAAATAAAATAATTAAAAATAATATCAAACCCGAAATTAGTGAAATATTATATATAAAATCTTCACCACTCTACCAATATTCCAATTGATAATAAATCTTTTATAAATATATTTTTTTTATAAAATCTTCAACATCTCATTTATTTAAATTTTATTAAATCAAATAAAACCAATACCTCCCCCACCCGCATTCCTCTCCCCCTTTCCATCTTCTCCCTCCCACTGTCCCCCCTCCCTCTCTCCCCATCTTCTCAAGTTTTTTTGCTCTGTTTGGAACTCTAGAAAAGTAGACCGAGAAAAGGACTGACCAGGAATCAAAGAGAAAAAGGAATTTTCTCAAGCTTTATGTGTGGCTTCTTTTTTAATAAATTCCGATCCAACTCCCAGAATATTATGTAAAAAATATAGCAATAAAAACAATCCTTCAGAGAAAAAAAACAAGAGGGGAGCGAGAAGGGGAGGGGGAGGGGGACTTTGAAAGGGAGAAGATGGAAAGGGCAAGAGGGAGGGAGGAATATTTAATATAAATATTATTATAAGTTTTTTAATTAATTAGATTTTAATGTAGTGGTAATGTGGTGCTCCTCGATTGGTTTGAACTCTTTTTAATGAATGTAACATTAAGAACTAATATTGGTTATAGAAATAAAGTTAAGAGATCTAATTCGACCAAAAAAACATTAGTATTTAACTTAATTTAAGAGCCTTTAATTCAAATAAACATAATTATTTGAATATGACATATCTAATATATCAATTATGCTTTTTAATTTTTGAATTGAGGTTTGAAATGTTCCAAGTCTTTGTATTTTACTGCATTTCAACTTTAGTTATACTTTTATTTTTAAAAATTTTGGTTTATTAATTTTTGAGAATTAAAAATTAAATTCAATTGTTAATACATTTAAAGTTCTTTTTAATTTTGTTGTTACACAATGGCAAAACCAGAAACTTTTTAGGGGCGAAATTAAATTATAATTTTTATGATAGTAAAATGTAATTTTACTATTTTAATAGCTTATATATTTATAACATTTAAAAGATTAAATCAAATTTTTATCATTTTAGTGGGATCAAAATATAATTTTATCTTTACTAATTTAAAATGTAAATACTTTTAAAGGGTCTAAATAAAAGTTTTTTTCATTTTAGAGGTCGAGACCCTTGTTAACCCTTAACTACACCCTTATTAGTATGATATTTTAAAATAAAAAATCATTTAATAGTCATATAATAAAAATATATATTGTAATGAATTTAAATTTAGCAAAAAAAAACATTTAACACTATAAAAAACAAAAAAAAATTATAGAGTTAATAGAATTACTAAATTCTTTAAAAAAATCTAAAATATTAATTCAAAATTACAACTTAACCTTAAATTTATATGGACGCGAGAGTGAGAGCGATTGTGGGGGCCTGTGAGAGTATTTTCTTTCTAAATCAAATGAGGAATAAAGGGATCATCCGTTGTCCCCTCCACCTTTACTTTCCCTTTTTTATTCCAATGAATAGATAGATGTATTATAGATAGAATTATTTAAGGCTTTGTCTTTCTTGAGTTTTGTTTGTATCGGTTGATTATCTAGACATTATATATACAATTTATAAAGTGGATGTGTAAATGTATGCAAGGTCTGTGGGAAAAACACACAGATTTGGGACAAAAATTCCAATTGTGTAGGCAGTGGCCCAGGCTTCCATCATCCCAAATTCCCTATCCTTGCTCCACTATGGGAACATTCACCCGTTGTTTTCAAATTTTGCTTTTCATCAATATCCATCTGGTATTGTGCCTGTTTATTTATGTGTGTGTCAATTTTTAGTCCTCCAACTTATTTGATCAGTCCCCACCAAAGCTCTTACATGCCCAGTATTGGATTTACTTATTTGAACTCCAAAAATAAATAATATGTATGTATGTATGTATGAAGTTTTTAAATATGTTTAAAGAATTTTACTTAATATCATATTAAATATCAAATATAATTATTTTAAAAAAATAAAACATTTAGTTAAAAAAACACAACAATCCACTATAAGCGATGTCTGCTTTCTCTCCAATCAATCATATATATGTATGTGTGTGGATAAATTATCAAATTATCCAAATTTTGTCTAATGAAGATTATAGTCTTGATTTGGTAGTATCAACAATTACAATTTAGGCAAACAGTTTAAGGGAGTAATGATTAAATTTTTTTGTTGGCACCTCAAATATCATAATTCAAACTTTAGTGCTCAATTTGTAGTTTACATGTGCAAGTTTGTTCAAAAATAAAGTTTCAAAGCATGAGATTATTGACATTGGCTTAGCCATATATATTGCAACTTGGGAGAGTTATTTATTTAAAATTGTAATTTAGTTCAGTTAATTTATAAAATTGGGGTCCACCAGGTTTAAGGAAAAAAACTATGCATGAGAATTACTGCTGTAAACACAAAGATTACATGTAAAATTAGCTTTTAAAGTAGCTCTTTTTTTAAAATAAAAGTATTTAAATTATCAATTATTTTTACTCCAAATATTTATTTCTTTTCATATGAGTGTGAAGTATCATAATTTCTAAATTTTACTTTTTTTATACAAATACCTAAAACTATCCAAAATCCCTTTCCAACCTTTAATAAGAGAATAATTCGTTTCATGCATACAAACTCATATCCTTTTGTACGGACAATAGTGTCGATGCTAACTCAATCGACGCGCTAATATATTTTATTTAATGTGATACACTAGTACTTGTAAAATAGAATGAAACAAAATTGATAATTTGAAAAAAGAACTTAGGTAGATATAAGCGTAGACACAAAGCTAAAGTTAAGCTGAATGGCCTTCTCTTGCGTCCATGGAGTTGGAGGCCAAAGATATTAGAGGGGTTCACATATGAAAAAAATAAACAATATTTACGTGGTGAAAGCTGATGACATGGAAAGCAGGTGAGGCTACTTTTCAGGCATGCAAACAAAGATTAGGAGTTTTAAGAGCTTTTGGATTGGGGGGGCAATTTTTTAAGTTTATTTTGCTGTTGTTTAGTGAACAACTGAAGATTCGGTAATCAGACTCAGACTCTTGCAGTCTTGTGTTTTTCTTCTCTCAAGCTTTTTTTTACAGTTAGAATGAGAATGAGCTTTCTTTTGTTTCTTTTTAAATTTCCACTTTTCTTTTTTTTTTTTAATCAATGGAAAAAGAAGAAGAAAATTCAAATCTTTATCAGCATTTAGAATCTCTAGTAATAATGTAAAATTATACCCAATATTTGCAATGATAATAACATGACCTTTGACACAACATGGTAGGGTAATTAATGTAACCTTATTAATGGAAATTATCATGATTTATGTTCATGTTTTGCATGTCCTTTTAACATTATAAATTCATTATAATCTATTCATCCACCGATTAATGATTCTGCTATAAATGGGGAACAGGTTTTACTGTAAAACATGCATCAGAATTATGGATTCCACAAGCTTTTTTTTTCTTTTTCTTCAATAATGGTGTCTTATTATAGGACTAAGATCATTATTGGCCGTAGTTACACAAACCATATATTCTCCTCCTGATATACTTCTGTTTGGAACATTTTTCCAGGAAAATAATTAAGCTGTAAAGAGCAATTCAGATGCAAATACAGGTCTTGTACTGTAGATAAAAGAGAAAAAGGTAACCTCCTCATCATTACCAAAGAATTATGAGTGTCAAAAAGGACTATAATTGAGTCCATTGGACCCACACGGAACACACAGCACATACAGATTAGTGTCTTTTTTATTTTCCCAATCCTCCTTTTTAAAAAATGGTTATAAAATACAAATGAATTATAGACCCACTTTAAGGGGGGAAAAGCCTTCAATTTGGACCCAACATGTCTTTCCGAGAAAACCCATTGTTCACATTTTATTTTGTGATCATTTGTATATGTCATAATAGTTTTTTAATAAAAGAAAAGAAAAGATGATTTATTAAATAAAAATCATACTTACAAGATAGTTTCTGGAATGGGTTAAACCCAATCGGCAGAGGCGGTAGGATACTGGCAGATTGTAGGTTCCTCCATATTGGACAATCATGGATTATCTGAATTTCCCTTTGCCTTTTGCGTAGCTCCACAATATTCCTGACCGGAGAGTTGCTGTTGTTACCTCCATTTACTGTGTTCAATAAATCGGCCAGAGCGTCATTATCACTTTCCACACTCGCTTTTCAAAATCCATTGGATCAAGCAATGTTTAAACCATCAAAAACTGCCCAGACTTTTGCCTGCGTTATAATACACATACCAATAAATCGGCTATACCCCAGTAACCATTTGTAATGCTCATATTTGAAGCACAAACTAAGAACCTAGGAGGGGTAAACTCAACTGATACTAACCTAGAAGGAATTAACTCATTTGAGTTAAATTTGGAACATCAGTCAACTTGCAAAATATTTTTGGATGCGGTTTAAGCATCTTTGGGTTGAGCCTGTTTCTTTATGGATCGAAGATATGAATCAAAGATATGTTTTTAAGCTTCACAAAGTACTTCAAAACATGTCAAATCAATTCATGAGCTCAAATTATTTGGCCAAATTTATTATGGGTTATTTTACGTCTTTGGGTTGAGCCTGTTTCTTTATAGATCGAAGATATGAATCAAAGATATGTTTTTAAGCTTCACAAAGTACTTCAAAACATGTCAAATCAATTCATGAGCTCAAATTATTTGGCCAAATTTATTATGGGTTATTTTACGTGAAGGCTTGGGATCAACATTTAGATCATATTGGGCAATTTGGAAGCATACCTTTCAAGTCAAACTTGGTCTCAATGAGCCTAAAGAGTATTCCGCCATAAGAGGGTTACTGGTCGTGAAGAAAGCAAGAGTTTAAGTTGAAATATAACACATAAGGATGGTTGATCTGTGACTCTTCATAGTTGGCCACCTAGAGGAGTATTTACCCCATTTAAATCCTTAATTTTCATGTATTTATTACATCAATCCTCTATTTTTGTTTGTTATGACACATTATTAAAATGTTTAGAGGGTTTCCATTACTCTATATGAGTTCTATTTACATAATTAGTAGATATTAATTAAGAGTATTTATTTATTTTAAACTCTTGCATTTTGGCCTATAATTAGGGATCTTAGGCCACCCTTTTTAAGAATCGAATAGAATTCAGTAAAAAAAATATTTAATTGGTGAAGTTTTGTTATTTCTTTATGAGATGCAAATAGTGTTTTAAGAGTTGGAGTGATTCGACTATTGCTTTCTTATGATGTTTTTACTTTCCAAGCCTTTTAGAGTAGCAAAGTTTTCAAACTCCAAAGCTCAATTATCGACATTTATAAAGGTCCTTCTCTTAGTGACTTTGCAGTGGAAATTCGTCTGATCATTAGCATTTTTGAGAGCAAGTCTTCTAGGGGTTCCATAGGGAAATTTTTTCATTTAATTTTCTATTTGGTTCTTCATTTTATCTTCTTTAATTTCCATTATTCAAAATTTGACATTCTTCTTATCTTACTCTAATTTTCATATTTGATTCATTTGATTGGGCATTTAATTCATTCATCCAATCCAATTTCATTCCTTAGTCGATTACTCATAAATAAGTCCTTCCTTTCTTTTCCACTTTCTTTTTATTTCTCGTTTAGATCTTTCAATTCTAATTTTTGTTCTTCTTTTCTTATATTAGATCTTGGGTTCCACATCCCCACTTTTCAATTCTCTCTTCGTATTAGACTTGACTGATTCAACATTAGTATGTATCCAATTCGTTGGAGGTGGGATCCAACTAACTTTAGTAGGCTTCATTTGTGAATGTCTTTGTTTATTGTGCCATGCAATCTTCACAAATTTAGCCAAAATCTATATCTTCACCACAAACATCTTATACATAATAGCGTTCATTGCTTAATACAACATAATTTCTTTGTTTTCACAAACGCCAGTGTATTATAACAAAGAACATCTTCTAGTTCACGTCCTTAAACTGGAAATTGAAAACATTGTTGATCTTTGCAATAACCTACACATCAATGGGCATATTACGAAACTTGTTATAGGATGCCAAAAAGATGAATCATGCCCATGTTGCATGAGCGACTTGACAATCATGTAAAACACAAAGACAACTCTCGAAACCATAACCACATAATTGATAGGACAAATCATTTGCAATACTCTTACTAGCCTTTCACTATTTTGTAATAGTGTATTATGAAGTACCAATCAAAGGAATTGTTTAATTCTTTGTGAGCCTTTTTACTTCCAAATCACTCTCCGAATACTATGGCATGGATCTCATTTCTCCTTTGAGAGATAGTTGTGCTCAGTTAAAACCATGAAACCTCCATTCTATGCTCATCGTCATTCCCTACTTGTGCATTCAGTGGAAGAATACTTGATATTTGAAAGACTACTGAATTGTCAAAAAGATAAACGAACTTATTCCATTGTCAATTACCTTGGTTGTGAACCATATATTTCACATAGTATTAAGAACAATATCATTTTTATCATAACAAACCTCACTTAATTTCTAGTAGTAATTTATCTATCCAAACTATAGTTTTCTTGTTGTTTCCAATAGACTAACTTATACTTACTTTCAACATACCACAAATCTTAGATAAAAACCTTCACACGTGAGAACAATTTGATATTTCTATGGTTTCCGAGCATCCACCACCAATTTTATATTTAATTCTCATTATTTGAACCCAAAAATCATCTATCTCCAATAAGATATTGTACCCGAGCTTTAACATGAATGATTCATCCTAGCTCAGTATTAAAGGTTCTCGTGTGCCATATGAGGAACCCTACAAAACTTCTTCTCCAACTTCTCAATTTCCTTACATAGACCTCTTAAAATAAAAGCAGTCTATATAAAATAGTTAAGAATAACCATGATTATAAATTTTGCCAGAGTAATTTGATCCACTAAGAATAAAATCTTAGCATTTCACTCACTAAGTCTACTCATTACCTTATCCATGATAAAAAAAAGTACTATCGGGTAACCCTTTTATGTAATAAAGTAATATCTGTGTAATTTCCAATATCTTCCATTCTATGAAACCCAAAACTGCTACCAATAAAAGTAGCTAGTTTCTTTTATGTATTCAATGAAAAAAACATTGTGTTCTCTAGGCATTTATTTTGTGACCAAAATACACACTAAATTGGTGTATATTTCTATGAATAGCCTCACCTTTTTCCCTCTCAACTTTTCTTAAATGTAAAAAAATGATCAATGAAAACTAAATGTGAAATAGGTGGGTCATTCCTAGACAACCGAATTGGATTCCACTTGCCTCTATAAATTACAACAGCAATAAGATGTTCTAGTTGCTTCATTCCAATAATAAATAAATAAAGAGATAAGGATCCCTTACTAAATTCCATGTGTAAATTAAATTTATCTATTAGAATCCTATTCCATATAACTTGTATAAATTCAAATGTAACAAGATTCATAATTACCCGTATCAAGTTAAATAGGAATCATGCATCCAAAAGTGAGTATTCTAATAAATCCCACATTGATTTGTCATGTCTTTCCCAAATCCACCTTTATTATCATCCATCCCTCATTGCTTTTTTTTGTTTGCATCATATGTATAGCTTCATGGTATTTAATATATTGTCAGTTATGGCCAGCTCACATGAAATAGTACAATCAAACCTGATGTAGTCCTTTTCTTTCAATTCACTATACTCTTTGTGATAACTTATAGAGAACCGAACATAAATTGACTGGTTGTGTACGCCCTATACCAAACCCTTGAGGAGGGCCCAAGAATGGCGTGTTACATCCTTTCATCCTTTTCATTTGAAAAACAGTGTTTGTGGAGAAGTTAGACTCTGCTAATAGTTAAACATAAAATAACAAAATTTTTAGAAGACCTAAAAAGAAGTAAACCAATACGAATCAAGGCTATAAGCTTTATTGTAAAAGTTAAGGAAAAATCATAGTTTAGCAAATACAATTTTAGTTACAAAATATCGCTCTTCAAAATCCTAAGCCTTAACGCCACCCTCATTGCCATGCATAATACATAATCATTAAAAGCATCACAACAGTAAATATCCTTTGGCATAGTCCTGGGTGAATCCTTCACTTCTTTAATGGTTCTTAGAAGGAAAGGTAGCAGAGTAAGTTTAAAGAACTTAGCAAGTTCTAGAGCAGACACTAAGATAACTATACATAAGACAAACAACCTTTCCAACTCAGTGAGACATGCAGTTCTCCCTTTGGCGAATACCATACACAAGTAGAATTTACACAGTTCACCCATTAGCGAATACCAAACTTACACAGACTTTATAACAGACTATGTTCCTTTGGTGCATTCACTACGCCCATGCATTCATGCAGACAACCTTCTCCATGTTAGCCAAAAACCCTAGTTCATGATTAGAGATCATATAATTCGTTCATTTTTTTTTTTGGTCATGTTTTGCCAATCTGGTTTGCAATAACACTTGCCCTACCAGAGGCTACATAATCATTTTCATGTATCGCGATCTGCCAGTTCAATGGTCATTTCATTGAAGGCAACGCCATGAATTCATTTCATTTATTCAGACCATATGGTTCCTTTCAGAGTAAAATCAGTATTGACTCAACACGAAGCAATGCTCTTATAACATTTATACAGATATGCCAGACCAGACCTTTCACAATAAACATTTGTTACTTTTGTGCAAATATTTCACTTTCACAAAACAGGCATACTTACCTTGAACAAAAAAAGAACAAAAGCATTACACACGCATGGAGTATGAAGGAACTCACCAGAAAAGTTCAGACAATAGGACTCTTGCGTTTACCTCAGGAGCTTTCAGGAGTTTCTTGAGCTATAACATCAAGAGTTATCTTATCAGACCATTTTACCATAAACTAAATAAGAACCTTAACAGAAAACCTATAATCTAAAAGTTTCTTCCTTTTTCACTTTTACTAACCCTAAAGCATAAAATCCTAAGGCCTTATAAATAACCATGAAAATAACTAAATTTTAATCGATATTTACCAGGTACCAACATAGATGGAGTTTGTTGAATACAACAAACCCAAACCTTTAGGCAAGTCTTAGTTCCAAAGTTTTTTGGGAAAATGCAGAGAAAGTTTTGATAAAAAATAAAGTTTGCCAAAAAAAAGCACAAAACTTGCTCAGAAAGCCAATGTTGACTTTATACAATTGCACACGAAAGGAAAACTTAGTGGGCAAGTTTATCCTCCCTACTACCCTTCCTTCGGTACCCGTGACTAATAACTTTCTCTCTTATCTTAAATGCATGTCCTTTCAATTTTAGAAATCTTGTCCCATTCTAACTAGTCATCTTTAGGCCATCTAAATGATTCAACCAAAACAATAAAATAATAATAAAGCTAATATTTCTTTCAAACTAAGGACTTAACACTA
This sequence comes from Gossypium raimondii, assembly GCF_025698545.1. NCBI lineage: Eukaryota > Viridiplantae > Streptophyta > Magnoliopsida > Malvales > Malvaceae > Gossypium > Gossypium raimondii. The sequence continues at coordinate 10,231,627 of NC_068568.1, forward strand.
AGGAATAAACATTAACATCTATCATCTAGGGTGGTGTATAATCTATAAAAGAGTCTACCGAACCACCAAGCTCGCCCTACATAGATTTTGCGCAGGGGCGTATCCATAGACTTCAAACACTTAGTCAATTTTTAACATCTTGCTCAAAATTTTATTCTATAAGCCTTTTTTTCTATAAACAGTACCTGAACTCTAAGGCTTCGCCGGGCAAGATGTTACAGGCTGAAATTATCAAATCAACTACAAAATTTCCACCTTTAGTATTAATACTAACAAAGTTCTTTTGAAATCTAGATTAAGAGGTTGACCCTCAAAGACCTTCCAAACCATTTTACAAATATCGAACCCTTTACCATACTTCACCAATTTTGAAAATTTTGAACATTTAAACCATCTCATCCTAAAGCTTTGAATGGTGTCATATCAAATAAAAACACATTGTACCTTATTTTAGCAAACACATGAATTTAATATTTCATAACCATAGCTAAAAAATCCTAGAAATCATATCATATAGACAGTGGTAATCCCTCAGCTATTTATGAACTTTGAAAAAACTTGATAGTCTTACATTTTATTGTTTCCTGATCATAGCACCAATCATCTCTATTCAAAGGAAAAACAATTATTATGTTTTGTTTTATTCTAGTTAAAGTACGATTATCGAAGTACCTAATATTTCTGAATCCATTTTCCAACCACTCATTTAACAAATTTTGTTTCCGTAAAAGTTCTTTTTAGTCTAGTACAATTTCTATTTTAATTATCAATATAGTATTCAAATTAACAAGGCCCTAGCTTCAATGTCTTTCAAAGGAAGCTTTAATTCTTTTCAATTTTCTACTAACCCATTTCTTTCTACCAATAAAATACCTAAAAAATCTTTATTCAATACACACAAATCATTAATAAAAGAAGATTTTTTTTAGTAATATTCATTTAATACTTCAATGGATTGTTGAAGAAACCATTGAAATCATAGTGATCTAACCATCCGTTGAAAAATCAAAATCGCTTAACCCCTTTAGATCTTTGATTTTACCCCACTAGTATCAATAATAGTATATAATCTAACTTTAATATTCAAATATGGTAAACCATGGTATTAGGACATTGGCTTTTCCACTTAAGATTAGTAGGAGATCTATCAAGTCCTTCTAAAATAATATAACACTAAGAAAAACATGGATATTTGAAGCTTAATTCTTAATTTTTTCATGAACATGAAATTTAAAAACAATTTACAATCATTTTAAGCATCGAGATCCCTATTTCTTCATACATGGTTATATAGAATTAAAATCCTCGACAAGGATCCATAATTTGTATATAGTTTTAACAAAAAAATTTAGATAATCCCATAACTAATTTCATCTTTGGATTTGAAGGATGCAATAAACAATAGACACAAAGAAGCTAATATGCAAACTTGCATGCTCTATCTTCAAACATACAAATTGGCTATGGTTATATATTACCATAACATATAAGAAATTATTTCAACAAATCCATATCCCACTTGAAAACCTTTTGGTTTTAACCTTATGAAAGTAATCAAAGCTAGGTTTCACTATTATTCGGTCTACTTTAACCTTACTGATATAGGTTTTAAGCAAAGCAACTATATCAGGTTGATATCCCTGAATAGGTTGCCTTATAATTCTATGGAACTTAAGGTTCATACAACCCTGCCAATTCCAAATAAACATATTTAATTGCATGATGAAAAAATTGGAAGAAAAAAAGTAGCTAAAACTTTAGGCTTCATAGTTGTTTCTTCCATTTTTTTCTCCCTTCATTAAAGGCTCTTTTTTTATCCCACGGTCATTCCTTTCAATTTCAAGATTTTCCACAATCACAAACATTGCTTCCTAAATGGGAACCTTCTACAACCCATTAAGCTTTACTTTTATATTTTTCCTTGAAATTTTTTTTTCACTTCACTCATTTTATTATACCCGAAGAAGGTGGTTCTGATGAAGAAGATCTATTGTTAGGAAAGGTAACTCATTTTTTCCACCTACTACACTCTTGCCATTCATAGGTTTCAAGGCCTAAATGCTCAAATTGGGCCTAACCTTTTAAGGGTTGCTCACATAAGGGTCAAACCTTTCAAGATGGTCATATAAGGGCCTAACCTTTACAAAAGTGCAAAAATGAATGCCAAACCATTCAAAATGGTCAAATAAGGGTCAAATCTTTATAAAAGTGCTCAAATAAAGCCAAAACTTTTTGAAAGTACTCAAATAAAGGCTTCTCAAATGTCTCATATTAGGTCTAAAACTATGTTTTATTATTCTTTTCTTTTTTTTCAAGCTATATATGATTCATCTATCATGTATTTTATTAGCATTCACCTAATTTTTACTCAAACTAGGTTGAACTGTGTGAAAAGCCCTTATTTAAGCACTTTTGTAAAAGTTAGGCCTTTATATGAACAATTTTAAAGGTTTGGCCATTATATAAGCAACCACTAAAAAATTGGGCCCTAATTTGAGCATTTAGTCAATTTTGAATTAGGGTTTGCATTTTCATCCACCTGTACAATGGTATTTATTGATCTATCTAGTGCGGAATATAAACAATGGGTTTGGCAATGGATAGTAATATTTGTTTGCTCTTTAGACTACACACAAGCTACAAGCTCAAAAGCCAGAAACATAATTATAGTTGTATCTGGGTCTTTACTTTACTCAACCACAACGTTAGTCTTCCATGTATCCAAAGATTTATTTTAGGACTAAACCTATTGAAAGAATAATCTACATTGGCTTTCCTTATCAGATTATCATTGTTCATGATAGTTACATCATCATCAAATGCCTTGTCATTCAAATTGTTATCCAAGTCAACAGTATGGTCAAATATAGTCTTACCATAAACCACTTTGTCACTTCCCTCTTTTACACAAACACTTCTCTTACCCATACATTATGACTTCCTATTTATGACCATTCATAGACCAAACTATTTAGTGGCTATTTTTTTTTCCAATTTTTGGTTCCATTGGCATCATCTCCTCCATAAAATTCATTTTTCATTAGATTTTAGCAACAGGCATCCTCCCTCATATGGTCATACCTACCACATTTGAAACATATGCATTTAAAGACTCATATTCAACTCATTATATTATATCTTCAATTTGAAATTTTTATTCCAATGGCTTTTTAAGATTGATACTCACCACCATACAAGTGAACCTTCCTCTAGCCATATTATCTGCAGGGATTTAGTGTCCTTAGTGTCGTGATTGCGTCTATGCATCTTATGTACTTGTAATTTTTCAAACAAATTGGTTTATTAAATTCCACCTTTATCTTTAATATCTATTGTATAATATCCTCAACAGTTTTTACAAGCAAAGCAAAATAAAAGCAAATATTAGCTCATTGATTATCTAATACTTAACTAATACTAAGTTGCATTATATGGTCAGATCATAATGGGAGTAGACAACTTGTATTAGTAGATAATCCAAATAAGTACGTAGTCTAATCGAAATAGAGCAAGTCAATTAAAATAATATTATGTCATCTATTAAGTCTAATTGGGGAGATACATTATCTTGGGTATCGGAGCTAATGACTCCCAGAAGATAGAAACAGATGTGACTGAATAAACTAATAATACATCGAATAGGACCCAAGTAAAATAAATCCTAGATTCGTTTATAGATTTATTCACTTATGACATTCAGAGTGTGGCTTACCTCAATCCTAAGTAAGTGGCGAACTATGTGTGTGTGGCTCGTATACTTTAATGTATTAAAACCTAAATTCAATTGGTGATAGAGTTGAAAGCTGGTATGTTGGGTATACGACTTTTACATGACATAACTTCGCTTACAAAAGTGGAATTCATAACCCAATAAAGGGTAAATGGTATCCTTTCATTGGCATTACATGATAGATAGAAAAGTAACTTACAAGAGCAAAAGTAGGAGTAAGGATACCTTCGTTATTTAAAGCCTGGTAGTGATTGATGTCCGCTGGCTATTAGTTTGTTGGTATTGGTGTTGGATGTCTCAAGTTGGTATTTACCAACATCTTTCTCTTTTTATTATATTTCTATCAACTGGGCAAAAAAAAAAAGATAGCATGTATCATTATCCATAATAAATATGTTTTCTCACTATAAACAAGAGATGGCTAGGGAATTAAATTAATTTCTTTGAATTATTATTTTAATTATTATTTAATTAAATAATTAAAGTGCAAAGTGGAAATTATATTAATTTAAATCATCATAGTTTCTTGAGAACAAGTTAATTAAATTAATTTACTCATAGATTCTAGTATAGTAAAGTCATCAGAACTTTAATTAGATTAGAATTTATTTAATTAGTTTAATTAATTAAATGAATAAATAATATTTTGGGCATATGAAATATATTTATTAGGTAGGATAAATTATGTGAGTTGGTTTAAAGACTAGATAACATATATAATTAATCCAATACATGACAAGGCCCTAATAAGCCTAGTTTAGAAGTAGGGGTGGCAAACCTAAGTCCAAAAGAAGGTCATTACATCTGCCTCTTATGTGCTCTCCTAGAGGAAGTTGATCTTTCTATTGAAATATTATTATTTCAGCTACACTCTGTTGAACTGAAACCTTTGTTATCTTCTCTATAAATAGATACTCAGGGTAGGTCAAAGGCAAATCACTTGAATCAATATTTTCTCAACATATAATAAGTTATTTTCCTAAATAAAATTTATATTTTGATAGAGTTCATCTTCAGTTTGTTGTCCTTAAAAAGTTCACAATTTTTTCATTGATTTTTGAATATATCCCACACTCTAGCAAATTGATATTGAGATTAGTGGAGAAGATCGAGTAGTAAAAAGCCAAGAACAACAAAGTCCGCCTAATCCAAAAACACAACTAGTCGGTTTAAAAAAATTAAAATTCCACTATGCTTACAATCACTGTTTTCAAACCAATTTTTCCAACACTATCCATCTTGTAATCAATATTTACCACTTTACCAATCATGTATCCAATTGCATGCAAAAAAATTTTTTTTACATAGCCCTTGATAAACCTTGCAAGTGAATCAAAGCAACCACATTGTTTGAATACGAGTTAGTAGTTGCGAAATAATCCATCCACAACTAAATTGTGAGGTATTGCTCGTAAACCATGTTGGATTTGGTGCCCTAAGTGTAATATATTCGTTTGTAAACTTGAATTTTTTTTCAAACAGATTGGTTAATAACATAAATTTATTGATTACATTAATATACTTTATATAATTGTCCTCATATGGTTTTTGCAAGCAAAGCAAAATGGAAGCAAATGTTGTTCATTCATTATCTAATGTTTAAACTAATACACTCCTAAACCCTTAGTCTAATCGAAAATGAGCAAGCCAATTGAAAGACTAATATGTCATCTACTAAGACAAGTTGGGGAGATTCTTCATCAGAGCAAATGACTCTTAAAAAAAAGAGACATAGATGTGACTGACTGGATTTATTAACACAACTTTAAGAGATTATTACTCTGTCGAAAAATAAAGAGAATTTATTCTCAACTATTAAATATATTTTTCCAGAATAACAATTCTTTTGATTTTTATTAAAGAATAGAGAATTTTCGTTTTCAACCCAAAAGGAAAAGAACTTTTTTCTAGTTTTGTGTTTAGATTCAATTGGTTTAAGCCCACACCAAAACTATTTGTGAAACGATAATAGTGTAAAAGAACGTTTAGTTGAAAGCTGGAAAACATCAAGGATCCGCTTATCTGAAAACACAGGTACGATTTCGGTGTAAGGTTTATTGCTATAAATATCTCAAACTGGGTTGCTTTTCAAAATTTTAATTTTTCGCTGTGCAAGATAACCGTTTTCAACCCATTTTTTTTTTCAAAACCACCCAAGGGTCTTCAACAAATAGCTTGGTCTAATCATCTAACAATTGAAATTTCACCATAAAGTAATCATCTTCTAGGTCATTAATTGAAAGGGTTATGAAGGCTTCTACAAAGCATACTTTTTATTCAGCAATGTGCAAAATCTGATTTTTCTCTCCAACAATCTTGATTAATGTTTCCTACATATTTTGATCTAAAAGAATGAATCGTATCAAGGAATTTTATTGAAGGCATTCCATAAACAAAATCAATCACATCAATCCCCTTCCAATAATTCAATATAATCACCTTCCAAAATACTCATCTCTATATCGACTCTATCTAGAGGATCATCCTCTTGTATTATAACTATTTTGTAGCCCTATCAGCATTAAAAGTTACCTATGGGTTACTTTGTTTGTCACAACCTTCAATAAAGAAAGAATTATTTTCTCATCTTTTTTTTATAATTTTTAATTTATGTTAAAAGAAATGCACCCAATTTCTTGTTTCTTGTTAAATGTTATTTGAGTTTTTTCCAATCAAAATCTAAAATTATTATATAGAATATAGATTCCTAGCTAATAGCTATCCCTTTTATCAAATTTCTTAGTATGCACACAAAAGATTCTATTAAAAATATCAAAAAAATGTGGAATTTAAGTTTTTGTATTTGAAAGTGAAAATTTTGTTTTGCTAGAATTTTGTGTGTAAATCCAAGTTGTCTCAAATTATATTGGATTTGAGACTAATTCTAGTAGAGCTAGTAGTATTTAAAGTAAAGCATTCCCAACAAGTTCACTTTCCAAAGTTCAAACTTTAATTCTCACGGCTACCACCTCAAACGACAACTTATTGACGAAAGTTTCTTTCTAATGTGGTTGATTCGACCATAGTACTTCAACAAATTTTTCTAATGTGCTACATTACTCTCAAAATGTCAATTTTGGTACATGAACTTAATTTTACCTACCAAAGTGGTACCTCCCTCTAATGGTGTTAATTTTTTTTCCTAAGAGTGTAAAAAGTCCTCGAACTTACCAAAAAAACAATTAAGACCCTCTTTTTCACTCAATTAAGTACTTAAACTACCAAAATGAATCAAAGAGACCCTTTAATTATTAACTTTAACAATTGACCATTAAAGTTAACTATTTGTTTTTATTTTCTTTTTTGAGTTATCACCTCCACGTGACAAGTCGTGGTTGCGACACATGTCGTAAAATGATAAAAATTGGTTTTTACTAAAAGTGTTAAATAATATTTAAAAATAAAGAGTATAAAAATTTATAAAAATTAATAGAAAATATAAAAAATATAGAAAAAATATTTAAAAAAATTTATAAAAATATAAAAACATTATAAAAATTATATATATAAATAAAGAAAAAAAATTTTAAAAATAAAACATCGTAGTAATTATAAGAAATAAAAATTATGATTTAATCATCACAAACATACAAAAAAAAATAGTGGCATCGTCTAAATGGCCCGTGATCTCCCCCTCCATGACCCTTTTTTAAAGGCCTTATTGTAACACCCCTCGCCTGACCCGTTCGTCAAGTCCAGGCTACGGATGCTACATTCGTTACCGGAGAAACTACAACCAATTTTCAGTAAAATATTCATATGCATATGTAATTCAATGCCAAACATATTCATTTATGGTTAAACAATCAAAAATCAAGTCTTAATCAAGCTTATAAAAGCTCTTTTGTTGACTCGAGCGCAAATTATAACTAAATTGCAAAGTTTTAAAATTTTAGGGTCGACGTCTTGACATCATCACTTCACTAAGTCAGGCCACTCGCCATTGCGATGCACTTACTGTCGGCCGATGTTGTGACGAGAAAAATTATTTGTCGGGACGTGAACTCTGTTTTTTGGAAAAAAAAATTAAGCCTTTTGGTACCTATTTCAAGCTTTCCACCAAATATACCAATTTATGCACAAAACATTTACTTTATCTGATTTAAAACATGCCAAAATCATATCAAATAAGCTTAATACACATATTCAACTTTTCAACAAGTCATTCATTACCTAAACATCAATTAAACTTAAACATTTTAATATCTTTAGGGCATACCAACTAATCATCCAAACATCAAACTTTACTTATCCTTTAACATCTTGAAACATACCTTTTCATTTCATTTATACACACTTTGGAAAATTATGCACATCAATCGCATATAAGCCTCAAAATATAACCATCAACTATCCAAATTAGACTACATTTCTTTATCAAACATCATTTAAGCATATTTGATCCCAAGTGTTCCATTCAACCATGTCAATCATGTTTAACCTAACTCACATTTGCATACATACACAATTCAACATCAAAATTTCCATGATTTTAACCATGAACTAAGTAGCCATCCATTTAACACATAAACATGTAAATCAACATAACATTCATATCCACTATTATGGTGTATATTTCAACTTAACCACATCATAACATTCCATATGACATTCTTATTACTATAGATCACCACATCATTAAAACATGTATTGCATATATTATCATCTTCATATATAAAATAGAACATCAAACGATTTTAAGTTACCAAACTTATCCAGATACTTTTTTCATTAAGGTATACACCAAAACACAAATATAAATGCCACAAGGTGATGATCTAAAAGGAATAGGAAAAACAAATAGGGTAAACATATATGATCTTTAGTAAGTTCATAGGAATTAAACAAAACTTACCTTACCATACCATCAAATACAATATGCTACCATAATTTGGAATAATTAGCTAGACATGGCAAAACACAACATCAACTAAGTGAGTTTAACATATAATCAAACCATATGATATCTCAAACATATATCAATCCAATTCCTTTTAGAATCAACATTTCAATATCATGGTCATGTTCAATTCAACATTTATCCATTCAAAACATCAAAATCATATCATTTCATTTTAATTTTTCATTTTATATTAACCACTTAACTTGATGAACTCTAGTAAATAGCCTCGGATACACAGGTATCTCTAATACACCAATTGCTCGTCAGAGCTGAATATATATATTCGTGTCAGGGTACTAGTCCAAGCTAAACTAACGACACATATGATTGCTTGTCTAAGTTGAATATAAACATGCCATGTAACATCTCACTCAGCGAAGCCCTAGTGTTCGGGTGTTGTTTTGAAAGTAAGAATTCCAGAATAAGTTTCGAATAAGTAAGATTTAGATTTATTTAAGAAACTAATATTTATGGGTACACCCCTAGGTAAAGCCCTCAAAGTTAAAAATATTGTTTATAAGAATAAGGTTTAAGAATTAGTTTTAAGTGTCCAATGTTAGGATTTGATTAAGTGTAAGTTACTTTTTAAGTGCACCAATGAGGTCTTGGCCTAGTGGATTTTAAAAGAACGAAGCTTATGGCTAACTTCGAAGAAAGGTAAGTATGTTGAATCAAGGAATAATGGTAAGATTGTATATACATATATACATGAATATAGTGCATAGTCATGAAGAAGAGCGATTGGCGAAGTAGAGTTCGTCCAAAAGTGGTGGTTACCCAAAGAATGGTTATGAGGTATCAATCCACACCAGAGGCATGCTTCGCTCTATAACCTATGTGGTCATGTACCAGTTAATTTGTAAGGTAAGTCAGTTGGAAACTAACCAAATGTGAACTAGAAGAGTTAAAGGCTAAAAAAAATCGGATAAGTTTCTTAGAAGTAGCAGATTTTGGATAGGACAACTCAATATTGATGTGACATTTACCAAGTTCCCATAGAGACTTTGGTTAAGTTAAAAGGACACTCGGGTTAAGTTAAGGGGGGTTATCTTTCTTCTTAAGAACTAGGGCTAAAGGCAGATAGAAATGCCTCCTGAAGACAAGTTTGAAACCTTGATTTGTACTAGTAATTTCCCTCCCATTAAGGTACATTCCCCAGTTATACTTGTTAAAGGAACACATATATGTTAGTGTACTTGAAGAAATAAGGCTTAGTGATGTGTTAGGGTTTAAAGTGGTGATAAAGGTTACGTGAATGGGTTCTAACAAAATGTCTCTATTCATTGAGAGTAGAGGAGGTTGTAGCATCTGGTTGCATGATGAATCTGGTGCCCAAACTATTGATTTCACAAGGAAAGGCTAGATCTGAAGTTTCAATTGCCTTCAAGGTTATCGGTGATTCCCTAAATCGACTCTTGTATGTATAAAGTATGTTTTAGAAACTTCTATAAAATGTAAAAACTATGAAACTGAAGCAAAGAAAGTAAAATGTGATGATTCTGATGGGTAATGTAAGAAGTGTGGACAAGAGAGCAAGTATTGCATGAAATCTGATGATCTGGGTCTAAAATATGAATTTGAATGATACGCATGTGTATATGTGTCTGGAAGCATGAATAAGTCTGGTGCGAATGAGTCAATGTATAATGTGTTTGTGTCTGTCTCCGCGGATTCATCTAAAAGGGTTCGTCGGGACTAAAAACACGAAACTCTAAAAGGATAAGTGCATGGCCATGGCACCTCTGTGAAATGACCATATCATGTAAGACCATAGCTGGGCTATGGCATCATATGGAAAACTTAAAGGACGGTTATTACCAAGTGTAATTCTCTATGTGTCCCGGGATAATGAGGAGCAAACCTCACAAAATGTAAGTCTAGACGAATTCCTACTGTCTAAAACACTAACAAGGAAGCTTTTGTGGCTATCTCTGTGAGAGGAACCCCTTTGTGGCAAAATTTTGGACAGGAAAGCCTTTGTGGTAAGAACTATATGAAAAGGAAAGATTTTGTGGCAAAATTTTGGACAAGAAAGCCTTTATGGTAAGTACTATATGAAAAGAAAAGCCTTTGTGGCAAAACTCTGGACAGGAAAGCCTTTGTGGTGAGCATTGAATGTTAAGGAATGCCTCTGTGGCAAAACTTTGGGAAAGAAAAGCCTTCGTGGCAGTTTCTGTTAAAAGGAACGCCTTTATGGCGAACCTCTTAAAAGGTTGCCTCTGTGGCAAAACTCTGAAAAGGAATGCCTAAAGAGGTTGTGAGCTGTGAACCATAAGGTTGGTAGGCTCATCAACAACAAACTATCCCTTACCAACTTGGGATGGTCACTGTTGATTGTGATGACTATAGCCAGCCTCGGGCTTGAGATGGGTTGGTTTTGTATTGCGTTCATCATTGAATATTGCAGTTGCTTATGCTCGGGCTGACTAATTTTGAATTCGATGGCTACTCAATGTTGTTTCCCTTAAGATAACTGAATACTCTTTGTTGGGATAAAAAAATTCTAATTTGTTGGCCTTAAACAAATGTATATACTGTGGATCCTTGTCCAACTAATGGTGTTGGATATGTTGTGAAGAAAAATTCTTAACGTTTTTACCAAAGTTCGATCCAATTTTTTTGTTCATGACCCCTATTCCCTTTTAGGCCAACCCATCATGTCATCATTCTAAAATTTCTTTAGGTCATTCAACTCCCTTAGGATAGATTAATACATGCTGAATTGGTGCAATATCCAATCAATGTGTTTCTATTCAATGATGTAGAAGTATATAATGCCCATGTACACGTTACCCAATATTTGCAACTCTTTAGTTATGCCCCTTAAGAGTATGACCTAAATGTTGTCAACTTAGTAAGGTGTCCATTGTAAACTACAAAAAAAAAGTATTTTAAGTTAACAAAACATTAAATGGTGATAACAATCAATTCAATTAAGTTAACTAACCTCTTGAGTTTTATATCTGTCAATGAAAATTCAGATCTATGTAAATTCTCAATAATACGTTATGTGATCTAGATTGGTCTTAAATATACAAATATGTTAACTAATTTATTAGACATATTGTAAAAACTTATAACTCAAAATTTATTCTAGAAGTTAAATATATTTTTACCTTCTCACCAACAGCAAAGATAATGAAAGAGAATGGATCAACCTTATAAATGGCAACAATCATTTAATTGATGTATTTTTTTATTAGTCGTATTGTTAAGAGCCCAACATAAGAATGTCAACACTGTGAACCTTTAGTTATATGTACGGCCACGAGTAATCTCTTCCAACAATGATAGATCTTTAAGCGGTAGAGATATTCGAACTTACCTTTCATAAAAAATCCATCGATGACATTCAATATGTATGCTCTAACATACTACTCGAACTTTTTTATTGCTGGCATCTTCCATTGGTGTTTGTTCAACCAATCTATACAACCAAGTCAATTTTACTCGACCACTCTTTAAATTTTTCTTGTTGTTGAGATGACGGTCGAATAACCTTCTCTTCTTTGGCTAAAGCTAGAATTCAACAACCTTGGTGACAATGTCTCATTTGATTGGAAGATCTATGATTAGGGCTACATATTCCAAAGTTATTGTCATTTTTTTTGTAGGGAAAGTGGAAGGCAAGAGTCTCTAGTCTCCACATTTCCACCAATGCCATGAGCAATGGCGATTACAATGGAATAGGAGGTATTTCAGCCACCTTAAAAAACTCGCTATTTTCTCCAGTTTAAAAAGAAGCAACAGTGGGGTTTTTTTTTCTTACCATCAGAGAAGAAAATAGCAGAACAATAGAGAAGAAGAAGAAGAAGAAGAAGAAGAAGAAGAAGAAATAGACGCACGAACCTCTATACATGCTTGCTATTGTGGTTGCTCACAATACACTAATAAATATAGATGAAGCATATCCTTTTTGTCTGTCATATATGCAGAAAAACATGAAAAGGAGGACCACCTTTTTGCAAAAATAAACCATAATATTTGAACTCAAAACCCTTTTAAAGAACAAAAAACCCATTACTTATTGTAATCCATGCTTGGACCCTCCATTGAATTGATCTTTTGCTTCTCCATTTTGAAAAAAAAAATCCAACCAATTGATAGAGCACTCAATTTGATTTATATTGTTTCAATTCAATAAAGATGACTATGAAAATGGATGATTTTTTCAGTCAAAATGGAAACGAAAATTAAAAGAAAAGAGGCCAATGGTTCTTTTTTTTTTCAGTTTAAGGATTAATCTGATGCATTGGTTTTGATTATTTCAAGAAACCAAATTAATATTTTTCTTTAATTAATTTAGAAATTCAATTAATTAAATTTATTTAATTAAAAAATTTATTTATTTATTTAGCTGATCATTCACGTTGGCATTTAAAACCCATTTAACTATCACGTTAGATTGTCGTTTGGGAGGTAACAGATCTTAACGGCAGAGTGACCATTTGTAACAAAACGATAATGTGACTAAAACGTAATATTTCAAACATAAGTGATTAAAATAATATCTGAATCAAACAAAAATTACTATTTTGATAGTTTACCCAATAAATTAATACTTGCTTAAGTAATAAATTAATAAAAAAATTTACCATATCAATGCTACAAGAGCTATACGGTTCACTTTCTTCATCAAAGCCATATTAGAATATCAAAGATTGAATTTACGGTGAAAAGAAAGGTTATGGAGAGTGTTTTTTCTAAAGAAGTGGACAATTATAGCAGGCAATTTCAATTAACAGTAAAAAGTAATTTATACCTAAACTCCACATTAATAAATGTCGAGATTCATACAAAGTATTTATTATGGTTAATTATTGAAAACTTAAATTCTTAAAGACCTCGACGTGGATAGGTATTAAGTTATATACACTGCATTTATCAGGGTTAGATTAAAGTCAAATAGAAATTATTCAAAACTTAACACTCTTTTTGTGTCAAGGTAGGCTACTTACTACATAATTTCATTGCAATGTTGGGAACTTTGCTTGTAAAATTAAGTTATTTATTTTATAAGAATTAAAATATAATTTTATAATTTTATTAATTTATAATGTCTATTATTTTAATTGATTAAATCAAAATTTTATTATTTTTAATATGCATAAATATAATTTTATCTTTTATTGAATTAAAATTTTATAAAATTTAGAAGGTCAAAATTGAAGTTTTATATTTTAGAGTGATCCTCGGTGTCAAGATAATCTTAAAAAAACATATTTTAAAAAGTAATGTATAATATAAAAGTTAAAAGAAAAAAACCGATTAGGTGAAACATGATAAGGGAGGCCATGGCAAGTCCCATTGAAATTCCACGTGCAGATAAATATGGCTACTCATTTACTTTAATAAAGAAGAAACGACAAGTAAGTAATTATACATGTAGAGTGAAGGAATCCCAAGAAAGAATTGGGAGTTTGGCATGTTAGGTTAGTAAAGCAAGACAAAAAAGCATGGCATGGCATAGCATAGCATAGCAGAGCAGAGCATAGGGCCAGGGGACAGGCATTCAAGACTCTCAAGTATATAGGATAGTTTCTAGGCAAGCAAACCTTCTTAGGGATTTACAGATATATTCCAAACAGATCTCTGCAGTGGTTTTTTTTTATAAGAAACAGCTAAGCGAGCTGACATGCTCTGAATTTTACAATAAGAAAAAGAGCTTTTCACCCCTCTTGTTGTTTCTTTATATATTAGTAAGGCATGAAAATCATCAGAACAAAATAAATGCTTTTAAAAGGTGGGCAAGGGCCAAGGGGTAGGGAAAAGGCAAAGATGAGCTTTTGCTTTTTCTTCAAAAAAAATTCCCTCCCTTTTTTCCCTTTAATGCTAAACTTGGGAGAGCAGGAGATTATTTTGGAAGAACCCAATTCAATCGAATAATTATTTTTACAACTTATTTTTAGGTAAATATTTATTATTTTAAATTAAAAAATGTGTGGCGTTTTCTTTCCTTCAAGAAAAGGAGCCCAACCGCTTTGATTGTGTTAGAAGATTGAAGTTTTGCATCGAACACAAATTAGATGTGATTATTATTATAGGTTTAAGTCTATATGTAAATTTTATTCTAATTTAAGTTTGAATATATTTTATTTTTTAAAATGAATATATCTTAATTTCAATCTATTATATTTTATGTTAAATTAATTTTAATTCTAACTTATCTCATTTATATTATGCTTAAGAAATGAAGTTGAGCCTGTTAATTTAGAGATACCTTTCCGTGGTCTCTACTTTAATTCAATTGAACTCTTAGGGCCTGAGACAAACAAATGGGCCAAGTCTTGTATTTAAAACACTCAAAGAAAATATTTACCCAGTTATCTTCCTCATCTTGTAAATTCCCATATTAAAAACACTCAAGAAAATATCAAAGTGTGAAATCAACGAGTTCTGATTTTATTTGGTTTGCACAAAAATATCCATTCATATTGAAGAAAACCCCATAATGTGAAAACGCCCATTTAAGCCGAAGAACTCCCTACACATTTTCTTAAATGTAGAGACGAAATTGCATACCATTCATCGAGTTAGCGCTAATTGCATGTTCGGATGACATCATTCTGATTGAAAATTTTGGACTTTATATATATATCTTAGAGATTTTTTGCAAAAATTTATTGAATTGGACCATGTTGAATTCAAGTCAAGAACTTTTAATGTGATAAGTTTTCCTTAATTGAAAAGGTTCAATTTCCAAAAAGTTATTCCTAGAAGAGCTCTATTATTTATTTCATATTGAAGATCTACTCAAGTTAATTTTAAGGATTTTTTTTTATGCCTCTCTCCAAGCTGCACGTATCTCGGTTATGCTAAAAAATGTTATTATGTCAACTATCACAAATTGCACCATGCAAGTTTTTTGGAATAGGGTGTCAACTCAAAAATTTAAGTCGTCAAAGATGCCCTTTATCTCCTTATCTTTTCGTGTTGTGTATGGAATGACTTGGTCAAAACATTAATTTTGCCATCTCTACCAACAAGTGGAGCCTCGTTCGGTTATCTCGCAATGGTCAAGGCTTATCACACATTTTCTTTGCATATGATCTGGTTATTTTCAGTAAGGCGAATATGAAGCAAACCCGGTTACATAAAGAAATTTTTGAGCGCTTTTGTGCTTTCTCTGGTTATAGGATCAATGCTCAAAAAATGAATATTTACTTTTCTAGCAGAATCAATAAGCAATTTGCTTGGTTTTCAAAAAGTATAGAATCTTGGATACTATTTGGGCGTCCCTTTGTTGCATGAAAAGGTCATTGATAGCACTTTGAGGTTCGTAGTGGAAAAGGTTCGTACTAAATTGCAGAGTTGGGATGTCAAACAACTTTCTTTAGCTGGCAGGGCTACCTTGACACAAGCAGTCCTTTTATCAATCCCTAGTTACTTTAAGCAATCCATGATGAGGCATTTGTCAAGAGATTGAGCGCATGGTACGATAGTTTATTTGGGGCTACTCAAATGGTAGGAAAAAGATGTCTTTTGTTGGGCGAGATTCAATATGTTAACCCCGAGCCTGTAGAGGTCTTGGGCTTAGACAATTGTGGGACCAAAACACTTTCTTTCTTTTTTTTTTATGAAACTTGGTTACAATATAGTTTCAAAGGAGAGTACCTTATGGGTTCGGGTTCTTCGCTCTGAATATGGAATGAAGGAAAGTTTGTCTGAGAGTATTATGTAAGGAAGATGTTCATTTCTTTGGAAAGCTCTCTCCTCTAACGTATAGTCTTTACTCCGTGAAAATTTAGCATGGTTTGTGGGAAATGGGAATAACATTCGGTGTTGGGAGGATTCTTGGGTTCCAAGCATAGGGCCTTTGATTAAACAAATTCTTTCTAATGTTAATATTGGTCCTAATTGTCTTCTTAGTGATATGGTGACAAATAATGGTATGTGGTATTTAAACCTCTTTCGCATTTGGATTTTAGAAGATGTGGTAAGGCTAATTATGGGCATTCCCCTTTCCCATCCTACAGTGAGGCTGGATAAGATTATTTGGATGTGTACTTCAACAAGGGTTTTCTCTATTAAAACTATTTATTTCAAATTTTTATACTCCAAATCTTTATACCTTAAATTGAAAATGATTTTTATATAGGGGGAGCTTAAATTGAAAATGACTTTTATTAAGAAGGAGCAATCTATTCAAAAACAAATTTACAAAATGTTTTGTTATATCAAAACGGGGGAGATTGTTAAACTAAGTCTTATTGGATCATATGTTTTGATATAACAATTAAAGTGTTTTTGAATAAAAAGTAAAGTTGAGCAATTTGATAAAATCAAGTTGAAAAAGTTTAAATTGGGTCAAACATTTTCAAATATGTTTTAACCTTTTTCAAACAAGTTAGAATTGCTCTAGGACAAAAAAATATCGATACTTTTTGTCTAAGTATCGATATTTTACAAGCTATCGATACCCCTCTGATAATCGATGCCAAATTGACATTATTCCATTTCAAACCCTGGTAGGTATCGATCTAGTATCGATACTTTTCTTATGGTATCGATATATTTCCTAAGGTATCGATATTCCTACTCCAACAGTCACTGAAATATGCATTAATTACAAAAAATATCGATACTTTTTTAGTAGGTACTGATACTCGTTGTTGCAGGTGTAGTTAATGACCTAGTATTTCATCCCCAATGGCTATATTTACTTCCACAACAACCACAACGGTTGGAAACCAATTAGAGGGTATAAATACCATGTTTCAAAGGTCTAGCAACAAGAAGAGCAATGTGCAAAGCTTAAAGATAAATCAAAACAACCTAAAGCTTAATTCTTTCATACATTTTCTTGTAGACACTTGTGAGCTTTCATTATATTCATTTAGCTCAAGTGTTCTTCTTTGCATTTGTATTTGATTGGCAAACATCTTGATCTTGTAAGGATTGTTTTCTTTGTTTGCTTATTTGTATCTCTTTTGAGAGAGGGTTTATTCTTAAGGTTTTGGTAGAAACCTTAAGGGAGTTGTATATTAAGATTTTGGGATATAAGTCTTAAGAGAGATTGTAAGGTTAAACCTTATCCTCAAAGGTTGTCAAATTAGTGAATTTGAGAAAATCCTTAGTTGTGGAAAGCTAAGATAGTAGAATAGGCAATTGGGGCCAAACCACTATAAATCCTTGTGTTCGTTGTTGCACAATTTTTGTTGCTTCCACTACAACTTCTCAAAGGCCGATTCAACCTCCCTATCGTCGATATCGAGTTGATACAATGGACCAAGCCAAGACATTAATACTGTAACACCCCGACCCGTGTCCGTCGCCGGATTAGAGTTACGAGGCATTACCGATCAAAACCCGACTCAAATTTTTTTAACTCAACCACGAAATTTCATTCCATATATATATATATATTATCACATAACCAATTAAAATCAAACATGCATCTTTAATCAAGTTTCATATACTAACCATGTTTCAAGAATTCATCCATATCATTATCATTTACCTAATCAAAATTTAATATCATAAATCAAACATTTATCCAAGCATTTATTTCATTTCTATTTACTAAATATAGTACATATTACAAACATAGGTAATCTACCCTGTTTGGACAGCTCTTATACATCAGAAATTGAGCAGCATATATATATATATATATATATATATATATATATATACAAAATTGTACAGCATTTATACACCAAAATTTGACAGCATGTATATACAAAATTGGACAACATTTATTCACCAAAATTAGGCAGCATATATATACTAATTTGGACAACACTTATACACAAAATTTGACAGCTTGTATATGCAAAATTGGACAGCTTGTATATGCAAAATTGGACAGCATTTATTCACCAAAATTGGGCAGCATACATATACCAATTTGGACAGCACTTATACACAAAATTTGACAGCATGTATATGCAAAATTGGACAGCATTTATTCACCAAAATTGGGCAGCATACATATACCAATTTGGACAGCACTTATACACAAAATTTGACAGCATGTATATGCAAAATTAGACAGCATTTATTCACCAAAATTGGGCAGCATACATATACCAATTTGGACAGCACTTATACACAAAATTTGACAGCATGTATATGCAAAATTGGACAGCATTTATTCACCAAAATTGGGCAGCATACATATACCAATTTGGGCAGCACTTATACACAAAATTTGACAGCATGTATATGCAAAATTGGACAGCATTTATTCACCAAAATTGGGCAGCATACATATACCAATTTGGACAGCACTTATACACAAAATTTGACAGCATGTATATGCAAAATTGGACAGCATTTATTCACCAAAATTGGGCAGCATACATATACCAATTTGGACAGCACTTATACACAAAATTTGACAGCATGTATATGCAAAATTGGACAGCATTTATTAACCAAAAGTTGACAGCATGTATATACAAAATTGGACAGCATTTATTCACCAAAATTGGGCAACATACATATACCAATTTGGACAGTACTTATACACAAAATTTGACAGCATGTATATGCAAAATTGGACAGCATTTATTCACCAAATTAGGCAGCATAATTACCACAAATTGGGCAGCATTTAAGCATAAAAATTTTATGAACATATACCACATTTTAGACCATTAAAGCATATGCATTAATACCGAATTCAAGCCAAAAGAGATAAGCCATTTTAGCATGGCTTTTAGATACATATACACATTAGTTCCAAAATCAATATTTTAACTATACTATACATGCCATATATTTGAGAACGATTTAGCAAAATACCAAAAGAAAATATCGATAGTGTGACAAGCTTAGCTGACGATCCCCGAACACGTAGTGATCACCAAAATCTATACATCAAAACAATTATCCAACACATTGTAAGCTAATTTAGCTTAGTAAGTTATAAGCAAATATACTCTACTATTTAAACCGATATCTCAAATAATATTCAACCAATTCATACTACTAAATCATCTTACCTTTAGCCTACCATATCATAAAATAATTATTCACTTATTACTATGATTTAACTAAAATCAATATAATTACACGACCTTAAACATTTCTTCAAATTTAATCACAAGATCAAATACATTATGCATTTCCTCATCATGTATTATAAAGAATCATATTATATATATATATATATATATATATATATATATGATTCCAAATATAATCACCACATAGGTTTAATTCCTACAAAGCTTAACCTTAAAATACAACCAGAATGGTTATTACTTAAGAATTCCAAGTATTTACTCATTTTAATAATCATGATTTCTCAATAAGACAATTACTCAATACTAATAGTTATTCGAAAATATTTAATAAGTTCGCACACTTAGTGCTTAATAATCAAACTCGCACACTTAGTGCTTAACCATTAAACTCGCACACTTAGTGCTTTACAATTAAACTCGCAACTTAGTGCTTCACAATTAAATTCGCACACTTAGTGTCGAAAGTCAACAACTCAATACATCTTATTTCAATAATTTTATCACTACATGTATATATATATACCATTCAATTCAGCATAATTACTCAGATACTATGCTGATTTTAAAACGATACAATTATATATGTGCTTAATAACTTACCTCGGATGTCGTCGACTAATAGATCGGCTACTCAACTACTTTCGATTTCCCCCGATCTAAATCCGATTTCTCGGTTTCTTGATCTAAACATATTCAAATAAATCTCATTTAAACATATTTTCATTCAATTTAGTCTAAGAACACATAAATGGGCAAATTACATTTTTATCCCTAATAATTCACATTTTCACAATTTAGTTCTTATTGCACAAAACACAAAATACACAAAATTTGGCCACACTCCCTAAGAGTCGAATCTTCCTAGTACCCATATAAGTCCATACATTTCATTTTTTTCACATTTTAGTCCTTCAAATTTTTTTTTTTTTGGTAATTTAGCCCTAATTACTCAAAATCACCAAAAAATCAAATACAAAACATATTAATCTTTAACATATCTTTCATTTTTTATCAACAACTATCAAAAAGCTCAAGCACTCATCAATGGCAAAACATAAAATCATCATCAATTCACAAAATTAATGCATGGGTTTTGAAGTATTCAAAGCAACGATCACAAAAACGTAAAAATTATCAAAAACTAAAATCAAACTAACCTTGAATTGAAATCCCTAAGATGGCCGAATGCTAAAGCTTGAAGAACAAAGTTTCTTTCTCTTGTTTTCGGTGGAAAAAGGTGAAGAAAATGACTTTATTTTATAATATTTATGATATAATATATATTATTATTCTTTTACTATTTTAACCTTTGTAAAATAATATTTAAAACATATAATACATGGCTTTTTAGCTATCTTGCCGTCCACTATATTTTAAATGGGTTTATTGCCCTTTAAGGACTTCAAGTTAAAAAGCCATTATCAAATAGGTGCTTTACACTTTAAGTATCAACTTTTACATTTTATGAAATTTAGTACTTTTATCAAATTAAACACAAAAACGGCCAAATAAATTTACGAAATTTTCACACAATCAAATTCAAATATCACAGACACAGAAAAAAATATTAAAATATTTTTCGGACTCGAATTTGTGGTCTCGAACTACTATTCCGATTACGGTCAAAATTGGGCTGTTACAAATACAATGAGGATTTATGAACTCATTGGATCATTCAAACCATCAAGATGAATATTAGAGAGACTAAGAAGAGTACGGGCAAAGTAAAGAAGAACATTAGATTGCAAGTTGTATCACTAGTTGCAAGTAGGGGTGAAACTACCATAAAGGATCTGCAGGAGCAGTTGGCCTATCTCTCTAAAAATTTCTACAGGGCATTTAAAAATTTGGCCAAGAAAAGCATAAGGTTGGAATCACAACTCCATCAAGGTAAAAGGCAAGGTAGTAACAACTAGTGAAAAATCATCCAATGAGAAAATGAAAGGGATTTAGTGTCACGAGTGCTAGAGTTTCAGACATATTCAAGCTAAATGTGCTAATAAATTTAAAAAAAAAAAAAAGTCTCTCTTTGTAACTTGGAGTGATGAAGACTCATTAAATGGAATAAAAGATAAGGAGCACCTAAGTAATTATGTGGCCTTTAAATCCCAAATAGTAGCATAAGTCTCAACTGATTCAAATAATTTGAGTGATAGTGATACTGGTTTTACTATGAATTTATGGAAACCTATAAAACCATATTGGACAAGTGGGATCAAGCGTGCAAGATTAATAAGAGATTGAATGATGAGAACTCCATTCTAAAATAGGAGAACCAGAAGCTTGCTAAAAAAAATTTAAGAGAAAGATTCTCTCCTGAATACTAAGACAACCTAACTTGAAACCATGATGAAGGAATTGACTACTGCCTAGTCTATTCTAAAGAGGCTAAGAGTAAGCAGTAAAAAGTTAGATGAGATCCTTGCTATTGGAAAGAGAACTTGGTAAAGGTGGATCAGGGCATGTAGACAAATGAGACAAAACAACTAACCAATAGCCTATGTTAAAGCAAAGCAGAACAAGCAAAATGTTTCAAGAAGCATAGACATTATCTACTCTAAGAATAATTACATGAACAATTACAAAATTGCGTGTCATATTTTATGGTACCCTAAGTCATATTGGGCCAAGGTGTTATAGGTTCTTGAAGGATTTAAGGAGAAAGTAAACAGTTGCAGCTTAAGGCAGAAGCAAAAGCTTATTTAGAGGGAGAAAGCATAAAAAATGTCATATACACTCGTGTAGATAGATACATACATACACAGAAAGACCTAAGGTACTTAGAAAATAAGGAACTAACTTTTCTTTTGTTACATTAATCTAAAATACTCAAATT
This sequence comes from Gossypium raimondii, assembly GCF_025698545.1. Taxonomy (NCBI): domain Eukaryota; kingdom Viridiplantae; phylum Streptophyta; class Magnoliopsida; order Malvales; family Malvaceae; genus Gossypium; species Gossypium raimondii. The sequence goes on from NC_068568.1 coordinate 10,254,069, forward strand.
CAGAATAAATGATTCCCAAAATATAAGGCTTAATAAATACATTATTAGGCTTGCATATAATTAAAATTAAGTCTTAAAATTAAACCCAATATGATTTAGAAGCTTATCAAAAGTAAAAAAAACTCGCCATTCCCAAATTTGATTGTACAAAAAGTTATATTTGTGTTGTCTTCAATAAAAAAAACCATAACTTGAACTTTCGAACTCAAAATAAGACAATGCAAAGTGCATTGTTACTGGTTATCGAATCCACCAATTCAAATATCTAACTCCCTAAAATAGAATTAAAATTGTAGAAAAATTAGTAGGATTGAATCCCACAAAGACTTAGCAAATTAGACTCAATGTATTCAAACACTAGTGTTTTCATGGGCATAGTCATGCGTAATACTTTTGCCATGTTGTAAGATAAAAAGAAAGGAGGATTAAATAGTAACGAAAATAATGATATAAATGAAAATTGAAAAAGTATAAAAAGCAAAATTAAAATAGAGTAAACCTATTTGACAATAATTCTAGCCTTGGAAGCGATGTTGGCTCCGGTGTTAGAATTGATCACTAATTCTAGATATTTTCTTATTACTAGTAAACAGGTTAAAATAATTGAACAACAACTTTAAACTACCAATTTTTCTTCAATTGTAAATCAATTGCGAGAACAACTCAACAATTAACTATTGCCAATCAAACAATCTTAAAATATGCTTCTAATATTTAGGCCATTGACAATTTTACAATCTAGACAAACTCAACTAATTAACCGACTCAATTGTGTGGTCATTTAAATTAGATTGCTCTTCCTCATAACATAACTCAAATGCCTTTCCACTTAGACTATGTTAACTTGTTCCTGATATTAGAATCAAAGGACAATTACGGATCCATTCATCCTAATTAACAGTGTATTATTCGAAATATCGGACAAATGATTCTACCTGAAACGATACTAAAAATAATACTAAGAGGGAATGATATCTATTTCATTAATTGGAAAATCAACAAATACTAAGAATAATTTTTTATAATAGTTTTATAATTGTTTCATTTTTTCATAATATCTTAATACTAGTTTATAATATTCAATAAATCTATAATTTTATGATATTTCTATGTTTTATTATTTTTCAAAAAACTCTAAAATATTTATAATATTTTATATTATCATATTTATCATAACATTTTAAACTATCTAATGAATTTTATAATTTTTAAAAATTTTAATAATATTTTAATGATATTTATATTTTTCTATTTTTTATTTTCTAAATTTGTTACAATATTTTAATTATTTTAAGCTGAATTTGATAAAGTCAATTAAGCTCTCGTAAAATAATTAAAAAATAAATTAAACTTTCCACACTAGCATTTTTTCACATCAAACACCATCTTGTTATTTTTTCCACACCAATACATAATAGCCCATCAAGGGCTTCGGTGAAAAATTATATTTCAATGGCTCAATTGAATGCTAAATTCGATTATAGGCTTAATTGATTGCAGTTTCAGTTAGATGGTTAAGTGTATCTAGGCAACCCATCTTGCTTGATGAATAAAGTTGAAATTTTCTTTTTACTTTGAGTATTGAGAGATGTTTCTCTTGCTGTATTTTTTAAGCTTGTTTGTTTGAAGTTTTTAAAAGAATTGCAAATCTTCAAGTTTCAAGTTCGATCATCGATATTTTTAGAAATCCTTTACAGGAGTTGGAACTCGATTATAGGCTAATGTTATCATTTTTTGTATTTCTATTTACTTCATTTTTCCATTATCTTATTAATTCTCAGATATGACTTCTTATTCAATCTACAAGTTTAGGCTCAAACATCCATTTGGCCATTCCATTCAAAATCTACAAAGCCGGAATTCCTTAAGTCCATACTTGCTTGATTTCTTTCTTTTAAGTCATTAACTTCAAGTCCATCAAATCTGACTCTGGCTTCTTTGCACTAAATGACTCCTCAAACAGTTGACATTGAGAAAAAAGGTAGGGACAGAAATTTCTGATTTTATATATCATACATGGTATTTCGATCAGGTAAGTTAGGCATCAAAATTGCACTGATGATAAGCGTTTATTAGTTTCACGGAGCAGACTAATTCACTACCTTAATAAAATTTTACTTCTAAGGACCTGTTTGTGTCTTAGAGAAGACATGTATTCATCATACAAAAAAAAAAATCTTGAAAATCCTGTTTTCTTAGCAGAATTCCAAATTGAACGACCTATCTAATTTCAAAATAAAAATATTTAAAAAATAAATAAAACCCAAAAACTCAGACTATGTTACAATTTTCGACCTCTTTTATGAAGAACTCAAAACAAAACGTTGGAAAAGGCCAAGTTCTTAGAGTAGCAGAAAACCAATTGGAACTTGGCTGTCCAATTTAGTTGGATCTATCTAAGAATTAAAATGCATCTACCGTAGCTTGAATTGCGGTTGTTACAAGTCAGTGTTTCGGGAGAATGATGGCAGAGGCACGGCGTCCTGCGGACGAAGGATGACAAGCACACCAAACATACCAAGCATTGGGAAGACGAGAAGCCACTTCAGTAGTTTATAATAATACAAATGGAATGTAAGGGAAAAGTCATCAGAGAAATAGAGTCCATTCCTGTCCACCATTTCCACAATAACAGTCCCTGTAGTCCTCACCGCTACTGTTGGAAGTTTTATCTTATATTTTCCTGGACGCTCAAAGATCTGCCTTTGCGTTATCCTTCTTTCTCCTTGGTAGTTACCAGGGACTAACAATGTTGTCTGCATTATTTCAGCATAATATCCAAAATATGAGAAGAAATGAACATTTGAATTGCTTTAATAATTGTAATTTGTGCTCAAAACGGTGGCTTACTGTGACATTGTAAGGTGCTTGGAACCCTGATGGATATCTATGCTTATCCACAATCTCAATCTCCACCCAAAAGCTTTTGCCTTCCTCATCGCGGAAAGCTCTTGATGAATGTGTAACATATATTCCCTCACGGTTGTACCGGTTTGCACCATTGTTTCTTCCTTGGTTAAGTGATCTCCATGCCTGAAACAAATTAGAATTAATTGATACTTAATTTTTTTAGCAAATGCATAAGAACTCGGTTATATGACAGGTTCAGTTATATCCCGCCTTGAGAGGATGATGTGGGGAAGGGGTTGAGAAGCAAAACACATTTCCGTTCATAGTTGTAACAATAAGATCTAGATCATCACCACCGTCAACATTGTCTGCTAACACCATGCTATACCTGCCGAGAAATGGTCCAAACATAAGATAAAGAAACCTGGAAAAGCATTGGGAAAGATATGGAATCATAGAACATAATAACAAATAACTTACGAAGTTTCACCAATGTCTACAACATCAGCACACGATGTAGGTCCATCTATCAGGTATAAATAACCATCAAAGGATGTTGTAACAATAGTGAGTCCCTTGCTTATCTCCCCTCGTTTACTCAAGTCAACTAGAAGAATTTGATTCATCACTCGCCCATGAGTTCTATATGGATAAGGATGAACAATGGAACCATCCTTTCCGCTTAGAACAAAAATATTCCCTGAGAGCGTGGGAACTACAAGATCTGTGTGGCCATCTCCATCAACATCACCAACAGCAGGACCCTGCAAGAATGAGATGATATTCAGATAAAACGATAACAAAGTACTTCAAAAGGGTATCATAGAGACCAATTAACATATCATTTTCCTTTACTCAATTGTATAATCTATATTTGATAGTAGTAATAATGAAACAATGAAATGAACAAAAAAGAAGAAGAAGCGAAATAATGAATTTATATGCAAAGAAAAGAGAAAAGGGCACTGGCAGAACATCAAATTATAAATGCATATTCGAAACTGGCTACCTAATAAAGGATCGTACAGTCCATGTATAGGCAAAACTACAGAAAGGAGGCCACAACTCACCTGGGGAACCAGACTCTTTACATGAGTTTCCCAAATTTCTTCCCCTTGTGCAGTCCATGCAGCAACATTTCCATGTGTATCTGTTGTGACTAGCTCGATCTTGCCATCATCATTGATATCAGCTGCAATTACAACACTTTGGATTTCCGCCATTTCAAGAGGGAACTTTTTCCTGATATTTCCTGTGAATGAAATGAATTATTGAGTTGGGTAATTGGTTAAAAGAATCGAGGAAGTTCCTTATAATTTAAAGTCAGTTCAAATTGGAAAAAACAATAATGTAAGATACCGAAAAAAACAACTGGCCTGATGAGAAAATCTTCAGAAAGTTCAGAATGGAATGGAAGCAAGAATGACAAACCACTTAAGGGCATTTCCAATACTTTCAGATATAAAACCCACATAATCGAGGCAAAATCAAAATCATGTATCAAGCTACGTTGTGAAGTATGGCAGACTCATATAACACAAATATAAACTCGATATACAGGAAAAGGGGTCAAAAGGATAATATCAGTCTAAAGGGATTACCATGGTGATCCAATATATAAAACAAGCCAAATGAAGTTCCAACAAGGATGTCCAAGTTTCCATCACCATCCAAATCAACAACGTTGGGAGAAGAATATATATGTGCTAGGAAGTTGGCAGTATCTGTACTCAAATCTAAGTCTCTTGTCCACTTAACCTGCCTTGTATAAAGATTGAATACCACAATTCCACAAGCAACGTATTTTCCAATGTCAATACCTCCAAGTTCCTTCATATGCTTTGGGTTGTCATAATACCTAACATATAATGTCTGTTTTTCAGCTTCAACTGTAAAGCAACCCTACTTCCATGAAAACAAATTAACTTAAAACTTATTGAAAAAGGTTAAATGTGAAATGGACAGGAAAATAAAAGCGGGGGGAAGCTATAATTTCCCTTAAATGAACTTCAAGTGGCACTTGAGAGAACCTAGATTACCAAGTAAGACTGAAAGGCAAAGGAGAGAACTTACTCATGGTCAAAGAAGTAGGAAACAGCAACAATCATTTCTGACACCCCATCCTTATCAATGTCTGCTATGACCTATTGACAATAAGAGAGCAAAATGTTTGACTTTAATAGTTATTACTTCTGTCTGGCAACAAAGTCCTCCACTAGAAAGAAACGCTTTGTCTAATTGAAATTTAAACTCACTGGAGTAGACAAGATGTGTGAGTCAATATTCACATAATCCTCCCTTTTCTCATGTTGTCCTTCAGTCCACTCTTCATCTCCCCACATAGATTCATCAATATAATCATCATAATCATAAGTATACTCATCGCCCAACTCCTCAGTATCACGGAATAACTCAAAAGATGAATCTGCATCTGCTTCTAACCCTTGTTCATTTTCCACAGTAGCTTCCTGAACATTCTCTTTTGAATCAGAACTACCTTCCTGGGAACCTTTTGAGTTGTTATCTTCTAGAAGTCGTCTCTGAGGACTTGTTCCATTATGTCCTTCAGTGCTTCCCACTGCTTCAGGGTTTAAAGAAGAATTACCGTAACCAGTTGGCAGCTTGATTGTATTGTCTTTTAGACTTACATTTACTTTGTTTCCATTCTCTGCATTTGATAAGTTATCCTTGCTAGAGTGACTTTCTGTTGGTACGAAACCCGTAAGGTTAGATTCAGGTACATTTCCATTTATTTCTGCAAGGATAACCAAGATGTTTTGATGTGATTGGTGTGATTCATTATAAGAAAATGCTCCAAAGTATAAACACACAACAATATAATCCCTCGATGAAATGTGCTGTATGCTTTGTGCCAGTTTATGGCCAGCAAACTACCATTATGTGGTAGAGGGCAAGGGAGCTTTCATAGAAACTAGTACAAAATTAGAAGTAAGAGGGATATAAATTATTGAAACTTGGAATAGCATACGGCTCATTGCATTCATTTTAGAAGCCTCCTCCAAAAGTAAATCATCATGAACATCTGGATGAGAACGGTCCGCTGGATCAGGATGCAATCCCACATACCAATCTTTACGAACTTTTCTACGAGGTACTGACAATTTATCAGTCATAATGTAGCCTGAAATCCTAAAAGTAAGAAACTTGGAGAAATTAGTATGCAAACATCACCACCACGAGTTCCTCTAGCAACTTAGGAAAGGAGCATTTTAGATAGTGAGCAATTAAATAACCTGAAAAAAAGTACTTCGCCATTGTAGGTAGCCAGAGCAATTTCTGTGACACCATCATTATCAATATCAAACAAGAGAGGACTAGAATGCACGGTTGACTGGTGAAAAGCAGGCCAACCTGCCATATTATTGAAAATTCAAACACATCAACTTTAATCAAATTACTACAGATGGCATAACTAAATAAACAAGTTTATCTTACGAACATGAGCAGAAGAAAACAAAGGATTAGTACCCGGCATTTTGTCGCCGTCAGAACCTTCTAGAACTTCTAGGTAGTGAACAAATGCGGGAACCACTATATCAAGCTTCCCGTCACTAAGAATTACACAATCGAGTCAACTAAATCATGACAAAAGATTAATTTACTATAAAATCAGTAGATTTCGGAAAATGAAATGAAAAGAAAAATTTTAGTACATCAAAAGATCACCACGCAATAAAAAAAAACGTGAAATTTAAAGGAAGAGTAAAACTTCACCTATTGATATCGGTGATCAACGGAGTAGCAAAAATGCTAGAGCTGACCTCTGTTTGCCATCTAAGTTCTAAATTTCTGGGGCATTGTGTGTTCAACAAGGCATCTTCATCCCTACACATTCAAACACGATAAATTTTCTTATAACAACAGCTCCTCTCCTCTGATTGAATCCAATTGACAAATCCGAAAAAAAAAGAATATTAAGATCGACGAAGGTAGAAACTAACATACATTTCGGGATAACCAAGTTCGTCGTCCGTGGCCCTTCGTTCACGGAATTTATTTTTGGAGTCCTGGCCATGAGTGAAACCCCAGCGAGTAATCAAAAGGAAAAGAAACCAAACGACCCTAATGTCGAAGGATATCATACTGTCTGATGGTTTTCAGTACAGAAATTTTGGAGGGAAAAGAATAAAAAAAAATTGCGTAATTATTTGAGTATTATTTTGCAGATGAAAGAAAATTTGGAAATGGGAAAAGGAGATGATAGAAAATATTATAAACCCGGTTGTAGGGATTGAATGGGGTGAATCCAACTGGTTAGTTTTTATTTATTGTTTAATCGATGGTTCAATGAATTAAAAACAAGTGATTTGATTCAATTCCCCTAAAAAAATTTATTTTGGATATAAAGAGAATTTTTAAGATCAATCGCATTTCAATTAGAAAATAAATTAAGGTGATTGATTGTGGCAGTTGTTATTTCATTTGTTTGGCACCGTACCAGTAAGAGTGAAAATAGCATATGTTAACAGAATCGCCATTTACACTTATTGAGTTGATTTTGTCCAAAGTACGTGTTATTCAAAACGTAAATTCCCACCTAACCAAACGAATAGCCAAGTTTAGTTACCTTCTAACGGCTCATCAACTTCTTTTCAATTACTACCACTCGGCCCAACTCAGAGTATCACTTAAAACCCAGCAAAATAGTCACAGAAGACAGGAAAATGATTACTTCTAATATTACTCAAGGGATCACCAGTACAGGGGAGAAACTAGAAAAAGAAATACACTAATATACATTGGTTACCCTAATTCTAATCCTCTTCATCTGAACGACTGTAAGAAAAATAGTTTCCAACCTGAATGTGGCCCAACTATTCAACTAATGTACCACCCTGGATCATACAACTCACCCTACAAGACTAACAGCAGAGATAGCTAATTACATGATGCCCTCACCAGCTTAGGTATGCACATAACTCTCAAGTTGCAACCAACAGAAACTTGGACCACGCATGCAATCAAAGGCACACCCAAGCATCCAATACCTCAATCAAATCAACTACACACCAGCCAGCATGCTGTTCGGTTACCTGCGTCGCACTGCATTTGCATGCATGCGTGCCTTGCTGTCAATCCTTATTCTATCAGCATACATGGACAACTGAATAATCTCATTTATCTCATTTAATAAGATTTCCTCTGTGATGTTATCCCTGATACTTCGCATAACCTGTTCTTGCATAAGCAAATAGCTTTTACTTTCTGCTATTAGATAAGGAAAGAATTTAACTAATTGTCAAATCAGCAAATGAGTCCGACCTTCCTAAAAGTATTGATATCATTGGGAGTCGACTTATCTGTCCTGATCCGCATATAGACCCACACATGTTCATCAGGATCCCAAGAACACTCTATAATTTTCCCAGAGAAAGAAGAAGGGGGATCTGGAGCATCTGCAAGTAATTCATAAAAGTGAGAAAAATAAAAATCAATATTATTGATCTCAAATAAAACAAACAAAAAAAAGGGAATAAACACAATCACTTCACGGCAACCTCTAAATTCAACTTTATTCCCTTCCATCAACTTCTTTCTCCCCCGTTCAAACAGAAAAAGCTGTTCACGATCGTCACTACCAATCTGTCAAGACATAAAGCTTTCAGTTTAAGGAAGAATATCAACAAATTCTTAAAGCCAAAAAGAGCCAATTTAACAACAAAAACCAATTAAAAGAAAACGAAAAGACAACCTCAAATAGAAAATCAACAGAGTTCAGCCGAGCATATTTCCACTTCAGAAGACCTTCATGAGTACGAGGTACATAAGGATCATCCCAGCCCTGAAAAAATATATAATAAAATAAAATCAGTAACCAAGTGCAGCTAAATGCATAACATTCTTTTCCCATAGAGCAGGCCTATGAAACTGAACCAAACTTCAGTGTAAAGATGCATGAATTAACAGGATGTAGAGTAAGAAACTGAAAAGGATAACTATTGGATGATTGTATGAGTTAAGCGATGAAAAATTAGAGATTAATCCAATAATCCTCTTCAATCACCTGAAAAATAAGGCCATCTGCCTCATGAGAGAGCTTGGGGATAAATTCCTTCAAAACCTTATTTACAGTAGAGAGCAACCAAAAATCTTTCCTCCGCACCTGATAAAAGATTAAGCAAAATCTTAGGCCATCTCACAGAGGTAAAAATAGATCAATGTATTACAAACCGATATTCCTCAATACATACCCTAAAGGGTTCAAGGTCATAACGGTAATAAGGATTCCTGCTTTGGTAGATGTTATGCCGTTCATAATTTCGAGGCTCAATCACTTCTTTCTCCAGCATTTTCCATCGCTCATAGAAAGGCCGCTGCACCAATTTCAAACTATAGGATTACTAGATATGTTTTATGGGTTTTCTTTTCACAAGAGAAAATGGAGATATAACATGATTCTGAAAATTAAATGGCACTTTTTCATCTAATAATCCCTTCTTGAATCTACAAAACTAAAACCAAAAAAAAATCTAGAAAAGAAGCAAACAGAAACTAATAACGGCAACCAACACAAACTCCTTTGACAAATTACTTTACAACCATTAAGTAACTTAACTGTTATCTTCCATTCCCCCAAATGGATGACAAGTGGTTCCCACCAACATCAAATAATGCTTACTGAAAATTTTGGTTAGGGAGATCAAAATCCAAAACAAAAATAAGTCTTGAGATCATTAAAGCATTTCTACAAGCCTAATCATGATGTTCAAAATATAGTCTCCAAAAGCCTACAATAGAGTATGATAAGATAACTGTTTCGAAAAATATAACTGGTTCGAAAAATACCATTAATTTCGTATTATGCTAAAGAGGACAAACAATTAAGAAAAAGAACTTGTAATAAATAAGCACAACCAACCTCGATGATAGGCGTATGGTTAAGTGCCATCATATCATAAATGAGATATCTTCTCTCTTGCTTCTGAGAGTCTGGCAAGGTATCAATTACCATTTCGCCATCAAGCAATGTGAAATGATGAGTTCCATCCCCTATACCCTTACAGGTGAGAAAGTTGTGTCGAATTAATAACATCATGAATGGAGAGACACTAAATTCCCAATATGTTCCTTAGAAAGAAAGAAAAAAAGATATGCTTATACACACTTCAGTTGGGTGTCTGCATGGAAACCTCATCTGAACCCTTCGAAAATTAAAGCTCCTATCAATCAAGTAACATCCATCAACAGTTATCAACATCATATATCGTGTTCCATCTGCTTTCCAAGTGGCATAATAATATCGTTGCCTTAAAAGTTGTAAGTTGTCCCTGCAAGCACAAAATAGATAACTTAATTTTATATAAGATTCTGGCAGAAAACATATACACAAAAGGATCAAAAAGTAAAAGTAAAAGTAAAAGAAAACTACTCTCTACAATGGTAAGTTCTTCATGCAAGCTTCAGGAACTTTTCCGAACCAGTGGCGTACCTTCAGACATATCTTTACCTTATCTTTATTCACTATTATTTTTTATGTACAATGGACGATATAAATACTTCCATTATCACCAAGGACCAAGCAAATCCCCAGAAATAATGGAAAAAGAGAAATAACAACGTGTCAGCATAAGACCTTAGGAAAATGAAAGTATTTTCATAAAAAAGTTATTTAAAATGTAGATGCATATTCTCGATAAATGTCCTCTGCATTAAACCTAACTACCAAACTGGCGACCACCAAATTCCTAAACTAATTTTTAAATACTTATGCTTCATAACCTCTTGCACATCTCAGTGCACCTTTACTCTACTAATTTAACAAGGAAACTCCTGCATGATAAAATAAAAAATAAAAGAGAGAGCAAGAGCTTAAAGCCTGATCACAGATCCAAGAGATAACTTGCCCGTGTCAACAAAATGAACAAACAGAAACCAGCATATAGGTAAACTAGTCATGTGACAAAGACATGTACCACTTAAACCAAGAAAACAGAATAAAACAAAACATATTAAGGACCTGTTGAGTGAAACTGGATGCGATCCCGGAAACTGCGCATTTCCTCTAACCTGATTTCAAGAAATGACCGTGTCAAAGCTCATATTAAGCAAAATAAGGAGTTAATTGGGAAAAAAAAAAGGTACTCAAGTTTTCAATAATTTTTGGTTTTATGAACAGAAGTTATCTTAATGTTACCATTAAGAGAAAATGTTCTTATAATTGTTCAGATATTATCATTACAACAGTCATTCTCTCAAGTTCAAAGTGCTCTCATCACTTAATTGTCCTCCACATAATTATCACAGAGAAAGCAAAGAAGCAATTAAGAAATAGGAAGTGGATAAAAAAGCTAAGCTATAATTGTCACAAATTTAATAAAACTTGCTGTCCCCAAATCTCATAGTCTAGACAATGGGAATAAGTAGCTAAATATGAAAGAAAATGTATCGGCTTTCAAAGTTATACCCCAGCATTTAACTTCAATGTATGGTAGCAGAATAAGCGCAGTGATTGCAGCTGGTCCTGAGGTATTTCATCTCCCAAAATGTCATCATTTGTCAACACTACATCCGTTTCATGATTCTCCTGAAATGACAAATGCTTATTAAATGTCAAATATAAACAGGAATTCCAGAATTTTGAGCAAAACTGAAACATCATATGCGAAACTAGAAGAAACATAGACAAGTTTGCCTTAGAATCAATTAGCAATATCTTAGCTCTATAGCTTAACTTGATACAATGCGTATAACTTCTATAACACACAACAGAGTAACTTGTCCAATTTACATGAAGAAAAAGAAGAAGAAGAAGAAAAGGATGGCTGAACACCAGCAAAGATTATTGATATGATCAAAGATGATAACCCCATGCATGATATTTTTCGCAAGGGTATATTGTTCTTTGCTAAAAAGTTAAATCTTAGGCTACATTTGGTTTCAAAAAGTAGAGACCACTTTGGTTTTCATTTTCTTGAAAAATGAAAATACTAAAGAAAACGTGTTTGGTCGAAAATTTTGAAAATGATTTTTGGAGAAATGAAAACAAGAATATGTAAAATTAGAAAACAACAAAAGTTGTTTTCATTGTTTTCACTAAAATTGTTTTGTAAAACTGATAAAATTGAAAACAAAAGGTTTTAACTTTAAATTTATTACAATTTGGCCCTGGCTCAAATACATTTAAATGCATAAATATTATTTTTTTCCAACAATTTTAACATCAAATCTCTTACCCTAGTTTGAATCCATATAAATGTAATAACTTTTTTATTTTTCCTGTTTCTATTATAAAATATATAGCGCACCGTACATGTTTTCATATTTTCGTTATTGAAAACAAATTTTATTTTATTTGCCAAACATGATTTTCAATTTTCAAAAATAAAAATGAAAACTATTTTTGAAAAAATTAGAAAATATTTCAAAAACGAAACAAAACCTTACCTTTTTCCAACAGGAGAAAGTAAAGGTTATTAAAAAGCTTTTGTAAATACCAGACTCCATTTTTATTCCTGCTAATACAATTAATAATACACAAAAAAGATGAGACATAAAAGATACTGCAAGGAATTTTGTACAGGTAATGCAATTGGACTTCCATCATCATCATCATCTGGGACTGCTTCACCATTGAGATCAAGATCAGAAGACCTCTTCCACTCAGGAGTTGGAGGGCAGATAACCATTTCAGGCCGTCTTTCATGATAAAATGTATACAAGGCATCAATATAGTCAGGTTTGTAAATTCCAGGAGGACGTGCCTCAGAAAAAAATTTTATTGCCTGCACAAAAGGCAAAACAAAAACACTACTCCAATATGAATACCAAAATGATATTGAAAAAGATAAAATATAAAAATAACTGACCTGAGAAACAGACATTGATTGTGATCGCATGAGATAGTGAACAATCATGTATCCAGTGCGATTATGCCCGTGTGTGCAATGGACAAGAATATATTTCTTTGATTTCTGACGTAGGAGGAATTGTGACACCTGATAAACAAATTAAATGAAACTTTTCATAAATGGTTGCAATAAATTAAGAACAATTAGCTCATGTTTTGTAATGAGCAAGCCCTCTGTAGATCATCAAATGTACTAGAATTAGATGAATATGAGACGAAGTAAGGAGACAGTACTGATTATAAGATAAGGTCTAATTTATGTTTGAGATTACAGCATGATAGTTTGTTGGCTTTGCCATGATGATAAGAAAACATATAATACCAACCACAACTTCTGTCATCATGTGATAAATGCAGCATTGGAGTTGGGACTAAATCTATTCCAGGAATCACATTTTAAGAAGTGATAAAGGCAGATTCTCTTGGAGATTCTAGAAATGATGCACAAGTATAAAGCTAAATCTACCTCATAAACAAAAGTATTAACAGACATGTTATCAGGTACAGCATCTCTTCCCCTGCATTGAATCTAGAACAAAAACAGAAAATCAAAACCAGAGCTGCAAAGAAAACAATAAGAAAAACATTAAACAACAATAACTATCTGCTCACCTTTACATGCTTAATACCTTCTTTCTTCAGGTCTGTCGTTTGATAGTAACGAGATGTGTTTGTCAAATCAATCACTAAACCAAGCTGAAACCAGAACATCACAGGTAACATAAAAATTATTCTCCAATTAAAAATCTTACTTCACAGGTCTAATCTAACAGAAAATGATATCTAACTAGTTTGTCTGACATGCAGAAACGCACCGGTTCAAGCCTTAGAACAAACAGTAGCAAAATCTATAACCATTCCATTACCTTACATGTATAATGACCTTAGTCCCTATATGCATTGTCTAATTCTAAGGTTAAGATGACCCAACATATCTGAGGTTTTCTAGAATATTCCACAAGGATTTGGACATGATGTTTACAGGGTCAAGACAATTACAGAAGAAATCTACTTTCAATTAGATGGGAAAATCAACAAGGTATTAGCTCTGAAATGAGAAAAGAAATGCAACACTTTCTATATACCTTTCTTCCTAAAACTCTTTGCTGATGAATCACTTGTTTAAAAGAGTATCTTTTACCAGGAGGAATGCAGTCATTATAAGATTCACCAAGCGGAACCTTAGAAGGAATGATGCAACCTATTTCCTGACCAGCAGAAGGACAATCCAACCAACCTGCAAAAAAAAAAAAAAAAGACAATGACTTAAGCAACAACATGAATGTGAAATTTCAAATAAATTCAGATAGTCAGTTTGAACACAAAAACGAAACATGTAAAAAGTTAAAATCCATGTATGTAGTTTTTGTTGTTTCTTAGAGCCTGAAACAACCATTCAAATAGACTGAACAGTTATCTTGATCATTGACATTGTTAGATACCATTTCAGTAATTTGTTGACGCATAAAACCATTGCTAACAGCAATCTCTTTTTAAAAAAAAAAAAAACACAAATAAAAGATACAGAGGCATAACTAACACAATAAAAAACACGACAGTATATGGCAATCGAAGTTATGGAAGACCAATGTTATTCACATAGACAATAACAAGAAAACATAGAGCAATTATTGCGCAATGTCAAGGATCTTACCAGGAGGGAGTCTACTTTTATCATAAAACTTGGGATTCCTATTTTGATAAAAGTGATCAAGTACTTGAGGCTGAGAGACATGTACTGGGTGATCATCTGATCGGTCTCTTTTCAACTTCTTCCGTCTTTCCTCACGTTCCTAATAGAAGCATATTCCATTACCATGCATGAATGAACAGTGATGCGCAGAAATAACAATTATGAACTTTTTCAATAGTAAGACAAATACAACACAGCATGATGTGCTCAACTTGAAAAACATATGGGAGAAGTGTAAGATGCAGAAAGAAAAGGAAGCAAATGTGCATGTATAATAATATGAACACACTGATTTTTCATAAATGCAAGAAACAATTGCTCACAACTCTGCTAAATATAAGAAGATCTAAACAATTGCCTTGCACAAGAGAAAAAGTTTCCTAGTATCATGAATATACAAGATATAATGCCTCAGTGTGTTATCAGTCATCCATGTTACCTAGCCAATAAGTAGCTATTACCCAGAATATCAACTACATTAACACAGAAAACTTCAACAAATCATATGCACATGAATCCAATAACATTTGTCTTAGCTACAGCACTACCTCGTCTATCCCTCAATGTGCATGTATAATAACAATCAAAATTATGAACACAACTATTTTTTAAAAATGCAAGGAACAATTGCTCACAAATCTGCTAAATACAAGAAGATCTAAACAATTGCCTTGCACAAGAGAAAACACTTTCTAGTATAATGAATATACAAGAGATAATGCCTCAGTGTGTTATCAGTCATCCATGTTACCTTGCCAATAAGTAGCTATTACCCAGACAATCAACTACATTAACACAGACAACTTCAACACACCATATGCACATGAATCCAATAATATTTGTCTTAGCTACAGCCTATCTCGTCTATCCCTCAATGCCTGAAAAAAAATTCATTCAGGAAGTGCCTAAATCATTTCACCAGGATTGAGAAAATAAATAGGGAGGCATTATTTCCAATCAGAGATACATATCAAGAGCAATTAAATGCATCCTTTACATAGAAAGCAAAAGAAAGCCAGAAGAGAAAATTCCAGACGTACCCTCCTTGAAATTTCAACTGCAGATTCTACGTGTTCTTCTGGTACGGAGTAATGTTCTATATGTCTTTCATATATTTCTTCATCATCTTCAGGTAATGGGGAAGCATTTAAGTCCATACTAGCAATCATTCAGCATCTACCAAACACCATGAATTTTGAACCTATACCAAAAGGTAAATAAAATGAAAACAAGTGAAAGTTATACACTCTTGAGCAAACAAATTCACTAATCAATAATGCTAAACACAAATACAATGGCTACTTCGTCAAATTAAGAACAAAACCTACCTAACAGCTTTTGCTCTTTTCTCTCAGACTTTCCTCCCTTCTCTTTTTCTTATTTGCGTCATGCTTAATTTTTTTTAAATACAAACTACGTCTAACTGGTGAGCGAAGTAAGAAAACAATTCGAAATACCCTAACCAACAAATTAATTATACGCAAATAACGCCATCCTTCAGGCAGAAAAAACGAAACCGTCGACCAGCAAAATAAATAAATAAATAATGGAACACGAAATTAGCTTCAAACTCACCGGAAACATGTAATCTACGGTGAAATTACAGCTAAAAGAAGATCAAACAGGCCATTGAAGCGGTTAAAATAAACTGATGTCCTCTTTTTTCCGTCACCTACGGAATCCAATAAACTCGGAAACTTGTTCTGTAAGCTGTAGGGACGGTACAGAAAGGGGTGTGAGAGACAAAGATACACGGAGGAGAAGAGAAATGTATCTGTGAAAGTATCCCTTCGAAACCCTAGAGAGAGAAAGTCGTTGGTTATTTTGAAAGAGTAGTGATCAATAATTTAAAAAAATCGCTCCCATGTCAGGTGTGAGAGACAAAGATGCACCGAGGAGAAGACCAATGTGTCAAGATTCCAGTTTGGAAGAAATCAAATAAATATAGAGGATAAATTAAATTGTTATAAAACATTCTACTCAAAAAAATTATAAAATAATTTAGAGAAATATATGAAAAAAATAATTATTCAGGGAAATGCCCAGGGAGAGGCATTATTGGGATGGGAATGGAAAATTTGGTAAGGGGTAATATCGTCATTAAATTTATATTTTTCACTTGAATTAAATTAAATAATTACTGGTGTGCTCTACCGATGTCAAAGATAGGATATGAAATCTATTATTAGGTTAAATATGTTATGGATTTGTATTGATTTCTTTATTTTAAAAAGTTAAAATTCAATTTTTTTATTTTTCAATTTAAAATTATTTATTTTAATTTAACATATTTATTTTATGTTAATCATATGTCATGTCATATTAAGATATACTAATCAAAATTTCAAGTTAATAAATTTTAACAAAAATACTTATGATTTTAATTACTAGACTGAAATTTTTAAACAAAAAGTAAAACTTAATTTTAAATTTTAAGTACATAAATTAAATTTCAAATTTTATAAAACTACAAACAATAACAACAAATTTTAACCTTTTATTACTACAATACTAGTGTGAATTTAGTTGCTTTGTATAAGTCAAAATTGTTATACATTAAAATATTTTAAACTCTGCTTTGATAAGTACATAAATTTTACATATTTGAGACCCAAACATTTAGCATTTTACATGATACTTAGATAAAATATTGCATTTTAATTTCGATTGCTTGTTTTGAATCTAATTTGCATTTATTTATCTTTTTAGTGAATTTTTTTATTTTATGCATTTGTTGTAACACTCCTAACTTGTATCCATCGCCGGAATAAGATTACGGAGCATTATCAGAGTTTACAGAACAAATAGACAGAAATTTCAAACATTTCATATCATATAATATTTGTAACAGCCCGTTTTCAGTAAAATCGAAACAATAGTTTTTAGACCACAAATCTGAGTCTAGAAGAAAATTTATTTTAATATTATTTTATGGTCTACCGTATGATAGGAATATTGTATAAAAATTTCGTTAAGAAAATTTTACCGATTACATGATTAATTGATAAAAGGACCAAATTGCATAAAATGTAAAATTTAAATTTTAGTAGCTAAAAGGATCAAATAGCTATGGAATTCAAAATTGGAGGTCCTTATATGGAAAATAGACCATTAAGAGGAGTTAGTAGATAAGTATGATGATTCATCCATGGAAAATAAAATAAAGAAAAGGACTAAATTGGAAATAAAAAGATGAAAAGATGATAAATAATAAAATAAAATAACATAAAATATCATCATATTATCATCTTTCCTAAAAAAAAACATGGAAACCCTAGCCATGGAATTTGGGTTTTGAGCAAACTTATTTGGCTCAATTAGGTATGTTTTCTTGTATCGTTTTTAGTAATTTTTATATTTTCAAGATCGTAATAGCTTAATTTAGCTATCTCGGGGATTAATTTGTAACGTTACCAAAGTACTAGGGCTTTTCCATGGATGAATATAGTTTAATTATGAAGTTTTATGATAGAAAATGAACGGTTGTTGATAGATAAACAACTTTTGTAAAGGGAATTTTGATGAAATTATGAGTTAGGGACTAAATTGAAAAGTTGTAAAATTCCTGAAAAATTTTTAAATTTTATGAAATACATGAGATGCTATTGTGATATGTAAAAATCGATTAGGCTTGGAATAAGGATTGAATTGCATGAACTTTATTTTCTGAGCATAATGATTAAATCGTAATTAAATACAAGTATAGGGGCAAAATGGTAATTTTGCCTAAGATGTCAATTGGATTGAATTGAATATGAATTATATTAAATTGAGCTAAATTTACTCGTACAGATCTAGATAAACCAAATACGGAGTTAAATTGTGGAAAAGAAAGACTGTAGGATTAGTAGATTTTGCGTACACAAACAATTGTCGAGGTAAGTTCGTGTAACTAAATTGTATATATTTATGTGTTTGAATTAGATGTTATATATGTGAATTGTATAAATGTCATATGTATGAAATTGATCACATATTTGACAATGTTCAATAAATAATAAGTCTCGTTTGGATAAATGAGATTTGATGGATACAGGGTTCCCGAATTGGTTGTGGTCCTATATATGTTGTGGACACACTATAGCTTGAAAGAGCGTCCCGTTATTAGCCCTGTTGAGCTTCCCATTATATGGTTCTTGCGAGCTTCCCGTTAATAGCTCTTCGGAGCATCCTGATTGGTTGTGATTCTGCATGTGTTGTAGACACACCACAACTCTTATAAGCGTCCCGATATATGGCTCTTTGTGAGTTTTCCGATTAAAGGCTTTTTATGACCTTCCCAATTAAAGGCTCTTTGTAGCCTTCCCGATTAATGGCTCTCCGAATCTACCCGATATGGCTTGCTTGAACATCTCGATATATGGCTATCCGGAGCTTCCTGAATAATAGCTCTTCGGAGTTACCCGTTATTGGCTCGCATGAGCTTCCTATTATACAACCCGGATAAGCTTCCCATTGCATGGCTTATATGAGTTTCATGTTATATGGCTCGAGAAAGGGCTTCCTAATTATGTGCTCTAATGAGCACCCCCGAATATGAATTGATGGATTTCAGATTCGTACACTTCATGTGTACTACCCTTGTATCCATCGATATTTTAAATGATTCAAAGGGTAAAGTTCCGATATGAGATTATATGAATTTAAGATGAATTACTATGAGAAATACTTGAAATACAAATATATGATATGTACATGTTCATGGATACTTGAAGTGATAAATACATGTATGTAGAAATTGAATATTGATGAGCTCATTCATGTTTCTTGGTGTTTATGTGAATTACATAACTAACATGCTTGATGAGGATATATGCTAGACAATTGGCCAAATTGGTTTGAGCATGTTTATTTGCTTACCTTAAACGTGAATTAATAGGTAAGTTAAATTCAATGTTGTACGAACTTACTAAGCTTAAATGCTTACTCTGTTTTATTTCTACTGTTTATAGTATTGGAAGCTCGTAAAGGCTGGAACTTACTATCCATCGGCCCAATTCGGTATAAATATTAAATTATTTTTGGTTATAATGGATGTATAGGTTAATTAGCCAATGTTGGCACATACATGTTTGGTTGTAACTAGCCATTTGAAATGACTTGTGATTAATATATTTTGATGTATATATGTGTGTGTCTTTATTTAGTTAATGTGTATGGTTTAAATGTCCTGGATTGGCTTGTGAATATGTTAAAGTTTTAATGTAGGTGGAAGACCAATTGGGTGAGAAATATGGCTTGGAAATGGCATTATTTCGTCCACACGAGCAAAGACACGGGCGTGTGGCTTTGCTGTGTGACCCCTACATCTATTTAGTACAAATTTTTATGTTTAAACGGCCTAGCAGACGGGCGTGTGACTTGGCCGTGTGACCCAAGTTAGAGAATTACACGGGTAAGGGCACGGGCTGGGATACGACTGTGTGCCCTATTCCTAATGCCCATACGGCCTGAGACACGGGTGTGTCTCTTGGCCGTGTGAACCACATCGCCCGGCCACACGGGCGTTTGTCCCCTGCACCTAGTGAAAATTTTGAAATTTCGCGAAAAATTCTCTGAGCACTCGGTTTAGTCTCGACTTATTTCTAATGCATACTTTGGGCCTTGAGGGATCATGTAAGGGACAAAATGGTTGAGTATGATTGATTTCTGATATGGATGTTAAATGTTATGAAATAACTTTATTTGATCCGTAAATTCTGGTAATACTCTGTAATTCTGTTCTGGTGACGGATATGGGTTAGGGGTGTTATAATATTCATGTCAGAAACCAATCGAGATCAAACATTTTGTCCCTTATATGAGCCATCGAGGCCCAAAATACTCGTTAGAAACAAGTTAGGACGAAATCTGATACTCAAAGAATTTTTCAGAAATCATTGAAATTTTTGAAAGCTGCAGGGGTCACACGGCCGTGTGACTAGGCAGTGTGACTCACACGGCCAAGAGACATGCCCATGTCTTAGACAGTGTGGACATTCGAAATAGGGACACACGATCGTGTCCCAGCCCGTGTCCGTGCCCATGTAACTCCCTAACTTGGACCACACGGCCAAGCCACACACCCGTGTGCTAGGTCGTGTGAGCATATTGACCTGTGCAATTTAAAAGATACAGGGGACACACGGCCATGTCACTTGGCCCTGCGTCATACACAGCTGAGACACACGCCCGTGTCTTTGCCCGTGTAGATGAAAATAGGCCATTTTCCAATCCACATTTCTCACAATTTGACACCAACCTAACTCAACATTTTTGCACATCAACAAGCCATAACAAGGCATTCAAAACAAGCCAAAATCAAGTCTTAAACATGAAATATCACCACATACAACCAATATGCCCTTAGGCACCTCAAATGACAACTTAAAGACATGGCAACCAAGTATCTCAACTTACCTAAATGACCAAATTCACATATGCATATTCAAACCACATTTTACTATGCATATTCAAACCACATTTTACTTTCTTTCATTCTACCATATCAATCACACATCAAACATGATAAGGTCACTTATATACACATCAAAATATAGCAAAGACAAGCCATATAAATGGTTAATCTCAACAAAACATTTATATGCCAACATTGGCTAAAATAACCTATAAATGTCATTATAACCAGAATTAATTTACTGAAAGTACCAAAAAGGATCAATGGATAGTGTGAAATAGCTCCAACCAGCTTCCAACCTGTACGAGCTTCCGAATTACTATAAAACATGGAAAATAACACAGAGTAAGCATTTAAGCTTAGTAAGTTCGTATAACACAGAATTTAACTTACCATATATCCATAAAATAGGTAAGTAAACAAAACATATCTTAACCAATTTGGCCAAAATCCTAAACACATGATCGCCAACATATTAGCCATGAAAATCACATATAAAATCCAACACACATGGTTGAATTCATCAAATAATCATATTTCATGTATTTCATGTAAATACCAGTAATAGTTCATATCAAACTCATATAATCTCGTAACAGAACTGTGCCCGTTGAACCATTTAGAATATCATTGGATACACGGGTAGTACACACGAAGTGTACTAAACTATAATCCGTCAATTTATGTACATGTATGCTCATACGAGCTGTAAACGGTAAGCTCCTCCGTGCTAAATAACAGAAAGCTCATGTGAGCTGAATAATGGGAAGCTCATACGAGCTAAGTATCGGGAAGCTCATAAGAGCTGAAATCGGTGACCCTAATGACATGTTTTTTGTATCCTACAGTTTCCTAAGGTTCAAACAGGGCTCGGTAATTGTCAAATATACAACTGGTATTTATTCTTGGCATTTATACAATTCACAACCAAATAATTCAATTTAAAATATAAATGTACAATTTAATTACACGAACTTACCTCGACAAGTATACATAGATACGAAGGCGACTAATCATATATTTTCTCTTTGCCTCGATCTAACTCTGTACGAGGTTTATCAGGATCAATATGAATGAATTTAGCTCATTTCAATATAATTCTCATTCAATTTAATCCAACATGAAATTTTGGCAAAATTACCATTTTACCCTACACTTTTAATTCCTTTGTAAATTAGTCCCTAGGCTCGAAAAATGAAATTCCTACTCAAGCCTAGCCGATTTTATACGTATTAATAGCAGCCCATATATTTCACAAAATTCACAAATTTTACCATAAATTTATCATCTTTTTCAATTTAGTCTCTAATTGATAATTTCATCAAAATTCTCTTTACAAAAGTTGTTTATCTAACAACAACCATTCTTTTTCTATCATCAAACTTCAAAATTCAAACATATTAATCAATGGCAAAACCCTAATACTTTAACACTTTTACAAATTAATCCCCGAACTAGCTAGATTAAGTTACTCCGATATTAGAAACATAGAAATCATAAAAAAAAGAGACAAAGATTCATACCTAATTGAGCAAAATAAGCTTGCCTAAATTTTTAAGTTGCCATGGCTAGGTTTCTTTCTTTTTTTGGTGGATGATGATGAGAATAGATTATTTTATTTTATTTATTATAACTTTAATCACTTATTTCCAAAATTAACCTTAATATTTCATTCAATTTCCAATGATGACTATTCATACTTATCAACTAAGCAGGCCTATTTACTATATAAGGGCCTTCAATTTAAAATTCTATAGCTATTTAATACCTTTAGCTATTAGAACACAACATTTGCACTTAATGCAATTTAGTCCTTTTTATCAAATTAGTAAACGGTAAAATTTCTTAACAAAATTTTTATACGATATTTCTATCATACTGTAGACCATAAAATAATATTAAACTAAAATTTCTGACTTCAAATTTCTGCTCCCGAAACCACTGTTCTCATTTCACTGAAAACGGGCTGTTACATTTGTAAATAATTGAATTCTAATTAAGTGTTTTTGAACTTGAAATGGATGCACAGAAGCTTGAGGCTTAGGTTTTGAGACCATCGAAAGATTAGATGAAGAATCAAGGCAAAGTGTGGTAAAAAAAAAACAAGGAGTTTGGTGCATTGGCACAACAATTTAGCACCCCCCGGTAAGCGAGTAATGGCGCCCTCACCCCAGTAGGCGCTCTAGTGTGAGATGTAAGCCAGCTTCATCAGTGCCCTAGTGCAGCTTGGCACCCCTATGTCGTACCTCGCGCGCCCCAGCACCAACTAGCCTATTTTGACTCAGAATTTCACATTTTGACGAATTACTGAAGGCATTTTGTGGGTTTTATGACACGAATCAATTTTCTGTAACCTAATTTAGGTTGAAAAGATACTATAAATACTTTATTTTAAAAGGAATGTAGGACTTTTAGCCATTTAGAGATCGAATAGTTTTTTTTCTTTTTGAGTTCTTTCAATTGTATGGCATGATGAACTCCATTTTTTTAGTCAAAGGCTTTTATATATGTTTGATTTAGTAAATTCGCGAGATTGATTTGCATTTTAATTTTTCTGTTCTTTAGTATTCGTGCATCTTCTGTTTTAATTACAACTGGTTAGGTTTATTGAATGTCTAGCCAGTATTAAATAGCTTAGAATGGTTGCCTTGTTAATTAGAATAGTTAAATCCGTAATTATTTTATTCATTCTAATACTAATGGCGAACTGCATAACTCGTTTATGTAGTAGTTTACGTTTATGTGGGGTGGATGTGTGATCTGACTTAATGAACCTTGTTGAGGTGAGTTTGCTTGTTAGAATTAGGTCTCTTTTATTATTAATGTTGTTGGTAAGTTAAATCCAAGGCACTGAGTTATAGGATTATTTATCGATTAGGGAAGTAATTTCAAACAAGCTACCTCATGGTTCCAAATAGATAAGGAGGGATTGGTTGTCTAGGGCTGAGTTGGCAACTAGAACTAATTTACTAAAGGCGTTGAAGACACCTTTGCATCGATGGTCGAATTCATAAATCAAATAAACATTTACATTTGGCTAGAGCTTTTTTCCATCGATTTTTCTAAAACTTTTAATTATTGTTTTCTTTCATTTAAGTTTTCAATTTAATTTTACTTTTCTATTTCATAAACCCCTTTTAATTTACTTTTACTGTTTTTGTTTGAAGAAATAAAGTTATTGTCGATATCTGTGGATATGACCCTACTTGCTGCTTCTACTAATTACTCTTTTTCAAGTAGGTTTTATTTTCGTAGGTCTTAATAGCCTAACACCCTTAAAACTTAAATTTAGGTAAATTACACCATTAGTCACTAAATTATGGGTCAATTTCGTTTTGGTCACTAAACTATTCAAATGTTTTCATTTAAGTCGCAATGTAGTTAAAATCAATGTTATATGGCTTTCTCTATTCGCACTGTCTACACTAATCAAAAGCTCTCTTTCCTATTCTCTTCTACAGTTTAGTTTTTTTTCATGAAATAACTTTGGATATCACGAATCTGTGAATCAAAATTCAAATAGCTTTTTTCTTCGATCTCTGACACTGACCATCAAATTGACTTGGATTTAAGGTATGTTCTTCTACTCATCAATGGGTACTAATCCACCATACTGATTGTCAAATCGCTGCTTAAAGCTCACTAGCGAAATTTTTATATATAAAAAACTTAACAGCCTAGTGACTTAATAAAAACTTTTGAATAGTTTAGTGACTTAAATGAAAATTTTCAAATAGTTCAATGACCAAATTGTAACTTTTTTAATTAAGTGACCAAAACAAAACTAACCCATAGTTTAGTGACTAATGGTGTAGTTTACCCAATAATTTTAAAGTAAGAGAACAAAAATAAATGTAAAAAAAAATCACGGTTTAAAATAAGTTTATAAATAATAAATTACATAAGAATGATTTCTATACTATTATTTAAAATTGTTATACCTCTACACCTCTTGGACATGTGGCATCAAGAAAAGCCACCTAAAAGACTCCTGCAGATGGCTCTCTGCCTCACATCGCCCTATTTGTCTTCTACTTTGCATTACTCGGCTACCCGCGCACTTCACCCTCCATCAAACCACCTTCCATTAAGCAACCTATTTTTCAGTAGGAACGTACTCCTATTTAAGGGGGACCGCCAAGGGACCATTAAGGCACAACAACCTCGTACTACCTCAG
Source organism: Gossypium raimondii (assembly GCF_025698545.1). NCBI lineage: Eukaryota > Viridiplantae > Streptophyta > Magnoliopsida > Malvales > Malvaceae > Gossypium > Gossypium raimondii. The sequence goes on from NC_068568.1 coordinate 10,279,055, forward strand.
GGAAGGGAATGTCACACCAAAACTATGCTTGGCGACAATCAAGGTGTAATGACCTTGCCACTTGGCCGACCAAACATTCTCCATGTCCTGAGTTTGTCGACGACGTGACACTAGTGGACAAGAGAGATCCTCCCCATATATATACCCCAACACACAATGATAAGGGGACCTTTCTTCCATCAGCAACCTTAAGCACTTATCCTTAGCATATAGTCTCCCTTGTTTTCCCGCTACCCTATCCTTAACCTCCTCTTAATCTGACTCTCTGCCTATCTAAGTAACCCAACCTCTTTACCACTACCACTATCTCCACCTTGTCCCCTTCCTTATTGTACACTTTATATAAACATGACAACACTTTTTCAAAATTATAAACATACCTCTTTTCAAATTTTAATATCTAATGAAGATTCTAAATTTTCATAACCTCATACTTCTAATCCATCTTAGTACATTATGGTGAAATACAAAATGGATATTGCACATCCAAATATTCTTAGATGGAATCTATTGACTCATAAATGAAAACCAATTCTATTGCGAGAAATATCTCTTGCATGTTAGCTTGATGCATTTAAAATTACATGTTTAATGTAAGGTTGTTCTTATATTAATGGTTAAGCAACAAAATGGAGGCACGATTTTTCTAACCATTAAATATAACATATATAAGCATAGATGACTTAATATTATCCCAACTAAAACTACGAAAATCTAGCTTAAGATATAAAGCAACAGCATTGTTAGTACAAATTGCATGTCATAGAGATTGGGCACAACCAAATTATTTCAAGAAATAAAATTACAAACTTCAGGTTGCACACATATGATACTTGAGCTCATGTTATTTGGGTATCATCCAAAAATGCAACCAACTTCTAATTTTTGCTAATTTTAGCTCAATGAATATTTTGCTCAAAGAACTAGTATAAATGAGAATTATTAAAATGAAAATAACTTCTCATTCTTCAATGAAATTTCATATAAATTCTCATCAAACTATTTTGCATCACCATTGATTTGGGGTAGTCTAACCAGTCATACTTACACTAGTGAACTTCTTGTTATTATCTCATGTGTCAATCATATAAGTATAATGCATTTCTTGAGGAATATTTATAATGCAAATACACAAGTATATTATGTCATTTTATCCATGGTTTTAATGTAAAACACATTAAAATTCCTTCCAACATATATTTTTCTCAATTTGAAAATTAATATTACGTCTTACAAGATTTTTCATAACAAAGAGGTGCAATATTAGTTTTCAAGATTTCACCAAAAAAGATATCAATTTTTCAGGAGTTTTACAATTTGATGCAATATTGGCTCAAAATCTATAATAAAGTATCACTTTATCATGTAACCTTAATAAATATTTAATTTAATTTAAATAATATACATTTTTTACTTTTTCACGATAAATGATAAAATTTCACATTCTCAAAAACTTTATTTATATAAGGTTTAATGTAAAAATTGTCCCTAAATTATACATGTTTTCGCATCTTAGTACTTAAATTTTTTTAGTTAAAAGTGGTATCTAAACTAAAGTTTTTCCCACATTAGTACTTCCATCAATCAATCGCTAAATAATTATGGTCAATAATGATGTGACCTAGTTACCACATGATAGAAAAAAGATACTATAAATATCACATCATTATTTATATAAAATAATTCAAAGGAAAAAGTTAGAGAAGTTAAAATAAAATTTTATATAGTTCATAAAATAAATTTATGAACATTTTTATAATATGTTAAATATACAATTTAGAAAAATATATAAAGTACTTCTGTTTATTTTTTCTTTCCTTTTTTTCTTCTGTTATCATTGTCTTCTTCTTATTTATTCAATCTAGGTACTATGATTTGAAACTATTCAATGACAAATTGGGAAGGAGTTACCCATTCCATGGCAGATAACAACAAAATAATTGATTAAAAGCATCAATGTTAAGGAAAGATTTTATATTCTTCTAGTGCATGTCAAACTTTTGTCTCATCACCATCATCTTTTAAATCTATTTTATCGCCCCATCCTACAAATATGCTTCCTCACCATCATCACTTCAAACAAACTAAAACCTTAAAATCAAAATCAAAACCTTTCAAAAATCTAATCAAAACCCCAAAATAAGAATTTTTTCGGAAAAAGTACACCAGTCACTAAAAGTGCTAATGGGTCGGGTCCACCCAAGCTTAAGCATGATATTAATATATTTATACTTGCTCAAGCTTGGCCTGACCCGAAATATGGGTCTAAAATTTTGCCCAAACCCTTTCACATTTGCAAAAGATTAACCCAAGTCCATTTTAGGCTAGTCCATATTATTTTAATTTTTTTTAAAAATATTTATGTTATTTTATTTTAATATTTAATAACTTTATACATTTTTTATTTATAGCAATTTTTTATATAGTCATCTTTAACATTATTTTAATGTTTACATTAGAATAGTATTATATATATAGTATAGGTTTATTTTTTTAATGTGTTCTAAATTAAATAATATATAAAAATAACATAACATAAAGTATTATAAACTTAAAAACTTGTCACGCTTGAGCCTTGAATGTTCAAGTACAAGCGCGACCTATATTTTAAATGGGCCTAATTTTTTTTGCCTAAGCCGATTTTTCGGGCCGAATATTTTTGCCAAAATCCTCCCAAATTTCAGGTGGGCCTTCTGGCCTAGGCGAGTAGCCTGGTCCATGAACTGTTCTACCAGTCACTCAACTTTGATTAAAGTAACATTTCAGTCACTGAACTTTGAAAAGTTACAACTCAGTCACTAAACTTTAAAAAAGTGACAAATCAATCACATGAGCCCATTATAGATGTAGCAGACAGCTAACATAGCCCGTTAGGGTGCCACATTGGACATGGTCCCACCATCAAATTTTCCTTAATTTTCTTTTAATTATTATTATTAATTTTCTAAACAAATGCAATTAAAAATTCTTTAATTTTCGCTTTAATATTCTCTTCTCCCTTCTTTGTACCTTCAAAATTTTCTCTATTTTGAAGCAACTTGAAAACAACAGCCAAAAAAACCAAAAATCGATGTCGGACTGTCACGATGGCTTGCCAACGGTGGTAAAAAAACTCCAAACTCTTAGCTAGTTTCTTTTTGACCCTTTGAACATGAATTCAGAGTCGAATTATCCAAAAATTACCCCGACCTACTTGAATATATGCTTGAACGTTCGAACTTCTCCTTACCCGATCTTGAAATCCAACCATCGAATTAGTCTAATTCCAAGGTATGTTTTTTTTGTGACCTCTTCTACATTCCTATTGTTCAAATTTCTGACATGTTCACCCGAGACCTCAAAATTGGCCTCAACATTCCTCTTATTTCTTTTTTTATATATTTTATTTCTTCTTTCATTGATTTGTTTCCTTTCTCTCCGTTGCAGGCTTCCAATTGGTTTTTCTTTGGAAGTTTTTTTTTTGTCGTTCATTTTGAATTTTTTGTGTTGGTGTTGGTGTGAATTTTTCTATTTTTGAGGGTGTGGTAAGGATGTGTTTATGGTGGCGATGGTAAATGGAGTGGTTGTGAGGGGGTTTGGATTTGACAGTGGTGATGATGTACGGCGATTTGTTTACTAGATAGTGGCAGTGATTAGTGTTTAGAGAGGTTGATGATGGTGTGGTTAAGAGAAGAACAAATCCAAAGTTTTTTAAGTTTTCTAGAAAAAAAGAAAGAAAAAGAGGAGTTAAAAGAGGTTGAAGCGAAAAGCGGAGTTAACAGGGATGAGAAGGTAAGAGGGAAGCGGACATAGCTGGTTTGAATAGGTTAGTAGAATGAGTTCTATGATACCCACTGTGTGATCTCTATTTCTTCGTCTTTTTTTATTTTTCTTCTTCTTTTGGTTGTTCATGTCCAACGTGGCTAGTTAACGAGCCATATCAACTAGTTAACGGGCCACGCCATATGTCCCGTTAGGCATATAACGAAAAATGTTAGTGGTGACTAATTTGTCACTTTTTGATAATGTTAGTGACTGTTTTGCTATTTTCATTAAGTTTAGTATTGTTTTATTATTTTAATAAAAATTTGAGTGACTGTTGGTGTACTTTACCCTTTTTTTTTGTTAAACACAGAGGCAAATCTATAACAAAAGAGAAAAAAATTCCTTTGTTAAACACTCATCTATTCCACACCTATGCTTAGCCCCATGGGTTCACCGTCTCACTCTTATTCCTCCATCGACAGTCCAAGAAGTGAAGAATGGGAAGGCCCTCCAAAATAATACTAGAAAGGCTTCTTATATGGTTCTACAATCTATTTTTTACTTGTCTCCCTTTTTAACTTTTCTACAATTGGTCATTCCTCCTAACTTGGATGAAAGTTTGAGAACAACTACTTGTACTAGAGAATGGCGGTTCATTCCAACAACGGTTGCAATGATGGAGGTTTTTTAGGAGAAAAAGAATGGAGATAAGAAAAAAAAAAGTGAGAAGGAGAGAAAGGAGGAGGGAAAAATGAGATAAAAAAAAGAATGTGAAACAAATGAAAGGGTAAATAAATTAGAAATGAAATAGAAAAACTGAAATGAAAGAAAAAAAATTCTATACATTTTTAAAATTTTATATTTAATATATTAGAAAAATTTTCACAAATTTAAAATTCTTAATTATATATATTTTATTTTTATTTCAGTTTTTATACTTTTTTCCGATTTTATTTTTTGGAATTATTGTATATAAATAATGATGTGGCATTACTTATTTGGCTTTTTTGCCACGTGTCTCTTGGTGATTGGACCACATCATCATTGACCATAGTTGACTAGCGGTTGATTGATGAAGGCACTAATGTGGGAAAAACATTAGTTTGTGTACCACTTCTTACAAAAAAAAAAGTTTAGGTACTGATACGGGAAAACAAGTATAATTTAGGGGGTAATTTTTATGTTAAGCCTTAAAATAAAATAAAACATGTATAAATATAAATAAAACATATTGTTGAGGTTTTGACCTGCTTGTTCCATGTTCTATTAGAATAAGAACGAATTTTCTATTAGGTCATGAGATGTTTCAGCCTCATGGGTGTGTAACCTTTTTATTTTTTTGGCCTACTAAGGAGTGGCATGTTTGACAAAACAACAATTGGTTTTCGGTTGGGAATCTTCAGCTCTTTAATTGGTCAAATTGAGAAGTTTAAAGTGAATATAATGTTTCTCCTTATCATTTTCTCTTGAGAGATTTTTTGTGCAGTTGGAAGACTGATTTATGGAATTTTCATTTGATAAATATTCAGGATAATTAATGGAATAATTTCAGTTTTTAAATAGGAGTTTAAAGCTTATCAAAACCCTATTGGATGGACTCTTGTATTAGCCTATAAATAGGATGCTTGTAGCATTACTTAGAGTGTACTTTTGGAGTGTCTTTGTCGACAACTTTGTTATGTTTTCTTGTAGTTATTTTGTGACACTCTTTTAGGCATTCTTTGGAGAGTTTACTGATTGTATTGTGAGATATTTGGGTGAGTGATTCGTGACAATTGGGTTTAGTATTAAGGCTGCAATTATTTCCTTGTCCAAGAGTAGGTTGGGCTTAAACCAATAGGTGATCCGAACGATTGTTGAATAAAATCATTCACTAAGTGAGGCTTTGTAGACGTAGGACTGTTGTGTCTGGATTGCGTTATCAAATATCATGTTTTAATTCTCTCATTACTCTGCTCCTTACATTACTTTGCATTTAACCTTTTTGCTCATTTTTGTTCCAATAGCAATTGGAACAAAACTGTTTTCTAAGTGCAAACCGAAAGCTTTTTTTTACATATATTAAACATAACAAAGAAAATTTTCAAGTCACTAGAAAATTACTTTAACAATCATATGGTTAGATAATTTTTATATTCCATAACACAAAAATACAAAATATTATTAGATCATAAAAGAGATTAAAGTAACTTTGCAACAATAGAGGTCCGAACATAAACGTTTTCAAACCTCCTCTTTTGACATAATTTCAAATTCAAGTTTTATTACCATGCATTGTGAAGTATTTATTTTTCGATAAGACTCGCAAAATTTAATACTTTAGACATACTACGATATATACACGATGCATTCATATTTATCATAACAATTATTAACATCATCCTTTCTCTTTTAGCCTTATACTTTTCAAGAACTAGTAGAATTATAATATCAATATAAACTATGAAAACTGATAAATTTATTATCATTCTTTTTACTTCGTATCCACAGATAAGTACTATTATGGTGTTTAGTTCTGGAAATGTCTAAATCAATATGAGGTCTATAATGTCATTATGTAACACCCTTTGCCCGACCTGATCACTGAATCTGAACTACAGGATGCTACATTCGTTGTCAAAGCAACTACAATTAATTATGTAGAAAATAATCAGTAACACATGCAAATCAATGAAATCACATTCAATTTATGCTTAAACAATCATTTTCGAGCCTTATACGAGCTTACGAAAGTTCTTTTGCCAACCCGGGCACGAAACATGACCAAATTGTAAAGTTTTAAAAGTTCAAGGTATACATCATGACATCATATCTTCCATGTCGTGACGTCACCAAAATAGTAAGCCATTTCACGACATCATGCCATTCGACGTCGCGATGTTACTTACTGTCGGTTGAGGTTGCGACGAGAGAGGTTGGTCATCGAGACGTGGACCCTTTTTTGGCAAAAGTGAACCATTTGCTACCTATGTCAAAGTTTCCAACCAACCCATTTAATATATTCACCAAGTATCAATTCACTTGATTCAAAACATGTCAAACAAGCTCAAACATTCATATTCAACTTCTTATCAAGACATTCACTAGTTAAACATTAGTTAAACTTAAACATTTCAATATGACTAGAATTTATCATCCAAACCATTCATATACTAATTTTTACCTAATCAATACCACACTGAAATATGTCATCCCACTTTAATTTCATACATTTATGTACATTATATGCATTAATGGCCTATAGGCATTAAACATTAACCGATTAAACTATACACCAACACATATCTCAAGCGTGTCAATCAAACATATCATTTTCAACTAGGCACCAACTTAGCTCTTGTACTTATCTCATATATCAACATAAATATGCCAAGTTTAAATAGGTTCGTATTTCAACTTCCCAAAAGCATTAAACATTATTAAATTATGCATTAACCAAATCATATGCCATGAACAACATTCATATACCAAATTCAATACCATTTTCAACTCATCAAGACTTTTGAAGATTAAAGATTACACCAAGACACATATATACAGGCCACAACCCTTGACTCAAAATGATTGTATAGTTACCAATTAGGTGAGCTTCGAGACAACCTGACTTGACGTGTTCCATAAGGTGACGATCTACAAGGAAATAGGAAAACAAACTAGGTAAGCATATAAGATCCTTAGTAAGTTCATATGTATTAAAAAAAAACTTAAATTATCTTTTATCTAAATATAATAAACTACCTTGACTTGGCATAGTTTGGCTAGACATGACAAACCAAAACATCAACAAGGTGAGCATTAACTTATAGCCTGACCATATGATACCACAATTATGTAACAAGCCAATTCATGTAATTTTAGATAACCAATCTCAAAACTCATTCATTCCAAGAGTAATACAATCACATACATAATTCATTCAAAATTCTTCCATTTGAACATCAAGTTCATTTCATCACATTTCAATTTCTCGTTTTATATAAACTATTTCTCCTGATGAACCCTAGTAAGCAGACTCGGATACACATGTATCTACACCACACCAATTGCTCATCCAAGCTAAATATATACAAGTTAGGTTACCCATCCAGGCTAAACATTTATAACGACACATCAGGTTACTCGTTCGAGCTAAACCTGTGTCACATATATTTGAGAATTTGCAACAAATGCTAAACCTTAGAAACATTCGTAATCAATCTCACACAAGCGCGCACATGACCTTATTGGCATGCATATCGTATCCTAACCTTTACTAAATTCACATAGGCATATTTTACACATATAAACGTCACTTTTCAATTTAGTCCGATTCTAACCTTTTATATCGATTCACAACCAATTATTTCACAATCAAATATATATACAAAACAAATATATAACAAACTAAGTAAATTAATATCATATGAACTTACCTGATCAAAACACCAAACAAGATGATTATTCAGGGACTAATCAACAATTTTGGCTTTTCCTCGATTACTGGTAACTCTTGAAAATAGTTATATTTCATGCCTTTAGATCTAGCTATTGCATGTAATTAGGTACATTTAGTTGCATTTTAGGATATTATTTTATCAGTTTTTAGAATATTGCATAAGGAGCTTGGACGGTACTTAAATATTGTAATTTGTTACTTTTAATTGCATGTGGAAGGGTTATGTTTGGTGGTTTTGCAGGTGCAGGATAAGGAATGAGAAATAGAGTGAAGGTTTACCGAGGCAAAGAGATGGACAATTTGCCAACTTGTATGTCATGGCAATTTGCGATTTCGAGAATATGACAAAGTCAACAGTCAACGCGTACCAGTTTCAAATCTACTTCTACCCAATAAATCTTAGGCTGTTGGTTTTATCTTACAGAAAAAGAATTTAGAAAGAGGAAAATATCATGAGATAATGAGTTGATAACCACATACCTAAAAGGAAGAGATTTTAAACCAAAAAGAATTTTAAAAGAGAGAAGATAATATTTGGTTGTTAGATAAACCCTAGTACACTTACTTATAAAAGGCCAATGAAGGAGAACTTAAAGGGACTGAGAACAACAAGACGGGAAGATCCTAAGGCAAGAGTAAGAGGGTTCGATTGAAAAAGGAAGTCATCCTCTCGGCTAACACAGGGCACTGTGCTGCTGAAGTGTGGACCAGCGAAATTTGTTCTCCTGACGTTCTTCCATTATTTCCATCATGTTCTCTTGTGAATTGATTTGGTTGTAAACAATGGTGATGGTTTGGAATTTTATTTTCCAACCGATGAGATAAATCTCATCGGGTTGGGGTTATTTTGATGATACTTAATTGTTTTAAGTTTCCATGGTATAAATCTGATTATTTTACCTCCCATTCAATTGTTTAAGTACAATCCCTATGAATAGTCGATAGCATATATTCCTGTTAAGTTGATTTAATGCAGGAAAGGTTAGATTACTTAACTAATATTAGATGGCATGAGCAACATTCGAATGATGCTTGTCTCATAAAGAAGGAATTACATAGGTTACTGTAATAAGACCCTGTATGAGCAGAGACAGTGACTTGAGGTTTTGCCCCTAAAAAGGCAGGCCACTCTACGGCTCTTTTGCACAGTAAGTTAATCAAGATTTTTCCATGACATTATTGACAGTAAGGTTGATTTTGAGTAATCTCATCTTTCCACATAAATATTGTAGACACTATACTTGATTCTCTACCGAAATATCTTCGCCTTAGAATTCTTAGTTGATTATTTGTTCATTTTTATATTATTCACGCAATAGTTTCCATATTTACATTTTTGTTATCACCTTTACCATAGAAATTCCACTTATTTACCCATCATCGCATATTTACCTTAGTTATTGTCATAACATTTCCTTCAATCATTTTACACGCGACAATTACCTCTGATTTGATCCAGTTCTTTACCCATACAATTATTATATACAATCCATCAATACCAAACACTTACACATGATGCCATGACATGAATGAACCTGTATAATCTCATTTTTCAATACCCTTAAAAAGTTTTACATTTTATTCAATTCAGTCCCTGAATTCGAAATAGCCATAACTTTCAATTTTTAGCCTCGGTATAAAATTTGACTTCAATTACATTCATTAGGGATCATCTAATCTCTATTTATTCCAAAATTTCACAATAATTTTGCATTATATTCACTTTCATTCCTATATACAAAATTAGCAATTAAACATTATAATCTAGTCATTTTCATAACCTAAGCTTAAAATTTATCAATTTCACACCAAATTCTTCAAGAAATCAACAATGATAACTTTCAAAAACTTTAACACTTTTACAAATTGGAACATGGGCTAGCTAAATCAAGTTCCTACGATCTCAAAAATATAAAAATTACGATAAAAAGACTTGAAATTACTTACCAATCAAGGACCGAATGTTAAGAGCTTCAAAAATGGTTTTTCTTAGGTTTTCAAAGCATGGACAACTAGGAGAAAATGAAAATGATGAAATGCTCCACTAATATTTGATATATATATACTTTAATTAAATCATTAATCACCTAATTAACTTAATTTAATCATACTTTATTAACTTAACCCATCTTTCATTAGTACATAAGTGGAATCTTCCATCATCAAGCACTAATTCATATTACAAAATGGTTTAATTACCATTTTGAACCTTTGGCTAGTTGCAATTTAAGCCCCTAAGTCTTTGGCCAATTAAAAACATATAACGATTGGACTTTTATAGTTTAGTCCCTATACCTAAATAAACTATTTAATTGACAAAATTGATGGACCAAACATTAATGTTTTTATACCAACTCCATAAATATTCATATTTAATATTTACGAACCCGATTTATAGAAATAGGTTTTGAAACTATTTTTTGGCACCATTGAAAATCGAGTTGTTACACATTAATTCAACAAAAGAATATATGTTTTATATAATGGTACACAATATTTGCTTAAAGAAATATGTAAAATTTTCAATTGTTCAAATTGACTTTAATGGTCAAAAGTGATCATAAAATTTATTATATTTATTGAAGGCATTCACTTCAAGGGATACATAAAAATAATTTGGACAATAATGTAAGCATATCTCATATTCATCACCAATAAGATCATATAGATATCGTCCACTCCAAGGAATGATTAATTAATATAAACTATTTATCATTCTATTTTAGGAATGAACATTAAACATTATTCTAAAAACAAGAATGAACATTTAACAACATTTTGGACTATCCATCTTCCTCTTATCTATTTGCTAATAGTGATAATATGTTTCATTTACTTGAACGAACACACAATATAAATGTTAATAAGGCAAATAAATTTATCATTGTTTGCAAATTTACTTCAATATCATTGTGATAGATCAAATGTACCTATGCATTGTTCCTTTCCAGTTTAATCAAACCTTTGAAAATATTCAACCAATATGCTTATGTCAAATAATATATATATAGTATCACACAAACATTTTTGAGCTCTTCGAAGCCTATTTGGAGTACCTTAGTTGTTCTTTTATTAATCTTTATAATTCTACTTTTAGGATAGAAAAGAATTATTATAATCACTCAAACTATAATTATCAATATGCCCGTAGTAGTTCATCCAAAACCATCCTCCATAATTATAACTTTACCTTTTTAAAATTGATTATGTAATGATACACTCATTTCGTGGAATGAAACAGATCTAGTGAGACAAACTTTCATATCATAATCTTCTTTCAAAATTGATCCATAAGTTTAATGAATCTTTTACTTGCTTTCTTTCTTTGTAAGGCTTTAGCAAAAAATTCATGATTAGTGTCGTTATATAGTTTTCAAGCTTGTATAAATTTGAACTCTCCATTGATATTTGTTGCTATACAATGACATTAATCACTAATAATGAAATTAATCATAATTATGATAAATAGATATTTATACTCATAAGGTAGATATCCCAAAGCTTATAACAAATATATATTTTTACTCACATTCCACATCAATCATATATCTTAATCAAAATAAAAATTTAACCAATCAATTATATAAAAATAAACCAATTAAAAACAAAACATATACCTCCACATAGAAAGCCCAATAATTAAACACAAGTGTTTTATAAATTCATAAAGATGCAAATAAAGAATTATATGCATTGAACTTCTTAATAGAAATCAGATCAAATTTTAAAAGAAGTTGATTAAACTTGAATCATTATGAATGAGAAGTAATGACTATGAACATTCTTTGTAGTGAAGAGAAAGAAATCATCCTAAAGCAAAACTGAAAATCAACCCTCTATTTATACTAGCAACGGAAGGGCAAAACGGTAAATAGGTAGGGGCAAAAGAGTAAAAGAAACGCAGGAACAGTTTGAAACTGCCCTATTATTTTTGTGCCTAACTGTCAAAAAAAATATCAGTTCCAAATTTTTCGAAACAGTATAATTGGAAAAAATAAAACTGTTAAAGATACGATTTTCTGAAAAATGATGAAATTATTATAAAAAAAGATATACACATAGTAAGCAATATGGGATACACCCAATAACAACAACGTTTTGCATTACTAATGTAATAGGTCAAATTCGTCCGGCCCAAAACAAAAAAAAAATATAATAAACTAGAAAATTAATAAAATTCCAAAAAAGAGTCCATTTAAAAATACAAGCCCAAATACAAAAAAACAACCTAAAAACCCTACAAGCCCCAAAAAAAACCCTAAGCCTTAAAGCCCAAAATATTAAAAAAATTTAGAAACACTAGCCACCAAAAAGTCTTCAGCGCCGCCGCTCCCTTCGCCATGTTAGTAGGAGTGCCACCTAAGGCCTGACATCGCCGCCTCATCCTTGCCGCCATCACCTGTAGAAGACAGAGAAAGGGAAGCAGAAAAGAAAAAAAATAAGCTGTTGTATTTCGACTATAAAAAGTCAAAGGAACATTTGTATTTTTCACTCTCTTCTTTTTTACGAAGAAATTCAATAAAGAATCCAAAAACAATCAAGTTAAAAAAATGTCTTTTTATTTCAATCTGCTATTTTTTTCATTCTTATTTTATTTTCTTTTCATAAAAAAACATAAAAAAATAAAAAAACAAGGCTTAAAAAGAGGGTAGTCGAATTTTTTACTTTTTATTTCAAAAAATATAAAAATAAGAAAGGCGAATTTTTTTTACCTACAACGCTCTATTTTTCGCAGCCGTGGAAGGCCGACTTCGGTCCAGAAGTCTCTAAACCCATTAGGATTCCTTCAAGGCTCTTCGGAAAAGAGGGAACCGAAAGGTTTCCAGCCCTTTTGTTGAAGTTTGACCAAATTTATAGGGTTAAAAACCCCAAATCGGTATCCTAGGTGAGGAAAGGAGTCAAAAGGGGTATTTTGGGCATTTTTCGGCCACTAGAGGCGGCAGTTACCGTCGCCGATGACCGGTGGTTGCTATGGCCTTTTGGCCAAAGTGGGGGAAAAGCTTGAGAGAAAAAAACTGAAAGGGAGTTTTTATTTTACATAGGTTTAAAATGATTTTTTTTTAGATTTTTAACATATATATGTTTAATGAAACTACGTCGTTTTGGCCTGGCTTCAAAAGCCCCATAATGACGTCGTCTTTGGCACAACCCGCTGACCCAATCCGGATCTCCTAAGATCCGTGTGTTTTTAAGGAAGGGGTCTAATTGATGCCCAAGTCCTTCCGCTTTTAGGCACTATTTAATATGGTCCTAATTTTTATTTTGCTCTTTTTTTTAAATTATACCACATAATTTTGGGATTATTTCATCTTAGTTCCCAAACAATCGACCCTTTGGGGAATGATGTATATTGGGTTTGGATTATTTGCCCTTTCGGTCCCTTCACTTTATTTCATTTTTAATCTGACCCTTTATTTACTATTTTATTTATTTATGCCCTAAACTTTTGTTATGGTTTCGATTTAATCCTTGTTTCTTTAGTCTCACCCCTTTACTTTCTATTATTTAATTTCCAACATTTTTAATTTCCTTATTTATATTTTTACCCTTTAATTTGTGTAACTTGCATTTTTATCCTTAAGTTTTTTATCATTTCATTTTATTTCATTTTTATTTTTTTAAAATGTTGATGTTATTGTTAAATGATTATTTTGCTAACTAATATTTTATGTTTAACATTTTGTCATTACTAATACTCCACTTATTATTTTACTACTATTACCATTATTAAATAGTATTATTAATTGACTAAAATTATTCCCATTACTACTTTTTATTATTATTTTATTATCATTTTTTACCTACGTAAATTATTTTATTCCATTTTGCCACCACCATGCTATACAACACGTTTGAATATTCGCTCTTTCCTATACCAACACTCGAATAAATTAATCGTATATTGCATTAAATGTTATGCTTGTTTTTATACATTGTATATTTAGCAATTTGAACCAAGGCGATATTCTTTATTTTGAGGATTCGAGAAATTGTACCCCTAGCTTACGGGGTACGATATTCTCCTTGAACCGGAACAACTGAACGTCCATTTTAAAAAATAATAATAATAAAAAATATAAGATTTGGGAAATGATTAAACGGCGAGCATTCTTATTTTTGAGAATTCGAGATTTTGTGTCCCAACTTACGAGACATGATTTTTGGTCTTGATTGACCCGAAATGAGAAAACCTCCTCGTTAAAAACTCAATTTAGATAGCGAATTTTTCAATACCATCAAATAACATCGCGCGAAAGGGTTTTAAATTCTCTTCGGGTTCTCAATTTTTGACATCAAGACATTAAGTAACCAACTAGGTACCAATTCTGGGCATTATGAGGGTGTTAATCCTTCCTCATACGTAACCAACTCCCAAACCCACTTCCTGGATTTTGTAGACCAAAAATAATCATTTTAGTAAATCTAACATTTTATTAAAATGACCAAGTTTTGATGTGATCCAATCGCACCTAAACAAAAAGGATTGGTGGCGACTCTATTTTCAATTTTTAAAATAAAAAGTCGATTTCCAAAAAGGTTTCGACAACTTGGCTTATTCCACTGGGGACAAATAAGAGAGTCAAGCTGCAAGTTGATTACTTTTTGGTCTTTTTGTCGAAAATCGAGAATTTTGATTTAAAATAGGATGACTCATTCCTTGCATTTCATCTTTCATGTTTTATTTTGGTGGTAAATAGTGTCTTTATTATCTCAGGTTACATACATATGTTTTATTGGTTCGAGAGTTTCTCTCCGTATATTTACACATACTACATGACATAATCGTTCCATTTCACCCTTCTTAAGTGGAAGTGAGAAGTTATTCCTTCGTGAGGTCTTCACCTCTATGTAGGATAGTGGATCGCTTTCGGGATAAATCCGTACCAATGTCTTTGTGAGGTCTTCACCTCCGTGAAGCCATAGGGAAATGTATTCCCCTAAACTAAACTCAGTCCATATAAGCCTATAATGGGTAAGGATCGAGGATTCTGCCGGTTCGGGTACCTTTACTTTAGAACCAAACCGCATGGGGAGAACCATGTGAAACCTTTAGCGTTCACCAGAATAGATGCTCTATTTATTATTTTTTTGCTTTGTATTCTAACTTTATATAAAATTTACTGACTTGTTCCATTTTGTTTTAGTTGTGATTGCATTGCATTTTCATCTTAGAAAAAGGGTGTTGATTCATGTTCAGTTGCTAAATAGAGAGTTTGTCATGGAAAAGGGGTTTCTTTATAAAGTAGAAAACAACGCGGCCATGCAAATATGATCCGAGAAAAGGCAACAAGAGAAAGGTGACAGCTTGTGAGAGGGGCAGGTAAGAGATATGGACCATGTTGTGAGTGAAGCTTTGGCCTGAGTACGAGAGGTGGCTAACCACTTGCAGACCCTAGGCATTCAAAGCCTGAAATATGAATCAGAGTCAGATCGAGGCCGAGAATTAGCTTGGCCTTTTAGGAAAGTTAAGGTTTTGAGTGTTAAAGCGAGGTTGTATATGTATCCGTTTTATGTAAAGAAACTTATTTTTTAGTAAAGTTGTTCTAATGGAATTGAATTAGAATCAACGCCTTTTTGCATGTATCTTTTCCATTCATTAACACTACATTTTGTTACATGCAATAAATTTTATGAAATCCAAAAGTGCGCTGAGTTTAGAACTCTAGTACAGAGGCTGATAGACAACAAAGAATTAGAATTCTTTGAAGACATTGAGGATTCAGAAGGGGAATATGTGTGTAGCTCTAAAGAGGGAACTGAGGAAGGGAACCTATCAAAAATTCGTCCCTATATCCTCAAAAGTGTTTTGAACAACTGGATTGTGAAGGAGATCCCTGTAGTATTTAGGACTATTTTAGAGTAATGTTCAGAACATACTTGTTACTCTAAGCCTAGGAGTAATAGGGATCTTTATTATGAAAAGGCCATGTCCACTATCTTTATTTCAATTAAAACAATGCATTTTTATGTCTCACTTGGCAAATATTCTACTTTTATTTCTCTTTTTTCTCATACTCATACCATACATTTAATTATTCTTAAATTTATTTGTTCATTGGGTCTCTTTTTATTCATATAATAGGTCCCCATATATTAATGATACGAGCGACGCTGCTGCTGACTCGGAGTCTCCTTTTAAGTAGGATATGTATCCAAAGAAACCTCAGGACTTTGAAGATAATCGAGATTGTAACTTGTCTCCTAATTTGTTAAGGATGACAGAGCAAGATGAGAAACAGATCACACCTCACAAAGAGTCAGTAGAAATTTTGAGCCTAGAGGATGAACAAGAAAAAAAAAGGTGAAAATCGGGACTTGCATCACTGTAAAAATAAGGCGAGACCTCGTTGAGTTACTCCAAGAATTCAAAGATGTCTTTGCATGGTCATATCATGACATGCCTGGTCTAAGTACTGATATCGTGGCACATCGACTTCCCATAAAGAAAGAATGCAAGCCAGCTCAGCAGAAATTTCGACGAATGAGGCTAGACGTACTGTTAAAAAAAAAAGAAGAGGTCAAGAAAAAATTTGACGCTGGTTTTCTACAAGTGGTCAAAGATTCGGAGTGGGTAGTCAATATAGTCCCCGTCCCCAAGAAATATGAAAAAGTACGAATATGTGTAGACTACAGGAATTTAAACAAGGCTAGCCTGAAGGATAATTTTTTGTTGCCCCACATCGATACTTTAGTGGACAACATGGCAGATCATTCTTTTTTTCCTTCATGGATGGTTTCTGCGGATATAACTACATAAGGATGCATCTGAAAGATATGGAGAAGACTACATTCGTAATAATGTGGGAAACATTTTATTATAAAGTGATGTTATTCGGATTGAAAAATGTAGGAGCAACATATAAAAGAGTCATGGTGACTTTCTTTCATGATATGACGCACAAAGAAATTGAGATTTATGTTGATGATATGATTACAAAATCCCAAATAGAGAAAGAGCATGTGAAAGTCTTGAGAAAATTGTTCTTGAGGTTGATGAAGTTCCAGTTAAAGTTGAACCCAACAAAATGCACTTTCGATGCCATATCGGGTAAATTACTGGGATTTGTAGTCAGTAAAAAAGGGATTGAGATTGACCCAGATAAAGTCAAGGCCATACAGGAATTACCATCACCGCGTACCTAAAAAGAAGTTTAGGGTTTCTTAGAAAGATTAAATTATAATACCCGGTTCATTTCATAACTAACCGAGAAATGTGAACCCAAATCCCATCTTCTTAAGAAACATGATCCATATGTATGGGATGAGGAATGCCAGAAAACCTTCGACAAGGTTAAACTTTATTTGTCCAATGCCCCAGTGTTGATGCCACGTAGTCTAGATAAATCACTGATATTCTACTTGGTAGTATTTGGAAAATTTATGGGATGCATACTTGGCCAACATGGTGAGCCAGAGAGGAAAAAAAGAGCAATCTATTACCTCATCAAGAAGTCCACCGAATGCGAGACAATATATTTGTCAATCTAGAAGTTGTGTTGCACCTTAGTCTAGACCACCCGGAGGCTAAGATAATATATGTTGTATCATATGACTTGGCTCATTTCAAAAATGAACCCTCTAAAGTTAATAATGGATTCGAACTCATTTGAATGGAAGAATGGCTCGATGATATATCATGCTCTACAAATTTGACATAATTTATGTAAACCAAAAGGCAGTAAAGAGAAATGCAATAGTGAATTTTTAGCTAGTAGAGCTCTAGAGGATTACGAGTCTTTAAATTTTGATTTTCCAAATGAGGATTTGATGTATGTTGCAACCACGGAAGAAGGTGCTCCAAGAGGATATCTCTAGAAACTAAATTTTGATAGCGCCTCAAACGCCATGAGTAACAGAATTAAGGCAGTCCAGTATTTTCGGACAAAGATCATCTTCCTTTCACCAGTAAACTTAATTTTGATTGTACAAATAACATGGCGAAATACGAAGCATGTATCATGGGTATCTTCGTGGCCATAGAATGTAAGATCAAAGTGTTGGAAGTATACGATGACTTTGCACTAGTAATCTATCAACTCAGAGGTGAATGGGAGACAAGAGATTCCAAGCTGATTGATTATGGAAAGTTAGTTCTAGAATTAATTAAGAAGTTTGATGACATCACATTTTGCTACCTCCTACGAGATGAAAATCAAATGGCCGATGCCCTAGCTACCTTAGCCTCCATGATCAAAGTGAACAAATAAGAGAACTTAAAGACTATCCAGATGAGCATTTATGAGTCCCCGACCCATTGTTACAACATCAAAGAAGAAGAAATAGATAATCATCATTAGTACTATAACATATTGCAATATGTAATGAACCATAAATACCCTAAGCAGGCAACCAAGAATGATAAAAGGACGCTGAGAAGGCTGTCCAATGAGTACATCCTAGATAGGGAAAGCCTATACAAAAGAAGAAAGGACCAAGTGTTCCTAAGGTTTGTAGATGTTTTTGAGGCCAAGAAAATCCTAGAAGAAGTCCATGAAGGTGTTTGCAGAACACATACTAATGGTTTTATAATGGTTAGGCAAATCATGAGATTCAGATATTATTAGTCCATCATGGAAGGGGATTAGATCAATTATGCCAAGAGATGTCATAAGTGCCAAATTTATGGAGATAAAATTCATGTGCCTCCTTCACCTCTTCATGTTATGACTTCTCCATGACCTTTCTTTATGTGGGGCATGGATGTCATTGGGTTGATCTTGTGAAAAGCTTCTAATGGGCATCGATTCATCTTTGTGGTCATCGATTACTTCACCAAATGGGTAGAAGCCGCTTATTATGCTAATGTCACAAAGTCAACAGGTAGCAAATTCTTAAAGAAAGAGATTATATATCGATATAGAATGCCAGAAAGGATCATATCTGACAATGTATTAAATTTGAACAACAGCACGATAGTGGAGGTCTGTAGTCAATTAAAGATCAAACATCACAACTCGTCACCATAACACTCAAAAATAAATGGTGCAGTGGAGGCAGCTAATAAGAATATTAAGAACATTGTAGGGAAAATGACAAAGACTTATAAAGATTGGCATAAGAAACTACCATTTGCCCTCTATATTTATCGAACGTCTGTTAGAACCTCTACTGGGGCAACACATTTCTCATTGTTAGAACCTCCACCATTCTTGGAATGGGCCTCAACAAGTTTACTCGGAGAAACTCATACTGCGATATCTGGGGCACCTAATTTCATTTTCACTCACTTTGTGTTCTGACAATGTTTGCCACTTTGATTAGTCTTTTCATTAAAGGTTTTGCTCCCAATAAATTTCAGTCTTATTCTTTTTTTTCTACGATCTTATTCAAGCATTTTTGCATTGAAATAATGGTTAATGGACTAATAGTGTCAAAGTATAAAAGGATTTCTGCATATCACTCTGGAAATTTTTAAATAGTATAGGGACCTGAAACAGGACCACTAGTTGGAAACAACCAAATTTGAAAGTTGGAAAGATCCTAAAACAAATAGTCCAAATTGCGATGACCTCTTCGGGTTTCCTGTCAAAAATATCATACATGAATGGAAGGCGTGGTAACGCATCAGTGATAGAATCTTGACGAACAATAAGCAATGTCAACCTAAGCACTAAAAAGGGGATCATTCTCGAAAATGACATTCTGCATTCATACAAATATCATTCATATACATCTAGTTAGGATCATTTGATTCATTCTGATCATAACATCCTAATCACTTGGCATAAAATATAGGCCTATGAAATGGATTCTACAGGTCTTGTTCCCTAAAGAACGGTGCAATAGATCAGTGAAACCATAATTCCTATACCCCTGAAGTTGTAGTAGGTCAGATTGAATCTACCATAGCAAATCTTATCTTCCTAAAGTTATAGTGGAGCAGATTTAAGCTACAAATCCTATACCTTGAAGTTGCAATAGGTCAAATTAAATCTACCATAGCGAATTTTATCTCTTTGAAGTTGCAGTAAAGCAGATTAAAGCTACAAATCCTATATCCCTGAAGTTGCAGTAGGTCGGATTAAATCTACTATAGGGAATCTTATCTCCTTGAAGTTGTAGTGTAGCAGATTGAAGCCAAAAATCATATACCCCTAAAGTTACAGTGGGTCGAATTAAATCTACCATAGTGAATCTTAACTCCCTAAAGTTGCAGTGGAGCAGATTGAAGCCATCAATCCTATACCCTTGAAGTTACAATGGGATAAATTAAATCTACCATAGCAAATATTATTTCCCTGAAGTTGCAGTAGAGTAGATTGAAACTACAAATCCTATACCCCTGAAGTTGCAGTGGGTCAAATTGAAGTTACCATTGCGAATCTTATCTCCTTGAAGTTGCAATAGAGCAGATTGAAGCTACAAATTCTATACCCCTGAAGTTGTAGTGGGTCAGATTGAATCTAAAATGGCGAATCTTATCTTCCTGAAGTTACAGTGGAGCAAGATGAAGCAACAAATTCTATACCCAGTGGGTCGGATTAAAACTACAATGGTGAATATTATCTCCCTAAAGTTATGGTGGAGCAAGATGAAGCTGCAAGTCCTATACATTTGAAGTTGTAGTGGGTTGGAATGAAACTACAATGGCGAATCTTATCTCCCTGAAGTTGCAGTGGAAGATCAAAGTTATAATATCAAATCTTATCTCTCTGAAGATGTAGTGGAGCAAGATGAAGCTATAAATCCTATATCCCTGAAGTTGCAATGGATCAGATCAAAGTTATAATATCAAATCTTATCTCCCTAAAGATGCATTGGAGCAAGATGAAGCTATAAACCCTATACCTCTTAAGTTGCAGTGGGTCGGATTGAAACTACCATAGTAAATCTTATCTCCTTGAAGTTGCAATAGAGTAAGATGAAACTACAAATCCTATACCCCTAAAGTTGCAGTGGGTCGGAAGGAAACTACAACAACAAATCTTATCTCCTTGAAGTTGCAATGGAGCAAGATGAAACTGTGACACTAAATCATGCCTTCCTAAAGTTGTAGCGAAGCAGATACAATAAAGTAAAGTAACCAAGGAACTAAAAGAATGGGTCACTTGAAAAAGAGAAGCACCAAAGAAATCGAGATACAGCAGGACCGAACAGAATTGGTTCTCTTTTAAAGTTTTTGCTCTTTTCCCGCTACACAACAATGAGCAAAGAAGGGCAGCTGTAATAGGCCAAATTCGTCCGGCTCAAACCAAATAAAAAATATAATAAACTAGAAAATTAATAAAAGTCCAAAAAAGAGTCCATTTACAAAATACAAGCCCAAATACAAAAAAAAACCTTGAAACCCCTATAAGTCCAAATAAAACCCTAAGCCTTAAAGCCCAGAACATTAAAAAATTTTAGAAACCCTAGCCGCCCTAAAGTCTTCAGCACCGCTATTCCTTTCGCCACGTCAACAAGCATGCCATTTGAGGCCTGGCACTGTCGCCTCATCCTTGCTACCATCACCTGCAGAAGACAAAGAAAAGGAAGCAAAGAAGCAAAAAAGAAGAAAAGAAAAAGACAAAAATAAGATGTTGTATTTCGGCTATAAAAAGCCAAAGAAACATTTGTATTTTTTCTCTTATCTCTTTTACGAAGAAATTCAATAAAGAATCCAAAAACAATCAAGTTAAAAATGTGTTTTTTATTTCAATCTGCTATTTTTTTTCATTTTTATTTTATTTTCTTTTCATAAAAATATAAAAAAACAAGGCTTAAAAAAAAGGGTAGTCGAATTTTTTACTTTTTATTTCGAAAAATATAAAAATAAGAAAGGTTAATTTTTTTTTACCTGCAACGCTCCATTTCCCGCTGCCGTGGGAGGCCGACTTCGGTCTAGAAGTCTCTAAACCCAGTAGGGTTCCATCGAGGCTCGTCGGAAAAGGGGGAACCGAAAGGTTTCCAGCCCTTTTGTCAAAAGTTTGACCGAATTTTTTGGGTTAAAAACCCTGGATCGATATCCTAAGTGAGGAAAGGAGTCAAAAGGGGTATTTTGGGCATTTTTCGGCCACCAGAGTCGACGGTTGCCTTCACCGGTGATCGGTGGTTGCGGTGGCCTTGTGACCGGAGGGGGGGAAAAGTTTGAGAGAAAAAAAAACTGAAAGAGAGTTTTTTTTACATAGGTTTAAAATGATTTTTTTTTAGATTTTTAACTTATATAGGTTTAATGAAACTACATCGTTTTGGCCTGGCTTCAGAAGCCCCAAAACCACGTCGTTTTTTGCACAACCCACTGGCCTGATCCGGATCCCCTGGGATCCACATGTTTTCAAGGAAGGCGTCTAATTGCTGCCCAAGTCCTTCCGGTTTTAGGCACTATTTAATATTGTCCTAATTTTGATTTTCTCTTCTTTTTAAATTATACCACTTAATTTGGAATTATTTCATCTTAGTCCCTAGACTATCAACCCTTTAGGGAATGACGTGAACTGGGTTTGGATTATTTGCCCTTTTGGTCCCTTCACTTTATTTCATTTTTAATCTGACCCTTTATTTACTTTTTTATTTACTATTTTTAATCCCCTGTTTATTTAATCCCACCCCTTTACTTTCTGTTATTTAATTTCTAGCATTTTTAATTTTTTTATTTATATTTTTACCCTTTAATTTGTGTAACTTGCATTTTATCCTTAAGTTTCTTGATCATTTCATTTTAGTTCATTTTTATTTTTAAAATGTTGATGTTATTGTTAAATGATTATTATTGCTAACTAATATTTTATGTTTAACATTTTGTCATTGCTAATATTCCACTTATTATTTTACTACTATTACCATTATTAAATAGTATTATTAATTGACTAAAATTATTCCCATTACTACTTTTTTTATTTTTTTATCATTTTTTTTACCTACGTAAACTATTTTATTCCATTTTTGCCACTACCATGCTATACAACACACTTGAATATTCGTTCATTTTTATACCAACACTCAAATAAATTAATCGCATATTGCATTAAATGTTATGTTTGTTTTTGTACATTGTATATTTAGCAATTTGAACCAATGCGATATTCTTTATTTTGAGGATTCGAGAAATTGCGCCCCTAACTTATGGGGTACGGTATTCTCCTTGAACCGAAATAATTGAACGTCCCTTCTTTTTAAAAAAATAATAATTAAAAAAATATAAGATTTGGGTAATGATTAAACGACGAGCATTTTTATTTTCGAGAATTTGAGATTTTGTGCCCCAACTCACGGGACATGATTTTTTGTCTTGATCGACCCGAAATGAGAAAACCTCCTCATTAAAAATTCAATTTAGATAGAGACTTTTCAATACCATCAAATAACATCGTGCGAAAGGGATTGCATTTTAAATTCTATTCGGATTCTCAATTTTTGATATCAAGACATTAAGTAATCAACTAGGTGCCAATTTTGGGCGTTATGAGGGTGCTAATCCTTCCTCATATGTAACCAACTCCCGAACCCACTTCTTGAATTTTATAGACCAAAAATCATCATTTTAATAAATCTAACATTTTATTAAAATGACCAAATTTTGAGGTGAATCAATTACATCTAAATAAAAAGGATTAGTGGCGGCTCTATTTTCGATTTTTAAAATAAAAAATAAATTTCCAAAAGAATTTTGACAACCAACAGAATAAATTCAACTTAATTGCATCATGGAAAACTTTTGGAGGTATCCATCTCAAGATTACAACTTTCTCAAGCAGGCAGAGAAACCGAAGTTAGCCACTTCAAGTTTCAATCAAAACTTGTCAAAACTTTCCATATCATTCTAAATTTATAGTTAAAACCATATTTTCTAATTTAAAATTTAGGAATTGTATTCTTCTTTTTATTAATGAAAAAAAAATACCAATTTTTTAAACAATAAATTTTTATATTTTCATATTTTATAATAGCTTTTAATTTGAATTATTAATATAGTTTAATATACTTTAATTTAGTTATTTTAAATATAATATTAAAATGGAGAAACTATATGTAAATAACTTTGGTTTCTCCAAAGACTATAGAGAAAATCGTGGTGATGATTTTCTGTATTTTTTTACTTTTAAAATGAGCAAAGAGTCTATTCTAATGTGTCTATTATAATGTAGTAAAAGATAAAATTTGCTTATCTTTCCTCTTCTTTTCATGAATGTCGTCAAGCAATCATTTTACCCTTCAACTATTTATTTATTTAAAATTTAATTTATATATTTTAAATTCAATTGTTAACATAATTAAATTATTTTATTAAATTTATTGTTATGATATTTTGAAATTAAACAAAAACTTAATCATTATAAGAATTATACTTACATTTTTATATTTAATAAATAAATAAAATTCCTTGAAATAATAAGAAGATAACTAAGTCAAGGATTAGATTAAGTTAGCGTCATGAAATTTTTATTTTTCAATAGTTTAAAATATTAATATTTTAATAATTCCAATTAGGTGGGTTTGAATCACAAAATTCATTATCTAAACTTAATTCAATACCCTTCGCCCGGCCTCCTTAAAATCCATAATTTATATGATTTTTTTCTGTCTTTTATCTTTATTATTTGGTTTTGATTTATTTGCAATACTAAATTTAAAAATTTTATTCAAGGTTATCCAATATTATTATCCGTTATCTGAGAAGGACATATGTTCAAGTGTGCGAAACACATTATTCTCTTATTTAAAAGTTGGGAGATACTATGAGTAATATTAGAAATAAATAAATATATAATTTA
Source organism: Gossypium raimondii (assembly GCF_025698545.1). Lineage (NCBI taxonomy): Eukaryota > Viridiplantae > Streptophyta > Magnoliopsida > Malvales > Malvaceae > Gossypium > Gossypium raimondii. The sequence goes on from NC_068568.1 coordinate 10,303,925, forward strand.
TTAATCCACTTTTATATTGCAATAATATTAATCAAGGTTAAGACTTGGAACCAAAAATATTTTAGCACCAAAGTTTTAAAAATATATCCTTTTGGATTTTAGATATAAAATTATGAAAGCACTCAATTTATTCTTTCCCAAATACTTTCTATTTGGCTTTAATGGAAGTAATTACAACATTTTCTATTCCATTTAATTTCGTAGCAACCACTTTTCTGTTTTTGAAGTTATAACTTACCACTCATATGTGAGCTTACAAATATTATGGTTTATATGTTTAAATTAAATTTTATAAATAATTTATATATTTCATCTATTAATTTATTAAATTATTTAAATATAACCTAAGTTAAATTATTTTTTATTCTAATATCTTGTTTAAAATAAATATTTTAATTTTTCACAATAATTTTTTAGAGCAATGTGAAACCCCAAAATTAACAACCTACTTTACTAACAAGTGGTTAGAAGAAATTATAGTGCACTTTCCGAGGCACGGGATTTGAATTTGCTTGAATCTTAAAATCGTTATTGTTGAAAGTTTTACCTGAATACTACCTCGACTCAAATGTGATTATACTAAAATGAATTTACAAGTTACATTTTTTAAAAATATTTTTTCTTGAAAAAGCATTAGAAATCAAATTACAGTTTGTCCATTTGCTAAAAAATGAGCAAATCAGTCGTTGTATATTAAATCAAAGAATAAATTAGTCATTTTAGTTAAAAATTTATTCATTTTTACCGTTAAAACTAACGTGGATAACGAAATAACTAATTACCATATAAATATATACATATCGATTTTTAACAATAAAATTAGATGAATGAAATTTTTAACAACAAAAAAATTTAATTTACTCTTTAATCTTAGATGTTAGAGAAATCAATTTAAATTTTTAAAAGAAAAAGAATGATAATACTATTACCGAAAAACAGTATTAAATTGCAAAGTTAGCCTTAAGTGATAGTAATTGGTGTAGGCAGAGGGACAAATAGGTAAGGCAGCCGAAGTACCGAAAAGTTTGTACTCACACTTATTAAGTAGCATTACCTGGGATTCAGATCCTTCTTTCTCATCTTCAACATAGAAAAGAGAAAACAAGAAAATGGCCTCCGATCAGACCCTTTTTCACTACTGCCTCCTCACACTTTACATAATCGCCTTACCAACATGGATCAGCCTTTACTTCCTCCAAGCCCCTTACGGCAAGCACAACCGCCCTGGTTGGGGTCCTACCATCTCTCCACCTTTGGCTTGGTTCCTCATGGAAAGTCCCACCCTCTGGCTCACTTTCTTTCTCTTTCCCTCCGGCCAACATTTCTACAACCCTAAATCATTCCTTCTCATCTCCCCCTTTCTCTTTCACTACTTCAACCGCACTGTCCTTTACCCTCTTCGCCTCTCCAGGAACACCACCCAAACCAGGGCTTTTCCGGTGAGTGTAGCTTTTATGGCGTTTGGGTTTAATCTTTTGAACGGTTATTTGCAAGCCAGGTGGGTGTCGCACTATAAGGACGACTATGAAAATGAGGAGCTGTTTTGGTGGAGGTTTCTTGGTGGATTGTTAATTTTTGTAGTTGGTATGTGGGTGAATGTTTGGGCTGATAAAGTGTTGGTGGGACTGAAGAAACAAGGTGATGGTGGATATAAGATCCCAAGGGGAGGGCTGTTTGAGTTGGTGAGTTGCCCCAACTATTTTGGGGAGATTATGGAGTGGTTTGGGTGGGCGTTAATGACATGGTCTTGGGTGGGGTTTGGCTTCTTTCTCTACACTTGTGCCAACCTGATGCCTAGAGCTCGTGCCACCCGGCTTTGGTATTTGGAGAAGTTTAAGGACGATTATCCCAAAGACAGAAAAGCTGTGATCCCATTCATATATTGAAGATTTGATATTTGTGTTTATCCACATATGATTGATTCGGTGATCAAGTTGTAGCTTTTTAATGGTTTGATTAATAAAAAATCGAATTTCTTTTCTGTTATATCTTGTTCTTTGCTCAAACCATAAACAAAAAAACTAAGCATTGGGCTACAATTAAGTGCAAAATTTACAGGTACAAGAATATTGCCCATTATCATCAAATAACATGCTATCGGCGAAATAATGTCCTTGCTGGACGTGGAATGCAAATTCAGAATTTGTGCCAGTGTGTAGAGGTCATGACAACGATATTGTGGACTATCTACTTAGGGACAGTTGGAGCCGGATGGCAGAACTGGATGACAGTTGGGACCAAATTTAGTACCATGAGCATGGGATGCATAATTTGTCCTTGTTGGACGTGGAATGCAAATTCAGAATTTGTGCCACAGTGTGTAGAGATCATGACAACGATATTGTGAACCATCTACTTAGGGACAGTTGGAGCCGGATGGCAGAACTGGGTGACGGTTGGGACCAAATTTGGTACCATGAGAATAGGATGCCATGGATCGGTAATCCAGGTAAAGTTGGTGCAAAAGCTGGCATAAGGAATCACATAAGCGAATGGGTCTTGAGCATGGTTGCCAAACTATAGGAATTAAGAGCATGGACACAAGGAAACTGGAAGTGGAATTTGGTGAATGACTGCAGGATGCTCCTTAAAGGTTTCGAGAGGATCATTAAACATGTGTTTTGTTTAGGGAATAGGAGTGCCGATGGATTGGCAAGACTAGGTAGTAGCATGCGGCTCCAGCCACAGTTGAATACCTCTGGTTTGCGATTTGATGAACATTTGTAATGAACTAACAGAGGGTGTGAGTTTTTTTTTTTTTTTTTTCTGTTGTTAGAGCTGAGACTCAGACCTGTGTTTTAACTTTTGAATGCACCTTTTCCTTATCAGAAAGAAGTCTACACTAGAATTGTTCATGGAGTTTCTATTCTTTAGCAATGCGAATGTGAAAAAGCGATGGCATACTCGCACAAAATGGTTGAAAGTGCGATTCCTTTTTTACTCATCATAGCATGTTATGAAAATTAAAGCACCTTCAGAAATCTGTAACAAATAGCATTGAACCCCTAGAGAATACCCAGGCAAGCATCATCCTATGAATGGGGATCACCTAAAAATAGTAAAGCATAGATCTTACTCCTCAACAAAACAAAACAACTTACTACTACATGAAACATATTTTGGACAAAGCGGAACCAAACATTACAACACCTTGCATTCCCATAGACTACTGAAGGAAACATGATTCTGCCATAAACCCGGCAGAAAAATATTATGTAATAACACAGATAAAACAGGGTAAAAAACAAGAGGTGTTTATTCCTGACATTTGGAAGTGTGCCATTGGCTATTCAGTTTCCCCTAGCGATCACACAACTATACAATGTTCTTTGTCTATGAGTAAAGAGAAACAAACACATTCTACCATAAGCAGGACAAAAAGTAACATCCAAAGGGAAAAATTTTATCAGCTCTAATTCAGAACGTAGAAATTCAGCTTAGAAAAGAAAAAGAAAAAGAGACTGGGCAGTAATTGTTCGTCATAACCAATCAGTGTTTTAATAGATGCAAAACCTTGTGTCCTCTGGCCTGCAGAAGAGTGTGGACTTGGTGGCTCTTGCAGGGCTTGAGTTTTTGAATAATTCATCTGATGCAATTTTAGTTCTTCAATCAGACTTCAAACACCATCTCTTTCTATAACATCTACCTCAGTAACATTCCGACAGAATCAAGATCCTGTAGTACAACATATATTACAAAAGAATACAAGTCAATAGTACAAATCAAATAAATAGTGAAGTTCGTAAGATTTTATGCTAACCAATCTATAAAAAAAAAAAGCTCATTTATGATTATAGTTGTAATGAACAACAAAAATGCCAAAGTATCTAGACAAATTTTAGAGATACGCATTTCTTTCCCTAATTGTTATAGACAAGAAATACTAAACGTCATTTGAGTGTCAACTAGCTATAATTATTCCAAACCTTGTTCTAAATGGTATATATCCTTTAGCATCCAAATAAATAATGTCAGGAATCTCAATTGTTCATCAGAAAGGAACCAGATAATGTAAAATGCAAGGAGCTACATACACTGAGCGAAGCTGCTGTTTGCACCCAAATTGATCTCTAGTCTAGGTTCCTCATACTTGGTTTCCTTTTGCAAACTTTCATCAGCCCCAGCAGAAGACTGTTCGACTTCAGAATTTTTTTCCTTCAAGTCTTCATACTTCTCTATTAATTCTGAAGAGATGATAGCTTCAGAAAGTCTTTGCTTTATCTGCTTTTGAATAGCCTCAATCTTACTTTTTGACTCAGTATCAGGTTTGTTTCCTGCCCTTGCTATCTCCAGCTTCAACAACTCAATCATATTTTTCAATTCCGATGAACTGACAACATTTTCAATTTTCTTGTTAATTTCTTCATTCAAATGATCCACCTTATTTTTGAAGACTGAGGGTGAATCTTTCTCACTTAGGACTTTTTCATTAGATTTTACACCCTCAACAACCAAACCAATGGACTTGAGAGCGCTAATCATTTCCAGTTCTACTTCTTTCCTCGTATTCAGAACTTTGTCCTTAAGCCCTTGATCTAAATCAGCAAAGCTGGATGAACCTGAATTTTGAACCTCAGCCTTCAATGCTTCAAGCTTCTCATTTATCTCAGGCCGACTCATGATTTCATTGAATTTCTTATTAACTTCTTGCTTCAGTGTAGCAGCATCTGAGAGACTCTTGGCTTTAGAAAACTCCTTCAGCATGTCAAGCTTATATTGTAGGGTTGGGTGATTTGGAGCTGCCGATAGCTTCTGGTTGAATTCATCTTTAAGCTTCTCAATCTTATCCCTTATAACAGGATTCATGAGTTGGTCCCTTGAATTTACTTTTGAAACTTCTTCTCTCAGCATATCAAGCCTGTCCTTCAAGCCTGTGGCTTTGATGGCCTCAGAGTATTCATGATCAACCTCCTTTTTCAATTTTTCTATCATGTCCTTCAGAGCCATCTCAGGAGGCTTGCTGGATGATTCCTTGGCTTTCAAGATTTGCTGTTTCAGCTTTTCAACCTCACCTTCCAACTCCTCATTTGGGGTTGTACGAACAATTTGGTCCTCCTTTTTCATATTGACCTTTTTCTTGGGATCTACCTGGGCATTTTCTTCGAAGCCACCCAGTTTTCTGAATTTATGCATGCGATGTTTTAGTAGCTTTTCTGTGTCCATTGCTGTGAGCTCCTGCAGAATGAATTTTATTAATATATTATAACATGATTCTCGATGAAGAACAACTGTTAGTGGAACTCACATCCATTGTTTCATTAATTGCGGCTTTTATTTGTTGTGAAGTCCAAGCTGGATCTGCATGGGCACCACCCAGTGGCTCCTGTCAAAAGTAAACAATTGTCAGATGCCATAGAGATTAACATGAACTTCCAAAAGGAAACAACAAATCTGGAGCAATATTCAACCATTAAAGCTGTTGAAAGGCAAATACTTTGAAAACCAAATACAGCATTTTCATCAAACATCAGAGATAATATGCTAAGGATGGTAATAAAATGGTTTCAGTAATCAACTCTGTAACAGAGATAATATATGGTTTCATTATCATATATTTTATCTAGAACTAGGAATGGAGAAACCAAAAAAGAAAAGGAAAAGAAGAAAACTAATTAATTGAAGGCATGATAGCAACAATGTTAATTACAGGAATGATTCCATCACAAATTTGCAGCCTGCACAACTCTGGGGCAGTAATCCTTAGCTTCTCAGCTGCCTGCATATAGGTGAAAACCTTAAATACTCTTTTTATAAAAGGAAAATCAGTAATAAAAGATAAACCTAAACTGCTTTCAAACCTTAGGCGAAGCTTTTGCAGTCTTCCACAAAATTGCAGCACAAGCTTCTGGACTATACCATTAAAAAAATTAAATTAGAGGAAAAAAAGAAATACCAGCACATGTAGAAATGGTATTTAAAAATGATCAACATATACAAGGAATAAAATACAACCTTACCCAGGTACAATGAGGAAATAAAAAGTTCTAACAAATTGCAATTTCATATATTGTGTGGGTATGGAAGGGCAGATTGTATAGATTTAATTGACATTCAATAAAAACAATATTGGAAAACTCAAATACCTGGCAACATAAAAGACTGCATTTTCCAGCATTAACAATTTATTAGCACAGCCAATGGCCAAGGCACCACCAGAGCCACCTTCCCCAATAACAATAGAAACAATTGGGACCTTCAGACCAAACATGGTCCTCAAATTGTGGGCAATAGCTTCACCCTACATGAACGTAACGCATAAAAACCAGTTGAGCTAACATTAAAAGTCAATTCGGTACACTTTAGAAAACAATAGTCCTCATACTTGACCCAGCTCCTCAGATTTAAGGTCAGCATAAGCCCCAGGAGTGTCGATAAAAGTAACTATAGGAAAACCATGATGATCTGCATAATACATCATGCGTAAAGCCTTCCTGTAACTGTAAGCATTTCTTAAATATCAGTTATGAGTGACATAGATTCCCTCTTTCAAACGTAAAATCCAACATGAAAGTTTCATTCAACTTACCCATGGGGCGTTGGCATTCCAAAGTTGCGGTGAATATTCTCTTTAGTGTTTCTACCCTTTTGCTGACCGATAAACATGTATCGCCTATCATCGATGGTTCCTATACCAGTAACAATAGCTGGATCATCATACCCTGATCGATCTCCATGAAGTTCCACAAACTGGACATAGGAGAATATACAAGACATTTATTAAAACAATTCTTCACCTTCTGCACACTGGACATTAAAGATAATTTTGATGGAAATTTGCAGAATTTAAAGCTAAAGGGCATGTAACCAGCAAACCTTATCGGTAATGCTAAATATATGATCAAGGAATGTAGGTCTGTTGGGGTGTCGGGCAATGTGTACACGTTGTATAGGGGTCAGATGTCTGTATAAGTCCTTTAGAGCCTGAAATAAATAACAGAAAGGATGAGAAGAGTTAGCTGGAAACCACAAACATGACGAAACATCAATATCTTTGACAGGGCATCAACACGAAACAGTGGATGAGCCTTTTTCAAAACATTGAATTAAGCTCCGCCTTTATTACGTAAGGTATCAGGCTTACGTAAAGAAGAATCATAGATTTTGGAGTTTAACAGTATAGAATTTCAAGCAAGTATATAATTGTTCCATTATTGATCATCCTTTGCAATAAGTGAATGAATCCAAAGCCAAAATCAAGAACAATAATAAAATTTTACATAACCAGTAATGAATGCCGTAGCAAAGGCAACAGAAAACTTTTATTGCCCAATATGCAGAGTAGCACTTCCTGGCCTAATATTCAGTTTTCGCATAATTCAATTTAACACACGCATACTCAACTTCACTCTCATTAACAGGCTGAAAAGGTATTGGTTCAGACAGTTATACAAACATATAACTAGAAATTTTATTACTGCATGGAAACAACCAAAGCATTCCCACAATGTCACAAACTTAATACTATACCTGTTGATACTTATTCTCCAACAATATAATCTGATCACTGAAATCCAAACCAGTTTCATTTGCCATTCTCCTCACCTGCATATGAAACAAGAACAAAAGTTACAGCAATACTGGCATGTTATTATCAACAAAATCAGCAATCACTGAAAGTAAGGAATTACATCAATCATCTTCTTCTCGATTTCAACAAGGGGCTTCTCAAAATCCAAAGTAACAGGCTTTTGCTTTTCTTTCAAAGGCTTGAAATGGGAGAGATGAGTTAGGACTCCGCCTTTCACATTTGGATCCGGATCTGCAGGCCATGGATAATCATGCTTCTTCCCTTTCTTCAGCTTTGCAGCTACAGTTGCATCCCTTTTTTTCACGGAAAATGGTGCCTTCCCTAGGGTTTTAAGAGGGATGCCGCTCACGCCGTTACTGGAGCTTCGAAGAAGATCCGAAGCTGAAGTTCCAGTAAATGCAGCTGAAGAATACGCTATCGAAGCCATCACACTCCAAACTTCGATTTCTCCAAACTCTATAAAAAAAATCCAAACAGTCAAATGTCCAAATTTCAGTCTAATAATTAGAAAATTAAAAAAAAGTCAATTTTCTTGAAATAATTTAAACAGTACTGCTAAGTAAGATAAACGAGGAAAAAGTAGCAAAAAGCATAAAATAATAATAATAAAGAAGCTCCTAATTTAGCTTTCCAACGATTACACGAAGTAACATTTTGATCTCTGATTTTTACCAAAAAAAAAAAAAAACTCCTAACCAATCCTTCTGAATACTTAGTTTACACTAAACACATATCTGAGCTGAATAAGCACATTTCAAACTGAAAAGAACACAAACTTGAAACCTCATTTCGTTCTTTCCCTCCATTTTCTCAGCAACCAAGCAGATAATCATTCAAAAACAGAAAATAAAAGAAAGAAAGCGAGACAAGTAACAGTAACGATATATGAATCAGCATAGAACAAATTAAATTACAAAAAGAGAAGATGAAATTACCAGAGAGCGAACGAAAAGGAGACGGAAAGAATCGAAGATCTTTGGAGAGAGAGAGAGAAGATCCGAGAAAAAGAAAGAAGAGGCGAAAGAAATGAGTTTGAAAAGGGTGAAGAAGAGAATGCGAGTATTAAATTTTTAAAGAGAAGAAAAAAAAGAGAGAGAGAGCTTCGTGGAGATCGTCAATCAAAATGCCTTGTTTTACTAATTACTAATTAATTTTAATTTTAACCTTTACTTATTATTATTTTTCTTTCATGTGCTCATTGTCGATACTACTTATGTGACAAAGAGGGCAGATATAAAGAGCCAACAATTTTCGGTTAGGCCGTTGAAGGAAAGAGGTGACTTGGTCTTGTTATTCGCACGTGTCGCAGCCCATGGGCTCGATTGATTCGATGACCCTTTTTCTTGGGCTCGCCCCGGAGTCCGGACACCCCTTTAAGATTAGATTCCTTTTTTATTAATAAAATCAATCATTTTAAACATTATTTTTTTTAAATAGCTCTCTCACAAAAATTGTTGATAAATTCTTTACTAACATCAATCCAATTAAAAATTATTAAAATTTTATTAATAAATAAAATAATTATACTATGAAATACTTTTATATGAAATTAATAAAAATTTAAATTCATGATAATTAATTTTAAATATTTAATTTTACCCTTTCAACTAAAACATCATTCCATTTTTATTTTAACTTTTAACAAATATATTTGTTAATAAAATTTCTATACATAATAAGGTGTGTCATAATCTAATATTTATTATTGAATTAATAAAAGATATTGTAATTGAACATAATAATTATTGTTTCCATAATCAAACTAAATTGTCTGGTCAAATCGATTGGATCAAGAATTGGTCAGGGCACCGATCTGAAATAAAATGTTGAATCGGCTGACTTGCAAATTGATTGAACCGACTAGACCGGATTAAAAAACTGATTAAATAAATTCTTTTTATATTTTAATTATTTATTCTATTAAACTAAACAAATTAAACCAAAAGCCCACATTCTAAAAATCTTGATAAAAAATAGGAAAGATGTTGGATCACTTAATAAATAGAACTTTTAGCTAAAGATCCAGGAGGATATATTTACAAAATAAGAAGAATTTTAATACTGCATAGAATGTATGTAAATAAAATATAAGATAATGATATGAGTAATAATTTAGTTTTAAAAATGCGGGGATCATGAGTTGGAGTCTACTTATCAACCCAGTTGATTGAATTCAATTTTGATGCCTAAACCATGGAAGAGTTCATGGGTTCACTTTTTAGCAATTATGACTTCTTCAGTTTAGGGATTAAAATTTAAAATGAAATAAGGGACGCCATGGTTGGGAATGTCAATTGTGTTTGTTAGAGTAGGTAAAATGCAGAGTGATTAGTTGATCCATTTTAGAAAATATTAATAATTAACAAGAGTTGACATTATTTTGTTTCTGTCAAACTACAGAGTGAACAAATTTTGAAAGAGACACGGAATTGCAAAGTTGCGGCTTGTTTCTTCTATTTCGACTCCAACCGTCTCTCCCACATCTTCTCCATTCGTTGCGCTTAACCATTATAGTTGTTTACGTCCTTTTGGATGTGGAAGTAAGCTGATTGAGCTTAACAATCGATATAGACCGTCAAATGCTCTGCAGAAAAAAGTGAGCTGTAATGCATGGGAAATGTGTGGGATTACTTTCTACACCAACAACTAATTAAGAAATATACTTGGTTACTTGAGAGCAGAGCATATGCTCATGAGATAGTATGCCTCTCTCTTTTTCATCTTCTTCATTACGCTAAACAATGAATAAAGGCGAAACCGAAAACATCATCATCGTCATCTTTAGCAAGTTATATGTGTCAGCATCCTTTGCACGTGCTGAGTTACCCCGCATAACGGACGTCGAGCCGACTGCCGAGCCAAATAAAATTGAAGTCAAAAGGGCTTTAGGGTTTGACAATTAAAGTTACCAACGAGTTAAGGGTCTATGTTTACTACTTTGAGAATCTAATTGACTGGTTTGTGGGCAATGGAGGGCTGTTGTACCATGAGGTACAGAATCCAAGCTTTGCGCTGTCCACTGCGTCAACACGGTGTTGCAAGGACCTTTCTTCTCCGAGTTCGGTTTAGCGGCGCTGGCTTCCTATCTTGACCCCAAGGAGCGCCAAATGATGTTCCAAGGCACTCCGCCGCCTCCCGTGGCGATTTCCTCTCTGAGGATTCCCACAATGTCTCCCCGGCGGCGATTTCAGTATCCAGGTTCTTCTTTCTCTTTATCCTTTTCCGTTGCCCAAATTGGTGTAGATAATGGTAAAAATCTATAATTAAGTGTGAAAAATAATGGTTTCCTTGTTGAAAATATTAGAACAATTAGTTGCTCATAATGTGGAAAGATCGAATAAGAAAAGAGTTGGGAATTTCGGGTCATTTTTTGTATCTAAGATTAAAAGAAAAAAGAGTTTTTTTTTTTTTTGGTCATATAATATCATAAGCGTTGAACGTTTAGTTCTTCTGAAGTATCAGTAACTAGGATTAGCTATTCAGCGACAGAATTTGTTAGATGAACACATGGATGATTTGAATGTTTCAGTCAGTTTGCTTCTGGTATTGGGTTTTACTTCTATTGACTTCAATATTATGATTGTTTCCATAGGTTAAAATTCGAACTTCCTGTTTATTTTCTTTATGTTTTGAAGTAGATAATTTCATATTAAGTTTCTATTTGTGTCCTGTTAGATAAACAAGCATGAAGCATCCCAAAAAGTTATATGGCACTATCCAACTATGTGTTTAACATGGAATCCATTTATATCTTCATTTCATGCGAACTGAATCCATTGCATTTTTATGTTTGATCCAGTGGTTTTCGGTTATATCATCTTGGCCAACTTGCCCTTAGATGCACGTATGTGGTGAGTACAATTCATGTGGTGTGAACGCTTGAAATCTACATGCATATTTTAAATGTATATGCATCTTTTATTCCTGGATTACAGATTGCATTCATTATGTGGATGTAATTGGTACTACTTCTAGTCAAAATGTTAGCCTCACTTATCTGGCTTTCCAATATAAGCCGGATTAGTACTGTGAAACACTTTCTTTTAGTGTTCTTGTTGTTGACATGGAAAAAACTTGTACATTCCCAAAGAAGGTGTGTGCATGCGTGTCAACTGAGGCAGGATATTCAATATCTCATGCTTTAATATGCTCATCCAGGAAATTAAAAATGAAAAAAGAGAAGCATCTTTTTTTTATCGTAGTGAAACACATGAGAATCTCAAAATGTATTTGAACCAAAAAAAAAAAAAAAAGAAAAGAGAGAGAATCTAGACATGTACATTACTTCTGGCCTATTACTATTATGTTGTTATCTGGTGGTGATTTGGGTGCTTATCAGGAAGTTGTGTAGGATAAGACATTCACCATAAAAAAAATTTATGATAAATTGGTAAATTCTGTTTATGGTATTCTTCAATCTTAGTAGGTTATTGGAATCTACGGTTGGTTTTTACATATAATGTATTATATACATCCTATAGACAAAGAAAAAGAATAAAATAGATATGGTAAAAAAATTTCACCTCCATAGACCTTAAGTTTAAACATGTTGCCTATTATGTGAATATATCAAGTGTGAGGTTTGAGGAGCAATTCATAGATATCTGGAGGATATCATTAGGAAGGTTAAGGCTCCGTTTATTTGTCAGTAAAATGTTTTCCAGAAAATGATTTCTGGAAAATGATTTACTTTTTCTGGAAATGATTTACTTTTCTGGTGTTTAGATGAATTCGTGTAAAATATTTTCTGTTGTTTGGCAGATTTCTTGAAAATATTTTCCGAAAAAGTTGTTTTTACATATATTAATAAATTTACATATATATTATTAAATTTATATTTTAAATTATTTTACATATATTGCAATGATTTATGGATAGATAAATAAATAAATCAAATTAAATATATAATAATACTCAATTATTAAGCTAGAATATTAACCGTCATAAATTGAAAACATCCAAAGTCAACTAATAATATTATCCAAATACATAAATAGTAGTATACCACACAATAACAACATTGTCCAAATGCATAACTAATATTACACCACATTTAAAGTATATATATCTTCAACCTTGAGACAATTTTTGAAGCCAAATTTTCTATACTTCTTACTTTTAACTAAAAAAGCTTTGGCTTTGGATTCATGACTCACTAGATAATCAAACACAGAACATAGGAAGTCATCATCAAATCCTTCTTCCTCCATCGACATCACTTCTTCGTAAAGATGTGGTGTCTTATCCGCAGTAAGTTGTTCCAAAGCATTAGCAATTTTGCCAAGTTGTTCACCCACAAATTTAATTTGTTCATCAACGACACTTTCTTGAACATTTTTTCTTTTACGTTTGGATGTTCCAGATGAAGATACTTTTGTTCTTACCTCTTCAGTCTCTTCATTGTCGCAGTCTATAAGCACTGAATCTTGGTTACCATCATCCAAATCTATATCAGCAAATGTTCTGGCAAAACTCCCTGTTGCCATATCTTTGCCAACAACCAAAGTCATTTCATCATAATGATCAATGCTTTTATTCAAAAATGGTTCATACTTCTTGTGTGCTTGTTGGATAGTATAAACAATTAGAATAACAAGCAAAAAACAATTGAAATATACTTAACATATATATACATATATTACCATCACTACTGCATCATATGTCGTTCTATCACATGTGATCATTTTCATGTTCATCCCATCCAAAACCACTTTCACCTCGAATTTTGCATATAATCTGTCACTGATTTTTTACAGTTCTCAAATAATTTTCCACATGCTTCACATCGCATTGGACTTGGAATCTTTTAGAAATAGCTTCGACAACTCGATTAATAGAAACTGCTTTGAAAGTATTAGAAGGTTTATTTCCTTTATGGGCCTCCTCTGCTAGAATTTCAAGAAAAACATGTTCCATCGATTTTGTCTACCTGAATTGCTTGGAGGTCCATTCTTTGTTACCCTTACCCATTTGACACTAATAATTGTCATTGTCAATCATTTCAATATCCAACAAGCTTAAAACATAATAAATTCAATATATAACAAGCTTAAAACATAATCAATATCTAACAAATTCAAGACATAATAATTTCAAAATTCAACAAACTAAAATTTCAATATCATTATCCAACCAGCATTAACAAAAAAAAATAATTTTAATACTAAAACATACATAACATAGAAACAATAACCCTAAGCCCTAAACCTACCTAATATTTCTAGCCATATAATCAGTCCACACAGTTTGTGCAATTTCGTCTCTCTTAGCAAACCATTCTCTTGCTTCTTCTCTTTCTTCTCGCTCCGTAAGAGTTGAAATTATCAAATCAGACTCAGACTCCTCGTATAATCCTTGATTAAGTAAATCATTAGGATCAACTCCCATTATATGATTATGAATAATACAACAAACCAAAACTATATCTACTTGAGTTTGAAAATTTCAAAATGGTTCAACATCTAATACACGAAACTGTTTCTTCAAAATCCCAAAAACACGTTCAATAGTGATTCGCAATGATGAATGTCGAAGATTAAAGAGTTCCTTTGCATTTTTAGGCCCCTGAGCACTAAACTGTTTTAAATGATATCGGACACCACGATATGGGGTAATATATCCATTTCAGATGCCATATCCAGCATCAACAAGATAATATTTACCTACAATTTTACAAAACATAATTAATGCTAATAAATTATGAGCTTACTAGAACTATTTGGTATTTAATGATAATTATTATCTTCCGAAATTCTTAATTCGTTTGGGTGTGAAAGTGCATCACTTAAAATACGAGAATCATGTGCACTACCTTCCCAACCAACTAGAACATAGGAAAATTTCAAATCAAATGTAATGGCAGCCAATACATTTTGTGTCGTCTCCCATTTACGGCTACGAAATCTTCCTTGAATGCTAAGTGAAACGGATGCACGAACATGAGTTCCATCTAATGCTCCAATACAATCTTTAAAATAAGGATAAAACATTGGATTGTTTTTTATTCCACTAGGAGTCGACTCATCAGGTGATCTAATAACTAGTTTATACAATTTCAAAATAGCTCTCAATACAACCCTAAAGTTACGGTGAACTGTCTCAGTTGATCTATAATATCTAGATCCAATCACTCGAAACCTTACATTATGACCAATTATATGTAAAAATATAACTACTTGCTCTCTAATATTCACAGATTTAGTTGATCGTAACAAATTATTCCTACTAAGAATATCACACAAATTAAAAAAGGTAATTGGTCTCATCCTAATCACATTAATACAATGTTGATCACCACTATATAAAATACTATTAATATAATTTTCTCTTTCATAATCTCGATTCACACAAGGGTGAGAAGTAATTTCCTTCCTAGTTTTTAATTTTTTAATCTAAAGATCCCTAAAAGCTAAAACTGAAGCCACGACTCTGACAATTGTATTTTGATCTTGACTATGATCCATCTACACAAAATAATGCCACACAAATATCACATATATGAATAAAGCTACCATGACTAAAGTGCATACATACATATATTCATTAAAATTGATTATTAAGGTGTCAACAAAGAATTTTAGGCTATCTTTTGTTTGAAAGTATTTCCTTAGGTGCTGTTTGAATTATTAATTTTTCTAGATTTTCAGATCTGTCTTCATATCCTCTTTCTAATTGTTTCTTGTTTTTTTTTTGTTTGTTTTTTTTAATGGTTGGCCTAAAAAATAGTGGATTAGGTCATGCCCTTTACTTAATCCTCAATCTTGGAAGAAAACCAATATTAAATTCCATGTAAAAATCGGTGTTTGATCTTTGTTTTCATTCGGATAGTTGCTATGCTTAAATTAATGGAAGGGCAGGCCAACTTAAATTAAAAATTGATATGACTTTTAGAGAATCTCCCAATACATTACATCATTTGTTTCTAAACCCACAAGTTCTTTCAACCTCAAAAATATGAGAAAATCCAAAGAAAGAAATGAAGCAGCAACAACATTTGATATATGGGATTGTGGCAGCCA
Source organism: Gossypium raimondii (assembly GCF_025698545.1). Classification (NCBI taxonomy): domain Eukaryota; kingdom Viridiplantae; phylum Streptophyta; class Magnoliopsida; order Malvales; family Malvaceae; genus Gossypium; species Gossypium raimondii. The sequence goes on from NC_068568.1 coordinate 10,319,471, forward strand.
AAAACTATTGTGGCATCAATTGGTTAGAATTTGCATCTATAAGCATTATGAGACTAGCCAATTGTCGATATGTATGACAGGTTTCATATGCAAAGTTCTCCCACTCCACTAACCTTATCTTTATATGTACAGAAGGTGCGACTTTTAAAAGTTAGTACTTTTTAACATCCTAGTTTCTGCAAGCAAAAATATTTTCCATCAACGCTATAAAAGAAATACTTTAATAATTGAAGCCTAGATACCAGAAACATCCAAAAAAATTTCTGGCATGTTTCAAGAAATTGCTTGACAATTGAATCTGTTCTACCCATTTCCAATGGAAAAGTATTACTTGAAAGCGCCTATCGCGACCTTGCTTGCATCGCCACCAGCTGAGTCTCCTTCAACTATGAAAATCTCTACATAATGTAACCATAAAGATAATTTTAGACACTCACAAGTAGCAAATGGAATGCATTATCATTTATTTTGAAGCATGTAGAATCCACAAAAATGAAAAATAAAGTCCTAGTTAACTTAATCCCTCAACCAGTATAATTTCATTCTTTAAGAACTGAATTTTTTTGAAAAGATATGCTACATGGCTTGGTTCAGATATTTGCTATTTTAATTATAATACTAAAACCAAAAGAACACCAAATATCTTGGTTCTTAATATGGAATTCCAGAACCTAAAACATCCTATGCAATTGCACATTAATACCCCTCCCAAAGTTCAAGCAACATAACATCATCTAATCGTAGGCAAAAATATTTAGAGAGAAACTACTCTTTGCTCAGGTGCAAAAACCATTCAAAGGGAAAAAGTTCATAGAAGTATGTACAACAAAACTATATCTCATGTAAGGATGTTGAGAAAGAGAAAATAATAAAGACAGAAAAACCTTCAACAACGGGAATTTGAAAAATACTACGCATTAAAAAATATACCATATTTTTGAACAAATTATACTATTCAAAAACTATCGGTGACCAATCTTGAATAAAATTGCAGCCAATTCTATCTAGATAAAGTGAGAAATAGAACCCTAAAACTTTCTTCACCACAACTATACATCAAGATTTTATAAACTGATTAACACATGCAAAGCAATAAATTGGAAAAAGCTCTAATTTCGGGGGTCTAAAAAATCAAAATTGGAGAGATTATTAAACGATGAGTTAACAATGATAGGGGAAAGTGTGCTTGGAGGGGTGAAGGAAGCGAGAAATGAAACGATTGGATTGCAAATTTCCAAACAATATTTGCTGGTTTTTCGTATCAACAGAAAGGAACAAGAAAAATAAATGAAAAATAAAAAATAAAATTCAACAAAAAGGAAGATTACCAGTCTTGCTTTTGCGGTAGAATCTCTGACGCTTTTAGCCGAAGAGGAACAGAAAATTTTCTAAGAAAGAAAGAAATTTGGCTGAGAAAGAATGAAGGAAGGAAAAAGGAGATCTGCCTGAGAGCTTTAGGAAAATGTCTTACAGAAATTGAAATGGTAAGACAATTTCCCAAAATGTAAACCATTTTACCTGTGTTCTGAAATTCATTTTCCAAGTGGAAAATATTTTCCAACAAACAAACACTGGAAAACTAAGAAAACAATTTTCAGGAAATGAAATACTGGCAAATAAATGTACCCTAAATTTAAAAACCCCGTTGGTTTCTCTTCAAATCAGTGCGCTAGGAAGTTGACATCGGCCACTGCTGAGTTTAGGGTATTAGAAGCAACTTGGCACGATAATAAGAAGAAAAAGATAGACCTTCCTTAGTAAAATAATGACATTTCAGTATCCATTCATGCATCCCCAAACACGTTTATCAAGTCAATATTCTTACTTGTAGGGTGTCCATGATTTGACACATAGAATTGAGTTATGCACTTTACTATTTTCTTCTTCTTCCGGCATTTAGTTTTGAAAGGAGTCCTTTTTTTTTCTGTTGGCTGCTCAAACAAGTGATTGTGAATGTGTCATGTGTGATCTATTTTTGAGATGACTTGCTTGTGACGTTTTGTAGCTTTGTCCTGATGATAACTATTCTGAAAATTCTTGTTCATAGGTTTTGCAAAAGGCTTTAGAAGTATGGGATTACCAAAATAATCCCCTCAACTGCCCACTTGCTGAGCCAGCCCAAATTGACCCTGAGCTGGAAAATGCCTTCATTTGTCATCTGCATGACCATTGGTTTTGTATCAGGAAAGTGACTGGAGAATGGTATAATTTCAACAGTCTTTATACAGCCCCAGAGCACTTCCCTAAGTTTTATCTCTCAGCCTATCTGGACTCATTAAAAGGAGCTCGCTGGAGCGTTTTCCTGGTGAGGGGAAACTTCCCGAAAGAGTTCCACATTTCTTCCACTGAAGCTTTTAACGGTTATGGGCAGTGGCTGTCCCCTGAGGATGCTGAAAGGATAACTAAATCATCCAACATAATACAGGCTCCTCCAGAAAGAAACAATACTCAACAGCATCCAAATCAGTTGGATGAAACAGATACGCAAATGCTTTTGGATATGGAAGATGAGGACTTGAAGGCTGTAATCGCTGCCAGTCTGATGGATTCTTCCTTTGCCGTAGCCATGACTGAGGCTAGCAACCCTAAATCTGAAAACGAAGATAGCCCGGAAAAAACTACAAAAGCAGCAAATTTTCTGACATATTGGACAAGTGACAATGGTTCATGCCACGTTTTAGATGGTTTGAGCAAACATATTCGGCTCGAGGTTGTTTGCTGTGTAATGTATATACATTCCTTACACATTTTCAAGTCAGAATTTAACATTCCTTAACATATTCAATTCTAGCCGTGCCTTGCCAAAACGTTATATAACACTAAGAGGCAGAAAATATAAAAATTTTCAAAATGGTTCTGATAGAAAATGTCTCACTTAACTGTTTTTTAAGGGTGAAATTACGTGTGAAGTCCCTCTATTATAGGGACTGAATTAAATTAATCTTTCTGGATCAACTTAATTTCGGTACTATTGAAAAGGAAAATCAAATAAAGAGTTAACATTTATTATTTTAAAATTAAAATTGTTTTTTTCATTTACAATTCAAAACAAAATATTTCATCTACAAAATCATTAAAAAACTTCAAAATATAACTTTATTAAGCAGAAAATGATATTTTTTAAACCATAAATATTAATTGATTGAAATTTAATTTTTTTAATTTTTTTAATGATACAAAGGTAAAGTTAATCCATTTAATAATAAAAGAATTAATTTAATCTAGTGAAATATGAACGTAGGGTGTTTGGGGTTGAGACAAAAGCCATAACTTGGTTCCCCACAAAATGCTGTCCTTTTTTACCATTGTCTGTCTGATCGTTAAACGTAATGCTACGATAATGACGTTGCTGACTGCCAAAACTAAGGCCTTCTATCCAAACCCGAAACCGAGATATAGTTAGTTCATTTACTATGTTATATTAGGACAAAAGTTAAGAGCACCGTAGAAAACAAAGAACATGAAATAAGCAGTAAGTGAAGGGAATTTATTTAATAAATAATATTTGGAATTTGAAAGAAAAAAACAAAGGAGAAGAAAAGTTGGAAAAGGCATGAGTAGGATGTCGCTTTTAGGCTGGAATCTGTGGCCACCAACCTCGCCTTTCTAGAGTCATCCTTATGTAATACAAAGCACATTGCTAAAAGGTTAAGAAACCTCTTACTTTGATCTTCTTTTTTTCTTTTATCCTCTCAAGTCTGGGTGCCATAAAAAAATTGGGTTTTAAAGATCTGATATTTCATTCTATTGAAGGGTCTATTTTATTTTATTTTATTTTTCTTGTGAATGGGTTCATCTAATCGACTGTTCAACAGACAGAGAACTGTTCATGAGATCCTTGGTGGAGGTTTTGGTAAAGTATCTGACTTTTTTAGTACTGGGCTTTCATTTGAATTCATTTTGATCAAATTTTAGACTTGATTGAACCCCCCCCCCCAATAGAATTCAATTGGTTTTAGAATGGATCTTCTTTGATCCCTATTTGCTTGAGGATTTAGCAATCGTTGATCGACTGTATTAATCAGTTGGTTTAAGAGTTTGAGGTAGATGATGATTTGTGTATTGGTTTGAACAGTTGCAGATGTGATGTTGTGGAGGCGAGGGAACTTGACAATGGGGATCCTGTTAGTGACACTAGCTGCTTGGGTGGTGTTTGAGAAATCCGGTTACACTCTGCTATCACTAGTCTCTAATGTTCTCCTCCTCCTTATTGGCATTCTATTTCTTTGGGCCAAATCTGCTGCAATTCTTAACAGGTAATCAGTGCAGATGTGCTACATTAACTCAGAATTTTTAACATATTATCAGTTTCTGCTTGGAATGTTGGTAAAAGTATTATGAAGATTCATGCACTAGGAATCAGATTGCATTTTGCACTCTCTACTAAAAAAAATAGCAAATTAGTCCCTGAACATTAGATTAAAGAGTAAACTGGTCTTCCTGTTAAAAATTCCAACCATTTGTAGTGTTAAAAACTATCATGGCTCACAGAATAACCAGTGACATGTGGCATGCCATGTGTATCTCATGCTGACATACAGAATTGAATGGAATTTTTAACAGAAAGATCAGTTTACTCTTTGATCTAAAATACATAGACTAATTTGCTCATTTTTTAAGTAGAGGGGGCAAAATACAATCCAACTCGGGCTCTATGTTACTTTCACCTTGGAATGTCTAATATTAGACACATATAGTTGTTTGCATATTGCATCACATTATGGCTTTATGAGCCAAGAAAGATGCATAATGTTGATTTATAACCACTAGCATCACAATAAGATGACATATGAATTTTCCCTGTTTGTGACTATTAGGAACTAGCAAACTGAATTCTACTTTAATTTCTTGTCTTAAAATAGACCTGCACCACCTCTTCCAGAATTGTATCTATCAGAAGAAACAGTAAATGAAATGGGAGCTTTCATTCGAGCCCATGTAAATGATATTCTCTCAGCTTCTAAAGATATAGCGTTAGGTAAAGATGCAAGGCTGTTCTTCAAAGTTGCTGGATACTTGTTGCTGACTTCACTTGTTGGTGGCCTTACTGATTTCCTTACTTTGGGTTACACCAGTAAGTCCTAATTCCAACTTCTTATTACCATCATTTATGGGATCGACCTTTCTCAGACTATTTTCGAGTAATACAACTGTTTGTTTATTCCTTTGTGGCAGGCCTTGTTGTTGTTCTCACAGTTCCTGCACTTTACGAGAGATACGAAGACTATATCGATTCGTATACTATACTCGGATACAGGAAAATGCAGCAGTTGTATGTGAAATTTGATTCTAAGTTTGTGAACAGATTCCGGAAATGGATTTTGGAGAAGCAGAAGTTAAGTTGATTTATCTTTTGTTTCTTCTTCTGGTTTCTTTTCTTTTTTCGGTTTTCAGATTTGAGTGTGACAAACACAGGCACAAAGTTTGGTGTTTTGAGCAGTGGAGATGTGGAAAAAAAAAATGGAGTTTCCTTGTCTTAAGCTGATGCTTTCCCTATCTGTGTTATTGTTTCCCGGCATGTGAGTTAGGCTATCGAGGAGAGAGATGTTATTGAAGCCACAGCTCAATGAAAATCATCTTTATTGAAATGAATAGTTGAGCAACATTTGTACAAGGTTTTTATGTTAGTAAAATGTAATTCCAAAACAAACTCAGAAGTTTAACTTGGTTAGTAAATCACTGGTTGATTTATGCAGGAAGAACTTTACCCCCGATGTAACTATCTCCTACCAAAAAAACAACTAAAACCCTTGAACTTCAAAACTTCATGTTAATGTTGAAGCTATGAGCAAAAGATTGTTCTTTTCTCGTTAACCATACACTAATTAATGTATAGTATGCAAGTTAGCTCGTCCTGATATTCAAATGGCACTCAAAACTTGAGGAGTAATCTGATCTGAAACAAATAAATGGTGGTAGAGAAACGTAACTTTTATTAACACTTACAAACTATATAGAATGTTTCCATTGAAGAACTTGAGCGCAAATTCTGAATTTGCAAACTAATCGAAATCCTATAAAAGAAAGCAAGATGCTCTTAATAAATTAAGAAATGGAAAGAACATAACAAAACTTCATCAAACACTGAAAATGGAGAAAATATCACACGTTGACCACAAAAGGGAGGAGCAATCTCTACCCCTGGCTACCTGCTTTGCCATTCAGGTTCTTGCTGCCCTTGTCCTTCAAGACTCATATCACCAGAGTTGAACTTGCGAGGTTTAAGTTGTGACATATCATGTGAGAGTGGTGGAGGTGGTGGACGAACTTGCATGGAGTGACTTAAAAGTGGACACCAGGTTGCCCTCCATTCCAAGGCGGATAAGCTGTTGGGTAATTCACACCCCCAACTGGACCTGGTGGGAAACTCAACAATGACCCCTGCTCGGAACCAACATCTGACGCTTTACTTCGCCTAGCCATTTCATAAGGAGCACCATAAAATGGTTGACATCCATCAGTTGGAAAAGGAGGAACACCATATGGAGTTAACATTCGGTTTGAATTCATTGGCATAGCAAAATTAGGTGGTTGCATGGAATGCATAGGTGGGTATTCAGAATACTGATTCTCAGATAAAAGTCCCTGCAGCTTGTCTGAAAACTGACTAGAATCTGGTTGCGGGGTGCCCTGCAGGTCAAAGCCTTGTTGGAAGTGGTTGTGAGGACCAGGCCTGTCAAAGCCTTGTTGGAAGTGGTTATCATCTGATTGGGGCTCCGATGGATAATTCGGAACTTGACCAAATACTAGTGGTCCCTTTGGCTGCATTATAGGCCTTGAAGGCAGTTGTTCTCTGGGCTGCTGCCAACGAGCTTTGTCTTCAGTATCATGGAGCAGGGGGTTTGAACCAGGAGAAATGACAGACCTTGGAAGACCTCGAACAGCAGCATCAGAACCTGTAGGTTGTTTAGCACTCTGAACCTCCGAGTCTTTACCATCTTCCTTCTCTGCATTAGGCTGTATAAGGGCAGCATGGTTCTCATGGATATGAGATTCAAATTCAGTCTTCTTCAAGAAAGATTTAAGACAGTGAGGAGCTGCACAGATGAAGATCCCCTCCATTATCTTGATTGTCTGAATCTTCTGTATACGTTCATCACAACTGTGCAGAAACAAAGAAACAATAATTTTGTCAGTGTCAAGTTACTTGAGTTTGAACTGAATGAAGACACTATTCACCATTCAGCCAAAATCCTTATGATTCTATAAACACCAGAATTCAACCACAAGAACAAACACAAGAGGGTCATGGTAAATAAGGGAAAAGACATGAGAATTGCCAATCCTAATACTTTTTATTAGTAAAAACTGCATAAATTATTTGATCTTGGTAGTTAATACTCGTGAACCATTCAAAAGTCCACACGGATAAACTAGCTACAAAAATCTACGTTCTTTAGACACCATTTTGCTATAAGGAATTAAGATTCGATCACTTACAGATAGCAAATCGAATCACTCCTTGCACAATCGAGGCAGAAGGCATGCTCACAAGGACTCTGCAACCAGAAGAAAACATATACATTTTCAGATACGGAAAACAAAGTCCAATACACAAAGGAATTCCTAACTATAAATGTAGAACAAATGGAACCCTTACCCATCCATCAAAACCTAGTTACTAAATTTTTTCAACATTTCAACTTTAGAGCGAACCTAACATTGAATACCTAGCGAGGAACCATTATTTTACAACGAAATAATTCAATTTAAGAGTAAATCCCACTTTGAATTTTTCTTCAACTTACAAATATTATCTTAAATTCAAATATCAGGAATAGCATAACTTATCTATTCTATTCAATACTTACTCAACATGTTCACTAATCAATTGTAATTTAAAGCTAAATGAAATTAAGAATGGTAATATGAAAATAGTACCAAGCGGCCGTAGATGGCTATAGGGAAATCGCAGCGGACGCAGAAGTGAACTCGCTCGCCAAGCTGGCGGCGTGACTTACGACCAACGGTCTTGACGAGCGAGGACGAGATAGCGGCGCCAATGCTGTTGGCAACGGGAAGGTCAGCGATAACAAGGTGATCGGGGCAAGCCACCGTCACCGTTTCCACAGGCAATGGCTTCACGGGACCGGCGGCGTCCGAGGACGGGGTCTTGGTTAGTCGGATTTGAAGCATCTTTGTTCCTTCTGCTCTTCCACCAAATTAAAATCGAATCAAATTTCAACGCTCTTATATCAATCGAGTTCCGTATAATCGCGTGTCTCTGCCTGTATGATTCCTAGAACGGCTCTGTTTTCTCCATTGGGCTCTTATAGTTTAATACATTGGGCCGTTTGTAATTTGGACTTGCAGTCGGGCATGAACACGTCTTTCCCTGTATCTCAATGAGATTATATTGATTTATTTTTTAAAATGAGTTTATATATAGTATAATGCCATGAATATCTTATTAAGTAGATGTTCATTACAATCAGGATAAAGTTTTAATGTACTTAAAATTCTAATAGTGTGAATATAGTAATAAATAAGAGAACAATGAGAGTTCTCAAAATAACTCTTCAAAGGATATGAAATATTATTAGCTACATAAATTATATCATTATAGATAGAAAGTATATTTTGAAAGGATGAAAAGAGATAATTGGGTTATTAATTTATATTTATTTTATAATCTTTGTGATCTTCTTTTGTCATCATCCCCATTAAAGGGTTGAAAATAAAATTTTGATTGTGAAAGATCTACTTATGAGCAATAGAATATGATAATTCTATCTAAAGCTTATTATGGTGAGTATGACTCTACAAATTATTCGAATAAGTTTTCAATTAAAATTACATGGTAAAATATTCTTGATGAGAACTTGCAAGAGAAAACTTATGTATAAAAGTCATTGGTCATGTACCTATTGTACACTGAAAAATAAGATCTACTATCAAAGTTTGCTATTAATATATTTTTGGGCATTTGAAGATTTTGACATATTCCTTGAAGCAAATTAAAATGAATGATAATAAAATTATTAATTTGTTACAATTTAGTACCATTGAAACACATGTTAAAGTAAATCAGAAGTTTACTCATACAAATTAACTGTTAGATGTATTTACAAACTTAATAAGAATAATCAAGTGTTATATACCATCTAATATTTTAATTTGAATCAAAGTCCCAGTAGAACAATCAGTTAGAATAAATAATAGATTGATCGGTTCCAAAGATAAAAATTCTTCTAGATGGTCATATAGTCGAGGCGGGTGCTTCAGAAGAGACTCAATACATAACTAATAAGTAAAACTTCAGAAGATATTCAAGTGCCTGAAACTGAATTTTAAAATAATAAAAATAAGAGATCTCGATAAGTTATGTCAATTCGAAAAAATGTGGAACTGAATAATAAAAATGGTCGACAATGATTTTGCATGCAATATTATTGTTGAAATAATGAAATAAAAGGAAGATCTTGAATAAATATATTGAGAAATATAGATATAGAATAAATTTATCAAAATAGAAAGACGCAACTTAAGTACAACTTAAGTACAAATATCTAAAGGTATAAAACCAGTGAGGGTGCAATTGAAATAGTTTTGCAAAAGCGGAATAAAAATATGAAGTTATTCGCTAAGTCCTGGCATTGATTATGAAAAAATATAACATTTTTTTGTGGTGGATGTAATAACCTTTAGATATATTTATTAAATTGACAATTCATAAAAGATTTAACTTGCGTCTAATAGTTATTTGTAACACCCCTAACCCATATCCTTCTCCAGAATAGGGTTATAGAGCATTACCGAGTTTACAAATTAATTTTCAGACATTTCATTTCATCAAGCATTCATATTTATGACCAATTAAAATCAAAACATTTATGAGCTAACATTAACCAATTTAACTTATACAAGTCATTATAACCAGAATCAAATCATCCAAAATTACCAATAGAACCAATAGATAATGTGATATATCTCCAACAAGCTTCCAACTCAATCGAGCTTCAGATAATCATTTAAATGCATCAAATAATTATACATATTACCAATAATAATTGATTCCAATAATAAACACACACATATATATAATATTCATTACCAAATAGCATTCACTTCAATTAAAATTATATAGAATATAGCTAATACGAGCTCACGGACTAAATTGCGAAATACCAAAATTCGAGGACATTTTGGAAATTTTCTATTTTCTCATATTTCCACCCAATATTGTTCTAAATTTCATTCAATTTTGTAATTTAGATAAATGACCAATCCATTTCATGCCATTTGGTCACTTTTGACATTTTACAAATTTACCCTTAAAGTTTCACATTTGTTCAATTTAGTCCCTAGACCTAAAACATGTAAATTGGTCATTTTAATGAAAACTCATGCTAGTTAAATAATCATATATTTTCCTCCTCCTCCTCTCCATTCCACATCCTTAATTTATATAACATGCTTATAGGTAACATTATCTATAATTTTACCATTTACTTATATAAATTCATTCAAAGCTGTCCACTTGAGTTGTAATCACTAAATTATTTATATCTTGAGATACAGAACTCCAAATTAAGATACATAAATTTTATCTGAAACTAGACTCACATATGTTCTTACCATAAAATTTTCAGAATTTTGGCTTAGCCAATAAGTACAGTTTATTCTTTAAAGTCATCCCTATTCTCATCTAACAGTTCCGACCCTTCTTCACTAAAAATTAATTATCTCCTCGTACAGAATTCTAATGATGTTTATGTTTGTTTCTATTGAAAATAGACTCATTAAAGATTTAAAAATATAAATTTAAGCCTCTAATTATTTTTCTCCATTTTTTTATAATTTTCCAAAGTCAGTACAGGGGAACCCGAAATCATTCTGACCTTGTCTCACAAAATTTATTATATATCATGATTTACAATTCTACTGCTTACACTGTTTCTTCTATAAGAAACTAGACTCAATAAGTTTTAACCTACTGCTACTGTCCAAAACTGTTTTAGTGCAAAATATTGATTACTAAGTTTATGACACTCTTATTTTCCTTCTCTACACTATTTCTCATCACTTTCTCTTATTTTCTTTTCACTAACATATCAAGAACACAAAACCTTATATAATAAAACCCTACATTAACATCAATTTCATACTTTTTCAATAATATCAAACTCAAAAATATATTGAAATCTTGATGCTCTTACCTTGCTCAATTGATTTCAATCTTTAACTTGATTTTCTCTCTCCTCCAGCCTCTATTTCTTGAATCTAACTTGATATTCTAGCTCCCCATAGTCTCCTTGTTATCTTTCTCTCTTGATGGATATGGAAATTCTTTTGATTTTTAGGTGAAAATGGTAATTTTTTTGAAGGAAGGACCAAATTGTAAAGAAAGTAAAACTTTCTTTCTTTCTCTCTTCTCCTCACGTTGGATGCATGGAAGATGATGGGTTGGTTGGTTTTTTTTTCATCTTTCTTTCCACATATATATACTAAACAATAAAATAATAAAATATTATTTAAAAATCAAATTAAAATATTAATAAATTAATATTTATTTATTTATTTAATCTAAAATATCTCCAACATCATCATTATCTTCTAAATTTCTCTCCCTTCTAAATGACCATTTTGCCCTTTATGATCTTTTAAAATTTCATTCTTGAGTCATCACTTAATTTTGTAAAATTACGATTTAGTCCCTCAAAATTCTTCACCTTTTTCAATTTGGTCCTAATCCATCCATTTTTCTTAGTTTCTAGATCATTCCACCCTTAAAATATTTACACCTTTGGTCCTTCAAATTTTTTGTATTTACACTTTAACCCCTCAAATTTTGAATATTTACTCTTGACCTACAAAACTTTTCTCACTTTTGCGATTTAATCCTTTCTTGAATTAATATGTCATAATATACTTCCCAATGTTGACATAACTCAATATTACCCTTTTATCACTTTATTTCCTTATTTACTATACCAAGGATAATATCTTCTTGTAGAAAATTTTAAAATATTACATTTGTGGTCTCAAAACCACTATTTCGACTAGGCCTAATTTCAGGTTGTTACATTATTATTACAACCTTTTATGAATCACTATATAGTAAAGTTTATATTAAAATCCTTGAAGGATTTAGGATGCTAGAAGCATATTAAAATTCTCGAGAAATTGTTCATTTATATGAATTGAAATAATTTGAACATATGTGGTAAATTTGACTTAGTGAATAGTAGTTGAAACAGATTATAAAATCATCCAAAATACTTATTTGTGTTTTTATAAAAGATTCATGATTAAAGTTTGTTATGATTATTATTGAATCTCTTGAAGAGATCAAAATATATTTTCCCAAATTTCTCTCACTCATGACTTTTAAAAGAATGGTAATATAAATGCTTAGCAAATACATTCAAATAGTCATTTGAAAAACTAATATTCAAGATTGAATACGTAGAATATGAGAAAATATGTGATGTTTTCATGAGGGGGAGTAAATACGCGTTGCACCCTTTTTTCCTTAATCGAGGTTTTATCCCATTGGGTTTTCCTGATAATATTTTTAATGAGGCGGCATATTATGCGTATGATAGATTATGTACTCTTTTTCCTTTATTAGGTTTTTATCCCACATGGTTTTTTCTAATAAGGTTTTAACGAGGCACATTATCTACAAATGGACATCCAAGGGGGAGTGTTATGAATATCTTATTAAGTGGATGCCCATCGTGATCAAGATAAAGTTTTGATGTACTTTAAATTCTAATAGTTATTAGAATTAGATCTCTACTTCTTTTATACTTCTTATGCCTATAAAAAGAGATTTGATGAAGCATTGTAATCATCCATTTGATTAATAAAGTACATTCTCTATAGCTTTCATATTTTTTTTGTTCTTTATTCTCCCCGTCTCTCTTTATTTTATAACAGATAATTAATTTTTAATCAATTAATTCAAAACAACATTACAACATAAAAGTTAATAGGGAGTAACAAACTAGAATGACAACATAATTCACTAAACAAAGTACAAATAGGAGAACGGTAGCAGATAAAAGAAATTAAAAACGAAAACGACATTCAAAACCATTGCCGTCATTCTAATAGTTGCATGCCATGGTCGTCATAAAAGTCTAGTGGAGGACAGATATACGTAGTAAAGACCACTAAACTAGCAATACCAGAGAATTACCCGAGATATACCATCATAATAATCGCTAATAATAGCATTCTAGCTTCGCCATTGTCAGACTGCATCAATAATAAGCTCTGTTTAACAACGACAATGAATGTCCTCAAAAGGCTCTTTCAACATTAGTGATACACAAAACCAGACTCAAAACTGAATTGATAGAGTTAGATCAACCCAACCTCCTTCGAAACTTGTAGGAAACAAAACTTAAAAAAAATACTAAAAACTATAACTACTAACACTACCACTGCTTCCTAAGAAAATAGAGAGGATTATTGTCACTATCACCGCTTTCAGAGAAAGCAGAACAAACTTTATTTATACACATGTTTTTGCTCGGTAGTACTTAGAGGAACTCAACCACCATAGAAACTAACGAAAAAATAGATAAAAACACAACAAAAATGGGAGAACCAAAAGAAACTAAAAAAAAATAAGATAATTATTTTATGAACTAACATTATAACTAAAAAAATCACAACTGGAGTTATAACGTTATCACTTGTCCTTTTTTAGTTTTTTATTTTTTAAATATAATTAATTAGACCATCTAACTCTATCCAAGATGGTGAAGCAAAAAGTAAGGTTTTAAATATAATTAATTGTCGCTTCCTAGCATTTTTCTACTTTAAAGAGCTTGGCATGACATTTTCCCCCACCCAAACTTGTGGGGCCTTCGTCTTGGGTAGTTCACTTGCCTTGTAAATTATTTGTTTAATTGTTTTGAAATGAAGTGAAATGTCCTATTTTGCCTTGTAACACTCTGTAATCCTAATCCGGCGACAGAGACGAATTAGAGGTGTTACACTACCCCACTTATTGGGATGCTTGACGAAAATCAAACAATTAAGGTTTGCTTTGATACCACTTTTCACGGAGCCATTACCTTTTGTACAGGCCCTATTTTGCCCGGGCCCAAGTGAAAATAAACAAACCAAAAAAATCCATTACGGCCCAAGCTACGTGGCCCAAATACAAAAAAAACAGAAGCCCAATTTCCCAATGGCCAAGTTAGAGTTTGAGAAAAAACCCTAACAGCCTGGCTCCTCCAGCGCCGCTCCTCTGCCTCCTGCCCATGTGCCGCAGCTGCCTCCGTGTGCCTCTGCAGCGTGTTCACCTCCCGAGGCCTGGCCGTGGCACCAAAATGGCAAAGGCCAAGGTCTGCTTCTCTGACTTGCCTCATCAATACCTGCAAACAAACACGGAAAAGGAAATAGAGACAGAAAAAAGAAGAAAGCAATATAGGCAGTAGCTTTTTTATATTTTTATTTTTATTTTTCTTTTTAATTTTTATCTTTGGCTATATAAAAGCCAAACACGAATCGAAAAAAAACGGATGTAAACAAACAGAAAAAAAAATCAATTTTTTGGAAATCAAAAGCGAAAGTGATTCTCAGAGTTTTGTGTTTTTTTTATACTTTGATTTATAATTCATTTTTTTGTCACATATATGTGAAATAAATAAAAAGAGAGAAAAGGAAAGAGGGTACTCACCAGAAGGATCCTGCGCATTCTTCATCGGCTTCGACCACCATCCGTGGTGGAGCCTCGGCGGGGGGACGATGGACTGGTGGTGACAAGAGCTAGGGCCGAAACCCTAGCAGAGGAAAACATCAGTGTTTTTTGTTTATTTTATTTTATCTTTAAATTAGGGCTGCAAATGTTTTTCCAAAAAGAAAATTTAGCTTAAATAAATATTCAAAACGACGCCATTTTACGAGTAAAGCTTAAGAGCCAAAACGACGTCGTATTGGCTACTACCCAGCAACCCACGCGCGACCCGACCCATTACGTGGGGGATCCGCACATTTCCGTTAAATGGGTTATTTACAATCCTGGTCCTTTATCCTTTTAATGATTTTGCAATTAAGTTTTCTTTTATTCCTAATTTTGCCCTAAAATTTTGCTTTGATTTCATCTCTGCCCCATGTAAGGTGCAACGTTTTGGAAGGCGGAGATATTTTTCGCTTTAGTCCCTCCTTGTTATTCGCGCACTCGATTTGGTCCTTTTTTATTTTTATTTATTTCAGAATTGCCCCAGAATTTACGTTTACATTCCAATTTAATTATGTTTGATGTTTTTGCTATTAATTAATTAACTAATATTATTTTTTTATTATTGTTATTATTATTATTATGATTAGTATTATTATTACTTTCATTATTATTAGTATTTTTACTATTACTATTATTATTGATAATATTATTCGCTTGTATATTTACCTATTATATATATACATTATTTTATTCTATATGTATTATTGTTTTAAGTTTCTTTTAAAATTTTAATATGTTATTACCTTTTATAATATACTATTTTTATATTATTTGAATTTATTTTATTTTTATCTTTATGTAAATTTGGTATGTTTATATGCTTGCTTGATTTTTTTATTCTATAATATATACTTTTTATTCACTTTTGATACACCACTATATTTTTATATGAAGATATTTTATATAGTATAGTACTATTTTATACATATACATATATATTATACTATTGATTTCGAATCATATTTTTACCTATTATATATATATATACACCTACACGTACACATTTGTATAACTTATTTATATACATACATATTGTCGAAACCAATTTTGAAAACAAAAATTTAGTTGTCGACTTTAAAAACGAAAATTGGAGTCGCCACCGATCCTTGATTGAGGTGTGATCGGCTCACCTTAAAAATAATTTTGGTCTGCGAAATTTGAGAAAATAGGTTCGGGAGTCAATTACGCACGAGGAAGGGTTAGCACCCTCGCAACGCTCAAAATTGGTACCAAATTGATTATTCAATGTCTTGTTATCGAAAGTTTGAAAAGATTTTAAAAGAGAATTTTTAACTCGCAAACGAATCAAAATAATAAAATATTCTTATTTTAAAGAAATAAAACATCACACCCAGTAAGTTAGGGCACAATATTTTTAAATCTTCAAAATACCGAATATTGTCTTTTGTTTTTGAAATTCTTATTTCGAGATAATAAAATGTCATGACTAGTAAGTTAGGACCCAACATTTTTGAATTCCCGAGAATAAGTTTTTATTTGAAATTTGTGAATTTATTGCAAACAAATACTTGGCTTTCTAAATTCATCGAAAAATAATCGCAATCCAGTAAGTTAGGACACAATCTTTCTCGAGAATCATGAATGCCAAATATTTTGGAAATTTGTGAAATATGATGATTCTAATGCTTTGGCACAACCAAAATATATATCTTCTAAAAGGCATGTTAAAAAGTTAATGTATAGCATGAAACATATACTTCGATTTAAAATATATATGTATATGTATTTACAAAATATATAAATGCAAGCACAATATTCAAGTAAATTTGACAATATGTGTATGCATACATTTAGCACCATATAAATATACATATAAAAAAATGAAACACGTAAAACAAAAACTTATAAATATTTTAAAAAATATGTATGAATATTATAAAATACATGTATGTGTACATGTGAAAATTAATAAAATAAAATATAAAATTATGTATATATATATCTAAAAATACGTAAATATGTATAAAATATAAAGCACGTCAAAGTAATAAATAAAATAAATAAACGGATAAACAAAAACCATATAAAAAGAAATTTTAAAACGTACAAATGAAATATGTGCATGCATGTATAAAAGCTTAATATATATATATATATATATATATTAAACATGCATAGATATGATATATAAAATATGCGAATGTATATGTACAGAAAATATAATAATAGTAATGTTAGTAAATAATATAATAATAATAAAACAATGGTATACCGGTAATATCATAAAAAAATAAAAATAACTAAAAATGGACTAAATTGAATTAAAACAAAAAAAGTGGGGCAAATTTGAAATAAATTTGAAGACAGGACTAAATTGAATGCACGCACAACAATGGAGGACCAAAAGGGAAATTATTCCCGCCTTCCCAAAACGCTGCGCAACGATGGGCCAAAATGGAACAAAAATAAAACATGCGGGAAAATTTAAAAGAAATCAGAAATTCAATTTAAACGCACTGCTAGAATAGGGGGACCGAATGCGAAAATAGACCATTTAAGGTCTGACGCGCGGACCCCCCTTCCCCAAGCGGCACCATTTCGTCTTTGCTTTTAAAAAATTTAAAAGAAACAAAATTAAAACTAAAAGAAAGTTTCAGATTCTTTCTTTTTCTGTAAGAATTTTTTTAGGGTTCCCTCAACCCTTTGAGCACCGCCCCTCCCTTTTGCGCCAAGGCTCCGATTGCGACGGAGATGGCCACGACTCGGCGGGTTCGGTGTAAGGGTACGTTTTTCCTTCCTTTTCTTTATATTTTAAATGAAAAATAAATAAGAAAAATAAAAAAAACACGATTCACCTTCGAAAAAAAATTCTTTGGAATCTCAGTTTTTCTCTCTATTTTCGTCTGTTTTTTACACTCCAAAAACTCCCCTCCCATTTACAGATTTTTCACGGCTTTAAATAGCCGAAATGGAAATGAAAAACAGAATCAAAATAAATCTATTCCGATTTTTGCTCCTGTTTTGTTCCCTTTTCCTTACTGTATTGTTTGTATTTGTTCTGCAGTATCTGCTGGAGGTGCTGGCTGCAAGGCGTGAGTGCGTGTGATGGGCTTAACTTCATACGAAGAGGCGATTCTGGCCTTGATCACTGGTGGTTGCTTTAGGGTTTTTGCTGATGTTGTTTTTTTGGGCTGAGTTTTGGGTTAATGTTTGGGTCTTGGGCTGGGGTCAATTGGGTATTGGGTTTTAATTTTATTGGGCCTGCTATGGTATTTTATTATTGGTAGGGCGGGCAAATAATTGGTATTACACATATATATATACATACTTATATATCTTTTTATATTTTTATAATTTTATTCATTTTCTTTATTCATTTATTTATTTACTTGTTATTTTATATGTAATCGATTTGTCCTTTTATTTATTTTATTTTTGTTGTTATTGCTCGTATTATTTTTACACCATCGTATCCAATATTGTTTTGTACGCATATTAACATCGAGTTTCATTTCTACCAATTCGAGTTAGATTAATTGGATGCATGAATCATGATTTTAAAATAAGCAAAATCTCATGTTTAGATTCGAGAAGGTCGATCCCTAACTTACTGGGTTTCGATGTTCGCAATAAATCTAAATACACGAATCTTTTCAAACTCAAGTTTTAAACGATCTCGGGAATCAAGAAGAGATCATGTCCTAACTTACTAGGCATGATCCCCTTTTTTTTCTCAAGTTTTAAACGATCTTAGGAATTAAGAAAAGATTGTGTCCTAACTTACTGGGCATGATCCCTTTTTCAAATCCGATATAGCTAAAAATCTTCTAAATAAGTAAATTTTGGCATTCATTCGCGCATCGGGAATTCAAGACATTGTGTCCTAACTTACTGGATATAAGTTTCTTTCTTGATTAACGTGAAATATGCCATTTTCTCGAAAATTTTCAACATTTCAATAAAGGATCGTATTTTCAAATCCCTTTAAAGTTTTCAATATTCGACACTAAGACATTAACTAATCAACTAGGTACTAATTTTGGGCGTTATAAGGGTGCTAATCCTCCCTCGTACGTAACCGACTCCCAAACCCGTTTTTCTGAATTTCGTAGACCAAAATCGTTATTTTAATAAAATTAAATCATTTATTAAAAACAACCACTTTTCAAGGTGGCCCGATCATACCTTATCAAAAAGGATTGGCGGTAACTCCCATTTTTGTTTTTGTTTTCAAAATTCAAATCGACCCCGTTTTGTCAAAAAAAATAGTGCCAACACCCTTTTTCCAAAAAACATGTCTAATAGGATGTGTAAGGCATCCAGTTATATTTCAATGAGCTTCTCTTTCCTCTTTCACCTTACCTACTTATTTGGAGCACTTGACGCCAATCCCTTTAAATCTTTGATGACCTTTCTTTGGCCACCTAATAAACCAATATACCTAATGGCACCGTTAAAATTTACTGAAATCAAAAAGGTTTACTTACTAAATCCAAGAAAAAAAACCCAAGGGATTCTTTTGTTGAAACATGTCCATTAGTATCTTTTTTTAATATAAGAAAAATGATCATATTTCAGTTTTGATCTTTCTATTATGCTTAAATTTTATTTTTAATCTCTATACTTTAGTCTTACAATTTAGTTCCTATATTTTATAATGTTATTAATTAGTCCAATGGTTAATATTATTAACTATTTCAATTAAATTGTTGATGTAGATTTTTAAAATGTACATACATTGCTCTAACAAAAATAATTTTATTTTATAAGTTGTAATAAGTGTTGTCGACACCGCTTTTTTGAAAACAAAAATTTTAGTTGTCGACTTTAAAAAACAAAATTGGAGTCGCCACCGATTCTTTATTAAGGTGTTATCGGCCCACCTTAAAAAATAATTTTGGTCTGCAAAATTTGAGAAAACAGGTTCGGGAGTTAGTTACGCATGAGGAAGGATTAGTACCCTCGTAACGCCCAAATTTGGTACCAATTTGATTTTTTTTTACTGTCTTGGTGTCGAAAATTTGAAAAGATTTTAAAAGGAAACTTTTTATTTCATGAACGAATTAAAATAATAAGACATTCTTATTTCAAAGAAATAAAACACCACACCCAGTGAGTTAGGGCACAATGTTTTTAAATCTTCAAAATACCCGAATATTGCCTTTTGCTTTTGAAAATTCTTATTTCGAGAAGAAAATGTCATGACCAGTAAGTTAGGACCCAACATTTTGAATTCCCAAGAATAAGCTTTTATTTAAAATTTGCGAATTTATTGCAAAACAAATACTTGGCTTTCTAAATTCATCGAAAAATAATCGCAATCCAGTAAGGTAGGACACAATCTTTCCCGAGAATCATGAATGCCAAATATTTTGGAAATTTGTAAAAATATGATGATTTTAATGCTTCGATAAAACCAAAATATATTTCCCGAAAGGTATGTTAAAAGTTAATGTATAATATGAAACACAACTTTAATTTCAAACATATATGAATAAATATTTACAAATATATATAGAAGTACAATATACAAGTAAATTTGCAAACAAAAAGAAGGAATGCAATACATCAAACCAAAAAAACTAATAAAAAATGCATGTATATATGTATATGAAAATCATGAAAATAAAATAAAGATAAAAAATGTATATGTGTATATATTTACAAAATAAAAAATTTATTAGTGTATGTATTGGTAAATTATGAAAATACGTATATATATATTAAAATATTTACATATGTACAATATGTATAAAATAATAGAATATATATAGAACAGTAAAAAATGTTTTTTAAAAATGTATATATACGTGCGAATTATAAAACATGGAAAATATATGAACATTATAAAATATAAATGTGTATATATATATGTATATAAAACTATGAGAATAAAACAATAACGAAATATATCAAAAAAATGTATATGCATTAAAAACATTTAATATATAAAGTACATATTATATAGCATATATGCATGCGTATGTATATATAGTAGTAATAATAATAATAATAATAATAATAATAATAATAATAATAATAATAATAATAATAATAATAATAAATGGGGACTAAATCAAAATTAAACAAACTTTTAGGGTCAAAAATTAAAAAACAAAAGGGCCAAATTAAATTGCGCATGAAAGGGGAAGGACCAAAGAAATAAATATCCCCGCGTTGGCCAAACGGAGCCGTTCTAGTGGGTGCAGGCACATGGCCCCTGGACCAAATTGAAACAAGAAAGAAATTTCGTTGCCGAATTGAAAACACATGAAATAACTGTATTAAAATCAAATAAAAAAACGGCGGACCAAATGCGTAAATTCCCCATTTAGGGCCAGAACGCGCGGACCCTGTTGCGGGTCGGGTCGACGCGCAGGTCTGGCCCCTTTCAAAACAGCGTCGTTTGGTCTGTTATAAAACCCAAAAAATAAAAAAAAATAAAAAAATAGTTTATATTAAAACACCAAACAACCCTAGCCTTCTCTGCTAGGGTTTTTCAATTTTCCCATTGTCGCCGCCGCTAGGCCGACCTTTGGCCTCCGATGACGCCCCGGCCTCCGATTGCGACGGAGAGGGGACACCGCGACGGCACCAAGTAAGCTTCTTTCCCTCTTTTCTTTGTTATTTTAAGTGAAATAAAATCCAAATAAAAGAAAATACAAAAAAATATATATATACAAATAAAAAGACGATGGATACTTTTAAGAAAAAAAATCACCTAAAAATACTGATCTTTTCTGTTCTCTATTGATTTTTCTCTGTAATTTTCCCCCCATTTACAGATTAAAAGTCGGGCTTTTATAGCCAAAATAGAAAAGAAAATAAGAAAAAATGCTATTGCTTGCTGTTTTTTCTCCTTTGGACTCCTTGAGTCCGTTTTTGCAAGCATTCGTGGAGAGTTTGGCGCGAGGTGGTCGTCTCGAGTCTGCGGCGCTGAGATCTCTTGGAGGCGTTTGAGGGCGGCGGCTAAGTCTAGGGAGGCTCTTAGGGTTTCAGCAAATTGATTTTGCTGGGCTAGGGTTTGAAAATTGGCTGTTGGGCCTGTTATTGGGATATTTGGGCCTTAGACGAGTTTAGGCCTGCTATTAAAAAAACTGAAATTGCCTGCTTTGTTTTTGTTTGGGCCCGGGCAATTTGGGCTTGTACAAGTGTTTTAAAAAAATCTGCGTCAATTATTGGAACCATTAAAGGTACTATTTATTTTGATGAACTAATGACACAACTCTTTTTTCTCTTTTTCCAGTAATTATATGAAAATGATAAAATTACAAATTTGATTCTTCTATTATGTTCACATTTGGAATTTAATCTTTACATTTTAATTTGACATAAGTTGGTACTTTATTTTTACAACGATATTAGTTAATCCAAATAGTTAGCATCCTTAACTAATCCGGTTAAAATAATGATGTCAGTTTTTCTTAAAAGTATGTAACACTAAAACACAAAAAACCCTATTTCAACATGATAAGTTGAAATGTGTGTGTGTTTTTTTAACTTCAACATCAATATTTTCACTGAAATAATTATAAATGTTTGCTATTTGATATCTCAACTAGAACCCAAAGTTGTGGCCTATTGACCAAATATTTACTTTTCTAATCTTCATTGTACAAAAATAAAAATATTAAATTCTAAATTTAAATATAGTAGAGGTACTATAACTATAATTTAATCTATATTTAACAGTATCATTTGTCATTTACTTTTAATAAAAAAATTCTTTCCATGAAAACAACCTTATTAAATTTCTAAATGAGAAGTGATTAGACACCGTTGGATTCCCCGTGGATAAAAGAAAATTAACTAACCAACACTCTATCCGAATAATGATTTAAAATTAACTATAAACTGGTTAATTCAAAAATAGAAATTTATTTGAAAAAGAAAAAGAAAAAGAAAAGACCAAACTCCATTCGCTCTTCATTGGTATTACTTGCCCTCGATCAGGGAATTATCAATGAAATGATAAATCGAATGGATAACAACAGTTCTGAGCATTAAAAAGAAAAGACTATGGTTTGAAAGTTTCGAAGTCAAAAGATTTCCCCCAGGGCATATCATAACTCGTGTTTATGACATCAATATTAAGAGGGGGAATTGGATTAAATTTATTCTCTGTAAATCTTCAATTTCAATGGCAGTCCCACCTTCAATTCCTTGCTTTGTGGGATTTTGGTTCTTTTTAAGCTCCTTAAGATGACTCTAGATCTCTCACAATTTTCTTTGCCTGTGGAGGAGGGATGAAGAAAGTAATACTTTTTAGCTAAGCAATAAACGTATAATTTTGCATTTATAAACAATCTAAATATGAACCTCACATTTTGAAAGCAAATACAAAACACAATAGGGGACAAATGTTTGCAACTTCACCTGTTCTAAGGTAAGAAACATGATCACATTCCATGATCCTAGCCGTCCGAAATTCGGGATAAAACCCTTGTAAAAAGCCATAGGTCCCTGCAAATGATAAGGGGTGCTTTAAGTTCAATACTTGTCCGCATTTAGACACTCACCTGCAGCTATTACCTATTAACTAGCAATTACTATGATTAGAGAAATGAAACCATTGGCCAAATAATCAGCTTTGAAGTTTCAATTCATAATTATATTACTAACTACAAGATGCCTAGAAAAGGAGAAACAAGATCAAAGAAAGCAGGCATACATCATTTTTCAAAGTTTTGATAAAACAATCGAGCGTGCTCTTGTAAGCTGAATCTCCCATCATTCTTGACTTAACCTGCAGGGGAGAAAAAGTAAATTAAAAAAAAAAAAAACCAACAAAATTACTTGACTACACCCACTGAAGAAGATGGGATCACAGCACATTCAACCATCTTATAAAGCAAACGATACAGGTTCCTCTGGTTAACTAGGTGAAATGGAAAACAGATCTCAATTCGAATATGCTACGATCTAGACAAACATTACAATAGAACTTCGAATACGGTTATCTATAACTACATTTACATAGAGGGCAAAACATATTAAAATCTCCTCACAATACAGCTGGAACAATGACAATATATAAAGTTAAACATAATCAACGGATACAAGGTGAAATGGCTAGGTAATCCCAAACATGCTACATGAACTCATCTTCGTAGAATATCATACTATCATACTAAGTCCATTCTGACCAGAAGATATCAGTAAATATAGTACAAAAAGATTAGAAAAGACAGGCAAAATGTGAACTTTGATGGCTTACCACATCAACTGGAGAACCAATACAGACGGCAAAAAATCCAGCCCCAAGACCAGAAAGGAGATGAGTGACAACATTATCAGTGAATCCAGGGATTTTCAAAATCGTCTGCATAGGAAGATAGACATTAGAGAAAACAAAAAAGGAGCACTCTGAAACAGGAAGCTAAATAACCATGAGCTTTTATTACTATACCTGCTTTACTTGATCGTAGCTTGCAAGTTCAGCAGCATTTATAATAGCATTTCGTGCTATATTGGGTCCAATCCCGGTCCAAAGAGCCTTAACTCCTTCCTAGAGTTGGAAGATCAAGATACAAATAGAAGAGTCAAAAGCTAGTAACAAACTGGACGCTTTGGTATCTCTTTACTTCCAGAAAGATACCTAACCTGTCTAGCAATAGTTGAATAAGCATTAAGTGCCCCAGAATAGCGCCTAGGAACTCCAGGAGGTAATCGCCCTTCAGCTTGAAGTCGAACTTTCACAAGATCAGTTGGATTTGCCACTGTAATTCCTAGAGCACCTGTTCAAAGAAAACTCAAGTAGAGCACCTATCTTTCGTAAAATTTTCAGACATAACAAGTAATTCCAGCCAAATTTTCCTTATTCCTTACCAGTTGTAAGGGCAGCAAGTATCTTCTTGGTCAAAGGAACGTCTCCAACGTGATCTTTTCCAACATAAAAATTCTTAACCTGTCACAGTTATAAGTTCATTTGTGAATTGTGATCATGTTGACAAGAAAACAGCAACAAATACAAATGCATTCATTTGAGAGACGAAGATTCAACACCCACAGGCTCATACATCCCAATTCTCAAGCCACCAAAAAGACATTGACGATGTAATCCAGGAATAACACCTTTCCATAGTGCAGCTAAACCTTCTTCTCTAGCAATAGTACCAACTGTACCTAACAAACCCCTGTATTTCGGTAAGGCTGCGGCATCTCCACCAAGAGCTTTCTTCTGAAGCTGGAGCCTAACTTTAGCAGTGTCCAAAGGAATTGTACATATCTGCACAATTGAAGTGCACATAAATAATATAACTCGAACTTCCTAATAACACAACAACATTCCACAATTGGTTTGGCAGTGGCCAGATTGTATAACATTTCATACCCTTTTTGCAGTTTTATTATACAGAAGTCAAACATTACTAATATCACATATAAAAATTTTCAAATCCCTCAGTCGAAATTATCATAAAATTAACCCAATTGTTGGAAATGCTGAAAGAATATGAAACTTAACATGAAACATCTCCAAATCAACAACTTTATTAATCCAACGTTTGTTTCACAAACAATAATCTTCAATTGATTCGTCACATCTCAGGACAGAAAATAAAAGTTTCTTGCATACAAATTTACAATCAAATCACCAACCAACATATTAACCTTTTTTTTTTCACATTTCAGTCGCCAAAAGCTAAGAACAAGATGCAAAAAAATTCAGAGACTGAGAATACAGAAAAATGGGGATCAAAACAAAAAACAAACAGTATAGAATAAGTTACCTCAGCAAAGCAAGCAGCGAAAGCGCTGCTGGCAAAGGTTCCAGCGAAGGAGATATCGGATTTACCCTTTTGATCAGCCACCATTCTCAATCTCTATCTCTTTTCAGAAGAAATGGCAAGCACTAAACGAAGAACTTGAAATCAAATATCATTATATATATATATATAAAAAGGAGGTAAAGAGCATAAAGAAAATGAAAATAAGGTACCTCGTAAAAAGTGATGAGTAGGATTGCGCAATTTGCCAATTGGGTGTGCTGCCTTCCTGTTTTTGAATCTTTTATTGCTTCACGGTTTTGCTTGCTTTTATTTCCTAGGTTTAGTTCTTCTGTCAGTCTCTATATATTTTATATTTTTGCAATTTAGTCCTACTAGTTTCTTTTACTGGTCTGATTTAAAAGTTAAAATGTTGATAACATTGTCCATTAATTCGCATTAAATTTGAATTCTTATTACCAAATTGGGTTTTAATTTCCAATAATGTCACTAATTCAAATGGTTAAAATATGTTATAGGTCTCTGTACTCTTCACAAATTTAAAATTTAGCCTCTTTACTTTTTCAGATTTCAAAATTTAGGTCAACTGTTAGCATTATTAAAACTAGTTTTTGTTAAATTTGTTGGTGTGACATTTTGAAATAATAAAATACTCATTTGGTAGCAATATAGCTAAATGGCGTTGTAATGAACACGAAATTTAACAAATAACTTTAAGAGTGTTAACAATTAAACCTAAATTTTAAAATCTGAAAAGTAGATTCCAAATTTACAAGAAATACAGAAATGATTCAACTTTAAATTTTAAATCAGTGACTAAGATGTAATTTTAATAAAATTGTAGGAGTAATTCAAAAAAATCAAAGAATACAAGTAGTAGGAGTAAATAAATTTTATTTTGTACGTATGGCCATGGAGTGTTGACCTATGTTATTTTTTGATGCATTGGCTTTCAAATCCTGTTTGTTTTATATTCTTGGAAATTTATTTATTATTATTTAATTAGACTTTATTATCTGATTTGAGTGACAGCTAGATCTATAGTCATTACATATTTTAATTAATTAATTAATTAATATATTATAAAATTAAACAAAAATATTTAAAATATTCTTTTAGTTAGCAGAGAACAAATTTTAAAATATTCTTGGGTCAGCATTAATTAAATACACTTCATAATTTAATTTTAAAGTAAAAATTTTAAGATATAATTTAAATTTATAGAAAAATTTTGTATTTAAAGTTGACTCATTTGCTAAAGATTTTTAGTAATAAATCCGTCCCTTACTGATATATAATCTGATGATGATACCAAATATCATCTAATTGCAGTCAAATTTAAATAATTTCAGAAGCATATGGTGGTGAGAAATGTGTAATTATGGTGAGAATGAATACCTGCTGATTTTGTCAGCAATAAACGACATATGCCTTTGTCATCCACAATGGCTACCGTAAAAGAATAAAGGGAGTCTAGTTAAAAAGCCCTATCCAAGAATATGGTTTTCCACATTCGCTACCACATCAGTCTTGTCACGTTAGGTTGTTTAAACTTTTATAGTTGAACACAATGTTTTTTAAATCGGATTAATGGTCGAATAAGTAAAGTTATTGATTTGTTAATCTGATTGATTCAATTGATTTAAATAAAAATTTATGAAAAATTTAAAAAATCGATTCAACAAGTGTACAAACGAATATACTACACTTAGTAGTGCCAACAAAATCGTATATCCAGCGCACCCGCTTTCGGTTCTTTATCTAGTTAAACTCATGCACTAGGTCGAAGCTCCTTATAGTTTTTATTGTTTGCAAGTCTTTCACTTGAAGCGAGATAGAAGATTAAAACCCTTATGGTTATATTATTTCCAAAGGGCTCCTCAACTATACTTTTTGAGACTTAAATTTGTTCATTTAACTTTCTCCAAAGAATGTTGCACAAGTAGACACTATGATCATTTAGTCCTTCAATTTATAAATAGTCCACCCCTAATTCCTTTTGCATAATCTACAAACATGCACAATTTCGATCATGGCTCCAACTCCTTTGCATCCTTATTCAATATGCATGCTAGACAATCCAATATTCTTAAATGGTTAAAAGTTGAGTTTCTTTGTTGTTCCAAAAAAAAAATTAAATACCAAGATGAGAAAAATGGTCTACTTAAAGTACTAATTCATAAATTAAGCATTTTTTGGGCGGGGAGGGGTTGTTTACTGTGTTAGGCCTTGTTCTTCATTGCGTTTTTTTTTTTTTTGTGATACAAATAAGATTAAACAAAAGCGATTAAACTAACCCCTCAATGGGGGGTTATTCAAAATGTGAACAAAAGCGATTAAACTAACCCCTCAATGGGGGGTTATTCAAAATGCGCACACCGGGTCTTCTATCACGAACCATCTTAGCTAAAGCATCCGCGATCTTGTTTTCTTCCCTAGGGATGTGTTGAATGCACCAATAATGCACTTTTGTCAAGAGTTGTTGAATGGCATTTACAGCTTCGAGATTATCTATTTGAATCAAAATACACTTAACTCCCCGATCCAATGCAAGATGTAATCCATCCAAAATGGCCCACAGTTCCACGTCCAAAACAGAACAACAACCCAAATATCTACAAAACCCAAACATCCAAACACCGTTAGAATCTTGTACTAGTCCCCCAACTGAAGCGATATCTTCCTTAACTTTAATCGATCCATCAATGTTCAAGCAAATCGAATCACGAGCCAAAGGTGAAGTAGCAAAGAAAGGATGAGATTTGTGAGAATGTGGTTTTGAAGCGATAACTTATTGTCTTGCCCAACTATAAGGGGTCTTGATAATATCCTCTGTACTTCGAGCATTATCTTGAAACACAAAGCAGTTACAGTTCTTCCCGATGCACCAAGATATCATCTCGAAAATGCAAGCCCAGTCAATTCCACCCAAACCAAGAGAGTAGCTATTTTGGATATTATCTACCATCCTCTCATGAATGGGCCTAGAGTAAAAACTGTAACAACCTGTTTTTAGTGAAATTGGAACAGTGGTTTCGGGACCACAAATTCGAGTTTAAAAGAAAATTTATTTTAATATTATTTTATTATCTATATTATGATTGAAATATTTCATGAAAATTTCGTAAAAAAATTTTACTGATTTTATGTCTAATCCGATAAAAATGACCAAATTGCATAAAATGAAAGAGTTGTGTTCTACTAGCTAAAAGTATTAAATAGCTATGGAATTCAAAATTTGAGGTCCTTATATGACAATTAGACCATTAAGTGGAGTTAGTAGATAAGCAAGATGATTCATCCATGGAAATTTAATTAAAGAAAAGGATGAAATTGGAAAATAAAAGATGAAAAGATGATAAATTAATAAAATAAGAAAATATCATCATTTTTCCCAAAATTAAATCCATGGAAACCCTAGCTAAGAGAAAAGAGCTCAAGCAAGATTATTTAGCTTAATTTGGTAAGTATTTTTATCCCGGATCGTAATTTTAGTAATTTTATATTTATTTATTTAGCTTAATTTGGTAAGTATTCTCTTATTCCGGATCATGGTTTTAGTAATTTTTATATTTCTCATATCGTAATAGCTTAATCTAGCTAACTCGAGGATTAATTTGTAAAGTTATCAAAGTACTAGGGCCTTCTCATGGATGAGTATGCATGAATTATGAAATTTATGGTAGAAAATGAAAGGTTTTTGATAGGCAAACAACTTTTGTAAAGTGAATTTTGATGAAATTATGATTTAGGGACTAAATTGAAAAGATGTAAAATTTATGGAAAAATTCTGATTTTGTAAAATACATGGGCTGTAAATGTTATATGTAAAACTTGGTTAGGCTTGGAATAAGGATTAAATTGAATGAATTTTATTTTCCGAGCCTATGGACGAAATTGTAATTACTCAAAAGTATAGGGGCAAAATAGTAATTTTTCATAAGATGTGAATTGGATGAAATTGAATGTGAATTTTATTAAATTGAGTTAAATTTACTCGTATAGATCCAGATAGACCTAGTTCAGAATTAGATTGGGGAAAACAAAAAGTATCGAAAATAGTCTACGAGCACGAACATTGTCGAGGTAAGTTCGTGTAACTAAATTAAAAATTTATATATGTTAATTGAATTGTATGTATGTGTTTGTATTGTTGTAATGTATATGAAATTGACTACATATCTGACAAAGCCCGATAAATGTCAAGTCCCGTTTGAATAAATGAAAATTCGATGAATACAAGATTTCCCGTATTTGGTTGTGGTTTTGCATATATTGCGGGTACACCACAGCTCGAAAGAGCGTCCCATTATAAGCTCTCCCAAGCTTCCCGTTATATAGCCTGGATAAGCCTCCTGTTATATAGCTCGGATAAGCTTCCCATTATATGGCTCGAGAGAGGACTTCCTGATTATATGCTCTAAAGAGCATTCCCGAATAGAATTGACGTATTACAAATTTGTACACTTCGAGTGTACTACCCGTGTATCCATTGATATTTAATGATTAAACAGGCAGAATTCTGACATAAGAAAACATGAGTTTTAAATGAATTATTTTTCGTATATCCCTGAAATACATGGAATTGATATATGTGATTTTCAAATATGGAAAGTTTATGAATATGGAAATCTTGTTACATGATGGGCTCATCCTTGTTTCTTGGAATTCATGGGAATTACATGACTAACAAGTTTGATAAGAATATGTGTTTAGGCTATTAGCTAAATTGTTTTGGATGTATTATGTATGCTTACCTTAAATGCAATTGAATGGTAAGTTAATTTCTTGTTATACGAACTTACTAAGCTTTAAAAGCTTACTCTGTTTTATTTTTCTCTGCTCTATAGTAATTTAGAAGCTCGTTGGGTTGGAAGCTTGGCGGAGATATCATCACACTATCCATCGGCTCATCTCGGTATATTTAGTAAATTAACTTTGGTTATAATGACATGTATAGGATAATTTGACCAATGTTGGAATACACATGTTTTGGTTGTAATTAGCTATTGGAATGGATTGCAATGGTCGTGTTTTGATATATATGGTATTGACATGTTTGAGGTATGAATTTGATTATGCATATATGCATTTGGTATCTAGGTAAGTATAAGTTTTGGAATGACATAATAATAAATTGTCTATTGGGGTGCCTAAGAGCACATTGGTTGTATGTGTAATATGTTAAATTTAAGAGTTGGATTTTGCTTGGTTTAAATGCCTTGAATTGGTTGGTAAATGTGTTAAAATGTTGATGTAGGAGGAAAACAAGTTTGGGTGAGAAATAAGGCTTAGAAATGGCCTTATTTTGTTTACACGTGTAGAGACACGAGCGTATGTCTCAGTCGTGTGTGTCACACGGCCTAACACATGGGCATGTTTTTCGGCCGTGTGTTCCCTGCATCTTTAAAATTTCAAAATAGAATGCTCACGTATTTTTACACGGGTAGAGATAGAGACGCGGGTGTGAGTCTTAGCCGCGTGTGGCACACGGCCTGGCATACGGGTATGTGACTAAGCCGTGTGAACTCTGCACCTTAATTATGCAAGTCAGTATGCTCACACGACCTAGCACACGGGCGTCTAACTTGGCCGTGTGACCCTAGTCAGTAACCACCTTAATTTGGATACGGGCGGGGACACGACCATGTGTCCCTACTTTGAATACCCATACGGCTTGAGACACTAGCATGTCTCTTAACTATGTGAGACACACAGCCTAGCCACACCGGCATATGTCCCCTGCACATTAGAAAGTTTTTGAAATTTTGTGAAAAATTCTTTAAGTTTTCAATTTAGTCCCGACTTGATTCTAATGCGCATTTTGGGCCTCGAGGGCTCTTATAAGAGACTTTATGATTGAATTCTAATATGAACATTGTATGTTGTGAAATATTTGTTATCTATTTTGTAATCTCTGGTAATACTCCGTAACCCTGTTCTGGCAATAGTTCGGGTTAGAGGTGTTACATTTATTAGTATCAGAGCTACGGTTTAGTCGATTCTTAGACTAACGTAACAAATACGAGTCTAGCTATACATGCCATTATATAACCTATGATAGTGTGATATCTCCTAACCATTTTAAATATGTTTTTCGTATAGTAATGTCGTCCAATCGAGCTGAATCCGATGAAGTTGAGAGCAATGCTCAAGCTTCAGTTTAAAGAGCAGCATCTAGTAGTAGAAGGCTCGTATCTGAGGGCCGAGGAGGAGAAGCAAAATAAGTCTTCTTCCAAATGATGAACGAATGGTTTACAAAATTTGTAAGACCAAATCCAGCTGTACAAAAACCTCCCCTTCATGTCTCTCAATCGGTTCCTAATATGCCACAAGGTAATGAACTTGTTAGAACTGGTAAGCCCCATGTAGATAAAATCCGTAAATATGGGGCAGAAGAATTTAGGGCTACAGCTGAAGATGATCTTGAAATGGCTGAATTCTGGTTGGAAAATACTATCAGAGTTCTTGATGAACTATCTTGTACACCAGCCTAGTGTTTGAAATATGTTGTATCACTGCTAAAAGACTCAATCTATCAATGGTGGAATACCTTAATTGTTGTTGTGCCAAAAAAACAGGTTACTTGGGAATTT
This sequence comes from Gossypium raimondii, assembly GCF_025698545.1. Taxonomy (NCBI): domain Eukaryota; kingdom Viridiplantae; phylum Streptophyta; class Magnoliopsida; order Malvales; family Malvaceae; genus Gossypium; species Gossypium raimondii. The sequence continues at coordinate 10,351,459 of NC_068568.1, forward strand.
TTCCAAACTGAATTCAGAAAAAAAATATATCAGTCAGAGGTTTCTTGATCAGAAAAGGAAAAAACTTCTGGAACTTGAACAGGGCTACATGACAGTATCTGAAAATGAACGAGAATTTGTTAGACTGAGTAAATATGCCAGAGAATGTATCCCGACTGAAGTCGCAATGTGTAAGCGATTTGAAGAAGGCCTAAATGAATACATAAAGCTGTTAGTTGGGACTCTGGAATTAAAAGAATTTGTCGTACTGGTTGATCGAACTTGCAAAGCTGAAAAGCTGATTAAAGAAAATAGACAAGTCGAGATGGAAACCAGAACTTCAAGTAAAAGATTTACTAGAAAGTCATATTAGTCGGCCTCAAAGAAGTCAAAGAAAGATCATGATCATTCTATTACCTCTGCGGGATATTCTGGGAGAAGTAAAAGCATTCGATACTCTAGTCTAAGAGCCCAGGCTACATCTGTAGCAAGTGCAGGTAGTGTTAGAAACACTAAACCTAAATGCAAGCACTGTAATAAATTTCATTTTGGAGAATGTCACATGAAAAGCAAAGCTTGCTTTAGATGTGGCTCTTTTGACCACTATCTTAGAGAATGCCCGGAAAAAACTGAGAAAGATATTGTAGAGGCTTCAAAGTCGAGTAACCCCGTCTTGAGAGGTAGACCACCTCGTAACACCGGTAATGTGAGTGATAGCAGAGGTACAAGAAAAGATTCAACTGCCAAATCTGAAACACGAGCACTAACAAGGACATATACTATTCGTGCAAGAGAGGATGCCTCTGCACCAAATGTCATTACTGGTACTTTTTCTCTAATTGATACTAATATTATTACTTCGATTGATCCTGGTTCAACGCATTCATATATTTGCATAAATTTAGTGATTAATAAAAAATTATTGCTGATTCCACTAAATTCGTGGTTAAAGTTTCGAACCCCCTGGGCCAGTATGTGATGGTTGATAAAATTTGTAATAATTATCCATTAATGATACAGGGTTTCTGTTTTCTAGCTGACTTGATGTTATTATCATTTGATGAATTTGATGTGATTCTGGGTATGGACTGGTTAACTTAACATGATGCTGTGGTAAATTGTAAACCGAAACATATTATGTTGAAGTGTCAGAATGGCGAATTACTCCGTATTGAATCTGATAAAATAGATGGCTTTTCTAATGTAATATCAGCTATGTCAGCAATAAAATATATCAGAAAAGGGTACGATGTTTATCTTGCTTATGTGTTGAATACTAAAGTATTTGAGTTGAAGCTTGAATCAATGCCAGTTGTCTGTGAATATTCTGATGTGTTTCCAGAGGAATTATTTGTATTACCACCAGTTAGAGAAGTGGAATTTTCTATAGATCTTGTGCCCAGGACGACACCGATATCTATAGCACCCTACCGAATGGCTCCTACAGAATTAAAAGAGTTGAAAGCACAGTTGCAAAAACTGACTGACAGAGGTTTTGCTCGACCAAGTTCTTCACCTTGGGGTGATTCGGTTTTGTTTGTTAAAAAGAAAGACGGATCCCTGAGATTGTGTATTGATTACCGACAGCTTAATAAAATTACAATCAAGAACAAGTATCCACTACCTCGCACTGATGACTTGTTTAACCAATTGAAAAGTGCTACAGTATTTTCAAAGATTGATATCTGTTCTGGTTATTATCAGTTACAAGTAAAAGATTCGGATGTGCCGAAAACAACTTTCAGAACTAGGTACGGACATTATAAATTTCTTGTGATACCGTTTGGCTTGACTATTGCACCTGCGGTATTTATGGATTTGATGAACAAAATTTTTAGACCATACTTCAGTAGATTTGTGGTGTTATTCATTGATGATATTTTAATATATCCCCGAAATGAAAATGAACATGCTGATCATTTGAGAATTGTTCTACAAACTATGCATGAGAAACAACTGTATGCTAAAATTAGCAAATATGAATTTTGGCTTCGGAAAGTTTGTTTTCTAGGACATATAGTGTCGGCTGAAGACATTAGAGTGGATCCATGTAAAATTTTAGCTATTGTTAATTGAAAGCCACCGAAAAATGTGTCTGAAATCAGAAGTTTTCTAGGATTAATCGGTTATTATTAGAGGTTTGTAAAAGAATTTTCGATGATAACTTCTCCGATAACACATTTGTTGCAAAAAGATGTGAAATTTGAATGGTCTGATAAGTGCCAGCAAAGTTTTGACCGGTTAAAAGCCCTGTTAACTGAAGCTATGAGTAGAAAGTCACTATTTGCCTTGCGAGCCATGAATACTATATTCTCACTGTTTGATGATGGTTCAATTTTAGCTGAATTAAAAGCTAAGCCAACATTTCTACAACATATTTGTGAAGCAAATAAAAGTGATAATGAATTGCAAGCTAAACGGGTATAATGTGAAATAACTTCTGATTCAAAAATTCAAATTGGACCTAATGATTGTCTGTTATTCAGAGGCAGAGTTTGTGTGATAATGAATTGTAAGCTAAACGGGTATAATGTGAAATAACTTCTGATTCAAAATTTCAGATTGGACCTAATGATTGTCTGTTATTCAGAGGCAGAGTTTGTGTTCCTAAGAATTCGAAGCTTGTACAGAAGATTTTGCACGAAGCTCACTGTGGTACTATGTCTGTGCATCCGGGGAGTAATAAAATGTATAATGATCTAAAACAGATGTACTGGTGGCCGAGAATGAAAGTGACATTTCTGACTTTGTATCTAGATGTTTGGTATGTCAACAAGTTAAAGCTGAACATCAGGTACCTTCGGGATTATTACAACCAGTCACGATATTGGAATGGAACTGGGAAAGAATTACTATGGACTTTGTAGGTACCTTCGGGATTATTACAACCAGTCACGGTATTGGAATGGAACTGGGAAAGAATTACTATGGACTTTGTATCGGGATTGCCTCATCTCTGAAAAAGAAATATGCCATTTGGGTAATCGTTGATCGTTTGACAAAGTCTGCACACTTTATTCCGGTACGTATGGATTTTTCCCTGGACAAATTAGCAGAACTATATGTTTCTGAAATTGTCAGATTACATGGTGTGTCAGTTTCAATTATTTCTAATAGAGATCCTCGGCTTACATCTAGATTCTGGAGCAAGTTATAAGAAGCTCTAGGTTCATGGTTGCAAGTTAGTGACAAAGTATTTCTGAAAGTGTCACCTAGGAAGAAAGTTCTTCGGTTTGGCCGTAAAGGAAAATTGAGTCCATGATTTATCGGACCATATGAGATCACTGAAAGAATTGGACCTGTTGCGTACCAATTGGCATTACCACCAGAGCTTGACAGAATTCATAATGTTTTTCATGTGTCAATGTTACGACGATATCTGTCAGATCCTTCACATGTTATCTCTCCGATAGAGGTTGAAATTCATCCTGATATGACTTACAGCGAGGAACCAGTCAGAATTCTGGCATGTGAGACTAAAGAATTAAGAAATAAAAAGGTAGCTCTAATAAAAGTTCTTTGGCAACAACACGGTATAGAAGAAGCTACTTGGGAACCGGAGAAAACTATGAGAAAGCAATATCCGAACCTCTTTACTAGTAAGATTTTCGAGGACGAAAATTCTTAAGAGGGAGAGTTGTAACAACCCGTTTTCAGTGAAATCGGAATAGTGGTTTCGGGACCACAAATTCGAGTCCGTAAGAAAATTTATTTTAATATTATTTTATTACCTAATTTATGATTTAAATATTTCATGAAAAATTCATAAAGAAATTTTACTGATTTTATATCTAATCCGATAAAAAGGATCAAATTGCATAAAATACAAAAGTTGAGTTCTACTAGCTAAAAGTATTAAATAACTATGGAATTTAAAATTTGAGGTCCTTATATGGCAATTAGACCATTAAGTGGAGTTAGTAGATAAGTATAGTGATTCATCCATGGAAATTTAATTAAAGAAAATGATGAAATTGGAAAATAAAAGATGAAAAGATGATAAATTAAAAAAATATATCATCATTTTCATCATCTTTCCCAAAATTAAACCCATGGAAACCCTAGCTAAGAGAAAAGAGCTCAAGCAAGCTTATTTATCTTAATTGGGTAAGTATTCTTATCCCGTTTTTAATAATTTTTATATTTCCGAGATTGAAATAGCTTAATTTAGCCATCTCGGGGATTAATTTGTAAAATTATCAAAGTACTAGGGTTTTTCCATGGATGAGTATGCATGAATTATGAAATTTATGGTAGAAAATGAAAGGTTGTTGATAGGTAAACTGTAACACCCCCTACTCGTATTCGTCGTCGGAATAGAGTACGAGGCATTACCGGAGTTTACCGAATTAATTTTCTGTTATTACGAGTTAGTTACTATTCATTTACCTAAACATATCATGACGTCCTTTCATTTAGCATATTCATCACTCTTTACTTTAATACATATTCATTAAACAAATTTTGGCATTTATATAATCATCAAACCATTTACAAAAGCTAACGGAGATAATCTGAATAGTGTAATCCTCAGTGTTGATCCGATCCTCCGTATATTTTCACATCAATCTACAAGAGATATTGAATACACTCAAGTAAGCTTATAGAAACTTAATAAGTTCATAGGCATAAAACATAAATCTTACCAAACATTCATACACTTATACATTATACACCATTACTAAGTTTACCTGCCAACCACAATCATTGGTGAGTCCCTTGGTATAAACTCACTACCACTTATCCATTTACTATAATTCTTTTGGGCCCATTTGTCACTTATCATCCTTAATCAAATTAGGGAACGGTTACGGAAAATTGAGTACTTCACTTCCTCTTTGCCATAGTATAACTATGGTCTTGTGTATGATCATTTATCACTTTCCAAAGCCATAGTCTTGCCACGGTCTTACACGGATCACATTTATCACTTGTTACTAATCAAATAAGTGTAGCTAAAGCTACCACTTATCACTTGTCACTTGTCACTGATCAGATAAGTGTAGCTAAAGCTGTAATGGCCCAAATTCAAAATTATCGGAATAGTGGTTTCGTAACCACAAATCCGATTTAAAGAGAAATTTATTTTAATATTTTTGCATTAATATTGATATGATAGGAAAAATCGTATGAAAATATCGATAGAAAAATTTTACTGATTAAGCGGTTAGTTAGAAAAAAAATTATTGAAGAAATTGGGTAAAAATAAGGTATCGAGACCTCGATCTCGTAAAACCGAGTCAAAAATATTTTTATAAATATTTATGAAGTGTTAGTAATATGGTATTAAAATTTCGTTAGAAAATTTTAATGTTTGGGTAGTCAATTAAGTAAAAAGGACTAAATTGAAAAAGGTGTAAAAGTTACTAGAGGGATTAAATAGCTCAATTGTGAAATGAGGAGGGACATAAATTGTAAATAACCCCAAAAGGAGATATTTTGGGCGGCATACGCTGAGAAAAACCAGGAGAATTGAAGAAATAAGGGTAAAATTGGAATATTACAAAATTTGCTTTAAAAGTTAGGACTAAAGTGGAATTATCTAGATTTCTCTTTATTTTTCTGCACTCTCATCAGCCAAAAAACGTCCTCAGGGTTTCTTCAAGCTGGTTTTCATAATTTTTGCACCAAGTGAGTTAATTCTTGCCTTTTCTTGTAATTTTGTGTTTCTAAGACTTTTACAACTAGGTCCTATTACTAAATTCATTAGTTTTTGATTTTATGAATGATATTGAAAGTTGATATGAATATGTGCTGGAATTTTATGAGGAAATAGGATGAAATTGATGCTTTAATTTGTTTATGAGATGATTTTATTAGGTAATTCCAATAGAAATTGATTTGTAGGACCTAATTGTGAAAAGTTTGGAATTAAAGTTTAGTGCTGAAATTCTGATTTCCAAAGGTTATAAGGTAGTTTAAAGTGATATAATAAAGTGTTGATTGAGAAAAATCAGCTCAATTGAGAGGTTAATTGAGCAGGGACGAAATTATCATTGTTGAAAGTTTAAGGGAAAAATGGTAATTAACACCATGCACTAAAACAGTTTTGGACAGCAGCAGTACTCTGACTTTGAAAAATCACCAAAAATTGTAGAGATCTAATTAGAGGATGAATAAAATATGAAATTAAATCTTATTGAGTCTAGTTTCTTATAAAAGAAACGGTGTAAGCAATGGAATTGTAAATCATGAGATATAATAGATTTTGTGAGACAAGGTCAGAATGAATTCGGGTTCCTCTATTCTGACTTTGGAAAATCATTAAAAATTGTAAAAAAATGATTATGAGTTATAATTTATATGCTTATAATCATTAATGAGTCTATTTTCTGAAGAAATAAAGGGAAGCATCATCCTAATTCTGTACAGTGAGATAATTAATTTTTAGTGAAGAGGGGTCAGAACTGTCATACAGTGAAACAGGGGAAACTTTAAAGAACAAACTGTACTTATTGGCTAAACCAAAAATTCTGAAATTTTTATGGTAAGAAGATATATGAGTCTAGTTTCAGGGAAAATTAACGGATCTTAATTTGGAGTTCTGTAGCTCAAGATATAAATAATTTAGTGACTGTGACTCAGTGAGGCGGCTTTGAATGCACTATAAATAATAATGGAATTGTAGAGAAAGTTACATATGAACATGAAGTGTATTAGATTAATGATTAAATTTATTTATTTAGATCTGGAAAATTCAAATACGAAGCAAGATCGAGGAAAAGAAAAAGTTCGGGATTAGTAGATTTTTGTTTACGAACAATTGTCGAGGTAAGTTCGTGTAACTTGAATTATATCCTTAAATGCTTGAAATGTTTATTATTGTTGTGAATATGAGTTGGATGTTTATTGTATGAGAATTGATGAAGTGTTGATATTCTTGATGAAAAGAGGAAATAAATCCCGGTTGAATGAAAGGAAAATTCGATGGATCTCTGAAAAGGAATTGACGGTAAAAAAGATCTAGCCCGGACGGGTGATCCTATCCTGATATAGCCCTCCCGAAGAATATGTGGAAAATGGATTTAGCCCGGACAGGTAATCCGAATTAGGGTCTGAATTTAGCCTGGACTGTTAATTCAGATCCAAGCTCATTAGATTAATTGTCGCTGAGGATTTAGCTTTGGGTAGTAATCCCGACAATACTCGTGAGTTTATATTACTGAGGATTTAGCTCGGTGGTAATCCATTTGTAAGGATGAGGTTCATGGAGTGTGCTCTCTGAAATAGAAATGTGCGCACATGAATATGAATTGACGGACCCGGATTTGTACACTTAGGTGTACCCCTGAATATCCATCGAAATTCCAAGTAGTTCAACGGGATAAATATGGAAAAATAACAAGGAAATGGAAATCATGGAATTGATGAGCTCATCAACCATTTATCTTTGTAATGAATTTGTATGAGGTTGAGTTTGTATGTGATAGGTATATGTTTATGTGAATTGGATGTGTGCTTGTGTTATTAAATGATGGATGTATAAGTATGGTAAGTATAATTCCTGTTGCATGAACTTACTAAGCACAAAGTGCTTACCGGTTTCTTTTCTCTGTTTGTAGAGTTAAGAGCTCGGAGGTCGGATTTGGTGGAGACACATCACACTATCAATCTCGAGATCTCGGTACATAAAGGAACTTTATTTTGAAATCAATGGCATGTATAAGCTAGTAAATTAGATGTTAATGTGAAATGAATGTATGGTTAGCCATTGGTATGGCTAACAAATTTTGGTTTTGGTATGTGATGAAATTATCTTATGAATATGATAAATCTATCTTGAAAAAAAAAATTCGGTAAAATTTGGTAATGCCTCATACTCTATTTCGGCGACGAATACGGGTAGGGGGTATTACAAAAGCTACCACTTATCACTTGTCACTTGTCATTGATCAGATAAGTGTAGCTAAAGCTACCACATATCACTTGTCATTGATTAGAACTACTCAAATCCGACGTTCCGCTCAATTTGATCATTTATTCGGTTTTCGCATTGTTATTTTATTCTCAATTAATCAACAAATATATCTCATCAAACATTATATAATTCATGAAATTAACATTTAATTATTAAATTTCAGCCATATGAACTTACCTGGGTCGATTTGCAGAATTTGTGAAAGTTCAGGGACTAATCAACTACTTTTTCTTTTCCTCGACTTGCTTCGGGTTCTCAATCTATCATTGTAACATCATTCACTTATCAATATTGACTTCACCTTCACTCTATTTCACATCTTTAATGTTTATAACCCACTTTTAAGTAACATTATCTATAATTTCACTATTTACTTATGGATATTCAATGATGTCCGTCCATGTCATATTCACTAAATTATTTTTATCTTGAGCTACAAAACTCAAAATTAGGATCTGCTAATTTTTCCTGAAACTAAACTCACATATATTCTTACCATAAAATTTTTAGAATTTTTGGTTTAGCCAATAAGTACAGTTTACTCTTTAAAGTCACCTCTGTTCTGTTGTCTGACAGTTTCAACCCTTCTTCACTAAAAATTAATTATCTTCTCGTATGGGATTCAGATGATGTTCCCACTTGTTTTTCTTAAAAATATACTTATTCATAATTTTAAATATATAAATTTAAGCCCCTAATTATTTTTATTTAATTTTTGATGATTTTCCAAAGTCAGAACATGGGAACCTAAAATCATTCTGACCTTGTCTCACAAAATGTATTATATCTCATGATTTACAATTCCATTACTTACACCGTTTCTTCTGTGAGAAACTACACTCAATAAGCTTTAATTTCATATTTTATTCATCCTCTAATTCGATTCCTACAATTTTTGGTAATTTTTAAAAATTAGACTACTGCTGCTGTCCAAAACTGTTTTAGTGCAAAATGTTGATTTCCATTTTGCCCCAAATTTCACAATTCATACAATTTAGTCCTTGCTCAATTAACCCCAAAATTAAGCTAATTCTTCTCAATTAGTACTTTACCTAGACATTATAAGTTATTTCATAACTATTGAAATTCAGAATTTCCACATAAAACCCTAACTTCAAACTCTTTTACTATTAGGTCCCAAACATTCACTTTCTATTCAATTCTTTCAATAAAATCAGCATATAAACAATTTAAAGCTCTAATTCCATGCTAAATCATCATATAATTCCAGCACATATTCATAGAAACTTTCAATTTCTTTCATTGAATCAAAAACTAATGAATTCAACAAGTGGACCTAGTTGTAAAAGTCACAAAAACACAAATATTTTAAGAAATAATCAAGAATTGAACTTACTTGCGATAAAAATATGAAAAACCAGCTTAAGGAAACCCTTATATGGTGTTTTTGCTGATGAGAATGTAGAAAAATAAAGAGAAATCTAGATAATTCCACTTTAATCCTAGCTTTATTAAGTAAATTTTACAATATTCCAATTTTGCCCTTAATTCTCCTTATTTTCTTGTTGATTTCATGCCTTTTCCGTCCAGCCCAAATAGACCTTGGGTTTATTTGCCTTTTAAGCCCTCTTTATTTTATCATTTAAGCTATTTAATCATTTCTCATAATTTTGCATTTGTTACAATTTAGTCCTTTTTCTCCAATTAACTATCGGAACTTTAAAATTTCTTGACGAAACTTTAATACTAAATTTTTAACAAGCCATAAAAATATTTATGGCTCGGTTTAAAATCTCTGAGGTTTGGATACCTCATTTTTTATTCTAGTTATTTTAATATTTATTTCTAGTACACTATTCACTATTTCAAAAATTTTCCTAACTTCACATTTAACTTATACTCACTAAATTAATAATATTTTCTACTCACTTGTCGGATTTAGTGATCTCGAATCACCATTCCGACACCACTGAAAATTCAGGTCATTACATAAATAACTTTTGTAAAGTGAATTTTGATGAAATTATGATTTAGGGACTAAATTGAAAAGATGTAAATTTCATGAAAAGATTCTGATTTTTTGAAATACATGGGCTGTAAATGTTATATGTAAAACTTGACTAGGCTTGGAATAAGGATTAAATTGCATGAATTTCATTTTCCGAGCCTAGGGATGAAATTGTAATTAATCAAAAGTATAGGGAAAAATTGGTAATTTTTCCTAAGATGTGAATTGGATGGAATTGAATGTGAATTTTATTAAATTGAGTTAAATTTACTCGTATAGATCCGGATAAACCTAGTTCAGAGTTAGATCGGGGAAAACAAAAAGTATCGGAATAGTAGTCTACGAACACGAACATTGTCGAGGTAAGTTCGTGTAACTAAATTGAAAATTTATATGTGTTAATGAATTGTATGTATGTGTTTGTATTGTTGTGATGTATATGAAATTGACTACATATCTGACAAAGCCCAATAAATGTCAAGTCCCGTTTTAATAAATGAAAATTCGATGAATACAGGATTTCTCGTATTTGGTTATGGTCTTGCATATGTTGTGCACACACCACAGCTCGAAAGAGCGTCCCGTTATAAGCTCTCTCAAGCTTCCCGTTATATAGCCTGGATAAGCTTCCTGTTATATGGCTCAAGAGAGGACTTCCTGATTATATGCTCTAAAAAGCATTCCCGAATATGAATTGACAGATTACAAATTTGTACACTTCGAGTGTACTACCTGTGTATCCATCGATATTTAATGATTCAACAGGAAAAATCCTGACAAGAGAAAACATGAGTTTTAAATAAGTTGTTTTCTGTATATCCCTGAAATACATGGAATTGATATATGTGATTGTAAGATATGGAAAGTTTATGAATATGGAAATCTTGTTACATGACAAGCTCACCCTTGTTTCTTGGAATTCATGTGAATTACATGACTAACAAGTTTGATGAGAATATGTGTTTAGGCTATTAGCTAAATTGTTTTGGATGTATTATGTATGCTTACCTTAAATGCAATTGAATGGTAAGTTAATTTCTTGTTATACGAACTTTCTAAGCTTTTAATAATTTCTTGTTATATGAACTTACTAAGCTTTTAAAGCTTACTCTGTTTTATTTTCCTTTGCTCTATAGTAATTCGAAGGCTCGTTGGGTTAGAAGCTTGGCGGAGATATCATCACACTATCCATCGGCTCATATCGGTATATTTAGTAAATTAACTTTGGTTATAATGGCATGTGTAGGATAATTTGGCCAATGTTGGCATACACATGTTTTAGTTGTAATTACCTATTGGAATGGCTTGTAATGGTCGTGTTTTGATATATATGGTATTATCATGTTTGAGGTGTGAATTTGATTATGCATATATGCATTTGGTATATAGGTAAGTATAAGTTTTGGAATGACATAATAATAAATTGTCTATTAGGGTGCCTAAGAGCACATTGGTTGTATGTTTAATATGTTAAACTTAAGACTTGGATTTGTCTTGGTTTAAATGTCTTGAATTTGTTGGTAAATGTGTTAAAATGTTGATGTAGGATGAAAACAAGTTTGGGTGAGAAATAAGGCTTGGAAATGACATTATTTTGTCCACACAGGTAGAGGCACGGGCGTGTGTCTCAACCTTATGTGGCACACGGCCTCGTATACGGGCATGTGACTTGGCCGTGTGAACTTTGTACCTTAATTATGCAAGTTAGTATGCTCACACGGCCTAGCACACGGGCGTCTAGCTTGGCCGTGTGACTCAAGTCAGTAACCACCCTAATTTGGACACGGGCTGGGACACGGCCGTGTGTCCCTACTTTGAATACCCACACGGCCTGAGACACGGCCGTGTGTCCCTACTTTGAATACCCACACGGCCTGAGACACTAGCATATCTCTGAACCTTGTGAGACACACGGCCTAGCCACACGAGCATGTGTCCCTTGCACCTTGGAAAAATTTTAAAATTTAGCAAAAAATTCTCTAAGTTTCCGATTTAGTCCCAACTTGATTCTAATGCGCATTTTGGGCCTCGAGGGCTCTTATAAGGAACTTTATGATTGAATGTTGATATGAACATTGTATATTGTGAAATGTCTGTTATCTATTCTATAATCTCTGGTAATGCTCCGTAACCCTATTCCGACAACGAATTCGGGTTAGGGGTGTTACAAAAACGAGTTTTCCTTTCGACTGGAAGAATTTTATTCCAGATAGCTCTAGCCCTTGAGCAATCTCTAAGCACATGCAACATGTAATGGCCCAAATTTGAGGTTATCGGAACAGTGGTTTCGGGACCACAAATCCGATGAGAAAAATTTTATTTTTCTTATATTTTTATGGTCTACAATTTCACAAAATGATTTCGTGAAAATTTTGTTCGAAAATTTCGACGTTTGGGCACTCAATTTAGTCAAAAGGACTAAATTGTAAAAAGTGCAAAAGTTGAGTTCTACATGTTAGAGGTGTCCAATTGTTATGAAACTTTAAATTGGAGGTCCTTATATGGTAATTATACCATTGGTAACTTGGTAGACAAAATGGACATGAGATAAGTGAAATAGAAAATTTTTAAGTTAGGGGCAATTTGGTAATCTAGTAATTAAAATGAATTAAAAGGAAAAGATGGCAAAATCATCATCTTCTTCATTAGGACGAAATCAGCAAGGGGAAGCCATAGTTAGGGTTTTCAAGCTTCCAAGCTCCATAGTAAGTGATCCCAAGTCCCGCTTTTAATGTTTTTACGCTTTTGGAGTCCGGTAGCTTAATTTAGCTTATTCTAGCAATAATTTAACCTAGGGTTTATATTTGGAAAAATACCCATAGGTGAAAAGTGTTTATTTTGATGTTTTATGATAGAATATGAAGCTATAAATTATGTTAAACAACTTTTGCTAAGCGATTTTAAGTGAAAACGAGTAAAGCGACACAATCGGTAAAAATACCTAATGTTCATAAGTACATGTTAGAGTGGGAATTTGATGTTGCCATAGAAGGAAAAATGTTCAGAATGTTATAAAACATAAGAATAAGAGATGAAGTTTAATTTCCGAGCCTTGGGGCAAAAATGTAATTATGTAAAAGTTTAGGGCAAAATTGTAATCTTGAAAAGTTAGAGTTGAGGGCTGTTTTGATGAATGTGATTATTAAATAAGTTAAATTTACTATTTTAGATCAAGAAGTACGAAACTCGAGGTTAGACAAAGGGAAGAATAAAGTTGAAGACTAAGTTGGTGAATTTGGCTATAATTGGTACCGAGGTAAGTTTACGGTAAATAAATGCAATATTTCAATATTTATTATCAATGCTGTTATTTTCCAGCAACTATGAATTTATTTTATGAATTTATTTGATGATGATCTAAGCATGAAATGATAGAGAATTAAAATTAAAAAGTCCCGTTGATACATAAGGATGGTAATCTGGATACGAATGTCATGACATTTGGGTAAAGAGGTCCCATGTAAGACCATGTGCGGGACATGGCATTGGCACCGAGATGAGAGGTCCCATGTAAGACCATGTCTGGGACATGGCATTGGCACCGAGATGAGAGGTCCCATGTAAGACCATGTCTAGGACATGGCGTTGGCACCGAGATGAGAGGTCCCAGTAAGACCATGTCAGGACATGGCATGGGCACCGATATGAGAACATCCCATGTAAGACCATGTCTGGGACATGGCTTTGGCATGTTATTATCAGAAGAGACCCGAGTATCCTTATTATTCCAATGTAGCTCAACGGGCTTGTAAACGAATTATGTTCATGAAAGTTCAGTTTAAAGCATAAATGGCAAGCTCAGGTAAGTTATAAGAGTTAAGAACTTATTATACTATCAATTGATGTTCAACGATGCAGCAAGAGTTGAGTAAGTTATGTACACAAGTATTCTAAGTAAACAAGCAAGAGAACTAGTATGAGATTAACTAAAGAGTAAACTAGAGATATAGACATTTGAGTTTAATTATTTAAGTTAAATATTGTTATTTATTTGCTAGTAAACTTACTAAGCTTTATGCTTACTTCTTTTATTTCTCTTTCTCTTATAGTATTGCAAAGCTACTTCAAGGATCCTAAAAAGTCGGAGATCGTCCACACTATCAACCACAAGCGCTTTCGGTATTTTATATCGAAACACGTTTGAGTTATGGCATGTATAGGGATTTAGTCATTTTGTATGTTTGTAATGATGATTTTGCTAATGAGTGATGTGTAAGTATTTGATGATGTATGGTCATTAAAATGGTTAAGGATGAAGGTGTTTGTTGTTATGAAAGATTAGGTGATAAATTATGCATGGAAATCATGAAAGGATAAAATTTTGCAAAGAAACAGAATTCAGGCAGCATAGTGACGTGAATTTGAAAAATCACCAAGATAGTATAAAATGAATTATAGGGTGAATGATATATGGAATTAAAGCTTGTTGAGTCTATTTTCATGGAAAAATAACGGTGTAGCAAAAGGAAATTTATATTTTAAGATATGTGAATTTTAGTAAGATAGGGTCAGAACTGTTTTGGAGTCCCTGTTCTGAGTTTATAAAATAATTACAAATTGTACAAAAATAGTTATGAGTTGAAATTTACATGCTTAGATTCCTTAATGAGTCTATTTTCTTTAGAAACAAGTAAGAACTTCATATGAAAATCCTACAGTGAGAAAACTTATTTTTAGTAACAAGAGGTCAGGGCAGTCAGGTGGTGAAACAGGGGAGACTTTAACTAATAAACTGTACTAATTGACTGAACCAAAAATTCTAAAAATTTTATGGTGAGTAGATATATGGGTCTAGTTTCAGGGAAAATTTACGGAATTAAATTTCGAGTTCTGTAGCTCAAGTTATAATTAATTTAGTAACTGCTGCGCGATTGGACAGATTTGCTGTAAATAGTGAAATAAATTTTCAAACCTAGTTTTTATGCTCCGAATTGGTAAGATAAGCTAAGTAATGCCTCGTGCTCGACTCCGGAAACGGTCTCGAGTAAGGGGTGTTACATTTTGTTGGTATCAGAGCAGGTTTAGTCGGTTCTCGGAAATACTCAGTAAGAATAAGAGTCTACCTATACATGCCATACTTATATATTTTGATAGTGTGACGACTCCTGACGATTTTAAAATGTTTTCTTTTATAGTTATGGATCCTGAACGAGCTAGTACAGATGAAGTAGAGAGTAATGCGCCTATTCCATGAAGGGACGGTGCCATCAGATGTTAATGTTAGTGAAAGACCGCATCGATAGACGGGGAGGAGGAGCTAGAAGCCTTCTTCCAAGCCATGATGATTGGTTTGCCGAGTTCGTTCAACGAATCCGGCTATAAGACCTCCACCCCCTCAAGATTCACAGGTTCCCCATGTATCTTCTCCAGTTGCAGGTATAGTTATCAGGGAGAGACCACCTGTTGATAAGATTAGGAAGCAAGGGGCTGAAGAATTTCGGGCTACCAAAGATGATGATGCGAAAAGCGAACTCGGCTTGAGAATACAATCGGGGTTTTGAAGAATTATCTTGTACTCGGAAGAATGTATAAAGTGTGTTGTTTCACTTCTTCGAGATTCAGCTTATCATTGGTGGAAGACTCTCGTGTCTATAGTACCGAGTGAGAGGGTTACAGGATTTCTTTCAGGAGGAGTTTGAAAGAAGTACATCACCGAGATTTATAGATCGTAAAAGGAAGGAGTTTCTTGAGCTAAAACAAGGTAAAATGTCGTGATGAATATGAACGCAAATTTGTATCCTTGAAGCTAACATGTGCAAGAGATTTGAAGATGGGCTTAATGATGACATCCGACTATCGGTGGGTGTATTGGAAATCGAGAGTTTGTTGTTCGGTAGAAAGAGCTTGTAAAGTAGAAGACTTGTTAAAAGAAAAGAGAAGAGCAAAGTCAAGTGGAGCGCAGGATACAAAGAAGAGGCAAATGAGTAAATCATTTGGTCTACATCTAAGAGGCCTAGGAAGCTCTCTAGCGGATCATATTTTCCACTAGATATCTGGCAAGCAGGTAGAAGATTTGAGGTTCTAGAGCTCAAACCACTACAGTTGCCAATCATGGCGAGATTTCGACCTCCTAGGCGGAATGTCCTCAATGTGGGAGACGCCACCCGGAGAGTGTAGAGCGGTGAAAATATTTGTTTCGGATGTGGAGCGTCCGATCACTTTATTCGGGATTGTCTGAAACAGCACTAAAAGAGAAGAGATAACGAGTGTGAGATCAGGAAATGCTCCTACTAGAGGTAGATCACAGAGAAACCCAGGAGTGGGAGCGAGTAATAGGAGTGCATCCAGAGATTCAAAGAATGAGATCGGATGTTAGAGCACCGCGAGAACATATGCTATTCGTGCTCGTGAAGAGCGTCCTCTCCGATATAATTACGGGTACATTTTCTCTTTATGACACTAATGTTATTGCATTGATCCTGGCTCTACACATTCATATATATGCACGAAATTAGTATTTGTTAAAAATTTGTCTGTTGAACCTACTGAATTTATGGTTAAAGTCTCTAACCCCCTGGGCCAGTTTGTGATAGTGGATAAAGTTTGTAAAAATTGTCCACTGATGATAAAAGGTATTTGTTTCCCGGTTGACTTGATGTTATTGCCTTTTGATGAGTTTGATGTGATATTGGGCATGGATTGGTTAACTCAGCATGATGCAGTAGTAAACTGTAGACAGAAATATGTTGTACTAAAGTGCCAGAATGGAGAATTACTTCGGGTTAAATCTGATCAGACAGATGAATTATCTGATGTAATTTTAGTGATGTCAGCTCAGAGGTGTGTCAGAAAAGGGTATGATGTTTATTTGGCGTATGTGTTGGATACTAAAGTATCGAGTCAAAGATACTGAGCGATGCCGCTTGTATGTGAATTTTCGATGTGTTTCGGAGGAATTACCAGGGTTGCCACCAGAAAGAGAAGTGGAATTTTCTATAGATCTGATTCCGGGAACTACCCCAATTTCCATAGCTCCGTATCGTATGGCTCCTACAGAATTAAAAGAGTTAAAGGCACAGTTACAGGAACTTGTTGACAGAGGTTTTGTTCGTCCGAGTCATTCACCTTGGGGTGCTCCAGTTCTGTTTGTGAAAAAGAAAGACGGGTCTTTGAGATTGTGTATCGACTATCGGCATCTTAATAAGGTAACTATAAAGAATAAGTACCCATTGCCTCGAATTGATGACTTATTTGATCAACTGAAAGGTGCCACAGTATTTTCAAAGATTGATCTCCGATCGGGTTATTATCGATTCTGGGTAAAGAGCGGATGTGCCAAAGACGACTTTCGAACCGGTATGGGCATTATGAGTTTCGGTTATGCCGTTTGGGTTGACTAATGCACTGCAGATTCATGGATTTGATGAACCGGATATTCGACCGTATCTAGATAGGTTTGTAGTAGTTTTCATTGATGACATTTTAGTCTATTCTCGGGATGAAACTGAGCATGCAGAACATTTGAAAATAGTGTTGCAAATTCTGCGTGAAAAGAAACTTTATGCTAAATTCAGTAAATGTGAATTTTGGCTTCGAGAGGTAGGTTTTCTCGGACATATTGTATCCGCAGAAGGCATCAGGGTAGATCCAAGTAAAATCTCAGCTATTGTCAATTGGAGTCCACCAAAAAAATGTATCTGAAGTTAGAAGTTTCTTGGGATTAATGGATATTATCGAGATTTGTACAGGGTTTTCTATGATAGCTTCTCCAATGACTCGTTTATTACGAAAGATGTTAAATTTGAATGGACGAGATAAATGCCAAACAAAGTTTTGACCGATTGAAGAAATTGTTGACTAAGCTTTTGTGTTGGTACAAACTGAATCGGGTAAGGAATTTATTATTTATAGTGATGCATCATTAAATGGTTTGGGTTGTGTCTTGATGCAAGAAGATAAAGTAATAGCCTATGCTTCAAGACAACTTAAGCCACATGAAAGAAACTACGGTACATGATCTCGAATTAGTCGCTATTGTATTTGCATTGAAAATATGGCGGCATTATTTGTATGGTGAAAAGTGTCATATTTATACCGATCACAAAAGCTTGAAATATTTGATGACACAGAAAGATTTGAATTTGAGACAACGCAGGTGGCTTGAATTGATAAAGGATTATGATTTGGTTCTTGATTACCATCCGGGTAAGGCTAACGTGGTAGCTGATGCTTTGAGCCGAAAATCTCTATTTGCTTTACGAGCTATGAATGCCCGATTGTCACTGACTGATGATGGTTCAATCATAGCTGAAACGAAGGCTAAATCGATGTTTCGTCAACAAATATGTGAGGCTCAGAAAAATGATGAAAAGTTACAGGCTAAACGGGCACATTATGAGTCCGGTAATGATTCAGAATTTCAGACTGGGACTGATGGTTGTTTATTATTTAGAGGTAGAGTATGTGTACCGAAGAATTCCGAGCTTATACATTCTACACGAGGCCCATAGCGGTACTATGTCTGTACATCCGGGGAGTAATAAAATGTATAATGACTTGAAAAAGATGTATTGGTGGCCGGGTATGAAACGTGATATCTCTGAGTTTGTATCAAGATGTTTAGTATGTCGTGAGTTAAAAGTGAACATCGGTACCTTCGGGTTGCTTCAACCAATCACTATACCGGAATGGAAATGGGAAAGAGTCACTATGGATTTTGTATCCGGTTACCGATGTCTCCAAAGAAGAAAGATGCCATTTGGGTAATTGTCGACCGATTGACAAAGTCCGCGACTTTATCCCAAAGATGTATGGATTATTCTTTAGATAAATTGGTGAATTGTATATATCGAGATTGTTAGACTACATGGAGTGCCTGTCTCCATTATATCAGGCAGAGATCCCCGATTTACGTCTCGTTTCCGGAACAAATTACAAGAAGCTTTGGGTACTCAGTTGTATTTCAGTACTGCATTTCATCCTCAGACAGATGGCCAATCTGAGCGTGTAATTCAGGTATTGGAAGATATGCTCCGATGTTGCGTATTAGAGTTGCAAGGTAATTGGGAAAGGTATCTACCTTTGATTGAATTTGCTTACAATAACAGTTATCAGTCTAGTATTAAAATGGCTCCGTATGAAGCTTTGTATGGTAGAAAATGTAGAACACTGTTATATTGGACTGAGCTCAGTGAAAAGAAAATACACGGGGTTGATTTAATCAGAAAGAAGAAAAGTCAAGTCGATTCGAGATAGTCTAAAGCGACTTCCGATCGATGAAGTCATATGCCGATCTTAAACGAAGGAGATTGAATTTCGTGGGTGATAAAGTATTCTTAAAAGTGTCTCCTTGGAAGAAAGTTCTCGGTTCGATCGAAAGGGTAAATTGAGTCCAAGATTTATCGGACCATATGAGATTATAGAAAGAATTGGACCGATTACTTACCGATTGGCTTTACCACGGAACTCGACAAAATTCATAATGTATTTCATGTATCTATGCTACTGACGGTATCGATCAGATCATTCACATGTTATTACTCCAATGAAGTAGAAATTCATGGGATATGACTTATAATGAAGAACCGGTTAAAGTATTAGCACGAGAAACAAAGGAGCTTAGAAACAAAAAGGTAATCTGGTGAAAGTGCTATGGCAAAAGCAGGATTGAGGAAGCAACATGGGAACCGGAAGAGACAATGAGGAAGCAATACCGAATCTCTTTCTTGGTAAGATTTTCGAGGCGAAAATCCTAAAAAGGGGGAGAGTTGTAATGGCCCAAATTTGAGGTTATCGAACAGTGGTTTGGGACCACAAATCCGATGAGAAAAATTTTATTTTCTTATATTTTTATGGTCTACAATTTCACAAAATGATTTCGTGAAAATTTTGTTCGAAAATTTCGACGTTTGGGCACTCAATTTAGTCAAAAGGACTAAATTGTAAAAAGTGCAAAAGTTGAGTTCTACATGTTAGAGGTGTCCAATTGTTATGAAACTTTAAATTGGAGGTCCTTATATGGTAATTATACCATTGGTAACTTGGTAGACAAAATGGACATGAGATAAGTGAAATAGAAAATTTTTAAGTTAGGGGCAATTTGGTAATCTAGTAATTAAAATGAATTAAAAGGGAAAAAGATGGCAAAAATCATCATCTTCTTCATTAGGACGAAATCAGCAAGGGGGGAAGCCATAGTTAGGGTTTTCAAGCTTCCAAGCTCCATAGTAAGTGATCCCAAGTCCCGTTTTTAATGTTTTTTACGCTTTTGGAGTCCCGGTAGCTTAATTTAGCTTATTCTAGCAATAATTTAACCTAGGGTTTATATTTGGAAAAATACCCATAGGTGAAAAGTGTTTATTTTGATGTTTTATGATAGAATATGAAGCTATAAATTATGTTAAACAACTTTTGCTAAGCGATTTTAAGTGAAAACGAGTAAAACGACACAATCGGTAAAAATACCTAATGTTCATAAGTACATGTTAGAGTGGGAATTTGATGTTGCCATAGAAGGGAAAAATGTTCAGAATGTTATAAAACATAAGAATAAGAGATGAAGTTTAATTTCCGAGCCTTGGGGCAAAAATGTAATTATGTAAAAGTTTAGGGGCAAAATTGTAATCTTGAAAAAGTTAGAGTTGAGGGCTGTTTTGATGAATGTGATTATTAAATAAGTTAAATTTACTATTTTAGATCAAGAAGTACGAAACTCGAGGTTAGACAAAGGGAAGAATAAAGTTGAAGACTAAGTTGGTGAATTTGGCTATAATTGGTACCGAGGTAAGTTTACGGTAAATAAATGCAATATTTCAATATTTATTATCAATGCTGTTATTTTCCAGCAACTATGAATTTATTTTATGAATTTATTTGATGATGATCTAAGCATGAAATGATAGAGAATTAAAATTAAAAGTCCCGTTGATACATAAGGATGGTCTTGGATACGAATGTCATGACATTTGGGTAAAGAGGTCCCATGTAAGACCATGTCTGGGACATGGCATTGGCACCAGATGAGAGGTCCCATGTAAGACCATGTCAGGACATGGCATTGGCACGAGATGAGAGGTCCCATGTAAGACCATGTCAGGACATGGCGTTGCACCGAGATGAGAGGTCCCAGTAAGACCATGTCAGGACATGGCATGGGCACCGATATGAGAACATCCCATGTAAGACCATGTGCGGGACATGGCTTTGGCATGTTATTATCGAAGAGACCGAGTATCCTTATTATTCCAATGTAGCTCAACGGGCTTGTAAACGAATTATGTTCATGAAAGTTCGGTTTAAAGCATAAATGGCAAGCTCGGGTAAGTTATAAGAGTTAAGAACTTATTATACTATCAATTGATGTTCAACGATGCAGCAAGAGTTGAGTAAGTTATGTACACAAGTATTCTAAGTAAACAAGCAAGAGAACTAGTATGAGATTAACTAAAGAGTAAACTAGAGATATAGACATTTGAGTTTAATTATTTAAGTTAAATATTGTTATTTATTTGCTAGTAAACTTACTAAGCTTTATGCTTACTTCTTTTATTTCTCTTTCTCTTATAGTATTGCAAAGCTACTTCAAGGATCCTAAAAAGTCGGAGATCGTCCACACTATCAACCACAACCGCTTTCGGTATTTTATATCGAAACACGTTTGAGTTATGGCATGTATAGGGATTTAGTCATTTTGTATGTTTGTAATGATGATTTTGCTAATGAGTGATGTGTAAGTATTTGATGATGTATGGTCATTAAAATGGTTAAGGATGAAGGTGTTTGTTGTTATGAAAGATTAGGTGATAAATTATGCATGGAAATCATGAAAGGATAAAATTTTGCAAAGAAACAGAATTCAGGCAGCATAGTGACGTGAATTTGAAAAATCACCCAAGATAGTATAAAATGAATTATAGGGTGAATGATATATGGAATTAAATCTTGTTGAGTCTATTTTCATGGAAAAATAACGGTGTAGCAAAAGGAAATTTATATTTTAAGATATGTGAATTTTAGTAAGATAGGGTCAGAACTGTTTTTGGAGTCCCCTGTTCTGAGTTTATAAAATAATTACAAATTGTACAAAAATAGTTATGAGTTGAAATTTACATGCTTAGATTCCTTAATGAGTCTATTTTCTTTAGAAACAAGTAAGAACTTCATATGAAAATCCTACAGTGAGAAAACTTATTTTTAGTAACAAGAGGTCAGGGCAGTCAGGTGGTGAAACAGGGGAGACTTTAACTAATAAACTGTACTAATTGACTGAACCAAAAATTCTAAAAATTTTATGGTGAGTAGATATATGGGTCTAGTTTCAGGGAAAATTTACGGAATTAAATTTCGAGTTCTGTAGCTCAAGTTATAATTAATTTAGTAACTGCTGCGCGATTGGACAGATTTGCTGTAAATAGTGAAATAAATTTTCAAACCTAGTTTTTATGCTCCGAATTGGTAAGATAAGCTAAGTAATGCCTCGTGCTCGACTCCGGAAACGGTCTCGAGTAAGGGGTGTTACACAACAAATATTCAAATTCATGACCACAGAGCTTATAGGAGCTATCGCTTCCTATACCCTTTCTTGCCCTTTCCATATTCGTGAGTAATTAGAGTTTAAAAACAAGACAAATGAAGGTTCGGACTCATTGTGGTCTTTGGAACTTCCAAGAGAATTTCCAAACAGCCTCTTTGGAATTCCATGTTTCCTCCCCTAGCTTGTTATATGCGCTTTTCAGAGAGAAAGAGCCCATCACAGAACACCCCCAAGTGATCCTATCAGGCCCGACAAAAGGGTGTGGTGGTGGTGTTCCTACAATCCTTGCAATGATATCATCAGAACAATAAAAGTGAAAGAAATCAAGGTTCCAAGAACCTTTACCCGTGACTATCTTGCTGAGTGGACAATTTTAAAAAAGCTTTTGAAACCAAAAACATTTTTGGCACTATAAACAATAAAGAACTAAATGCTTTTACAAAAGTGTTTTTCAATGCAAACGCAAAAGTTAGAATTTGGGAAAAGTACTTTTAAAGTCAAATGATATTTTTAACCATAATTTATAATTCACTGTACCTTATTTAATATTTATATTAAGTATACAATTATTTTCATGTTGAAATTTATTTTATAAAAAATTTAAAATATAATTTATATATTCAATTAAAATTTTAAACAATTCATATTAATTGCCTAAAATTTTTATTAATTATATTTCAAATATCAAAATATTAATAATATTATTTTCTTATATTTTTATTGAAATATCATAATATTAATCAACTTTAACATAATTTAAATTTATACTTTTACTTTTTAGTAACATATTTAAAATAACTATTTTATTTCTCAAAATTATTTTTCACTGCAATATAAAATACTTAAATTTTAAACCAAACTTTTCAATTTACTTTTAAAAGCAAAAAAAAAAAATAGTCGTCATTGTTGAACTTGACTTTGTATCTCATTTATGATTAATGAACTTTCGAATAAAAAATTTCAAAAGAAAATTCTAGTAAAAAGGTTAACTTCACAAGACAACCTCAAATTATAACTTAAATTTCAAATTGATCCTTAAACTTCAAAAACTTTTAATTGAGTCCTTAAAGTAGTTGTATCATTTTAATCAGGTCCCATGAGCCTATCGACATAGAGCATATATAAAACATGTGGATGAAATTGTAAACACTTACATAACTACTAAATGGATAGCTTGGATCTAGTATGTTAAAAAATAGTCCCTAAATTTTATTGATAATGTATATTTTTTCAAACACATGAGATCTAAATTATCTATGCGGTAGGTATACATGTTAACAATTCTATCCATATGCTTTAAATGTGTTTCATGTCAAATCTGCATTTGTATTTAATGCCTAAATTGACATTTGGGCTAATGAAAGGAATAGACTAATATAATGTTGATACTTTGGGGACTCAATTAAAATATTTTAAAATTTAAAGACCAAATTAAAATCTTGACGATACTTTGGAGATGTTAAGTGGATTAACCCTGAAAAGATAAAACAAAATTGGGCTACCGTATTATTGGGCACAAACCTTACTCAAAATTCACTCACTAGTAGTTTTGGACCCAAACCCATCAAAATCAGAAGCAAACAAATACTCTTCGATGACAAGTACACATTTTGACTTCGGTTCGATGATCTTCTTCAACTTCCTTCCTTGCTAAGGAAATTGCTCCAATTTATCTTCACTTATCCACACCGTTCCAGCTTTGCAATTGCCAAAGAAAAACTATGGAACAGCCTCTTCTCTCAGGTACCCCATTTCCCACTTCCCTTTTATTTCCATTTTCATATTTTTAGATATTTTCAATGATGATCGTAACCGAGTCGTCTTGAATTAATCTTGGGTTTTAGAAGAGAAAAGAAGTGAAATTGATGAGAACGAGAGGCTGAGCTCGTATCAGTATGTTGGCAGAACAGGGTCGGTGATTCCAACGGCTTCGTTGGCGGGTACGGATGTTAGCATCGAAGAGATTCGATCAGCCACTTCTTTTTCTACTCCTTACCCGCCATCCATTCATGCTCCTTTGATCAGCTCCCCTGAGCCCCTTCCTAATGGTATCTCCAATACAAGCCACTTCTTTTAGTACATGGTTATTTAGTGTTTCAGTCTCCTTCGTTAAATGGTTTAACTTTTTTGGTTCATAGTTGGGAATTTTTTGAGTGGCTTTAAATTGTCAATATTGGTCTTTTTAGTGGATGCAAGAAAATTAATTCCATAATTAAGCATTGAAATTGAGTTGTCAATGTAGATTTTAAGTTATGAACTCTTACTGTTGACCGGTTCTATTGTATGTCTCAGAGCAAGCTATTCCTCACCAAAGTCCTTACGCAGCAGATTATGGCGCATACTCCAATGATTTTCAGAGGTATGGCTCGATGAAATTCGGGACTCCCTTGCGTTAATTTGCGGTGTTGTCATATGTTCTTGAATTAGGAGCTAGTGTCATGGACTTAGATTTGCGCAACCCATGACACTAGTCCATGACACTAGGACAAATATATAGCAGCAGCATTTTATACTAGTAATATAAAGTATCTCTAAATCTCGGTCTGACCTATTTTCGAACAGATTAGAATGTGTCCTCTAAGTGTGAATTATCAATGTGAATTATTAAGAATTAGGTATTACCATGTATTGATTAAAATGTGTCATCTAAGTGTAGGCAATTATTGGATGAGGTAGAGATAAGAGAGTTGCTCATCGATCATATCGGTCATCGATGTTGTTGGGGGAGTCACCCTGCTCGTACCTGGAAGATTCATGCTGTTGAGGATTGCAATGTTTATGTGGGAACTCTTGAAACTTTCTTAGAAGAAAGGGAAGTGATAAGAGAAACAGAACCTTACCTTGGTGGTAAAATTGATGGAAAGGATAATACACCTGAACTTGGCATTTGGGAATTGGATTTAAGATCACAATTCCCTGTTCTCTTTGTGCCATACAAAGAAACCCGAGTCAAGATTCCTAATAGTGAGACCGTTGAGAAATGTTCAGGTAATACTGCTTAAACATTTGATGTCTATGGGGTTAAAACCGAAGGATTTAAAATCTTAAATTTTTATAAACACAAAGTTATTTGCGACTTTGATGATCCTTTAGTTCAATTCATATGTCTCTTTCCTGTTATATTAATGCTTTGTGCTTTATTAGTTACACATTTCCTATATGATTCCTGCCTTCATGGTCAGTAGTGCTTAGCTTTGATTTAATGTATAAAGAAAAATCTGCAGATTGTGCAGGACAAGGAGATATTCCATGTCCTACATGCAATGCAGACCAAGAACCTGGATTTTACAAGGAAAATCAGATGTCCCAGTGCCCTGCTTGCTATGGAAGGGGATTAATTGCTCACAGAGACGGATCAGACACCATGTGAGCAGTTTCTACTTTATTTAATTCTACAAAACCTATATTTATTATCCAATATAGTTGGTTACTGGTTCCAACATATGACTAATATGGTTGAGCTAGTACTTCACAACTATGCATTCTTTCAAGGAACCATATTTGCGTGTAATTATCCTTCCTAATTTGCTATCTGGGTGTTCTAAGTTTGAAACTTTTGCCTAATGATCCCCATATTGAACTTTGTAAACATTAGTTTGATATTTGGTTTCTTTTTAATTTCTTTTCTTCCGAACATATATTGTTGAGGTATGAGTTATTTACATGATCCATTTTTTTCACCGATGGTTGATTATATCTCTGCAGATGTACAAAATGTGATGGAAAGGGAAAGATACCTTGTGCAACTTGTGGATCTCGTGGCTTACTTAAATGCAAGACATGCAATGGAAGCGGTTCTCTGTTGACTCGCAAAATTGCTGTTGTTAAATGGTAAGCATGCTTATCTATGTTGGCAGTATAGTTATACTCCGGCACTACTTCTAAGATACTATTGTTGGAAATATTTTCTGTCCACTGAGTCTGATTTAGACGATCAGTGAAACTCAATCTGGAGGGATATTTTAGTGTTATGATCTGTGAAACCAGGATGTATGTAGATGAATTGCATTTGCTTTCTATAAATAGACCCTTGAATTATTTGATAGGAAGACACTTTCAACTCGAAAAGTGAGTGCGACAAGTGGAGCAGCATCGGTTCCAGATGAGATTTTCCATAGGGCCAAAGGAGTTCAGTTATGCAACACTCAGGCATACCAGTGCACCCCAGCCTATTTTGCCGACTCTTTCTTCCTCAACACATTTTCTTCGGATGTTATTGCAGACAGGGCATCTGTACCTCCAACTGCCAGGGTCATATGTGAGAGACATACAATCTCAGTGGTCCCAGTGACCCGTGTCACCATGCGTCATCATCGTCAATCTTTCAGCTTCTACATAGTTGGATACAGCCGGGAGGTGTACCTGAAGGATTACTATCCGGCTAGGTTTTGCTGGGGATTGTGCCCTTGCCTGGAATGGTTGAAGGTGTAAAACATCATGTCTCAAACTATTTATGCTACCTATACTTGTATGAATTTTGTGTGTGGCTTAAAATAATTAACTTCATTTCTTGCGTTTGAAAGACACCATAGAGTGTAATTTCCATGTGATTATCGTAATTATTTTTGCATTATGACAGTTGGTGTTGTTGATATAAGTTTATTAATTTCTTAATTCCTTTTTTTAGGACTTATTATAAAAATATTAGTTAGAATGAGAAAGCAGAATGTTTGACACGTTAAGGTTTGGGTGGGGAAGACGGTGGTCGGTGGAAATGAAATAAAACCAGACATTCATAAATGGCGTGGCCCCCTCCCATTTCCCTTTAGCCGGTACACATGCATTGATCAATTTTGTCTAAATCTATACCTAATTCCATAGTTTCTTTCTGTTTCTTTTCTTTGCATAAATAAAGGGCTTCTGAGTTTAAACGAAAATATTATAATTAAAAAGGCACTTATTTATAATATAATATCTTTTATGTAATATTTAGTTTGGGTTTCCTTATTTGATATATAGAACATTATATAAATTGAATTTATGATGGTTATATTCTAATATTTAATTAGATTAGCTTAAGTTTAAATGTCATTTTATATCTTATAAATTATTATTATTAATTGCTCAAAATATTTAAATTTATATTTCATATAATTAGTTATAATAAATTAATCTTTTTATATTTTTACTAAAATATCATAATATTAACTAATTTGAACATTATTTAACTATATATTTTTTACTTTACAACATCATGTCTAGAATGGACATTTTATTTTTCAAAAGCAATATCAAAGTAACTCTAAATTGTTTTATATGAGACTTGTTGACATTTGATAATTATATTGAACTCTAAAATAAGAGATAAATCCAAGATACCTAGTGTTGCAAAAGTGGACATATCATTTCGACCTTGGTGGGGCTTTAATCCCAACCCCTTAAGTGTCTTAAAGGGTAAGGACACTACCGCTTGGCTAGGCTATTTTAAGATAAGACATATAAGATATTGGTTGATTGTTCGATCCCTTACAAGCGTACTTTGCATAATTAATACTTCTAACAATACTAACACTTTTTTTGTGATTTTGCAAGTTGTATTTACATCAACTTCCCTAAAATCCATGAGGCTCTCCCTGAAGTATATGAGACAATACCTTTTGTTGAGGATCTAAGACCCTACTACCTTCAACAATTTTGATATATTATTTCAAATTTATTGATATTTTTAGAAAAAAATTAATATATGGATATAAGAAATATTCACAAACAATTCAAAAATTCCAAATATAAAACTCTAATAAATAAACTTTACAAATACAATTTATCGAGAAAACAAAAAAAAATCATCTCATATCTTAAATAATAAAATTATCTCATAAATTATTTTGGTAATTCATTTTACTAATTAAAAATAACAATATATTAAAATTTTATATTAGTATTTGTAGATTATAATTAAAATAATACATTTTTATGAAAAGAGTTGAACGAAATTGAACCAAAATGCATTTAATTAAAATAATATATGTTTTTAACCTAATTCAAATTGATGGATTAGATAGTGAAATGAGGCGGAACGCAGGATCGCACATATACTACCCCAAACTTTCAGTGTATAGTTTGTGGTTTAGATTTACCATAAACGAAGTGTATTCTTATCTTATTTGTTAATGATTTGAAGTCTTCTTTTATATATTTAGCATGCAATTGTATCATACTTGTGGTCAAAGGAGGAACCGGGATTCCTTTTGGAAAGGAATTCCAATTAAAAAGGGTTGCTTTAGACAACTTTACATCTGAGACTGACCCTCGCTTTTTAACAGTTGTTGAAATGCGTGTGGACCCTTCACTGCCTTCCGACATTTCTTCGTCACCGCTACAACAACACTCTGGAAATGTTTGATTAGCCAATTAAAATGCCTATTTTCAATTTTCATTTTCCAGTGGACTCAATGACTTTTAACGGCGGAGAAGCATTCAACTCACCCATTCTGCCTCGGATCAAAGCTCAACCCAACTCCTTTTGAAAGGACCATTGACGTATTCTTTTTTTAACTCATGCTACGAGATATGACGTATCTTAGTAAGATCAAGTGTTTACTTTTGAATTTTATAATGCCAGCCTAACTAAATACTTCTTTTCTGGGTTTAAGTATGAGAATTTATTTTTGATTAAATAAATAAACTGAAATACCATAGATTAAATCTCATAGATTTATATTTAAACTCTAAAATGGACAGGCATGATTTGAGACAACGTGCGAGCATTCCCAAGCAGCCAGTGGATTCTGGCCGCGTTGAAAATTATTTGGAGTTTTGGTCTTTCTGGCGCTCGATTGCGGTTTGCCACCCCGCAATAGGGCTGATATCACCTACATTACAACCTATTATACTGTTTTGCCAAGCAACCGTTGGTACCTTCAAAATTATCGTCCTGGATGGCATCATGATTATTGCATTATAAGGAAAGAAAAGCCGTCATTTGTGGGATTGGCTTATGTACTTAAAGCATCTAATCGTAGCTCTTTATTAGAAAAATCCAACGGTTGGAAAAAAAGCAATGAGTGAGGCGACGAGATTGTATCATGAGAGACGTAAAGAATGGAAAAATGCGACACGTGTCGTTTTCCGGTTTGGAAAGTGGATTTTGTGGAATAAAATGCAGTGTAAAACCAAAAAGGAGGTCAGACTCCGAGACGAAAAAAAGGGGTGGGCTTTTTAGATTTTAGTATAAATAAATAAATTTTAGAAAATTAACAACGCAACTATCGAGAAACGTTCCAATCCCCCTTTTGTTTTCGTTGAAATTTCAATTCCAAAAGTGTCCTCTGAATATTACCATCTTTTTTTCTTTTAATGTATTGTTACAATAAAAGTATCAAACTGTGGGATGAATTTCAGAAAATATTTAAATATCAATCAAATACGTTATCATTTTCTTAATCAAATATAAAAATAATAAGGTGTAGGAATTTAAATAATAAAATTTATTTGCCATAACAAGTAGGTATGTTTAATTTTAAATTAAGAGATAGTTTACTATAAATATTACCCAAATTTTGAAAAAATCTAACATCCACAAAATTAAACTTTCAAATATCCCAAAACACTTTAAAAGGTATTTTATTTTCCCAATTTCTATTTGAATGATAACACTTACTAAACCAGAATTATATGTTCTAAATGGGGAATTAACCAAAAAATCACCATTATTGATTTCTTAAAACCCGATCAAGTTACCAACCAAATCCCTCTCACCATCTTTCTTTCTTTTTTCCTGTTTCCAAATGGAATATGTATATTGTTTGTTGTTTATGAAGATTATTTCCTTAATTTACCCTTCAGTTATTTAAATAAGTTTCAATTCAATTCAAGTTTTATGAATAAAAATTAACTTTAAATTTAATTATATATAATATGATTTTGAATATTGATATATTTCATGAAAAAAATTCTTTTAATTACGCTTACAATTAGGGACCTAAAATGGGTAGCCTGGGCATGCAGGAATTGAGATTTCTTAAATTTAGGCTTAGTTTAACAATAATTCTCAAAAATGATTTGGAAAAAAAAAACAATTTGGGGGAGAAACTAAAATTTTTAACTTTTTAAAAAATATATTTTATCTGGGCCAAATTTTGACTTCGGAGAAGTATTTTTTCCCTCACAAAGTAGATTGTTTAGGAATGCTTTTGTCTCAAAAATATTTATTAGAAGCAATATTAAGCACACCATTAGTTTATTGAATTGAAAAAAAAAGTGAAATAGATAATGTAAATAATTTTATTTTAATACAAATGAGAATCAAATTAGAAAGGTTTTAATCTTACAAGAATATACATTTGTAATTGATTCTGTGATGATAATTTGGCAGGTAAAGTGCATTTCTATGATTTATAACAAGGTTGTGACACTAATAAATGATATCAAGCACATGGTGTCAAAAACAGAATCAATATTTTTCATTTTTAAAGCTATATACTGTTTGATTTATATTATTTTATTTTGGATTAAAAAAGTAGGGAAATATGCATGATGCTTATTCTCTTGTAATAAAATAAAAAAGCTTCTAAATTTATATCCATTTGAGGATTTAATATTTTAAAATGGTTAAAATAAATACTTTTGCATCAGAGCCAAATTGTCAATTAAATTTATTTTTTTTAATAATTAATTTTAACTTTTCAAAATATTTTTTGTTTCCCATATTTTCAAAAAAAATCTAAAATCAATTTTATTTTTAAAAAAAAGGACTTTGAATGTTTCCTATTTTCGAAAAGATAAACATTTTTTATTCATTTAATTATGAAGGTAAAATATTCTACTTTGTTTCACAAACTCAAAGTTCACCACACTCTTCCTTTACAAAAGTGATGATGCTTAATTTGTTGTGAAAGCAATTTTCATGACTTTTGAAGAATCTATTATTTTCAGAGTTTTTCTTTTAGAGAATAGTTTGCGCCTTAATTTTGAAATATTTTAACTTGTTTTAATATTTTTATTTTCTTAAATTTCGGACATTAAAACGACATGATATTTCTAAAAATAAAAGAAAGGAGGACATTTCGGTAAGTTCAACTATAATATTAAATTTAAATGAAACAATCATTGGAAAAATAATAAAGCTGGCCTTGTAATGCCATGCCATGCCTTGGATGAAAAATTAAAATAAAAGCCATAAAAAAACATGTCCACATTCTCTGATAGTCAATTGTCGTGCTTTATAAAGAGAGCGTAACAAATTTCGGACCTTTGCTTTTGCCTTGCATTGCGGGAACCCGCTCTCCTTCCTTCCATTTATTTCTTCCCTTCTTTTCTTTTTCTTTCCTTTTTCCTTTTCCTTTCCGGTCAACTGTTTTTCTTCGTCTTGTTTGGTGTTTATCCGGCGATACAATGTCGTCGGGGGCTGCGAACATCTCGGCAAACGGGAGCCCTATGCAAGGTGGGCCCACCACTACAAGACGACGCGTGGCGGACTCTCCGATAACAGCTGAGTCCGACAGCAATAATCCATCTTCCATTACGGATGCATCTAACGACGAAGAATCCGACAACCCCAACGGTTACATTCTTTCCGTCTCTTCTTCGGTTTGCGGGTCCCATTGTTTGCAGCAGCACCACGTGATGAGGCACCTGCAGCTTCGCAGGAAGCTTTTGTTCTCGTGGGTGCCCGATAGGTGGTTCATTTGGATTGACAACCTGTGTCATTGGACGGTTAACATGGGTCATAGTTTGAGATCCGGCCGGAACATGGGCCGTAAGATCCTCGGGCTCCTCTTGTTCATGGCGGTCGTTTCCGTTTTCATCAAAGTCTCGCTTTTTAGTACCCACGTTGATGTTAACGGTAAATGGAAGAAAGAAAACGGACTGCTCATCTTGCAGACGTTCAAAGAGGATTGGGCCATGGCGCAACGCGTTGTCAGCGAGACTGAACACTCCATGCCCAAGCGCGTTCTTGAGAGGATCTCCGTAAGTTTCGTCTTCTTCTTCCTCTTCTAATTCTTCCGTTCTGGTCAAGAAAAAGAAATTTTTCTTCTTTTTATTTATGAATTTTTGAACGGTTGACGAAAATGGGTGTTTCCTTTTATTTTTCATTGAAAATGATTTCGAGGGTGGTGGCTCTGACCAAACACCGAATTTCAACTATTTTCAGGGTTCCATTTATCACGAGTCATTAAAGTTGGCCGATGGCCTGTTATGTTCTTTAATGGCTTTCCAGTTTTCCTTTTCCATTCACATGACTTTTCATATATGGAATTCGACAATTCCATATCTTACCTTTTTTTGTTGGTTGGTGAAATAGTAAATTTAAAAGTTAACAACGTTGCCTTTTTTATTTATTGGTTCATGTTTTTCCCTCCTTACAATGAGACGTATAAATCTTACTTTCCTGCAGACCCCAGAAATTTGGATGAAACCAAACAGCGACAATTATCATCAATGTATATCCCGACCTAAGAATCAAATAAGTATGTCATGTTCCTTTCTCAACTTATTTAAAAAAGGGTTTTCTTTTATCTGATTTTTAATGTTAAATAATCTGAACCGACTCCAGGGACAAGATCGAAGTCTAATGGCTATATTATTGTTCATGCCAATGGTGGATTGAATCAGATGAGGACAGGAGTAAGTTAGTTTTCCCTAGACTTGGACTGGATCTCTCATTTTCTTATTTCTTTTTCACAAGCTGATCTATTGGCTTGGCTCTACTGATTTTTAGATATGTGATATGGTCGCTGTTGCTAAGATAATGAATGCCACCTTGGTTCTTCCTTCTCTTGACCATGAGTCGTTTTGGACTGACCCAAGGTAAAATTTAATCGCTGTACCTCTTTTGATATCACTTTTGTCTTTGTAAAGCCTCAAATTGTTAACGTTTTCAATATGTTGTGCACAGTGATTTCAAGGATATTTTTGACTGGAGGCACTTTATTAATGTACTGAAAGATGATATTGATATTGTTGAGTATCTTCCCATTAAGTACTCAACAATAAAACCTCTGGTAAAGGCCCCTGTTTCCTGGTCTAAGGTATTGAAAGGATCGAAATTTGGTGTTAAATGTATGGTGATATACCATTTGGTTTATTATTTTTGGAAAGGTGTCTTAGATGGCTTCATTTGCAGGCTAACTACTACAGGAGGGAAGTGCTCCCTTTACTAAAGCGACACAAGGTGATCAAGTTCACACATACAGATTCAAGGCTTGCTAATAATAACCTTCCAAGCTCCATTCAAAGACTAAGGTGCCGAGCAAATTACGAAGCTCTCCGGCATGCGAAAGAGATAGAGGATCTCGGAAGGACTTTAGTTGATAGACTGAAGAGCAATAATGATCCATATATTGCTTTACACTTGAGGTCCACGGTCATTCTTTGGTTTCTGGTAGTATTTCTCTCAGCAAAGTCTCTGAGCCTAATAAGCCTAATAATCTTGATTGCTTCAGGTATGAGAAAGATATGCTTGCATTCACAGGCTGCATCCATAATCTGACTGTAGAAGAGGGCAATGAACTCACGGTTATGAGATACAATGTTAGGCATTGGAAGGAGAAAGAGATAGATAGCGAAGAACGGCGAAGGCAGGGGGGTTGTCCAATGACCCCTAGAGAAGCAGCCGTGTTCCTCAAGGCAATGGGTTACCCTTCTAGTACACCTATCTACATTGTTGCAGGAGAGATTTATGGCAGCAATAGCATGGCTGCCTTCCGTTCTGAGTTCCCAAATGTCTACTCTCATTCGACCTTGGCAACTGAAGAAGAGTTGGAGTTGTTCAAGCCATATCAAAACCGCCTTGCTGCGTTGGATTATATTGTTGCACTTGAAAGTGATGTGTTTGTTTATACTCATGATGGGAATATGGCTAAAGCAGTACAGGGCCATCGAAGGTTCGAAGGATTTCGAAAGACCATCAACCCTGACAGGTCTGTATACATGCAGAATTTTGCTTTCGTGAAGCATGATTATTAAAGAGTATTGTAATGACATAACCTGTTTGATTTTCAGACAAAATTTTGTGAAACTCATCGATCAGCTGGATGAAGGTTTTATAACGTGGGAAATGTTTTCTTCAGAAGTAAAGAGTTTACACTCTGACAGGCTGGGAGCTCCTTACATGAGACAGACAGGAGAGTCACCAAGATTAGAGGAGAATTTTTATGCAAACCCCCTTCCTGGGTGCATCTGTAAAACAAGTCAAGTGCAGAAAATCAGCGGCCCGAAGTTCGACCAGACCTTGAGTTCAGTTCGAAGATAGGATTTTTGTTAGTGGGTTAAGTTGGTTGAATTATATACACTGCTCTGTGCAGGAGGAAGGCTGATAGGGGGGATTCTTGAATTAAGGTAAGTTGCTTTCCGCTGATAGGGAGACATGCAAGCCGCCACCTACAGATGTCAGCTGAATTATATGGTTCCGGTTTCAGTTTTGTTAGAAAGACCAAACCAGCAACTTAGGTAAAAAAACCACAGAGAAGATGTGTTATTCTAAGGCAAATCAAGTTAGTTATATAAAACACACACGCATATATATATATGTCACAGTGGGAAATCACAGCATTGATTTATTCATTATTCTTTCAATAATTTGGTTGTAAAAAGGGATGTTTGCCAAATTAGCCTCTTACAAACTTGAATGTAATATCTTAAAACATAATGGAAATCGTTTCCTAATTTTCCGCAGCAGATTTTATTGTCTTCTTCTTAGTTTCGTTTCCATACGTTTTCTCTTGAAAGATTATTGTTAAAATGCATTTGAGCTGTCCCAATTTGGAAACTTGCTTTGCCTACTGAGAATCACTCCAGATGAAATGAACAGAAATTAAGCAATATTCAGACATATGTACATTTAATCCCAGCCGTTTCCTCCTCCATAAGTTCTTATCTATATTCATCAGAAACAAATTCAGATACCATGTTCTCTGGATTCCAATTACTACATTGAAGGTACGGTACATAAACTTGTTCCAACTACCACACCGTGTTCCATCGGTTACAAACAGAAATTAGTCCATCATTGCCATAATGAAGAGATTTCCTCACGAATCTTGAGATATAAGTATTCACACTATTGTCAGGTTCTTGCTGTGATTGAACAAAATCAAGTATAGTGGAAGTCTTTATAATTGTATTTTGCTCTCTCTACTTAAAAAAATAAAAAAAATTACTTATTATATATTAAATCAAAGAGCAAATTAGTTATTATTTAAAATTTCATCTATTTTTACTATTAAAACATTGTATGTCAGAGTGAGGTGCATATGACACGTCACGTGAAACTGTTTGGTTATTTTGTCAGTAATGCAAGTTTTTAGTGGTAAAAATAAGTAAAGTTTTTAATAGAAAAAATCAATTTACTCTTTAATCTAATATCTAATAATTAATTTACCTATTTATTGAGTAAAAGAGGAAAATTACAATCTAACTCTTACTACTAAGTTAAAAGTGGATAATAATGCCTTGTGGACAGCTAAACACGATGCTATTATTCTATGTCAAATGTTGTCGGAGACTGCTTCCATTTTTCGCTTGTCCTTTGGGCTGTCTGATAAATTTTGTCGGGTCGTGTTTTATGGGCCCAGCTCAAAGAATACGTGAGCAAGGACGATCTTATCCGTTAGATGAAAAGCGTCCCTGAATCATACGTGGCCCAACAAGCTGAGACCGCCTGTTGTTTTTACAACTAGTCGTCTCGGTTCTTCAAAAGGGCTTTGGTTCCATCCTCCTTTGATCTTCTGCTTCTGGTCGATGAAATTAATTAGTTGAAATAATTTCTTCCTGGGTTGCTTCCTGTCACAAGTGAGAAAAATTCCTATCTTTTTCTCTTCTCTGTTTCCATGGAAATGCTCTGTTTTGACTTATTGTGTTCTCAAATCTGTAACTTCTCAGCAAGAGAGCTGATTTCAGGAATAAATTCTAGATTTTTTTATGCGAATAATATGTTTTACTTGAATCCCATGATCATAAACCTCATATCAACTAAATCTTTTTTTTTAATTGTAAAATCAATCATGTTGCTTGGTCATCAGAATCATTAGTTTTTTAATCAAAGGATCAACTTTTGTTGTACATGCTAAGATTGGATTTTTGAGGCTATATTTTATATGTATTGAGAGTTATTGAGCAGCCTTGGTTTCTGTTCACACTTTACTGTAACTTTTGAGATGAATTTCTTGGTTTATTACATGGCCTGAACTTGTGTGCCTGAATTTTGTGCAGAAAATGGGGTTCTGGACATTGGTAGAAGGATTGCTGCTATTTGCCAATGCATTAGCAATACTGAATGAAGATAGATTCCTTGGTCCAAGAAGATGGACTTTAGCAGAATTTCAAGGAGGAGGAAGAAACACTCTCAAGGGGCAGATAGTTGGGCTCATACATGCATGTCAATTCCTCAGACTACCACTTATCCTTTTCAATATCATCACTATTGTAGTAAAGTTAGTCTCTGGTTGAGATCAACATGAAGAATAAATTCATGGCTTGTGACATGAATGAATTAATCCATACATACTCTGATGATATGTTAATAAGCTGTTTTTGCCCAGCTGTGTGTGTACGATACTCGAAATGACAGAATAAGAGAATGGCTCATATGCTGGTAAGACCATTTCTTTTTGTAGCCTATGCAATCCAAACTTATTTGTGAGAACAGAAGTGCTAAACAAACATACAAACAAACACACAGTTTTGCATTCACTCGACGGGTAACATGACTTCATTAGTCCTGAAAGCAGGTAAAGTCCATGGAGGATTATACCTCGCCAACAAGAACTGGCCAATCACCTTGTACCCATCTCTCTCCAAGCTTTTCTTCAGATTCTCCACCTTCTCTTCCACCACCTTATCCGTCGCCACTCCTCCAAACTTCACCACCCCATATTTCCTCTCCCCTTCTTCCTTTATCACCACCCTCTCATCCAACGGCTTCGGTGCTTCCTCCGCTGTCTTATACGTCGCCGGCAATAGGAATTGCATGGTCACCATGCTATTGTTGTCACCCTTTGTCACCACAGGAGCAGTCATGGGAATCTTTTCACTTTCATTTCCAGGTGATTTAGTTATCACTGGAGCTGTCATTGCAATCTTTTCAGGTTTTGCATTTTGGGGATTGCCTAAAGCACCGATGTAATTTGCCAACAACGAAAAGCCACCATCTTTATTCCCCTTGAACTGAGATGGATCGTATGTGACTTCAGCTGCAACTGCAGGTGGGTATTTTCGGATTTCATAGTCAGCCGAGTTGGTGAAACTAGTTGGTGTTTCCACTGTGATCTTACCAAAAACCATACCCATGTTGGTGAAACTAGTTGGATTTAGAATAGACTTTTTTTGGATTGAACTTGAGGAATCAAGCCACAATCTTTTATAACCAGAAGAAGGCCACTGAAATCTAGAATGTTCAATCCAAATAATGCCATTACTAGGGGAAGGGGCAAAGACTCCACATACAATTGTCCTTAATTTTGTGGTACGAATTTGGAGATGAACTAGTGGACTTCTTTTATCGACGACCTCAATCAGTGGAGAGACTATGGGCTTACAGTTTCTCAAGCTAAGCCTTGATTAAAATTATAGAATATACCATCAATCATCATCTCATGTAAAAAAAATCACCAAACTATTAATAAATTTACGTTTTAATTACTTAACTTCAAAAAGTTACAAAATGATTATTGAACTATTCGAAAGTTTTTATTTAAGTTACTGGATTGTTAATTTTTTTCTTTAAAGTTTGATTAGCAAGCTTCAAACGACGATTTAATGATTGGTATAGTAGATCAATATCCATCGACAAGTAGAATAACATATATTAGAATCAAATCGATCTGACAGTCAATGTCGAAAATTGGAAAAGCTAATTAAATTTTGGTTCGTAAATTTATGATGTTCAAAGTTGTTTCATAAAAAAAATTGAACTGTAAAAGAGGAGGGAAAGGAGAATTTTCAATTGGTGTAAATGATGCAAATAGAGAATGCTATATACAACAATTTTACAGCCCAATGACTTAAATGAAAACTTCCAAATCATTTGGTGACCATTTCATAACTTTTTGAAGTTGAGTGATCAAAACGTAAAATTATTAATAATTTAGTGACCTTTAGTGTAGTTTATCCGTAAATACATAAACAAAATTAGTGACAGGTTTGATTTCAATGTTGTATAAAACTTGCACTGTACCTACCGCAGAATTGCCTTCAGCCACGGATGAGTTCAGAATGACATAAATTACACCCAATAATATGCTAAATCAAACCAGTTTGTATTCTTGAAGACAATACAAGAGCAGCATGCAGTACTGGATTACAGCCAAGAGCCCAAGACCCGAAAACCTTGGAATTGTTGAGTTCCATAATTGGTTTCAAATAACAAAGAAAATAGGTCCACAAGGGCAGAAACCCATAAAATATATGGGGCTTTTCTAGAAAAGGCTTTCATTCACTATTAAGGCCTAGGGTTACCAGTGTTTCAAGGTACCATTTTTTTCTGAAACAAAACTG
Source organism: Gossypium raimondii (assembly GCF_025698545.1). NCBI lineage: Eukaryota > Viridiplantae > Streptophyta > Magnoliopsida > Malvales > Malvaceae > Gossypium > Gossypium raimondii. The sequence goes on from NC_068568.1 coordinate 10,390,231, forward strand.
GTCTCTTTAACACAACAATCTGAATTTCTGTTTCCAGATGATTTATATGTTGTAATTTTCTGCACCTTTTTGTTTTCATATCGATGAGGAGATAATTAAATTGTTATCCTTGCACTTCGATTGTCAGTGAAGAAACAAAGTGGGCAATTTTTTATATCTGAGATGCTTCGTTTTCAACTCTTTCCCTTTCTGGGTTTTGGTTTTATGGATCAAAGGTGTTAAATTTTATCCTGCGTTATCTATCTGATAGTCCTTTCTTTAAATGGAAATGAAGATAACACTAATCTCATACTGGGATCCAGTTTAACCTTGAATTTTTTTTTCTATGTTACTACATTGTTTGGTTAAATTGAACCCCTTGCATGAGTTGTTAATCGATGCTGAATGAGTTTGTGGATATGCTTTCATTGGGTCTATGATGCTACTTTACAAACTGCGTTATCTATCTGAACTTCCTTTTATAAGGATTGAAGACATTTTTCCATGCTGAGATCCACTACCGCTGTTTTAGCATGTTCATTGCCTGTCTTGGTTCATTCAGGTGTCTTATCGTTGTAATTTAACACCTATGGTTCTTACTACATTAACAAGAATAGGGTTAACATATCTATAATCTTAATGGATAATTTAGGATTGAGTAGTTTACTCCTTTGGTTTTCACATGAATTTACTCTTTTTGTTTTTGTTTTTGCTTACAATTACATCAATCTTGAATTGTTAGTCGTTCATAGATACCTTCATTAGATGACAAGATTTTGAGAATTTAACTTAGGGGGGATGTGTTTAGGGCTTATTCTGTTGAGCCTAGAACTCCGGTTGATTGAATAGGATGTAATGTGTCTGAATGATATCCTGTTTGAGATTTGAGCCTTGTAATATCTGCTACAATGTCTGTAGTAACATTTTGTTTTGAGGTTTCCTGGTCGGTTAAACTTTCTTCTTAGGAAGTTGGCTGTGAATGACATTCTTTTCCCTAGGCTTCACTTCTTCTTGATCAGTTTCCTGCTTTTTACCTCTCGTGGATCCAAGCAAATATTGAGTCTTAACTGTGCTTGAGCTCACCCAACCAAATTTGGATGCCAAGAACAAGATGTGTGTTGCTGTTATGTGTGGTTGAAGGTACCTTATGGTGTATGCTATGTTCAGAGGCTAAATGAGCACGAAGGAAGGTGATCCGTCCTGGACAAGAATTCATCCTACATCGTGGAACGGATTCTGAACAACTGCGTAATCAATGCTTTGATTCTAGGATGTTATTATACAATGTAAAACAATGCTAGAAGAGTACAAATTCCAGAAAGAATTAATCTGGAAAGCTTGTATGCCTGTATGAATGTTAAATATATTGATAATTCAATTTCAATTCTTTATACCTTCAAGCTTGAAATGCTATATTTTTCCAGTCTTAAATTTCATGCATATTGTCATTGTTGAATGTAGCCACAAAATCCAGCAACTGGTATCTCTCGGCGTTGAATGTGGTCACAAAATCCAGCAACTGTTTTCTCTCGGTAAAGTTCAGAGATAGCTTTTATTAACAATTGGAGACCAAATTGTTTAGTGTTATTGATATTGGGAGCATTTTATGATAACTATATTATCAAATGAATTTTATCTTATTACGAGTGAGAAAGAAGACGTTTACTCCGGGGTGTAAAAAGAGTAGTTGGTACTATACCCATAATTGCAGAAGGAGTATGTAATCACCGATTTTAATTTTCGTTGGTTGCGTTGGCCGATACATCTCTCAGTACAATGTCATCAACACAATTGATCCCCAATTGAGTCGTCTCACTTCTTTCAAGTTGACAAGTTGTAGTAGCCACATTAAATGTACCAGATTTTGACATTTATCGGGCAGTAGAAGACCTCCAACTAACTTCAAGATGAATGATTGGACGTATTTTTCTTTTTCAACAGCACTCGCGGAGTTGTCTATATAATTGAAATTTTCTTCCAACCACTTCATCTCTATTCGGCTACCCAAAAACTTGTCTGGCACGTTGGCTAATAGTTGCTCGTAAATTGCGCTCTAATCACCAATGATCATTGTCCTCGTAACGACTGACCCATCCACCTGTAAATCGAGTTGTAAAGTTACATCCTCGAGTGTAATTTTACACTCACCGTACGAAAGATGGAATGTGTGAGTCTCGGGTCTTCATATTTCCACCAAAGCGCTAATAAGTGTGAGATTAAATTTAGTTCCTCGAGCATATGAGTCACGTGCAAGAATCTTGTCTCTTGCAAGTGTTGTTCAATAACATGTGGTGCCCTCATGTACATCTTTAAAACCGATCTTTAGTTCGATTATATAAACATAAAAAATTATAAAATTAATAGTGTTAACAACTCAAAATGAACTTAATTAAAATTTTTAAAAAATAATATTTTCTTACTATTTACAATTGGACGTTGGAAATGTGCTTATCTTCGAAACGAATAAGTGAAATTGTCATTATAAAAATCAATTAAAAACAAAAAAAAAATTATGAAATATAAAATTAAAGCAACAAGATTTTGAGAGAAATTGAATGAAAATTTGAGAACTAAAAAGTTGAGAGAATTAAGAGAATTAGGCGAATGAAATTTGAATGCAAAACAAAGAAAATAACTTAGATTTTTATAGTAAATAAATTAGCCATTTTTAGTTGTCGGAAAAAATTGTCGTTGGATTTTTTCACCATTGGTTGAACCAGCAAGATGCGTTTTATCTAACTTTGCAGGAAAGCACATTCAATAGGACACGTTCTTTGTTTCTCTCTCCAAAATCTATCTATTTCCCTATATATCTAAAAAAATCAATCTACCTCTAATTATTTCCTAAAAACTACACATATATATATATAATATATCAAATTTACCCCTCAAATCACTAAACTGTTAAGCCTGGCAAATTCACTGTCATAGGTCTTATCTATTTAGTGCAAAAAAGCTATAAAAATCTTTAGTTCCATTAATTACACCAAGTCACAGCATGAAACCTGAGGCAGCCTAATACAGCAAGGGCAATGGCCTACACTACATATTTACGGAGTGGGGCTGTTACCGGTTCCCGGCAAACGATATTCAGGCCTAAATAAGGTCACAAAATGGATTTCTTAGATAAAGAAGTTGTTCAGGAGTTTCTGCATTTTTAATTGATGTTAGACAAGCGACTTCACAGCATAATCTAACATGAAATTAAAGCATCCATTAGTTGGACTTCAGATGCGTTTCTAATACTAATATACTCAATTCTTTCATATGTCTGGAACATCATATCTAATACAAAGTCCAAATTTATGCCGAACGCATATGTTCATCATGGAAACTTAGGGGAAACGAAAAAAATTCAAATAAAACAGTAAAGAACTTGCTCAGGAATAAGGCAAGCAACATTCAGTTTATATTATAAGGTAAAACCTCAATGATTCCATCGTTAAAACACTGTGTAACCAAGAGCATACATTTTTCACAATTGGTCATTAGCTACAAGCACACACAAAACCTGCAACTACAATTACAAAAGATCATCAATTTACAACATAATAAAACATCAATCAGACAGAAAAAAAAAAACCCAACTCTAAGATTTACTTCTTGCCATCTTTGACAGCGTTGTCTACTACTACTACTTTGACCTTCTTGTACTCGAAATCCACACCTTCTGCACCACACTCTTCAGGCACCACAGGTCGCCTATCACCAAACATGTTCCAGAGGTATAGCACGCAAGAAGCTGTCAAGGCTCCACAAGCACCGCCGAAGACAAACACAACAAGCACTTTCCAAAAACATTTGCTACTCTTGTGCGGTGTTGTAAGAGGTTTGGGATTTTTTGTAATAGCTTCAGGATCAAGTGGTTGGGAATGCATCCAATTAGGAACCTGCCTTAGCTTAAAACTCCATAAGTGAATAAAGCATGTCTGCGAAGAGTTGCCATTTGAAGAACTTAAGCCCACAAACACTTGTTCATCATTCCATAGTTTTGACAAGTCGATTGAGTATGAAAGCAAGGGATCATCTGGCCTGGTACTACTAGATTGACTCAACCTAATCTCTAGTCTCTTAGAACTTGCTTCATAATCAATCCACGAATGTAATTTTTCTCCATTGCTTAGTACCAAATTGAGAGAGGATAAATTTCTAGCTTTAACTGATGCAAGGCTACCCACATCAATGCCCACATGGTTTTCATTCAAATCACCATGCTTGGCATCTCTGAAGGTATCAAATTCTACAGCAACAATACCGCTTTTGTTGTTTTTTTCCAATCCAAGAGAAATCCCAAACGTACTATTTCCCGATACATCAACTTTAAAACTACTAGGAACCATAATAAAAGCCAAACCATCACCATTTTTATGAGACATGGAGAAGGAAAAGTAGGTTGAAAAAGAAGCAAGTTTCCTTACTTTACCTTGAACAAGCTTGATGGGTTTCTTGTACATAACTGCCCCAGCACTCCAACTCACTGAGTTAGTAAGTTGAACCCAAGACCCATCATTACCAACATGTGCATCCCCATATAAAGCAATATTGGACTCAAATTTTGGATCTTTACCAAAAATTTTGAAAGAAAAGGAAGAACTTTGCTCTGCAGCTAAGATTTTGGAGAAGAAAACAAGACAAGTGAGGGCTGTGAGGTAGTTGGAAAAGAAGAAAATGGCCATCGCAGATGTGGGTTAGAGAGCTGAAATCTGAGTTTGGTTCTTTTTTGTTGGTCTACAAAGATGTGCCAGGTGATGATTCCATTTTACAACACAAGCTGGTTTCTTTTCCCTTAATTTTTTAAGGCTTGTGGGTGAAGAACCAGAGGAAAGAAAGTAAAGAATATGAAGGTTGGGTTGGAGGGTGTGAAAATTAAATACGTTTACTCGTTTCTGCAATGTCTTTATGACTCTCTCTCTCTCTATCTCGGTGGTTGCTGGCTGAGGGAATATTATAATGGAGAATTATCAATTTTGCACCCTTGTACATTTTTCTGATCTCTCAAGTCTACTCAATATCTTTGCGTATTTCCATTTCCATCCATAGTGCTTTCTCTTAATTTGCTTCATTAATTAAACTCCCAATAAAGGGAGAAAAGGTTTGTGACTTTGAGCCTGGAAAAATTACTTGTAATAAAAATGTCAAATTATTTAAGTACAAATATATGAACCAAATTGGTACTTTGTAATGTGAGTTGTTAAGAGAAGTAATTTTTTTTAATGGCTGTTTGGAAATTATTGGAACAAGACTTACAGTTATGAAAGCAAACTTGTTAGCTAGGAGAAAAGAGAAAAGCTAGGAGATGCGTTGGGTAAATAAATGTAGCCTCAGGCTGGACGGACGTAGTTATAGCATGTTTGTATATTAGAGTCTACGACGGATGCGAGTGTATGATTCCCACCATCTCTTCCCTTTTTAATTTGCCTTTAGTTTTATAAGAAAGAGGAAATGCATAAAAAAGAAAAAGGAAAAAGGGATTAAATTGCATTGAAGAAAGGGATGAGATCCTTTTCAATTTTTTACTTGCAGGATCGGTCGTCGATAAACTCACCCAACCCAAGCAAAGCTAAGATGGTTGTGCAACGTGCCTGCCTCACTTTACAGCCAACTCCACCTAAAACCTAATGTAAGCGTGCTCTTATCTTCACGCTCACCCAACGTATAATTCCTCATAAATTACTACACTATTTTCTCTTGCCAACTTATTAAAACGCCCACTCCTTACCTTCATCTTTAACCTTTCTTTCATTTGTATTTACTAAATAAATTTTAAATTAAAAATATTTATATGTTTGTTATTATTTATTTTTAATTACAAACTAATAAAAATTTAATTACATATTAAACTACCATAAAATTAAATATATTTGACTTTTTAGTAAAAAATATATATAAGTATTTTAAATTTATATTTGACATTGAATTCATTAAACTATATTTATGTAAATTAATTAGTTACCCTTAAAAGATTTCCATGAAAATATTAAAATATAAAAGTAAAAGAAGAAAGAAAGAAAAAAAGATTCATCGAACTATCCGAATGTTTTTATTTAAGTCACTGAGTTATTAAGTTTTTTTTTAAGTCTAACTAGTGAATTCCAAGTGATAATTTGACGATCGATATAATGGATCTGTATTCATCGACAAGTAAAATATACCTTCTAACCAGATCAATTTGGCAATCAATGTCAAAGATAAAAGAAAAAAGTTATTTGAATTTTGGTTTATAATTTATAATGTTCAAAGTTGTTTTATAGAAGGAAAAAATGAAATATAGAGAGAGAGGGGAAATGAGTTTTAAATAGTGCAAGTAGAGAAGGCCATACAACAATAATTTTAACAGTTGAGTGACTTAAGTGAAAAACTTTTAAATAATTTAATAATTATTTTATAATTTTTTGAAATTGAGTGTTTATTTCTTTTGTTTTCTTTGCGGGGAGGAAAGACTTTTAAGGAAACGTAATCTTACATTCACCTCTGGAAATACTGGCCACAAAAATTCTAACCGTACAACTTGAACAGCAAAATAACACACAAGTAAGGTTTTAAGTATTGAAACTTGAAATTGACTCAACTAACCGTTGAGTGTATGTTCTCAGCTGACTTCTCAATTATTTCCTCCAAAAAAATGTTAGACAATGAGCAAGAGTTGGTTATCTTAAATGTAGTCAGTTGTTGCAACAACGAAGCCTGCTTTTTATTTTTATACCTATTTACTTCAGCTTGCCATGACTCGTGAGGTTGCAAATTAAGAATGAATCTACCGAAATTTTTTTAGTAGGTTTAGGCCGTCAGGCGTAGTTAAATCTGAGTGACAGTAGACCTTTGCATTCATTACTTACACTAAATATATTCATATGGACCAAACTTTGAATCCGAATAACATTGCCTAACTTGCCAATTGAAAATGGTTGGTTTAATGGTCTATTCTATTATTTACAAAGCACATGCTTACGGTTACAAAGACAGGTGCAGGGTAGGATATGAACTTTGGGTGGAACAAAACCCTTTGGGAACAAAGTTTAGAACCACAAAGCACTGGCACTTGTTTTGTGCATTAAATTTGAAACATGGGTAGGGAGGGGGACCACTAGCTTTTGAGGTGAGATTCTTGTGACCACTGCCTTTTGGCCTCTTTGATTGATTTTTTTTCTAAAGCCTCAAACCCTATCAGGTTTGGTTGGTTATGCTGAGATCTTTACCCTCTTTCTTGGGTTGGCAATAGGATCAAGAAATCAACAAATGGATTAAAGACACAACACCCACATGGAACTAGTTACCATCTTTCAAGCCAACACCTGTCTCCTAGATTAAGCAAAAAAAAAAGGGTTATCATCCGCAGTAATATGCATAGTTTATGCATGAAAACAGTGACAACCTAATAGTAAAAACATCTCCAAGAAAGAGCTTAGGTTTTATCAACTGCTGAGAGGATAGTAGTTAATTGAGGTTGCAGTGGGGCTTGATAGTGGTCTGGCAATCCACCAGAGAGATAGAGAGAGACAAAGAAGCAGGCTGAATGAAGATAGCTACTTATCAGCTAAAGTAATTAAAGATGGACATAAATAGGATAACAACTACTGTGTAAAAAGGTAGCATTGTTTCCTTGTCTAGATAGGAGGACAGATTATTTCGAAGAAGCTGGCATATCTAGTTTGGTTAAAACCTTCACATTTCTAAATCTGGAGCACCGGAGGACCACCATTAAGCCCAAGACAGACCATGTAATCTGTGTCATGACCTAACCCAGTCCTTTGGACCATGTCGCTCAGCATAATCCGGAACCGTCTTCTTTGGGCACCCATAGGACCTTCAAGGTCTTAAGTGTGGCTCCACATATTCGAACCCGATTTGGATCAATTGGTATCCATTCTGTAAAGTAAACTCGTATGTGTGTTATGTTCCAAGTTCAAATCTAATGAATTGCACATTAGGGTGCAAAAGCCTTGAGGACTTGTGGACACACATTTGTGTGTTATGTTCCAAGTTCAAATCTATGGTGTTGGTGGAAAAACCTTGAGGACTTGTGGGTACCCAAAGAGGACAATGCTGGATTATGCATTCACAGCACAGCTCAACTTGTTAGACGGGTCATTACATAACCTAAATCCGGACAATTTAGTCTTAGTGGGATTAGATTATTTCGTGAGGTCGCTAAAGCCAAGTCTCCAAAGCCCTAAAGTAACTCTTGAAAATAGTGAAGAAGCAAAAGCTAATTCCAAGGTTAGGCTCTTGGCTATTTACTACATTGATGGCTTCTACAATTGGATCCCATTAAAACTTTCTATCATTTATAGGGTTCATGTGATTGCCAGTTCAAGAATAATGTATAAATTAGGTATATACTATCAATTTTAAGAAACAATGATAACGAGAGGAAGAAAGAAGCTAAAAGCTAAAACCATGAGGATGTAAGGTAATCAATATCTTAATAAACACTAGACTACAAACTAAATAATTAATGCAACTACCATCAATGTACCTTTGGTTAACCAAGCTTTAATATTATGGGGCACTAGATGTAAACCAAACTGCTCCACAAGTTAAATATATATATTGTTTTCTTTTAAAGGAAGTTCCTCTTAGCTCTCCCAAGAAATATATAAATAAATAGAAGGAAACAAGATGAAGCAAGTTCCACTTAACAGTACAACACAGTGCAGTACCCAGCAAACCAGAACCAAGGAAGATGTGAAGGAAGAGTTAAGAGATGGAGTACAGCTACCCTTCGGTTGCAGCTCAAGACCCAATCTAAGAAACAGAAAAGAGGCTATCCACAACCAAATATTAAACCCCAGGCTTTGATATTTAAAAAAGAAGTAATCAACTGACTTCAACAACAATGATGAGACGTCATTATTGTTATTATGCAATTCATATTCAATGATAGTAATCAATTAACTCCATAATAACTGCAAGCTCCAACTTCCGAAGGTGCCTGTCTATTAAGCCTTAACTACTTAATTGACATATCCCAAATTAGGATATCGTCAACAAAAGGAGCAAGGGGACAACTTGGAATGTAAACCAGTTTTCTGAGGATTAACGAGTGAATATCATAACTCCATCTGAACGAAAGCTTACAGTAGCCAAGCATCAGCCTGAGCAAATCCACTATCAGAAAGGAAATAAAAATAGGCAGAGCATCACCTTCAGAGACATGCATATGAAAGCACACAGTTTTATATAAAACAGACAAGTAACATCATGAATCTCAAGTTTTATCCAGATGCCTCTTCAAGAAATATGTTCTATCAATCTACAAAGTGTTTGATATAGCTGCAATGTAAACTTTGTAAAGCATATTTATAAAGCGAAAAATGTTCTTAAAATGACTAGGCAAATTAGGATTGTATGTACACAAAAAATGTATACATCCTGGAGGGTAAATATGAATGTGATATATCAAAGGGTAATGACTTGAAACAGATTAGACAAATTCAGAAAATTTCCTATTACCTGATGGTAAGATACAATTGACACAGGAAGCAACTAAGAGAATCATCTACAAAAGTTTGCAAGCAACGATGAGGTGTATGTTACGACTTCCGTGCCATGATGTACATACAATGTGGGCTAAAAGATGCCCATAGCGAAAGGACATTAGCTCAATGATCTTACCCTTCAACTGTAATGATATATCAGGAGAGCACATTCATGTCATTTTGTTTCCAGTACAACATCCTTGACATCTAGATCTACTAAGGTTTCTTTCCCGAATAGTGTAAATCCCACAGTTGCCTGCAAGAACCATGTTTTCATTTTAAAAAATCATTTTAACTTGATACGTAAATGCATAAGTATCCACCATCATTACAAGAAAGGATGTTTTAGGTTATTAAGGGCTATAAATGTTTCTCGGTTCACACCAAAAAGTATGCAAGCACAGGCCTATTTTTGACTTAGTAACTTCACTTGTTCACACTGTAAATGTCATACCTTTCCAGTTTTGCGGTTCAATTTCTTAAGGCTGCCAATAAATTCAGCAAAGTTCCCAGACAATACGCGAACCTTTGAACCTGGGACTAGTTGCTTAGAATACTTTGCTCCATTTACTACAGTATCAGACTTCTTTTTAGTTTGTCGTTTTGGCTTAGTGTCCAAAACGGAGCTTGTAACACCATTGGAATCTACATTATATTCTATATTCATCTTATCAGACATGAGAGCATTTTCTCCTTGCTGTTCCTCCTGAAATGCTTGATCAGATTTTTCTTGTTCCACCTTTGCCTGCCTGAAGATTGCCTCCATGTCATCAACGGAAACCGGCCTAGGTTTGTTTATTTGTCTTTTTCTGCAAACCATGCACGAGCACTTAACTATACTGACTGAAAAAACTGAAAAACAGAGAATATTATATAAAATACTCTGAATTCAGCATTATTTTCATAAAAAATGTATACAAGTGTCCTTGGGTTTGTTCAGGTCTTAGTGCGTTGTCTTTATAGTTTAAACATCTTCGAAATCCTAACATACCTTGAAACAAGATACGAAAGAATCATGAAACCAACAGTTTTATTTAGATTGGGTAATTTTTAAATCAACAACATCATATAGTAAAACTCTCTCCAAAGATTCATTAGAAATCTTATATTTTTCGAAACTCAAAAAGAAGTATGAAACAATGCCATCTTCATACTGCAAACAGATAACAAATTAACTTATGATCGTAAAGCCATGGTTCTAGAGAATTTAGAAATTTTCAATCAGGAAAAAAGCAACACTCACGTATTCCCAACCTTTGAACCAACGAAACCTCCAACTCCGTCACACTCCCTTATGAAGTCATGAATCTCTTTGTTCAATACACATCTTAAGAAAACACAACCAGGAAATAAGGGCTTCGGTTTAACTGATATGGAACCATTTTTTAATCTCTTCTTCTCCTGAACAGCTGGAGTATATATCTGAAGGGAAAAAAAAAGGAACTAGTAACTGTAATCATATTATATATGCATCAAATTCTTAACCTTTTCTCTATCTTAAACAATAACGCCTAAAATGCCTAGACAACTTTTCGTTTGTACATATAAAGAAGCTTAATGGAGGAGATAACAATGGTTACACCAATTCCAAGGCTAGCCGCTGTGTCTAGTCCTCTTAGCAACAGTTAGCACAAACAAACATTTTGATATTGTTCTCTCAAATCTCAATAACGTTTCAGTTCAATCCTCGAATAAATCCCAGCATAAAAATAAAAGGCTACACGAACAACACAATGCATCTTATGTTCTAGCAGCCGATAAATAGAAATAGCAACAAACTATACTGGCTCTGTTTACCTTAAATTCGATGTTCGGGAAGTTCCTAGCGAGCACGCGAGCCGTGACCTCGGCTGTCTCGAGACCTCTAAGCCGGGAGACTCGAACCACCCACCATTGAGGACCCAAGTGAGCCAAGTTATCAAGATTCAGTTCCTCAGTCCAAGAAGTGTATCTCTTCTTGGGTTTTTTAATGAGCCTCTCTTCAACTTCTTCTCTCCAGCTGTACCCTGATTTGCTCTCCCTTCTTTCGTTTCTAAGCTGCCTTCTCTCCCTGGCTGATAGCTGCTGCTGCAGTTGGACTTGGGTGTCAGTCGAATCAAGAGAAGCAGAGATTGGTGCGAGTCGCGGAGTGTGTTTGATTGACGGAATTTTGAGGGAAATTGAGTGGAAAGATGGAGGAGATAGATAGCAAGGACTCCATAGAAGAAGGCCCTGCTTCATTTTTTTTTCTTGAAGATTTCTTCGACCCCGGGATAATGTGAAAGTTGGTGCTTACTCGAACTCGATAGCGTTGGTGCAGAAATTGTTGTTTTTGGGCCCATTTATATTGCCTCGAGATGGGCCGACATGGTCCAATCCTTTTTATGTAAAATTTTGTTCTTTTTTGCACTTTAATTAAGCGAGAATTGAAAAAAAATGTTTGGAGTCCGAGATTAAAGATAAGTAAAAGGATGTATTAATATTTGTATATCACATGTCAAAAAGGATTTTCAATTCAATGACATGATATTTTTTAAAATTTATCAATCCGTAAAATTTGATCTCTCATTTCTTAACAATTTAAAGAATCTGAATTCTCGTTTATAATTTTATAAATGATAAAAAAATTCCATCACAATTTTTCTTAAACGATTTCTACGAAAGCTTTTTTAATTGCATATATAGAGAGAGAGATTTCAACCAATATCATTTTTAATCACTTGAATGGACTGCAGCTAACCATGTATCTTTATCGATTCTATTATTAAAAAGTAGAAGAAAGCCATGACTTAATCCTACCATTTGTTAAACACCTTACGAGTTTGGGGTGGGCTTGTTGAAATAAACATCATTCCTAGCCTTCCATGTTGCCCAAAGCATGCACGTAGAAACCTTTTAAAAGCTCCTCGCCTTTAAACTCTCAATGTTCATTGATGGATCAAATCTGATATTGAGTTGAGGCAAAATCAATTTATCGTTATTGTAAGTGAGCTTCCAAACCATGCAGCTCTTGCAAACTGACATTGCACAAAAAGATGTTTAAGGGTTTCCAGCTTCACTCCACACAAAGCGCCGGTACCATTTGAAGTTATGTTTCTCTTTACTAATTACTCCATTGTTGGCAAACAATTGTCGCATGTTTCAAAATACCTTTCAACTACGGTTGGATCTTGATTGGTTTTCTCTATTACCATTATCAGTTTTCCAAAGAATATTGAAAGCTCCTTAATTGAAAAGACATTGCCCGTGCCATCTTTTTTCCGTACAAATACAAGGATCTACTCAAGAGATCCCTTAAGCTCTCTTGATGACCAGGTTGATTGGTAACTCTATTCACATCTCAACACTTACTATAGTTGACTCTCTAATCACCATACACAGTCTATGTTAAAAATATATTACTGCAAAACGCAATGGTAAAATAGTAGTGTTAGTTTTCAAAAATAACATACGATTTCCTACAACTAAAAAAATAGTCTGAAAACAAAAAAATAAGTGTCAGAAACATAAATTTAACCAATCAACAATGATGACACACATATGCTAGGCTTTTAGCCTCCAATTTCTCAATAAAAATAAAAAATAATACTATATTTAAACCTTCTAAAAAGTCTTTCCTCAACCTATATGGGATTTCTTACTTTGCATTACCAAATTGTTTAAAACATGCTAAGAAGTGTGTTGACACCATTTTTTGGATAAAAACGGGGTCGACTTGGATTTTGAAAATGAAAACGAAAACGGGAGTCACCACCAATCCTTTTTAATAAGGTGTGATTGGATCACCTTGAAAAGCGATTGTTTTTAATCAACGATTTGATTTTATTAAAACAAAGGTTTTGGTCCACGAAATTCAGAAAAACGGGTTCGGGAGTCGGTTACGTACGAAGAAGGGTTAGCACCCTCGTAATGCCCAAAAATTGGTACCTAGTTGATTAGTTAATGTCTTAAAGTCGAAAATTAAAAACTTTGAAAAATTTTAAAAATACGATCCTAAAAACTTTCGAACAATATGAGTGGAATTTAAGATTCTCTTGTTTCGAAAGGATATCACATCCAACACATTACGATACGATATTTTAAACTCTCGAAACCAATATCACCTTATGGTTTCCAAAATCCATTCTTTGAAACTATAAGAGGGTATTTGGTTATTTGGCCAAACAAGAAATTGAAACCCAGCTCATTAGGACACGCTTTCTCGAATTTCCAAATGCAAAATAATGCCTTTATTATTTTTTAGAAAAATCCTCATCTCGAGAAAACAACGTGTCATATCCAATGCATTAGGACACAACGTATTGAATTCCCGATAATGAGCTTTTTATTTATGTTTTTTGGTTAAAGAGTATTCTCGATTATTTAGATTCAACGAAGAAAATTGGAACTCAATACGTTAGGGCTCAATCCTTTCGAAGATCCCAAATACCGAGTATTACCTTTATTTTTTAAATTTTCCTTTTTTACGAATTTGAGTAAAAATTGATGTAATGTTACATTTGATTTACGAATAAATGTTGCATTGATAAATGACAACTATGGATACGATAATGTGAGCATAAATAATATGAACAACAACGTAAATGAAATAAATAATAGGAGAGACAAATCTATCATATCACAACAAATAAATGGGTGCAATATTAAGACATTCTTTTGAATTATAATGAACACATACACAAATAAACAAATAAACATGGAGTGAAACAAAATGCAATAGATGAAATCAATAAACTATAAAAATATGTAGAAAAATATGTGTGTATTTATATATGCATATTTAAAAATAATAATACAAATGTATATGTATAAATATAAATTATAAAATATATAAAAGAATATATGTATGAATATATACATATTTATGAATATAAAAGGTATACGGGTATATATATATAGGCATGCGTATTGATCATAAAAATATATAAGTATATGTGTATATATAGATAGATTATAAAATGTGCCCATGCACATACATATATATATTATAAGGGCGCGTGTATGTATGTATGAAATATAAAAAATTTTAAAATACAAAACTATGTAGGTATATATATATATATATAATGAAAATATGTATGTCTATACGTATATATGTATATGTATAAGGATTATAGAGTATATAAAATATATAAGTATGTGCATATAAATTCAAAACATGTATATATGTATGTAAATTATAAATTAAAAAAACATAGGGATATGTATATATAAATACAAATATGCATAACTTTATATATATTTATGAATATAAATTATAAAGTATGTATATATATAAATGAGAATACGCAGGTGTATATATATATTACATAAAGACAAAAGAGATATAAATATATGTTATAAAATAAAACAATGTAAGTATGTACATATATAACAAAATTTAGGAATTAAAAAGGCATAAATGAATAAGTAATGATAATAATAATAAAAGAAGATTAATGATGGCATATAATATAATAGTAATAATAATATTTAAATAATTAATTTAGAAATAAAATAACTAAAATAACAAATGAAGGATTAAATTGAAACTTAACCAAAATTTAAGGGCCGAAATCAAAGTAAAGAAAAATGTGCAAAAACACTGGAAAGGGTCAAATCAGGATGTGCGCGAAGAAGGGGGTAAACAAGAAATTATTCCCCTTTTATCCCTTAAACGCAACATTCTCAAGTGACAAAATAGTCGGAGGACTAAAATGAAAACAAAATAAAATCAAATGGGTAAATTTAAAAAGGAAAAATTAAAACAGGGACCAGATTGAAGGAAAGCCCAAAAGCGGAAGGACTGAAAAGGTAAATAGACCCTCAGTCCAAAAACACACGGATCTTTAGGGTCCATGGGTCGCGTAGACGGGTCGCCTTAAAACGGCACCGTTTTGGCATTAAAAAACCTTGAACGAAACGGTGTCATTTCGCAGCAGTATAAAAACTAAGGTTTTCAGAAAAAAAAATTCGTTTACTCTTCTTTTTCCAAAAAAAAAAACGCCCTCATTCTCTCTCGACCCCTCTCTCTAGTCCGGCCTAGGACCGACGAAGGCTCCGGCGCACCTCTGCCGCAAGCGGCGGTCGGAGGTGCAAAAACTTGCCTTTTTTAGCCCCGTTTGGAGCTCGTCTCTCCTAGAATTCGGATTCGAGGCTGAATCGTTTGAACGGTGGCCACGAACCCTAGAACCGAAGGGAAACCGTTCAGCTCCTCCTCCGGCGCGACGCAGTTAAACCCTTTTTCCTTTTTATTTATTAATAGTTTTTTTAAAAAAAATAAAGAACTGATTAAAAAGAAGAAAAAAAGGCTAAAAATTCGGAGAACAATCACCTTTAGAAACTGTTTTTCTATTACTCTTTCTTTCAAAAATTTTCTTTTTGATTCAATATTTTGTTCCCCCCCCCCCTCTTTTTGATTACATTTCATTCGACTCTTATAGCCGATTTGCACTATTTATACTACTGTTCATATTACTGTTTCTTTATACTACTATTGCTTCCTTTTTTGCAGGTGGGGTAAGGTCAACGGAAGGATTTTCCATCTTGGTGCAAGGCCGTACCAAAGGAGCAGACCTCGAGCGGTGAGTGTGCTAACACCGCACATGGGGGCAGCGGCACAAAGGGTGCATTAGGGTTTAGGTTTTCTTTTCTGAAAACTTTAGGTTGTGGGCTTAGGGTTTGAGTTTAATTTTGGGCCTTGGGTCTGTTATTGTAATTGGGTCGGTGGGATATTTTGGGTCTTATTTGGTCTGATTTGAGTGTGTTGGGCCCGAGCTAAAATTGGGCTTATACAAAGTGGCAATCCAACAATTCTTCCCGCAACATATTTAAACATCTTTGCCTCTATTGCAAGCATCTCTTCCTTCGAAAATGCCTTTTCACATCTAAAAATCGGATGGTTTGGCTTTGACATATTTGAAAGGACAATCTACAATATATGGCTTTCAATACTTATGCTATTCGTGCTTGTTTGCGAGCAAAGCTTCATTTAGAAGTTCAATCTATCTAATGCCTCCCTTGTTGGATAGGTGTATGTAATTTGTTCCAGTTGCACAAATGCAACTTCATTTGTCCCACATCGCTGTTTGATCATATTATTTTTTTAAATGAAGTCATAATAATATTGAATTAAACTTTGTAGAATTACTTACTATTTTAAATTAATTAATCAATATGACAATTAACCCTTCTTCATTTTATGGTTGTATTCAACAGACGTATATTCTTTTGCACGTAGTTTAGGTTTAAAAATATTTTATATGAAATAATACTAATATTAAAGTAATATTTTGTATCCATATTTAATTATCATTTATTCAGTGCTACTTAGGAATGAGCAAAACTCAATATTTAACACTATAAATATATACATTAACACCCAACACTTCCAAATAGCATCTAAAGAAGCACACAAAATTAAATTTTAGTTTGATGCGTTTTGCTTTTATAACTGAGATTGTTAACATTGATAAGTCAGATGATTTGAAAAAGAAGTGATGAAAATGGCATAAGATTATTTTAATTGATAATGAGACAATATTATGTTATTAAATTTTAAATATAATTTTATTCAATTTAATTTTAATGCTTGTTATATAAAGAGTTTGATTAGATGTTTATCGTTAACATATTAAAATCTATAATCGAGATTTTCAGCAAAGAAAATAATATTTTTTGTAAAGTGAAATGAAAGAATGGGCATCAAAAGATAATTAATTGTATTAAAAGTTAAATAAGTTGACAAATAAGGATAGAAGATAGTGATAAGTATGATAGCTTAAAAGAAGAATATTAATATTGAGGAAATTTAAATATTTTTTGTAATTTTGCTACTACATACTTTTAAATTGAATTTTATTTAAATTATTTTAAAAAATTTAATATTTTATTTTCTTTAAATTTATTTTAATCATTTTAGGAATTTGATTTTTTAATTTGCATTTAATTTATTACATTTTTAAACATTCATAGATATTCTCAACATTTAGCCGACTATGTTTTAAACATAATTATGGTTTCTTTTAATGATAATTATTTAAATCGGATTAAATATTAATATTTTAGCATTAAATTTAAAAAGTAATATTTTTTCTAAGTAAAATTGAGTGAGCAATACAAGAGCAAACCAAAAACCGATGAACACCTAAATCTCAAGTCGATAAGCTTACTTAATACACCCAAACCTATGTCTCTCAATGTTATTGGAAAAAGACAAAGAGCAATCCATATCTAAGATAGAGCAAAGAGGATGGGGAAGATCATCCAATGTCTAATGTTCAGTATAGAATAAGGCCACTCGAGCAAACTCATGATCTGCCTTATTAGCAGTTCGTCATGTCCAGTGTAAGGACAAAAGTTGAAAGAGCGATTTTAACATAACGCAATCTTGTAGAATCACACCAAACTCAGAAAAATTCAATGCTGACAAACAAAGAGCTACAATGGCATACTTACAATACAATTCAATAAGCACATTATCAAAATGTTCATCCTTAAGCCACAAAAGAATCTCTTGAATAGCTAGAAGTTCAGCCATACATGGATCTAAAGCAAAAGGAAACAAATATGAAAAGCCTTGGATGAAGGCCCTTGAATGATCCCAAAGAATAGAAACAAATGAGGAACCATCCAACGAAGCGTGCATCATTGCATCAACATTGCATTTGAAGCAGTCTTGGTCTGGTCTAATCCAACGACCATTGTTGGTCATTCTTTGTAATGACTCAAAAATTCACGGGCATCGGAAAAATATAATATCGGGCCTCCGTCTTAGTAAATTGAGTTCGAAAATAATTATTAGAAATATTTACTAGACTAGTTGTGTGTTTAATTAGGTTTTAGATAGGTGAATTTAGCTTAATTAAGAATAATTAGTAAAAAGGATTAAATTACAATAGAAGTGAAAGTTTAATTATAGATTAAAATAAATTAAGAGGGACTAAATAGATAAATAAGCCAATGGCTTAAGTTTAGGCGGCAATGGATGGAAAAAAAATCTTAGATTTTTCTTGATTATATTATAAAATATTATTAAATTAAAATATTATAGGAAACAAATAAGATTAAGACAAATGTATGGTAATGATTATGACATGTGTAGTAAAATATATTTATATTAGTTATTATATTATATTATTATAGCAAAAAGTAAAAAGAAAAACAAATGAAATAAAAGAATAGAAAAAGAGAAGAAGAACAGAAAAGAAACAGGGAAAGAGACGAAAACAGGGGAAGAAAAAGGGAAAGAAAAGAAAGGGGGAAAATTGAGATTTTGAAGCTTGAAGTTTAATAGGTAAGCTAAATCAAGTCCTTTTCTCATAAATTTGATGTTTTTGGAATCCTAGAGTGAAATACTCTTGGATTTAAGTTGAAAATTTGAAGTTAATAGATTTTTGGAGTAGGGTTTATGTTGAATAAATGATGGAATTGAGGGTTTATTTGATAGAGTTTCTAGTTAGAGTTGATAAAAGGATTAAATTGTAAACAAAACTATAAGTTTTGAATTTTGGGGATTAATTTGAGGAAAATTCGAAATTAGTGAAAATGCTGAAAAAAATTAGTAGATAAAATTGAGTTTAGATGAAATTTGAATAGAAATAGAGTGTGAATTGAATTAGGAAAGTAAGTAAACTTAGTTAATATTAAATTGGGAATAAAGTAAGAATTGATTAGAAATTCAATTATTTATTTTAATTTAATACTATAATTGATAGCGAATATTATTATTATTTTTGTAGCTAACAAAGAGCCTGAGGCATCAGCATCAAAAGGAAAGGAGAAAGCTATTGAGGATTAAATCGGGAGATTTACGGTTTGTATTACTATAATTCAAGTTATATATATTATTAAATGTTAAATTTAATTTATGTGTTTGGTAAATGAAATGTGAGATAAGTATAAGTGTTATTATTATTATTATTATTATTATTATTATTATTATTATTATTATTATTTAGATGAGTGTGATTTAAATTGAATAGTTGATATGAATTAATAATTAAATTGTTTGTTGATTGAAAGCGGGAAGTGAATTTAAATTAAATAGTGACTGATATTAAATTGAATGGGAAATGTATTGAGTTATGAAATTGTGTGAATTGTGGATTAATTGTTGATTGAAAGGTGGAAAAATGATTGAACTGAAAATGTGAGAATTTGTGATTGAATTAGGATTATACGTGACTTAAATACCCTATTAACTAGTCGGGCTGAGTCGGATATAGTTGGCATGCCATAAGCTTGGAAGAGTTCAAGGATACTTCGACCTCGAGTCGATGAGACACTGGGTGTCACAATATTTCTTCGGATAGTTTCGATGAGGTACTGGGTACCAACTTACTTCGGCTTGGCCGATGAGACACTGGGTATCAACTATTGTTTCGAACTATTCGATGAGGCACTGGGTGCCATATTGGTGTGTTTGGTTGGATCCGTGTATCCTCCAAAGTCCGAATTTTTGTTAATAGGGTAATTAATGAAATGACAAACCGAATGAGTTTAACAAAGAGCTACTGAAATGAAATGAAAAAGTTGAATTATTAATTGAAATGTGATATGAGATTGAGGAATGAACCTAAAATTTATGTTATGTCAAATTTCAAATTGTGGATGTATGATATTAATTGATGAATTATTATTGTTGAAATATGGAAATTGAATTTAAAATTGTGTATATGAATTATGCATTTTATGTTTATTATTGTTATAATTTGAAATATGGTAATACCACTGAGTATAAAATACTCAACAGACGGTTGTTTCATGTGAGTTGGTAGAAGTCAAAATTCGATTCAAAGACCCAAATCAATCCCGACTTCAGTACAACTTTGGTGATGTATATTTCCTTTTGGATAATGTGGCATGTACATAGGATGTGTATAAATATTATTATGTTTTAATATAAATGGTTAAAAATGTTAGTATTAAAAGTTTATGAATTTTAATGAAAGAAGATTATCTATTTTTATTTAATTAGTACATTGTTAAATTTAAATTGATATTATATTAATTGAATTTGACTAGAATGAATTTAGAATAGAAAATGAGAATGTGACATGAATTGGTTGATTTGATTGTATTTGAAAATGATATGGTTTTAAATTGCAGGGGGTTTTAAGTAAAAATAAGCAGAAATGCTGCCGAAATTTTTATAAAAAAATAAGTCAATTAGTAAACAAACATACGAATTTATGATTTATTTTAATAAGTTGGTTGTTTATGATTTATTTATTTGTAAATTGTTTAATATGTCTGGTAATGTTTCGTAACCTTGTTCCGGCGACGGTTTGGGGTTAGGGGGTGTTGCATTCTTACAGTAGTGGACTGTTGCACACAATCAATGATACAACGAGCCTCTGTCCAATCTTGCAAGAACCTATCCTCGACCAACATGATAGTGTGATACGAGGCATTAATACTTTTCCAAACAAAAAAAATTCTATGTAACCATAAGCTTCAAGCAGCTGTCATCATATGATGCTTAGTAAAGTATTGTGGGGCTAGAACTTTCATCTCGCAATCTGTGTGGCCTTAGGTGAATTTTTGGGTTCAAATTCTCGATAGAAATTCTCCAAGGCACCAAAAATAAAGTGGAAGCAACTCAAAGCAAAAAAGCAACGAAAAACAGAAAATCAATAAAGTAAAGCACGCTAAGTATTTGAGTAAATGCTATCAAAGTATTCTATTCCTCTAGAAAGAATACAAAGAATGAGATGATTAGAAATGAGAGGAAAGACCTCTATTTATAGTTGAGCTCCCTTAAAACTAATTGTGCAGATTTAATTACATCAATGATCGATATTAAAGCCTATCTACAATTGAGAATCTTAAGGGATTGACTCAGTCCTTTAAGATTACAAAATCAAATCTTCTAATATTACTTTCCATATTTACCAAGATAGTCCTAATTTTCCATAAGTGCTTCACTTGGCCACCAAGGCTTCAAGTAGATGAGCTTCTCCACATGTTCCACAGATTGTGCTAGTTCAAGTGGGTCGAATGAGCCCTGTTTAATCGATTGACCTCCATGAGACACTCTTTACGCATTCAAGAAAAAACCTCGAATGAAGGCTATAGAGTGATCCAAAATAATAACAACAAATGAGGAAGCATCTTGTGAAGCGTGCACTGCATCAACATTGCATTTGAGGCAGTTTTGATCTGGTCTACTCCAATAACCATTACTAGTCGTTCTTATAGTAATGGGCTATTTGCTCATAGTCAATGATGCAGCAAGCCTCCGTCCAATATTGCAAAAACCTATCTTCCACAAAAATGATAGTGAGATACAAGGCATTAATTAATACTTTTCCAAACAAAAAGATTTCTATGTAACCATAAGCTTCAAGCTAGAGGTGCTCATGGGTCGGGCGGCCCGGCCCGGCTCGACGGCCCGCCCGAAATATGGGAGGGTTTGGGTAAAAACATAGGCCGAAATATGGGCTTGGGCAAAACGAGGCCCGTTTAGAAAACGGGCAAGCCTCGAGCATCACTTTTTCAAGCCGGCCCTACCGATATAATAAATATATTTATTGTTTTAATTTTAAAATATGTTTTACATACTTTTTAATTTTTTTAAATTTTAAAATATTTTAAAATACTTTTTATTTTTTAATTTTAAAATATTTTAAAATATGTTAAAATACTTTTTAATTTTTAAAATTTTAAAATAAAATGGATCTGTGGGCAGCAACTGGCTTATGATTTTTTCCTGTCGGGCTTGGGCAAAATCTTAGGCCCATATTTGGGTCGGGCAGCTCTGCTAGGACCCGGTGAAATTTTTTATGGGCTGCCCTACCATGAGCACCTTTACTTCAAGCAGTTGCCATCACATAATGCTTAGTAAAGGCATTGTTCATTGATAGGATAAAATGAAGAAAAGCATAACAGATAAAGAATCCACAACAAGCCCAAAGTTCCACCATACATCCAATGCTATAGGGCATTCAAGCAAAATATGTTCTATGCTATCAACCAAGCCATGTTGAGAGCGTGTGGGGTTTATGGGGTAACCCCTCTTAGCCAATTGTCCCTTACAAGGAAGAAAATGATGCACACAACACCACAAGAAGTCCTTAACTTTAGAAGGACATCCAAATTCCATAGAGAAGACCAATGACCATTAACTGCCAAGTTCATAATGTTGGACAAATAGTTTATTGCTAGTGCATAACCTAGTTTAGCTTCATACACCATTGTCCAAGTGAAATGCCAAATAACTCTAGCATTTGGCTTAGTACATGCAATAGATAGCTTCAAAATACATTTAGCGCCATATGGAGCCAATACGCCCTCTACTAGTTAAACGTTTCATAGGTCACCATTGGGAGTAAAAAGATCACTCACTAGCAAATCCTTCATGTCTTTTAAAGGAATAGAATCCACATGAAAATTTGTTTCATTTGGAATCCATGGATCCATGAATACTCTAATATTATGCCTTGTGCTAAGACTCTGATAAGTTCCTTCTAACAACAAAGTCTTGGTAGCATGAACACTTTTCTAAATAAACAAAATGTTATTACCTTCAACAAATTCGAGAAACCCAAACTCGGGAAAGTGGAGTTTAATCTAAATATTTAAAATCCTTACATGAGATAAAATCATTTTAGTAAATGTAAGAACTTCAATTTACTCTTAGTTCAATTCAATGTTCAGACAGGTGTTTAAACAGATGTTTTAGTAGAATGCAAGCAATATATTAGTGCAAGAAGCAAATCAAGGATAGAAATAAACATAAATCCATAACACGAGTAAAAAAGATAAGTAGAGAGAGAATCAAGACACAATATTTCTTCATGCAATTTAGATTCCCTAATTCTATTTTATGGAGTCTTGCTCAGAGAATGATTTTAATTAAAATTCATCCAAGACAACTATTGGCTAAAGCCCAATCTAGCCTTTCCCAATGGATAGTTGTAGCTCCAAAATTGAATCAAATTATTACAAATCACTCTCCCCAAATACCTCACGTTACATACATCTCCATAAAAATCCTTAAACAATGAGTGTCTAAATACATCCCTAAATGACTAAAGAAGAAGTCGATCAATAACCTATTTATACGCTGGTACAAGAGTCTCTTCAACAACTTTTGATAAGCATCAAACTTTTTAGTAAAAGGCTGAATCTATCTCTCGAAATATCTTCAATAACTATCCCATAAATTCATTCATCATCCAAGTAAAATAGTCAGTTTGGTCTCCAAGTAAAGGATAATGGTAAGGCTTAACATGGAATTGCCGATCCTCCCTCATTCTACTCTTCCCAATTCCAATTAGCAACATTCAACAAATAATAAAACATGCTCTGAGGATCATTTGCTAATGATGTAATACACCATGAAGATCAAAGTAAAAAATGTCAACTTTATTATGTATTTAGCTATCCCAAAGACATATCAAGACAGTTGTTTGAACAAGGGATAGAACATGGTGACAAAATATATAAAATGAAGAGGAACTTCATCATAAAATATAAAACTTTATATATTTTAATAGATCATAATAAACACTATCATTACAATAATTCAGTTATGAAATTAAAAGTTTCACTGTCTTGGAATGAATAAATTGTCTTACCATTTATATGTGTTTGGTTTTGATGTTGACTGTCGAAACCATCTTTTGAAAAACAAAAAATTTTAGGTTGTCGACTTTTTAAAAAATTAAAATTGGGAGTCGCCACCAATCTTTATTAGGGTGTGATTGGATCACCTAAAAAACGACTTTGGTCTACGAGTTTTAGAAAAACGGATCCAGGAGTCAGTTACGTATGAGGAAGGATTAGCACCCTCGTAACGCCCAAAATTGGTACCTAGTTAATTAATTAGTGTCTTAAGGTCGAGAATTTAGAAAAAACGTAATCCTTAGCAAAACTTAAAAGGCTACGTATTAAGACCCTTATTATTTCAGAGAAAGAAGATACCACACCCAATGCGTTAGGGCACAGCATTCTAATTTTCCCCAAAATGAATTGAGCCAAAATACTTGTACAATAAAATTTTAAAAGAACATCCACTTATCCAAGATTTAAGAAATCACACCCAATACGTTAGGGCACGATTCCTCTAGAATCCCAAACTCGGAATATTTCCTTTACTTTAAAAGAGCATCCACTTATCCAAGATTTAAGAAATCACACCCAATACGTTAGGGCACAATTCCTTTAAAATCCCAAACTCGGAATATTTCCTTTATTGTTTTTAGAAAAAAAAAATCATTTCGAGAAATCAATGCGTCACATCCAATACGTTAGGACACAACGTGTTGAATTCCCAATAATGAATTCTTATTTTTTGATTAAAGAGAAATGCTCGATTGTTAGACTTAACGAAGAAAATCGGAACCCAATACGCTAGGGCTCAATTTCTTTGAAAATCCTAAATTCAAGCATTCTCTCAATTTTGAAAAGTTTGAAATTGAGTAAAGAATGATGTGATGCTATATTAAATATACAATGCAATAATAAATATTACAATGGCCTAGAAATAATATAAATAAATGAATAAATAAAATCAATATACATAATAAAAATAATCACATACAAAATATCAAATAAATCATAAAAACAATTCTTTTTAACATATAAACGAAAACATGAATTAATAATCGAATGAAGAAAATAAACAAAATATAAAGAATAAAAGGCACATAATATATACATTGAAATTAAAAGCCATACACATAATTTACATATGTAACTTTGGATTAAAATTTATAAAAGCAGAATATATAATGCATTTGTGAAAATAAAATATAAATTATAAAGTAAGTGTTAAAAATACATATATTTGAGCATTTAAAAAATAAATATATTCATATATATATATACAAGTATATAAAAACTGGTTAAAAATATTAATATGTATACATACATATATATATACAAAGATAAATATAACATATATAGATTATAAAAAATAATTATATATAAATAAAATAAAATAAAATAAAAATAATTACCTCATATTAAAAAAATAAATATGCGAAAAATATTAGTTTTAAAAAAATATATAAATATGCACATAGAAACAAGTATACATATATATATAGCTAAAATAATAATAATTACATATGAAGATAATAATAATAATAATTACATTAACAAAATTAACTAATTTTAAGAAAAATATAAAAAGGATTAAATTGAATTACAAGTAAACAAATTTGGGGTAAATCTACAAATAAATAAAATTTGGAGAACTAAATTGAAGGAGCGAATTACATAGAGGGGCTGGAAGGGAAATTTTCCCTTCTCCTCTAAAACGGTGTCGTTCAAAAGGATTAAATTGGAATTTAAAATAAATAAAAGGGTAAATTAAAAAAATAAAGAAAACTTAATTACAAAAACATTAAAAGGCGGAGGGGCTAAATAAAAAATAAATAAAATTCGCAGTGGTATCACCTTCTCCCTTTTTTAAAATCGTGAATAAGTAAAAAAAATAATCGAAAGGAAAAAATAGTAAGCCACCTTTAAAAAACTGCCAATCGTTTTTTTTATTCCTCTTCCTCTTTCCTCCTTTTTTTTTCTTTACAATGAAGGGAGAGGCCTTTATTTATAGTTGAGCCTCCCCAAATCCAACGGTACAGATCAATTACATCAACGGCTGAGATTAAAGGGTATCTACAAATTAAATCTCTAAGATTACAAAATCATATCTAAGATTATATATCATATCTAAGATTGCATATCATATCTAAGATTGCATATATCATATCTAAGATTGCATATCCTCAAAAATTATGTTTCCATATGTGAGCCCGGGCTAAAATTGGGTATTACATTGACTTTGGTGCATATGTTTTCTTTTAATTCAACATGGTACTTATGCTTGGTCTATGTTATACAATTTGACACTTGCCTGGGATAAAGAATATTTGTCATGTGGCAATGAGGATGTGTAATCATTTAAAAATCATGAGAAATTTTAAAAAGTAAAAGTACAACAAAATTCATTAACAAAAAAAAAAAGTTTCGTAAAAATAAAAAGAATAATATTCTTTATAAATTCCATAATATTTTATAAAATGATAATTTTATATATAAAAATTAGAACGGCATAATATCAAATTTAACTTTTAAAGTTTACATTTTGTTAAATTGACCATTATTTTTTTTGAAGCTAAATTTGACTTTTAATTTTAAAAAAAGTCAAATTTGATCATCACCTTTTGAAAAAGTTCAATTGATTTTTTCAATGAAAATACCAACTAAAATGCTAAGCTTTTAAACATGAAAGTTTTCATGACAATCCACTTATATTGATGCTCTTTTTTTTGAACTTTTATGAAATTTATATATATATATATTTTGAATTTGAGTTTATTTAAATTTATTTATAAATTTTAAATTATTTGTTGACATAGCATATAAGATAAAATATTGCCATGTTAGCATGAAATGCAAGTGGACTATCACGTGGACTAACATCATTAAAAATTAATGTTTTAGTCAATATTTATGTTAAAGAAAAGCAAATGACTCATTTTGAAAGGTTAATAGCTAAATCTAAAACAAAAAGAACAAAGGCCAATTGACAGAAAATTAAATATTGGGGGTTAAATTTAACATTATATAAATTATAAAAATCAAATAGTTTTTTTATAAATTTCTAAAATAAATAAAAACACAAAATATTCTCTTTGGGTCATGTCATTTTGTTATAATTTTCATAAAAATAAAAAATAATTTTTAATAATTTTAAAATTTCAAATATTAACATCAATTATGTCACTATCACCATGTGCTTATTGGGCCATATAAAAAAGTAAACATTATTTGTAGTAAGTATCCTTTTGTGTAATGGAAACCAAACATAGGAACCAATTTGAAAAAAAAGTCAAGATTAGGTACCCAAAAATATATTTTACCTATATTAATTAAGTTTATTATTCCAAAAGCCATTGGCATGTGATTTTCCCGGGAAACGGAAAGAAGATTAGAAAAAAGGGGGTTTTTCCGTTCTATTTTCCTCCAAAAATTTTCAAACTCTGCCGCGTTTTTCATTTCACCTCAGCCATGGCGCCATTTCACACTTTCCCTCTCTTAACTCACAATCATATATCTTTAGTCCACTCTGAAATTCCCTCACTATTCCTTTCCCTCTATCTTTCTTTTCACTTTCCAAAGGAAAATGGGGAAGCAAAGCAGGTCTAAGAAACCGGAGAATCTGGGCAAAGGAAAAGTCACTCCGGTCCAAGTTGCATTCATCGTCGATCGTTACCTTTCCGATAACAACTACACCGAAACTCGTTCCATTTTCAGAAACGAAGCTTCATCTCTCATTTCAAAATCCCCTGTTCGAGAGGTAGGTCCCTAATTGACTGGATCAGTTAATCTGTTATCTCCATTCTTTATTATTATTATTATTATTATTATTATTATTATTATTATTATTATTATTATTATTATTATTATTATTGAATTATTTCTTGTTTTCTGCTATAGGCGCCGAAGAGTTTGTTGAGTTTAGGGGCGATGTTAGACGAGTATATTTGTTTGAAAGAGCAAAAGGTGATAGTAGAGCAGGAAAAAGCTCGTTTGGAGCAAGAAAAATGCAGGGTTCAGTCCCTTTTGCAGGGAATGCAAAGCGTAATGAACGCTTACAATGCAAGTGCCACTGCATCAGTGCCTATGATTCCTCATGCTAATGCAACTAAAACAGTAGCCGTGGTTCCTCAATCAGATCCACGTGCCGGATCTCCTCCAGGTACAAATGCTGAGCTTTGGGTCGTTACTTAGTTGTATTAGAATTGGCCATGTTTTTGTTAGATCTTACTTTAGGTTGAGCTGTTGATGATAGCATTGGAAGATTTTGAGCCTTTGAAGACTGAAACGTTTATCAAATATAGGTGTCATCGGTTTGGCTCAAAATTATTGTTTGATTAGATGTTTGTATAGTTAGTATGGTGGTAATAAATTCTGAATATTTTAAAGTCGTGCTAAATGGAATATTTGGAATTGGTGACTAGTGGCAATTTGTTTTTGATAAGTATTTTGAGTTTTCAATTGATGCAATTGGGTTTTAGAGTACTCTGGAGATGTCTAAATTGTTGTTTTTCTATTTGAGAATTATTTCATGATAATAATTTCAAATCATGGTATATGATCAAAAAATTGATATGCGTATTTCTTGTGTTCTTTTTGCTAAGCAATTCCTGTATTTTATCGATGTTCTTGCTTTATAGGCCCTCCTGTGTATAGTACACCAACTGTTATTCCAGTATATGGTCCTTCTAATTCCAGAATGGAGAGAAACAATTACTCTTCGCCAGTTCCAAGTCAGCCATTAACAAGAAATAAAAGGAGCTCGGAAGTTGTTGCTGAAGCCCCAACAGCTGCAAAGAAAACTCGTAGCAGATCAACTTCTACGAAGTTAGCAACCCAAGGTATGCTTTCTTCATTCTTATGCCCCATCATTTCATGGCTTGATATATCCATAACATCCCTGACATGTTTGTTGCAGGAACAGAGAAGCTGCCAGAGTCTGATAATGTAATAAATAGACAAGTAGATGGACAGTTACGTTCTTTAAATCAATCAACACCCGCCAGCTGCACACCCAATGAATCGACAATGCACGCATCTGGTGTTGCAAAGTGTTTGTTCAATCGGCCACAGCTGTCCCCTCCAACTAATTCTTCAGGTCCTAAGACACCCCCGCAAGCAGTTTCTCCTCAGAGTGATAAATTAATGACTCCTTTTGGTGATTCTTCAACTGCTAACCGCGGCCACAGCAATACTCCTCAAGAGATCACTCCTGCCAACTGCACTATAATTTCAACCGAGAGAGTCACGGTTAGTCCTTTAAAACAAATGACGTGCTACACCATTGAGAGGAATCGTTGCATTTCTTCTTGTTCACCAGTTAAGACAGGCTTAACGAGGCTTGGCAAGAGGGATCATGTAAAGAGCAGGCTGGACTTTGATGGTTCTGATGCAACAGTTGATGTGTACAAGCCAATAATGAACGAGACCTCCACGTCTGAGTCTGAAATAGATGCAGATCTCTTTGACCTGGATTTGCCAAATTTAGATGCTTTTGGTGAAAATTTCTCCTTCTCGGAACTATTAGTGGATCTTGATCTTGGACCTGATGGAATTGGCTACCCTTGCCAACCAACGTTGGGTACTTCTGGATCTGCTCTTTCAGGGTATTGATTCTAACTTCAATCAAATTACATTTTTTGACCATTAGTTTCTCCACTCATTTCTTCATTAATTTCCGTGTAGTCATTTTTCTCTGACGTTTATTTTCTGTCATGCTTCACAGGTCCTCTCATGACTCAGGGGATGACAATCTGGGGGCTAATCAAGTCATGTCAGCGTTTTCATCTACTGTCACAGAAGTGTTTTCAGAAAAAAACATGAATGCAGAAGGTGGTAAAGCTCACTGCTGCCTAATTTTATTGCTTCTAAACTGATATTTGTATGCTTACTCTGCATGTCCTATGGTTGCAGGGCCCAACACCTTGACATCAATGAAGTCTATAACAAAATGCATAAAGATATTGAGCCCTGGTAAAATACTATATCCTGCTACAGTGATCATTTTGAAAGTTAATATTTCTCTTTATTCATGTTTACTTTTACCTGAATTTGCAGCAAAAGGTCAAAGAACTTCTCCGGATAAAAACAATTATTCTGCTACAAACTGAGTGGTTTTACCATCAAGATGACTAGTTGGCTGACTATCGGTACAGCACTCACTACAAGCAATATCTAAACCCTTCAAGCATTTTAACATGGCATTAAGCTAATTTCTTTGTAAAGATCAAGTTGTGTTTGCCAATGTGATTTTTGTTTAAAATTTGAGCAACATAGATGCTCTACAAACTCAAGAATTGTTAATCAAATGTTGTATTTTTTAATTAATCATGTAGGATACTAAAGATACCATGGAGATGTTGATAGCATTTTGATTGTCTAATCATGTAATTCTTTAATTGAAAACTTCTCTCGTCATCCTTGATAGGAAACTTGTCTTGTCATCTTGTGTACTTGAAATATGCCCATAACATGCAAAAAGGTTGAAACCCATATGTTGGTGCTCAACAGCTCAAGCCAAGTACTTCTGTAATTTCTGAACTTCATCTGGGCTTCCAATGAAAATTGGTGTACGTTGGTGTACCTGCCAATATAACATGCTAAAGCCATTAATGCTTGTCTAGTGCAAGGACATGCTCCTGTTAACATTGTAATTCTTAGTCAATATGGTTCTTGTTTAAGCTGTTACCTGCTCAGGTACGATGTCAAGAATTCTTTGAACTCCATCTATTGCAGTGCCACCAGCTTGTTCTATTAAAAAGCTCATTGGTGCACACTCATATAGTAGCCTCAGATTTCCATTTTTGTTGTTCTTGTTCTTAGGGTTGCCATAGATGCCACCACGAAGCAGCATTCGATGAATTTCACCAACAAGGCAACCTATGTAGCGGCCTGAGTATGGTTTGCCATTGGATCCTGGTTGCCTAAGGTGGTCAAGGTAGTTCTTCAGTTTGTCATCCCAGAGGTCATAATTTCCTTCATTGAAAGAGTAAATTTTACCTGACTCAGGTATTTTGATATTCTCATGTGTTAACACAAATTCTCCATAAGTGGGATCTAGGGTGAATGCAAACACCCCCTTGCCTAAGGAGATGGTGAACACTACAGAGCTTGAATATAGACAATAGCCAGCAACCAATAAATTTCTCCCTGGCTGGCAAACATTGATGATGCATTTTTCTCTTGCTTCATCAAGCTGTATTGTAAACGAGTTGAAACCATTTAGGTAAGAGATTAAAACAGTGGCCTTGTTTAAATAAATGTGGACTGTTTTTTTGCAGTTCACTTCCACTGTTTAGTTGCAGCTGTAGGATACAAAACTGCAGGTAATCTATGCTGGTTAATGTAAAAGTACCAGAGAGGCCCTTGAATTATAAGTCAGATTGTATTTTGGTCTATCTATTCAAAAAATTGACAAACTAGTCTTTGTATATTATATTAATGTGTAAATTGGTCATTTTAGTTAAAATTTTGAACAAACTAGTCCTTGTACATTAGATTAATGCTGACGTAAATAGATTAATGAAATGGATAAAATTTTGAATAGAAGAAATAATTTACTTTTTGATCTAATATATAGGAACTAATTTGTCAATCTTTTGAGTAGTGGGGTAAATGCATTCTTACTCCTAATATAGGGGCCTCCATGGTATTTTAACCGTTGTTGACTAAGATTAGACGTTACAGATGAAAGGATTACCGTGGAGGTATCATCGAGATCGATAAGGCATTGCTCGTCAGGGCCATATATGCCAAAGATTGATCCAGTTGTTAATGCAGTATCAATATTTGCTGATCCATCAATAGGATCAAAGACAACAATGTAGTTTCCAGAATAAGTTTCTTCAACTGCAACAGGTATATCTTCTTCCTCTGATGCTATAATCCCTGTTCGTCCACTTGATCTTAGGCAGTTGCAGAACAACTAAACTTATATTATGTAACTTGGGTTAGTGAATAAACATCATAACATGTCATGGTATTTTTGTCTCATGTTACCAAACGACATAAATAAAACCCATTGGAAACATAGACTAACCTCATTGGATATAACGTCCAGCTTCTTCTGGTCTTCACCTTGGACATTGATAGTACCTTGGCCGCCGGTGAGATTAATAATGCTTGATCTTTGGAGCAACGAAGCTATCTGTTTACAAGCCAAGGAGATGCTTGATAGAACAATAGTGAGCTCGGCGTCAATGTTGCCTGCTAGTTCTTGTTTCAACAGCCAAGAGGTTAAATTCTCGAGTGCAAACTGGGTCTTCCTTTGCTCCTTGTTTTGGACTTGTTGTGTCACTGTTTCCGGCAATGGAAGTTCCAGCGCTTTACGTTGAACGCCGGTGGAAATTCTGTGTGCGAAACTTGGCGAGTAGTGATTGAAACGATGAAGACTATGAGGAGAGGTGGATCGATGTGACTTTGAGAAGAGGATATTGCAACAGGACGAAGTTGAAATTGCCTGAACCATTTTTTCTTTTTCAGTTTTCTATTTTCCGCTGATCCTTTCTATAATTTTGGTTGTGTGTTTAAAACTTCCAATTGGGCAGTTGTTTGCTTATCTGCTTGTTGCTGACAAATGTGTGATGATGATTATGCCTGCAATCAATCCAAATGGAAGATAGCATCCACCATATAGCCTACGAGGACCCACTTGTATTATGTCAAAGTTTCTACTTTTAGCTCTCTTATTTATATGGGTTTTTGGTTAAAAAGCCCAGTTGGTGTAAATACTAGTTATGGGTTTCAAAGCTCTGTTTCTGGAACCATGGAATTCCACTAAGGTAGTGAATTTGTATCGGTACTTCTTGTGTGGGTCGGAATGTTTTATTCTATTAAGTTTTGTTTCGGTCTAAATTTAGTTGGTATCGATTGTATTAGTTATTTAAAATTTAAAATTAAATTTTTTTTAGTTTGGTTTTGTTAGACGGTGGATTGTTATATGTATAGTATAAAATGATATTATTGTTTAATTATGGGATTTTTTATTTGTTTATTTTGAGTTTGTTTAATGATAAATTATATTTATGAAGTTTATTGAAAGAATATTTTATATAATTGATGAATATTTTGTATTTGAAATTTATTCAATATTAAAAATATTTTTATATACATATATAAATTATATTTAAAAAATAGTAAATCCAAAATGATATATCTGAACACAAATACATACAGTAGAAAAATAATACGTCTTACAGACATGAAATTCACTCCAAAATCTTGTTGGGTTAAAGCCATTAGGTTTAAAAGCCCAATCAAAATGTGAACTGAATTGTACAGTAGATAGATTCTCAATTTGGTATTATTAGTCATGGATGCTTTAAAGCCCAACCAATATGTAACTAAACTGTACAATAAAAAAATATAATGATAAGTTTATCTTTCAACGTTTTTATTTTTGTTAATTTAGTTTTTGATTTTTTTAAACTAAATTTAGCTTTTAAATTTTCAAAAAATAGTCAAATTGTTTTTCTAACATATTGTTGATTAAAATATTGATTTTTTAACAATGTTAACATGGTAAACTGTGTGACAGTTCACGTGTGCTTCATGTTGACATAACACAATTTGTTTGTATGCCACATCAACAAGTTGTTTAATAATTATAAAAATATAATAAAATATAATAAAATAATTCAAAATTCAATATATATAAAAATTCATAATAATTCAAAAATTGACATGAAGTATATGTGAATTGCCATATGGGTCATCATGTTTAAAAATTTAACATATTAGTCAATGTTTTCGTTAAAACAACAACAATTCAACTCTTTTTAAAAGATTAATGGTCGAATTTGACTTTTTTTTAAAAGGTTGATAATCAAATTCGATTCTTTTAAAAGGAGATTAAATGTAAACATTAAGGCCACAATTTTTATTATGCAAAAAAATTATTAGTTTGGTATTTGAAGAATTTCTAAAATTAGTTTAGTATTTATTCTTTCATTTCATCATTAGTTATTTTAGTGTATTTTTCATTAAAAAAAC
Source organism: Gossypium raimondii (assembly GCF_025698545.1). Lineage (NCBI taxonomy): Eukaryota > Viridiplantae > Streptophyta > Magnoliopsida > Malvales > Malvaceae > Gossypium > Gossypium raimondii. The sequence goes on from NC_068568.1 coordinate 10,424,187, forward strand.
ATGAAAATATACAACCAATTCAAACGAGATATGCGTCCAAAATGTCATAAGAGCAGTTCAAAATTAAAAGCATAAATTTCAAAAGAAAATTCTAAAAAATTGTCAAAATGTTATAAAAAATCTAAATTATAAAAAATAAAGTTTTTTTTTTCTCTAAAATTTTAGAAACCTATAAAATTATAAAAATGAAAAAAAATCTAAACCCTCATAAAATTCATATATATATATATGAAATTATGAAAATAAAAAATTTAAAAAAATTCTAATATGTTTGTTGAAATCGAGTACACCAAGGGAGGAAGACAAGAAGGAGATCAAAGTGGTGCAATGGAAGTTTGTTCACCTAAAGAGGCTGAGAGCCAAAACAAGGACAAGAGGACAAACTGATCAAGAAGATAATTGATCAGAGTTACCTTAGGATGCTAAAATATCGATCCCTTCTTTATCTTTCTTTAGGGTCTTTATAGGAGAGGTCCTTTTGTCCGTTAGTATGGCATGGCAGGATACACAGTTAGCCTCACTAAATGTAACGTGTAAAGGATAATGATGGGCGTATATTATATGTGTCTATTAGTACGAGGTTATTATGCCTAAATATACTCATTAGTGTCTTAGAAGCGCATTTACACTAGAAGAGTGTTCACACTTAAATATAGGTGGATGCCTCCATTTAGATTGAGTGGGTGGTCTTTCTTAGAGGTTTTGAGGACGAGTGGCCTGTTGAGGCATTGTTTGAGAAGGAGTCAACGCATAGGTCAACGACATGTTCGGTGCTAATAAGTGTCCAAACAATGAAGGGGTATAACAACAGGCCCCTCGGGTTGAACAAGAGGTTATTAAGTGGCCTCTCGTAAGGCATGATCCAAAATTGGATGATGGTTTGACCCACTGAAGAAGTTGAAGAGGCGTTAGATTTTTTCTAGAATAACTATCATAAATGCGAAGTTTTCTAGGAAAAGTGGCCATGATGAGGGGCATTAGACATTGCACAGGTGGCTAGATGTTATTGATTATGGCCTTCGAACCCAAAACGATACATTTATGAGGGAAAATTGAAAAATCTAACTACTTTGTTCTTCTAGAGTTCTTGCTTTTTTATTGTTTAAGATTTCATTTCAATTGTTGTATTTTGGGGTTTTCTTTATTGTTTAAGATTTCTTTTTTATTATTTCTCTATTGTATAAGGCTGATATTATATATTGTTTTTTTTGATATTTTAGTTTTTATTAAAGATAGAATTGGGAAGCTTATGGCGTAAGGTAGAGAACAGATATCAAAATGTAAAAGAAAAAAAGAAAAAGATCATAGAGGACTTGATGGTGGTAGGCAAAGGAGATGGGTTGGCTTTAAAATGCTTGGAGAATGTTGAAAGGATTAAACTCTAGATAAGCATTAGAAACAAAAATTAATGTTAAAAGGAAATAAAATTTTATGGACTGGAGGTTGGATGGAGTGGAAATAGACTTTTCTACCAAACATTGAATTTGAATTTTAGAATGGTCAATCTTGGGAAGCCCTTACCTTATTACCACATCCATCCAATCAGAATTAATATAAGGACGAAAAAACAAGACAAAAAGGGCGTCAAGAAAGACCAAACGGAAGAAAAACAAAGGGAATATTTTTATAATTAAAAATAATATCCTGAAAAATAGAATACGAGTAAACAACGGTTTGTATAATTGGATATCATTATTGGATTTTAGATCTGTTTTCATAAATTAAAGGGACCATATATGAAATCAAATCCAAATAAATATTAAGAAACTTCAGCCATGGTTTTGTGCAAAATTTGAACTTCTAGCAATTTGGTAGATCTACCGGAGGTAAAGGCAAAGTTGTTTCGGGAGTTGGTCCATTCTCAACCATGAAAACAGTGCCGAGGCCATAGGTCAAGTGCGAGTCCAAGTGGCAATGCATTATCCATACACCTACATTTATATTGAAAGTATTTTCAGTATACAAACTTACGAATGAATAGCAATGATAATGGAAAGCTAACCTGGATTATCGGCTGTGAATCTAATGACTGCCCATCCTCCAGCTGGAACGCCAATGGTGTTACGAATTTGTGGGTCGACAAGGTTGAACATCTCCCTATGCTTGGAAGGGTTATAGTTCCCAAACCCTTGAGCCAATACGTGGAAGTTTGAGCCATGGAGGTGCATGGGATGATTCTCCACTCCAATAATAGCAGTGTTCTGAAGCATCATCTCCACTGTTGAGTTGAACTTTAGCTTCGTCACCTTAGTAACTTTTGGAGCAAAGAGAAACGCTGGGTTGTAGTTGTTGATAGTAGCATTGGTATAGTCAAATTCAATGGGGGGCTTGGCAGGGAAATCCGTGGTGTAGATGCCATCCACGTTCGAATAGAAGGCTTGCAGCAATGACATTCTCTTGGGTGGCACGAAGGATTGGTTGTTCATGCTCGCTGAGAGTTTGGTTCCCTTTGGACCCAGGCATGTCCTGTTTGCTTCGCAAGGAGTGAACCCCAATCCAACAGTCACAAACATTTTGTAGTCCACGTTTTTTGGAACCTGTGCCCAATGAGGTCCATCCTTCAAACCGTTTAAACTACTAGAGAACTTGTAAGCCGTAGCGGTGTCATTGAAAGCGGGGAGGGTTGGCATTAACGGCGTTGCTATGGGTGGGGCACCATCATACACCACGACGCCCCTTGTGGTAGTATTATCATACGGTATACCAACTGAGGTAGAATACGGACTAGCGGCCATGTAATACGACCCAATGTCTTGATCGGCGACTAGCAATGCGTCGACGGTCTGACCTGGGGCTATCATGATGATGTTGGTGACATAAGGTTTCGTATAGGCAGCGTCGACGGCGACAACCGTCAGGTTGTGATTCGCTATCTTGTAGAAAAGCTGTCCGTTGAGTGCAGTGTTGACTATGCGTAAGAGATAAGTCTTTCCTGGCTCAACCTTAAGCTTGTACATGTCTGATTAAAAATCAATTCACAACATGTAAACCTGCGGTGTTTCAAATATTATTCTTTAATGGAATATGTTAATGATTATGGATAATTAATTACGGTTTTGAGAGCATGGATAGAGATCTCCGGGCCATCCATTTATAGTGAAAGCATCAGAAATATTTGGTAAACCTCCACTGGTCACGGCCTCGTCCTCAACATCCATGACGTTAGCATTCCACCACTCGCCTGAAAAACATAAAAGCTTTCATTGTCATCTTTGTGGATGGTCAATAAATTTTTCAATCATTAAATTAATAATGAGTGTTTAAGATAGGTCGTTAACTAATGCTGTACCTAATATGATAGTGACTTCTCTGTGGGGCTTAGGGAAGGGATACTTGTGGCCTGATTTCGGACGAATAATGAGTGCGCCATGGACGGTGGCTCGTAGCCACGAGACATGAGCATGCCACCACAGGGTTCCTTCTTGACCGCTGATTTTGAACTTGTATGTATATTTATTCCCAGGGAGCATGGGACACTGAGTTATCATGTTGGGTCCATCCGCCCAGCAGCTCAGTTTTTGAAACACTCCATGCCTATTCAAACAATCACCAGTTGTTAGATCAGAATCTTTACACATATCATATTAAAGTTGAACAAATTATTTAGCGCACTCCACAAAGTTTTTTAATTTCACTTATAAAGTCATTATATCAAATATGAACTATTTAAAGAAAATTGAAATTTTACCACGTGTATGTGTGTGGAAACTACATATTTAGAATACGAGAGTGTGTTTAAAATAACATATGATAAATAATGAAACAAATGGTTTGAAACTAATTAATAACACATACAATATGTCAAATGAAAAGAATATATTAAATTGTGAATACACGAAATTTATACACGTAAATAAGTCATATTAAAATATTAAATTTAAACACATAAGTACATCTATTTTGAGTTTATGTCAAGTTAATTGGTGATACAAACTCAATCAACAACATTATAAATACTAGCTTTTATCACACCCACGATGTGGGGAAAGAAAATATTTTATATTGAATATAGGTGGAGTGGTAATGAATTTGTATTTTAATACTATTTACCATGTGTTCGATCCTTGAATATGTAATTATTTTAATTAAAAATTATATAAAAATATGAAAAGGAAAAAAATCATCATAATAATATTAATTATAATTAAGAAAATATTCTATAATTTTATAATTGAGTTGATGACCGATTAAAGGTAACTATAAATTAATAAAATGTTTAACTAGTATAAATAATAACTAAAAGCAATTGATTTTTAAAAATATAGTTTAAGAATACGACAATTATTCCTTTAAATTAAGGAAAAAAGAATACTACAATATATATATTAATTGTATAAACTAGTCGTACGACATACTGCAAAGAAATATAAAAATTAATAATTGAAAAGTAATAAAACTATACATAATTATTGAAAAAATACACATGAGAAAAAGTAGTGGAGTGAAATTTTAAATATATATTTTTAGATAATATTGAAAATTACTCAAAACCTCTCAAAACTTATAAATAAAAAAATAATGCATTTCAGCACACACGAACTCACATTCTCTTGACAATAATGTTCATGTCAATCGAATTAAGATTCAATTAAATTTATTATGGATATTATTCGTCTCCTATTGTTATAAAAAAAAATAAAATGAAAGCTTCTTTTGAACTAACAAATCAAGAACCGATTTGGACTAACCAGTGAACAGTCAAGTTGTAGGGTGACTTGTTATAGACATGAACAATAAGTGTGTCACCCTCTCGAACTCGGATTCTCGGACCAGGGAAGCTACCGTTTACTGCAACAATCAGCTGGCGATTGCATAGTCGAGTAACTGTCAAGTTTTGAACCTGCAGCATCAAATAAACATCTGACTGATCAGTAACATTTTCTATATACATCCACCTGAAACAGGTTCCAAAGGGTGTTTGAGATTATTACATTGAATGTGTGTTCCACTACTGCTGCTGAAGCTGTTGTAGCCACCACAAGAGTTAAAACGCCGACAAGCAACAAAACAGGGTTCCTCATTTTGAGAGGATCGGAGACAATTATTAGAAGATATAAGGCAAAGTGATCTGGAGCCTCTTAGATATATATAAAATATATTTTAAAGATATGTTTTTTTAAAATATAAAACCCTTTGTTTCAGTTTTCTCTGTGACGTATTCAGTTTTGACATATAAAACTCTTGCTTGAATCATGAAATGAAGAGGCGACATCCTAAGGTAAAATTTGTTGGCACTGCTAATTAAAAATAACGTATAAAGCCTTGTTGGGTGAAATAAACAGATAGAGAAAGTATGGGTAATTTAGATTCTGTTTCCTTTCCATCTATCTGTGTTCCCTAATATGCTTCGAATACCCTGAATATAATTTAATATGCTCCTATAAAAGAAAACTCTATGGTAACAATATATAGAAAGAGCATTAATTTCTTTTCCCACAATTTACTTTTGAAATTATGAGTGAGCAATTTGTTTATATAAATATATCAATTTAAATATGTGACTATATGATATTTAAAATGAATATTAATGTCATAACACCTATATAAATATTTAATTGAGTTGATATCATAAATTTAATTTATAATATTTAGAAATTAAATCAATTCGTAAATAAATAACTAAGCACAAATAGAATAAATAAAATAATTAAAAATTCTACTGTGGCCAGAGCTTAGTCACGAGTATGACTAAATAATCTCTGAGAAAAATAAAACATTTTTCAATATTTTGAAAATAATGAAATATATGTAAATAAAAAAAGAATAAACTAATATATCGAAAATTCCAACCTTAGGTGCCACGTTCGCCTCCATGTCATAATTGATCATCAATTTTTTTGTCTTGTTATGTAAGATTTTCATTCAAATTTTGTGAATTAATTAAGTCTAAAATAATGCTTTTTAATTTAAAGGGATTAAATGTTTTACTTTAATAAAAGTTAAATTTTACTCGTACATTCAATTGTTTGATAGGATATCGGATTAAAGATTGATCATGAGAAATTGATCCTCCTTCTACCTATTAGGATTACACAATAAACACAATTAAAAATTAATAGAAAATTTATAATCTCTATCACTTAGGGCTTGTGTAACGTTAAGGAAAAATGTTAAGAGGGAAAAATCAATTTAGGCATAATTGTAAAAAAAACCCCTCAACGTTTGAGGGCTTTTGGTTTTGTGCCCTTGATCTTTTTATTTTTGGATTGACACCCTCAACATTATGATTTTTTAAGAAATCAATTCAGTTTTAACGGTCAACTCATATTGACCATTAATCAAATTGTAGGTTAACATAATAGCCCATGTGGCATGCCACATAAGCGCACGACGTCATGGATGACGCCATCTATTTAACAAAATTTTTTCTCTCATTTTCTCTTTTGCCAAACACCACTTTTTTTCTTCAAAACACATGGTTGCTGCCATTTTTTTTCTCTCATTTTCTCTCTTGCCAAACACCATTTTTCTTATTCAAAACATATGGTTGGAGTAACTGGAGATGAATGCAACCCGGTTTCAACAAAAAACCCAAACCCAAATTCCATTTGCTTCACCGACGATGCTGAGTTTGTGGATCCGGATCCAGGTCACTCTTTCGAAGCTGTTGAACAATAGGTATAAACCACGCAAATCCACGGTTTAGCTCCTTAAATGAAAAATGTCTCCTTAATTTTTCAGTTTTACATTAAAAAAACAACGATCGCAGTTCAAAATTTTGAATCATTTAAAAATAACAATTGCAAAGAAAGCAGATGAGATCTGAAAAAAACAAGTAAAATTACCTTTTTGTGAGAATCCATGGAAGAAATAGAAAAGTAATGACTCTTAGGAATTTTAACAAGCCTTAAGGAAGAAAAATAAAAATCCTGAACGACAATATCAGCCGTTGATTCTTGTGGTTGTTTTAGAGTGAGGGTTAGAGTAGTAGAAGATGACGAAGAAGTATCATGATGATCGATGATAATGTTATTATTTTGTTGATTCGAAGAAGAAGGAATCAAATGGCAAGGTTGAAACCAGCGACGAACACCATCCACGAGACTTCCACTTCCCCCCATATACTATTTTTTACTTGGATTCACAGCCAACCAATATCAACATTAATAATTCCCTTAATAATTTTCCGCTGGTTAGCATAGCCAGCTGTGGTGTCTAGGTTGTCAACATCGTAGTCAAAGCTAAATTTTGTTTCAAGTGGAAAAGGGGCAATGTCCCTTTTAATACTGTATATATGCTTATAAATACAATTTCTGTCATTTTGGAAGCCTAATAGAAATTGTTATTCGAGGCTTCGTTTGTAATCCTAAAGTTTCTACTGACCATGTTTAGGTTATTTTAAATTTCATATGTTTTGAAGAAGAAAAATGGTGTTTGGCAAGAGAGAAAATGAGAGAAAAAATGGCAGCAACTATGTGTTTTGAAGAAAAAAAGTGGTGTTTGGCAAGAGAGAAAATGAGAGAAAAAATTTTGTTAAATAAATGACATCATTTGTAACAACCCATTTTCAGTGATGTTGGAAACAGTGGTTTCAGGGCTACCAAATCTGACAAGTAAGTTTGCAAATATTATATATAATATTTACGAGTTAATTTTGATTTTAAAAAGGTTTTTGATATTGTGATTTTTGTTTTATTAGTGATTTATTAAGTTCAAGTGGTATGACCCTAAGGTCAAGTGGTTTTAGAAATTGAGGTATCGCGATCTCATTTTTTATAAACTGAGCTGTAAATATTTATAAAAATATTTACGGAGTATAATTAAGGTGATATTAAAGTTTTGTTGGAAAATTTTATCGTTTCGATAGTTAATTAAGCAAAAAGGACTAAATCGCTAAAGTGTAAAAGCTGTGTTCTATAAGCTAAAGGTATTAAATAGCTATAGAAATTTAAAGTGGAAGTCCTTATATGATAAATATACCATTAAAGGTGATAGTGGATGTGCATGGCTTGGCATTAGTGTAATTTTTAAAGTTAGGTAAGGGTAAAATGATATTTAGGTATTAAATGAATAAATAAAGAAAACATAAAGCTTTCATCTTTATTTTTCTTCCTCAACTGAAAATTTCAGCAAGAAAGAAGCCATGGATGATGGAAAATTTTAGCTAGTCAAATTCCTTGCATGTAAGCCCCTAAACTATTAGTTTCTTGTAATTTTTATGTTTTGAGATCGTTGCAACTAGGTCCAACTAGCTCGTACCTTCAATTTTGAAACTGTTAAAGATTTCGAATGTTTCCATTGATGAATATTGTGATTTTTGATGTTAGATGATGAATTTGGAAGGTTGATTTATATTTATAAGTATTTTGTTAAGTGATTTTGATGAATTTTTCGATTAGGGACTAATTTGTTAAATTAATAAAAGAACAAGGATTTAATGTGAAAATTTTGTATTAATGGGATGTTTTGGATACCATGAACATTCGGATAAGCTCAATTTTGGGTAAAAATGGTTAATTTGCATGTTTTGGGCTCATGGACTAATAGAATAAAAGTAAAACTTTTGGGGCAATTTTGTAAAATGTCAAAAATGACTAAATTTTATGAAATGAATTATTTTATTGTATATATTAATATATTGAATTAAATTATTAATTTAGATCAAGATCGGATAAAAAATCGAGGAAAATAAAAAATTACCAAAATACCCCTGAATTTTGGTATTTCTGCAATTTAGCCAGGTAAGTTCGTATGAATTATACTATGTATATTTTTGATTAAATTGAATGTTGTTATATTAAATTTTATTGGAAATGAATCGATATATATATATATATATGTTATTATACGATTTAGCTTATAATGAAATGAGGAAAATTCAACGACGCACGATGATTGTCAGGTCCCGTTTGAACTTTAGGAATATTTAGGATACAAATGAAATATCATTTGAGGTTACCGTGTTTGGGGTGTTGGTCTTATAAGTCCTACTGGTGGCTGAGTTTTTGGCATGTGTTGCGGTTACTTTACAGCTTGTGTGAGCAACACCGTGTAGCTACGTCTTGACTGACAACTTATGTGAGCAGACCCAATTATGGCTCGAGGGAGAACATTGATATGAGATATGAGATGGTAGTGGTTTTGACCACGTGTTGGTACATAGTCTGCGAGATTCCCGCGTATTCGATATCATTCTAGTGGTTCAACAGGCACAATTCTATTACGAGATGATATGAGTTCGATACGAACTAATACAGGTATATATGTGAAATACATGGAAATGATGGTACATGATATATTGATAAATTGTAATGGATGATATATGTATATGATGAAATGATGAGATAGTGATATGTATCATGACATGTACATATATGAACATCTTTGATATCTTGATACATCGTAAATATGTAAGTTGAGACGAGTAATGAACTCAAGTGTGACATGCTGAGAAAATAACGTTATCAATGTTGAATTTATATGAAATATGTTCAAGTATGCTAACATGTGTTGCTATTTGATGCTTAGGCAAGTGCCAAGCTGTTGGTTAAATGGTATTATGTTTACTTATAGGTCGTATTGAAATGGTAAGTCCTTAAATGAAATTATACTTGTACTCTTGAATAAGTGGTAAGGTTTAAATTATGAAAATTCTTATGAAATGGTTTATCATGTGATTAACTCTAAAAGAGCTATGTTTAAATGCACTAGCTTGTGGCTATGGTTGATGATATGCTTGTGTCTTGTTTATTATAAATATGAAATGGAACGATGAGTTAAACCGATGATGTTATTTAAGATAAAGAAAGTAAATGTAATGGAAAGTAATGACATGCAAACGAAAGGAAGAAAATTGAAAGAGGTTTAAAGTTTTTATAAAATCCTACTTTGTTAAGGATGATAGGTATAAGTGATACTATGAAATTATTCAATTTATGAGTTGTTGAATTTGGTTTCATGAATCGTGTGGTATCGATATATGATTATTCTTGAAATGTATAAATTTCATATTTGAAATGGTAGATATGATTAAAGTTTATATGATCTTACGAAGCAGTCATTGCTTACGTAGTTATTTTTCTTTACTTTTCAGATTATCGAAAGCTCGATTAGGTTGGAAGCTCGTTGGAGATTTATCACACTATCCAAAAATTATATTGGTAGATTTTGATATCTTGGTTAAGGTTATAATGACATGTATAGGTATTTTGGCTAATGTTAGCCTATGTGTTTTGGTTGTAGAAATGATCATTTGGTTAGTTTGCATTTTGGCCTTGTGTTAGTAAAATGATATATATATTATAAGGTGTATATAAGTAGCCTTGTAATGTTTGATATATGACTTGTTATGATTCAATGATGGTAGATAGAAAAATAGATGAATGTGCATATTAGATATGACATATAACTTGTTGTAAATTGGTGTTTTACCATAATAAGCATATCGTATTTTGATACTAATAATTATGTGGTACAGTTGGTACCAAATGGTATGTTTTGGTAAGTGATTTACATGTTGTGTAATGATGAAAACTTAGTTAGAAGTTAATCAATTATTTTGGCCAAATTGAATACAAGGTTATACATGTTTTAATGTTGTCATTTGAGGTGCCTTTGGGCATATTGGTTGGATGTTATTGTACTATGTGTTTGGCTTGATTATGCATGGTTTTGGTGCCTTTTGAGGGCTTAAGTATATGTGCAAAAGGGATTATAGGTACATGTTGAAAAAGGTGAGAAAAATGGCTTGTAAAATAACCTATTTTCGTCCACACGAGCAGAGACACGGGCGTGTGTCTTAGCCGTGTGTGACACACGGCCAGGTAACATGGCCGTGTGTCCCCTATAGTTTTCAAAGGGTTGCTGGTCAAGTCTTACACGGCCTGACACACGGGCATGTGAGGTTATTTCGAAGGGTACAGAGCTTGGCACACAGTCGTGTGGTTGGCCGTGTGACCCAAGTTAGTGAGTTACACGGGCACGAACATGAGCTGGGACACGACCGTGTGTCCCTATTTTGAATGCCTACATGGCCTAAGACACGGGCGTGTCTCTTGGCCATGTGAGTCATGTGGCCTAGCCACATGGCTGTGTGACCCCTTTAGTTTGTAAATTTTCATCTTTTCCAAGAAATTTCTATATGTTTCTGATTTAGTCTCGATTTGTTTCTAATGTTTTTTAGGGTCTCGAGGGCTCGTATAAGGGACAATATGTATGCTATTGATTGGTTTTGCTGTGATTGATGATATGAATTAAATTTTTTAAAATTTTTGATAGTTTTGAAATGTAAACTCCGGTAATGCTCTGTAACCCTGTTCTAGCGACGGATACGGGTTAGGGGTGTTACATCATCTATGACATTGTGCGTTTATGTGGCATGACAGATGGGCTATTATGTTGACCTACCGTTTGAAACTGGGCTGCTTTCTTAAAAAATCGTAATGTTGAGGGTGTCAATCAAAAAACAAAAAGGTCAAGGGCACAAAACCAAAAGCCCCCAAATGTTGAGGTTTTTTTTGCAATTATGCCATCAATTTATCGTAGTGTTCTTGTTTGTCAAATCCAATGGCTAACTCCAATTCCTCATCAAGTAAATCTTACTTGTGAAAATCATATTATTCTAAAAAACCTAAAATCATTGTTTATGTAATGTAATATTAGGGTTTTGATTTGCATAGTATCCTGATAATTGAATTTGAAATATGCTATCATGAGCTTATTTAAAGAATATATGATTTTCCATTACAATTTTCTCTATGATAATATTTACGTGGTTCCAAGTAACCTATAAAAATAGATTTTATGAATTTCACAATAGGTTTTATGTTTTATGTATGATTAACATGTAAAGTTGATAAATGTTGATGAGTTTGACGGTGAAGGATCTTTGTAGATTTAATTTTATCTTTTATTCATAATCGATTTGATCAAATATGCGATGAATGATTTTATGAAAGATAATAAGGTTAGCACATCAAGTTGCGAGTGAAGTTAGCATATTCACCATGCCAACATATTTTGGTTTTGATCGAGGGTTTTACTATTTTTCTAATTTTAATTCAAAAATATATAATTAATAAGTTATATTTTTGTATATATATTTATGGATATGTCAAATCATGATCATTTTATGTATTTTACATGAATGAGTATTTAAAATTTTTATCTCCTAGCTGATTGAGTCTTAGCTTGATTGGTATGGGCATTGTTACCAATGTAGGAGGACGTGCGTTCGAGTGCGTTAAAGTGCATTATCCTCTTATTTATGGGTTGAGGAGGGGCTATGGGTAGTTTTAAGCATTGTGTCAAAAAAAGTAGATATGATCAGAACCTATAATGAGATTATTCAAAAAAATTATCTCTTAAAGTTGAATATTTTTTAAATTGATGTCTATGTGATGTGTATAATTTATTAGTCACCAAAGTGACCAAATTGGAAGGATTCGTAGATGTCAATTAAATCATGTATATAAAATTGTTAATATCCATGTAATTAATGAAATGGTTATAAAGGAAAAATGGATGAATTGGCTTTCACTACTCATTAGAATTTTAGAATTTTCCCAAAGGTGAATTATTTATTCTATGAATAGTGAAAATTGTGGTGGCAAAATAATATTTTTTAGATATATATTTGAATTGCCAAAGATAATGTGTATATTTGATGAGAATTATTTATTTTTTCGTTAATGTTGTTAGAATTTATTTATGATAATACATTGTAGTATCTACCGAATGAGAACTAGGATATATTAGAATTTATTTATGATAATACATTGTAGTATCTACCGAATGAGAACTAGGATATACTTGGATTGTTTATATATCCGAATTCATAAAGTAAATATATTTTGAGAATTTATGTATTGTTGTACTTTATGTATTCTTTTTAGTCTTTTCTCTTTATTCACAAGCTTCATTGTTACTTTGTTTAATAAAGTTGAACTTTTTTTAATGGAGTGAATAAGTCAATTTCTATTTAGGTGTTTTTGATCTTGGCTTAGCATTATTATAAGATAAACTTGTTGCTATTGTTGACTTAAGCAGTGATGAAGAGATGTAGTACCATAAACAATGGTAATGATAAAATAGATTAAACTTTATGTCTTTGCCAATAACTATTGCCAACAACATTAAGACCACAATTCCACAAATTGAAAGCACAAAACAATTTTATGCTTGTGGAAGAATGTTTTTGCTTTATAGATAAGTCATTAGTCGGTTCCTTAATGGCACAACTCATGACCATGAAGTATGATGGGTCTATGGGAATAAAAGAACATATCATCGAGATGGCTAATATTACAGTAAGGCTAAAGACCTTGGGGATAACTCTTTTTAAGTGCAGTTCATATTGAAATCATTACCTTCAAATTATGAGTCATTTCAAATTAACTATAACACTATTAAAGATAAGTGGAGCGTTAATGAATTGACTAGTAAGCTCATTTAGGAGGAAGAGTGTAACACCCATACTCGACTCGTCAATCGGTTCCGGGTATGGAGCGTCACAAATGGACCTAGTTCACCTATTCTAAATTTTGTAACATAACTGCTAGAAAATAGTCTAAAAATAAAATATTTGAAATTAAAAATAATAATTCTTACAACTAAGGCCTTAAGCCATTAAATGCTTAGTCTCTTAAATTTTTTTCTCTAATCCGACTATTTATTTACAATGAAATTCTTACAACTCTTCCCAGAGGATAACTACCCTTTTTCCCAAACCCTAGGGGTGTTATCTGGTCATGACAAAAATCCTGAGGTGAAGCCTTTGATAGTACCCCCTTCCCATGTGCATGAGTTTTTTGCTTGCGATCCCCGATTTTGTCATTGTCTAGCTAGGTCCCTCATCTAAGTCCTCAATCATCCTTGCAAATCCTACAAACATCAGAATCTGGTAAGTTCAAACGAACTTAGTGAGTTCCGTTACTGCCCATTAATAACCCTATCACACAAGGGTAAAGAATGTAAAATAAACTAAATATAAATTTACTCCCTGTTAACTCATGGCAAGTTTTCCTTTTCAGAGTGGCAGACTCCACCCAATCCTTTAAGCTTCTCGAATTTCTATAAGGCCTTCCTCTGGTTGGAATCTTCACTCGATTGTAATCCAAACACCTCGCCAAATCTGTTAGTCCTATCTTTACTTCTCATCTTTCCTTCCTTTTGCACACCTCGTACACAGGGTATTCATTGTCCTCTATCTATTTGGTTGTAAACTCGTCTACCATATTGTACATTGGTAGTAGCGCTCTTCTGTCTTTCGCCCAAGGGTCCTTAGGTCGTACCTTTCTTGATGGACTTTCATGGTCGAACCAGTCTTTGGTGGACTCCTTCTTTCCATACCATAGTCCTAGAGGACTTATTACCGTCCCATTAAATGGGTTTGCTCATATTGGTCCTTGCCATCCTGACGAACTATTTCGATTTCCCCTATACTAGGTCACATGTGGTTGGATTACTTTTCTCGTAATCCGCCTTAGGCACAAGACTAACTTGGGACCTCACCTATCTGATGTGATAAACAACTGACTTACTGTCCTAGCAGGCCATCGCTCATAAGTTTGCTTGAGTCTGCTTCTCCTCTTACATCTTCATAATGAGTCCAGTTCTAGTGTGACCTATCTTTCTCTATTTCTTGTTGGGTCTTCACCCATGCCTTGTTGACTTTCACATATCCTTTTACCGCTTTTATCACCTTTGGCAGATTCCTCCAGATCTGCTTGCCACCATTTACACTTTCTTTTAACTCTTCTCGCACCCGCGTGGTTTCTCATACTTGACGCACTGGCCTATACCTCTCACTTGAGGTTCTAGCATACTTTTTGCATTTGTTACATGGTAGAATCTATCAGATGCCGTAGCCGAGTTATGGTCTTACACCCTTCTTACCTCGTTTCTCTCACCCAGCAAATTACCTAGTGTTTACTTTCTTGGCAAACTTTATTTTTTCTATGTTTACTGTCCCAACGAACTATCTCTGTTCTGTGTTTATTGTCCCAGTGGGTTATCTTTGTAGACTTAATGGAGTCTTTCATCCATGGTATTACACCAATTCACCATTCTGGTGCACTATCTTATGATGCCATTGAGTCTTGCATCCACGGTCTTACTCATTATACTTGGCTACCATAACATTTTTCATCTATAGTATTACAACGTATATCTTATACCTTATATCATGTCGCCATGATGTCTTTCATCCATGGTCTTAAACCATATACCCTTTTACCTTGTACCATGACACCATGACATCTTTCATCCATAGTCTTACGCTACGTACCTCATACCTGACTGCCATAGCATCTTTCATCTATGGTTTTACAGCATATACCATCGTCACGGTGTCGTCCCGAAGGACCGATTGATACCGTAGTCGTGGTAAATACCATTCCATGATTTTTATATCTTTAATCCTCACTCCACTACCTCATTTACACCACCTAAACTTGATACTTAAACACTCTATTTTTCCCTCTGCAAGGCCGAGAACTTTCCTAAGGCGGTATCTAATAAGGTTGCTCTCTATTCCCTCCAAACTTCATCTATTTCCTTGAGGTTTTCCCTAAGTCATGCAATGCATGCTCATATCATATTTCATGTTTATGCAAACATGACATAGCTAGACAACATAAATCATAACAATAGATTTGGAGTTTGGAACTCACCTGAAGCTTTATCGTTTCCCATAGCTTAGCTCCCTCGAATGCCAGAGCTTCCATTCTCGTGGCAGCTAAGCATTACAACCAAAAATCATGGATTAACTTAATATTATCAGCCTAACCTCTTTTTTCTAGAAACATGTAGTACCCTTAAAATGGTTCTGAAGTCTATAACTTCATTTCCTTAAATTTTATGTACACAAAAGGGATAAAAACCTTACCAACTTGCTGCTTTCCTTACTTTTCTACCTCCATCTTTATGAAGTCTGCTCCATGTAGAACTTTCCATGACTAATCCTTCTTCAAGCTATTGAATAAGATGAAGAACGGGAGAAAATGAAACAGGTTTGCGAAGGAAATCATCCCTAGAAAGCCATTTCCTAACTATTGATAGCCCTTCCTGCGCTATCACAAACCTTATTATAACCGTCCATAACTAATTATTATGTCTCCCACTAAGGAATTGACTGGTTCCATTCTAATCAAACTATATTGGTTCTCAACCATGTCCAATTCATCTTCTAGTTTTTCGTTTCTTTTAATAGAGGCTGCCAACTTACGGTTTTTTTAATTTAGTCCCTTAATCATTTGAAATTCTAGGTTTATTGGAAACCAAGTGTTACAAAATGAGATTAAATAGTCAAGGAAGTAATTCCATCAACCTTGTGGGTCAAGGAGTTGGAAAATGAATTAAGGAAAAAACCAACAAGTCTAAGAAAAAGAAAACACACCTTTCAATATCTCCAATTACAAGAAAAAGGAACGAATGGTAGATAAGTGTCACTTCTGTAAAAAAGTAGGGCATTATCAGAAAGATAGCAAAAAATGCAGAGCTTGGTTCAAAAAGAAAAATAAATTTTATATTTTTGTATGTTTTGAATCAAACTTAATGCATGTTCCTAATAATACTAGGTGATTTGATTTTGGTGCTACTATACATGAATCCAATATGGTGTAGACATTCTTTTTGATCCAAACCACAAACCCAACTAAAGATTTTCTATCATTATATCATATGATGGTTTCAATGAAGGAATATGGACTGATCATCTGGTCTTAGATACTAGTTATCACTTAGACCTATTTCAAACTCTTTATGTACCTTTAGTTTCTAGGAACCTTATATCAATTTTAGAACTTGATGTTTCTGGGTTTAATGTTAAGGTTGGATATAATTATTTCAATTTATTTAAGAATAATATTGTTTTAGGTTTTGGAAACCTTATTAATGGTTATATAAATTGAAACTTGATAATGTTTTTTTTTTTTGCATAATCTTTACTTATTGATTGTAGCAATGTTGGAACTAAGTGTAGTATACTAAATGAAAATTTTGCTTACTTGTGGCATAAACGTTTGGGTCATGTATCTAAAGAAAGGCTAGAAAGATTAGTAAAGAATGAGATTATACTGAATCTAGATTTTATCGATCTTGGTGCATGTGTGGATTACATTAAGGAAAAGCAAAATAAATATATTAAGAAAGGCGCCATAAGAAGTACCTAGCTTCTTGAGATAATACACACTGATATATATAAACCTCTTGATTTTCCATCTTTTAATAGATAAGAGTATTTTATCACCTTTATTGGTGATTTTTCACATTATTGTTATATGTATTTACTTGATAAAAAATCTCAATCAGTATTCCCTTGATGTATATATGAACGAGGTTGAAAGGTAGTTAGATAGAAATGTGAAAATAGTAAGATCTGATAGATGTGATGAATTTTATGAAAAATTTATTGAACCAAGACAATGTCTAGGTTTATTTGCAAAATTCCTACAATGTCGTGGCATATGTGCATAGTATACTATGGCAGACACACCTTAACAAAATGGTGTGGCAAAAAGGTGTGACCGAACTTTATTAGATATTGTTAGAAGGATGATGAGTAACTCCTTATCCCCTATTTCATTGTGGATGCATGAACTCAAAATCGTTGTATACCTAGTAAATAGAGTTCCTAGTAAGATAGTTCCAAAAATACCTTTTTAGTTGGGGATTCGAAGGAAGCCTAGCCTAAGACACCTACATGTTTGGGGTTACCAAGCGGAAGCAATAATATATAATCCACATTAAAGAAAATTAGATTCACATACAATAAGTGTATACTTTATTGATTATCCACAAAAATCTAAAGGATATAAGTTTTACTTACCAAATTATAGTTTGAGAATCGTAGAAACTAGTAATGTTAGATTCCTTGAGAATGGTGAAGTTAGTGGGAGTGCTTCAAAACAAGTTGTGGATATAAAAGAAATTAGAGCAGAATTTACAACACCTATAAATGTTCCTCTATCCACAAATATCACAAATGTTGTTCCATCAATTAATGAATACCCTAATAATGTTGTACGGCATTTAAATGATGAAAACCATAGAAGAAACTAACTCATAGAGGTCTAATGAAAATAAACCACAAATACTGCCATTAAGAAGATCTCATAGAGAGAGAAAATCAACCATTCTTGATGATTATGTGGTTTATAGAGTTAGATTTTGATATTGGAATAAGTAAAGATCTAATTTTGTGTTCACAAGCCATAAATAATGACGAGTCTGAGAAATGGCTAAATACTATGAAAGATAAGATGAAATAAATTTGTGGAACAAAATAAAGTCTTGGACATTATCTAATTTCCAAAGGGTTTTTAAAAATTTGGATGTAAATAGGTTTTAAAACCAAACATGACTCAAATGACAATATCAAATGGTATAAAAATAGACTTGTTGCAAAGATTACACTCAGTAGGATGGTGTTGATTATAAGAAGGCTTTCTCACCAGCCTATAAGAAATAGGTCTTAAGCATTGTTATGACATTTTTGGCTTATTTTGATTTAGAGTTACACTAAATGGACGTGGAAAGAAAACATTTCTAAATGGAGATCTTGAGGAAGAATTTTATATGAACCAACCTGAAGGTTTTTCAGTTGAAGGAAAATATCATATGGTGTGTAAACTTAAGAAGTCAATATAGTGACTTAAAGAAAACTTCACGACAGTGGTACACCAAGTTTATGATACCATAAAGTCTTTTGGTTATTAAGAAAACATTGTTGATCGATGTATATATCAAAAAATCAGTTAGAGAAAGTTTATTTTCTTAGTTATACATGTTGGCATTATTTTACTTGCTGCAAATGATTATAGTATATAAGTTTTTCTCTCAAATAAATTTGAAATGAAAGATAGGAGTGAGGCATCCTGTGTGATAGAAGTTGAAATATTTCATGATAGATCACAATGATTGTTTCAGAAAAACTATATCAAAAGAGTTTTAGAAAGATATAATATGCGTAATTGTTCAGCAGGAATTGTTTCTAAACAAAAAGTATGCATTTAATCTTATACAATGTCGAAAAAATTATGTAGAATGGTAAAAGAATAGAATCAATGACTTATGGTTTTGTTGTGGGCAATTTGAATAAATAATTACATGCTCATCTGTAGAAGATTCAGTTGGTTGAAAGTGATTGAATATTTGAATTCAAACTTATTGGATATCTTGGCACTAGATAATCCACCTTTGGTTATTTATTTGTACTTGTTGAAGGAGCCATATAAGGGAAATGTGCTAGATAGTCCATCATTGGATCATCTACAATTGAAGAAGAGTTTGTGGCATGTTTTAAGGTGTCTATTTATGCATTATGTTAGAAATTTATTTCAGGACTTGGGACCAAGCTACAAAAAATTTGTTGTGATAATTCCGTAGTAGTGTTTTCTCAAAGAATGAAAAATATTCCAAAGATGAAAAATATATGAAATCAAAGTATTTATCATTAAAGAGAAAATTTTAAAATAAAGAGTGTCTAAAGCACATTTGGACTGATCTCGTAATTGCAGACCCGTTAACTAAAGGCTTACATCTAAAGACATTTAAAGAAAATGTATATAGAATGGGTCTTAGTTGTATTGGTAAATGATATTTTAAGGTAATTTGACACTTTAAGCTTAATTATTGTGCTTTTGATATAAAATTTACATATTTCCTATTTTTTTATGATCTTGTGCACATAGTTTGCTTAAAACTATTTAAAACAAGAAAATCTTTATAAGATACTATTGTGATCATGATATGATATGTATGTTACTTAAATCGTATTACCTTGAGTTGTAATGTTGTAGTATACGAAAGGAAGTATGTGACTTAAACCATATACAACCACCATAACTAGCATTTGCCATTTATATATGGTAATAATGATGAATGATATATTTTATTAGGCTTGCTCAACGGTTGTTCTATTAAAGATTATGTTTTATCGCACTGGGCCAACCGGGAGAATGTAAGATTTTAACCCAATTTTGTGGCCCAATTTAAAGGGATTAAGTGTTTTACTTTAATAGAAGTAAAATCTTATTCGTACATTCAACTACTTGATGGATGTACCGGATTAATAGTTGATCATTATAAATTGATCATCTTTCTATTAAGGTTGCACAACAAAAAACACATTAAAAATTGATAGAAAGTTTATAGTCTCCATCGCTTAGGGTTTGTGTAACATTAAGCGAAAAGGTCAAGAGAGAAATTGATTTATCATGGTGTTATTTTTCATCAAAGCAAATAACCAAATCCAATTCCACATCAAGTAATTCTTACTTGTGAAAATCATATTATTTTAAAGATCCTGAAATCATTGTATTAGGCTATCGAGACCTAGAAAAAAACAAAACCTTCTTGACAAAACATCCGTTCTAAGCTATCGAATTAAAAAAAAGATTCACGAATTGTAACATCCATACCTGACCAGACTGCCAAGTCTGAGCTATGGGATGCCACATACGTTGCCAGAGCAACTACGATTCCATTTAACCTTTTGTACATGCAACTAAATACATTACGCAATCTCAATATGTTTTTCAATCATATTTGTGCCTTACACGAACTTACGAAAGTTCTTTTGCTAACCTGAGGTTGAATTAGGATTTAATTGTAAAGTTTCAAAATATTAGGTTGACGTCGTGACTTCTGGGGTTTCAGGTCATGACGTGAAGGGTCCGACGCTACGATATGACCGTTTGTTTCCCAAATGGTCCAAATGGTACCAAATTGCAACACCTATGTAATCAATTTAATATCTCAAATATGATATTTCAGCAAAGTTTTCAATTCCATAAGCTCATTTCTAGCCTTTAAAACCATATAAACACATACATTATATAAATTACCATTTCTAGTTTGATGCTAAATCATTTCATCCAACCTATTATCACATTTGCATTTCAAGTCCATTTCAACTCCAACATTCTCAAATCACAACATATGCAACACCATTTGGTCATATTCACTAACCATTACCAACTTTAAATAACAACATGATCACACTATATAAAAATCGACTTTGTATCGACCCAAAAGTCAGTGGTATCAAAAAATGTGATTTTGAGACCCCGTTTCCATAAACCAAGCCTATAAATATTTCTATTAAATATTTATGAAATTATTATATAGGTGAATTAAATTTTGGACAAGTAATTTAACCAAATTAGTGAGTAATTAAGGTAAAATGACTAAATTGTAAAAGTTTACAACTATGGATTTATAATTGGCCAAAGGTTTATGGACTTATATAGAAATTAAACCAATTTCTAAAATAGAAAATATACCATTTTAGTAATATAATGGATGATTAGATGTGGATTTTGTTTATAATTTATATTAACTTATAATTAAAAATAAAATTTGTATCATTTATAAAATAAATAAATATGAAATCATGGAAAAAAAAGAAAAAAAAACATTTCTCTTTTCTTCCTCAAGCAGTCGAAACCTCTATTATTAAGGAGAAAAGAATCGAAATTAAGGCTTTTTACTTTCAACAATAATTTGGTTTGTTCAATTTAGTCATTTTCTTGTAATTTTATGTTTTTGAGATCATGAGAGCTTAAGCTAGCTAGCCCATGTATCAATTTGTAAAATTTTTGAAGTTTTGAAAGTTTCATTTATTTAGAATTGAAAGTTTTAGGTGTTAAATTGATAGATTCAAAGCTTATATTTGAAAAAGGATTAAATTATGAAGCTAATCGATAGTTTCAGATATTAAGAACTTGGCTATAGAAATAAGAAATAGGAGGTCCCTAATGGAAAATAGTGAAATCAGAGTATAAATTGGAGTTTTAATTTGAAAGTTATGTTAGTCTCGATTTTAGGGACTAAATTGAATGAATTGATAATTTTGTATAAATTGATAATTGAGATGTGAATTGGTTGGTTATTGATAATTTTGTATACTTATGTTAATTCGTAGCTAATGTCGACCTAGGTTCCTCAAAAGGGAAATGAAAAGTTAAAGTTGTCGACGAATAGCGCAAAATTTTCGATTTGTAGTTTTATGATTCAGGAATCTTTGAATTGTTGCATGTTTATACCATTTTTTATTTCATGGAATTAGAGATAAGTTTAGTGGCCTCTTTAGTTGAATTGATGAGAATTGGATTTGAATCTTGAACTAGGGAGTGAATTGAATAAATTAAAATTTTTTGTCTTGCTTGGAATATGCAATTAGTATGGAATTGAATTAAAACATGTTATAATATGCATGGAATGATAAATTGATGATGAACTTAGCATGTTAATTTATCAATTGAGATGAATAATGAAATTGGTATTTGTTACCTTATTAGTTGTTCGGACTTTGTCGGATATAGTTGGCATGCCATAGGGTCAAAGTACTGAGTAAAACCATCGTTATTGGGCAATCCGGGGTGGTAGATAATGTGCATTGAGTCATCATTGCTGGGCAATCTGAGGTGACAGATTGATCAAGTTGAGAAATCATTACCGGGCAATTCGGTATGGTATTAGACATCGTTATAGCGCCATCGTTGCCGGGCAACCCGGGGTGACAGATCCGTGTATCCTTACTGAGTTTGTGTCTAGTTAATAGGGTTAAAATGCAATAATTGGATAAATGTTAATGAAATGAAAAATTATAGAAATATGAAACATGATACTATTTAGTTTGAGTTGAAAACGAGCCTTGAGGGCCGAATATGTATAAAAGAGCTACTAGGCTCGGTAATGGCTGAAATATTAATATAAAATGGAGTATATCAATCTAAATGATGATATTGAGTACTGAAATTTCATTGTTGTAATAGATAGCAAATTGAGTGGAATTGGTTGAATATAAGTGAATGTTAAGCAATAGGCCAAATTTGCATATTCATGTATATGATGTATTCCATGTTGACTTGTCATTAGATATATATATGTATATATATACTTGTATGGAATTAGTAGTGGTGGTATGGAATTAGACATGTTAGATGCATGTTTGATTTTGAAATGATTTAATTTATATTAGTTGACATTTATTCTTATTAATTTGAATCTTAGGATTACCACTGAACAATTTGCTCAGAGTATGGTTTTTTTTTTGTGCCCAGGTTAGTTGATTTTCGAGCAAACTGCTAGTAGAGTTTAGCATCCAGAGAACAATTCTCGACTTAGTAATGTGTGTATATCCCGTTTTGGTTTAAGTTAGCGTGTACCTAGTTGAGTCATGTTTTTTGATTGCTTTAAAGTTCTTGAAACTTTTGGGATTTGGTATTTTATGTTATGTACATATGCTTGTTTAGATGACTATAATGTCCTATGAAATTTTGCCTATATGTTCTTACTATAAATGGATGTAATGTTAATGGCCATTGGAAAAATTTAATGGTAATGTGTGAAACTAAAATGAATTGGATAGAGAGATAGTCCAATTTATGCTTAGGTACATTTTGATTAAAATATGAAAGTGCATAGTTGAATCTAGTAGATGGTATACATTGATTACCTATGAATTAGTAAGGTTTGAAGTATTTATTTGAAAAGGTTGAATGATTGAGGGTGATGAATAAATGTATGTCTATGTATACTTCATGACCTTGGATTTGGCATATGCTTATGTAAATGATAGGGAAGGTTGGTACGCTTGATGAATGATTGGAATGGTGTGTGTGTTGATTGTATTTTGGGGCAAATTGTGGTATAATTTGAGTTTAGTTTGAAATGAAATATGTACCAATTGCATATTTTGGAAATTTTCTATGAAGCATCAATACTTTGAGTAGGCTATCGGTACTTAACATTTTTCAAGCCATTTTTCAACAAACAAAATCCAAAAATAATATCAATACCGGACTCAAGTATCGATACTTTATATTATAGTATCGATACTTTATAAGGGTATCAATATGATTGTTATTTTGTTAATTTTTGGCAAAACATCGAACCTTAAATTTGTATCGATACCGAGATATCGGTATCGGTGCTTAGATGTGAGCATCGATATTATGAGCCTAGTATTGATTCATTTTCATATAAATTGATTTTAGAACATCGAAACTAAAAATGGTATTGGTACCTATCAAGGGTATCGATACCAGTTCTGAAACTTTAAAAAAATTACAATTTGATCCTATTTCATGTTCAGATTTGTAATCGAGCATTCGTAAGCTCAATTCGGTCTCGAAAAAGTTTTTTTAGTTTATGATGATTGTATTATGAAATGTTTGAGTGCTTAAATGATTTAAATAAAATTTTTTTGATGGTAGTTACTCCGGTAATGAATGTGACATTCTGTTACTCGGTATTGGGGTGTTATAGACTCAAAACCTAGGTACACCTCATATGTTAAAAAAGAAAGGGATTATACAAAAATTCTTGAGTCAAGGTCTTCTGATTGGATGTTGAATTATGCTTTAGGACTTCAGAATCTACTATAAACTACACATGGAATAAACAAACCGTACGTTGAGCAATAAAGCTCAGTGGTACTTTCATGATTCAAGCCAATAATATGGTAGTATTAACCATATGAACACATGTAGTACATGTAATAGCTCGTTTTCAATGAAATCGAAACAATGATTTCGGGACCACAAATCCAAGTCTGATAATAAAAAATATTTTAATATTATTTTATGGTCTGAATTATGATAGAAATATTGCATGAAAATTTTGTTAGGAAAATTTTACCGATTACATGTTTAATTGATAAAGGACCAAATTGCATAAAATGCAAAAGTTGAGTTCTAGTAGCTATAAGTATCAAATAGCTATGAAATTCAAAATTGGAGGTCCTTATATGGAAATAGACCATTAAGAGGAGTTAGAAGATAAGTATGATGATTCATCCATGGAAAATTAAGAAAAGAAAAAGATAAAATTGGAAAAAGAAAAAATAAAGATGATAAATAATAAAATAAAACAAAAATATCATCATTTATCATCTTTCCTAAAATCAAAAGACATGGAAACCCTAGTTTGAAGCTTGAAGATAAGCAAGCATACTTTGGCTCAATTAGGTGAGTATTCAAGTCCCGTTTTTTGTAATTTTTATGTTTCCGAGATCGTAATAACTTAATTTATCTATCTCAGGGATTAATTTGCAAAGTTATCAAAGTACTAGGGTTTTTCCATGGATGAATATAGTTAAATTATGAAGTTTTATGGTAGAAAATGAAAGGTTGTTGATAGATAAAAAAACTTTTGTAAAGGGAATTTTGATGAAATTATGAGTTAGGGACTAAATTGAAAAGTTACAAAATTCATGGAAAAATTTTGATTTTATGAAATATATGGACTGCTATTGTGACATGTAAAAATTGGCTAGGCTTGGAATAAGGAGTAAATTGTATAAATTTCATTTTTCGAGCCTAGAGATGAAATTATAATTAAATAAAAAGATTAGGGCAAAATGATTATTTTGCCTAAGATGTGAATTGAATTGAATGAATATGAATTGTATTAAATTGAGTTAAATTTACTCGTATAGATCCGGATAGACAAAATACGAAATTAGATCGAGGAAAAGAGAAAAGTGTCGGATTTGTAGACAACAAATCAACGAACACTTGTCAGGGTAAATTTATGTAACTAAATTGTATATTTAGATGTTTAAATTGAGTAATATGTATTTGAAATATATAATTGCCATGTGTAAGTACTGATCACATATGCGATAAATATCTGACAAGTACCAAGTCTCATTTGAATAAATAAAATTCGATGGATATAGGTTTCCCGAATTGGTTGTGGTCCTGAATATGTTGCGGACACACCACAGGTCGAAAGAGTGTCCCGTTATTAGCTCTCATGAGAATCCCGATATATAGCCCTCTCGAGCTTCCCGTTATATGGTTCCTGCGTGCTTCCCGTTAATAGCTCTTCGGAGCATCTCAATTGGTCGTGATCTTACATGTGTTGCGGACACACCACAACTCTTATGAGCGTCCCGTTATATGGCTCTTCGGAGCTTCCCGATTAAAGGCTCTTTGTGAGCTTCCTGATTAATGGCTCTCCAGAGCTTCCCTATATGGCTCGCTTGAACTTCTCGATATATGTCTATCCGGAGCTTCCTGAATATGGCTCTTATGAGCTTCCCGTTATATGGCTCACATGAACTTTCTGTTATATGACTCGAGAGAGGGCTTCTCGATTATGTGCTCTAATGAGCACTCCTGAATATGAATTGACGGATTACAGATTCGTATACTTCGTGTGTACTACCCGTATGTACATCAATATTTCATATGGTTTAACGGGTAAAGTTTTGATATAAGTTAAGATAAGTTTTGGATGAAATATTATCTGTGTTTACTGAAAATACACGGAAATTGTTACATGATGAGCTCATACATGTTTCTTGATATTCGTGCGAATTACATGACTAACATGCTTGATGAGGATATGTGTTTAGGCAAATGGCCAAATTGGCTTGAGCATGTTTATTTTCGTATCTTTAATGTAAATTAAATGGTAAGTTAATTTCCTGTTATACCAACTTACTAAGCATTAAATGCTTACTCTGTTTTATTTTCTCTGTTTTATAGTACTTCGGAAGCTCGTTGGGTTGGAAACTTGGCGAAGATATCTCACACTATCCATCAGCTCATTTCAGTATAAATAGTAAATTAAATTTTAGGTTATAATGACATGTATTGGCCAAAAGTGGTCAAGAATGACATGTAAGTGTTTGGTTGAAATTAGCCATTGGAAAGGCTTGTAATTGGTATGTTTTGATATGTAAAAAGTGGCCTTAATATGTTGATGTGTTTTTGAAATGGATAAATGATGGAAATCATTTAGGCATGTTGAGGATGGGTTTGAGATAATTTAAATTTGGTAAAATATGCCTATATGTATGTATGGTTGCTTTGGTAAGTTTGGATAATTGAACATACAAGTTGATATGTCATGTATAAGACTTAGTTTTGGCTTGATTTGAATGTATTATATTGGCTTGTGAAAGTGTTTAAGAGTTAATGTAGGTGGAAGACAAGTTTGGGTGAGAAATATGGCCAAGAAATGGCCTTATTTTGTCCACACAGGCAGAGACATGGACGTGTGTCTCAGCTGTGTGTGACACATGGCCTAGCACATGGGCATGTGTTTTGGCCGTGTGTCCCCTGCATCTTTAAATTTTCAAAACAGAATGCTTAGAATTTATCACACAGCTTGGCACACGGGTGTGTGGCTTGGCCGTGTGACCCTTGCACCTATACATGGCCTAGCACACGGGCGTGTGACCCAAGTCAGAGAGTTACATGGGAACTAACACGGGTGGGACACGGTCATGTACCCTATTTCTAATGCCCACACGACCTGAGACATGGGCGAGTCTCTTGGCTTGTGTGAGCCATACGACCTGACCACATGGGTGTGTGTCTTCTGCACCTAAGAAAAATTTTGAAATTTCGCGAAAAATTCTCTTAGTACCCGATTTAGTCCTGAATTGTTTCTAATGCATATTTTGGGCCTCGAGGGATAATTTAAGGGACAATATGATTCATTGTGAATGATTTCTGATATGAATGTTAAATGTTATGAAATGTTTGTATTTGATCTGTAAATTCTGGTAATGCTCCATAACCCTGTTTCGGTGACGGATACAGGTTAGGGGTGTTACAATACATTAGAGGTGTCCAACCCGGCCTGGCCCAGAAAAAAATTTCAGCCCGCGACCTAGGCCCAGGCCCTGCCTGGCCCGAAATATGGGCCTGAAATTTTGTCCAGGCTCGGCCCGAGAAAAATTCCTAAGCCCCAGCCTGGCCCAGCCCATTTTTTTAATAAACACCAAAAAGTTATTTTAAAAATAAAAAAATAAAAAAAGTATTTTAAAAATATTTTAAAATAAAAAATAAAAAATAAATATTTATTATATTCCAGGCAAAAAAAGTGGTGCCCGAGGCTCGGCTCGTTTTCTAAACGGGCCTCGTTTTTTTGCCCAAACCTATATTTCGGGCTTATATATTTACCCAAACCCTCCCATATTTCGGGCGGGCCGTCAGGCCGGCCCGGCCCATGGACACCTCTACAATACATGTTCTATAACCAACCAATTCAATTGCTATACATATATCAGTACTGGCATAATGCACCATTTTATTTAAATTAGTTTATGTACACGTATCAATTCATACAATATTCATGCCAAATACCAAGTAAGTGCATGATTCCATTTAGCCATGTTTATACACATATACATAATCAATTCAAGTTTTACATTCAATCAATTTATATACCATTTAAACCAAGTACCATAATTTATGCAAAGTTCTCATTTAATCAAGTTTATATACACATACT
Organism: Gossypium raimondii; assembly: GCF_025698545.1. Classification (NCBI taxonomy): domain Eukaryota; kingdom Viridiplantae; phylum Streptophyta; class Magnoliopsida; order Malvales; family Malvaceae; genus Gossypium; species Gossypium raimondii. The sequence goes on from NC_068568.1 coordinate 10,452,384, forward strand.
CATACATTACTATAACAGAACATCTCTATCTCATTTCTTTTCATTCTACCTATCCATTCTTTTATTCACGCTTTCTCGAATCAAGATAGCTTATATGAGCATAAACTACACCACACCAAAGCACCGAAATGCCAAGCACGTAGGCATCAAATGCATATACATATGCAAATACATCCCTCCACCACACAAAGGTCTCTAAAGAGGCAATAAATACTTGATGATCCATAAGAAATTCTAGATCCCGTATGACATATCATAATCTCCACATCATTGACAAACTCGTACAGAAACACGCATATGACCCTATTGGCATGCCAATGTATCCTAGCCTTTCTACTAAGTTTACATGGGCATTAACCATTCATATATCATAACCCCATTTCATTTAATTATCAATCCATATGAGATACTATCATCAAATTCATATTATCACATATTCAACACATTATTCCATACCATTTCTATCATTATTTCATAATATAAGATATTTATCATTTTATATCATTCTTATTTCTATTTTATTAATTTCAGTCCAGTTCTCAATATTCAGTATCAACAATCACAAATCAAGTCATGAGACATTTAAACATCTTACCTCACTATCTAGTAAGCTACAATCATGTATATATATATATATATATTGTACTTGAATAATGAAAATACAAACCGAAATTGCGGTTACTCGTTTACGACTCTCGTTTTTCCTTTCCCTCATGATGGCCCAGCGTCATCTTTTGCTACGATTGATAATTCAATAAATAAAAATATATCATATTTCATTCAATCCACATTCGAATATAAAGCCACAAATATTTTTCATTTTATTCAATTTTGTCCCTATACTCGGGATATGTGTATATTCCGATATTTAGCGTTGGATCAAAATATGAATTCACACTGTCTCATTAGGGACCTTATAATTTCTATTCATCGCATAATTTCATGATAGGTTTTTAATTTATTCAATTTGGTCCCTAATGTTACAAAGTTAACTAACAAGCTTATTTAGCTTTACAATTTAGTCCTTATTATGATATAAGCTTTATATCTATCAAATTCAAGTCTAATTCATAATTTCTCAACAATGGAAACTTGCTAAAAACTTAACAATTGAAAAATTGATACATGGGCTATCTAAATCAAGTTCCCTTGATCATAAATCTATAGAAATTACATCAAATTAGCTTTGTTACCTTAAATACTTGGATGGTAGAATGCAAGGTTTAACAATGGTGATTTTCTTTCTTTTTCTCTAAGGATGGTTGAAGATGATGGGAATAAGTTTTTCTTTCTTTCCATTTGATTTAGTTTATATATGTACCTTAATTAACTTAACTTGGTTTAATCAGTTAACTTAAGTATTATTATAGTTTAATTAATTATTAATTAAACTTCTTTGGAGTCTACCATCTTCATCCACTATTTACTATTGAAAATTGGTTAATTAACCATTTTGATCCTTTGACTAATTTCTATCTTCACAAGCATTTTCTTAATTAATACTCAATAGTGATTGGATTTTTACAATTTAGTCCCTGAGCTTTAATTAACTACTTTTTTGGCTAAGTTATTTAATCGATCTTTATTATAATTTCATAGTAACTCCATAAATATTCCTATTTTTATATTTACGGACTCGTTTTACAAAAATGAGGTTTCAAAATCGCGTTTTCCAACGCCACTGAAATTCGAGTTGTTACACTAATACTAAAGAACAAAAAAGAATTAAAACACAAATAAGTCTCACGAATTTATTAAATCAAACTTCAATATAATCTTTGACTAAAAAAGAAGGTTAGAAACCCATAAAGAAACAAAATAAAAATAAGAATGCCTATGCGTAAGTCTCCCCAAATATTAACCTAATAATATCTATTTATAGGGAAAAAATAACAGAATGCAAAAAATACAAAAGTGCCCTTAATTAAATAAAACAAAAACTTTCTAGGTTTCTTGACAATTTGTGCTTCAAACTTCCAGGCCATTTTCACACATCTTCCTGCCACTTTTTGGGATCAATTGTGTAATAATTTGGTTAAATAATTCAATTCCCTTTGAATCCTTATATTATGGGCCCAAAACGGAGGTCTGTAGCTCAAGTTATAGCCAAATTACTAAAGCTTCACTATGTTAAAAGTCCAAACCGCAAAAACTTGCTAAAAATAAGCTTTAAGGTCTTTTTTCTCCAGTTATTCCCTAAATCAATAATAAATAAAATTACGCACTTTCACATTGTTTGTGCAATATTAGAGTTTTGATTTGTACACTACAAATCTATCAATTAGTGACGAATAATTGAGAACATAAATATCATATCTCAAGGGAGAGAAATATCATAATTAAATGAGAAATTACGCACTTATCATCTTGTTTATGTAATATTAGTGATTTGATTTGTACACTACAAATCTATCAATTAGTGACGAATTTTCCATGTAACACTTAAAATAACGTCATAGAATATATTGTGAATGCGACAAAAATGATTAATTGTCATGTTCGATGGTTGATGGTATATCTTGTATGACAATTTCTAGAAACGTCATAGGTTTTTGTCACTTTTGGTGGGAAATGTTTTAATGATAGTCTAAAAAAATTGTGACGATTTTTCATTATCACAAATGTAAATTCCATTGAGTGACGAATTATAGTTACGTTTTGATACTTTTGATCTTTATGTCACTATTATTAATAAGTTTTATTCATGCAAAATTCGATTTGTCGTATTTATAATACATAAAAGGTGACATATTATTTTAATCACAAAAATAGATTTAAGATGACAAACATAATAATTTTTTGCTCTTTATTTTTATTATATTTTATAACAATTTTAAGAAATGTCATGAGCATCATGAGATTATGTCACTTAATGTTTGGTTCAAAGAAATAGAAAAAAAAATATTTGAAAAATTTTTATTGCCATTTTGACTTTTTTTTTTAGTTTTTGATTAATTTGAAAATTTGTCAGTGATGAATTTTTAAATGTTTTGTTTTATGAATAATTTTTTTGGTAAATAAAGCAAACTAATCCATTACATCAAAGCCATGTTGTTCTGGCTATCTTCGGCCAAGCCATCATGAACAAGAGACAAGACATGACCGGATGGTTGCAGGAAACTATAGAAACCTTTCTCCCAACAAAGAACTTGCTTAGCCAATGCATCTGCTACTCTATTACCTTCCCTGTTAACGTGTTGAACCATAATTTCCAATTGTTTATGAATCAGTATTTTTGCATCTCGAGCCACTGCAAACTGAGGGATATCAGACATAGGTTTCTTTATTAGTTGAATGACCTCCAAGCTGTCCATTTCAAGAGTCACGTTTCTTGCTCCCAGTCGCCAAGCTTGTTGTAGTCCGTCATAACCTCCCACAATTCCGCTTCAATGACCGAACATACACCAATATTGCATGCAAAACCTTATGAATAAATTTTTTAATCTCATGTGATTATCATAAATATACTTTATAAGTGACACTTTTGGTTTGTCATTACTATGAACAATTATAGTGACACACATTTATGTTACTAAATTTGTTTTGTTAATGAGAGTAAAATTATCACCTAAATGCTTAACTTTATATGAGATTATAAGTAGCATCATACTATTTTATATGAATATATAACTTTTTTTATTATCTATCATATATATTTATTAATTAGTGATAATATTTTTAAAATAGGATCGATGATTGAATTGATTAAACTATTAAACCTTTTTATCTATTGTTTTAATAACAAAAATGAAAAAGGACATCTAACATACCTACAGTCCGACTCATGGCGAAATGTATAACGAGCATAATGGATAACAAATTATGGCCCAATTCAAAAACCCTCCCCGAACAGATACCCCGTCAGTATACCTACAGTCCTGTTTGCTTTTGGTAGCTCGTGGGTTTTGCTTACTCAATTTGTTTTTTGGTTTTCTCGATTTTCTTTATTCTTTTTACAGAGTTAAAATTGGATGGAGGCAAAAGACTTCGACAAGCCACGATGCCTTCATTCAACCCATCCCACAAACTCTTGTTTCATGGAATTGGAGTTTCACTTCTCTTGAGCCCAAAGATATACAAAATTTTTAAAATAAAATAGTTAAGTTTATTTTTTTGGGTAGTTTATAACTTATTTTCTTGAAATTACTTTTTTTATTTGATGTTGAAATTTTGATTGAACCGATTTGATGCATTGGTAGATATGGACTTTTTTACTTTTTTTTTTCTTTATTTGCTTTCCTGATTTTCATTTTCTTTTTGGTTTAGAGGTTGAATCATTGATTTGCTTGTTAGAAACTGTAGGCATCCGAAATTGCATTTGTTTGTTGCAGTGTTATAATAGAGCTCGAGTAAACCAATTAAAAAAGATTATTCCTCTTTAGAATATTTGGTTTTATTGAGTGTTTTTGTGTGTCTTTTAGCTGGGTATAATTGTGTATTTATATGATATGGTTACTGTTCATAGATGTGATATAATAGGTAGGTTTCATGCATGTTGATACGTACTCTATTCCAGGTTTAATACGTGTGTCGAAACCACTTTTTGAAAACAAAAATTAGTAGTCGACTTAAAAACAAAAATGAGAATCGCCACCGATCATTTATTGGGGTGTGATCGGCTCACCTTAAAAACGATTTTGGTCTACGAAATTTGAGAAAATAGGTTCGGGAGTCGGTTACGCACAAGGAAGGGTTAGTACCCTTGTAACGCCCAAAATTGGTACCGAATTGATTGTTTAATGTCTTAGTGTCAAAAAATTGAAAATGTTTTAAAATACGACCCTTTTAACTTTGAATAAATTGAATTAAATAATAAGACACTCTTATTTTGAAGAAATAAAATGTCACACCCACTAAGTTAGGGCCCGACATTCTTGATCTTCAAAACTAAGTTTATCTTTTGATTTTTTTTTAAAACCTATGCATTTTGAGAAGTATATCTGATTATTTGGTTAAATGAAAAATCAAAACCCAGTAAGTTAGGGTTCAATTTCACAAAATTCCTAAATACCAAATATTACCTTTATTTTTATTTAGAAAAATCTCATCTCGAGAAAACAACATGTCATATCCAATGCGTTAGGACACAACGTATTGAATTCCCGAGAATGAGCTTTTTATTTATGTATTTTTGATTGAAGAATATTCTCGATTATTTAGATTCAACAAGGAAAATTGGAACCCAATACGTTAGGGCTTAATTCTATCGAAAAACCCAAATACCGAATAGTACGCTATCTTGGAAGTTTTTGAATAAATCAATTTCGATGCTTAAATGATATTAAACGTAATCTTTTGAACGAATAAAAACGATTGAATAATAATGTACAATGCAAGATGATGATTCATAAACTAAAAGCGTATACTAATGAATGTCAAACAATCAATAAATATAAATAAACAATACAATATAACAATAGTAAGAATCTCATATTATATGTTGGGTAAATATTAATATTAAAAGCTAAAGAATTAAAAGGAATATCAAGTAAATTAATACAAACAAGCTTAAAAATGAAAAAAAAAAGAATAACATGCAAGGGAGGAAATTGAAAATTATTAATATACAATAAATTACATGCATAAAATTATCATTAAAAATATATATACGAGTTTGAAATAGATTTAAAGGAAGATAAAAAGAATTACAATGTAAAATTATAGCATCACAATGAATTTTAAAGTAAATAAAAATATATATGTAATATACCAAATAATATACATACATTAATCTAAATAAGTAATATATATATATGAAATGAAAAGTTTAATAATAATATAAATAATAATATATATAATATTATAAAAGTTGAAATAAACAAAGTACATAATAAAGTAGGGTTTTAAAAGAAACAAATTATGTATATTATAAAAATATGTAAAATATATGTAATAATATGAAATCGATAATATATTTTATATATAATAAAAATAATTTAACACAAATTATATATATGTATAGAAAATATTATGTAAGAATATTAATGTATAAATCTTAAAGCAAAGAACTATATAAGTGAAGTTAAAAATGTATTATAAAATAAAATGTAAAAAAAATGTATAAATTATATTGAAACTACAACAAGAATGCATAAGATTGTACATGATAAATTTAAAATAATGTTAACGATACATTTAGAATAATACTATGTTATAATATTAAAATAATATTGTTAATAAATTTAAAATATACTAAATTTAAACATAAAATAAATGCTAGATGTAAAATTAAATATTTTAAAAAAAGAATGATGATCATTAAAAATAAAATAAAAATTGAATACATTAAATTAAATGAAAACGAGCTAAATTGCATTTAATTCAAAATTAAAAGAGAAAATAAAAATAAAATAACATTAAGGGCCACAAAGGAACGCGCAAATAACTTGGGGACTAAATGGGAAAATATCCCTTCCCTCAAAACGCAGCATCCTTGCACGGACCTAATTGAAATGAAGCACAGAATGAGCAGCCAAATTTAAAAGAAATAAAAGGATCAATTTAAAGGCTCTATAAAAGCGGAGGACTATTCGCGAAATTCCCCCTATGCTATAAAACACGCGGATCTGGAACCTAGTTTGGATCGGGTCGATGTGATCGGGTCGAGGCTGAATACGGCACCGCTTTGGAGCCATTAGAACGGGCTTCAAACGGTGCCGTTTCGTTGCACGCATAAAACCTAAAAAAACCAAGGCATTAAGCCATTTTAACAGATCTACAAACCCTAAGCAACTTTTCCTCTGTGCGCCACTCTACAAACCAGCGCTTGGAGGCCCCGATTCCTCGTCCGAATCCGATTATGACGGAGCGAACGAAGTCTCGGCTTTCAGGTAAATTTCTCTCCCTACTCTCTCTTTTTCTTTTATTCATACTATTAATGAACAAAGCAATAAAAAAAACAAAGAAAAGTGAAGAAAAATTAAAAAAAATCTTACAAAACTCTGTTTTCCTTTTTCTTTGAATATTTTTTTTTGTTTTTTGTATTCAATCTCTGTATGCGTCCACATTTACAGTGCTCAAATGGCCTTTTTATAACCGAAATCCGTAAAAATAAAAATAAAATCAATCGAAATATATTTTTAACAATTTTCATTTACTGCTATCCTATTTGCTGTGTTGCCTTTTCCTTGCTGTCATTTTTCCTTTAATTTCTTTGCTAGTTTGTTACGTCTGTTACAGGTGCAAGCTGGAGTGGAAGCCTGGTTCACATGGGAGGAACGCGCGTGGTGGTGGCGTAGCACTTGCGGAGGCTACATGGGGAAAACAGCGCTGGAAGCTGCTGCTGTCTAGGGTTTTATATTTTTCTTGCTTTTGGGCTTATGGGTTGCAATTTGGGTATTAGGTTTGAATTGGGTCTGTAATTAGTTCTTGGGCTGGGGTGTATTCGGTTTATGGGTTTATTTTATTGGACTGTTATTGGACATTTTATTATTATTGGATTATTATATTATTTTAATTTAATTTTAATAAGCCCAGGTAAAATTGGTTATTAGAACGTTTTTATATGATGTTGGTTCACCTATGTGATGGGGTGCGAACCCAGATCATGCGGTCCTATAGAAGGTTGTGAGTGCCTTACCTGTGAACTCATAGTGTCACGCGAACTTGAAGTGCAAACCGTGCAGAACTCGACTCAGACCCAATCTGGTTATGGGTTGGTAATAGTGAGTATCAACAATTTGTAGAAATTGTCACTTTATAACTTGAAGTCACTTTATAACTAGAAAAACCGTGTAGAAATTGTTGAAAAGAATAGTTTCAGAGGTAATCTCCCTAAAATTTCATCATTCTTTCCATTTTTTCTAGTTTTATTAGAACACCATGGCTAGGACTAGAGGAAGTGGTCGTGTTATTCAGAACATCCCTTCGTGGCACCATGAAGTGAGTACTCTGGTGGAGGCTAAGGCCTACGTTGGCATACGAAAGTGGAAGAAATAAATCGCGTTTTGACTGCTCGGGGAATTCAAATACCTAACTTCACTTACGACTTCTCAATCCCCAAAAAATTAAATCGGTCGAGCGAAACCAACGACGATAGTTTTTTACTTCCACTCCACGTGATAGAGGTAAGCTTCCATTTACCACTCCACCCATTCTTTTGCCATCTTCTCAATGAATACAGGATAGCTCCGGGGCAGTTATCTGGTTTTTTATGGTGGGTTGAAATGGCATACTTCATCGAATGCAGTCAGCGCGAAGAAATGCCATTGATCGCCATTTTTCAGAATTTGTATTAACTGAAGGCCTACAATCGACGGTGTTCGGTGAGTTTATTTTATTTCTCTCATCGCGAAGATGTGGAATCCATCATTACGAATTGGTCTTCGAACCTTTATCTAAACCATTGCAAGTACATACGAGTTAAGTACAAGATTAATAGTGGCTTTGACTTTCCAACTGAGTGGTCGAGACCTAGTAAGGATATGTGTCTAAGAAAGTGGGAAATTATGACAGAAGTAGGTTGCGGACAACATTATAGACTTTACGAAGGTTGTGTACTAGACTTGGAGGAAGTGCTAACTATGAAGAACGTGTTTTAGCACTGCTTCTTGAATCTAAGCCCCAACGGATGGAGACAAGTTAATGCTGATGATGGTGCGAACACTGTTGGATTACTAGCCGCATAGTTCACTTGGCCACATGGAGCTACTGATGAATTGGGGCTTATATTATTAGGGAGATGAGAGGAACCTAAAAAAAATATTTTTATAGCTTTTGTAAATTAAAGTGTAGTCCGTGGTCTTCGAAATCTTCAGGGAATGTAGAAAGTGGTGCAAACCCCCTTATGCTAACTGTTGGTGCTGATATTACACTTGTTGGTGATGTAAACATAGTTCGCAGTGTTGAAGAAAGTTCAGAAGAATCCACCAGCTTATCCAAAGATATCGACAAATACATGGATGTGCAATTTTCCATGCAAAATGTGCGAGATGGTCCCTTTGGTACTATTGTTAGGGAAGGGAGTGCGAGTAGTCAAAAGAGACAAAAGACTATTATGGGAACTACCAACATCATACTAAGTAGTGAAGATGAGGATAGTCTAATAGGGGAGCTACGTCTAAAGAAAAGGAAAGATCGTGCTAGAACATTTGATAACGTAGCCCCTATTACTACAGTTCCTACCATAGTTCCATCTCTTCCCAACTCTCCTGTTGATCCTCAACCACCACCAAGGCTAGCAAATGATGATGCCTTTGGTGTAATTGTTGATTATAGCCCTCCTAGTAGTTCCATGAAATTTACTACTTCTAGTGGTGAAACAGGAATATTATTTCCATGGTGCGAACCTCTCAACATGCAGAAGTTTCCCTACAGTTTTGGTGAGGCGAGTAGGCAATGAAAAAAATTCTATGTCTGAAGAGGCAAATGAACATACCTGTCCATTTAGATCATCCAACAGTACAAGAAAACCTTCTTTGAAAAAGTTTATACTTTCTCTCCAAGTGGTCTTAGCTGAAGCTGACATGGTCAATGTTGGCGCTCGCTAAGGGTACTGGTGAAGCAGAAATGAAAAAGACAGAGACTGAAAATGTTTATCAGTCTACAACGGAGGCTCTAAAAGGGGCTCGTAAATTACATGCAGTCTTAGATGAAGAGAACAAGAATTGGTAGAGCAGAATAGGAAACTACAAGAGCATCTCACCTTTGCTCAAAAAGATGTTGAAAAGTTACGTGGAGAAATCATAGGTGAGCAAGCCGATAAATGTGTTCTGAAAGCAACCATAAAAAGTATGGATAAACAACACAAAGCTACTATTGCTGATTTGGTGAAGAACCATGAAAAAGCTTTGGAGAAGTACAAGAGGAAAACTATGCAAAGCTTCCAAGACTACTTACCTGATTTAAAGTCTAACTACGTATTGCACGCTCAAGTAGTTGGCGATCCCTTCGATGCTCGTAAGGTAAATTTTGATGCTCTTATTGATTTCACTGGTACTCAATTAGATTTCGATGTTCACTTCCCTTCTAGAGCATCTTGGGAAGAATTCGTAGAAAAATGGAAGAATTCAACAAGACTTTACTTCACGGAAGAAGAAGATGAAATGCTTGTCGATCCCCAAGATACCAACGCTAATTCTTAATTTCCTTATTTTTATTGAACTTGTTTCTTTTGAAAATGAAATGAAAAATCTTTGTTTTTTTTGTATTGAAGCGGTGTTGTGTTTGATTGCAAATTTATTTAAGTAAACTGCATAATCAAACTGTTAACATAAATGAGCTAAGAAAAAAAGATTGTAAAATCAACTAACTCAAGTGCGATTGTTCATGATCTTAAATCGAATGAACATAGGTTTCAATCTTGAATCAACAAACCTTAATAATATCAGTTGTGATCTAAAATCAACTAGCTCACATAAAATTGTTCGTGATGTTAAATTAAATAAACTTAGGTTGCGATCTTAAATCAGCTAACCTTAATGATATCAGCTGTGATATTAAATCAATGAGCTTTTCAGAGCTGCAATATTAAATCAGCTAACTAAAATAAAATGTTTCATGATATTAAATCAAATGAACTTAGGTTACGATATTAAATAAACTAACTTTAATGATATCAGCTGCGATATTAAATTAGTGAGCTGTTCAGAGTTGTGATCTTAAATTAGCTAACTCAACATAAACTTGTTCGTAATCTTAAATCAAATGAACTTAGGTTAGGATATTAAATTAGCTAACCTTAATGATATTAACTACGATATTAAATCAGTGAGCTGTTCAGAGTTACAATATTAAATCAGCTAACTCAAATAAAATTGTTCATTATCTTAAATCAAATGAACTTAAGTTGTGATATTAAATCAGTCAACCTTAATGATATCAGGTGCGATCTTAAATCATCTAAATCAAATAAAATTTTTCATTATATGAACTTAGGTTGTGATCTTAAATCAACTAGCTGTTTGGAGTTGCGATGATAACACTCTAGAATAACGTATTTTTATGTATTGATTATGTATTTATTCTGAGTATGATCCTGCTAATTTGAGCTATTTATGATCTTTTATCTCATAGGGACTAAATTTGAGGCAAAAGAAAAATTAAGGGCCAAAAACGTGAATTTAGAGATAAAATGGGCCTATGTGCTACACAAGGAAAAGTTGGTGCCAAAAGTGCAAGCATGAAGGACACAAGGGTTGAAATGTAAAATGAAGAGATTTTATTCTATTAAACTCTATTTTAATTATATTAGGATAATTAATATTGAGATAATTATTAATGATTATTTTTAGGATTTTATTTTATTATCTTTATTTATCTTCAATTAAATGTATTTATCTTTTGGGAATTTAAGTAGTATTAGACTATCTCCCCTAGCACTATAAATAGGCGGTGAAGTGACTTAAAAGAGATTAATCTTTTTCTGTAAACACTCTCTCCCCAAAAGTTTAGGCTTTTGTTCTTCTCATATTTCCTTTCAATAAAATCTCCATTTTTATTTTATTTTATTTTTTCTACCATAAACATGAGCCACTAAACCCATCTAGCCAAAGGTTTTCGAAAATCACCAAAAGGGTTTATGAGGCTTAGAATCCGTACTTAACCTTCTCAACGAGTATTCATTGTTTCTCTGCACTACGGGGCTGACGCTTCCGTCCATGTCCCTTAAGAAGTAAGCTTTTCAACGTATGCAAAGGCGACCGTTTTGCATGTTTTGGGAAGGTTGCACAGTCGGTTCGTTAGCTTACTGCATCAGAGGTTGGCGAGCCCAATAGACAAAATGACGTGGGATTCGCCATTTAGAAGCGTTGATCTAGCGTAAGACGATCTCACAGAAGAGATTGTTGGCTAGAGTCAGGTTCCACTAAATCGTAAGTCTAAATCCTTGGAGCTAGTGGTCATAGGTGTCCTCTTCCACTATAACTGGCTTATTCAATTTGGGAAGGATCATCTAAAAGCCGAGGATTGAATCCAAGGCGGAACAAGACAACTGGAGGCTGGAATATCCCATAAGAATTTCCTTTCTCTCAACTCTATTTTTAATTTCTCTAATTTTTGATTCAATATTCTTAAATATGTTTTTATTTTATTTTTCGTGTTCAGATCCAAACATTTAATTATGTTATTTTTTATTTTACTTTTTTTTAGGAATGCAAGTTTTCTTGGGCAAGATTCTGCCTGGGATTTCACGGAACAAGATATTTTGCAAGTCCAGTCCCTGAGGATTTGACCCTACTTCCCTTTTACTATTCTTTTTCATTATTTATTAGGGATAGGATATTTTTGGTGCTTTCAACGACCGCATCAAATTTTGGTATTATTCTTCGGGGGCGGCAACATATTAATCTTATTTTTTGTTTCTTATGACCAGATCTGCTCCAGGTACTCTTGCGTTCGATTCAGAAATTGAGAAGACCGCTAGAGCCAATTGCAAGGAGACAAAGTTACAAAAAAAAATAGTCAGTGGTGGTTGGAACTCAAAGTAACCCACAGCCAGAAATTGAAGTTGGCGACGAAGCTGAGTCTAGGGCTAACGAAAACCCTACTCGAACATTTGAAAGTAAAAAAGTAGAAGTCGACTCACCAGAAGAAGTGCTTAACGCTAGGGTTAACGAAACCCGAATCTAGCACACCAACCAATGGCTCAAACGATTCAGCAACTGGCCAAAGCTCCGACAGAACAACCGCCATTGTGCATCGCGTATCCTACTATGGATACTGATTTTGAGTTGAAGTCAGGTTTAATCCAGTTACTGCCAACTTTTTGTGGGTTGAAAAATGAAAATCCCCACAAGCATCTGAAAGAGTTTCATATAGTTTGTCTTAGCATGAAACCTCAAGGGGTAACTGAGGATCAGATTAAATTACGTGCTTTCCCCTTCTCCCTAGCAGATTCTGCTAAGGAATGATTATTTTATTTACCCCCTGGATCTATTACAACTTGGGCTGATCTATCTCGTTTGTTTCTGAACAGGTTTTTTCCAGCGTCTCAAGTAATTGAGCTAAGAAGAGAGATCGTTGGAATAAGGCAAAAAGAAGCTGAGTCCCTTTACGATTATTGGGAGGGGTTTAAGAAGTTGTGTGCAAGCTGCCCACAACATGGTATGACAGAGCAATCTCTCCTCCAATACTTTTACGAAGGTTTGAAGCCCATGGAGATGAATATGGTAGACGCCGCTAGTGGAGGAGCACTGGTCAACATGACTCCCCAACAAGCGAGAGACTTGATCTCCACGATGGCTGCAAATTCTTAGTAGTTCTGAGCCAATACTGAACCCTTGAGATGGGTTCACCAACTAATTAATTCAACCTTAGAGGATAAATTTGATAAACTTACTAATATGATGAACTCTTTTATTGCAGAAAAAACGAAGACAGCCCGGTTATGCGGAATATGTACTACACCTGATCATGCAATTGACGCATGTCCAAGTTTGTATGATGATACCATGGCCCATCTGGATACTGTAAGAAATTTCCCTGGGCCGCCACAAAGGCGATACAACCCCTACGCTAATATCTACAACCCAGGATGGAAGGACCATCCTAACTTAAGTTATGGGGCCAATTTACGAAATAATCAGCCATACCAAAATCGGTTTCTGCAACAACCGCAAGGTTCAGGTAATTTTCTAGAAACCATGGTAAATAAGTTAGCAGCTAATGTTCTTGATTTTCAACAGCAAAATCTTAATTTCCAAAAAGAGACGAAGGATTTCCAACAAAAAATCGAGGCGTCCATTAGAGAGTTGACCACATCGATCGAGAAATTAACTTCTCAAGGGAAGCTACCGTCACAAACAGAACCAAAACTTAGACAAAATGCAAATGCAGTGACGTTACGAAGCAGAAAGATACTGGAAACTATTCCTGACAGGAATCTTGGCCAAGAAATCGCTCAGAAAAAACCCGAGAAAGACGAACAGGTTTGACCAAAGCCTCCATTGCCTAAAATTCAACATCCATTTCAAGAACGATTCAACCGGTGTTGAAGAGGAAAAGAGGACAAGGAAATCCTCGAAACATTTAGGAATGTTGAGATCAACATTCCTCTATTGGACGCCATCAAGCAAATACCGCAGTATGCTAAATTTCTTAAAGAGCTTTGCACCAACAAGCGAAAATTAACAGGTAATGAAAGGTTGAATGTTGGTGAGAATGTATCTGCGGTGTTACATGGGAAAATATCAGCAAAATGCAAGGATATGGGCATGTTTGCAATACCATGCAGAATAGGCCATCTGGGAATTAAGAAGGCTATGTGTGATCTAGGGGCATCTATAAATGTAACGCTATATTCTATTTATAAATCACTTAACGCGAGTTTTTTGACAAAAACAGATGTTATCATTCAATTGGCGGACAGGTCTGTTGTGCATTTAGAAGGAGTCCTTGAGGATTTTCTTGTAAAATTTAACTAGCTTATTTTTCCTACAAATTTTTATGTGATCAAAATGGAGGAGGATAGCACTCCTGGATCTTCAGATCTCCTGCTAGGTCGACCGTTCCTTAGTATATCTAGTACTAAAATCAATGTTCGAAGTGGAACTCTCATGATGTAGTTTGATGGGGAGATCGTAAAGTTTAATGTCTACGACGCCATTAGCCATCCAAGCGAAATCTTGAGCTTAAATCGTATCGGCATAATTGACTTTTTAATGGAAGATAATTTTGAGTTAATTTATAGAGATAATTCCGAACTTGATGAATTTGAATTTGTTAATGAGTTATTATCTCCAAATACTAAACTGTTACCTTCTGCTATACAGGCACCAGAGTTGGAGTTAGAACCAGCAGGAAAGGTAAGGAAACTAGACATCCAAGAGTTAGAAAAAATTCGCAATGATACCTATGAGAGTGCTCACATTTATAAGGACAAGACAAAGTTGTTTCACGATAAGAGAATAGCTCAGAAGAATTTTTTGGTAGGACAAAAAGTTTTACTTTATAACTCCGTGTTAAAGTTATTCCCAGGTAAGCTTCGATCACGATGGCAAAGACCTTTTATTGTTACTAAAGTGTTTACACATGGAGCGTTTGAAATAAAGAATAAAGAATCTGGAAAGTGGTTCGTAGTCAATGGCAAGAGGTTGAAGCAGTTTTATGAGAATTTTCAAGCCCACACGGTTGAGAAAATCCATTTGAAACCACCATAGAACCAATAGTGGTGTCAAGCTAATGACGTTAAACAAGCGCTTGTTGGAGGCAACCTAATTTTTATTTTTATTTACTTTTATTATTTATTATTTACTTTATTTATTACTTTATTTTATTTTATTATTTATTACTTATTTGTATATTAATAAATTTCTCTTCTTTTTCTTAGATAAAACAGAGCGGAAATGCAAAGAAAACCGTTGAGCAATGCTTAGAGCACATTGAGGCCCGACTTGAAACTTTTGGCCGGTAACTGACCGAGCTCATTGCCATCATAGGCGATCGATAGTAACAACACGGGGTTTTTTCTAAACTCTTCTACCTATTTATTTCTTTTCATCCACATTGAGGACAATGTGCTTTCAGTTGGGGGAGGTACTCTTAGTTATTACTGTCATTTTCTACTGTGATTTTGGTTGTTGTTGCTGTTGCTGTGATTATTTTTGGCTGGTGTTGCTGGTTGAGCTCCATTTTGTCCATATTTATCTGCCTCTTTTCATGCTCAAGATTTTTACCAAGAATTGCCTATTGTTTGACCTACAAGCATGATTCTTGTTTTATGAGGAAATTACGAATTTTCCATAATTGATGTCATCTTCACTGTTTTATTCTTATTAGGCTAAAAATAATTGTGATTTATAGGGTTAACTTTATCTTGCTTTTCGTAAAACTGATCAAGTTTAATACAAAATGGAGACTTAATATGTTTGCATGCTAAAATATGTTCATGACTATTAAGGTAATTACTAAAACTTATTTTTGACACTTGATTTTTATTCTCTAAAGTTCTCATAAAAAAATTTATTATTAAAATGTCATTTAATGTTTTCGTGGTTATGAGTGAAGCTTAAAAACGTGACTGATTGAGTAACTAGGGCAGGGTGCTTGGGTTGTCGTCCTATCTTGCGTCAAAAGGTTGTGTGACGTGTTAGGTAAAACTCCGCTAACCAGAATTAATTTTTAAGAACATGTTGGGCTGAGTAACCGGGGTGGGGTGCTTGGCTGTCATCTCTTTTCGCGTCAAAACGTTCGATGTGTTCTTAAGAAAAAAATTATAATAAAGTAGGAGTCTGCTGGGCTGAGTAACCGGGGGTGGGGTGCTTGGCTGTCATCTCTCTTCGCATCAAAAGGTTCAGTATATTCCTAAAGCACAAAAAATATAAATAATAAATAAATCAAAATCAAAGTAAAAAAAAGACAAAAAAAAAGAAAAAGAAAAAATATAATTTGGAGACTAAAGGAGGAAACAAATAGGGTGTCTTGGTAGGTTTGGTAATTTACCTAATTTTCATTAAATAATTCAAGTCGATTCTAATTTTTGTGTGTATTGATTGGAAAACTTTTTCTGTTTTACTTAAAGCAAGCTTAGGGTTCTCTTTATTTTTCATATGCATTTTTGACTGATTTTTATAAAACTTTGGAGTGATATTTCTTTTATGGCAGAATCTAACTTTCACAGTAGATATGAACCATACTTGAGGGCAAGCATGGGCTAAGTAGAGGGAATTTGATAACACTCTAGAATAACGTAATTTTATGTATTAATTATATATTTATTTTGCGTATGATCCTGCTAATTTGACCTATTTATGATCTTTTATCTCATAGGGACTAAATTTGAGGCAAAAACAAAATGAAGGGCCAAAAGAGTGAATTTAAAGATAAAATGGGCCAATGTGCGGCACAAGGAAAAGTTGGTGCCAAAAGTGCAAGCATAGAGGACAGAAGGGTTGAAATGCAAAAAGAAGAGATTTTATTCTATTAAACTCTATTTTAATTATATTAGGATAATTAATATTGAGATAATTATTAAGGATTATTTTTAGGATTTTATTTTATTTATCTTCAATTAAATGTATTTATCTTTTGAGAATTTAAGTAGGATTAGACTATCTCCCCTAACACTATAAATAGGGGGTGAAGTGACTCAAAAGAGGTCAATCTTTTTCTGTAAACACTCTCTCCCCAAAAGTTTAGGCTTTTGTTCTTCTCATATTTCCTTTCAATAAAATCTCTATTTTTATTTTATTTATTTTCTTTTCTACCTCAACCATGAGCCACTAAACCAATCTAGCCGAAGGTTGTCGAAAATCCCTAAAAAGGGTTCATGAGGCTTAGAATCCGTACTTAGCCTTCTCAACGAGTATTCATCGTTTCTCTGCACTACGGGGCTGACGCTTCCGTCCATGTCCCTTAAGAACTAAGCTTTTCAACGTATGCAAAGGCGGCCGCTTTGTATGTTTTGGGAAGGTTGCACAGTCGGTTCGTTAGCTTACTGCGTCAGAGGTTGGTGAGCCCAAGAGACAAAATGGCATGGGATTTGCCATTGAGAAGCGTTGATCTAGCATAAGACGATCCCACAGAAGCGATTGTTGGCTAGAGTCAGGTTCCACCAAATTGTAAGTCTAAATCCTTGGAGCTGGTGGTCGTAGGCGTCCTCTTCCACTATAACTGGCTTATTCAGTTTGGGAAGAATTATCTAAAAGCCGAGGATTGAACCCAAGGTGAAACGAGACAATTGGAGGCTGGAATCTCCCATAAGAATTTCCTTTCTCTCAACTCTATTTTTAATTTATCTAATTTTCGATTCAATATTCTTAAATCTGTTTTTATTTTATTTTTTGTTTTCAGATCCAAACATTTAATTCTATTATTTTTTATTTTATTTTTTTAGGAACGCAAGTTTTCTTGGGCAAGATTCTGCCTGGGATTTCACGGAACAAGATATTTTCAAGTCCAGTCCCTGAGGATTTGACCCTACTTCCCTTTTACTATTCTTTTGTATTATTTATTAGGGATAGGATATTTTTGGTGCTTTCAACGACCGTATCATGCGATTTTAAATTAACTAACTCAAATAAAATTGTTCACGATAGATAAAATAGACAACATTTGCAAATAATGTATCTTTACTGAAAAGGGATAGATCATTCATACGTAATATTTCTTTAAGTGGCGTGCATTCCATGTACGTGATAGCACAAGACCCTCTATCTTTGCTATTCTGTAAACTCCATAGTCGATCTTTTCTACCACTTTGTAGGGTCCTTTCCAATTTGGGGACATTTTTCCTTGTTGTGATGCTAGAAAACTTGTCTTGGTATTTCTTAAAACAAGATCACCTACTTGAAACTATTTGTTTTTGACTTTGGAATGATAGTATCAAGCAACTTGTTGGGCTCGTGCAACATTTCTAATATCTGTTATCTCTTTAGCTTCATTGATGAGATCTAAGGTGAGTCAAATGGCCTCTTGATTAGTGCCCTTGTCAAAATGAAATGTTCTATGAGATTGCGTACCTATCTCAGCAAGGCTTACTACCTCTGCTCCATATACAAAGTGAGATATATATGCTGGGGGTACTAGGTCAGCTGTTAGATACTGCCATTTTAAAACTATTAATTTGTACTTGAAACTTTATTTTGTTTTCGAATGTTTTTTAGTAGCCTCGTTGGCTTAACATTATTTTTGATTGATAAATTTTGTTTAAGAAGCCGCCAAAGGTTATTTCTTGTATCTTTAAATATGGTGTGGTACCATTTTATTTATGCTTGCAAGTAAATGTAGTATTAAATTAACAGGAATACCGTGTTGGGAAAAAGAAATAGGGGGTACCTACCAAAATGGATGATTGTTTTAAAAGGGGGAGTTTTATGTCTCAAACGGGTCGATCTGTGATGCTCTATACTCGGATTCGACAATTGGATTGGGCGTGGGGTGTTACAGTTGAAGTCGAAGTCTCCTAAATATTGGACCAAAACCCTTTTTGATTGTCACAGTAAGTTTGACATGGTCAATAATAATATTTGTGAAGCTTTCAACTCTATCATTGTGGAGAAAAGGAACAAGAGTATAATCACAATGTTAGAGGACATTAGGGTTAAATTGATGAATCATATTATCGAGAAGTGATAATTTTGTATATCATGAAAGCATAATAATGGTCCTTTATTGAAGAGGAAATTTGATCAAAATAAGAAAGTCAATGTTGAATGAAAAATGGTGTAGAATGGTGATAATGGTTGTATGGTTAAGAAGGGAAAAAATAATAGACAATGAACTAATAAGAGATAATTTTCAGTTATTAGAGTTGACAACTAACTAGCTCGCCATGTCCATAAGTTTGTTCTACCATATAGCACCTGAGTGGTGAGCTAGATGATCATATTGATCAATGCTACCAGAAAGAAACGTAATTGAAAGCATATGCTTATGTTTTGCAACCTATCAACGAAAGAACATGAATAGGGCAAATATGGAATTGAGCCTATTCTTCCACCATTGACAAAAAGATGATTAGAAGACCAAAAAAAAGTCAAAAGATGAATGAAGAAAAAATGGCATAGAAAACTTTGTAGGGTTAGCTTGATAATGACATATAGAGTTTGTGGGGTTGAGGGTCATAACAAATAAATGTGTGTGCAATATGTACCTGTCATTTAAAGCTAAAAATTTGTTTTTTTTTTGTTTTACTTAATATGATTGAACTTGATAACAATATTTATTAATTTTCTTTTGTTTGCAATAGAGAATTAATCAAATACAAAGTGCTATGGTTGAAGCATCAAATACTTTTGTAATAATATGTCACACTCGGAAATGTTAAAGGATAAGTACAACAGTAATTTTGGGTATCTAATTAGAAAACTTTCTGTTTATGAGGGTCTTGGTGTAATTACATGAATCTTGCTGACTGATTTGGAAATTGGTTAGATTTCAACTATTAGTTCTGTTACTTTAGAACGAAATGTTTCTTTTAGTGGGAAACATTATGGTTAAGGGTATTAATAGTACTAACTGACTCGGGATTAGAGGAATCGGTAGTGAAAAGATTATATAATAGGGGAATTCTTTCATTCTGGATTCATTATTTTTCTTCTTTCTTTCATCTTCTTCTCTGATTTATTCTATAAGAAATAAAATTAAGGAGTGGTTTGCATGAAAGGAAGAATCTAGGGTGTTCGCTTAAATAATTGAGAATTTAGCAATCTAGTAATCATTCTAACTCTTCCGTACCTTTTGATTAAAGAAAAAGGAAAGAAAAACTGAGGATTTTAGCATAATTTATTTTGAATTGTGATGATTTAAGTCATAGTCAGGATTTATAACTACTCTACATGTATTTGAATTAAGGTTGTCTTACATATATATATTATCTTCATTTTGATCTTTATATGGTTGTTATGCTTAGTTAACAAAGAAGGAAAAGGCCCAAGTGATAAAGGGAAGGGTAAGTAGGTTTAAGTTATGTTAACTCCAGGTCCTTTGTTGGTGAGTTCCTGAACTCAAATCCTCAGTTTTTGTTTTATGTATGTCAGTACTGTGTTGTGGTGGTATGTTTCATTTCATGTCCTATTTATGATGAGGAGTTGAATTATTATGGGATGTTTGTCGTACTATCGAAGCATGCAAAGTGTTGATTTATATATGCATGTCTAGTTATAAGTATAAGTCTCTTTTTTTGGATGGATTATTACTGGTAAAGTAATTACTGAAGAGGTTAACATTGATATGGTCTAAAAGGTGATATGTTTGGTATGATCTATGTTGTGCTTTTAATAGTATATTTAGTTGAGTGTTTGTTATGCCAGACATGAAAATGAATGGTATGCAGAGTATAGAGGGATGTAATGGCAGATGAAAGATGAAGAAATGTCATTTTGTGCACCTTGTTCCACATGATATTTGGTTTTGTGGAGGTTCGAGCAGGTTGTACGGAGAATGTATATGCATGATATTTGGTTTTGCGGAGGTTCGGTTGGATTGTACGGGATATATGCACACATGTATATGAAACCTTATTTGAGTTCTTTCAAGTATAAGAATTTGCAGAGTCTAAGGCTTAAAGCCTTATGTCTATAAGCAAGTCCATGACCATGGCATATGAAAATTTATGAAAGTCCGTAGGATTTGTTCTCTAAGTTTTATGTTAATGTTATATGTGGGACTTCACTATACGAAATCCACGACACAGATTGCATGTATGAGTCCGTCAAATCTATAAATCTTCTTCTACAAATTCACATGTATAAGTTTTCTATATCTAAGAATCTTCTTCTATGAATTCCCATGTACGAGTTTGCCATATCTATGAATCCACATGTGCGAGTCTGTCATATCTATGAATCTTCTTTTACGAGTTCTGTAACAGGCCGTTTTTCAATGGTGTCAAAAATAGTGGTTTCGAGGCCACCAAATCTAATAATATTTACGATTCAAATATGGTTTTTAAAAAGGTTTTTTATTTGATAAATTATGATTTATAAACGATTTATTAAGTTCAAGTGGTATGACCCTAAGGTCAAGTGGTTTTAGAAAACGAGGTAACGAGACCTCATTTTTATAAACCGAGCCATAAAATTTTTATAATTATTTATAGAGTGGCATTAAGGTGGTATTAAAGTTTCGTTGAAAGATTTTAACGTTTCAATGGTTAATTAATTAAAAAGGACTAAATTGTAAAAGATGTAAAATTTAAACTTTATTTGATTTGAGTGATTAAATGGTTAATTGAATAAAGAAAAAAAAGGGACTTAAATGGTAATTAGACCATTTAAGGGTTGGCGGACGTTAGTGGGCTTTTAAATTGTTAAAGTTTGATTATATTTATAAAGGTAAAATAGTAAATTTCAAATATGTATAATATAACAAAAACATGATAAAAATTCATTATCATCTTCTTCATTTTAAAAGCCACCACTGAAACCCTAAAGAACAAGAAAACATTCGACCAACTTTGGTTTGGTGATTTGGTAAGCAAACTTTGCCCACTTTTAATAATTTTTATGTATTTGAGATCGTTGCAACGAGGTCCAGTTAGTCCGTATCTTCGATTTTGAAACTGTTAAAGATTTTGAATGTTGCCATTGATGATTCTAGTGATTTTTTATGTTAAATGATGAATTTATCAATTAGGGACTAAATTGCTAAAACAATAAAAGTACAAGGATTTTTGTGAAATTATTACAAAAATAGGCTGAAATGAAGACTATGAATATTCGACTAGTGGGAAATTGCAAAAAATTTTTTTAATTTGCATGGTTTAGGCTTAGGAACTAAATTGAATAAAAGTAAAAATTTAGGGGTAATTTTGTAAAAATGTCAAAATGAATAAATTACATAAAATACATTGTTTTAGTGTCTAAATTAATAAATTGAATGAATTTATTAATTTAGATCAAGATCAAGTGGAAAAAAATTGAGGAGAATGAAAAATTACCAAATAGCCTTTATACTTTGATATTTCTGCGATTTGGCTGTAAGTTTGTATGTTTAAAAATTTAATATTTATTTAAATTGAGGAATAGTATAACATGGTGTATATATATTCCATTGTTGGAAATGAATCATTATCTAAGTTATAATATTGAATTTTGATGTTCGTTTTGATTTGAACGCGAGATAAAGTACATTCGTGTTTTGGTGTATTATGGGGATTTGGAGTTGTGATGGTATTGGAGGGAGATATCGTCATATTACCCAAGTAAACCGAGGTTCAACATTTTATTGTGAACTCTCGCGTTATACTTTCTGTTTCGTGTGATTCGGGTGGACCAGCTCTTTTGAGCTTCTGTTGGTGTGTTCGTGTAGACCAGCTCTATGAGCTTCTATTGACGATGTAATCTTATCTGTAAGTCGTTCTTTGAATGGAAAATCTCAATACGATAATATGTTTAATGAATTTGAAAGATCTGTTATTTATTGAATATTGATCAGAACATAAATAAATTCAACAGTTGAGATTGTGGATGATGCTTAGATTTATGCTAAGCTATAGTTACATTATATCATGTTTAGTATTAATGATATCCAATGAAATGGTAAATGACAAAGATGGGAATATGCTTATGTTCATGAAAAACAGGTATGCTTCAAAAGGTGTATTTTCTTATAAAATGGTTTATCATGTGATTGACTCCGAATGAGTTGTATACATAAATGCACTAACTTGTGTATTGATGATGGTGATTAGGCTTATGTCAAGCTTGACATTATGTTTGATGTTTATGCTTATGTCCGGTATTATACAAATGAAATGGGTAAGAAAAGGTAATGAAATGGTAAGTTCATTATTGAAATGTGATATGACGAAAAAAGGGATTGATGAATTATATGATGTTGATAGTCTTACTCATTTACGAGTTGATGGTTATATAATGGATAAATCTTGAGGTATTGGTATAGGTTTATATTTAATCTATAAACTTCATTGTTGAAATTGTAACACCCTTAACCCTTATCCGTCGCCGGAATAGGATTATGAGGCATTACTTGATATAACACAATTTAACACAGTCATGAAATTCATCTCATACTTAATTGTCCTAAATAAACTCTAGAATTAAATAACAATTATTCTATAAAATTTAAAAGTCAATTATCAAGAATGAAATGCTTAATTAATAAAAACATTCGAGTTTTATTACTTATAATACACAAATGAACCAAGCATCATCAATTCAATCACATCAATATTTTTGGTCTACTCTAAATATTTGAATTAAATTGTTGTACCACAAAATCAATTTTACACATATTTCATATTTACAAGATTTAAACCGTATAACTAAAAATAATATGATATTACCTAAATTACAACTAGGTATGTATTACACCATGTACCAAATGCATATATTTCCACAATAATTGCATATAATCATTTTATAAATAAGCCACAACTAATCTTACCAATTCGTATCATTAACCAAATATCTAACATCTCTTTTAGCAACTTCAACTTAAGTGCCTATTATACCACTTAAAATTTATATACATATATGGCATTTGTAACTTATAATATGGTCAAGTATACTTTTAATACCATTTATGCATATAGCCTCATGCGTACAAACACCATTTCAATTTGAACTAATTTCGATCAACACAAGGGCTATATAAAATCGATCCTATATAACTAAACATTCATGCATAGTATACGTATATACTTGTCATTACAAACAGAGTTCAAATATCCAAACCACAATTAATTATATCGTAAGCTTAATACATATTTATTTCATCACTAGCGAATACATAATCACATCATTTACCACTTTCACACCAATTCATTTGACAATTTATACAATCCAATAATAAGTCAAAATAAACCACAATCAAAATTTGTCCATCAATCAAATATCAAGTTTACTAAAATAATCTAATCATAAGCCACATTTATATCAATAATTCCAACCGAAATCAAATACCAAACATAACACAAATACATATCATACTTCTCAAAATGAACTTATACTACAATCGCATATTCATAACTATTAACAACATGATCTAGCCATTTTCACATGGCTATAGATATATATACACAACTTAGGACCAACCATATCAAGCTAGACTATACATGCCATAAGTCATAAATACAAGTTTTCTTTTAAGGTACCAAAATAGATATTGATAGTGTGATGACGTTCCACGATGATCCCGAGCTCATACAACGCCAACGTCCCAGGCATGGTCTTACACGTAAATCACAAATCGATGCCAACGTCCTAGACGTGGTGTTCCACATAATCACATATCAGAATCCTATGTCATGACATAAGTATCCTATCTATTCCTAAGGTTCGTACAGGACTTTAGGACGTCGTAATTCGATCGATACAAACTCATAAATAATACTCCAATGCTTAATTTAATTTGACATATACACTTATATTTTTAATAATTCAATTCGACACTTATAAAATATATACATTCAATTTAACAACATTTAATTACTTATGTACTTACCTCGGACAAAGACAACCGGATGAAATCGACTACTCGACCACTTTCGACCTTCGCTGATCTAATTTCGTTTTCTTTTGTTCTTGATCTATATAAATTCAAATTTGGCTATTTAATAACACATTTCATTCAAATTTATTCCAAAAACACATAAATGGGCAAATTACATTTTAGCCCCTAACATTTCATATTTTTCACAATTTAGCCCCTATTTCACAAAACACAAAATACACATAATTTAACAATATCCTAGCTTGGACGAATATTCCTATAGCTCATATAAGCCCACATATTTCATTTATTTCACATTTTAGCCCTCAATTTTTCATTTTCACAAATAAATCCCTAATTTAGATTTTTATCAAAAGTTACTTAACAAAATTTAATAATCTATCAACAAATATTTAATTTTCATCATTAAACAACAAAACAATAATTTCTCATCAATGGCAATTCACAAAATACACAACCAATTCAAAAAATAGGACACGGGCTAGCTAGAATACGAAGCAATGATCTTAAAAACATAAAAATTATCAAAAACCAAGCAAAATACTTACAAAATTTTAGCTTCCAAGGTGTCGAATGCTTAAAACACAAAATGTCTTCTTTTTCCTTCAAGTTTCAGCAAAAACAAAGCCAAATGCATGGCATTTTGTGTTTTATTTTATTTAATATTGTGTTATTTACCTTTTACCATTTTAACATTAATGATATATTAATTTAAAACACTTGCATCATGGACATAAATGTCCACTAACCTTATAATGGCTTATTAAACTTTTAAGGACTTCATATATATCAAATCATAACAAATTAAGATATTAACAATAAGAATGCCACTTTTACTTTTTATGCAATTTAGCCCTTTTTCGCAAATTAAATACACAAACGGATAAATTAAATCACAGAAATTTCACACATGTCAATTCACTTACTATAAGCACGAAAAATAATATTAAAATATTTTATTGACTCAAATTTGTGGTCCCGAAACCACTGTCTGACTAGGGTCTAAACCGGGCTATTACAGAAATGGAATATTATGTTTAAAATTTATACAAGCTTACTAAGCATTCATTGCTTACGTAGTTGTTTTTCCCTTACTTTACAGATTATCGAAAGCTTGATCAGGTTGGAAGCTTGTCGGAGATCAATCACACTATCCAGCCATAATATCGGTAGATTTTGATGTTTTGGGTCATGGTTATAATGGCATGTATAGGTGGACTTATGTTTAAGGTTTAGTTAATGTTTATGACTTGTAATGTTATTTTGAAGTGTGGAATTAAGGGTAGTTTCATACATTGATGGTTGGTATGTTTGTGGTACTTTGATGTTAAATGGTTTATGTTTATTTTGTCAAGTTGATGCAAG
The DNA here is from genome assembly GCF_025698545.1 of Gossypium raimondii. NCBI lineage: Eukaryota > Viridiplantae > Streptophyta > Magnoliopsida > Malvales > Malvaceae > Gossypium > Gossypium raimondii. The sequence continues at coordinate 10,478,601 of NC_068568.1, forward strand.
GTTTTATGACCAAACTTGGTATGTGATGATGAGGTTTCATTGTGGTCATTTGAAGTAAGTTTTGGTATGGAAATAGGTTAGATATAAATGCCAAATGAATGATCAATTATGTATATGTTTTGGGTGAATTTGATGAATTGTATTTGCGGTGCCTAAATGGCATATTGGTTGTATGGATTTATGGCATATTGAAAGTGGTCTTATTATGCATGTTTTGGTGTTTTGCTCATATATGATTTTGGCTTGTTGGTTCAAGGTTGATTTGGGTGAAAGGAATGGCTTGAAATTGGCCTATTTCTTGTCCAAACGGCCTAAAACACAGGAGAGTGTCTCAGCCGTGTGTCTCACATGGCTACATGACACAACCATGTGTCCTCTGTAGATTTTTAAGGTTTCATTTCAAGTGTTACACGGTTTGGCACACAGGCGTATGGCTTGGTCGTGTGGCACAAGTTAGTGAGTTACACAGGCACAGATACGGGCTAGGACACGGCCGTATGCCCCTATTTCGATTGTTACACGGCCTGAGACATGAGCGTGTGTCTCAGCCGTGTGAGTCACACGGTCGTGTGACCCCTGCAATCCAAATTTTTTTCTAACTTTTTCTTAAACTTTCCAAATGTTTCGATTTAGTCATTGATTGTCTCTATTGTATATTTAGGGCATCGAGGGCTCGATTAAGGGACACTATGAATGTATTTAAATGAAATTATATTATATTTGGATTGATGTATGAGTTAAATGGTTTACTAGGTAATGCTTCGTAACCCTGTTCTAGTGACGGATTCGGGTTAGGGGTGTTACAAGTTCACATGTATGAGTCCGCATCTAGAAATCCTCACGAAAGTGTCCGTAGGATTGTTCGCCAAGTTAATCCAAATTTACTCTTTCCACTCGATGGGTCTTCTGCTAAGATTATATACAACAAGTTTGTACGAAAAGATTATATGCTTCATGATCTTTCACAGAAGGAATTCTCATGCATTATATACTATACCTCTGTGTTGTTCAAGCTCAAGCATAAGTTGTGGAATATGAATGCACAAGTTTTGTCTAAGCGAATTTTGAGGCAAATTCTTAATTTTGAAATAAAAAAGGGAAGTAACTTTATTTTAAAACTCACTAAGTTCCCTATGAACTTACCATCTTTCTCTCCCTAGTTTCAGGTATTCTAAGTTGTTGTTTGTAGGAAAAAAGAAATTAAGCCAGAATATTCAAAGTTGAGTGTGAACTTGTCACCCTTTGTTTTGTAACATGTGTAGATATTGGGACATCTTGTAGCCTTAAACTTTTTTTTTTTTTTTTTGTATATGGATAAGAACCCTTTAAATGTAGTTCAAATTATAATTAGACATATGAGGCTAAATTGATAGATTTCTATAAAAATTAATATTATCAGAAGGTTTTTTTTATATACGTAACACACTATGAAACTATTGTATGATCATTAAATTATTTTGCATATGCTGATAGTTGAAATTTCGAAGGGTCGGTCGTTTGGCCCATAGGTTGGGTGTTACATAATAACTGTACAATTTTTTTTGTTATATTATATATATATATATATGTGTGTGTGTGTTTACGTTCTAATTCTGTTATTTCTTTTTGGCAAAGGATCAATCAACCACCAAATGCCAAGGTTGAATCACCAAATATTTTAGTAATAATAACATTATAAATATGTTTTCTTTTATATTTATGTAACACGCCAAAAATTTTGTGTCACAAATAGTATTATTTTGGAAAATAAAGAATAAACTTTATGAGAAAGTAAGAGTTATTAATCAAATAATAATAGAATTAAAGAAGACACCGAGAAAATAAAGTATGAATAGTGAATTTTAGTGAGGACTAAATCAAAGTTTAGCAAAAGCATGAGGACTAAAATGTCAATAGACCATAAAAAGAAAATAGTAGAAAAAGTATTTAATAAATGGAAAATATGAAAAAATCAGAATATAGGCTAACTTGTAAATGGAAAGAAATTAGAGGAACTAAAAGTGAATTATACCATATAATAAAAGGATTAAATTTTAATTATACCATGAGTATATAATATCTAAATAAGTAATGATTAAATTTGACACACATCCAATCCATCTGTCAACAGGAAAATATGAAATGACAAAATTACTCTCTTGATTAAAATAAAGATATTTTAAATCATATTTTGTCATTTCCTCATTAAAATTATTTAATTTTTTATGGTATGAATATTAGTCATTGAATTAAAGTTTGAAGATTAAATCCTATCCATTAATCTAATAATTAAATGAAGATGGAAAGGAGAGGAAGCTTGGATATGTGAAGGATTCAAGAGAAAATATGGGTAAATTGTTTAAATTATTATATTATATTTATTTGATTGTACAATTTGATGTGGAATTGTAAAATTATATTTTATATTCAAAGTGATGAAAGTATTATGTTCATGTATGAAGTGAATGTCGAATTATTTTATGAATAATTTGGTGAATGATTTTAAGTGAATAATTGAAAGTATTTTTACTATGAATATTTAAAATTGAAATTATTTTGAAAGATGGAATTGCATATTTATTATGTTGGAAGTGGTAAATATTTATTTTAAATAACCACAATGCATCAAAAATGCTCTTTAACTGTTAACTTTAACCTTCTAACGGTTGATCGTTAACTTTAGCGGTTTAATCTTTGACCGTTAAAAATAACGCCCCCTGCTTTTTTCCCTTTTTTTTCAATTAACTTTGCTGTGTGTCACGCTGCGGTTATAACATGTGGAGAAAAATGATAAAAAAATAATAAAAATATATAAAAAAGTATAGAATATTATTAAAAATATATAAAATTATTAAAATATAAAATATAGAAAGTTTATAAAAAATATAGAAAAAATTATAAAAAATGATATATATATTTTTGCTTATAAATGTTTGGATGGTTTATGCTAATATTGGGATTGGTATATAAATTATAAAATTATTAAAAATAATAAAATTTATAAAAAATAATAAAACAAACGCTCTTACTTTTCCTAATAGGGGTCATATCGGTTCGATTTGGTGAAAATTTTGAATTTTTGAATTGTCCATCATAATTTGGTTCGGTTCACGATTTTTTCATAGTAATTTTTCTTTCAAATTTTTACACTTATTTAAAAAAAACCTGTTTTATGACTTTTGAATATTATTTAACAAAATTTTAAAAGTTTTTCATAAATATTTCTAAAACAATAACATTTTAAGAACTTTTAAATTATTTTCACCATTTTAAATATAAAATATGTATTTTTTTATGTAAAAAATAGAATTTAGTTTGATTTCGAGTAACTATAGTTTTCAAACTTGCATTCTATAAATCATCCAAACACTTGGGTAGATTTTTTTGTTTTTGAAATTTTCTTGCTCAGCCTTGCTTCCAAGCTCTTCCTATACAAATGCTCTCTCCTTAATCGTGTGTTCTTTCTCAAATCAATTATGTACTTCAATTTTAAGATATTAGTAGAAGACCACGATAAAGGATGGCGGATAAAAGCCCTATTCCACTTATGGGGTTAAAAGTGTAGTGAAAAAAGGTTTTTTCAAATATGAAAGTTGAGGTTTAAGTGTTTTAAGTATTATTAATTTTTGCGTTTGAAGTTTAAATTATTAAAATATTTTTATTTATATTAATTATTTAAAATATGTGTATAAAAATCATAAAATTATTAAAATTTTATAGACCAATCCCAATATTAGCATAAACCATTAGTACATTTATAAGGATAAAATTATGGTTTTTATGAGCTTTTATATTTTATAATAAATTTATAATTTTAATAAAGCTTAAATAATTTTCTATATATTCTTTTTATAATATTTGTTGAATTTTATTTTTATTTTTTCGCCATGTGTCACAACTGCCGTGTGACATGTGGCGACATTAATTTGAAAAAAGAAAAAAGGAGGTTATTAAATTTAACGATCAAAAGGTATTTTTGATACATTTTGATAATTTAAATATCTAATTTAATATAAAAATTTAATTTTTAAAAGAATCATTTGAGGTCTTTTACACCTCTAAACCTTTAAATTTTTGTATGCATGTATATTCATAAAAGTAAGATGTAGAATTTTTTTATGTTAGGTGTAAGATAATTTAATATAATTAAAATCCTCTAATAAATTAATCCTATATATTAAGGTTTCATTTTAGGATTGTTGTCTACATTATCTAAATACGCTTTGACCAAAATTGGACTCTTAATATATTTCTCTTACGTTTAGTAGGAGTATTATTTTTATGCATGTTTTAGTAAATGAGTAAGCAATAAATTAATTCAATTAGTAAAATATAGTCATTTCAGTAATTTAATTTAGCAAATAGAAAGAATGTTTTTTTGTTTATTTTGGAGATGTCTTATTTTTTTTACAAGAGTTTTATTGATATTTCTAGTTTCAAGTAGGAGTGATGTTCGATCAAATTGAGTAAAAATTTGAATTAATCGAGTTGATGAATCTTATTTTATCATCTTAAAGAGTAATAAAATAATAAATAAAAATAAATTTGTTATCGGATCATGTTGAAAACTAAACAAAATTTGAGGACAAAAATGAAATATAAAATAAAAAAAGAATAAGGACAAGATTGAATTCGAGCCAAAATCTGAAGGAAACAAATTTAAAAAAAATAAAGATTTGGATTTAATCAAAAAACGTGCGTAAATAAGGGGGCAAATGAGCAAATATTCTTGGCCACCTAAACGCTCCGTTCTATAATGGACCAGAATGTAACGCGCGAATTACATGAAGGGCTAAACGGAAATATTTCTCGCCTCCTCAAAATGCAGCGTTTTAGTGCGGACTCAAATGCAACAAATTCAAATTAACACGGGGCAAATTTAAAAAGTAAAAATGACGAAATTGAAACAGTGAAATAAAATGGAAGGATTAGTGGCGAAAATAACCCATCAAGACCTAAAACGCGCAGATCTAGTTGCGTCTGGGTCGGGTCAGTGCCAATACGGCACCATTTTAGTACTATTGAAACAGGGTCTAAACGGCACCGTTTCAATAATCAGCATAAAAATAAAAAAAACTCTAAAACATGCCCTTTAGTTGTTTTAAAACAAATCAACCAAGCCCCTAGCCGCTCAGTTGCTTTTCACCATTCTCAGTCCCTCCATTCGAGCTCCGATTGCAACGAAGTGAACAGGAGTCCAACGCATCGTCATAAAGGTAAACCCACACCTCTTATTTGCGTCTCTTGTCTCAATCAGTAAATAAGCATCAATAAAAAAAATCAAAGAAACATAAAAGAAACTAAAACGAAAGAAGAAAAAAAACTCAGACCACCTTCCAAAAAAACTGTGATTTCTATTGATTTCTAATTTTTTTTGGTAAATTTTCGGTACCCCCTTTACAGATTTTCGATCAGCCTTTATATAGCCGAAAATGAAATTTCAAATAATAAAAAAAATCTTCTGCTCTTTGCTGGCCCATTTTTTGTTATTTTGCTTCTCTTTCCTTGTTGCGTCTATTGCAAGTAGATGGCCAGCTAGCGTGGAGGCGTGCGTGGACTTGGCACGGCGTGCGTGGGGCTGGTAGGTGTGGAAGAGGAACGACGCGAGAGCTTGCTGAGTTAGGGTTTTCTGTTTTTGCACATTAGCTGGGCTAGGTTAATTGGGTTTGGGTTAATTGGGTTTAGTGGGTATTTGGGCTAATGTAATGGATTTATTTGTTTTGGGCTGAGTAATGTAATTGGACGTTTGGACTGAACTTTTTATTTTATTTTTTGTTTTTATTTATTTATTTTTTGTTTTAGTTTGTGCGGGCCCGGGCAAAATGGGCTATTACAATACTTATCTACAAATTCTTCTTAATGGTTTATTTTCCATATAAGGATCTCAAATTTTGAATTTCATAGCTATTTGATACTTATAGCTACTAGAACTCAACTTTTGCATTTCATGCAATTTGATTCTTTTATCAATTAAACATGTAATCGATAAAATTTTCTTAACAAAATTTTTATATGATATACCTATCATACGGTAGACCATAAAATAATTTTAAAATAATTTTAAAATAATTTTTCTTACGGACTCGAATTTGTGGTCTTAAAACCACTATTCTGATTTCACTAAAAACGAGCTGTTACATGGGCCTAAAATTCTAAAATTTTCTCTAGGGTCGCACAGGTCGTTTCGATCGACTGTGGGCCTGCCGTAGAGTTGATAAGGGCTAACCAAACCCTAATTTTTGGGATATGATATTCTAATAGTCTAATCTGAGTAGGACATTGATGTGTATGTCTAACTGTTCTGTTTAAGTATGTATATATGTGTTATCTGTATACGGGTATGTTCAGCATGTTAATTCTGTATTCTATATCTGTGTTTCGAGTGAGATTTGCATATGTGGAGGAAGTGATCAGTACGGCGACCTTTCGCTTATATTTTGGCAGCTTGATTACATGTGATTCTATCATGTGTTGTATCGACACTATATGGTGTGTTGGGATGGGTGGGTGTTTTTAACCCTATATGGTGTAATGGGATGGTTAGAGGTAGTTGGATTTAGTAGGTATTTGGGCTAATGTAATGGATTTATTTGTTTTGGGCTGAGTAATGTAATTGGATGTTTGGACTGAACTTTTTATTATATTTGTTGTTTTTTATTTATTTGTTTTTTTTGTTTTAGTTTGTACGGGCCCAGGCAAAATGGGCTATTACAATAATTATCTACAAATTATTCTTAATGGTTTATTTGCCATATAAGGATCTCAAATTTTGAATTTCATAGCTATTTGATACTTATAGCTACTAGAACTTAACTTTTGCATTTCATGCAATTTGATTCTTTATCAATTAAACATGTAATCGGTAAAATTTTCTTAACAAAATTTTTATATGATATTCCTATCATATGGTAGACCATAAAATAATTTTAAAATAATTTTTCTTACGGACTCGAATTTGTGGTCTCGAAACCACTATTCTGATTTCACTAAAAACGGGCTGTTACATGGGCTTAAAATTCTAAAATTTTCTCTAGGGTCACACAGGTCGTTCAGATCGACTGTAGGCCTGCCGTAGAGTTGATAAGGGCTAACCAAACCCTAATTTTTAGGATATGATATTCTAATAGTCTAATTTGAGTAGGACATTGATGTGTATGTCTAACTGTTCTGTTTAAGTATATATATATGTTATCTGTATACGGGTATGTTCAGCATGTTAATTCTGTATTCTATATCTGTGTTTCGGGTGAGATTTGCATATGTGGAGGAAGTGATCAGTACGGCGACCTTTCGCTTATATTTTGGCAGCTTGATTACATGTTATTCTGTCATGTGTTGTATCGACACTATATGGTGTGTTGGGATGGGTGGGTGTTTTTAACCCTATATGGTGTAATGGGATGGTCAGAGATAGTATGTATAGGATGAGGTAGGATTCTACATATCTATTCTGATTATCTAATTCTGCTATCTGTATCTGTCATGAACTTAGGTCTGAATCTGTATTTGACGTATATGAAATTCTGTGTATGTTGCATAACTATTTCTATTGGATTACACACTAAGTTTACGAAAACTCACATATGTTTGTCTGTTCTGTTCAGGTAATCCACAAACTTAGGCGGATCAGTGCGGCAAAGGCTCAGCGGTGACCATTCGACTGAGATATATTTTTATTTAGTAATAATGGTTTTAATTTAAAATCTGATTTTCTTGAGAGTTTGTAATTTTTGGGACTCTGTGGACTGTATGGTTTTAACCTTTGGTTTTGGATTTTGTTTTGCTTTCTTTTCCGCAACATTAACAAAATATTACGTAAACAAATGGTTTTAACAAATGGTTTTTTTCTTAAACACGAGTTTGGTTTTGTTTTAAACAATTTCCAAACTTTCACTACAAAATAAATGGTTAACTTTAAAGAACAACTTATAATGGTTTCAATAATGAACATGTTTTATAATACCTAGACATTTTATCAAATAACTAAACATGGTTTTATCGTAGTATCATTGATTTTAAAACCCTTCTTCATAACACTCCCAGATTCGACCATAACGTCTAAGCCATGTTTAGGGTGTTACATTTAGTGGTATTAGAGTCAGGTTACAAAACTCGAGCTATGAATTTTGGGTTCCAAAATTGTGTTTTAAAAAAGAACTGGTTTTTCAAATAACTTGAATTATTTTGAGTAAGTATGTGGTACACCGAGTCTCCGACGTTGATCGTGTAAGTATCTCTGAATTTAGAGAACACTGTAGTTAGTACTTTCTGAAACTGTACTGAGTTAGTTAGATACTAGAACCTCTGAAATACTTTTGAACTTTTGATAATTTAAGCATAAAATATCTGTTAATAAACACTGGAACTGATACATAAAATTTTTAATGTAGATAAAACTGAAAATACAATTAGCGTCCGTAGAATTCGTGGTCGTGGTATTCGTGGAAGCAACGAGCGCCATAGGGGGCTCGAGCTGAGTCTTTCTCTCAGAGTAGTATGTCAAATTTAGACACGAGTTAGACACCAATTTCACCTGCTACTGAGATTAGGTCTCAAAGCCGATCGGCTAGGGACGGCGCACTATCGTAAGCTATGTTGAGGGTTTTGAAGAAGGTCGCTGGACCCTATTCTGGATCTGAGGGCCATGGGTCATTAACTGAACGACTCTAGTCCAATAGAGCTGAGCTGTTTAGGAATGTCACTGGAATTGCCCCTACTGTGGCCGAGTATTAGTTGGAGGCCACTGAGAGGATTATGAACGACATTGACTGCACTCCTAAGTAGAAACTGAGGGGTGCAGTCTCTCTGCTTCCTGACGAAGCTTATCAGTGGTGGTTGTCAGTTGAAGAGGGTACTCAACCAGATCATTTGAACTGGGGCTATTTTAAGATTGCCTTCTATGGAAAATATGTAGGCACGAGTTATGTTGATGCTCGTAGGCTTGAGTTTATGAATCTTACGGAAGGTAATAAGTTTGTGGCTGAGTATAAGGCCGAGTTTCTGAGATTGAGCCGTTACACTTGAGGCATAGTGGCATCCGCGTATAAGAAATGTGTCCGTTTTGAGGACGGTTTGAGGAGTAGTCTGAGGGTTTTGATTGCTCCGCAAAGGGAGCGTGAGTTCGCTGTTCTTTTGGATAAGACGAAGATCACCAAAGATGTTAAGCGTGTAGAGTGCTAGAATAGAGATCGTGAGAGAGGCAAGAATAAGAGGGATTTGGAGCCATTTAGTTCAGTTCAGAGGCTTAAGAAATGGGCTAGACCTTATGGGCCTGTTAGAGTTGGAGTTCCTGTTGCTCCTATTGGGATTTAGTCTTATGGTGGTTGTGGTAGGTGCCATCCAGGCGAGTGTTGGAAGAGATTAGGGGCTTTTCGGTGGTGTGCGTCGTTGGAGTATTGAATTATAGAGTGTCCACATTGTGTTGATCAGATGCAAGCTATGGGATCGGGGTCTGTTTAGCCTTATAAGGTAGTACAACAGCCACCTAAGGGTCGTGGACCAGCAAGGGGTGGTAATGGTATGAGCCGAGGATAGAGAGTATCGGGCAGAGGTTCTAATCAGACTGAGGCCAGGTAGTGTAACAGCCCGATTTTGGGCCTAGTCAGAACAATGGTTTTGGGACCACAAATTCGACGAGGAAAAATCTATTTTTCTTATATTTTTATGGTCTACGATTTCACGGAATGATTTTGTGAAAATTTCGTTCGAAAATTTCGACGTTTGGGCACTCAATTTAGTCAAAAGGACTAAATTGTAAAAAGTGCAAAAGTTGAGTTCTACATGTTAGAGGTGTTCAATTGTTATGAAACTTTAAATTGGAGGTCCTTATATGGTAATTAGACCATTGGTTAAGTTGGTAGACAAAAATGGGCATGAGATAAGTGAAATAGGAAATTTTTAAGTTAGGGGCAATTTGGTAATCTAGTAATTAAAATGAATTAAAAGGGAAAAAGATGGCAAATTGGGCTCATCTTCTTCATTGGGACGAAATCAGCAAAGGGGGGGGAGCCATTTTTAGGGTTTTCAAGCTTCCAAGCTCCATAGTAAGTGATTCTAAGACCCGTTTTTAATGTTCTTTACGTTTTTGGAGTCCCGGTAACTTGATTTTGCTTATTCTAGCAATAATTTAACCTAGGGTTTATATTTGGAAAAATACCCATATGTGAAATGTGTTTATTTTGATGTTTTACGGTAGAATATGAAGCTATAAATTATGTTAAGCAACTTTTGCTAAGCGATTTTGAGTGAAAACGAGTAAAACGACATAATCGATAAAAACACTAAATGTTCATAAGTAAGTGTTAGAGTGGGAATTTGGTGTTGCTATAGAAGGGAAAAATGTTCAGCATGTCATAATACATAATAATAAGGGATAAAGTTTAATTTCCGAGCCTAGGGGCAAAAAAGTAATTTTGTGAAACTTTAGGGGCAAAAATGTAATTTTTCCAAAATGTGATTTTTGGATTGGATTGAATAATGTGAGTGTTAAATAAGTTAAATGTGTTATTATAAGTCAAGAAAGACAAGGAATTGACTTTGATTAGTGAAAAAAAATGAGAAAAAGTGAGAAATGTCACCATTGAACATTCGGAATAAAAAATGATACGAATGAAGTGACAGAAATGATCACATATGTGGCATGGACTGTGTGTAGGCCACTATGTGAAAGTGAAAGTGATGGTCACGTGTGTAGTATTATGTGTAGGCTACTACGTGTACCAGAATGATAGGTCGCATGTGTAGTACTATGTGCAGACTACTATGCGTACTGGATAGCTTCGATCACGTGTGTAGTACTATGTGTAGGCTACTACGTGTACCAGAATGATAGGTCATATGTGTAGTACTATGTGCAGGCTACTATGCGTACCGGATAGCTTCGATCACGTGTGTAGTACTATGTGTAGGCTACTACGTGTATCGGATAGTGATGGTCACATGTGTAGTACTATGTGCATGCTACTATGTGAGTCCGCATCATTGAATATAAAGGAGGTTGCTAAGTGCTAATTCCATCGTATCCTTGACTGTGAAAGGGGTTGCTATGTGCTGATTCCCCGTATCATTGATTATAAGGTGGTTTCTAAGTGCTGATTCCACCGTGTAACGGTTAATATTCCAAAGTGTTCATCGGGGAAATTAGATAAGTGAAAATATATGTGAATCGAATAAGGTTACGTGATGAATATTGGGTTCGATATTTAATCGACCCTTAAGTAGGATGAAAAGAAGTAATGAAATTATGAAAAAGTAAAATGTGCAACAAAACAGTTTTAGACAGTAACAATAGTGTGAATTTGAAAAATCACCAAAAATGGTGGAAATTTAATTAGAGAGTGAATAAGATATTAAATGAAAGCTTAAGGAGTCTATTTTTAATGAAAGAAACAAGGGAAGCAAAAAAGTTATAAATTTTTAGATATTTGAATTTTAGTGAGGCAGGGTCGGATTGGTTTCAGAATCCCCTGTTCTGAATTTGGAAAATAGTTAAAAATTGTAAAAAAATAATTATGAGTTATAATTTATATGATTAGAATACTTAATGAGTCTATTTTCAAATAAAAGAAACATAAATATCATCCGAATTCTTTACAATGAGATAATTCATTTTTAGTGAAGAAAGGTCAGTGATGTTGAGCAGTGAAATAGGGGTGAATTTAAAGAATAAACTGTACTAATTTACCCAGTAAAAAATTCTAAAAATTTTATGGTAAGAAGACATGAGAGTTTAGTTTCAGGGAAAATTAACAGATCTTAATTTGGAGCTCTGTATCTTTAGATAAAAATGATTTAGTGACTCGACTCAAATAGACAACTTTGAATTTAAATATAAGTGAATAGTGAAATTATGTATAATGCTATTTAAGCATGTTTTATACATAAAGGATGTGGAATGGAGAGGAGGAGGAGGACAATTAAATGTCTGAAAGAATTGTATATAATGGTCATATGCCCGATTATAATCGATAAATGTTAAATTGAATGGTAAATATGTATTGGTACCAGAAGGAAATATTACGGTGTTGAAAAGCAATTGATCAAATATATAAGAAATTTAGTCATGATATATATATATATATATATATATATATATATATGATAATAATGATATATGGATGATTATATCATTGAGTTGCATTGATTAATTCGGTTTATGTGATGAAAATGTCAAGAACATTTGTCTTTGATATGTGATGATCATGGTTTAAGCTCATATGGGAAAATAAAGTTTCATAGTATGAGAGTGTGGTATTGAAATATATATATTGGATTGAGAAATTAATTTGAATTGTGAACACGAAATATTGTGAATTGAATAAAATGGAAATGGAGCTTTGAATTACATGAGTAAGTATCGGGTCTCGTAGGCCCTATTTGTTATGAATATAATATTTTGAGGATATGTTATAAAGAATTATAAAAGCATGTTAAAAATTTGAAGAGTTTAAATTTGAATGAAATTTTGTAACTCGGTTTAATACGTTTACATGTGTAAGTGTTCTAGTAATGCCTCATACCCTATTCCGGAGTTGAATACGGGTAAGGGGTGTTACATTTAATGGTATCAGAGCTATAGTTTAGTCAGTTATCGGGCCAAATGTAACATATGTGAGTCTTGCTATACATGCTATGTTATTACTCGTGATGGTGTGATATCTCTGAGCTCCAACGAAATTGTTTTGTTAAGACAGAGATGATTTTCAACCGAGCTATTTTTGAGAATGCTGAAAATGATATTGAGATAAATGAAATATGCTCACGTTATGTTAGAATTTGGAAAGGTAAGAATAGAAATTTGTGATATGTATGTGTTCATGTATAAAAAAAACGAAATGAAAGTTGATGTTGTGATAAACTCATCCAATTATGTTAGTGATCATATGATGCTATGTGCTCAACATATTTGATTAAGTGAATATGGAAACGAAATTTACTTAAATAGATGGAATGTGTGTTTATGTATATTTGCTTGAATAAGTGAAATCGGTACGTTCATATGACAGAATCTTATGTATAATTGTTAAATTATAGGTAATATGATATTTTGTTATGTGTATTTATTATTGAATCATGAATATTTTAATAGTATGAAAATTGAATTGGAAGATCAAATTGAATAGAACGCAGGAATGAGTACTTCCGTTCAGTGATATGTGATGAATTGACGGAAAATACCATGGTTTGACCATGCAACATGTGAAAATGTGATTAGGAAATTTCCATGTAAGACCATATCTGGAATATGGCATCATTATGATTTGTGATTCCGTGTAAGACTATAGCTGGGCTATGGCATCGGTATGTGATATGTGATTACATGTAAGACCATAGTTGGACTATGGCAATGTGAAAACGAAGTACTCAATTCCGTAAGACGTTCTGTAATTTGACAAATTGTGGTAAGTGTTAAGCAAATTTTATGTGATAAAACATATTGAACATTGAAATTGAGCTCAATTATGTGATCTCACCATTCAGAGATTATGTTTGTCAGGTTATGTTAATAAATTTTGTGTACGTGAATTTAAGTGACAAAAATTAAATAGATAATGATATTGAGCTCATTTACATGAATCTGTCATTTGAAATTGTGATTGACAAGAAGAAATAGTGATTTGCATGCTTATGTATGGTTATATGTATTTATCTGAAATACAAGAAAATGATGTTATTGATATGGCTATAAAGTGAACAAGTGGTGAAGTTAAAAGATCAAATGGGTGAGAAATAAAGCTTGGAAAAATAGCCCGATTTTTGTCCATACGGGTAGACACACGGGTGTGTGACCCCTATATGTGAGAAAATATATGAATGAACTAAGTGGTTATGATGATATTACATTGATGATGAATGTTAAGTCTTATATATATATATATGTGTGTGTGTGTGTGTGTGTATTTATGAGAGTAAGTTAGAGGCTTTACGATCTCACCCCCTTATCAATATTGTTTTATGACGAAATTTTTACGATAATCATGTTAAATAAACTCATAAATGTGAACTAAAAAGTTTAGTGGTCAAATAACTAGTAATGCAAACAGAGTTGGGCCTAGTGTAATAAATGAACTCAGTTTTAAAAGAAATATCAGATTATTAGTGAATGGAATAATGTGAGGTTCGTGATAACAGAATTAGTGAGATAAATGACAATTAAGTGGTAAAGATGCCTGTGTGTGACGATTACAATTGAAATGAACACGATGATCTTTTCTGGATATTCTATATATTCTTTTATCCTCAGAAATATGTGTATAATTGTTCAGTTCTGATAGAGTTCTTATGTTGTGAGAATGTTAGCTAACTATGATGTTAGACGGAAGTCCTATTGGTCTAGTTGGTTTATGACCGGTTATTGTTCTGTTTTGCATGCATATTTAGAAAGTGTATTGTTTTGCTACGATGAAATTCCAGAGCTAAAATGGGGTGATTCTGGTGATTTGCATGCTAAAAGAATGTTGAAAGATTGCGTGTTTAAGCTGTATTCTCAGCATGAAGAAAATAGTACTTTGATATGTTAATGTTCGATAGTTGAAATCAACTCAATTGTTTTACTAGAGTAAACTGATTTATCTAGATGTGATTTGAGTTGTATGTATTTAAGCATGTGTATTCACGAGTATGAAGACGAATAGTCGAAATGAAAAATCTATATTTCAGAAAATATGATATAGAGAAATATTTATTGATATAGAGATATACGAGATTAAATTGATTAGTGATTTTGGAAAGTTAGTGAAAGTGTCTCATGAGAGTTGAAAGTAACTTCTTCTGGTAAGATTTTTGGGGACGAAAATCCCTAAAGGGGGGGAGAGTTGTAACAGCCCGATTTTGGGCCTAGTCGGAATAGTGGTTTTGGGACCACAAATTCGACGAGGAAAAATTTATTTTTCTTATATTTTTATGGTCTACGATTTCACGGAATGATTTTTTGAAAATTTCGTTCGAAAATTTCGACGTTTGGGCACTCAATTTAGTCAAAAGGACTAAATTGTAAAAAGTGCAAAAGTTGAGTTCTACATGTTAGAGGTGTTCAATTGTTATGAAACTTTAAATTGGAGGTCCTTATATGGTAATTAGATCATTGGTTAAGTTGGTGGACAAAAATGGGCATGAGATAAGTGAAATAGGAAATTTTTAAGTTAGGGGCAATTTGGTAATCTAGTAATTAAAATGAATTAAAAGGGAAAAAGATGGCAAATTGGGCTCATCTTCTTCATTGGGACGAAATCAGAAAGGGGGGGGGGAGCCATTGTTAGGGTTTTCAAGCTTCCAAGCTCCATAGTAAGTGATTCTAAGCCCCGTTTTTAATGTTCTTTACGTTTTTGGAGTCCCGGTAACTTGATTTTGCTTATTCTCTCAATAATTTAACCTAGGGTTTATATTTGGAAAAATACCCATATGTCAAATGTGCTTATTTTAATGTTTTACGGTAGAATATGAAGCTATAAATTATGTTAAGCAACTTTTGCTAATCGATTTTGAGTGAAAACGAGTAAAACGACATAATCGATAAAAATACTAAATGTTCATAAGTAAGTGTTAGAGTGGGAATTTGGTGTTACCATAGAAGGGAAAAATGTTCAGCATGTCATAATACATAATAATAAGGGATAAAGTTTAATTTCCGAGCCTAGGGGCAAAAATGTAATTTTGTGAAACTTTAGGGGCAAAAATGTAATTTTTCCAAAATGTGATTTTTGGATTGGATTGAATAATGTGAGTGTTAAATAAGTTAAATGTGTTATTATAAGTCAAGAAAGACAAGGAATTGACTTCGATTAGTGAAAAAAATGAGAAAAAGTGAGAAATTTCCCTATTGAACATTCGGAATAAAAAGGGATACGAATGAAGTGACAGAAATGATCACATATGTGGGATGGACTGTGTGTAGGCCGCTATGTAAAAGTGAAAGTGATGGTCACGTGTGTAGTATTATGTGTAGGCTACTACGTGTACCAGAATGATAGGTCGCATGTGTAGTACTATGTGCAGGCTACTATGCGTACCGGATAGCTTCGATCACGTGTGTAGTACTATGTGTAGGCTACTACGTGTACCAGAATGATAGGTCGTATGTGTAGTACTATGTACAGGCTACTATGCGTACCAGATAGCTTCGATCACGTGTGTAGTACTATGTGCAGGCTACTATGTGTATCAAATAGTGATGGTCACATGTGTAGTACTATGTGCATGCTACTATGTGAATCCGCATCATTGAATATAAAGGTGGTTGATAAGTGCTGATTCCACCATATCCTTGACTGTGAAAGGGGTTGCTATGTGCTGATTCCCCGTATCATTGATTATAAGGTGGTTGCTAAGTGCTGATTCCACCGTGTAACGGTTAATATTTCGAAGTGTTCATCGGGGAAATTAGATAAGTGAAAATATATGTGAATCAAATAAGGTTACGTGATGAATATTGGGTTCGATATTTAATCGACCCTTAAGTAGGATGAAAAGAAGTAATGAAATTACGAAAAAGTAAAATGTGCAACAAAACAGTTTTAGACAGTAACAATAGTGTGACTTTGAAAAATCACAAAAAATGGTGAAAATTGAATTAGAGAGTAAATAAGATATGAAATGAAAGCTTAAGGAGTATATTTTTACATGAAAGAAACAAGGGAAGTAAAAGAGTTACACATTTTTAGATATTTGAATTTTAGTGAGGCATGGTCGGATTGATTTTGGAATCCCCTGTTCTGAATTTGGAAAATAGTTAAAAATTGTAAAAAAATAATTATGAGTTATAATTTATATGCTTAGAATCCTTAATTAGTCTATTTTCAAAGAAAAGAAACGTAAATATCATCCAAATTCTGTACAATGAGATAATTCATTTTTAGTGAAGAGAGGTCAGTGATGTTGAGCAGTGAAATATGGGTGAATTTAAAGAATAAACTGTACTAATTTGACAAGTAAAAAATTCTGAAAATTTTATGGTAAGAATACATGAGAGTCTAGTTTTAGGGAAAATTAACGGATCTTAATTTGGAGCTTTGTAGCTTCAGATAAAAATGATTTAGTGACTCTGACTCAAATAGACAACTTTGAATTTAAATATAAGTGAATAGTGAAATTATGTATAATGCTATTTAAGCATGTTTTATACATAAAGGATGTGGAATGGAGAGGAGGAGGAGGACAATAAAATGTCTGAAAGAATTGTGTATAATGGTCATATGCCCAATTATAATCGGTAATTGTTAAATTGAATGGTAAATACGTATTGGTATCGAAGGAACTATTGCGGTGTTGAAAAGGAATTGATCAAATATATAAGAAATTTAGTCATGATATATATATATATATATGATAATAATGATATATGGATGATTATATCATTGAGTTGCATTGATTAATTCGGTTTATGTGATGGAAATGTTAAGAACATTTGTCTTTGATATGTGATGATCATGGTTTAAGCTCATATGGGAAAATTAAGTTTCATAGTATGAGAGTGTGGTATTGAAATATATATATTGGATTGAGAAATTAATTTGAATTGTGAACACGAAATATTGTGAATTGAATAAAATGGAAATGGAGCTTTGAATTACATGAGTAAGTATCGGGTCTCGTAGCCCTATTTGTTATGAATATAATATTTTGAGGATATGTTATAAAGAATTATAAAAGCATGTTAAAAATTTGAAGAGTTTAAATTTGAATGAAATTTTGTAACTCGGTTTAATACGTTTACATGTGTAAGTGTTCTAGTAATGCCTCATACCCTATTCCGGAGTTGAATACGGGTTAGGGGTGTTACAGGTAGCCTGCACTAATTTTTATTGTTCAATGGCGAGAGGATAGAGATGCCCCTGATGTGATCACGAATACGTTTTTAATTTTTGATGCTTCATATACTGCTTTGATAAATATATGCTCTACACACTCCTATGTAGCTAGTACTGTTTTCGAGAAGTTGGGGATTTTAGTTGAGTGAACTTCTGGTGAAATTACTGTACTGAGTCTGTTGGGACAGTCTGTTCGGGTAAATAGACTTTATAGGAATGTTCTGTTGGTAGTACAAGGGGCTATGTTTTTGGGAAATCTGATGGAGCTATCGTTTGCGAAGTTCGACTTCATTCTAGGTATGGACTGGTTAGTTGAGCACCGAGTTAGTTTGGACTACACAGCTAAGAGGGTTGTTCTGTGGACCAAGGATGATATTGAAGTGGTTGTGATCGCTGAGCACCAAGATTACTTATCTAATATGATCTTTGCTCTAGTGGCTGAGAAATTGGTTCGAAAAGGGTATGAGGCGTATTTGACCTACGTTAGTGTTTTTATTTCTAGAGACTCTTCTATCGAGGATATCAAAATAGTAAGGGAATTTCTAGATGTTTTTCTGAGGAGTTATCGGGTTTACCTCTGAATTGAGAAGTTGAGTTCGACATAGAGCTTCTACTGAGTACAACTTTGGTGTCTATTGCTCCTTACTGTATGGCACTGAACGAGCTTACAGAGCTTAAGGCTCAACTTCAAGAGCTTTTGGATCATGGTTTTATCCGTTATAGTATGTCTCCGTAGGGGCACCGGTTCTGTTTGTGAAAAAAAAAGATGGTACCATGAGGATGTGCTTCGACTGAATAAACTGATTGTGGAGAATAAGTACCCACTTTCGAGGATCAACGACCTATTTGATCAATTTTGTAGGGCTCCGGTATTTTCAAAAATAGATTTTCGTTTTGGGTATCATCAACTTAAGGTTAAGGAAGTTGATATTCATAAAACGACATTTAGGACTCGTTATGGGTACTATGTGTTTCTAGTTATGCCCTTTGATTTGACGAATGCTCCGGCTGCATTAATGGATTTGATGAACTAATTTTTTCAGCCGTATCTAGATCAATTTATCATAGTCTTCATCGACGATATTCTAGTGTACTCTAAGACTAAGGACGAGCATGATGAGCATCTTAGGGTAATGTTTCAGTTACTTCGAGAGAAACAGCACTATGTTAAGTTGAGTAAATGTGAGTTCTGGTTGCGAGAGGTAACATTTTTGGGGCATGTGGTTTTGACTGAAGGGATCCAGGTTGCTTGATTAGAAACAGCCTAGGAACGTCTCTGAGATTTACAGTTTTCTAGGTTTTGTAGGTTATTATCAGAGGTTTGTTGAGGGGTTTTCACTGATTGCAACTCCTTTGACTAAGCTTTTACGTAAGAATGTTCCTTTCGTTTGGACTGACATGCAACAATTAAGCTTTGAGAAGCTCAAATTTGTTCTGACTCAGGCTTAGCCTAAATCTGGTAGAGAGTTTGTAGTTTACTGGGATGTGTCACACGTCGGTTTAGGATGTATATTGATGCAAGATGGTAAGGTTGTGGCTTATGCGTCCCCTCAGCTTAAGTCACATGAGGGGAATTATCCGATGCACGATCTTGAGTTAGCTGCTGTAGCATTTGCTTTGAAGATCTGGATATACTATCTGTATGGTGAGAGATGTATCATTTACACCGGAAAAGGAGTTGAATCTTAGACAGTGTTGATGGGTTGATCTGCTCAAAGATTATGATTGCACGATAGAGTATCATCCTAGTAATGCCAATGTGGTGGTCGATGCTCTTAGTCATAGAGCCATAACTGATTTAAGAACGATGTTTGCTCGTCTTAGTCTGTTCGATGATGGGGGTCTGTTAGCCAAGTTGCAAGCTAAGTTGACTTGGGTTAGGAAGATTCGAGAAAAGCAGTTAGGGGATAAGTCTCTAGGTTTGCGGTTTCGTCAAGTTGAGAGTGGCAGCACATCTGATTTTGGACTAAATAAGGATGGAGTTCTATGTTTTTGAGGGCAGGGTTATGTGTCGAACGATTCAGATCTGAGATAGTCGATTCTGATATAGGTGTATAGTAGCCCTTATGCTATGCATCCCGAGGGTAATAAGATGTATCAGAATCTTCGTGAACTGTACTGGTGGCCAGGTTTGAAACGGGAGGTAACATATTTTGTTACTCATTGTTTAACGTGCTAGCAAGTTAAGGCTGAACACCAGTTGCCTTCGGGTTTGTTACAACCTATTAAGATTCCCTTGTAGAAATAGGATCAAGTGACGATGGACTTCATTAGTAGGTTACCTTTAACACCTACTAAGAAGGATTCTGTTTAGGTCATCGTGGACCGATTGAGCAAGTCCACCCATTTTATTCTGATTCGGACGGGCTATTCTCTGTAAAAGTTAGTGAAGCTCTATATTTCTGAGATTTGGAGACTGCATGGGGTTCCGATTTTGATAATCTCTGATAGGGATCCTTGCTTCACTTATCGATTCTAGAAGAAACTGTATGAAGATCTGGGTTTGAGATTAGACTTCAGTACTGTGTTCCATCCTTAGACCGATGGTTGGTCTTAGAGGGTGATTCAGATATTAGGGGATATGTTTCAGAGTTGTGATTAATTTTCGAGGTAGTTGGGAGGATTTACTGCCGTTAGCTGAGTTTCCCTATAACAATAGTTTTCAGTCTAACATCCAGATGACACCTGACGAGGCTTTGTATGGTCGTAAGTTTCGTACCTCGCTATGCTAGACTAAGTTGGGCGAACGAGGAGTTTTGGGTCCTGAGTTGGTTTCCGAGACTGAAGATAAGGTTAGATTAATACAGTATTGTCTGAAGGCAATTTCTGATAGACAAAAGTCTTATGCGGATCTAAAAATGTGGGATATTAAGTACGCTATGGGTGACTTCGTATTTCTTAAGGTATCTCCGTGGAAGAAAGCTATGACGTTCAGTCGTAAGGGCAAGTTGAGTCCTAGGTTCATTGGGCCATATCAGACTCTGAAGCTTGTGGGACCGATTGCTTATCAGTTAGAGCTACTTTCGAAGTTAGACCGTATCCATAATGTGTTTCACATCTCGGTGTTGAGGCGGTATCAGTATAATCTATCTTGTATTTTCTCTGTTGAGAAGATTGAGGTTAGACAGGATTTGACATTTGAAGAGGAGTTGGTTCAGATTTTGGATCAAGATGTTAAGGTTCTGAGGAGGAAGTCCATACCGTTAGTGAAGGTTCTGTGGCAGAATCATGGTTCTGAGGAAGTTACGTGGGAACTTGAGGACTCGATGCGTCAGCAATATATTCATCTATTCGGATCAGGTAAAATTCGAGGCCAAAATTTCTTTTAGGGGTAGAGTTGTAACGCCCTGAATAATTTAATTTTGTTTCTGTGAAACATGACACAAATGTGTATCTGCTTCAGTGGTTAAGTGTTCTAGGTGTGTGTATGAGGTCTTAGGTTCAAGTCCTATTTTTGGAAAATTTTGTTATTTTCTTGATCCAAGCCTTATCCTTGTTGGGTGGGCTTATATTACATTATTTGTAAACTCATATTAGAATGAGCTTGTTGGTTTGAATGGTAAAGAGTTAGCTTGTCCTAAGGTTTCGTATTCGAATCCTTGTACGAGCATGGATGTTAATTTTTGAGATGGTTGCATGATAAAGGTTCGGTGGAAGTAGAATTTTGAGGTAGTTGAGAGTTAGTGGGTCGGTTAGTAGTGGGATAATATAGGGGTTGAGATATTATGGGAATTAGTTTGAATTTTTATTTTAATTTCTCAATTTTTTTCCTTTCTCTCTCTGACGTTTTCTTCTCTGTTCCACTATCAATTTCTTTTCTTTTCTTTTTTGATTTCGGTCTTATTTCTTCCTTCGATTTTCGATCCATTTGTGTGCTTCGTAAGTAAGATTTCGATATGGGTTGAGGGAGTTGTTATGTATGATTTAGTTTCTATGGGTGTTTTGGGCTGATTTGTTATACCATTTTGATTGGTGTTTATCAGGGAATTCGAGACCCTTTAGTTGCGTAGTGAAGTTTTGAGGCTGCTATTGTTGAGGGTTCTGTTCATTCTAGGGGCATGATTGCTTCGAAACTGTACCAGGTGTGTACTCCTAACACAAAAAATTCAGCTTCGGCAAAAGCCAAAAATAGAGTCCATCGATGCCACATGGGCGTGTGGTTGGCTATGTGCGAGACACGATCGTGTGACTGACGAAGGCGTGGCTGTGCACAAGACACGGCCGTGTGACGGAATGAGTGTGGTCGTGTGGGCCACACGGGCTAGGTCAGATTGGGCATGTGGGCCCATATGGGCATGCCACATGGGCTTGTGGGTTTTGGGCTAGGCCATGTGGGCCACACGAGCAAGGCTAGTCTGGGCGTGTTGGCCTACACGGGCACGTGGGTCTAAAATATCAAAATTTTTCCTAAGGTCGCACTGGTTGTTCTGATCGACTGTGGGCCTATCGTAGGGCCTGTAAGGGCTAACCAAACCATAATTCTTGTGACCTAATAATCTGCTAGTCTAATCTGAGTAGGACACTGATGTGTATGTCTGACTGTTTTGTTTGAGTATATATATGTTATCTGTATATAGGCATGTTAAGCATGTTAATTATGTATTTTGTTTCTATGTTTGGGGCGGGATTTGCATATGTGGAGGAAGTGGTTAGTACGACGACATTTTGCCTATATTCTAGCAGCTTGATTGCATATTATTCTGTCATGTGTCGCATCGACACTATATGGTGTGTAGAGGATGGAGGTAGGATTCTGTATATCTATTCTGCTTATTTGATTCTAATATCTGTATCTGTCATAGACTTAGGTCTGAATCTGTATCTGTCTGTATATGAAATTCTGTGTATGTTGCATGACTTTCTGTTGGGTTACATACTGAGTATACGAAAACTGACATTTGTTTGTCTATTCTTTCTAGGTAATCCACAGACTTAGGCAGATCGGTGTGGCGGAGGCTTAGCGGTGACCACTCGACTGAGATTTGTTTTTATTTAGTAATAATGGTTTTAATTTAAAATCTGGTTTTCTTGAGAGTTTGTAATTTTTGGGACTCTATGGACTATATGGTTTTAACGTTTGGTTTTGGATTTCGTTTGGCTTTCTTTTCCGCAACGTTGACAAAACATTACGCAAACAAATGGTTTTAACAAATATTTTTTCTTAAACACGAGCTCGGTTTTATTTTAAACAATTTCCAAACTTCCGCTGCGAAATAAATGGTTAACTTTAAAGAATAACTTATAACAGTTTCAGTAATGAACATGTTTTATAATACCTGGACGTTTTATCAAATAACTAAATATGGTTTTATCGAAGTATCGTCAGTTTCAAAACCCTTCTTCGTAACACTCCCAGATTCGGCCATAACGTTGAGTTATTCGAAATCGAATTGTAAAATTTAATTTGACTCGAAGTTGAAAATTGAATTAATTATTCAAGTTGACTCGAAAAGATCGAATAACTTAATTCAATTAACTCTAAATTCAAATTTTTTTATTTTTTAATCAAATTTGCACTAACTATTCTTTAATATTTTTATAATAATTATAATACATATGTAATAGACATTTTCCTCATGTTATTACACTAATAACTAAACGAGGTATTAGTGCTATGGATTAAAGTTTTCCTCGATTCGTCCTTCAACTATTGTCCTTTTGCCTCATCTTCATGCCTAGGAGAGGGTAAAATTCGATTAAAATCGCTTCAATCAATTGAACCGATTAATTTGATTAAATCAATTCGGTTAAAATATATTTTTTTAGTTAAGTCAAACATTAGTTATTTTTTTTTATTTGGAAGGTCAGTTATTGGTAATCAAAATTCATAATCTAATCAGCAGATTTAATATATAAAATTTTTATTTACTTTAAATATATTTATATAATATATAATAAATATATATAATTTACTCAGTCTAGTAGGTTCTTTTTTTCATTTGGTACAAACTTTCACTAATTAATTGTCTCATCCTCGTGCCTTCTTTAGTTCCTCTTTCATCGTCTGCCAATACTTCACCAGTTCATCGGGCAATTTACCAAAAAAAGCCATTCTTTTTCAAAATTTACCGAAATGGGACGATTTTTTGATTATTTACCGAAATGGTCCATTTTTCGGGAAATCGCGTCCACGTCAATAGCGATGTCGAGTGCGATGAACAGACATCGCGTCCACGTCGCCGACGACCGACGTAGACGCGATGTCCTGACCCGTAGTGCGTTCCGGGGGACGCGATTTTGACGTTTTTTCACGTTTGGTTTTTTTGGCTTTTAGGATTTAGGGTTCAGGCTTTTTAGGGTTTTTAGGTCCCGGAATAAATTATTTCGAGTTGACGTTTCTGAGCAAATAGTATAAAATCGCTTCTACCAGGATGTTATTTGAGAAGAAATTGTGAAATCGTGCCCTCGTGGACGCTATTTTGCTACAGTAGGTCATGTAAGAAATAATTTTGTTTTTGACGTTTCTGAGCAAATAGTATAAAATCGCTTCTACTAGGATGCTATTTGAGAAGAAATTGTGAAATCGTGCCCTCGTGGACGCGATTTTGCTATAGTTGGTCATGTAAGAAATAATTTTTTTGACGTTTCTGAGCAAATAGTATAAAATCGCTTCTACCAGGATGCTATTTGAGAAGAAATTGTGAAACCGCGTCCTCGTGGATGCGATTTTGCTGCAGTAGCAAGTTTGGGCTGAGCCTATAAATTAGGCAGAAAATGTTCTTAGAATGCATAAGTCATAGCATAAACAATTTAGAGAGGCTAAGAAAGTTAGAGTTTCAAAATGAGTGAACGTATTAGTGCTGTTATTTACTACGATGGTGAGGTTTGCCACACCGAGAATGGTGTTGTTTTTTTATCGGAGAATACGGTGCGACTGTCATTTAACCAGAACATAGATTTGACAGAACTTTGTAAAAGAATTAGGCGTAAAATCTTCAGAACTACGCCAATGAAAGTTCTGTCAATCACGTATCGATTTTGTTCTTGTGTTGATCCGGTGACATATGACTCGTTCAACATAAAAGGTGCTCGTAGCTTGGAGGCAATGGTGCAGACTCATTTTACTAGTGGAGCATCTTATATTGAATTATATGTACAATTTACGTCGCCAACTGATGTACTTCCGTCCGGTGTTCGAGATGTATACACGACCCCTGGCCGACACTCAGTTAGCGGGTTACAAAATACAGAACAGCCCATGTTCGGTAGCGGTGTCGAATGCACATCCCCTGTAAAACACTTTGTCAGTGGATGGGACATGTACGTCGGTGGCTCGACGTTTGATGCTGGAAATACGTATTGGGGAATTGTATCAAGTTCTAGTGGATGGCAATCTACATCCAATTGGGGACGTTATCAAATGCCCAGAAGAAGGGATGACGTACTACCTATGACGTCAACCGGTGAGGGGACGTCGTACACTGCAGATGATTGTGGGTTAGAAGATGACTCCGATGTGGATCCACCTCGAGAGCCCGGGCCGGATGGTGCAGAAATGAGATTATTTTCTAAACCGGAGCCTATTCCAGCAGAAGGTGAAGATGCTGAAAGGAGTTCAGATGATGATGAAAATCTACGATTCAGAGCATACTCACCTTCAGCCCACATGCATAATGTCGATCTGTCAGCAGATGATGCGTTAGAGTTTCTAGATCTACCATACCGGTTACGCGATCGTACAAGTTCGGGGGTAGATTTCGGTGAACTTGAAGTTGGTAATCAGTTTACCAAAAAGGATAATTTTATTGGTTCTTTGAAACAGCATAGCATCAAAAACAGCGTTAATTACCACGTCGTTAAATCAAAATCTGATAAGTTTGAGGCGAAGTGTACGGCGCAAGACGGCACATGTTCATGGAAAATCGTTGCCTCGTTAAGGAAAAGGACAGGGTTGTGGGAGATAAAAAAGTACAAAGGTCCACATACATGTCTTTGCAGTGCGAGATTTAATGTATCTGAATAATAATTTTATTTTGCAATGTTGCATTATTTAATGTACTCCCTCTGTAGGTGTTTCACAATATCATCCCAAAATGGATTCAGCTATGTTAGCTAGCTTGATACTGCCCACGATAAAAGCAGATCCTAGGACTTCAGTGCCGGTGATAATTATCAATATCTGTAGCCAAATGGGGTACATGCCCTCTTACCGCAAGGCTTGGATAGCTAAGCAAAAGGCGTTGGAGAAGATGCATAGTGGGTGGGACGCCTCATAAAATGAAATATGGCAGTGGTGTCAGGTGCTAGAGAGATACGTCCCAGGTGCCATCACAGACCTTGAAACGGAACATACGTACTACAACGGCCGATTGCTATGTGGATGCGAAGTGTTCAAATGCCTATTTTGGACCTTTAAGCAATGCCGAGACGCATTTCTATACTGCAAGACGTTGGTAGAAATTGACGGTACCTTCATGTTCGGTAGGTATACTCATCAGCTATTAGTTGCAATGGCACAGGACGGCGGTGGGAGAATTCTTCCAATTGTATTTGCAATAACACCGGGGGAGTCGTCTGATGACTGAGATTTCTTTCTCTCTAGGTTAAGGAGGCAAGTGTGCCCCCAACCTGATATCTGTGTTATTTCAGATCAGGGCGCCGGTATACTAGCTGCATTTGATCGAGATGGAAGCTTGTGGAAGTGCACACACTATATATATTGCCTAAGACACGTTGCTTCGAACTACTACGGGCAATATCCATCTAAGAGCGAATGACGACAAGTGACCAACATGGGTATTTAGTCTATAACTGTATTATTTCGTTTGTCTATTTAAAATAGTTTTATTGGTAGAAGTGGTGTAAAAGATTTGCTATGATCTTATATTGGCAGGGTATGAAATAAATAAAGATCGTTTTCACGAGATGTTGGCAATTTTACGATCCCACAACGGAGAAGGGGTGGACTACCTTTGTAACATACGTTTCGAATAGTAGGCACAAGCATACGACGAAGGCCTACGATATGGCCATATGACGTCGAACCTGGCAGAATGCATAAATTCTGTTCTTAAAGGAACGTGTCATCTACCGATAACATCGGTTGTGCGAGAGACATATTTCTATTTGGCGGCGTTATTTCCAAAGCGAGCAAAGAACTTATGCGAGCGGATCTGGGTGGCCATATATGGTGCAGTAAGGTAGTTCAAGAAATTAACAAGGCGAAGGCGAGGGAAAACATCATGCACACAGTGTGTCACGATCGAGACAATTTATGGTTTCGCGTGACGGAGTTTGACAGACCGCACCAAGGTGTTGTTGGCGGGCAATATCGTGTACACTTGCGAAACAGGACTTGTGACTGTGGGAAGTTTGATGCACCGTTGTCCATGCGCTCATGTTATTGCGACTTGTCGAAACTCATGCGGATCGATGAGTTATGTGGACGAAGTGTACAAATTAGAAAACATGTACAACGTATGGAGACACGTTTTCCCACCGATCCCAGATGAACGTAAGTGGCCGCCTGTATCTCTTGCTCCTTTTAAGCTGTTACCGGATAGAGAATTGCGTCTCAAACCAAAGGGTCGACCTTGCTCCACTAGAATACGGAACAATATGGATATCCGAGAAACAACCAGTCAACAGAAGTTGTGCGGATGGTGTAGGAACCCAGGCCATACAAGTCGATCATGCCCTAATCGTAATAGTTGAATGTAATTTTAGAAAAAAATATATTTTATTCTATTATTAATTGATAATTGTATTAATTGTTAGTAAAATTATCAAATTAGTTTAATTTCTTAATTGTTAGTACAAGTCAAAACATTTTACCAAATCTAACATTATGTAAAATTATGTAAAATTATTAAGTCCAAAAATTGTGTTAATGGTTAGTAAAATTATCAAATTATGTAAAATTATTAAGTCCAAAAATTGTGTTAATGGTTAGTAAAATTATCAAATTATGTAAAATTATTAAATCCAAAAATTGTGTTAATGGTTAGTAAAATTATCAAATTATGTAAAATTAGGTTAGGGTTAGGGTTTTAATTAAATTAGGTTAGGGTTTAGGGTTTTTAATTAAATTAGGTTAGGGTTAGGGTTTTAATTAAATTAGGTTAGGGTTTAGGGTTAAGGTTTAGGGTTTTAATTAAATTAGGTTAGGGTTAGGATTTTAATTAAATTAGGTTAGGGTTAGGGTTTTTAATTAAATTAGGGTTTTTATTACATCAAATAGAACTTCTTTTATTACATCAAATAATATAAAAATAACTCGAAAAAATTTCTACGCGTATTACATCAAATAAACTTCTATTTTATTACATCAAATAATAAATTTAAATACAACAATCAATGTCTATGCCCGGGGAATTCGGTTCCACATGGCGGCCGTCGACGGTTACGCGCTGGATTCCTCCTTCCTCTAGCTTCCGGTGGCGGTTTTTCTTCCTCCGATGGTGATTGTGGTTCTTTCGGTTCAGCATCTGGTTGTCAGACTTGGGACGATGATCCACCTTCAAAGAATAGTGTATGTGGAGGTGTTTGCATCATGAACGTCGAAGGTGTTTGAAAGCCATATGGTGGTGGCGATTGGTAAAAAGGAGAGCTCCCCGATGGCCCCCTTGCGATCCCTCCTACGCTATTGGCCTAGATATCGGCGGTCTTCTCGGCATAACAGGAAATGAAGCTGAACCGGGCATTTGGCTCCAACTTGCCATAGGATTTGGAAAAGGATACATGTAAGGGTTAGGGTACATATAAGGGCTAGGAAACACACCTAGCATCATAGGGAAAGGCGGTTGCGTGGGTATCATCTGTTGAATTGCTGCATCAGGTGACTGTGTCGGTGCTCTCGTTGGGGACGGTGATTGCATGGCTGCTGATGATGAGCCGGGTGACTGTCTGGGCCTTGTTGAGGGGTTGCCTTCGTAGTCTTTCCCTTCCGACACGTATTTGCCGCTGCCTCTCCTTTGGCGTAAGTAGATACGGCTTGCCATGGATCCTAAACCATGACATGTATTCTGGAACGCACGCTAACTCCGGAACGATGATTTGTTCCCGAGTAGGTAGATATTCATGCCGATTTTCCCACATTTCTATGTACTTAGACCAGTATCTAGGCTAATCCATACCTAATAGCCAAAGGTCGATTTTGTGGTGATCGTCAAACACCTCAGGGTCCGCAGGAATCGGTTGTCTACATCCAAACTGTCGTAGCACTCTGTCTGTCTGGTGGGGCTCCACGGTTGCATAGTTAATCAACACCACTTTCGCGTGCCAAACGTTCGGATTTTGTAAAAACTCTTCCGGGATTACTGCTCGAATTGCCGGATCCTCATATGGTGTCCATTGAAACTATATGAACATGATAGAAATATTAGTTATATACATAATACTAAATACTAAATACTAAATACTAAATACTAAATACTAAATACTAAATACTAAATACTAAATATCAATCGACTAGCAAATGTATGGAAATATCTATTTGCAAAAATACTTACTTCTGCTTCCGACCGTTGCTCTAATAGAAGCCGTATATCTTCAAGTTTAGACGGTAATCCACGATAACTTGCCGGATGGTTCCACCTAATTAAATAAATTTTTAGCATACTTTTATTTTTAAAAAAATCTAAATAATAATTCCAAAATGTAATATAAAATTTGCCTCGTTACGAGTGGGAATGTATATGGGTGGTTCACTTGAGGACGTAGAAATGGAAAGCGAAACCGTGCCCATGATTGCAGTAGTGACAGGCAACCTCCGATGTTTGCTGTCCTCGGTCGCGTCGCCCCGCACATCTCCCGATATAATGTTGCCAAGACGGTAGACCCCCAACTAAATTCACCGGCTCCTCTAAAATCAACGAGTTTTAGCAGCAACCTTAGATGTACACTGCTCCGTGACGTGTCGGGCATCAGATAACCTCCAATTATTTGAAGAATGTATGATTGAGCATATCGAATTCTTTCAATTTCGGTTGAATTTTCATTCGGATCGGGGAAGGTGGCACGTAACCAGCCCATCTCGACCTTACCTCCATCCATTTTATACGAAATAGCGCCTAAAAGCTCGTAGCACACCGCCTCCCAATTGCTAAATTGGGCAGACCTGGTGACCGGGTGCTCGTCCACCGGCAATCCGAATTGCAGATGGACATCTTCTAGAGTGATAGTGCACTCTCCACATGGAAGATGGAATGTGTGCGTCTCGGGTCTCCACCTCTCGACCAACGACCGATCGGTTTGGTCCAACTTGCATCCCTACCACCGTCGCCACGTGCCAAAAACCCGCTTCCCGCAGGTAGTTCTCTACTAACGGTGATGGAGGAGCATGCATATTCCGGATATTGCATTCCAATAACCGATCTTCAGACTTTTATAACAAATAATAAATTAATAATTATCTAAAAATACATAAATAAAAAAATCTTAAATAATATTTAAAAATTAAATTTAATACTTACCATTTTCATTTGCTCCACCGATATGTGATTCCTATCAAGACGAATCAATGATCCGGCCATTGATGAAAATATAAAAAAATATAAAATTATTTTTTAAAAATATAAAAAAATTTAAAATTATTTTAAAAAATGAAATTGAGGGGAAATTGAAATTAAATATGGATTTGAGAGGAAATTGAAATTAAATATGGGTTTGAGAGAATTTTGGAAGGAAATTTGGAAGGAAGTTGAGAGGATTAGAGAGGAAATATTAGATAGGATTTGTTTGTGAAAAAAAAGGGGTGGAGGGTATTTATAGTTTTTTTTGACCGTTGGGGGGGCCAACGGTCAAATTTTTGACCGTTGAGGTACTATTCACGCGCGGAGGACATCGCGTCCACGTCAGCAGGTCGCGCTGATGTGGACGCGATGTCCTGACACTACCCTGACATCGCGCTGACGTGGACGCGATTTCCCGGAAAATTGATCATTCCGGTAAATAATCAAAAAATCGGCCCATTTCGGTAAATTTTAAAAAAAAACGGCTTTTATTGGTAATTTCCCCCAGTTCATCGTCACCTTCACCTAAGGTGTGCAAAAGAATTTCTAAATAAAAAAAAAACAATAGTGAATTGAATAGAATAAAACCATTGTTTTGATTTATTCGATTATTCAGCTGGATCTATTTTTATTTTCAGTTTAATTTATTTATTTAATCAATTTTCGATTTTGATATTTTAAACTGAACAATTCATTAAGACCATAAGTCCATAACCCATTTACATACACAAACCTAAATTTAAATTTAATACTCTTAAAAGCTCAAATCCATTAAAATTTAAAACCTCATACACATTAATATTTGAAACACAAATTAATAATTAATTTTTATGATATTTATTTTATTTTATCATTTAATTTATAAAAAAATCCTGAATTGATATATACCCATTAAGAACAATAGAAGATATGGAAATTGTATTTTGGCCTGAAAATAAATATTTTTTGAGTTTATTAAAATTTGTTTGATTTAATTTTTAATATTTTTATAATTAATTTGAAACAAATTCAAATTCAAATTAAAAGTAATATGATATATCATATATCATATACTAAATTCAAGAAAGAAGAAAAGTGAAAAAATTAAAAGAAAAATTAAAAGTAAAAAAAAAACTCTAAAAACCCAAAAACCAAATTGAACTGAAATATTTTGTTCGATTTATTTGGTTTTGCTCCCTAGTTCGATTAAGTTTATTTGATTTTTGGTTTAAAAAATTGAACCGAACAAATGCACACCTCTAGCACCATAGGTATTGAAATGTATTCCATAGTAGACAACAAGTTTGTATTTAGATTAAAAGTCGGTTAGGTCAGTTAACTGGTCGAAGTTAAGTCGATTCGGTTAGGTTGGTTAAAATAATCTAAGCTGGTAAGTTCAATTATTATAAATTATTGTTGGATGAATTAATTAAATACAAATAACCAACCAAAATAATATCTTATACAATTGATATGTTTTTCTTTTTAAAGTGTTACAAGCATAGTACAATTAAAGTACAAATATAAATACATGCTGAATAACCACAAGTATCAATTGTTAAAATACAAACAAACTATTTGGTAATCATAAAATAGAATCAAACTATTACAACATATATGGACTAAGAATTGGTATAATACAGGCTAAAATCAATGAATTGAACTAAAACTTATACATAATAATGACACAATGAAATTTAAAACCTATGCATATAATTATGTATGATGTCTCAAATTTAGGTACTCAAAACTCAACTTTTATTTTTACCAAATGTGTTAAGACCTTGTTCACTACTTCTGTGAATGTGTGAGAGTGAAGAGCAATTTTATATTTTTTTGGAACTAGATATGATTGATGTTTGGCGGTAAAAGTACTATAGAGGCCTCTATATTAAGAGTCAGATTGTATTTTGTCTCCTCTACTAAAAAATGTGTAAATTAATCTTTATATGTTAAATCAAAAGAAAAATAGGTTCTTTTTATTAAAAAAGTCATCCGTTTTGTACTGTTAAAAATTAGAGTAAGTGATAGAAAAACAAAGCAGTAATACTTAAAGTGTCATGTGTATTTTGTATTGAAATAAAAAGATTAATTTTTAACCATAAAAATAGATAAAAATTTTAATACACGTTTGGATTGCTTAGACGGATACAACAATGTGAAAAGATTCTAGAAATGTTTATAATTGACACTTGGCAGTTGCAAATAATAAAATCCACACGGCAGCCAACCCTTTTAAAATTCACGTTTTTGGGTTTTTTTATTATTATAAATGTTTATATTGTTCTTCAATGATTAAATCAATGAAAGCTTAACCAAGAATTGACTATTGTGCAGATGATAATAAATGTGTATTTAATTGGTATATAAAAAATTATTAGGAATATGATAATCATGAATATTATTTTATTTGAAACCATGAGTTGACTATTTTTCGTTTGTGGTTATTGCAATCAACTTATGACCAAGGGTTATTCTAGACAAAGCTCTAATTCTTTATTATATCTTTTCTTCTAACTTCAAAAGGAGTAACGGTGAAATCCATAAACAAGGGAAAAAAGCACATGATTACGTACAAAATCAAAGTTGATGAATTTAAAAAAAAAACCCTCAAAAAATTAATTAGGTTTTATATAAAATTTCAAATATAAAATATATATCAATTGAATTCTTCAATCAACTTTAATGTTGACTGGCAATTAATAATCAATTGTTAAAGTTAATGATCAAAAGGTCTTTTTCAGTAGCAAATTTAGAAAAACAATTTTGGGATGAATTTAAATTGTATATTTTATGATAGTAAAAATGCAATTTCTATTTTTTTTAATAGCCTATATCTTTATAATTTTTAAAGGATTAAATCAAGTTTTTATCATTTTTGGGGGGCCAAAGTGTAATTTTACTATTACTAATTTAAAATTTTATAAATTATAAAGGGCCTAAATGGAAAATTTTTCTTTTTAGGGGAGGTCGAGACCTTGTCAGTCCTCTAGATCCACACCTGGCCTTTTTGATATATTTTGACAGTTCAAGTACCCAATTAGTGCAAAAAAAAAGAGCAGGGACTTAATTGCTTTTTTTTAAAGAGTTAGTAACACCCCAAAACCTAACCTAGAAGTTTCAACTAGATTTCGGAAGTTACATTGACCACCGAAGTGACCCAAAACAATTTACTGACCAAATTCTTAAATTCGTTTTTGAAAATCATTTAATTAAGCAATTTATTGAAACCAGAAGACAGTTTTGCTTACATTTCACAAATGTTAAATCCCATTTATCACTTCAAAACAGATGGCAACGGATTTGCTTTTTATGTATTAATTTCGTAATCAAAACAAAATAGTACTGTGAGAAAAACTGAAACTTTAAACCGAAATTGCAATGGCAAATTTGATTGGTCACTTTTAGTCGGAAATCCCATAAATTATTATCTAAAAAATTGCTTATAAAGTGCAAAATAACATTTCGATGAAATAAGGTCCCATCCATGGCTTCAAAATTTAAACCCAAAGTCCCAAAGGTCATAACCCTTACCACAATTTATATAATCGCCTTTACATATTGATTGAAAATACCTTATTAAACTTATAAAAAACTTATTAAAACCAAACCAAAACGAAGCATTCTGAGTCTTCCAGTTTGCCAAGTCCAACTCCTAATCATGTGGCCTACCTGAAAACGAGAAACTAGGGAAGTGAGCTACGAAAGCTCAGTGTAAGTCTAAACGAATGTGAATGGACAATGTAGAAATAAATAATCGAACATACATGCAATAGCTTAATCTGAATCATATTTGGGAATCACTTCAAAGTGAAGCACCACAAAGCATAAGCATTTAACTTGTATTAATCAATAGGATCATATAATAGCGAACAATCATACAGTCGTTTTCAAATCATATCGAAACAGAACATCACATTGTTCTATCATAATCAAGTCAGAGTACAGAATGCAAATCATGCTCAATGTTAACCTATCCAACCTCTACACATCTTCTCCGTAAATCCCACACACATCAATAAGAGTATACTAAACCCTTTCCAACCTCTACACACCACTATCGGGTTATGGTGGACCCGTCTAACCAATTCACACCACGAAGAGGTCATTTGCCTTGTTATTATTATGCAGTCACACTGCTAACTTTATAATGGAGTTAAACTACTGAATCAAACTTCCTTCTCTTCGGAACAAATTCTCACACACAGATGCAAATGCGTATGCCAAACTCACAGAGCATATACATATATCGAATAAGATATTCTCACATTTGATTATGAAATAACAGAATCCACAAAATACAAATTTTCTGATCAACATATCCAGACATTTCCATATATCAGAATATTATACACGATGTCATATAACCAACTTAGGAACATAACCAAACCAAATATGGGAATTACACATATATACAAAATTATTCTAACAAACACATGCCTTATAAAGACCTACCACAACCAGTATTCGAGTCCTAAACAATCCTACAGAGACTCACCCCAAGCCGTGTGACTTGCAAGTTGACCTAGTTTCTAAAGCGGCACACGACCGTGTGGACCGCCTGTGTGCAGCACACGCCTGTGTGGCTGCTTGTGTGGTTTGTAAACCACCTCAAATTTTGCCAAAAATCGTAAAATTCACTTCAATTCGATCTCTAATTACATTAGTTTCAGAAGCACACTTGAAAGACAATTCCCATGCACTAACGAACAATCGATTCGCCGTAATTCTACTAAACTGAAACTCAATTTTTCACACACATTCTAAACCTATAAGAAATTTCAATCCAATCCAAACAAAAGATTCAAAGGAACGATTTAAAAATCACAAACCTCACTTACCCGCTAAAGCTTGACAACAAAAGTGTAAAATGATGAATGAACTCCAAAGAAGTGGCAATTAATGATAATAACGTGAAACGATTGGGGCAACAAACAAATTTTTTAAATTTAACGATGAACAAAGAAAGAAAGAAATTAAGAAACATTGATGGACTGAAAAAGAAAGTAATGCTCAAAGAATACAATCCCAACAGAAGCATCAAAATCTAAATTTTGAGAAGAGGAAAAACCAAAATCGTGAAGAAGGGAGATGCGAGGAAAAAGTGGGAAACATGGAAAAAACTTGAAAGTTTCTTTAGAAATTATTATTATTTTTATAACAATATTTAAAATCAAACATTAACCTCCTCTAAGCTCACAAGTGGACTTGAACTTGAGACCAAAGGTATACAAAAGCTTAACCACTAAACCATTAAACTCATTGTTAACTTTAAAATCAAGAAAAAAACATAAGAGTCTAAACGAAACTACCAACTCACTTGCAAACCTTAATTCTTCCAATCCCAATTTCAGGATGTTACAGAGTTTGAGTGATTTTTCTATGTATTTTGGCAATTCAAGTACCTAATTGAGTGAAAAAAAAAAGGCTTAATTACTTTTTTTTTGGAAAAGTTTGAGGGCTTTCTACACCCTTAAGCTTTAATTTTTCAACCTATCAAACAAATAGGTAAATTTCAATTTTATGAAATTGTCACTTGATTTTTTAAAAAAATTATCATTTAAAAGTTATCTTTAATTATTTTTATTAGTAAAAACAATTATTCAATCATTTATTTTTTCTATTCAAAGCATTTTACATAAATATATATATCAAAATTTTAATAAACATTAAAATTAATCATTATTATTTGATATAAAAATTATATTAAAAATTGAAGCCTTCCGAATTTGTGGCGAAAACATATTAATCTAAAATTAAAAGTCAGTTGTTGACTTCTTAAATTCAAATATTAATTTCCTACTCTTTACTTTTTCCATAAAAAAACAATAATCCGATTAATTAATTTAAGTTATTAAGTTATAATAAAAATTTTAAAAATATAGTTATAAATAATATATTATAATATTTAAAAATAATTAAATTATTTAAAATTTTAAGACTTAATTGAAGTAGTGGTTAAAACTGGTTTCAAATATTTAAATGATATGGAATTAAACCTCGTATCATTCTTCCCTTTCTCCGTTTTTTTTTGTAATATAATTAATATATTATTCAAATCTATTTTATGGTCCTTAGAAATTGACTTTTCAGAAACCTATAATAACTCCTCTTAATGATATTATCTTTAAAATTAAAATTCATAATTTTTTCGTTACACGGAATATTTGTATGGTAAAAAAAACCATTGAAAGTTGAAGGTATGCGGGAGTGATAGAAGTGCGTGTAATTGGTATACAAAGAATATTAGCAAATATAAAAGTGGGACAAACAACACCAAAGGTCCAAAAGGGTAGAAAATGATATGCGAAGAAATAATTTTATTATAAATAAGGTACACAAAATCTCAACTCATACATTGTAGAGTTCTGAGTTTGAACAACATCGCAGAGGTGAATTTCATTTATCGCCTATTATTACACATCGGTAACTTTGAAAAAATTTAGAAGAAAAAAAGAAAACTAATATTACACGACAACTATTGCCTTGAGAATAGTGTCAGTGAAATCCTTTCTGGAGGAATAATAAAAGAAAACGAAGAATATTTCATCTTGAAAATGAACGTCAACTACTGCTATAATGAATAAACAAATAATGTCTAGCATTGTGGAAGATCCACTGGCGGCGGAGGCAAGGTTGTTTCCGGAGTTGGTCCGTTCTCAACCACGAAGGCAGTGGCCAGGCCTATTGGCAAGTGCCCGTCGAAGTGGCAATGCATAAACCAAACACCTGTTCATTTCAGATGAATTGAAACAACAATATGTTAAGCTTTCATGGGGGTTACAGAAGAAGATAAACAAAATCCGTTGGATCTTAGTTAAACTATCATTTTTACTTCCATCGTTGACCTTAACAAAAGCCAGCAATTAAAGATAATCCTGATTTTCCAGAACCGAATTAAGTCAAAGATTGATTTAGAGCTGGACTTTTATTTCAAATCCGAATCTTTGACAATTTCAGGGAATTTCTTTCCTTTTAAAGCAAGTAAATGATCGATGTTAGAAAACTAACCTGGATTATTAGCTACGAATCTGATGACAGCCCATCCTCCAACAGGTACGCCAATAGTGTGGCGGATTTGGGGGTTGAATAGATTGTACTTCAGTGTATCAGTGGCAGGGTTAAAGTTTCCAAACCCTTGCGCCAATACATGGAAATCAAAGCCATGGAGGTGCATGGGATGGTTCTCCGCTCCAATAATAGCTGTGTTCTGCATCACCATCTCCACAGTGGTGTTGAACTTAAGCTTGGTGATCCTGGTTCCTTTTGGAGCATATAACAGAGGTAGGTCGCCGTTAATGCTAGGGTTGGTGTAGTCAAATTGAGCTGGAGGCTTGACAGGGAAATCAGTGGTGTACACTCCTCGGACGTTGAAGAAAAAGGCTTGCAACAAAGACAAGCTACTAGGTGGCACGAAGGATACATTGTTCATGCTGGCCGAGAGCTTTGCTCCAACAGGTGGACCCTGGCAAGTTGTGTTTGATGGGCAGACATCAAGGGCCATCCCAATGGTGACGAACATTTTATGATCCACTTTAAGTGGGACAGGCTCCCAGTGAGGCCCACCGACCAAAGCAGTAAGGCTGGTAGAAAACTTATGAGCCGTGGGGGTGTCATTGAACGCCGGTAATACTGGCATTAGCGGCGTTCTCGAAGTCCAAGACGGTGCACCCTCATAGACGATGACACCCCTCGTTGTAGTACTATCAAATTCTAAACCAGCCGCACTTGCATAAGCTCTAGCGGCCATGTAATACGACCCAATCGGCTGATCCGCGGTTAGCAAAACGTCAATCGTCTGGCCAGAGGCGACAACCAAGACGTCAGTGACATATGGGTTGGTGTAACGAGCGTCAACGGCCACAACGATCATCTTATGATTGGCTATCTTGTAAAAGAGATTGTTATCGACTGCAGCGTTGGTAATACGTAGGAGATAGGTCTTCCCTTGCTTCACCTTAAGCTTGTACATTTCTGAACCATATAATTAAATTTAGATTGAATATTAATTGTCAAATACGCGTATAAGCAAGGAGATCATGAATCTGTAATCACTTACGGTTTTGAGAGCATGGATAGAGATCACCGGGCCATCCATTTATTGTATAAGCATCAGAAATGTTAGGACCAGTGCCATGGGCCAGAGCTTGGTTTGCCATATCAACGACATTACCATTCCACCACTCACCTGCAAAGGCATTCCTATTTGTTAGCTTAAACCTAGGCTTAGAACCATGGAACATTTATATATCTCTTCTCATGATAAATAATGAATTCAATGTAAGATCTCGGGTTCCCAGTGGCTATATATACCTAACAGGATGGGAACTTCCCTATAGGGCTTTGGGAATGGGTAAGAGCTGCCAGCTCTGGGGCGGATGATGATTGCACCATAGAGGGTGGCACGGAGCGTGGAGGTATGAGAGTGCCACCAAAAGGTTCCTTCTTGTTTAATGATTTTGAATTTGTAGGTGTATTTATTTCCGGGGCGAATTGGACATTGAGTGATCATGTCAGGTCCATCTGCCCAGGCACTCAGCATCTGATGAATTCCATGCCTGATCAAGCAGCATAACCATTAGAAAATAATTAAATCATATAAATGCATATCAAAAGAAAATCATGTAATAAATTTAGTTTTGGAGTTTAGTTAATTAGTATTAAATCAGTAGTAGCTGAAAAAACGGTTCACATGAATTTTTTCTTTTTTGTTTTTTAAATGGACCACATGGGTATAAGATACACGATTGCATAATTGCATCCCATATGGTATTTTAATAAGAAGAATAATTTTTTTTAATTAATAAAACCAGAACGGAAGCCGACCTAATGAAGTATGACAACCGACGTTTTCGTCACAAAAAGACCACATTTTGAGGAATAAGTTAATAATAATTTCACAAATACTAACGGTGAAAATTGAGTAAATTCAATTGTATTCCACGAAGGTTTTTACCAGTGAATAGTCAAGTTGTAAGGTGATTTATTAAAGACATGAATAATCAGTGTGTCACCCTCTCGGGCACGGATACTTGGGCCAGGGAGTCTGCCATTTGCTGCCGTAATCACATGACGGTTGCATAGCCTATTAACAGTCAAATTTTGCACCTGCCATCAAATTCAAATTATAAGCTTAGGGACATGGTAAACATATATGATATTATGATATTAACCTTCAAAAATGGGAAAAGAAGGGTTAAAAGTGAGTCTTCCTATAAGCTCAAACTGTAATGGTTAAAAGCTTGTCGTGGAGGTAAATATCAGTAAAGGAATGTGAAGGGTGTGTTTAAAAAGCCATGGCCTTTGTGATGGTATAAAGTCAACGAGCATAGTGTTACACAGGTAAGATATATAATGATGGCAACTGGGAGAAGTGTGAAAATAAAACCACCCCTTCTGGTTTCATGGGATTTGTTTGAGTTGAAACTCAAAACCTTGAACCAGCTTGGGATTCTAAAGGAAAATGATTAAGAGTAGAATCCATTACATTGAATGAGTGCTCCACTATTGCAGCTGAAACAGTTGTAGCAGCCACCATAAGAAGCAAAGAGGAAGCAAACAAGAACACAAGGCGCCCCATTTCGATTGAATAAATAACAGAGGGAGAGGTCATGGAAATGCTTTGCTAGGAGTGAGATGCAAAGGTTGAAGAAAGGGCTTCAATTTATATTAGAAGTGCACGAGGTTTCCTCTTGGAACTTTCTTCATATTTCGGGGATAGTTTATTAACTTGCGGAAATCGTTTTTTATTTGAAATAAAGAAGTGAACTTAACCCTACGATATCGAGAATTAAATATTAAGGGGGAGGTCTTAGCTTGGGCATACCAATTGCTTAACAACCTAGCCAAAACGAGTGGGAAAATATTTTCTTTATGAACTGGGAAGCCAATGTGTCAGTCCAACCTTCGTTATCAAGGTGGTCAAGTTTGGCCATCAAAAGAAGTTTTTTACTTCAAAAATATTAATAATATATATTAAACAATGAAAGAATCATGGTTGTTGAAGCCCATCCTTTTGAAATTAGTTATTAGAATATTGTTTCATACTAGGATCAGAAATGACACTAGCTTCCTTTCATAACCATGGGGTAATCTGAATTTAGTTGCAGTGCAATATTGAGGTAATTAAAGGGCAAATCAAATCGAGGAGCTGCTGGCACATGCAATGCGTCAACACCTAACCTCTGGGTTTATTACTCATTCTCAGCCTTTGGCTAGTGTCTCGCTATTGCTCGTGCAGGCTCTAAATACCGTGAAACTAAAATTAATTTAAATATTTTTTAAATATTTTCATGTGTTACAAATATTAAAAATGAGTTTCCAAATTTTTAAAATCTATTTTGAGTTAATTTTACAACTTTTTAAAGTGTTTCAAAATTATTTTTAAGCACTTTTAAAGTTAAGTACTGAGGTTATTGCCTTAGGTATATATTGATACTCCAAGCAATCTCCACAATACTTTCTAGAGGGATAACATATTGAAACTTGACTTAAGATATCGATATCATTGGTAAGGTATCATACATTTGTAAGTAATTAGTCATAACACATTCTAAAAGCGCAAATATCAATATCTAATATTGAGGTATCGATATCATAGTGTTTTTAGCGGTTATTTTTCTTTAATAGTATCAATACCCATTTTAGTATTATCGATATCGTAAGTTGCAGAAAGACTTTAATGCATGCAATTAATGCTTCAAACAGTTAAAAACTTCCTCCAACTACTTCAAATTGCTAGAATACATTAAGAGGATATAAATCGGGTCTCATTGCACTCAAGAGAAAACAAAAAGCAAATTCAAACAATCAAAAATTAAATATTCATTAATCACATTTTTTATTCTCATTTTATTCAAATTCTATTTGTAAACACTTGTTGGGTCGAGTTCATATTTTCCTTTCAAGTATTTATTTATATTTGTGAGTGCTTAAACATCGCAAACCAATACCTTTGAGATGTCTTCCATTGTTTGCTCTTTATTTTCTTTATTTGTGAGATTACTTGAGGTTTTTTACTAGAAAAATTGAAAAGAGCTAAGTGGTGTTATCTTATCAATTTAAAAGATAGAGAGTTGTAAAAGATTATACATTGTTCTTGACAGGTATTGACTCTAAGTTGGTGGATTGAGAAAATCTTAGAAAAAGAAGGTTAAGGTAGAAGAGGTAGATAATTGATGGGCGTCAAAACCACAAAAAATAATTTCTACAAAATAACTTTAAATAGTAATAAAGAGTGGTGGTAGGGTCGAGTCCACAGTGATAGGTATTATAATCAACTCTCGCGTTTAACTTGTGATCAGAATTTCTATCGTGTCGATAGTCGTGACAATAGTCATGCCCACATCTCCAAACAGACCTGCTAAAAAATAAACAAATAAATCAGGGGAGTTTTGAAATGTTTAGAAATTAAATAATTGAAACAACATAAATAAAAAATTAAATAAATTGGAAATTAAATTAAATTGGAAAATAAATTTGGATTTTGTAAACAGAGATAATAAACCTTAGCCCTAGATTCAGTGGATTCTTGATTTTGAATCAATCCTCGAAAATTAATTTTCTCCTCCAAACAATAAGTTGATTATAGCAGTTAAGAACGTCCTAACCACCAATTCTTCCTCTCGTAGCTGGTCCCGACACGACTTGTAAACCAACCCTTACTGATTATCTAACCGAGATACACGTGTTCTCGATTCAAGATTCCAGCAGCCTTGCGCTCTTAAGAACACAACTTGGATTAACGGCCTCAACCGTGCGGGTCATTTAAACCCGATCACTTCTCCCTTGATTTGTTCTTGGAGATCTAAAAACAACATGACCGACTTGTTTCCCCGACTGTCCGCAAGTACGACTCCAACCCAACGCGCTTTTTGATTTGAAATCGAGTTAACTTTAAGGGATGAGTTGTCAATCCCGATACTTAGGAAAAAATATGAATATCGATTGGAAGGATTTTTAGTACAGATACATATCTCACGATTCCCAACCGGAAAGAATACCGCCTAAAGCTAAGTTGGTATTTAGTAAAGCATGAAATTATTCATGCTTTGGTTGGCTATGGAGTAGATTTGAATGAAAATGGTGGAAATTGGGAAAGGAAGGGGCTTGGAAAGTAATTAAACAAATTTTGCAAAGAACAAAGAAATGAAAATGGAATTGCAATAGCTATTGACGCATGAATTTGGAAAGGAAATAAAATAATTCTTATTTAATCCAAATGAAATCAAGTGTCAAGTGTTTTTCAAGCTACCTTAAAGCCCTATTTATATACATGTCACTTACTAAATTTGGCTTGACCACCCAATACATAATTAAAATTATAAAATCATATTTTTTTTTCTAATTTTGGCTTTTACAAAGTCAAAAGAAATCTTATGAGTCCTTGGCTATTTCCACGTTTTTTATTCGGTCCCACTTTATTGACTATGCTGCAAATTGGTCATTTTCTGGTCATTTTTAACTCATAGCATCCCAATTGCATTCCTGACAGGATTAAAACATAAAATCACTAATTTAGCAGGGATCAATTCAAGAATTAACCGTTTTAAACACAAAAAATAGGCAAATTTAACATGTTATCAATAATTGAGGTTGAATCACTATAAATCATTATGTTGATTTTTAATCCTTCACTTGCATCATTTAATCACCAATTTGCCCTTTCTTATATTTATTGAGCTTACAATTGGTATTAGAACTAGAACTCTAATGACAATTAATGCTACATTAAGAGAAAATTTCTACAAGAAGCTCAAGATGAAAGTAAAATATCAAGAGGTTGCTCACTTGGAAGAAGTATGACTCATGGATTTTGAGCAAAA
The DNA here is from genome assembly GCF_025698545.1 of Gossypium raimondii. Taxonomy (NCBI): domain Eukaryota; kingdom Viridiplantae; phylum Streptophyta; class Magnoliopsida; order Malvales; family Malvaceae; genus Gossypium; species Gossypium raimondii. Next base: position 10,521,639 of record NC_068568.1, read on the forward strand.
TTCAACAATGTTGGGAGAAGGCTATTCGACAATGAGACAACCACTCTTTAATGGCACAAATTACTTATATTAGAGAATAAGAATGAATCTATTCATCCAAGCTAATGACTATGAAATTTGGAAGGTGATCAATCATTGGCTCTCATTCCCAAAGAAGATGGTGTAAGATACCATTGTGCCTACAGAAGGTGATGAATGGAATGAGGTGTAACAACCCGGTTTTGACCCTAAATGGAATAGTGGTTTCGGGACCACAAATCCGAGTCTAAAAAATATTTTAATATTATTTTGTGTGTTTATGATGTGTGAATTTAAATGTGTGAAAGTTTCGTGAATTAATTTTGTTGTTTATGTGTTTAATTTGATAAAAGTATCTAATTGCATAAAATGTAAAATTTGCTTATTAAAGTGTGAAGTGTTTAATTGATAGTGGCTTTTAAATATGAGGTTCTTAAAGGGAAATTAGCCCATTTTAAAGGATAGTGGACGGCATGATTGTTAATATATATAGTTTTATATATTAAATGTAAAAGTTAAAATAATAATAGTATAATATTAAGTTATTATATAATAAAACATTAAAAAATAAGCCATGTTCTTCATTTTTTTTATGACACCGAAACTAGAAAAGAAAATTAGGTTTGAAGCTTTGAAATATTCGGCCATTGAAGACTTTGATTAAGGTATGTTTTTGTTTCGATTTTTGATAATTTTTACGTTTTTGAGATCGTTGTTTTAAATACTTCAAAACCCATGTCTTAATTTTGTGAATTGTTGATGATTTTGAAATGTGTCATTGATGAATGTTTGAGTTTCATGATTTTAGTTGATGAAATATGAAATATAAGTGTTAAATAAACATGTTTTGTCTTTGAATTTTTGGTGAATTTGAGTAATTGGGGCTAAATTGAGAAAATAAATTTTTGAGGCACTAAAATGTGAAATAAATGACATGAATAGACTTGTATGAGCTTAGTACATATTCGGCCAAGCTATTGTGCAATGAAAATTTAATTATTTTGTATTTTGTGAAATAGGGACCAAATTGTGAAAAATGTGAAATGTCAAGGGCAAAAATGTAATTTTCCCATTTATGTGTTCTTAGACTAAATTAAATGAGAATATGATTAAATGAGATTTATTTGAATATGTTTAGATCAAGAAACAAAGAAATCGGATTTAGATCGGGGGAAATCGAAAGTAGTTGAGTAGCCGATCTATTAGTCGACGACATCTGAGGTAAGTTATTAAGCATATATATTAATTGTATCATTTTAAAAATCAGCTTAGTACCTATGTAATTATGCTGAATTGAATGATATATATATATACATGTAGTGATAAAATTATTGAAATAAGATGTATTGAGTTGTTGATTTTCGACACTAAGTGTGCGAATTTAATTATAGAGCACTAAGTGTGCGAGTTTAATTGTAGAGCACTAAGTGTGCGAGTTTAATGGTAAAGCACTAAGTGTACGAGTTTGATTATTGAGCACTAAGTGTGCGAGCTTATTAAATATTTTCGAATAACTATTAGCATTGAGTATTTGTCTTATTGAGAAATCTTGATTAGTAAAATGAGTAAACACTTGGAATTTTTGAGTAATAACCATTATGGTTGTAATTAAGGTTAAGCTTTGCAGGTATTAAATCTATTGGTGATTATATTTGGAATCATATATATATAATATGAATCTTTATATTACATGATGAGGAAATGCATAATGTATTTGGTCTTGTGTTTAAATTTGAAGAAATATTTATGGTTGTGTAATTATATTGATTTTAGTTAAATCATAGTAATAAGTGAATAATCATCGTATGATAGGGTAAGCTAAAGGTAAGATGATTTAGTAGTATGAATTGGTTGAATATTATTTGAGATATAGGGTTAAATAGTAGAGTTTATTTGCTTATAACTTACTAAGATAAATTAGCTTACAATGTGTTTGATAATTGTTTTGATGTATTGATTTTGGTGTTCGCTACGTGTTCGGGGATCGTCAGCTAAGCTCGTCACACTATCGATATTTTCTTTTGGTATTTTGCTAAATCGTTCTCAAATATATGGCATGTATAGCATAATTAAAATATTGATTTTGGAACCAATGTGTATATGTTTCTAAAAGCCATGCGAAAATGGCTTATCTCTTTTGGTTTGAATTCAGGATTAATGCATATGCTTTAATGGTCTAAATTGTGGTATATGTTCATGTAATTGTTATGCTTAAATGCTGCCCAATTGTTATATGTATGCTGCCCAATTTTGATAAATCAATGCTGTCAAATTTTGTATATACATGCTGTTAAATTTTGTGTATAAATGCTGTCCAAATTTGTATATGTATGCTGCCCAATTTTGGTGAATCAATGCTGTCCAATTTTGTATATACATTCTGTTAAATTTTGTGTATAAGTGCTGTCCAAATTTGTGTATGTATGCTGCCCAATTTTGGTGAAGCAATGCTGTCAAATTTTGTACATACATGCTGTTATATTTTGTGTATAAGTGCTGTCCAAATTTGTATATGTATGCTGACCAATTTTGGTGAATCAATGCTGTCAAATTTTGTATATACATGCTGTTATATTTTGTGTATAAGTGCTGTCCAAATTTGTAATATGTAGTATAGTTAGTATATTGAAATGAAATAAATGCTTGGTTAAATGTTTGATTTATGATATTAAATTTTGATTAGGTAAATGATAATGATATGGATGAATTGTTGAAACATGGTTAGTATATGAAACTTGATTAAAGATGCATGTTTGATTTTATTTGGTTATGTGATAATATATATATGGAATAAAATTTCGTGGTTGATTTAAAAAAAAATTTTGAGTTGGATTTTGATCGGTAATGCCTCGTAACTCTAATCCGGCGACGGACAAGGGTCGAGGTGTTACATGAGGTGGATGTGAATATGAATCAACTCAATGCTAAATTCATGCATACTCTATTTTGTGCTCTTTACCCAAATGAGTACGATAGAGTTTCTCTATGTAACAATGACAAAGAGATTTTGGACAAGCTTAAGGGCACAAGAAGAGTCAAAAGAATAAAAAAATAACCTAGATTTTGGACAAGCTTAAGGGCGCAAGAAGAGTCAAAAGAATCCAAAAATAACCTTGCATACTTTGGATCATGAGTTGTTCAAGGCCAAGTTGAATGAAGTAATTAAAGATATGTTAAATTGTTTCACTGATACCATTAACGGTATTAAAACTCTTAGGAAGACTTATCCTAATAAGGATATGGTGAATAAGATGCTCGATAGTCTACTCCTACTTACTTTCAGGTCAACACTTGGACAAGTAAGTTTGAGTAAAATATATTTCATTTTCAAAGGCTAAGTGTACAATAATTTTCTACTCCTACTTAAGTTCCTAACACTACACCAAAACAGGTTTTTAGCGGCGTTTTTTTAGGCCTTTAGCGGCGCTTTTTAATGCCACTAAATATCTTCGCGGCGCTTCTTCAAGCGCCGCAAAAAAGGCCGCTAACGAAAACGTCGCAAACGTTTGCAGCGTTTACAAACAAAAACGCCGCTAAAGACCATGTTCTTTAGCGGTAAAAAAAAACGCTAAAGACCATGGTCTTTAGCGTAAGGAAAACGCCGCTAAAGAACATGGTCTTTAGCGGCTTTTATACAAAACGCCACTATTTTAGGGATTTTTATATTAAATTTTTCATTTTTCGCCCTCCCAGTAGCAAAAATTCAAAAGCAACATTTCAAAAGCAACCAATAGCAATAAATTTATATAATATTTCAACATAAGGGAATAAAATAATATTAATATCAATAAATAAAAGTGAATTCATATTGTTTTTTCAAAAAATGTTAAATGTTAAATGTTAAAATGGTAAAAATATTTATGTCATACACTATGAAGGCGGAAGTTGCGAGCTAAACATCTTCATCATAATCTGAAGTTGCTGCTGAAGTTCGTCGTACTTTTTGCTCTGCTTCTCTCGCTGCAGCCGCTGCTTCCCTCGCTTCTGCGTCTGCTTTAAGTTGTAGCTGGAGTTCTTCATATTTCCTTTGAACCTCAATTGTAGTCGCTTGCATCTGAGCCATCTGGTCTTTTAACCTCTGAACTTCAGCTTGAGCCTGACTCCCCGAAGCCATGTATTGGTGGGAGCTGGATCCAAAATATTGGGTCGGGCTAACAAAAGATCCTTGAAATCGAACCCGACCATACCTTTCAGGATCCAAAACTTCAGTAATAATCCGGTTATCAATATCTTCAAGATGAACCGAACTATCACTAGAAGCAATTGCTTCAGACTCGCCTTTTATCCTTTAGTTTTTCCTAATAAATATATCACATAGTTAGGAACACAAGATTATATATTGAAAACATATGCAACATAACAATAGTCGCATTACAAGCAATGAATTAAACCATTAGAAAATAAACACTATAAATAACTAAAATAAGTCAAATCGTATTAAGTAAACGTACCATTATTTGAGCGACTTGAGGAGTCATGGGAGATCCATCTTTCTTCCTATGTGTAATTTCAAAAGTTGAAGGCGTCCAACTTTTGACCGACGACCGTTCCTACAATATAGTAGTATAAATATTATTTAATAGAAAGTTATACATATTCGACAATATTAAAAATTTAAAAATACCTCCGCCTCAGCTACACATGCGAAACTTCTTGACCCGGCTGTGTGGGTGAATTTTTGTTTCACTCATTGCTTATTCCAACTTGTTCACGATCCTACGTTATGAAATTTTTTAGTATGTAAATAGAAAATACTATAAACCAAAATAATTACAATAGTTTAGAAGGACGTCAGACCTCGCCTTTATTCGAATGCCAAAATCTAACCGCATCTTCCCATTGGTACCTCAACATACCGGGTGGGACATTTTGCAATTTCTCATCGAGGGTTGTTTTTGTCTTATAATAATTTTTCTTCAAAGTACTTTTGTTGTCTCTCCATCTTTTTCCCAATGCCTTCTTTACATAAGCATCCGAGACCTCTAAAGCAAACCTCGCCTGCAAAAAACAAAAAACACAAGTTAATAAAGTAAATATAAATGAAACTATTTCCAAGCATTATAGATGGCATTAACATTTTGTTACCTTAATATTATCGAGGGCTTGGTTTTTGTTGCTATCGGGCATTTGATGCCATGACTCGTAGTTTATAGGTAACATATTCGGATTTCGTGCTAAAATGCCCATGTATCCAGCTAAAAGTCGAGCTTCTGATCCAACAGGCTGACCAAAACTGTTTCGTCCAACTTTGACACGCTCGACTGGATCTAACTCGTACAACTCTCTAAGTAGCGTACGTCCTCGACCTCTGCGCGTCCCACCATTTTCAGCTACAAATGGTATATTATAATATAAGAATTTGAAAAATAAATCAACTATAACAGAAACACGTATGTAAATTAAATGTAAAATTACTTTGAACTTCTGTAGGATCCTCAGCTGTAATCGGAACATTTGAAGATCCTACTGCTGTCTGTTGTTCAGTACTATTTGTTTCTGTCGAGTTTGGATTATTTTGAACAATGCTTCCCCTTAGAATTTTTCTTCTAGGCATTTTATCTACAATACACATAAAATAGTTAATAACTTAATAACTAATTACAACAATAACAGCAAATATAAAACAGTTGAAACATATAATAAGACGAATATTTAAATTATGATATTACATATAATTAAACAATCGTAAAATCTTACTACATCATTATTCGTAAATATCTTCATCGGTATCCTGACGAACCCATCCAAATTGTGCACTAGCACTAGGGATATTATCATTTAAGTTTTGTTCTGGAAAGGGCAAAGTTACTGATCTATCGTCGATGTTATCTCTACTTCCACTGCCCATGTCAAACAAGTCTCTAGGGATGTTACGGAGTACAACGTACCAACCCTCATCAGTTGGATCTTTTGAGTAAAAAACTTGTTTGACTTGAGATGAGAATACATACGGCTCATCTATCGCTTGTTGTCTGTGTGAATCAATCGGTCAAAGTTCACCATTGTAAAACCAAATTGATCTTGCTTAATTCCACGAGTGTATTAACATCGCCCAATCAAGACGAAATAAGACAACTTTCCATTTGCCGTAGTAATCCAACTCAATTATGTCGATAAGTTGTCCAAATATTCCACATTTCCTCGGCAGGATTATTGTCCCTAGCACTAGCATAACTTGTAATTGCAGAATTGACAACTATTCCACAATTTTGCGTTCTCCTCAACCTCTCGCGATATTTTGTATGAAATCTGAATCCGTTGATGAGGAACGTACTATACCTTTTAACCACTTGATTTGGACCTTGGGAGAGCCATTTAACATCGTCGTTTACGTTCTTCCCACTCCAAACCTATTGAATGGAAAGTAAAATGAGTAATTCATTTGTTATGAGAAAACATTATTATTTGTGTTTAAAGCTCGAATCGCATACCGCTTGGCTTAACCATTCATAAAAGATTACGTAAACAACTTATTGATATCTCGATGTTGTGTTCTTGGGAGCGCAAACGAGATCTCAATATTTGTTTGTACTCACTGTGTTAAAAAAATGTGATCTTTGTTAGAAGATAAACAGTTATTAGTTTGATAAATATTTGTCAAATTTGTAGAACTTACTTAGTAAAGGTTCCGATAATTGTGGTGAAATGAACATATCGATGTGCTTGTACCCACGATAAATGATCTAATTCGTAATTTCAACTTTTCCGATTGGTTCTCCAAAACTTTGGAACAAATAAGTATCGGCTAAGTTATGGTCCGTGAGTCCAAAGATTCCTATTTGGTCTGTTTAACCTTGTTTCAACATCTTCCAAATATCTTGAGCAGAAGGTCATACATTCTTCTGCCAAGTAGCCTTCAGCAATCGATCCTTCTGGATATCGCTTGTTGCGGCAGTAAGACTTTAATTTGGATAGAAACCTAAACACAATATACAACATTTCTTAGTTATTGAAACTAAAGGCATAGAGGTGAATGAAGGAAAACTTTAAAAATTTTAATTAACACCTTTATATGGGATACATCCATCGATAGAAAACGGGTCCACCAAGAATTGCTTCGTGCGGGAGATGGATTATCAAGTGAACCATAATGGTGAAGAAGGAAGGTGGGAAGATTTTCTCCATGTTGCATAAAGTCAAAGCGGCTCGATCCTGTACCTTCTGAAGTTCTTGAACGTCCAAAACTTTGCCACAAATGGCTTTCATTATGTTGGATAGTTCAATTATACAAGACGTCACCTTCTTGGACATACAACATCGTAGAGCCACTGGCAGTAAATCTTGCATCAAGATGTGATAGTCATGTGATTTTAGCGAATATAATCTTCGATCTTTAACACTAACACATCGAGATATATTTGATGCATACGCATCTGGAACCTTTATATCCTTCAACACCGTGCAGAACAATTCTTTTTCCGTCTTCGACATTGAAAAAATAGAAGGCGGCAACCGATATTTCCCATTCGGAAGTGGATTGGGATGAAGATCAGGTCGGATTCCCATTTGGACTAAATCAAGTCGACTCTGAAGATTGTCTTTTGATTTTTCGTCGACATTCAAAACTGTACCCACAAGGTTCTCGCAGACATTTTTCTCAATGTGCATAACATCAAGATTGTGTCGTAGAAGGTGATGCTCCCAATAAGGTAACTCAAAAAAAATACTTCTTTTTTTCCACAACTCCGCCTCATTAGGATCGTCCTCTTCATCAGAGTCATCATCAGCTTCATCATTGGATCTTCTATTTCTTTGCGTGTTTGGCGGTTGGTTCATCTTCCCATAAATGAAATTCATATCTTCCAACATGAACAAGATTTCAGAGCCACTGGTCTGCGAAGGAGCTTCTCTAAACTCTTCAGTACTGTCAAATACAGAACTCTAAAATCTAAATCTATGATTTTCCGGTAACCACCGATGATGCCCCATGTAAGAGAACTTCTTCCCATTATACAACCATTGCGAACATGTTTGTGCAGCACAACAAGGACACGCATAACGACCCTTGGTACTCCAACCGGATAAATTGGCATAAGCGGGAAAGTCATTAATGGTCCACATTAAAGCTGCACGTAAATTAAAGTTCTCCTTTCTCAAGACATCGTATGTCTCGACACCACCCACAATTGTTTTAACTCTTCAATAAGTGGTCTGTAAATAAATGTCGATATCATTTCGGGCCCTTCTCTCCGTGGATAATCATAGATAAGATAAGGGAAGATTGCTTCATGCAAATCCACGGAGGCGATTGTAAGGAACAAGCACCATGGCTGGCATCGTAGGCGGTGCTCATGATCTTGAAAGGATTAAATCCATCAGATGCTAGCCCAAGCCTCACACTCCTAGGATCACTTGCGAAGCTTGTAAATTTATTGTCAAATGATTTCCAAGCTAAAGAATCTGCCGGATGCCTTAGTAATCCATCAACGGTTCGTCCATCATGGTGCCATGTCATTGACTCCGCTGTTTTCGACGACATGAAAAGCCTTTGAAGCCTTGGTATCAACGGAAAATACCGTAAAATCTTGGCTGGCTTCTTCCGGATCGTGCATCATTTTCATCGTCGTTCCCATCTTCGTGTTTCTACTTGTCCAACGGAGTGGCGCATACATGACAACTTGTTGGTTTCTACGATCGCCTAATACAACATGCGATCATTTGGGCAACTATGGATTTTGTTATACCCAAGGCCTAAATCTTTTATCATCTTCTTCATATCTTTGCATGACCGAGGGATTTTTGCAAACGGGAACATTTCTCTCAAAAACTCTAACAGCATTGTCAACGAGTTTCCGGTCCACCCTCCCAAACACTTTAATTAAAAAAGACGAACACAGAAAGACATCTTTGAAAATTTTGATCCCTCATACAGTTCTTCGTTCATGTCATTAAGTAGAGCGTAGAACTTCGCCGCTTCATGATTCGGGTCTTCATGACGTACACTACTTCCCGGTTCGGTAAAAGTATTTCCACCAATATTACAATCATCAGAGGCTATAAAGTCCGCTGGGAATGATTCGACACCATGATTGTGCATATTAAATGCATCCCGCAACATACCTTCCATGTCATCCCTCTACCGATCGATGGTAAGCGATGATCGGGATAAGTTACATCCATCCTTGAAGAGGAAGTACTAGGCGGCATTCTCCATGAAATAACCATTGTTTATAACCCGAACAAACCCATCAACAATTAGATGCTCGTATACAACTTCACGATAATGCCAGTTTATGTTGACACACTTCTTACACGGGCAAAGAATCATGTTCTCTTGGCTTGCATATTGAAATGCAAAATTTAGAAAAGTCTGTACTCCATTTCGATAACCGTCGCTTACCCTTGACAAATTCATCCAAGACCGGTCCATTTCTTAGATCTTGAAGTCTGATTTTCACCAGAAATTACAATGGTAAGTTATGTAAGTTAAATGTATTATGTAAGTTAAATGTATTATGTAAGTTGTAAGTTAAATGTATTATGTAAGTTGTAAGTTAAATGTATTATGTAAGTTGTAAGTTATTATGTATTATGTAAGTTGTAAGTTAAATGTATTGTGTAAGTTGTAAGTTAAATGTATTGTGTAAGTTAAATGTATTATGTAAGTTAAATGTATTATGTAAGTTGTAAGTTAAATGTATTATGTAAGTTGTAAGTTAAATGTATTATGTAAGTTGTAAGTTATTATGTATTATGTAAGTTGTAAGTTAAATGTATTGTGTAAGTTGTAAGTTAAATGTGTTGTGTAAGTTGTGGTTAAATGTATTGTGTAAGTTAAATGTATTATGTAAGTTAAATGTATTATGTAAGTTGTAAGTTAAATGTATTATGTAAGTTGTAAGTTAAATGTATTATGTAAGTTGTAAGTTATTATGTATTATGTAAGTTGTAAGTTAAATGTATTGTGTAAGTTGTAAGTTAAATCTATTGTGTAAGTTAAATGTATTATGTAAGTTAAATGTATTATGTAAGTTGTAAGTTATTATGTATTATTTAATAAAATAATATATAATTTAATAACATTACTAATATAATTATTAATAATATTTAATAAAATAACATTTTATTTTAATAGTCAATTTTAATATTCCACATATTTTTATAATTATTAATAATATTTAATAAAATAACATGCTATTTTAATAGTCAATATTAATATTCCACATATTTTTTATATTTTATTTTATCTTTTATGATAACATGATAACAAAATTAATTATAAGGTATACTCTTTAATAAATGGTTTATTTATAGCAATCTTTTGGTTATGTAAGATATGTATGATGTAAGTATAGCACTTTTATGCATCTTATTTATAATCATTTAGGTAATAAATTTAAGTAACATTTTAAGTAATAAATTTAAACAAATTTTAGTAAGTAATGTATTTTAGTAAGTAATGTATTTTAGTAATAAATTTAAACAAATTTTAGTAAGTAATTTATTTTAGTAAGTAATGTATTTTAGTAATAAATTTAACATTCAATCGCATAAATGAGAACTAACGTCGATAATTTATTAATTGACAAGATCCTTGAAAATCGATAATTTGTTCACTTTAAGTTAAAATCCACTATTTGCCCTTAATTTATTCACTTACTCAAATATATAAAATGATTTAAGAATTTTAAAATTTTAATCATTTGCGTAATTGTTTTTGCTTGGGTGCCAAATACGTACAAGAATTACAATCATAGTTTATACCTTGCAGTTATGGGAAAATTTGGCAAAGTAACATGCAAATTGAGCTAGCAACATATAAATAAAAAATGATAAATAAAACCGATACCCACAGCGTAAAAAAAATTCTTAATTAAAACTCCCTTTTAAAACTCAAAAATAATAATTAAAGTAACAAAATCCAAAAATTAAACATTTGGAGGTGTTTTTTTTAAGAAAACCGAGGTGGAAAACATATGAATAAATACCTCAATTTCCTAGACTTCGAAGCAAACTACTGCAAAAAATAAAAATAAAAAGGAAAACATAAGTAAGTTAGTTCCAAATAAACAGGAAAGAATTAGTATAAAACTATTATCTCTTGTCTAGTCCATATGCAAAATATTAGCAGAGCTATTAAAGGGAATGTATTCTCAAGCTCACCAGCACCATCCACAATCATATATACTGACATATAAAACAATTTTGCTTATTGTCCTAGTTGCCACAATAGTTTAAAAGGAACCCAGATTAAACTCTAGAATCCACAGCCATAAAGATGATAATACATTAGTTACCCATTAGTTACCCATAGTTTGAGATATTCAAATTTATTTAGCCATTAGTTACCCAAATACTATCATGACCAGAAGGGCTGTCCTTACCCTTTTATGCTTCTCCAAAAATCGCTGTAATGGAGAAACAACAGGCTTCGATTAGGTCATGATCCCTAGTGTATATATCACTATATATTCTATATTAAATACTCATAATAAAGAAGTTTCTCAATGTACAGCAGTTGTGGATATATTCTTTATAAAGCACACGAAATAAGAAGAATGATTACTTACAGAAAGAATAAGGAAAAGGGGGTTATTTTTCTGCCTAATATATACTTCAAAGATGGAAGGCCCGCAAGATGGATTCTGTAAGATGTTCTTTCTTATGTGATCTTTTGCATAGTCTTCATGTTTTAGTGAAGTTGTAAACTTGAAATATTTTCATGTGAAATTAATTATTAGTAGAAATGGAGCTTGCTTATTAAATTCTATAATTGTCAGCTATTTCTCAATTTCTAACGTTTCTGAATTTCCACAGGAAACTCTAACTTCTTTTTACAGAAGAATTAAAATGGAACAATAAAAACAGTGGACAAAAAAACGAACAATCAGGCTTCACCCCAATTCATGTAAATTTGGTTGAATATGGAAAAATCTCTTGCTTCAAACAGATGTTATAGATATCAAACAGATGGAAAAATCACTTGAACACCCAAATTTTCGGTGCACACTCCCCTTTCGTCGTTATTCGTCCAAACGAAAAACAAACAGTTCACTTACGTTGAGGATTTTTTTTTCCTCGATCAAACTTCAAATTATATCAAGTAACACAGCATACTACTCCAATTTTAACCTAAACCGCAAACCTCAAAATCTAATTTTTAGTTCTAAGCCCCAAATTCAAAAAACACAATGCACCCAAAACCCCAAATCAAGAAGATGTTCTTCAGAAGGATTAAACGCATACCTTTTAACCAGATATTCTGCAACTACCGTCAAGAATGGTGCAATCGTTGCTTCCTCTTTGATGATTTCTGATTTCTCCTCCCCTTTCTTCCTTAGAATATTTTCTTAGGTTTTTTCCCCTTCCCAATCGGCGTTTTCACTTGCCTGCCCTTTCTGTCTTTGTCGACGAGTGAGTAAAAATGCTAAGTTAAAAGCCATCTGCAGAAACGGCGTCGTTGAGGAAAAATTTTAAAACACCTTTGCGGCGTTTATAGACCAAACGCCACAAAAATTAAACCTTTTAACAGAAACGGCGCCGTTTTTAAGCCAAACGTTGACGTTTTCAATAAATTATTCTAAGTTAAAAATCTGTTCTGGAAACGGCGTCGTTTAGCGATTATATTAACACCGTTTAGTGGCGTTTTTGGTAAAAACGCCACTAAATATTACATCTGTGAACAGAAACGACACCGTTTTCGTGGTCTGGAATTGCATTTTTTGTGGCGTTTTGGTAAAAACGCCACTAAACATGACATCTGTGAACAGAAACGACACCGTTTTCGTGGTCTGGAATTGCATTTTTTGTGGCGTTTTCCTAAAAACGCCACTAAATATTACATCTGTGAACAGAAACGACACCGCTGTGGTGCGGAATTGCATTTTTGTATGCGTTTTGGTAAAACGCCACTAAATATGACATCTGTGAATGTAAACGACACCGCGTGGTGCTGAATTGCATTTTTGTATGCGTTTTCCTAAAAACGCCACTAAATATTACATCTGTGAACAGAAACGACACCGTTTTTGTGGTCTGGAATTGCATTTTTTGTGGCGTTTTGGTAAAAACGCCACCAAAAGTTTAACTATTCATTCGAAAACGGTGCCGTTTTGAATTTTTTTGTTTTTTTTATTTCATTTCTTATGTATTTGGTCCTATATATATATATATTTCGAAAATAAATAATTATACCTAAATATATAACCATCCATATAATATATATCAATATATTTTTTAACTTATTTATGAATTCTATTTAAAATAATATATAAATATATCAATTGGTACTTTAGATTGATTTTTTAAAATATTATTTAAATAAATTAATCTAAACTAACCTAAAATCCTTATTTGACCCCTAAACCCTAAATCTTTAACCCCTAGATCGCAACTTGTAACCCCTAAACCCCTAGCTAACTCTTATATCCCAAACCCTAAATTTGTACCCCCTAATCCTTAAAATAGTACGGCCATCCAAAATAATCCCTAAATCTTTAATAAATATCATAAAATAGTTATAATTGATTAAACAATAATTAATACTAAAAACTTTTTGTATAAAGTTTACTGACGTGGCATGAACAGTTTGTGTTTTTAGCTTGGAAAACTTTGAAAGGCCATAACTTTTGGCTCGGTTGTCCGATTGAGGCGAATTTTTTTTTGATTTCGAATAACTTTTCGAGATCTACGCGCTGGCAAACAGCTGAAGGCAGTTTTCCGAAGTTTTTGTCGAAAAAGATCCTCTTTTGCCCCTCAATTTTGATTTTTTCGGTTTAAAATTGAATTTTGTAACTTTCAAATCGTTATTTTCCTCATTTATTTGAAGTAAACACCGGATTTTTTTTACACAATTGTCTTATATCATCCTGTTATAGGTATAACTCAGCTCATTCCACTTTTGAGAAGTTCCCTAACATTTTCCATTTTATTCAATTTAGTCCCTAAAACCTAAATAGTCATATTTTCAAATCTAGGCTTCGTTTTTCAATTCAATTTCAATTTCATCATTCTTTCAATTCAAATTCACAAAATTATTTAAGTATATATTTAAGTGTTATTCATGAATTATTTGAGCATTACTATTCAAATTAGTATTTAAATTAATAATATACCAAACCAAATCATATACCGAACCGAAAAATCCTAAACAAATTTATTATTACCTCTTTTATAATTATATATATAAGAACATATTTAAAATATAATTTGGAAATACTAATTAATCTAAACCCTAGCTAAACCCTAAATCCTTAATCAACTCCTAATAACCCCTAAGTGCTAACCCCAACCCTAACCCCTAAACATTATGTCTCAGCCCTTACACCATATCCCTAAATCCAATATTATATATATACTCCTGATCAATTATAAGAATAACCTTAAAATAGTAACCCCTAAACTGACTTAAAATCTTAAATTAATAATATCATATATATACCCCTAAAACCCTATATTAACTATAGTGATACGCTTAATTCAATATTTTAAATTTAAATTAATACTTACTATATATATCTTTTAATTACGATAATAATTTCAAATTTTAATATATAAATTAAAAACAATCAAGAATGTACCCAACAAAAACTTTAAAATTATTTTAAATAATACTATTTTAATTTTTCCATGTGTTTTATTTCAAATTATTTATACTGTTATTTTTTATTGAAGATTTTAAATATTCTATTAGAAATATGTTTAATTTGATTCAAATAATATAAATAATAGTTCAATTAAGATAAATTTTTTTTGCGGCGCATAAACAAAAAACGCCACTAATGCCCCCCCAAAGGACACAAAACGGCACCGTCTGGGTGTATTATTTACGGCGTTTTTTTATAAATGCTGCTAATGTTCACTCTTTAGCGGCGCTTTACAATAAACGCCACTACGTCCCCCCCAAAGGCCACAAAACGGCACCGTCTGGGTGTATTATTTGCGGCGTTTTTCATAAACGCTGCTAATGTTCACTCTTTAGCGGCGCTTTACAATAAACGCCACGAATTCCCCCCCAAAGGCCAAAAAACGGCACCGTCTGGGTGTATTATTTGCGGCATTTTTTATAAACGCTGCTAATGTTCACTCTTTAGCGGCGATTCACAATAAACGCCACTAAGTCCCCCTCGAAGGCCACAAAACGGCACCGTTTGGGTGTATTATTTGCGGCGTTTTTTATAAACGTTGCTAATGTTCAGTCTTTAGCGGTGCTTTACAATAAACGCCACTAACTCCCCCCCAAAGGCCACAAAACGGCACCGTTTGGGTGTATTATTTCCGGCGTTTTTTATAAACGCTGCTAATGTTCACTCTTTAGCGGCGCTTTACAATAAACGCCACTATTTCCCCCCCATAAAGGCCACAGAACGGCACCGTCTGGGTGTATTATTTGCGGCGTTTTTTATAAACGCTGCTAATGCTCACTCTTTAGCGACGCTTTAGCAGCGCTTCTCCTTAAACGCCACTAATGCTCACTCTTTAATGGCGCTTTTACTTAAACGCCGCTAATGCTCACTCTTTAGCAGCGTTTTTGCTCCAAACGCCGCTAAAAGTGCCGCTAAAAGCTTGTTTTGGTGTAGTGTAAGGTGTCTATTTAGTTGTTTCTCTTTTCTTAAAAGCCTATGGTAGTTGTGCAAGAAGCCAGACCAACACATTCAAAGTTTGAAACACTCAAGCCTATTTCTTGTGCCCCTATCTCTACTTCTTGCCTTTCACTGTAAAAGTAAACCATGTAATAGAAAATACATTGGTAGTAGTAGAACTAGTGGTGAAAAGTACACATCAAATGGTGATGTGCAAAAAGTGGATATAAAAATAATGATAAATTTGATATATAAACTATAAGCTCAAAAATCGTTATCATTTTCTATTGAAACTGAACATCGATGATGAAAATATAGAATGATCGCAAATTAATAAGAAAGAAAAATAAAACACATAGATTTTACATGAAAACCCATTCGGGGAAAAACCATGGGCAGAGGAGAAAAAAATTCTCTAATTTTGAAAATCGAATAAATACAAGAGAAGTTTCGACTACATCTATTTAAATGTTGAAAAACCTTATTCTAATAAATGTCAAATAGAAGTGTAGTTTCATACGGATTCTACTTGTGCAACATAGTTCATACCGCATATAATTAGAGCCATTGTATTTCATTTTAACAAGGATTCGGGTCACACAACTCTAACACTTTCCACTAGTACTTGTAATTATACGAAATTATAGGAAAATAATTCTTTTGAAAGAGGTATTTTGATGATTGAGCCCACAAAAAGATTTGCACTTTCCAAAATAATAAAATAAAACTTCAACACAAGAATTAAATTAAACTAATATAAATCTAAAAAGTAACTAAGAATAATTAATAAGAATAAAATAAATAATTAAAGCAAATAAATAAAATACTAATTTAATAATTAAACC
Organism: Gossypium raimondii; assembly: GCF_025698545.1. Lineage (NCBI taxonomy): Eukaryota > Viridiplantae > Streptophyta > Magnoliopsida > Malvales > Malvaceae > Gossypium > Gossypium raimondii. The sequence goes on from NC_068568.1 coordinate 10,538,023, forward strand.
TACGATGCAAAATAAGTCATGGAAATGAAGTTTATCTTCAGTTAATAGGATTTACTCATCCAATTAAGTTATTTATAAGTCTAAGGTTCATGATTAAGATGGTCTTACGATGTAGGTACCTGTGTTGTTGTATAGCTTGCAGGCGTTTAGAGAACTCTATGTTGATGTATGTCAAATAAGAAATAACTAAACCTTAAACCATCACTCCCATCTATTCCACTACCTAAGTTAGTGTTTATCTTATCGGTAGTCTTGTTAATTGGTGTATATCTTAGCGGGTTTAGATAACTATTCAACTTGATCGCTAAGGTTAAGAAAACACTCTTGTTGTTTAACTCTTCCTTAAATTATTTTTCAATGAATTGAATAATTAATCTTGCCACAATCTTAAGCTTATCTCTAACCTATGGCGATTAATAATCCATTAACTTTCGATCTACTTCACCACTACTTAAGCGATTGGTTCATAACGAGCATCAAAACAACAAAAAAGAATAATAAAACAATAATAAGAATAATAATTTAAAAGAGATCAAGAGAAAAGAAAATCTTATTGAATAATTGCATCTCCTATATTAATCCAAGCATCGCTCCGATGTATGTTAGCACGACGATTACAATTACTTTGAAAGAAAACTAAGAGAAAAACTAAAAAAAAAAAACAGAGAAAAAATTGAATAAATATAAAAACATAGCACACTTAATTGAGACATAAAGATGGTTATTTATAACCTTGTGTTGGCATAATTAGGGCTTCACTCAACTTGGGCGCAAAGAAACAAAACCGGGCATGAAAAGACAGCAAAACAACACAAGACCCATGTGTGGTAGAATAACATGTTGTGGCGTGCATGATGCTTCAACACTCCCAAGCATTTTCTTTAATTTTTTACACTTATTTTGCTTCCACTCGTATTCGAATTTGCTTCTCATGTCAAATTAGACCTAAATAAAGTTAAAATGCTCACTAAAATATCTGCTAAAAATTAACTAAAATCAAGTAAAAAATAACATAAAACATATGATGCGATGCATGAAATCTATTTTATTTATGCAATTAAATGTAATATTTTACTTAAGAACTCACAAAAATCTAAATGAAAGGAGTACAAATATAATTATATGATGAGAACCATCACATGATCACTAGAGGGAAAGAAATAATAGTTAGGTCTAAGCTTTATTTATCTTCAACTTCCTTCCCAAGTGAAGATCTTGTAGACATTCATAAAGCCAAGCAACATTTAGTCCAATTGTAAAGGCCAGTGCCATAAGAGTTAAATTGAACTCACTTTAGCTATAACACATAAATGGAAGTTGAGACAGATAAATGTTAATAACACGTTTCTCAATGGTGATCTTACTGTAGAAGTGTTCATGGTACAACCATCTAGACTTGAGCAAGTAGATGCAAATAGAGACGCTTGTGTGTGTAAATTAGATAAAGCATTATGGACCTTAAATCAAGTTCTAGAGCTTAGTTTGACAAACTCAAAAATTGTCTAGTTTTCAATAGACGTGTTCGTGAGTCGGGTTGAGTCAAGTTTGAGCTGGATCTAGGCATGATATTAACACGATTTATGCTTATTCAAGCCCAGTTTGACCTGAAATATAGGCTTAAATTTTGCCCAAGACCATCCATATTTGTAAATAGTTAACCCAAGCCCAATTTAGGCCCGCCCATATTATTTTTTTAAAAATAAGAATATTTTTATATATTTTTTAATTTAATATTTAATATTTAATATTTTTTATTTATTAAAATTTTATATATAGTCTTCAAAAAAATTATATAATCATCTTAACATTTTTTAATGTTTACATTATAGTAGTATTGTCTATTACTATAAATTTAATTTTTATATGTTATAAATTACATAAATAATATATAAAATAACATAATATAAAATAATACAAACTTAAAAAAATTGGGTCGAGCTCAGGCATTAAATGTTTAAACTCAAGCCCGACCCATATTCTAAACAGTCCTAATATTTTTATTCAAACTCTCTCAAATTTCAAACAAACCTTCGAGCTTAAGCGGATAATCCCAACCCATAAACATGTCTAACTCCACAATAGATCTAGCAAGATAATCATTCATGTCTCTTTTTCATTGTATGCGTGGATGATATATTATACTGACAATATATTATACTTTCAATGGAAACTTCTGATTGAGCTTAAGCGGGTGATTGAATAGCTAGCTCAATCAGAAGTTTCCATTGAAAGATTTGGGAAACTTGAATTACTTTCTTGGTCTTGAGATACAATGCACTAAAGATAAAGATCCGATGGTTACATCACCAACTCTCTCAGTGTTAGATGAGGAATCGATGGATGATGCTACAAGTTATTGCAAGGAATTACGCAGGGGCGAAATTAGAAAATATTTTTAGGGGGTTGAAATAAAATTTTAATTTTTAATAGTCTATATCTTATAATTTTTAAATTATTAAATTAAAATTTCATAATTTTAGGGGGCAAAATGTAATTTTACCTTTACTAATTTAAAATTTTAAAATTTTCTAAAGGGTCAAAACAATAATTTTCTATTTTAGGGGGACCGGGGTACCTGCCAGCCCCCCTAGATTCGCCTCTAGTAGTAGGAGCACTTCAGTATATATGTTTGGTTAAATTACGCTATTAGTCCCTGTACTTTACTAAAGTTGTAGACTTAATCCCTATATTTTTATTTGGTCATTTTTAATTCTTGTACTTTTCAAAAATTGAAATTTCAGCCCTCACCAAACAATTAGTGTTAAATTCATTAAGTTAAGTTCTGCTATTTTCAAAATCCAATGCAACAAATATATTGTCATATGCGTAATGCCATGTCAGCTTATTATTTTCACATATTACTCATTAAAAATCCAGTTAATGAATTGACAACTGTCATTTGTGTCAAGATTGAAATTTCAAAATTCGACAAGTATAAGGACCTAGAATAATCCAATTGGAGAAAATTGACTAAATCTACAATTGTACGCATAGTACAAGACTAGTAATTGAATTTAACCAAACAGATTTAAGTGCTACTATTTGAGTTAGGACTAAAATTTCAAAAATTGAAAAGTAAAAGGACTAAAGCTGACCAATTCAAAAAGTATAAGGACCAAAATTGATCAAATACACAACTTTTGCAAAGTATAGGCACTGATAGCAGAATTTAACCTATATGTTTTGACCAGGTCAGATATCACTTTTAGTGTGAATGAAGTTAGTCAATCCATGCAAGCTGTCAAAATGATTTTTTTTTTTTGATGAATTGTCAAAATGAATTTTAACATACCTCAAAGGCACTCAAGAGTCATGGGTTAGTGTTTCAACCAGCTGATCAACTCGACTCACATACGCCATAGACGATCCAGATCGGGCTTTTGCATTTATTTTAGGGAAACTAGTTGGTTGGTCATCAAAGAAACAAAAGACGGTGTCTAGATCCACGTCAGAGGCTGGGTACAAAAGTTTGGCATTGGCTGGTACCCTGTTTTATGGTGTTCAAATTGCAGCGAATCCACTCCTTCATGCCAAAATGAAGCATGTTGAGGAATTTAGTCAACAGTTAGTGAAATTAGAGATGAGTGAGTTAGGTGATTAGTCAAAAGCAGTTTGGAATAATTGATGTATGTGAAATCAGCAAGCAATTAAGCAATCGATTATTTTAAGTGAACTTAGAATTAAAATGCTTTTCTCATGTGACTATAATTAATTACAAGTTTAACAACTGTATTAAAAATAAAATCCCTTGCTAGCTTTCAAACTACCTAGAAAGTTAAAACAAACACCCTTCATACTAAATAATTATGTACATTAAATACTGAATCTTCATATTTCATTACTTTTTTAACGCACCTTGCTTCTCTTTTATGAATTACGTCCCATTTGAGAATAGTGACACTGAAATCTAAATTCATGATAAATAGTAAAACAAAACTGAAGAAGAAACAAATCAAATTTCCATCTGCAAGACCAACGTCAACTACTGCTATAAACTATATATATATATATATATATATATATATATATTAATTTCAATTAGTAATTCATGATTTTACCTTTTATTTTCTACAATAACGTAATTTTGATTTTCTTTTTAAAAAACATAAATTATATTACATGCCATAATAGTAATACATAATAATTAATTATTATATATATATATTATTGTTTATTATATTAGTTGTGATTAAACATTATAATGTTATGTAATACTATTGTAATAGGCCCGGGCTCACAAAAAAAAACCCAAAATAATCAAACAAAGTCCAAGTCCAGTCTAAAATTATATCATTTGACCCGATCGGAATGACTCATCCATTTACAAGCTTGACACATATGAAAACATAATCTTTAAAGATATGCAATCTTATATATGATATGCAATCTTAGAAGATATGATTTTGTAATCTTAGAGATTTAATTTGTAGATGCCCTTAATCTTAGCCATTGATGTAATTGATTTGTACCGTTGGATTTAGGGAGGCTCAACTATAAATAGAGGCCTCTCCCTTCATTGTAGAACACTTGAGTTTGGAGAAATAATAACTTTTAAGAGCATTCACTCAAATTTCTCTCTCTCTTGCGTTCGTATTTTCTGTGGCTTGCTCTTATTTTGTTCTTCGTTAATCTTCGTTTCTTTTTAAGTTGCTTTCATTTGAGTTGGATTTTGATGGAGGAATTTCGTTGAATCTTCATATTGTGAGAGTTAGGCTGATTTAAGCGTTCTTTTTTTAACATTTTTTATTTATCCATTTAATTGTTTAATCATTAATTATTCTTTTACTTTTATTCGTTTATTTATCCATCAACTTTCTTATTTACATATTGTTCATTCATTTAACCATTCTTATCATTCTTTTATTTTCTTCCATTAATTATATACTTTATTTGTTTTAATATTATGTCACACATGTTGTTTATTTGTTAAAAACTCGTGTTATAAATCATCCATTTTAAATTGTTTGATTATTTGCTTTAATCTTTTTCCATATATTATCAATTGCAAATTTTTTTGTACTATCTATTTTATATACCATTTATTTTTAAGATGTTTTGTGTATAACTTGTTCTAAATTCCTTATTACACAATTTTTATTTTTAAACTCATTTATATATTATTACTTTATATATTACCTATTTTAATTTTTATAAATTATTTATTCTAAACTTATACATATATTACCTACTTTTTTATATATAATTTATTTATTGATTTGTATATTGTTGATTTCAAATTTCTTTTTCCTTATTATTTTTTTCAAATTTATTATTTTTAAATTTGTTTACATTTTAGTTTGCCTTATATATATATTTTTTATTTTATACTCTTTGTTTTAAATTCATTGGTCTTTTATTATTGATGCTAGTATTTAAATAATTGCCATTATGTGTTTTATAAATTGTTTATTTGTATTTTCATATTGCCCTTTTTTTATCAAAGTTTTTACTCATCGTTTTAATATTGCGTCAATTTTCCTCAATTTTAAAAAAGAAAACTTTTAAAAATAAGGCAATATTCGGTACTTTGGAGCTTTGAGAAAATCGTGCCCTAACTTACTGGGTTTCGATTTTTTTGATCCAAATAACCGAATATCCTTTTCAAACTTTAATGCATTAGACAAGATTAGTTTCGAGGGTTAAAATGTCGTATCCTAACTTACTGGATGTGACATCTTATTACTTCGGGACAATGAGGTCTTAACATCAAATTCGATTTATTCAGGTTTTTAAATAGGATCATATTTTAAAATCTTTTCAAATTTTCGACATTAGGACATTAATTAATCAATTAGGCACCAATTTTTGGGCGTTACGAGGGTGCTAATCCTTCCTCATGCGTAACTGACTCCCGAGCCCATTTTCTCAAATTTTGTAGACCAAAATCATTATTTTAATAAATAAAAATATTTTATTAAAACGATTAATCTCAAGGTGACCCGATCACACCTCGAAAAAAAGATTGGTGGCGACTCCATTTTCGTTTTAAAAGTTGACCCCGTTTTTCAAAATAAAAATGGTTTCGACAGCTTGGCGACTCCGCTGGGGACCATAAGAGAGTCAAGCCGTAAATTGATTAATTTTTGTCTTTTTTGTCGAAAGTTGAAATTTTGGTTTTTAACATATGATCCTCTCATTGCATTTCATATGTTTTGAGTTATAGTTTTCATCATGTTTTCTATTTTAAATTTTTATATCTCCACACATTGCATTGCATTGCATGACCGTTGGTCACACCTTTTTAAGTGGGAGTGAGAAGCTACTCCTTCGTGAGGTTTTCACCTCCGAGCAGGATAGTGGATCGCTTTCGAGATACATCCGTACTTATGTCTTCGTGAGATTTTCATCTCCGTCCAGCTATAGGGAAATGTATTCCCCTGAATTTAACTCGGTCCATATGAGCCTATAATGGGTGAGGATCGAGGAATCTGTTGGTTCAAGTACCCTTGCCTTAGAACCGAACCGCATATAGAGAGCCCTAAGAACCTACCCTAGGTAAAGCCATGCCAAACCCTAGTGGTCACCCAGATAGGTGTTCTATTCTATTGGTTATTTCTTTTGTACAGACGTATTTTGTTTTGTTTATGATTGCTTTGCATTTTCATAATAGAAAAGAGTCGTTGATTCAAATTTGATTGCTAAATAGAAAAGCTTGTCATGGAAAATGAATTTCTTAATAAGGTGGAATATAATGCGACTGCCTGAATATGGTCTGATTAAATACAATGAGAGAAGGCTGGAAGTTCATGGAGTAATATATGACCATGCTTCGCTGCCTGAGGATTCAAACCGAAAAAGATTATTCGAGAGCTGTCACGTCTCAAAGAAACTAAAGAGCATCGCAGGATGAGCAATGGGTCGTGGCTCGGATCAAACAAAAAGGAGATAGTAGAGAAAGATTTTGGAAAATTTGCAAGATTTGATCCTAGCATCCAGATATGAAGAAAAAGTATTAAACTGAATTAATAAGGATTAAAATAGATTTTAAACAGAATTAAAGGGAAAATATCGAAAATAGAATAAAACAGCGGGCCAAAGCGTGACGTGCGGATAACATGGGGACCAAATGGGAAATATTTCCCGTACCCCAAGATGCAGCGTCTTTGTGTGGACCAAAGCATAATCAAGTCGAACATATGGGACCAATTTAGAAAATAAAGAAATATCGGATTGAAACTACGAAACAAATCAGAGGGGCTGATGGCACAAATGTCCCCTCCAAGGCCAAAACGCGCGGGTCTTGCCACGCTCGGGTCGAGTCATCGGGTTATGGCCATAAACCATCAAACGACGTCGTTTTTCAACGTAAATATAACCTAAAACTAAGGCATTAAGCCATTTTGACAGATTTGCTAAACCTAGACAACCCTCCTCTGTGTGTCGCTCTGCGTTCGTTACTTTCTAAGGCCTTCCATCTTCGTTTCAACTCCGATGGCCGCGGAGAGAAAGCGAAAATCCAAGCTCTAGGTATGTCTAAACACTCTAATATCCCTTTTTTATCTTTCGTTGAATAATTTGCATTTGAAATACCAAAGAAAAAAGGAAAAGAAGCAAGAACAAAAAAAGCGAATGTTAAATCACCTCTCGGGTTTTTCTTTGAAATTTTTTTTTTGTATTCAATATCTCAGGAAAAAAGAGCCCCCTTTCCAGTGTTGGAATCGGTCTTATATAACCTAATCGAAAAGAAAATAAATAAAAAAAATCCCAAAGTCTCTTCTGCTATTTCTGTTATTTCTTTTCTTTCCTTGCTATTTTGTTTTCTGTTTTCTTTGTCATTGCTGGTTGTTTTTCTTTTGCGTTTGTTGCGTTTGCTGCAGGTGTACGGAGGCCAGCTGGAGATGTACACGCGCGGACTTGGCACGGAGGTGCAAAGACGCGCGAGGATATGGTTTCATGCAAGGCGCAAGGCGTAAAGTCAAGGCTAGGGTTTCATTTGGAATCAGGCCATGTAAACTGGGTTATAGTATTTTGGGCTCGGGTTTGATGTAATTCAGATTATTGGGCTGGAGTGTATTGGGCCCGGTGGGTCTGATAGGTTTAGTATTTGGGTTAAGGATTGAATTGGGTTTTGAGTCTGTAAATGGACATTTATTAAATTGTATTTTAATATTTGTAAAAAAAACTAGGTTGTTAATAGTGGATATTTTAATTTAATTTATTTGTTTTTTCTTTTTTGGTATTTATTGGGCCGGGCAAAATAGGTTATTACAGTGCTGACTACCATTGCGGGGTGGATGTTAAGGACTTGAGCCTGGTCCCAGATCTAGTACTCCTGTCAAAGTTTAAAACTCTAGAGTTTGAAAAGGACAACGGGACTAGTTGTCCTGAAGCTCACATCACGATGTTCTGTTGAAGGATGACAGGATATGTTAATAATGACCAATTATTAATACATTGCTTCCAAGACAGTCTGATCGGGTCAGTAGCAAAATGGTACAACCAATTGAGCTATGCTAAAATCAATTCATGGAAAGACTTAGTACAAGCTTTTATGAAGTAGTATAATCATGTAACAAATATGACACCTGGCAGAATTACTTTACAGAATATGAAAAAGAAGCAAAGTGAGAGCTTCAGACAATATGTCCAAAGATTGAGAAAGGTAACAACACAAGTCCAGCCACCACTTTTGGAGAAAGAAATGACGATGCTTTTTATCAATACTCTGAAAGCCTCGTTCATTAACCACATGTTGGGAAGCACTACCATGAGCTTTTGAGATATGGTAATGTCCGGTGAGATAATCAAAAACGCGATAAGGAGTGGGGAGATAGACGCAGGAGAAAGCGCCAAAATATTAACCCTGAGAAACAAGGAAAATGAAGTGAATAACCTGAGCACCAGGCATTCCAAATCAGTCACTGTAGGTCAGTCGAGGACCGTAACCACTAGCTATCAAGGCTCTTCAAGGCAAGAATCCAACTCAAGGCCAAATACAGAAAGGCTCCAGTTCACACCCATCCCGATGGCATATAACGAGCTGTATCAAAATCTTTTTGATGTGCATATGGTGTCTTCGTCCTACTCAGAACCAATGCAACCTCTGTTCCCAAAATGGTATAATAACAATGCCCAATGTGAGTACCACGTGGGAATAATGGGTCACTCAATTGAAAACTGCACTACATTTAAAAAGTTAGTCGAAAGGTTTATTAAAATGGGAATTGCGAAGTTTGATTTTCATCAGAACCTAATCACTTTGAGGAGGCAATAAATGCGACAATTGAAGAAGGAGGCAAGAAATTTACGACTCCTTGAAAAATTCAAAAGCCCAAAGGGAATATCGGAGAATCTGAACATTAATGTTGTATCCGAAAAGGGAACGGGGGAATAAAGTTTCCAAGCCCTGGCATACTTGGGAGTGTTTTGAACAATGGGACTGTGGAAGAGATCCTTTTATTTTTAGAGATAATCTAGAGTAATATTCAAAACACACTTGTTGCTTTAAAGCTTGGAGGCAATAAGAATCTTTTTGTGAAATAGGCTTGTGTCCAAAATCTTTATTTCAATAAAATGCATCTTTTTGAGCAAATATTCTTTTATTCTTTTTCATTTATAGATTCTTTTGTTCTTTGGACTCTCTTCTAAATATTATTTTATTCTTCATTCATACAAATAATTGTCCTTAGATTTATTTATTCTTTGGAATCTGCCTTTGTACCTACAATAGGTCTTCAGATATCAACGACATGAGTAATGTTGTTACTGACTCATAATCTCCTTTTGAGTAATATATGTGTCTAAGGGGATCTCAGGACTATGAATATGACTGAGATTGTAACATATCTCTGGATTTGTTAAGGATGGTAGAATAAGATGAAAAATAGATCCTACCTTACAAAAGTTAGTGGACAGTGAGCCTAGGAGAAGAGAAAGAGATTGGAGCTTGTCTTGCCATCGAAACAAAAAGAAACGTCATTAAATTATTCCAAGAATTCAAAGATGTTTTTGCACGATCAAATCAAGATATGTCTGGCTTACTAAGACCTGTGGATGCTGTTAAGGCTAAAAGGTCCATAAGTGTATCAAAAGGACACATACTAAGTCACGAGATTTCAATACTACTGGTCCACCATGTAAGGGGATTACACCAGTTATGCCGTAAATACCAATTTTAGGAAGATAAAACCTATGTGCCTCCTCTATTTTTTCACAAATATTCCATATGTGGGGCATGAATGTGATGGAGACAATCTCGTCAAAAGCTTTTAGCCAATATTGATTCATCTTTGTGGTTTTCTATTACTTCACTAAGAGGGTGGAAATAGCTTCATATGTCAATGTTACAAGGTCGAAGTCATTAAATTTCAATTTCAAAAAAAAAAGATCAGACGCCGATAAAGAATGCCAAAAAAGACAAAGTCGAAAGTTTGTAGTCTATTCAAAGATCAGACGCCATAGGCAGCTAAAAAGAAAAAAAAAGGATCGTGGGAAAGATGACCGAGACTTGTAAAGATTGGCATAAATAAGTTACCATTTACCCTCTATACTCATCAAACGTCAGCCAAGACCTTTGCCGGGGCAACACCTGGCCCATTGGTTTATGGAATGTGGAACCCAATCAAACAAAAAAGGGTTAAAAGTTATCTGTCACGGTCAGATGATGCGAGCTTATGACAAAGAGGTTCATCCTAGAGAATTCCACGAAGGGGACCTGATGTTGAAAAAGATCCTTCTTTTACAAAAGGATTTAAAAGGAAAGTGGATGCCAAATTGGGAAGGACCTTATGTTGTAAAGAAGGCTTGTTCTAGAGGAGCATTAATATTGATCTAGATGGATGCCAAAGACTTGCACAATCCAGTGAATTTAGAATCAGCCAAGAAGTATTTTACTTGAAAGGAGAGAGGCCAAGGTGAAAACCCGCAAAGGGCACCTCGAGACAAAAAAATAAAAAAATCAAAAAGAAAGGGAAGAAAGAAAAATAGGAGAGGCCAAGACGAAAACCCACAAATGACGCTTTGAGACCAAAAGGGGTTTTAAGTTGAACACCCAAAAAGGGCGGCTCAAATTTTGATCCAAAGTGGGGCATGTGGTAGTCTTGCTATGCCTAAATTAACAATGAGGAAATATGCTACATCTTAGGGCATTGACAAAGTTCTCTAGATCCCCTAAACACATATTAAACTCAAAATGGTCCTCAAGAAGTTCGTACAGAGAAGCTCAGGCCGCGATATCTGGGGCACCTAGTTTTCGATCTTATCTATTTTTGAATTTGCTATCTTTGATTACCTTATTCTTTTCAAGATACGCCCCAATCAATTTCTTTTTATTGTCTTGGCTATCTTTAATTAATTTAATTGTTTCAAGTTATGCTCCTAATTAATTTCCTTCTTGTCCATTGTTATGATCTTTTTCAAGTATTTTATATTGAAATAATGATTAATGGACTAATAATACTTTCGTAAAAGGAGTTTTGCATATTACTCTGGAAGCTTCTAAATAATACGAGAATTTGAAACAGAACTATTATTTAGAACTCACCAAGCCTAAGGGTTGAAAATATTAAAAGATGATTATCTCTTCGGATTTTTTTGGTTGAACAAAAAGACAAGACATTTCGTCGGTGATACCATCTCGAAAAATAACGAGCAATGTCAACCCAGGTGTAAAATGGGATCATTCTCGGGAAAAGAAAAATGATACTCTGCATTCATGTAAATTTCAAGCATATAAATCTGGTCATTACACCCAGGGAATGGTGTAACAGATCAAATTGATTGAAAATGATACAAATTCTATACCTCTGAGTGGCAGCAGGATGGATGGAAGAAACCAAATGTTATTCCCTTGAAGTTGCAGTGGGAGGTACAAACTTTATGTCCTAGACGGTACAGTGGAAGGGACTCTGAAATTACAACGGGGAAAGCTTGCTGAGCAGAATATGATTATTTCATCGAGTTTTTTGTTGGAAAATACCAGTCGAATAAGATAGTAGTGCAATACGTCAGTGATAAGACTCCTGATAAACAACGAGTGATGACACCTTAAACATTAAAAAAGGGATCATTCTCATTTTGCATTCATATATCATTCATAGCATATCTAACTAGGAGCATTTGACTCATTTCAGTCATAACATCCTAATCATTAGGCATGAATAGGTCCATGCAATAGATTCTACAGGTCATGTTCCCTAGAGAACGGATTGGTGAAACTACAAATCCTATTCCACTGAAGTTGCAGTAGAATAGATTGAAGAAGATGGCAAATCTTATCTCCCTGAATTTGTAGTGGAGCAGATTAAAGTCAATAATCCTATCTCCCTGAAGTTGCAGTGGAGCGGATTGAAGTGAAGTCTTATCTCCCTGAAGTTGCAGTGGAGCAGACTAAAGATAGTGAATCTTATTTCTCTAAAGTTGCAGTGGGATGGATTAAAGCTATAAATCACAGATCTTATCTCTCTGAAGTTGTAGTAGAGTAGATCATGGCGAATCTTATCTCCCTGAAGTTACAGTTGAGCAGATTAAAGCCAATAATCTTATCTCCCTGAAGTTGCAATGGAGCGGATTGAAGTTACAAGTCTTATCTCCCTGAAGTTGCAGTGGAGCAGACTAAAGATAGCGAATCTTATTTCCCTGAAGTTGCAGTGGAACAGATTAAAGCTATAAATCACAGATCTTATCTCTCTACAGTTGCAGTAGAGCAGATCATGGCGAATCTTATCTCTCTGAAGTTGCAGTAGAGCAGATTAAAGCCAATAATCCTATCTCCCTGAAGTTACAGTGGAGGGGATTGAAGTTACAAGTCTCGCCTCCCTGAGTTTGTAGCGGAGCAGACTGACGATAGAAAATATTGTCTTCCTGTATTGGAAGTGAATCAGATCAAAGACACCAGCCTTGCCTCCCTAAGTTTGAAGCAGAGCAGACTGGCGATAGCAAATCTTGTCTTCCTGTATTGACAACGAAGCTGATCGAAGATACCAGCCTTGCCTCCCTGAGTTTGCAGAGAAATAGACTGAAGATAGCAGTAGTGGAGCAGATCGAAGACGGCGAATCTTATCTTCCTGAGATAGTAGGAAGTAGATTTAAGCCACCAGTCCTATCTCCCTGAGAAGTAGTGGAGTAGGTTGAAGATTGTATATCCTGTCTTCCTAAGAAGCAGTGGATCAGATCAAAGATGACGAGTCTTATCTTCCCGAGGTAGTAGGGAAGCAGATTTAAGCCACCAGCCTTATCTCCGTGAAGTTGTAGTGGAGCAGGTTGAAATTACCAATTCCTACCTCCTTGAAGTTCCTGCGGAGAAGATCAAAGCTAGAAATCTCTTCTCCCTGAAATCACATTGGAGCAAATAGAAGCACTAATTCCTATGCCCTTGAAGATGCAGTGGGATGGAATGAGACTACTTGAAGAAGATGAGTGCTCAAAGAAGTTAGAACCCGGCAAGACCGAGCAAAATTGGCCCTTTTATGGTCTTTGCTCCATTCTCGTTACACAACATTGAGCAAAGAGGGGCAGCTGTAATAGGCCAATTTAGCCCGGGCTCACAAAAAAAAATCCAAAATAATAAAACAAAGTCCAAGTCCAGTCCAAAATTATATCATTTGGCCCGATCGGAATGACCCATTACTTGAAAAGGTTGTGCAACACCCCTTACCCGAGACCGTTTCCGGAGTCGAGCATGAGGCGTTACTTGACTTAACTTAAAAGTTTAGACCATAAAAATTTACTTTCAAAATTAATTTTACCATTCACAATAAAGCTGTCCACCTGCGCAGCAGTCACTAAATTAATTATAACTCAAGCTAAAAAACTTAAAATTTATGTCTATAAATTTTCCTTGAAACTAGACTCATATATATTTTTACTATAAAATTTTTAGAATTTTTGGTTCAGTAAATTAGAACAGTTTATTAGTTAAAGTCTCCACTGTTTCACCGATAGACTATCCTAACCTCTTGTCACTAAAATTAAATTAACTCTTTGTACAGACTTCATATGGTGCTTCCACTTATTTCTACTGAAAATAGACTCATTAAAGAATCTATACATATAAATTATAACTCATAATTCCTTCTGTAAAATTTTAATGAATTTCTAAAGTCAGAATAGGGACTTCAAAAACATTCTTACCCTGTTTCACTAAAATTAAAATATCTAAAAATATATAACTCTTTTGCTTATATTTTTCTTTCATATGAAAAATAGACACATTCAGCTTTAATTTCATATCTCATTCAGATTTTAATTCAATTTACACTATTTTTGGTGATTTTTAAAAGTTACAACAATACTACTATCCAATATCATTTCCATTGAAATTTTATTATTTTTTAAAAAATTCAATATAACCCTTTATAATTATCTAACCTTCCCGCAAATTTTAAATCACAACCAATTTCAATATTTCAAATACTTCATTTAAATACTAATAAAGTTCAACCAATCAACCATTTCAAGCTAAAACATGTATATTTCAATGTCTAACACAACCAACACATTCAAATTTACTTTACATACTTAATCATTCATACTAATACTTTTTACTTCAATTCCATATACATGCCATATAAATCAAAAAGTTATTTAACAAAATCTACCGGAGTAAATCTGGATAGTGTGATCGTTGTTGTAGATCCGATCCTCCGAAATATATATATACGTCAATCTACAAGAAACAGTAAATACACACCAGTAAGCTTACAGAAAGCTTAGTAAGTTCACAGGCTCATAATAAAATCTTACCAAAATTTCACTAACAACATTAACAAACAAATAAAAATTCAACATTTCCTGCCAACCACAATCTCAAATAATAAATATATCCAATCAAGCTCAATATTAGATGTCAACTTCTATTCCGACATTTAGCTTCAATTGCACTTATAAATACTTGTCAAATTAAGGATCGTCTTACGGGATTGAGTACATCATTTGCCCAGTGCCACAATTTGCTTGAATATTTCACATTGCTATAACTCAGTATGGTTTTGTTAATGGAAATACCATACCTACTTTTCACAACTCAGTATAGTTTTCTTTACTGAAACACCATACCTACTTTTCATAACTCAGTATGGTTTTCTTCACCGAAACACCATACCTACTTTTCACAACTCAGTATGGTTTTCTTTATCGAAATACCATACCTACTTTTCACACTTTTCCAGGGATCCACCATGGACTTATCCGTCAATCCATCACTGGTTACCGAACGTATGTACTCAATCCTGCACATCATTTAATTTGAACTAGCAATATCATTTTATTCTCATTTTTTTACCATAATCATAATTCAACAACAATATACAGATTCATACATTACTTCATTCTCACATTAACAATTAATCATAAAAGTTCAGCCATATGAACTTACCTGGGCCGATTTGTAGAAGTTGTAAAAGTTCAGAAACTAGTTCGATACTTTCTCTTTTCCGCGTTTATCTTCGGATTCCCGATCTATAATATAAATTTTTCCATTCATTAGCATATAATTCAATACTAATTTACTTCACAATTTATGCCTTTCAATTTTCGAAATTACACTTTTACCTCCAAAATTTACAATTCTTACAATTTGGTCCCTACTCAATTAACCCTTCAATTGATCAAAATTTTCTCAATTAACACCTTATCCAACCATTTTAGACTACTGAACAGCCTTTGATATTTAGAATTTTAGTACAAAACCCCAATTCCTAACTTTTTCACAATTAGGTCCTAAAAATCATTTTCTACTAAAATCACTTAATAAAATCATAATATAATGAAATTAAAACTTTAAATATATATTAATTCATCATAAAATTCCAGAACTTATTCATAGTAACTTACAAAATCACCCATGGAATCAAAAACTAATGAATTCAATAGTTGGACCTAGTTGTAAAAGTCAGAAAACATGAAAATTTCAAAGAAAAAGCAAGAATTGAACTCACATAGTGTAAAAATATGAAAAACCAGCTTGTTTCAGACCTCCTATGGCATTTCGGCTGATAAATTATGAAGAGATCTCTAGATTTTTCACTTTTATCTTTGTTTTATATATTTAATTTGTAAAATTTCCAATTTTGCCCTTATTTCTTCTTACTTTCTGCTGATTTTTCTTGCCCAACCGTCCAGCCCATATAATTTGGGCCTAATTGCCTTTTAAATCCCTCCTTATTAGTCACTTAAGCTATTTAATCTCAATTTAACAAATTTTGCACTATTTCCAATTTAGTTCTTTTTAATTAATTGACTATCCAAACGTTATAATTTTCTAACGAAACTTTTATACTAACTCAATGACACTCCATAAATATTTATAAAAATATTTATGGTTCGGCTTATGAACTCGAGGTCTCAATACCTCGTTTTAGACCCAATTTACCTATTAAATTCTTTTTAAATCACAAAATTCAATAAATCACAAAATTCACTAATTCAAAAATTCTTATAAATGCACACTTGACCCATAATTATTAATTTATTAAATTTTAAGACTCACTTGTCAGATTTAGTGATCTCGAATCACTGTTTCTGACACCACTAAAAATTAGGCTGTTATAGGTTGAAGGTCTATCTACAAGCTTGACGCATATGGAAACATAATCTTCAAGGATATGCAATCTTAGATATGATATGCAATCTTAGAAGATATGATTATGTAATCTTAGAGATTTAATTTGTAGATACCCTTTAATCTTAGTCGTTGATGTAATTGATCTGTATCGTTGGATTTGGGGAGGCTCAACTATAAATAGAGGCCTATCCCTTCATTGTAGAAAACTTGAGTTTGGAGCAGTAATAATTCTTAAGAGCATTCACTCAAATTTCTCCCTCTCTTGCGTTCTTATTTTCTGTGACTTGTTCTTATTTTGTTCTTCGTTCATCTTCGTTTCTTTTTAAGTTGCTTTCATTTGAGTTGGATTTTGGTGGAGGAATTTCGTTGAATCTTCATATTGTGAGAGTTAGGCTGACTTAAGCGGTTTTTTAAACCCTTTTTATTTATCCATTTAATTGTTTAATCATTAATTATTCTTTTATTGTTATTCGTTTATTTATCCATCAACTTTCTTATTTACATATTGTTCATTCATTTAACCATTCTTATCATTCTTTTATTTTCTTCCATTAATTATATACTTTATTTGTTTTTAATATTATGTCACACATGTTGTTTATTTGTTAAAACTCGTGTTATAAATCATCCATTTTAAATTGTTTGATTATTTGCTTTAATCTTTTTCCATATATTATCAATGGCAATTTTTTTTGTACTATCTATTTTATATACCATTTATTTTTAAGATGTTTTGTGTATAACTTGTTCTAAATTCCTTATTACACAATTTTTATTTTAAAACTCATTTATATATTATTACTTTATATATTACCTATTGTAATTTTTATATATTATTTATTCTAAACTTATACATATATTACCTACTTTTTTATATATAATTTATTTATTGATTTGTATATTGTTGATTTCAAATTTCTTTTCTCTTATTATTTATTTTCAAATTTATTATTTTTAAATTTGTTTACATTTTAGTTTGCCTTATATATATTTTTATTTTATACTCTTTGTTTTAAATTCATTGGTCTTTGATTATTGATGTTAGTATTTAAATAATTGCCATTATTTGTTTTATAAATTGTTTATTTGTATTTTCATATTGCCCTTTTTTATCAAAGTTTTTACGTATCGTTTTAATATTACGTCAATTTTCCCCAATTTTAAAAAGAAAACTTTTAAAAATAAGGCAATATTCGATACTTAGACTTTGAGAAGATCGTGCCCTAACTTCTTGGGTTTCAATTTTTTGATCCAAATAACCGAATATCCTTTTAAACTTTAATGCATGAGACAAGCTTAGTTTCGAGGGTTAAAATGTCGTATCCTAACTTACTGGATGTGACATCTTATCACTTCGGGACAAGGAGGTCTTAACATCAAATTCGATTTATTCAGGTTTTTAAAGAGGATCGTATTTTAAAATCTTTTCAAATTTTTGACATTAGAACGTTAATTAATCAATTAGGAACCAATTTTTGGGCGTTACGAGGGTGCTAATCCTTCCTCGTGCGTAATCGACTCCCGAGCCTATTTTCTCGAATTTTGTAGATCAAAATTAATAAATCAAAATGTTTTATTAAAATGATTAATCTCAAGGTGACCCGATCACACCTCGAAAAAAAGATTGGTGGCGACTCCATTTTCATTTTAAAAGTAGACCCCGTTTTTGAAAATAAAAATGGTTTCAACAACTATATCTTTTTATTATAATAATTTATAATATAATAATAGTCATATATGTATTAGTAATTTTGTAATAAGTAATTTTGAAAAAGATCCACTCATTTTAGTGTAAAAGTCTAAAAGTAAAGTAGTTTTACACCCTTTCGTATCTTTTGTATGATAAATAACAATTCAACTGTCACATTTGATATTTCATTTATATAGATCATGCATGGCAATTTTGATGTAAACTAAAATTTTGAACTATTTGATTTATGTAAAAGCTTTAAACTGTTCAATAAATATTAATATACATATATATATTTTAAATAAATATGATAGAGATATTAGATCGATTCGAAAATTTACATGCATGGAAAGTACAACTATATCAATATATTCAAACGTTGCATTGTTAAAATATTGATCATACAAAGAAATACGAAAAGATGTAAAACTCTGAAGTTTTATACCGTGTAAGTGAATCTCTCCTCATATGCTATATTATCATATTATGTAATAGTATGTCATCTATTATAGTTAGCGATTAAAACTGATATAATTGGCCAAATTGAGCCAATTCAAGCAAATCGGTTGGTAAATTTAGTTTTATTTTGAACTAATTAATGGTTATGTATGTATGTATGTATGTATGTATGTATGTATGTATGTATGCATGCATGCATACATGCATGTATAAGTTTTAAAATATATTATTACATTATGTAATACTATATCACATACTATGATAGTAATACATAATATATTAAGTATAGTTACTTTAAAAAATATTAATTATCATTATATATTATTGTTTATTATTATATGAAATATGCTCTAAGTCTCTAATACTCTTTGTACATTTGCCTAACAATTATATTATATAATGCTATATCATATCATATAATATGTAAATATATTAATAGTTTATATATCATATAATATGTAATGATTAAACACTATGATATTATGTAATATCTGTATCTTTTATTATATTCAATATATGATAATTGTTATATATATATATATTAAAGTTTATGTAATAGTTAAATACTATATTATTATTGTTAAAACTAAACGTCAATAATGTCAATATAGAACGACTGCAAAGCAAAATAAAAGATAAAATAAAACACACAGAATTTATGTGGAAACCCTTTCAGGAAAAAACTATGGGCAGAGGAGAAGAAAATTCACTAATGTTGAAAATCGAATTATACAAGAGGAGTTTCGGCTATATCTATTTAAATGTTGAAAAAATTTATTCTAATCAATGTCAACTAGATGAAGTGTAATTCTATATAGATTCTACATGTGCCACATGGTCTGTACCGCAGGGGTTGCACCCCCGATGCAAGAATCTATAGAGTTAAGACCTCTACAAATCCTCTATTTTTACCAATGTATTATTTCTTTAATAGGAATTTAGGTCACAAAACTCTAAAAATTATATTATGCAATAGTATATCATCTACTATAGTTGGTGATTAAAACCGACTTAACTAGCCAATTCAAGCAAATCAATTAGTAAATTTGATTTTGTATCAATTAATAGTTATATATATTAATAGTTTTAGAATATATTATTATATTATGTAATACTATATCACATACTATAATAGTAGCACATAATATATTAATTATTATATACTATCGTTAATTATTATACTAGTTGAAATATGCTCCTTTTATACTCTTTGTACATTTGAAAGTTAGCCCTTCTACTATTTATAGAATGTTATCTCATCTCATCTATAATATATTAATAATTTATATATATGCATTAATTATTAAATATAATCGATTAATATATTAATGGTTTATATATATGCATTACTGACCAAAGTTAGATAATCCGTTGATTTGATGTTGTTGATTCGATTTCAATTTTAAAATTTAAAATCGTTTAAAATCAAATCAATCAAGTTTACACCTATTAAAATGTAATATATATTTGAATCAAACACAACCTAAATAAAAATAAACTCACTCCAAATTAAAAATTAATATAAAGACAATAATATTAATAAAAACACTAAACATTAATAAATAAATAAATTAAAACTAAAACCTACATCCTCAAATCATAAATAGAAAAGCTAAGGGCACGTTTGATTTGCTGTAATGGAATAGAGGTGTAATGGAATAGATGCGTAATAGGTAATTCTTTTGTTTAGTTGAATGGAATGGAATAGAGGCATAATGGTATTCTTGTGTTTGGTTGAATGGAATATAGGTGTAATAGCATAAGGAAAAAAACTAAAATGACTAGAATACCCTTAGCGTAATTTTTTAGGTAGATGCTTATTGTTATTGTTATTAAATTTTAATAAGATTATTAATATAAATAATAAATAATTTAATCATATTTTAACATAATTTTTATTAAATATAATTTAATAAAATATATAATTTAATAAAATATATGAATTTACTAAAATCATAATATATAATACTATAAAAATAATTTAAAATAATAATTATTAAATATAATTTAATAAAATATACAATTTGATAAAATTCTTAGTATTAAATATTCTTATATGAATTTACTAAAGTCATAATATATAATACTATAAAATATAATTTAAAATAATTATTATTAAATATAATTTATAATCTACTTTATTATTTTTAAACGCAATAAATATTTTAATGTGCTAAAATAACATTAGTGGAACAAATAATTTAATTATTCTACAATAAAAAATATTTCCATAATAAATAACTTGAGAATTATATTTTGCATAAACATAATTTTCATATATTAACAAAAGGTCAAATGAAATTCATGAAATTCTATGTCATAATCCATATGTTATCTGCTTTTAGAACATCAAAAGTTAGAAGATTGTAATGACATACCATCCCAAATATTACAAACAGAAAAAGTTACGAAAATATCATCAACAGAAATAAGAAGTTTAATGGTCAGCAAGAAATCTTCTGACCCATTCCAACCGCACATCAGAAGGTAAACTAAAGAAAATGAGCATTTGAGTTGGATGATCTGGAATTCATAGTTAATATCCAAGCAACTAATCTCTAACGCTCTCATCCCCACCTAATCAAAGGTAAAGTCACTGCCTTTCATCTTCCAATACAACTTAAGCATGGGATGAAGAGTGTTTCCATTAATTATGGATGAAAAATGAATGTATTTCCTCTTTTGAGATTTTTTTTTCTATTTTTACGCTCAATCTTTCTATTTTTATGATCTACTAAATACATTCAAAGTTTATAAGCAAATTATCTTAACATATATGTGGTTATTAACTGTTGGAAATTAACTAAATACAATATTAAGTATACTTACAAGAGATGATATTTAATATGGTTACACATTTATTATGACACCTTGTAACTTTTGCATAGATAAAATTACAGAATGTATACAAGGTTGTTTTTCCATGTCGTTCTTTTTTTAAATCTCTTTTGGATATCAATTATTCCAAAAATATCTTTATAAATTATTTGGAGCAGATTATCTATAATAATATAATTACCCTTTAAAATGCACTAGAGCACGCAAATAGTATATCAACAGACAAAATTTTAAGTTTATTCAAATAATAATAATAGAGCGAGTATTTAAATAAAGTAATAAGTTATCTTTAAAATTACATTGTATAAAAATATTTTGAAATAAATTTAAAAAGATATCATGGTCTCCAAATGAAAACTAGATAAAATAGTTTAACTTTGAAAGTCCGTTATGTAGAGGAAAGCCGTGCATCAACTACGACATCACAATTGAATTTTTGTCTTAAATCTTCATATATTTCCCCAAAGCAGTCTCCCATACCATTTGAAGACTCCCATTCAAGATATTGAATATGGCATGTGAAAGAACCAACTTATTTGATTAAAAGCACCAACATATACACTTCACACAATACTTTGCACAAACAGGAGTAGATGTAAAAGCAAAATCAATCACTGTAAACAGAATTAAAAAGTCATTGTTAGCAAGTCAAGATCTATGACCCAAATATAGACAAACGCCAACAAGACACATAAAGAACAGAGGGAATCGATTAAACAAATAACTATGGATTTAATAGTACCTGTCGTTGCAATTAACCATAAACTGCAAATACAAATAAGCAAATGAGATTCAATTATTACAATTTAAATATAAAATAATAGAATTCAAATACATGAAAAAAGCTATTACTATCTTTCCTGGTTGAAGGTGCATTTACAGCTATTATTTAGCACTCATGAAACTTAGTAAAGGTGAGATTCCTAAGGCAGGGATATCTATTGCATCAAAGAGCAATCTATGGATATGGAAATTCCACATATAAAAAACACAGAAGAGAATTACAGGCCCTAAATCCAGAGATGGCTTACCTCCTCCAATATCCTAAAAACTTCAACTATTGATGCTACCTGCCTTTGATGAAATGACCACGGCTCTCAATCCTGCACCTTACAAAAAGTAAGATGTGGTTTAACCATTGTTCCAGAGTTCCGACAATTTTAATTTGAAACAACTCATGATAACTGTCTGTTAGTAAGACAAACACAGGATACTTATATTTCATATATTCAAACATGTTATCATATATCAGCATCAAATCCAATTAAGGATACAAACAACCTACCTTGGCTTGAAAGGTAGGTCAAAATCATCATCTCCTGTCACTCATTGACAAAAGTAGCTCAAGAAAATAGAACCAAAGGGATTTGTGACCAATATTTTTAGAGGGAGAAAGCAAAGAACAAAGGCAAGAAGAAAGAAAATATGTGTGACTCTATGCAATGAACACAAAAAAAGAGGAAAATTAAACAACATCAAAGACACAACAAATAAGAGCTACAGACCACGAAAAAAATAAGTCAACAACTTCAGTTGTCAATATGAGTCTATCAAATGTTTCATTTTCTCACTTTTGTATTAAAAAATTCATAACCATGTACAGGTACAAATCTATACAGTCTCAGTATGAATTGATACCATCCTACTATACAGAAAAAGAATAAATTAACATAATCCTACTATGGAACTAACCTCAAGTTCCAATGCTCTTCTTGTCCATTCCAAGATGTGAGTATCTTGACCAATCACCCAATCAATAATTAATGGCCCCGAGACTTTTCAATGCACACAAGTAAATCAAAATTAATACTCCACTTAGTCATCAAGATATTATCTAAACCCATACATCAAAAGCACTTTCTTTTGGAAATGTTTAGCTCCTAAACATTCCTATGTGGAACATTTTCCAACCTGCACGATACCATTACCCACTCCACTACTTGCATCAACCTAAATAATATCAGATGCATAAAGAAAATTATGTTTAAGATCATCATTAATCCTAAATCAAATTTTTTCTTTTATAACCGAAGTCCACAAAACAAAGAATTGAACCAATAAGCAAAATCATGTCCATCTGTTGTCCGTAAAGTGCACCTCTCGTATTTCATTAACATATTATTCTTAAAAAGGACCAAATAAGGATTGAATGACATGATATCGGTCACATTTAAATTAAGATCCAGGGCTTTAAAAATGATAGAATGTTCAAATATCGACTAATGAATTTCGAAAGTATTTAATCCTTAGAGAAAAACAATTGCTTCTCCATTAAAAAGAAAACACTAGCTAGTAATATGTGAATCATGAACAAAGAATAACACCAGAAAAGAATAAAGAAGGTAATATTGCAGGAAGCAAACAACGAGGAGAAATACAATTACGGATACAAGATAGAATGATAATGCAGAGACATAAGTTTACAAACATGATTCAAAACACTTTGATAAGTAATACAGTATCATAAAACGCAAACAAATAACCTGATAATGGTCCAAATATGGTCTAGGAGAGTGTTGTACTTTCTGTTCCTCAAGAGCAGAAGGATAAAGTATTTAGTTAACACAAAACCTGACACCACAAAACAAGGGTTTAAAAAAAGCACCTTATTTACCTGGACAAAGTATTTATACAAGAAAGCCCCCGTTTCTCCCAAAAAGCACAAATACAAACAAAATAAAGCATAAAAAACAGTAAATACATTTCTAGCCCAAAATTTTCTCTATCCTAGCTTCGGTAATGAAAAAAATCATAACCAGTAAGACACGAAATGCTGATTTACCAAGAAACTAATGAACTGAAACAATCGCACCAAAAACTAATCGTATTTATAAAAAAATTTGCAATAACACCTATTAAAAATGCATGCAGAGAGGAAAGAAATAAAGATTACTCACAGACCTATATATTTGGGAAGCCGTTACAACCACACTTCCCTTACAGGAGAAAATAGAAGCTACAAGAAATTGCAGCTTCAATTGCCGCTTCAATTGGGTCGGAGATCTGAGACGGTGGAGTCGACAAAAGATGCCAAGATGAAAGTGAAACGGGAGCGGGTGGAGGTTTGGTTCGCTGGCAGTTTCTGTTGATGTTGGGAGGGAGAGGGTGGAGGTTGATTTCGGCTTGGGAGGGTAAAACAGAGACTGGATAGCTAATCCATGCTTTTGGCAGGGAATACAAATCGGCGCTGAAGCAGGGAATTTTGGGAATATGTCCGTAACGTAATAGGCCCGTATTAGGGCATTACACCAAACCAAACATAAGATTAAGTGGGGCACACGAAATAGGGGTGTAATGGCCAACCAAATATGGTGTAAAACTAGAATCTAAATTCCCAAATCATTAAAAAATTTGGTAAATAAAATAATAAAACCTTAAGCTAGGATTATAACAATACTAATCGCCATCAAACAATGGATATGTAGCGCAATGGATATCATCATCTAATAAACCCCTCACGCTCCCAGTGGTTCCTCATGAATAATCAATTGATCTATTTCGTCTCGGGCCTCTTTCGTAATTTGATCTACCACCCTATTACTCTCTCTCAGTATCTGTCAAAATTTCACTTCCCAATCCATAAGGCACTAGTCTTGAATGAACCTAACTTCGTTGTAATTATTGTTTGTTGCTAGTTCATTTTGTATAATGGCTATCAATAATGAATTATCACTCTCAATCTCTACATTACGGTACCCCTTTTCCTAAGCAAACTTTAAATTTTCAAATAATGCTCGAGCTTCAATTTGAAAAATATTAGATAATCCCACCACCATTTCAAAAACCGCCATCCAACTTCTACTCGGTCCTCTTACCAGTCCACCTATGGTCGCTCTTGGTTTAAAAGTTGGCACCGCACCATCAACATTCACCTTTATCCATCCATGATTAGGAAATTGCAAACAACCCTTCATCATGGAGATGCAAGACTAATTTGCAACCACTCCTTTAATAGATATAGACCTTGTTCAAGCTCCAGTAGAAGTTACGAGCACGTAACTGCTATTACTCGCTTGATTGAAAATAAATTCATTCAGACTCTTTCAAAGAAACCAAGTAGTGGTAGAAAAGAAAGTAGGCCATTCACCATCTTGGGACTCAATATTATCTTCATTTCCAATATTCCAAATAATCCATCGCTCAAGCGGTAGTCTAAAAAAGACATTCTATTTGCTTCTGTAACAGCCCGATTTTAGTTAAATCGGAACAGTGATTTTGGAACCACAAATCTGAGGTCAAAAAATTATATTAATATTATTTTTGGTATTTATAGAATGTGATTATATATGTGTGAAAGCTTCGTAAAGAAATTTTACTGTTTGAATGCTTAATTCGGTAAAAAGGACTAAATTGCGTAAAGCGTAAAAGTTGTGTTCTATATGCTAAAGGTGTCTAATAGCTATAGAACATTAAATTAAAGGACTAATGTTTTTTTAATGGTAAAATAGTAAATAAGTAAATTAATAATAAAATAAATAAAACCAAAGCTAAAATTTTGTCCATCTTTCCTTCCATGGCTGAATATTGAAGAAGAAAGACACCATTGACGAACACTTAGGGTTCGGCACACACATAGCTTGATTAAGGCACGATCTGAGCTTGGTTTTTGATAATTTTTACATTTTTAAGATCGTTGCTTCGTGTTCTAGCTAGCCCATGCCTTAATTTTTGAATTGGTTGATGAATTGGTGAGTTTCCATTGATGATAGCTTGATGTTTTTGAATTTTGATGATGGAAATTGAATAATTGTTGATAGATTAATATGTTTTGTAAAGTAATTTTTGACAAAAATGTCAAATAGGGATTAAATTGTGAAATATACAAATTGAGTGGTTGAAATGTGAAATAAATGGAAGTTTTGGGTTGCTAGGGGCACTATAGTGGTTCGAATAAGCTTGGTTATATTGAATTGTGTGAATTTTGTGTATTTGTAAAATAGATACTAAATTGAATAAATGTGAAACTTTAGGGGCTAAAGTGAAAAAATGTCCAACTAGGTATTTTTGGATGAAATTTAATGAATAGGTGATTAAATGAGTTAAATTTGAATTCATATAGATCAAGAAAGAAAGAAATCAAATTTAGATCAGGGGAAATTGAAAGTTGGCGAGTAGTTGATCTGATCCGTTCGTTTCCGTACGAGGTAAGTTCATAAGTAAATAATTTTTTTTTGAATTCAAATGTATATGTTTTATATATTGCCGAATTGATTTAAATATATATATATATACATTGCTGAATTGATTTGTATATGTATACATATATATTGTCGAATTGATTTGTATATGTATACATATATATATTGCCGAATTGATTTGAGCATTAGGTGACTGGTTTTGTGCATGAATTGATTTAATTACGAAGTCGAAAGTTCTGGATGAATCTTAGGAAATGTATAGGATACTGATGTCATGATATTAGGACTTCCGATGTGTGATTTCGTGTAAGACCATGTTTGAGACATTGGCATCGAAGTGAGAAAACATATAAGACCATGTCTGGGACATTGGCATCGTATATGATTCATATAAGACTCCGTTTGGGATAGTGGCATTGATATGCTTTAACATGTAAGACCATATCTGAGATATGGCATTGTACGAGTTTTATATGATTTCCGTGTGTTTTTAACAATTCCAAATGTGAATTTGAGCTAAATGGTTCATGAAATAATAAGATAAATTTAGTACTTAATGTGATAATATGAATTTATATGGGATAGTTAAATGTATATGTGTTTGAGATTTATTTAAATTCGACCTAGCTAAATTGAATTATAAATATCATTGAGATGATTTATTTACTTATGGCTTACTAAGCTTCCAAAGCTTACTTTGTGCATCCTTCCATTGTTTTATAGATATATAAAGCTAGCTCAAGCTCGGGGATCGTCAAGGAATATCGTCACACTATCAATCACCATTTCGGTATTTTGAAAGCTTGATATAATGATATATGGCATGTATAGACTATGGCTAATTTTGAATTGTATATAAGTTGCCATGTGAAATGGCTTGTTAGAGATACTAATTATTATGTATATTTGGTCATGTTATAAGCTCTTTTGGGAAGTATTTTTTGAGGTATATATGTATAATAATGTTTGGTTATAAGATTCGGTTTGAGTAATGATTTAGTTGGTGGATGTGTTTTGTTATAATGTAATACGATTCGATGTATGTTGGTTCGAAATTTGAATAGTAGAATGGTTATGACTTGGTTAAATTTCAGTGTATGAATTGTATTATGAAATTGGTTTGCACGGAAAAGAAGTATGGTTTGTATATGAGATATGATTAGTAGACATGAATTATGATAAATGACTATGTTAAACTGTGTTGTGTGCCTCGTAACTCTAATCTGACGATGGATACGGGTTAGGGGTGTTACAGCTTCTTAGTACAACAATTTTCCAAACCAAATTCGAGTAACCACAGTCCTTAACAACATGTAAAATTGACTATACATCTAGTCCACACCGATCATAGAAAAGGAATAGGGCATACCTCGCCTGGTACATTCCTTGTTCATCAATGGTCTGCCTTTAGCCAATAACCAAAGGAACGTTTGACCCATAATTAGGCCCAAAATTAAAGAGCGGGCCAATTACCCTTGAGGGGCCATGGGCAAAATAGGGTAGCAAATATTGTAGCAACTGGTGCAAACCAAAATGAGACTAGACAATCTGCCCTTGTTTATGCCGTTAGAGGCAGAGGGATAGGGATGAGTCCGATGTCATTGCAGGTACTTTTACCATTCAGTCTGTCCCTTATTTTCACTTAATCGACATAAGATCCACCCATTCATATATTGCATGCATTATGCCTAATAAATTGGGTGTTGGGGTAGAGGAAACCACTATTGATGTTATTGTAGTAAGAATTTTATGACAATCGATTATTGTAAATAAAATCTATAAGAGATGTCCATTAGAGGTTCAAGGGGTAGTGCTTCTAGTGGATCTTAAGGAGCTACCTTTAGGGGAGTATGATTTGATTTTAGGAATTAATTGGTTAGTAGAGCACTAAGTTCGCCTAGACTGTGTGTCTAAAAGAGTAACCTTAAAAACGATGAAGGGTAGTGAAATTGTTATTGTTCAAGAGTGATGGGATTATTTATCCAATATAATTTTTGTTATGGTCACCAAGAAGTTAGTTCGAAAAGGGTACGAGACTTATTTAGCTTACGTAATGGATGAGAATGCAAATAGCTTTGCCTTAGATAACATTTAAACCGTTATGGAGTTCTTAAATGTGTTTCCCAAGAAGTTACCAATGTTACCTCTAGATCGTGAGGTAGAATTGAGAACCGAACTGTTGCTAGGAACCGCTCTGGTGTCCATTGCTCCCAATTGTATGACATCCAAAGAGTTGCAAGAATTGAAAATCCAACTTTAGGAGCTATTGGATCATAGGTTTATTAGGCCCAGTGTTTCTCTGTGGGGAGCTCCATTCATGTTTGTGAAAAAAAATAGTTCCCTAAGGTTTTGTATAGACTATTCACATTTAAACAAAACTCACTATAAAAAATAAATATCCCTTGCCTAGGATAGAAGACCTAATTGATCAATTCTGAGGTGCCACAATGTTTTTTAAAATAGATTTAAGGTCAGGATATTACCAACTAAAGGTAAATGAGGCAGATGTGCCCAAAATTGTATTTCGAACTCAATACGGCCACTATGAATTCCTTTTAATGCCTTTCGGTTTAACCAATGCTCTGACTACCTTCATAGACTTAATGAATCGAGTGTTCCAACCCTTCCTTAGTCAATTCATCCTTGTATTCATTGACGACATCTTAGTCTATTCAAGAACTGAAACTAAACACGATAAACACCTTAGAAAGGTTCTGCGAATCCTCTGAGAAAACAAACTGTATGCTAAATTGAGTAAATGTGAATTCTAGCTTAAGTATGTCATTTTTTAGGACATATGGTATCCGTAGAGGGTATTCAGGTAGATCCAAAAAAGATAGAGGTCATTATAGAATAGAAACAACGCAAAAATGTTTTCGAAATCCAAAGTTTCCTTGGTTTAGTTGGGTACTATCTTAGATTCGTTGAAGGGTTCTCCTTGATAGTTACACCACTAACTAAGTTGTTGATGAATGATTTTCCATTTAAATGGATAGATGAGCAAAAATCTAGCTTTGAAAAGCTAAAGGCTGTGTTAACCCAAGCTCTCATGTTAATTCAGCCCAAACTGAGAAATGAGTATGTGGTGTACAGTGATGTGTCCTATATTGGCCATGGATGTGTGTTGATGCAAGATGAAAAAATAGTTTCATATACGTCGAGACAATTGTAGCAACATGAGTGCAACTGTCCGACTCATGATTTAGAGTTGGCCGCAGTGATATTCATATTGGAAATTCGGAGACACTACTTGTATGGTGAGAAGTGCTACATTTATACCGATCATAAGAGTCTCAAGTACCTTATTACCCAAAAAGAATTGAACCTGAGGTAATGGAGGTGGATAGAACTGTTAAAAGATTATGATTGTGTAATTGAATACCACCCAGGAAAAGTCAATGTAATAGCATACGCTCTAAGTAGAAAATAGAGGAATGGATTAAGAGCAACAACACAGATTATAGCACCTCACACGTCCTGACCACACGGCCTAACTACATGGTCGTGTGTCCTATGGTTTGCATTTTTTCCCAAGAATTTATGTTATGTGCAATTTAGTCATTGGATACTCCCAGAACTGTTTTTGGTGATTTATTTTTATTCAATTGAGTCCCTGACAATATGATTAATGTTAAAATCCATGATCTGATTGACCAAATTATTATATATATTTGCATGATATGTGTAAATAATATATATTTCTGTTGCATATGTATTTTTGATCGTATGTTCAACATGTTTCATGATATCGTTAAATTGAATCTATGAAAATCATATGTTTTACTATTATACTAATTAGTTAAAAGCATATCTATTGTCACCATATCAATCTGTTATAAGCATATTATTCGCTACTGTTTTGATTTGGTATAAGCATGCCATATTGCATTGTATGTGGTAGGATGCTTTGAAAGGAGGAAGTTCTGACTGATTAATAAATCTACAACTCTGGTGGTTTATCCCCAAATTATCTGGCAGCTCTTATTTGCAATTATGTTGTGCATTCACAACCATCTGGCAGCGTATTAACCTACAACATTGGTGGCTCATCCACCCATTTTTTTGTAGCTCTTATTTACAAATACGTTGTGTATTAACAACCATCTGACAACCTATTAACCTACAATATTGGTGGTTCATCCATCCATATTCTGACAGCCCTCATCTGAAAATATGTTGTACACTCACAACCATCTGACAGCATATTAACCTGCAACTTTTGTGGTTTATCCACAACCTAATGTGTAGGAATGCACAAGTTCTAAGGAACTCTTACTATGGTGTGTAACGGGGGGTAGGAGCTTTTCTGTTAAACCGAAACTATATTGCATTCATAAAGCATGTGCATGCAATTCTGAGATTTCTGATATAATACATATGCATATACATTGTTGATTTGATCTGATATATCGATATTTTGAAATTGCTATTGTGGATTATTTTATGTGATGTAATTTTGTATGCTAATCGATTGCATTGATTTGTTTGTGATAGAACTCACACTGAGCTTCATAGTTCACTCTCCTTTTATTTCCATCTTTACAAATAACTCACCAGGTTAGGACATAAACACAGCACCTGGAGGGTCTCAGCTCGGTTTTGTTTTTACTAAAATATTTTAGATTTATTATTTAGTATTTTTATTACTATTATTCAGAGATTGCATTATCTTATTTTAAACTGTGGCATGAGACTTAGGATTTGGGATTTTTTTTATATATAGCATGCTTGACATATAATTTGATTTTAGGATTATTGAACTATAAATATTAATAAGTTATGCATGAACTTTGACATTTATTAAAATCATAAACAAATATCGCTTTTATGCTCTTGAACTATAATTAATATTTTGAGTAATAAATAAATTGATAATTAACTAAGTTTTCAAAAGTAGTCATCGTTTCATATGAAAATTAAACTAAATCGGTTTTCAATAACTCGTAAGCTTTTCTAAAAAATAAACTAAAGTTTTCTACTATAACAAACAAATGTTTAATATGACTGTTTTATAAGTTCAGATAACTCTCCTAGGCTATTTCAGTGGCCAATGTAATCTTCCAAATTCGGGCCTAACGTCTAGGCCGAGTTGGAGAGGTTACAGTTATTCAACCCATGAAATTTTTTTTCTAAAGCAAGAACCATCGGTAGAGATGGAGGGTCGTCCCCCGTGAATTTTGACGGATCCTGCCCTCAACTTCAACCATTCTCCCACCCATTTCTTCACGCGACTGCTGACTTATATTGACCCCCAAATTTTTTTTCAAAATAGTGACTGTTACACTGCCACACACCTCACTTCCATTTAGAGTTCCCGTTTTGTTCCCAAATTTTACAGCCAAGATTTTCTTACCATTTAGTGTTGGGCTAACAAATTAAAATGGATGGGCTTCAATGATTCATCCAAAATGATTGGGCCCATTTTTGACCCATCATCAAAGGGATTATTACACAATGGGCCCGAAAGAGACACCCCAACCTTGTTTGTCAGCTTGAATACATTTAACATAGCCTTCAACCCTTTCTCTAAAAGAACCCCTTTCCTTTTAGATTTCAATGTCCCTTTCTTATTATTCTTAGGTTTAATAGCAACCTCCAACATTCCAACCGATTTTGTCATGATTTTAGGTCTACCATTTTCACCCCTATTAGATCTAAAATTTATTCCCATATCATTTCCATTAAATTCACCCATTAATACCCTAGAATACTCGTCGTGATTGTTACTCAAGACATCTGTGAAAAATAGAATGTCGATAATGACAATGCATCGCAAAGAAAAGAGAAAGAAAAATAAAGAACACAGATTTTTATGTAGAAACCCTTTCGGGAAAAAAACCACGGGCAGAAGGGAAGATAATTCATTATATCAAATTCGAATAATTACAAGAGGAGTAGACTATGTCTATTTATAGGCTTGTAAAACCATATTCTAATAGAAGGAGTGTAGTAAGATTGAAACACCTTATTCTAATCAATATCAAATAGATGGATTTTAATAATGTTTAAAAAACCTTATTCTGAAATAAAATAAATGAAGTGTAGTTTTATATGGATTTTACTTTTATTTTATTTTGCCATTGTATTTTATTTAAATAAGGATTCGGGTCATTCAATTCTAACAACATCAAATTTGGATCCATCGAGAGCATCACTGCCCTTTCCATTGTTCATCCCTTCTAACGGTTGGGATATTCTCCTTTGCTTCCATTCAACAATTTTCCAGGACCCAAAATCCTCCACTTCTGCCCGCCTCTGTAGCCCTAATACTTGGTCAGATTTTGAACTTTCCTCCGCCTCCAGTAAATTCTCTTTCCCCATTTTGTGTATACAATTTTCACGAGTATAAACCCACCGCCCACATTTGAAACACACAGAAGGTAAAGATTCGTAGTCTACCCGATGTATTCTACCATCGATTTTTGCTTTTGAAGCCAATGGTTTCCCCAATTCCACATACACCGCAAGCCTCGCGAGTTGACCTTTTGTGTTGTTTTTTGTGTTTCGATCAATCTTAGCCTCCAGTCCAATGGCACCGCCAATGAATCTTAGGGCCAGTTCTTCTGGCCAGTTGAAAAGCACTTTTACACCCAAAAGTGCTTTTGGGTGAAAAGTAATGAAGAACAAAGTTCATTTGGGGTCAGTAGACTAACTTTCCTGAAGTAATTTAGGCTAGATGAAAAAGTAGAAATTTTCTACTTTTCATGCCAAAAAGTGCTTCTAACCTGCTCTTTTACTTTTTTAGCCTGTTACACACAAACTGGTTCTTTGCTCTCATCTCTTCTCTCATCGTTGCTTCTTTGTTCCTCTGCTGCTTCATTGATCCTCTGCTGGTGCTGGTTCTTTGTTCTTCTGCTGGTGTTGGTTCTTTGTTCCTTTGCTGGTGCTGGTTCTTTGTTCCTTTGCTGGTTATTTCTTCCTCTGCTGGTGCTGGTTCTTTGTTCCTCTACTGGTTATTTCTTCCTCTGCTGGTGCTGGTTCTTTGTTCCTCTGCTGGTGCTTTGTTCCTCTTCTCCACCACCGGTGAGTTTATCTTTTTTTTCATAGGATGAGTTTTGTTGCCTGAACTTTTATGCGTGATGAAATAGATGGTATTGGCTGCTAAGATAATGGACAAAACAAATGATGTTAGCATAGGGTTTCTGGAATCAAAACCCAAATCAAATTTCAACCCTTTCTTTGTTTTGGCATGCTTTATTTATTTGGGGGTTGTAATCCATGCATTCATCCTAACAAAAAAAAAACATTGTCATGTATCGTTTGTTGGGATGATTCTGTCGTCTGCTCTTACATGATGCTCACCAAGCCCAAACCCCTATCTTTGTCTCAATCTTTGAACATTTACAATGTATATTCATTCAGCTCACAAGTTGTTTGGTTTTTAACCCTTTCACACTTTCAAAATATCTATACACTATCTCAAATAAGAGACACCAGTTTAAAAGATGAAATATTAATTAACCGATATTTTTACAAATTCACTGAAGAATGAAAACGTTCAACTAGTCAATTGCAAGAAAAAATATTAATTAACCGAAATTTGTACAAATTCACTGAAGACAAACATATTCCGCAAACTTAAAAGAAAAACATATAATGAAAAAGCTGGATTTGAGGGGAAGTTTAAAAAGTCAAATCCACTTCAAGGTCGGCTTATCATAAAGAAAAGTTGATAAGTTGGCTTACTAGGTGAAAAGTTATAAATGGTTTTAAATTGACAATGTATGGATAGAAACAATGTGGCAAGAACCTAAGCAAGGTGGTAGCTTGCTGAAAGTATGGCAGTAAGGTTAAGCCTCTAAGTCGGTTTATATAGCCTATATACATACACGTTTAGATGTGTAGTGTGTATAATTAAGCAAAGAAAAAAGAAGTATAAGTGAGAAATAGATATTGAGTGTTGAGAAGCATAAGAAATATTAGGCATGAGAGTGAAAACTAGCAGCAGCTAGGAATTGTGAAAATACAAAATATCAGTTTTGGATTAAATAGCGATGTGAAGAGCAACAAGAACGGAAAAAAATACTTACCTTTTTCTACATATACTCTATTTCAGCAAACAACAGCTCATTCTGGTAGAGTTTAGAGGGGAATAAATTAAAGGCGAAGGAAAATTTTTAGAAACATTTGGAAAACAAATTGAGTTATTACAAGCCTGCATTTTGACTTCCCACTAGTATTTCTCACAAATAACCTGCAAATTGACAACAGAATAACACATAGAATTAAACTAAGAAATTCAATTCATCATCAATTAATTTATATGTTAGAGCAGAAAATGAACAGCCATTAAGACTTAAATAATCCCATGAGGAACAGGCAAAAAGACAAAAAGATATTTTCCTTTTAGAACTTGACAATTACCAATTCTTCTGTTAAACCAAAACACAAAAACTAAAGAACAACAATCTATCTTAAGTTTAAATACAAATAATAAACAAATATCTTAAGTAGACATATCCTACATCTTTGTTCTTTTCATTACCAAACATTTAACATTCATGCCAATCTCCCCTTTGTTTAGCAGTACTAGCAAGCATTCTCATGTTTATCACTAATATATATAATACATGGGATCATGGAAGATTATTCATTGTCCAATTAAGTGCTAAGCAGCCAAGCAACAGATATTAAAGCAGAGCAGCAAGTCATAAATAGATAAATCCAACTTTTCTTTTCGCCACTTTCTATTTCTATATATTAATAAATTCCATAAACATACACATGAAAAATCTTGGAAAGTTAAAAGAGGAAAGAGCAAACCAGGGTTTGGGCAAGCAATCTGAAGAGACATTTGGGAAGCAATTAGGTAAAAGAAGGGGGAAAAAAAGAAAAAGAAGAAGAAAGCAACAGATGGGGGAAGAAAATATCGAAGAGAATAAGAGAATGGCAGAGGAGGCGTGGGAGAAGAAAAGAATGTAAAACTTCTTTACAGAAAAAAAGGGACTATTTTTAATTACATAAATATTAATTACATAAATATTAATTAAAAACTTTGTAAAATTACGAAATGAATGTAAAAGAATGTAAAATTTTGTTAGTAGCAATAATAATTAATAATCATCTTAAAGGGACCATTTTAATTACATAAATATTAATTAAAAACTTTGTAAAATTACGAGAAAAGAATGTAAAAGAATGTAAAATTTTGTCAAGAGCAATAATAATAATTAATAATCATCTTAAAGGGACTATTTTAATTACATAAATATTAATTAAAAACTTTGTAAAATTACGAAAAGAATGTAAAAGAATGTAAAATTTTGTCAAGAGTAATAATAATAATTAATAATCATCTTAAAGGGACTATTTTTAATTACATAAATATTAATTAAAACTTGTGCCTATAAATGTTCATTAAGAGTAATTTTAGCCCTTAATTCTCGTGATTTTTTTATTTTTAATGATGGTAATGATAAAGTTATATCATTTTACCATGTTAATCAATTTCTTGGATTACTTCATTATTATCATTATTACTGTTATTTGTTCATGTATATAGTTAAAATTCGATACACATGTAAACATATACACTTATGTGATATTTTATTTTGTTGATTGCTTTACTGGCTGAAACGAATCTGTTCGTATACACAATAGATGAGTACTTTGGCGGTTGAAGTTAGTGATGAAAAAGTAAAAGCAATGTGGGATAAGAGATTGACAGAAATATTTTGTGATATTTGTATTAAAGAGATATTGAAAGGCAATAGGCCTGGTACTCATTTCACAAGAGATGGATGGTTGAAAATAATGACCAACTTTGAGAAAGAAACGGGCAAGGGTTTTTCACAAAGACAACTTAAAAATAGGTGGGATGCCCTAAAAAAAGAATGGAAAGCTTGGAAGAAA
The DNA here is from genome assembly GCF_025698545.1 of Gossypium raimondii. Classification (NCBI taxonomy): domain Eukaryota; kingdom Viridiplantae; phylum Streptophyta; class Magnoliopsida; order Malvales; family Malvaceae; genus Gossypium; species Gossypium raimondii. The sequence goes on from NC_068568.1 coordinate 10,574,501, forward strand.
CTTAAAGGCGAATATACTGGTTTAGGGTGGAATCCTATAAAAAGAACCGTTGATGCATCGGATGAATGGTGGGAGAGTAGGCTCCAGGTACATTAATAATTCTAAATATTTTTTTATTTTATTTCTTATTTATGATGTTATTGATAATTACTGTTATTAAATTATCATTTTATATGTAGGTTTTGCCTGAAGCTAAAAAATTTAGAACATCGGGCATTGATCCTGAATTCGAAGGGAAGTTGGACCAAATGTTCATGGGGATAGTTGCAACAGGTGATAAAGTTGGACCAAATGTTTTTCACAAAGACAACTTAAAAATAGGTGGGATGCCCTAAAAAAAGAATGGAAAGCTTGGAAGAAACTTAAAGGCGAATATACTTTGGTTTAGGGTGGAATCCTATAAAAGAACCGTTGATGCATCGGATGAATGGTGGGAGAGTAGGCTCGTGTACATTAATAATTCTAAATATTTTTTATTTTATTTCTTATTTATGATGTTATTGATAATTCTGTTATTAAATTATCATTTTATATGTAGGTTTTGCTGAAGCTAAAAATTTAGAACATCGGGCATTGATCCCGAATTCAAGGAAGTTGGACCAAATGTTCATGGGGATAGTTGCAACAGTGATAAAGCATGGGCACCTTCTTCCGTACACTCCTAGTGATTTTTTGAGGATGTTAACAACGAAATACCAAGAGAATGAAGAAGAAAATATGAGAAATGATGTTCACATTTTAAATGATGTTCACATTTCAAATGATGTTCACATTTCAAATGATGTTCAAATTGATGGAAACAGTCAGAAAAGAAAAAACCCTGAGATGTCAAGTTTACATTTTAAAACTGGAAGAAAGAAATCCTCAAAGCAAATTGGAGGGGCTGCAAGATTGTCCAGTCAAATAGAAAAATTATGCAATGCAGCTAACAGTATGAGTCAAGCCACATCTAGTTTGACTCCTGTTATGGATCTATTTGGTATTCCACAAGCAGTCAAAATGCTTGACAGCATGTCGGAAGAATTTCCAGAAGCTAGTCCGCTATATTTTTTCGCACTTAGATTATTGCTCAATAAGGACAAACGAATTATGTTTTTATCAATTAATCCCAAGATTAGAGCTTTGTGGCTTAAGACGGAAATGGAGGGTAGTTGAAAATTTTCTGATCTTTTAGAGTTCAAAGATATCTATTATGTGACTAAACAACAATGCTAAACTAGTTTTATCAACATTTATTTATGTTTGGTTTTTGGATATTGAATTTATATTCTACTTATTTATGTGTAATCTAGTTTTATTAAAAGTTGTTTATGTTTGGTCTTTCTTCATTTAATTTATATTCTACTTATTTTTTACTAAATTAGTTTTATCAATAGTTGTTTATATGTGATTTTGGATATAAAATTTATTCATAGGTGATGAGTATAGTTGAGGATTATAGCGGTGATGAAAGTGACAATGAAAGGGAAAAGAAAGAGATTTTACAACGCATGGAATGTTTTAACAGATTATTTGTTGTTGCATCTTCTTCCGTGCAATTATATTACGTGAAGTATATATTGAGGTAACCATGCATGGATTCAAAACAGTTAGGTGAGACATGGATCCGAGAGATCCTTGACGGTCACGAATCACATTGTATGATTAATTTTAGGATGTCTAAAATGGTATTCACAAGTTTGCTGAGAGTTTTGGAGACAAGATACAACTTGCAAACTTCAAGAAACATATCTTCTACTGAAATGTTGGGAATTTTTTTATACATCTTGGGCACCGGTGCAAAAGTTTCTCAATGTGTCGAGAAAGATTTCAAAGGTCTGGATCAACAATAAGTCGACACTTTGCAGTTGTGCTTTAGAAAGTTTCAAGGATGGCCACTGATCTAATTGCACCCGAAGATCCTTTTTTTTAGCTCAATACCCGAACAAATACGTAATGATTCTAGATATATGCCGCATTTTAAGGTTAAAATTTAATTTTATATTATTATATTTTAATATATTTGGTCGACTAAAAATATGCACGAGATTAATATGATTATTTGTTCAGGATTGCATAGGTGCAATTGATGGTACTCACATTGCCGCTATTCTTCCACCAAATGAACAAATTCCCTATATTGGAAGAAAATGTATCCCGACTCAAAATGTTATGGCAGTATGTGATTTTAATATGTGTTTCACATTTGTCATGGCTGGATGGGAACATGACAGTAGAATATTTCTTGATGCAATTCGAGATCCAAAATACAAATTTCCTCACCCTCCAAAAGATATTTTATTTATATGTGATTTTTTAAATAATAAAGTATAAGTTCTTTAATTGATAATTTTTCTTAAAAAATTTCTTAAATTAATTGTTTGTTATATTATGACTTGTAGGAAAATATTATCTTGTTGATTCTGGATATCCTCAAATGAAAGGTTATCTTGGACCATATAAAGGTCAGTGATATCATTTACCTGACTTCCGTAGAGGTAGACCGATATCTGGTAAAGAAGAGGTATTCAATCATGCACATTCATCATTACGTAATGTGATTGAACGAACTTTTGGTGTTTTGAAAAAAAATGGGTCATTTTAAGGGATATGCCAAGTTATAGTTTTGAAAAGCAAACGATGATCGTTGTTGCTACAATGACGATACACAATTTTATCCGAAAACATGTCGGTCGAAATGATGCAGATTTTATGGAATACGAAGATATTATCTCAGTATATGAGAATAATATTGATTCAGAAAATGCACATGGTCGAGAAAGTGATGATAATGACGACGATGACGATGATAGTGATGATGACGGTGAATCAAACAATTTAAGTGGTTTTGAAATGGAATTAACAAGAGATGTTATAGCTTCTAGTTTAATGAATTCACTTTAAATTGTAAATGCTATTGTAAAATTTTTAGTATTTATATTTGATATATAAATATTATCCCTTTTTAAAACTTCAATCCAAATATATGTAATATTTTAATTTGTTAGGTTTATGTTTTCTATGTTATGTTTACATAATATGAGTTATATATTCAAATATATTTTAAAATAAAATAAGTGTTAAAAGCATTAATTAAAAATAAAAATAATTTTTATAATAATACAATTGTGTCAATATCTAATTACAAATATTTAATTATTATATTTAAATATTTAAATATAATTTATATATTCTAATTAAATTTAATAAATAATTAATTTTAATTACTTAGAAATATTTAAAATTAATATTATATATTAAAATATTAACAATAAGTTATAATAATTTTTTTTATATTTTTGCTAAAATATCATAATATTAACTAATTTGAATATTATTTAAATACATATTTGTTACTTTATAATATCATGTCTAAAATGGTCATTTTATTCTTCAAAAGCACTTTTTGACAGTAATGCCAAACACTTAAAATTTTCAAAAGCACTTCTCAAAAGTACTTTTCAAAAGCACTTCTCAAAAGCACTTTTCCACAGCACTTTTCCACAGCACTTTTCAAAAGCAATAAAGAACTGACCCTTAATAGACTTTTTGTATACATTCCTTCTTGCGGCCCCGGTAATTGAATCTAGACTAAGAGACTACGTGGCAGACTTTAACCAGCTGAGAAAGATGGTGTTCACAACCTCATGGTGAGATAATGGCCAAGAATCATCCAAGGTCCTCTAGACAGAGTGTGTAGGTATTCATTATCGTCTTGGAACTTAACTGAGAAATAATCATTCTCTAAATCGAGAATTTATAGAGGCTGTTTCGTCTTCCACAAAACTTGCAATTTATTCGACATAGACAAATATGATAGTCTCCTCGCAAGCAATTTCACAATCAAGGTCCGTATCATACTCTTAGCAATGAAATTATTCACCTGATCCGAAATGGTAATATTTGGAATACCATCGATTGTTTCATTCTTAGCATCCCTATCATCCAATTCAAGATCTTCTTCCTATTGCATTTCCATCATTTCTGCTGAAATCCCCAACAACTTATCCTTCTACGAGCTTTGGGTCTCATTTGTATCATTCACTTTCATCCCCTTATCATCCACAATGGGATCATCTGGATCAAGAGGTTCATCCGATCTACGTCAAACTTTTTTTAAAGTTCTTCCACCATTGTCGATGAGTAAAAGAGCATCCTCAATCACCATTTTTGTCATGTGAAGTGCATAATTTTCCATTAAAATTAAAATTATTAGTAATGTTATTAGTATTGCTTAATAAATCATATTTGATCATTAATTAGTGATATGTATAACACTAGTTATCATAATATGTCATTATATATTTTATATTATAATTAAAATTAGATTTTATAGATTTTAATAACTATTAATTTAATTTATACTTTTAGTATACATATATAATTACAGTATTAAAAGCATTTTATATTCAATTAATGTTTTTAAAAATTTATTTCACTCTATAATTTAATATAAAAATGTATTTACTTTTGCTGTTAATAAAATTTTAATAAAAATATGTAATTTTTTTTTATTTTAAGTAGTATCATAAAATTATATTAATTATTAATGTTTATTATGATGGTTCAACAATAAATTCAGATTTTGGATCGGATTTATCTTGAGCTCAGTCAAATTGTTCTCGAGCTCGGATTCTTAGAGATTCAGACTTTCTCGAGCTCTGATCTATTGAAAGCTCAAATTTTCTTAAATTTGAATTGTTATAAACTCATATTGGCATGAAACTTTCATGCTCAGCTTGTGTTGCCAGCTCTGTTAAACATGCATATGAAGTTTACCATTTCAAGTAGTAGGCCGGAAACAAAGTAATCTATTGATTTGGAGCTGGACTTTTAATTTCAAATCAGAATCTTTGACTGTATCAGGGAAATTTTTTTCCTTTTAAAGCAAGTAAATGATGGATATTAGAAAATTAACCTGGATTATTAGCTACGAATCTGATGACAGTCAATCCTCCAACAGGTACGCCAATAGTGTTGTGGATTTGGGGTTGAAAATATTGTACTTCTTTGTACCAATGTAGCGATGGACATGGGTGGGATGAGTCAGATTTTTGCCCACCCCAATTCTGACTCGAAATTTCATACTTATTCAGCTCCGACATTAAAAAAATAAATCCATTATAATTCCCTACTTTGAAATTTTATAAAAAAAAATCTAATCCCAACCCCAACTTATTTCATTTTATTGCATCAAATAATTTTTTAATTATAAAAGAATTACATCAATTAATTTAATGTATTAAATTTTTTATTACAAAACGGTTAGCAATCCTTCAATTTCAAGTAATTTTTCATTATATTAATTAAATCAAGTTGAGAAAATAATTCTTTTTATAATTAAAAGTATGACTACTAAAATTATTAAGAGAAACCCAAGCACAAAAGGATTTTGAGCGTCTACTATATAATTTTTAAGTCACGTCCTAAGAGTTTTCCCATTGAAATTATTGAAGAGTTAAATTGTAATTAAAAATTAAAATATTGATGATTTTGTAAATATCTTGAGGTGGGATCGGGTGAATTTCTTTTAAACTTGACTCCCAACTTAAATCCAATTTTAGAAAGAAAAACAAAATTGATCATATGTCGAGACCCATTGGTTTCGTGTTTCTTTATCATCGTTAAAGTTTTCAAACCTTGTGCCAATACACGAGAAGCAAAGTTTAAAAAAGGTACTTTACATTGGAATAATATAACTTTTGGATTCTAATTTGGTAATTAATTCCATTTTGATATCTGTACTTTTTTTTGTTCACTTTAATACCTGAACTTGATAATTAGATCTATTTTGGTCCCTAAACTTAGATTTTGTCAAAATTTGAATATGTGTCTAGTGTTCTTGGAATATGACTTGATCAAATCGATTCGACCAAAAACCAACTAATATACTAATCCAAATAAAAGGGTTGACCGATTGAATTAGAAACTACTCGAAACTAGAGGTGCTCATGGGCCGGGTTCGGGCCAGGCCCAGAAAAAAATTTTGGCCCGGGTCCTAGGCCCAGGCCCGGCCCGGCCCGAAATATGGGCCTAGAATTTTGCCCAGGCCCGCCCGAAAAATTATAAGTCCGCCCTGCCCGCCTGCTTTTTAAATAAATACCAAAAATTTATTTTAAAATTAAAATAAAATTAAAAAAGTATTTTAAAAATTTTAAAATTAAAAAAGTATTTTAAAAATTTTAAATTTTAAAAATTTAATAAAAGTATTTTAAAATTAAAAAATAATAAAATAATAAAATATTTATTATATTCAAGGGGCGGGCGGGCCCGGCCAAAAAGTTGTGCTCGAGGCCGCCCGCTTTTTTAATCGGGTCTCGTTTTTTGCCCAAGCCCATATTTCGGGCCTATATTTTTACCCAAACCCTCCCGTATTTCGAGCGGGCCGTCGGGCCGGGCCGGGCCGCCCGGCCCATGAGCACCTCTACTCGAAACTGATACAACTCGAAAACTAGTACAAAAACCACAAGTTGAACTAGTTTAATAACTTTTTTTATATATTTTTTAAAATTTTTATGAATTTTTAATTATTTATTATTGTTGGTCTAGCACTTGAACTAATCAAATTGATTGAATCGAGATCCAATGGTTTGATTGGTTCAACCATTGATCAGGTTATTAGAACACTGTATGTAACACTCTAAAATTGTATCATGTCATCACATGAAAATTTATATAAATTTGTTAATTTTCAAGTGATAATGTGACACAATTTCAAAGTGCCACATCATCAAACTTTTATATCTTTCAAGTTTAGGGACCAAAATAATTTTAGTTGCCAAGCATAGATACCAAAGTGGACAAAAAAGTATAGATACCAAAATGGTCCTAGTTGCCAAGTTCGAGGGTTAAAAATTATATTATCCCTTATAATTTTGTGCTAAAAAAAGTAGATATTTGTAAATATGAATATTGTTATTTTTTTGTAATTTTTATCAATAAATTATGAAAATTGATTTTCATGTTGCCAATTATTTAATATTATCTAAGATTTTTATTTATTAATAAGGCTTATTAGTAAAAGAAGTCTTCAAGAAAAAAATTAAAAAAATTAATTAAGCCCTCAACAAAAATTTAGAACTTAATTGAACCCTTAAAGATGAAAAGTTAACCAATTAAGCCCTTTTGATTAAGTTCTACTGACTTAGTTGTCCGACCAATCGGATGGAGACATGTAGTGACCACATCTATATATATATATATCATGCTGACGTGGCAAAAATGCAATGCTAGCAAATATTTTTATTAAATTAATTTTGAATTAGGTTTTGAGTTTTACATATTATAGTTGGACATTAGGTTTAATTTTTTTGTTTTGTTTTGAATTTGAGATTTGAACTATAATTAGTTTATTTCGACTTTGGATAATAATGGGTATATTATTTGGTCTTGGGCTTAGTATAATACATTTGAGTTTTGAAAAAGTATTTAGGAATATGAGTATTAGCTTTATAAATTTAATAAAAAGATAAAAGTTATTTAAGTGTCAATATAATATAATATAATATAATAATAAACAATAAAATATATTTTCATCAATTAATATACATATCATATAATAAATTTTACATACAATTAAAAATTTAATACAAATATCCGAAAGAATCAAGTCTGAATTGATCTAAACTCGAATACAAAAAATTCAAGTCCTAAACAATCTAAATTGGAGACAATTCATCCCGAGCCCGTTGGTTTGCCACCTTTAAGCAATTTCTCTTCCTTCGTATTCTGGGATACAAGTCTGAGTAATTAGACCTTGTTTTCTTTTTAAGCCGGTAAATTTTTATTGCAGAATGGAAATTTGGAATTAATTTTCATGAAACAACAAACAAGAGGATCAAAACTCATCAAACTATCTCAATAACACTTAACTAAACAATACCCAACCAAACCTTAGGCCTTGTCTAATGACCCAAAAACAAAAGCTTTAAAATGGTCGGATTTCAAAGTTCATATCTAATTTTTGTTGATGTTTTTCCAATGAAAATTAAGTATTATTAGAATTGAATTTTCATCACTAAAATTTGAAATTATTAGTCAGTCCTTTTATTTTACCGAATCAAACATGAAATAATTTGCAACACCTGTTTTTAATTCATTTGACTTATTAATGTCCCAATTCCTTTCTTTTCTCATAAAATAACAAAAAAATATTTCAATTAATTAAGAGTTAGTAGTTGATATCTCTTTCATCGATTATAAAATCATGGGCAAAAAGATTTTATACAAGTTATTGTCTTATTGAAGACAAGATTTGGTAACATCATTTATAACATTTATCCACAATTAATTTTGTTATTGCATAATTGGTTAAGAGTTTATATAAAAATTGTATTTTTGTGATTAGTAATTAAAAAATTAAATTATATAATAACATTTTAAAATTGTTGTTAATATAATAACATTTACCAATAATTTATTTTGTTGTTGTGTATTTTATTAAGAATTTATAATGAGTAACCTTATTGTTGTGATTAATAACATGAAAATTAAATTAGATAATGACATTTTAATGTTGATGTTAATATTTTAGCATTTAACAACAATTTATTTTGTCGTTATGCTTTTAATTAAGAATTCGCGACAATAAAATGACAAATCAAATATCAATTTCATTTAAGGATTGAATCAATTTTTCTCTCCCTTCCAGTGGTTTCCATCACCCTTTCCTCGCTCGTCCTTGAATGTCCTGGCTCGTCCACCCCTTCAGGGTTGAATGAGCAACTAAGAAAGTTTGGAATAAGAACTCGGATGAGAATCCTCTAGGAAACCTGACCATGGAGGACTCTGTTCCTAGAAAAGAACCATTCAAGGATAAACTTATGGCGAATGTCTAGAACAAAGCAAGAGATGCAAATGTGGTTTTAAAGAATGATGATTTAGAAATCTTGGATGATGATATTAGTATCTAACTGGAAGGGCCATACCCAGAGATAGTCTTATCTGACCGAATGCAAGAAATATTGGATCGAAGTATGGAGAGGATTGTAGTTGTGAGGTTGTTGGGACTGACAATTGGTTACAGAGCCCTCCTCAACAAAATACAGATACTTTGGAAACCTATTGGATCATTCCAGGTGATTGATATAAAGAATGATTACTATCTGGGGAAATTTGCTTTGGGCCAGGATTACACCAAATCTTTGAGTGAGGAAGGCCTTGGGTGGTGTACGGTAATTACCTCACGGCTCAACCTTGGAGTCGTGACTTTTGCACGAAGGAGAAGTATCCCTCTAAACTGGTAGTGCGGATGCGGATGTTGGGACTTCCGTGCAGGTTTTACAATACAAAAACTCTTGAGATACATTGCAGGGATGTTAGGGGAAGTAATAAAATTTGATTATAATATAAGGGCAGGAAAAAGGGGGAAGTTTGCGAGATTTGCCATTGTTGGGGATGGACTTGATTAAGCAATGCATAAGTAAAAATAGCAGAAGAAGTTGAGAATTTGAACTCACAAATTTAACGTGGAAAAACCCCCACCAAAGAGGATAAAAAGACTATGGGCAAAGATAATTTTACTATAATGACAAAAGAACGAAGATTACAAAAAATGGAGATAAAAACTAAACCCCGAAAACTCAAAAATAAAGAACCCTCAAAACGTAAACACAAAATTCTCTAAAAGTGTTATGAGTTATTATCTCCAATGGGTGTATTTTTTAAGGTTGCAAAAGAGTCTATTTATAGCCTAAATTAATAGGTCAAATAATAATAAAATAATCTAAACTAATCAAAATTTGATTGAAACAAATAGACAGAGTTTCACTTGAAGATTATTTCTCAAATTTGACTGAAATAGGAGTCATACTCAACAAATCTCCAGTTTGACTCATATTTCGACAACGCCATCTTTGCCAAAGCCCACCACGGGAATATGTTGAACTATGTAGGGAATTAACTGAGTCGAATTTGTGCTTAGAAATTGGAAGACTTCTAGCCTTTGACTTGTACACTGCCAAATCAAAACTAACCCGGGTCTGATTTTCACAAACACAGTGCCTTAACTTTTCAAAACTTGCATCCAAAAGAGAACCTCTCTTCAACGAAACAATCATACATTTTTCCCTCCTATGATCATCCGTTCCAAATGAGTTGACTTCGACTCCATAATGGACGAGGGACGTCCGATTTCACTGGTCACTATATAACCTTCCAGAATATAAAAAATATTAGTTCTTTTACTTTTTAACAAAATGAGAGCCCCACGAGACACCTTAATGCTGCTTGACTCGATGTTGATTCTGTAACCTTTCAAGTTTAAAATACTTAAGGAGATGAAATTCTTTCGTAAATCAAGTACATACCTGACATCTAAGAGTGTCCTAATCGCCTCATCGTGCATCCTAATTTTAACTGTACCAATACCAATTACCTTACTAGATGAATCGCTTCCCATGCGTACAGCTCCACTTTCAATTGAACTTTATACGGAGAATCCTTCTCTATTGGGACACATGTGGAAAGAACATCCTGAATCTAGGATCCACTCAGATGTAAGCTTGGAGTTATCGCTCGTTGACACTAACAAGAAATCATTACTGCTTTCATTGACCAAATTAGTACCAACTACATCTTCCTCTTTGCTCTCAGCAACTCTTTTATTTCGCAGTTTCTAACAAACTGCTTTGACGTGACCTAACTTTTTACAATAGCGACCTTTTGTCTCGTTTCTTTGATGCTACCAAAATGGAAGTTTGCTTAGCTTCCTTGGCATCCGAACCAAACTGATTGTCGAGTTTGTCTCTACTCAATAAATGAACCTTCACATCTTCGAACGAGAGTTTGTCTCTGCCATAAATCAGGGTCTCCCTAAAAGACTTGTATGAAAGGGGTAAAGAGCACAATAATATCATAGCCTAATCTTCATCGTCAATATAAACCTCAGCATTCTTTAAATCATTTAAAAAAGAAATGAATTGACTGATATGATCTCTAAGAAGCTCACATTCATTCATGCGAAATGTAAATAGATGTTGTTTCAACACTAAACGGTTAGCCAGAGACTTAGTCACATAAAGAGTTTCTAACCTTTTCCACAAGACGGATAAGGTCTTCTCCATCAATACTTCTTGAAATATCGTATTTACGAGGCACAACTAGATTGTAGACAAGGCCCTTTCATCAAGCTCTTCCCATTCCATTTGATTTAAATTCTCAGGCTTTTTCCCGATAACAACCTTTTTTAGGTCAGTTTGAACTAGAATTTCCATCATCTGAAGTTGCCATAGATTGAAATTTGTGACATTATCGAACTTCTCAATTTCAAACCTTGTTTTTGCCATCTTTGAATAAGCTGATCTATTAAAATTAAACTAGCTTTGATACCACTTGTTTGGGATCGACCCGATTAAGCAACGGACAAATAAAAATAGCGAAAGAAATTTAGAAATTGAACTCACAAATTTAACGTGGAAAAACCCCTCCAAAGAGGATAAAATACCACGGGCAAAGATAGCTTTACTATAATGGAAAAAGAACGAAGTGTACAAAAGACAAAGATAAAAACTAAACCCCGAAAGTAAAGAACCCTCAAAACGTAAACACAAAATACTCTAAAAGTGTTATGAGTTCTAATATCTAATGGGTGTATTTTCTAAGGTTGTAAAAGAGCCTATTTATAGGCTAAATTCATATGTCAAATAATAATAAAATAATCTAGAGGAATCAGAATTTGATTGAAATAAATAAACAGAGTTTAACTAGAAGATTATTTCTTAAATTTGACTTAAATAGGAGTCATACTTGATGCGGTAGTTGAAAGCACCAAAAATATCCTATCCCTAATAAATAATGAAGAAGAATATTAAAAGGGAAGTAGGGTAAAATCCTCAGGGACTGAATTTGCACAATATCTTGTTTCGTGAAATCCTAGGCAGAATCTTGCCCAAGAAAACCTGCATTCCTGGAAAAAAATAAGAAAATAACAGAATTAAAGGTTTGAATCTTGAAACGAAAAATAAAATAAAAATAGAATTAAGAACATTGAATCGAAAATTCGAGAAATTAAAAATAGAGTTGAGAGAAAGAAAATTCTTATAGGAGATTCCAACCTCCAGTTGTCTCATTCCGCCTTGGGTTCAATCATCGGCTTTTAGATGATCCTTCCCAAACCGAATAAGCCAGTTATAGTGGAAGAGGACACTTACGACCACCAGCTCCAAAGATTTAGACTTACGATTTAGTGGAACCTGACTTTAGCCAACAATCGCTTCTGTGGGATCATCTTTTTCTAGATCAATGCTTCTCAATGGCGAATCCCACGCCATTTTGTCTCTTGGGCTCGCCAACCTCTGACGTGGTAAGCTAACGAGCCGACTGTGCAACTTTCCCAAAACATACAAAGCGGCCGCCTTTGCATATGTTGAAAAGCTTACTTCTTAAGGGACATGGACGGAAGCGTCGGCCCCGTAGTGCGGAGAAATGATGAATACTAGGTGAGGTGGCTAAGTACGGACTCTAAGGCTCAAGAACCCTTTTTGGAGAATATCGACAACCTTCTGCTAGATGGGTTTAGTGGCTCATGGTTGTGGTAGAAACAGAACATAAATAAAACAAAAATGGAAATTTTATTGAAAGGAAATATGAGAAGAATAAAAGCCTAGACTTTTGTGGAGAGAGTGTTTACAAAAAAAGATCGATCTCTTTTGAGTCACTTCACCCTCTATTTATAGTGCTAGGGGAGATAGTCTAATCCTACTTAAATTCCCAAAAGATAAATACATTTAATTGAAGATAAATAAAGATAAATAAAATAAAATCCTAAAATTAAATAATCCTTAATAATTATCTTAATATTAATTATCCTAATATAATTAAAATAGAGTTTGATAGAATAAAATCTCTTCTTTTTGCATTTCAACCCTTGTGTCCTCCATGCTTGTACTTTTGGCACCAACTTTTTCTTGTGTCGCGCATTGGCCCATTTTATCTCTAAATTCACACTTTTGGACCTTAATTTTGCTTTTGCCTCAAATTTAGTCCATATGAGATAAAAGATCATAAATAGCTCAAATTAGCAGGATCATACTCAGAATAAATACATAATTAATACATAAAAATACGTTATTCTAGAGTGTTATCAAATTCCCTCTACTTAGCCCATGCTTGCCCTCAAGTATGGTTCCTATCTACTGTGAAAGTTAGATTTTGCCATAAAAGAAATACCACTCCAAAGTTTTATAAAAATCAGTCAAAAATGCATATGAAAAATAAAGAGAACCCTAAGCTTGCTTTAAGTAAAACAGAAAAAGTTTTCCAATTAATACACACAAAAATTAGAATCGACATGTTATTTAATGAAAATTAGGTAAATTACCAAACCTACCAAGACACCCTATTTGTTTCCTCCTTTAGTCCCCAAATTATATTTTTTTCTTTTTTATTTATTTATTTTGATTTATATTTATTTATTATTTATATTTTTTATGCTTTTGGAATATACTGAACCTTTTGACGCGAAGAGAGATGATAGCCAAGCACCCCACCCCGGTTACTCAGCCCAGCAGACTCCTAATTTATTATAAGTTTTACTTAAGAACACATCGAACCTTTTGACGCGAAGAGAGATGACACCCAAGCACTCCACCCTGGTTACTCAACCCAACATGTTCTTAAAAATTAATTTCGGTTAGCGGAGTTTTACCTAACACGTCACACAACCTTTTGACGCGGAATAGGATGACAACCCAAGCACCCTACCTCGGTTACTCAGTCAGTCACGTTTTTAAGCTGCACTCATAACCACGGAAACATTAAACGACATTTTAATAATAACTTTTTTTATGAGGACTTTAGAGAAAATAATAATAATAATCAAGTAATTACCTTAATAGTCATGAACATATTTTAGTATGCAAACATATTAAGTGTCCACTTTATATTAAACTTGACCAATTTTACGAAAAGCAAGATAAAGTTAACTCTATGAATCACAATTATTTTTAGGCTAATAAGAATAAAACAGTGGAGATTGTATCAATTATGGAAAATCCGTAATTTCCTCAGAAAACAAGAATCATTCTTGTAGGTCAAGTAGTAGGCAATTTTTGGTAAAAATCTTGAACATGAAAAGAGGCAGATAAATATGGATAAAATGGAGCCTCAAGCAGCAACACCAGCAAAAAATAATCACAGCAACAGCAATAATAACCAAAATCACAGCAGAAAATGACAGTAATAACGAAAAGTACCTCCCCCTACTGAAAGCACATTGTCCTCAATGCGGACGAAAAGAAATAAATAGGTAGAAAAATTTAGAAAAACTCCCTATGCTGTTACTGTCGATCGTATATGATGGCAATGAGCTCGGTCAGTTGCTGGCCAAAGGTTTCAAGTCAGGCCTCAATGCACTCTAAGCGTTGCTCAACGGTTTTATTCGTATTTTCGCTCTGTTTTATCTAAGAAAAATAAGAGAAATTTATTAATATCCAAATAAGTAATAAATAATAAAATAAATTAATAAATAAGGCAAAGAAAAAATAATAAATAAATAAATAATAAAAATTGGGTTGCCTCCCAACAAGCGCTTGTTTAACGTCGTTAGCTCGACGCCGTTATTGGTTCTATGGTGGTTCCAAATGGATTTTCTCAACCGTGTGGGCTTGAAAATTCTCATAAAATGGCTTCAACCGTTGGCCATCGACTACGAACTGCTTTCTAGATTCTTCACTCTCTATTTTAATCGCTCCATGTGTGAACACTTCAGTAACAATAAAAGGTCATTACTATCGTGATCGAAGCTTACCTGGGAATAACTTTAACACGGAGTTATAAAGTAAAACTTTTTGTCCTACCGAAAAATGCTTTTGAGCTATTCTCTTATCGTGAAACCACTTTGTCTTGTCTTTATAAATGCGAGCATTCTCATAGGCATCATTGCGAATTTCTTCTAACTCTTGGATGTCTAATTTCCTTGCCTTTCCTGCGAGTTCTAACTCCATGTTACATTGTTGAATGGCCTAATAGGCTTTATATTCCAATTCGACCAGAAAGTGGCAAGCTTTGCCAATAACAGGTCGATACGGGGTCATGCCAATTGGTCCCTTATACGCAGTTCGATAGGCCCAAAGTGTGTCATGTAGCCGAAGGCTCCAATCCTTTCGGTTAGGATAAATTGTTTTCCCCAAAATAGTCTTGATTTCCCTGTTCGAGACCTCGACTTGACCGTTCATTTGGGGATGGTAAGCCGTAGCTATACCGTGGTAGACTCTGTATTTCGCCAACAGTGCCTCCATGACCTTATTGCAAAAATGGGTACCATAATCACTGATTAGGGCTCGAGGTGTGCCAAACCTGGAAAAAATAATTCATTTTAAAAACTCCATAGCAGTTTTGGCATTATCATTGTGAGTAGGCTTTGCTTCTATCCACTTAGAAACATAGTCTACTGCAAGAATTATATATACATTGCTAAATGAAAAAATAAATGGGCCCATGAAATCGATGCCCCATACATCAAAGATTTCGCACACATGAATCGAGGAAAGGGGCATTTGATTTCGTTTAGTGATGTTACTTGTATGTTGGCACCTATCGCAAGACTTACAGAAGTTATATGCGTCTCGAAAAATTGTGAGCCAATATAGCCCACATTCTAACACCTTATGAGCGGTCTTCTTAGGGCCAAAGTGACCTCCGCAAGCTTCAGTATGACAAAAATTAAGGATAGAAGTTACCTCAGTTTCTGGAACACATCTTCGTATTATCTGGTTTGAATAGTGTTTCCACAAGTATGAGTCATCCCAAATGTAATATCGAGCATCGCGTCTAAGCTTGTCCCTCACGGAACGTGCTAACTCAGTGGGTAACGATCTTGTGGCTAGAAAGTTTACTATATCTGCATACCAAGGGAGACGTTCCTCGGTCGAGAATAGGCTCTCATCAGGGAATTCTTCCTTAATAGGGATGTCGTCAAAAGTTACTTTTATTCTGCTTAAGTGGTCAGCCACTAAATTCTCACATCCCCTTTTGTCTCGAATTTCGATGTCAAATTCTTGGAGCAGCAAAATCCACCTAATGAGCCTCGGTTTTGCTTCCTTCTTCGCGATCAAGTACTTGAGGGCTGCATGATCAGAAAAATAATTACTTTAGATCCCAATAAATAAGGTCGAAATTTAACTAAAGCAAATACAACTGCTAAGAGTTCTTTTTCCGTAGTGGTGTAGTTGACCTGCGCAGCATTTAGGGTTTTCGAGGCATAACATATGACATGTGGTTCTTTGTCTATCCTTTGCCCCAACACGGCTCCTACATTGCGCTCGCTGGCATTACACATAATTTCAAACGGGTATTTCCAATCTAGAGGTTGCACTATAGGAGCGGAGACTAACTTTTGCTTGATTGTATCAAATGTCTCCTTACATTTTGGGCCAAACACAAATTTCTTATCCTTCTACAACAACTCACACAGTGGTTCAGCTACCTTCGAGAAGTTCTTTATGAAGCGCCTGTAGAACCCTGCATGGCCAAGGAAAAAACGAATTTCCCTCACAGAGGAGGGATAAGGAAAAGAATTCATAATATCAATTTTTGCGTTATCGACCTCAATTCCTTTAGATGAAACAACATGACCCAGAATTAAACCCTTGTCTACCATAAAATGACACTTTTCATAATTCAAGACAAGATTAAATTCTATGCACCTCCTTAAAATTATCGTTAGGTTTTTAAGGCATTCATCAAAATAATTCTCATATACAGTAAAATCATCCATAAAAAATTCGATAATTTTTTCCACATATTCAGAAAATATATTTATCATGCATCTCTGAAAGGTGGTCGGTGCATTGCAAAGGTCGAATTGGCATCCTTCTGTACGCAAATGTACCGAATGGGCATGTAAAAGTAGTCTTTTCCTGGTCCTCTCGTGTGACTGGAATTTGAAAGAAACCTGAGTATCCATCAAGACAACAAAAGTGAGTTTTTTCGGCTAATCTTTCAAGCATTTGATCTATAAAAAGAAGAGGGAAATGATCCTTTCTAGTGTATGAGTTCAACTTCTTGCAATCAATGCAGACGTACCACCCATTTTGTACTCGGGTAGGTACCAAGTCACCTTCAGCATTTTTCTTTACTGTCACGCTCATTTTCTTAGGCACGACTTGTACCGGACTTACCCACCTACTGTCAGAAATAGGGTAAATTACGTTAGCGTCTAGAAGCGTGATTATTTTTTTACTACCTCCATCATATTTGGATTTAGCCGTCTTTGCGCCTCTCGTCTTGGTTTCGTGTATTCCTCCAAGTAGATCCTGTGTGTACACGTCAAAGGGCTTATCCCTTTTAAGTCTGCAATGGTCCAGCCAATCGCCTCCTTATGACTTTTTAGTACATGAACCAAACTTCCCTCTTCATGTGTCGAGAGTCTATTGGAGATTATGACTGGTAGAGTATTACCCTTCCCCAAAAATGTATATTTCAGGTGTTCAGGAAGCAGTTTCAAGTCCAACTCTGGTGCTTGTATAACAAAAGGTAACAATTTAGTATTTGGAGATAATAACTCATTAACAAATTCAAATTCATCAAGTTCAGAATTATCTCCATAAATTGACTCAAAATTCTCTTCTGCCAAAGAGTCAATCATGTCGATACGATTTACACTCAATATTTCGCTTGGATGGCTAATGGCATCGTAAACATTAAACTTTACGATCTCCCCATCAAACTCCATTGTGAGAGATCCACTTCGAACGTCAATTTTAGTACTAGCCGTACTAAGGAACGGTCGACCCAGCAGGAGATCTGAAGATCCAGAAGTGCTATCCTCCTCTATTTTGATCACATAAAAATCTGCAGGGAAAATAAGCTCGTTAACTTTTACCAAAATATCCTCAAGGATTCCTTCTGGATGCACAATAGACCTGCCCGCCAATTGAATGATAACACCTATTTTTGTCAAAAAACCCGTGTTAAGTGATTCATAAATAGAATATGACATTACATTTATAGAAGCCCCTAGATCACACATAGCCTTCTTAATTCCCAGATGACCTATTTTGCATGGTATTGCAAACATGCCCCTATCCTTGCATTTTACTGACATTTTCTGCTGTAACACTGCAGATACATTCTCACCAACATTCACCCTTTCATTACCTGTTAATTTTCGCTTGTTAATGCAAAGCTCTTTAAGAAATTTAGCATACCGCGGTATTTGCTTGATGGCGTCCAACAGTGGAATGTCGATCTCGACACTTCTAAATGTTTTAAGGATTTCCTTGTCCTCTTTACCTCTTCGACACTGGTTGAATCGTTCTGGAAATGGAGGTTGAATTTTAGGCAATGGAGGCTTCGATCGGACCTGTTCGTCTTTCTCGGGTTTTTCCTGGGTGATTTCTTTGCCAAGACTCCTGTCAGGAATCTGTTCCAGTACCTTTCCACTTCACAATGTCACTGCATTTGCATTTTGTCTAGGGTTTGGTTCTGTTTGTGACGGTAGCTTCCCTTGAGAGGTCAATTTCTCGATCGATGTGGTTAACTCTCTGATGGATGCCTAGGTTTTCTGTTGAAAATCCTTCGTCTCTTTTTAGAAATTAAGAGTTTGCTGTTGGATTTGCTGTTGAAAGTCAAGAACATTTGCTATTAACTTATTGACCATGGTTTCTAGAGAATTACCTGAACCTTGCAGCTGTTGCAAAAATTGATTTTGGTATGGCTGGTTATTTCGTAGATTGGCCTCATAACTTAAGTTAGGATGGTCCCTCCACCCTAGATTGTAGGTATTAGCGTAGGGGTTGTATTGTCTTTGTGGCAGCCCAGGGAAATTTCCCACAGCATCTAGATGGGCCATGGTATCATCATACAAACTGGGACATGCATCAGTTGCATGATTAGGTGTAGCATATATTTCGCATAACCGGGCTGTATTTGCTTTTTCTGTAATAAAAGAGTTCATCATATTAGTAAGTCTATCAACTTTATCATCCAAGGTTGAATTACTTAGCTGGTGAACCCTTCTAGAGGGTTCAGTATTGGCTCGGAACTTCTGAGAATTTGCAGCCATCGTGGAGATCAAGTCTCTCGCTTATTGGGGAGTTATGTTGACCAATGCTCCTCCACTAGCAGCGTCTACCATATTCATCTCCATGGGCTTCAAACCTTCGTAAAAATATTGGAGGAGAGATTGCTCCGTTGTACCATATTATGGGCAGCTTGCACACAACTTCTTAAACCGCTCCCAATAATCGTAAAGGGACTCAGCTTTTTTTTGCCTTATTCCAACGATCTCTCTTCTTAGCTCAGCTACTCGAGACGCTGCAAAAAACCTATTCAGAAATAAACTAGATAGATCAGCCCAAGTTGTAATAGATCCAGGGGGTAAATAAAATAACCATTCCTTAGCGGAATTTACTAGGGAGAAAGGGAAAGCACTCAATTTAATCTGATCCTCAGTTACCCCCTGAGGTTTCATGCTAAGACAAACCATATGAAACTATTTCAGATGCTTGTGGGAATTTTCATTTTGCAACCCATGAAAAGTTGGCAGTAACTGGATTAAACCTGAATTCAACTCAAAATCAGTATCCACAGTAGGATACGCAATGCACAATGGCGGTTGTTCTGTCAGAGCTTCGGCTAGTTGCCAAATCATTTGAGCTATTGGTTGGTGTGCTAGATTTAGGTTTTCCTTAACCCTAGCGTTAAGCACTACTTCTGGTGAGTCGACTTCTACTTTTTCGCTTTTAAGTGTTCGAGTAGGGTTTTCGTTAACCCTAGACTCAGCTTCGTCGTTGGCTTCGATTTCTGGAGGTGGGTTTCTTTGAGTTCCAACCACCGCTGACTATTTTTTTCGTAACTCTGTCTCCTTACGATTGGCTCTAGTAGTCTTCTCAATTTCTGAATTGAACACAAGAGTACCTGGAGCAGATCTGGTCATAAGAAACAAAAAACAAGATTAGTACGTTGCCAGCCCCTGGCAACGACGCCAAAATTTGATGCGGTCATTGAAAGCACCAAAAATATCCTATCCCTAATAAATAATGAAAAAGAATAGTAAAAGGGAAGTAGGGTCAAATCCTCAGGGACTAGATTTGCAGAATATTTTGTTCCGTGAAATCTTAAGCAGAATATTGCCCAAGAAAACCTACGTTCCTGGAAAAAAAAGAAAATAACAGAATTGAAGGTTTGGATCTGGAAACAAAAAATAAAATAAAAATAGAATTAAGAATATTGAATTAAAAATTTGAGAAATTAAAAATAGAGTTGAAAAAAAGAAAATTCTTATAGGAGATTCCAGCCTCCAGTTGTCTCGTTCCTCCTTGGGTTCAATCATCGACTTTTAGATGATCTTTCCCAAACTGAATCAGCCAGTTATAGTGGAAGAGGACGCCTACGACCACCAGCTCCAAGGATTTAGACTTACGATTTAGTGGAACCTGACTCTAGCCAACAATCGTTTCTGTAAGATCGTCTTATGCTAGATCAACACTTCTTAATGGCGAATCCCACGCCATTTTGTCTCTTGGGCTCGCCAACCTTTAGCGCAGTAAGCTAACGAACCGAATGTGCAACCTTCCCAAAACATACAAGCCTTTGCATACGTTGAAAAACTTACTTCTTAAGGGACATGGACGGAAGCGCCAGCCCTGTAGTGCGAAGAAATGATGAATACTCAGCGAGGAGGCTAAGTACGGACTCTAAGCCTTAAGAAGCCTTTCTGGAGAATATCGACAACTTTCGGCTAGATGGGTTTAGTGGCTCATGGTTGTGGTGGAAAAGAAAATAAATAAAACAAAAATAGAAATTTTATTGAAAGGAAAGATGAGAAAAATAAAAGCCTAGACTTTTGGGAAGAGAGTGTTTACAGAAAAAGATCGATCTCTTTTGAGTCACTTCACTCCCTATTTATAGTGCTAGGGGAGATAGTCTAATCCTACTTAAATTCCCAAAAGATAAATACATTTAATTGAAGATAAATAAAGATAAATAAAATAAAATCCTAAAATTAAATAATCCTTAATAATTATCTTAATATTAATTATCCTAATATAATTAAAATAGAGTTTAATAGAATAAAATCTCTTCTTTTTTCATTTCAACCCTTGTGTCCTCCATGCTTACACTTTTGGCACCAACTTTTTCTTGTGTCGCATATTGGCCCATTTTATCTCTAAATTCACACTTTTGGACCTTAATTTTGCTTTTGCCTCAAATTTAGTCCCTATGAGATAAAAGATAATAAATAGCTCAAATTAGCAGGATCATACTCAGAATAAATACATAATTAATACATAAAAATACGTTATTTTAGAGTGTTATCAATACTCAATAGCCATAGTTGTGGACTTTGAGAAACTTCTGAAAGTGTTTGTTGGCATTAATGGTGTACCGAATTGTGTTGAGTACAAGGTGCTACTATTGATATGCTACAAGTGTGGGTGATATGGTCATATTCTAGAAACCTGCCCATTAGAGTTTAAAGAAACGGAGATGGCAAGGGGCACTGCTACTATTTCACGACCATCATCGCCATCTGCCTGAAAGATCCAATTTTTGAGGAAGTGTAAAATTACAGTGGTGAAAATAATGCGACTATTAATGGAAATGGAAATGGTAAGAAGGTTAAAAAAATAAAAGAAACCAAGTAAAGGAAGGGTTGATCACGAAAAATATGGGATTTGGAAAAAAAACAAAAAAGTGGTTGTTGATCAAGTAATGAATGAAAGGTTGAAGGTGGACCAAAGTAACATTGAGACAAGTAGAGTGAATGGGCCAACTGTGTTATAGGGTTGTGTTGAGAAGTGGACAGGTGGACCAAGAGGTTTAAAATCAGCCCGTTGGGAAGGTAATGACTCAATTATTGTTGAGAAAAATACAAGCCTCTCAAGCACGTGCCATAGAGTTGTTTCAATTGAGGAAGGAAGTGGTAAGAATGAACTTGCACAAGGGATGCATGGACCATGCAAAACTAAAGGCTCATCAACAGTAAAAAACAAAGCTTTATCCATGAAAGAGATTATCAAATGGGGCATAAAGTGTGTAAGAGAGTGGAACAAAAACCACCTTCAAATACTATTTTAGCATAGTAGGTTTACTCTCTCTCTCTCAAAAGAGCTTGATGATTCAAATAAAGCTCTTGATTTAGAAGATGAACTCGAGATACCTATGGAAGTGGCGACTGTGGGGAGGGTCAACTTGGGTTTAGAGAATTTGATGGAAGATCCAGTTGAGAAAGATTCGATTCATCAGGATAAGGCAATCGAGCAAGGTGGGGAGAGACTCTTATAGCAGACCGTATGTCAACGGGGCAGTAAGTGCTTTTTTTTTGTTTATTTTGGTTTTATGGATATTAAGATTGTATGCTGGAACTATCAAGAGGCTACTAGCCTTAAATTTAGTGTTGTTTTAAAAAGTATTTTGCAGACACAAAAACCAGATGTTTTAGTGTTGATGGAAACGAGAGTAAGTGCAAAGAATGTTGATGAGGTTATACAGAGAACCACTTACAATTGTTCGTACAGGGTTGAAGCAAAGAGGTTTTCAAGTGGTATTTAGATGCTCTAAAAAGAGCAAATGATGATAGATGTTGTCGAAGTTTCAACCCAGTTCATTCATTCCTGGTGTTTTAGGCAAGGTATGAAACAAAGTATTTTGTTTACCACAGTCTATGCAAGTCCTAACGCAGTGAAACGTAAGTATTTGTGGAACCATTTTCCATCATTAATTCCCTAAGGGAATGTACCGTTGCTGGTCGGGGGGATTTCAATGCTAGTATGTCTAGCAAGGAAAGGAAATGAGCTGCAGAGACTCGTACGGGTAGTGATTGTCTTTTCTGGAATTTTGTTTTTTATTATGGGTTGTTTGGTATGGGTTACAAAGGGTTGACCTTCACTTAGAGTCGGGGTTCGCTTTTCTAATGTCTAGACTAGTTTATTTGCAATACTAATTGGATGGACCCTTTCTTGATTCTTCTATGGCCCATCTTCAATATATTGGATTGAACTATAGACCGATTTATGTCTCTACTAGGGTTCAGGTCCTCTCCAATTATAACAGACCATTTAGATTCATTGCTGCTTGGCTGGAACTTGACTAGTTTGATTCGGTCTTGAATGGTTCTTGGCCATTGGCCGAATGAGTGGTGGCAAATATCGAGAAATTCAACTCTAAAATCAATGATTGGAATGTTAGCTCTTTTGGTCATATTGGGAATAAGAAAATGAAGTTTATGGCTAGGCTTAAGGGCATTGAAAAAAGAATTGAGAAGTATCCCTCAAATTTCCTTATTAAGTTAGAGAAACAATTAAAAATTGAGCTGGAGGAAGTCCTTACCTAAAAGGCGAGTCTTTGGCAACAAAAAGCACGTTGTAAATAGGTGTGTGATGGCGACTGTAACACTAATTCTTTTCATGCTAGCACTATTATTAGAAGGAGGTCTAATTAGATCAGTGTGTTAAAACTGAGGGGCGATAGTTGGTGTAATGACCCTAAAGTGTTATAGCAATTGGCTACGAAGTTTTACAAAGCTCTCTTCACAAAAGAAAGGCCACTGGATACTGGATATATCCAACAAGGGTTGCTTTATAAGATGACCGAAGTTGAGTTTGATTCCCTAAAGGCCACTACCACGAATGAGGAAATCAAAAAGGTTGTGTTTGAAATGGCTCCTTTGAAAGCTCTAGAAATTGATGGGTTTCATGCAATCTTCTACCAAAAAATGGGCGGTTGTTGGACAAAGTCTCTATGATTTTGTAAAGAATATTAGGAATGGGGATAGTTTTGAGGGTTGGATTAATTGTATCTTACTTGTACTAATCTCGAAAGTGGAGAATCCTAAAAGTCTATCCCAATTTCATCCCGTTAGTCTCTGTACAGTGCTCTACAAAATTGTGACAAAAACTATTGTGAACAGATTGAAGCCTTTAATGCATAAATAGGTTCTTCCGAATTAGTTAAGTTTTATTCCTGTCAGAAGTATAATGAATAATATTATTGTGGCTCAAGAGATCATTCACTCAATGTGCAAGACAACTGGGAAGAAAGGATGGATGGTTGTAAATATCGATCTAGAAAAAACATATGACAAACTTGATAGGAGTTTCATTGGGGAAATGCTAATTGACATCGGTATTCCAGGTAACATCCAACAAGTTATTATGCATTGTGTTAGCTCATCGACTATGCAAGTTGTATGGAATGGGAATCTTTTAGAAGTTTTTACTCCGTCGAGAGGTATAAGGTAAGGTGACCTTATTTCGCCCTACCTTTTTGTTCTCTATATGAAGCGCTTGGCTCAACTTATTAATGTTGAAGTGCAAAAAGGGGGTGGAAGTCTATAAAGCTTTCAAAGGATGGACTGGGTATCTCTCACCTCTTTATTTTATAGATTATCTACTTTTATTTAGTGAGGTGTTTATTGTCCAGATGTTGATCATGAAAATGGTGCTTGAAAGTTTCTGTGTCTACTCTGGGCATCGTGTTAATGCTAAAAAAACTCATTTTTTCTCAAAAAATGTTCCTTGTGAGTTGAAGGTGGATATTGATTGTGGTCTTGGTTTTTCTCATGTAGACAATTTAGGAAAATATATTAGGGATTCGCTCCTACTTCAACGAGTTACAAATGATACATTTCAGTATATCGTCAAAAATATCAAGAAAATATTGGCAAGTTGGAAGGCTAAATTGCTGTCCCTACCTGGTAAAATTACTTTGGCTAAAGTGGTTTTAGCTTCTATTCCTATTTATGTTATGCATTTGACTATTATCTTGAAAGGAGTTTGTTATAAAATGGAGGAGATTATTTGTAACTTTTTTTGGGGGATCAAAAATGATAAAAAAAAAAGGGATAAATCTGGTTAAATAGGAGGATCTCTATAAAGAAATGAAGGATTTTGGTCTTGGATTCAAGAAATTTGACTGCCTCAATAACGCTTTCCTTATGAAACTTGGATTTAATCTCATTAACAAGTCAGATCAATTATGGGTGCAAATCCTTAGAACAAAATACAAATGGAAAGTAAGCTTACCTATTGCCTTATATGAGGGCAATGCTTCACACTTATGGAAGGGGATTTGTAGTGTTTGAAGTAAAGTTCGAGATGGTGTTATATGGAATATTGGGAATGGCATAATTGTTGACTTTTAGAGAGATAAATGGTTTAAGGATTGGGGTCCTCTGATTGATATATGTACACACCCTGAATACATTCCTGATGAGCATATTCTTGTAAAGGATATGGTTATGCCAAGTGGGGCTTGCAATTGGTTGGTTCTAAATTCGATATTGCCACCTCCAGTTATTTTGAGCATATCAGCATACAAGCCCCCATCAATCCATAACGTGGATGACTTTTTGGGGTGGATACATTATAAGAAAGGGTATTTTTCTGTTAAATCTGCTTACGCTGCTACTTTTGGGGTGGAGAGGGCTAGGAGCGATAAAATCTGGCATCAGATTTGGCATATTTTGGGTCCTCAAAAGGTACGTGTTTTCATTTGGCTAGTTTTTTTAAATAAAATCCTTACTAATGTAAACCGATTCTAACGACACCTTACTTCTGATGCAAGCTGTAAGGTTTGAGGAAGCTCGACAGAAACTATCAATCACATACTGCGATTTTATACCCCAGCAATGGCAGCATGGCTCTCAGTGATTAAGACAAAAAAGAGATATGAAATTTTCAGCCTCAGTTTGGAAGAATGGCTCGAGAAGAATCTCTCTGAATCCAATTTTGCATGTGATCCTAGTGAGTGGCAGGCCCTCTTTGGCAACATTTGTGGGCAGCTTTGGGTTAAGAGAAATAAGTATGTTTTTAATGCAGATTTCATTGAAACCGGGAGTGTTTTGGAGAAAAGCTTATGGATGAGAGATAGTTATCTTCAGTCCAATCATGGGATGGAGTATCCTCTGAGGCACACAACTGTTAGATCTTGCCGACTCAGAAAATGGACATCGCCTGAAGATGGTTGGTAGAAAGTAAATACTAATGGTGCAGTTTGTCAAAGGTCTGGGCATGCTTCAGTTGGTGGACTAATACGTGATCATCATGGGTTTTGGGTTGTTAGTTTCTCAAAAAATATTGGTTGTTGTTCGGCGATTATGGCTAAACTCTGGGTTGCACTAGAAGGGCTCCAAATAGCATGATGGGTAGTACTGAGATGGATAGTATTGACGCTATTCAAGTGATCCAAGCTAATGGAGGTGAGTAGCATTATTCAACTATGACACGAGCAATAAAGGATTTTGTTCAACATTCATGGAGGGTTCGAATTCCACATTTCTTGAGAAGGCAATAGAGTAGCTGATGGTTTGGCAGCTCTAGTGTTGTTAAGACCTTTGGGTAAATCTATATTTATGCAACCAATGAAGTTTTTCAACTACTATATGATGATTATTCTTGAATGACTTGGACTCGTCTAATTTAGTTTTGGCTAAATTTATTTTTTATTCCTCAAAAAAAAAAAGGATTCGCAACAACTAATCATGTTGTGATTAATAAGCAAAAAATTAAATTATATAATAATATTATAAAGTTATTGCTAATATTGTAACGTATAAAATATAAGATGATATCCTAAAATTAAATTCAACATTAACATCCCAAAGTCATTGTAAATATTGCAATTTCACAAACAATATTTAATATTGTTACTATATGAATTATACAACAACACAAAATACGGATGCAAGATTTGATTATTAAATACAAATTTTCTTGTAGGGTAATGAAGATGGAGTAATATTAGAATTGAATTTTCATCACTAAAATTTAAATTTTAAGTCAGTCCTTGTATTTTACCGGATCAAATGTGAAATAATTTGCAACACTCGTTTGTTTTATTCATTTGACTTCTTACAAGTCAGGTCTTTTTAGAGTAAAAGTCAGATATTAATGTCCCAATCCCTTTTTTTGCTCCTTAAAAAAAAAAATCCAATTTAAGAGTTAGCCGCTGATCTCACTTTCATCGATTATAATATGAGCGGAAGGATATTATATAAGCTATTTAATTCACTGACCTTTCTTTAATTAAGAATTATTTATTATATAAATGCATTACAATTAGATATAAAATAAACCATAGTTAGTATAAATTTAGATTTAAAATTAGAAAGTAAAATTCTTGTAAAAATAAGTTATTTTCAAAATACTCAATTTCTTTTTTCTCTTTGCTATAAATAAGTTATAAATGCGACTAAATATTACTAATTAAATTAATTTATTACTAATTCATATTAAAATATGTATATAATACTCTTATTAAACGTGACATCAATATCACTTAGTAATCCTTTAATGAGACCTTATCTATATTATAAAGTTTGAGATGCTAAAACTTAAGTATCCGGGATTGAGTTCTATTATGAATTATATATCAATTTTAACTTTGGTCAAGTTTAAATTTTGTTGAAGTTATTCTAATGACTTTTGTATTGATAAAATTAGGGTAAGTGTATCTAATTAGTATGAAAAATATAATATTAGGAAATATAAAAGGCGAACGAGCAACTAAAAAGGATTGGAAATGATAGGCGAAGAACTTAATTTATTATAAAAAGAATGAAACGATGATTACAACAACAGAGTTTTGACTTTGGACAGTAAAAGGTTAAATCAACAAATGTTACAGTTGCGCTGAGAATACCGAAAGGAAAATCCAAATTCATAACAAAAATGAAAAGAAAAGTGAAGGAAAAGAATGAATAATGTTCAAAAAGAAGGACGGGTGGTAGTTTTACTAATAAAACTAAAAATGTCTAGCATTGTGGAAGATCCGTTGGCGGGGGAGGCAAGGTTGTGTCGGGAGTTGGTCCGTTCTCAACAATGAAGGCAGTGGACAGGCCTATTGCCATGTGCCCGTCAAAGTGGCAATGCATAAACCAAACACCTGTTCATTTCGGTTGCAGTGAAACAATTGAGTTCAAGTACTAGGTTGACAAAAACTAGTTAAAAAGAGAAAAAGTAAATGATGGATGTTAGAAAATTAACCTGGATTATTAGCTACGAATCTGATGACAGCCCATCCTCCAACAGGTACGCTAACAGTGTTGCGCATTTGGGGGTTGACAAGATTGTACTTCGATGTATCAGTGGCAGGGTTAAAGTTCCCAAACCCTTGCGCCAATACATGGAAATCATACCCATGGAGATGCATGGGATGGTTCTCCACTCCAATAATAGCTGTGTTCTGCATCACCATCTCCACAGTGGAGTTGAACTTAACCTTGGTGATCCTGGTTCCCTTTGGAGCAAATAGCAGAGGTGGGTCGAGGTTAATGCTAGGGTTGGTGTAGTCAAATTGAACCGGGGGATTGGCAGGGAAATCAGTGGTGTACACTCCTCCGATGTTGAAGAAAAAGGCTTGCAACAAAGACAAGCTAGTAGGTGACACGAAGGATACATTGTTCATGCTGGCCGAGAGCGCTGCCCCAACAGGTGGACGACCCAGACAAGATACGTTTGGTGGGCAGACATCGAGCGCCGTTCCAACGGTAACAAACATTTTGTGGTCCACGTTAAGTGGGACAGGGACCCAGTGACGCCCACCGACCAAACTGGTAAGTTCGGTGAAAAACTTATGAGCCGTGGGGGTGTCATTGAAAGCCGGTACGACCGGCATTAGCGGCGTTGATGAAGATGATGCACCCTGATAGATGATGACACCCCTCGTCGTAGTAGGATTAAACGGTACACCAACTGCAGTGCCACTGCCACTTGCATAATTATTAGCGGTCATGTAATACGACCCAACCGGCTGATTCGCGGTCAGCAAAACGTCAACCGTCTGGCCAGGGGAGATAACCATGACGTCGGTGACATATGGGTTGGTGTAACGAGCGTCAACAGCCACAACAGTGACGTTATGATTGGCTATCTTGTAAAAGAGATGGGAACTGACTGCAGCGTTGATAATACGTAAGAGATAAGTCTTCCCTTGCTTCACCCTATGCTTGTACATTTCTGATAATATAATTAAATTAAGTTAAATTATACATTGGTTGTTACAGCATGTGGAGTACGCATGGAGATCATAAATCTGCAATCAGTCACTTACGGTTTTGAGAGCATGGATAGAGATCACCGGGCCATCCATTTATTGTATAAGCATTAGAAAGGTTAGGACCAACGCCAAGGGCTAGAGCCTGGGTTTCAACATCAACCACATTAGCATTCCACCACTCACCTGCAACCGCATTGCTATTTGTCAGCGAAAACCTTGAGCCATGGAACATTTATATATCTCATGATAATTAATGAATTCAATGTAATATCTCAGGTTCCCGATAGCCATATATACCTAACACGATGGGAACTTCCCTGTAGGGCGTTGGGAATGGGTAAGAGTGGCGAACCCTGGGGCGGATGATGATTGCACCGTGGACGGTGGCACGGAGAAAGGAGGAATGAGCGTGCCAGAAAAGGGTTCCCTCCTGGTTAATGATTCTGAACTTGTAGGTGTATTTATTTCCGGGGCGAATTGCACACTGAGTGATCATCTCAGGTCCATCTGCCCAGGCACTCAGTAACTGAAAAACGCCATGCCTGTTCAAGCAGCATAATGGTCAGCAAATGATTAAATCATAAGAATGCATTAAAAAGAAAAACAGGTTATATATTTAGTATTGGACTTTGGTTAATTAGTACTAAATCATTGGTAGTTGAAGTTGAGCAATCATTGTATTATATAAAAAAGGTTCACACGAATTTTCAAGAAAAAAAAAAGAAAAATGGATCACATGGGAATAAGATACACGTTTGCTTGCATTTGCATCCCAAATGGACTTGTTCGTGGTCGTGCCTACACGCATCATATTTTAATAAGATAATTAAAAATGTTGTTTTGAATTAAATAAAACCAGAGGAATGAGTCAATAATAATTTCACGAACGAACAAGCAAAATTTCATACTGGAAACAGCTAGCGCTTAGAAGGAAAATTATATTTCCAGTTAAGTTGGTGAATTTGACTAAATTCAATTGTATTGTGCAATGAAGGTTTACCAGTGAATTGTCATGTTGTAAGGTGACTTATTAAAGACGTGAATAATGAGTTTGTCACCCTCTCGAACGCGGAGGCTTGGGCCAGGGAGGCTATCATTTACTGCTGTAATCACCTGGCGGTTGCACAGCCTAGTAACAGTAAAATTTTTAACCTGCCAACAAATTCAAATTATTAACTTCCTGATTATCAAACTGTAATGGTCGAAAGCTTATCAAGTAGGTAAATATGAGTAAGGGAAAGTGAAGGGTGTGTTTAAAAAGCCATAGCCTCAAATCGAAGTGCATGGTGTTACACAGGTAAGATATGGAATGATGAATATTGGGAGGAGTGTGAATATAAAACCATCCTTCTGGTTTCATGGATTTGATTGAGTTGAAATTCAAAACCTTTGAGCCACCTTGGGATTGTAAAGGAGGGACTAATTTAATCTATAGATGAAAAGAAAATGAATAAGAGTAGAATTCATTACATAGAATGAGTGCTCCACTGTTGCAGCTGAAACTGTTGTAGCAGCCACCATAAGAAGCAAAGAGGAAGCAAACAAGAAAACAAGGCGCCCCATTTCGCTTGGAGAAATAACAGAGGGAAGGTAATGAAAATGCTTTGCGAGGAGTGAGAGGCAAAGGTTGAAGAAGGAGCTTCAATTTATATAAGAAGTGCGAGGTTCCCTGTTGGAACTTTCGTCATATTTCGGCTACAGTTTATTAACTTGAAGAAATCGTTTTCCTTAGAGATAAAAATGTCAACTCAACCCTACACGATAAAGATAATTAAAATATTTAGCGTACCAATTACTTAACAACCTAGACAAAACGAATGGGAAAAGTTAGAGATCGAACAAGAAAACCAATATGAAAAAATTAATAAATGAAACAACTTTCTCTTCTTAAATTTTATCTATTTGTATTTTTAAAAATGAGAGTAGATGATAAAATAATCAAATAGTAACATATGATATTTCTCGTACCTCATATCAATATATAGAAATTAGTTTTAATAATAAAATAGACGAAATTTTTAACAAAAATTTATTTAATCTAATATAAAAGATTAATTTATTTATTTTTTAATAGAAAAAGAAAAAATACAATTCGATAATACTCTTACCTGTGTTAGTGCAACCTTCGTTACCAAATTGCTGAAATTTGGCCACGTTTTCTACAGTAAAGATAAAAACTAAAAACCATAAAAGAATCTTATGAAGCCAATCCTGTTGAAAATAATCATAATGTTTGGTACTAGGATCCTAAATGATCCCTAGCTTCAATTAGTAACCAGGGATAATCTTTTTAGGTGGCTGGAATCTAATAACAGTGCAATTTTGAGGTAATTAAATTGAAGGGTTGGAATGCATCACCACCTAGAGTCTTGCTGTGGCTATAGTGCGGGCTCTAAATATTGTCAAACTATAAAATGATTGAAAATTGATGGGAAAATTAACCAGGAAACTATGGCGTTTACCAATATATTCTTTTTGGTTATGATTGAGATTAAAGAGTGTGAAGTTTATTAATTAATTATTCAGTAAATTATCTCTTTCCTTTATCCAATTTTTAAGGTTCTTTTGTTTATCCAATTTTTAAGGTGTTTTTATTTTGGGTGATAAAATAAAATTTTTGTAATTTCATCACTTAACTTTTAAGATATTTTCATTTTAATCACGTAACTGTTAAATCTTTAACGGCGGATGATTGTACATGTCACTTCATGTTTACATTTTCATTTTGATCACCCTTCTAGGTCGCTTTCATTTTTGGAACCCAAAAAAATAAAAAAATAACAATTAAAATGAAACAGGAGTAGAAATGAAATAATTCTTTAAAAATATCAAATTGTGCTTGTTTACCCTTGTTAAAAGTTTTAAATTTTTCAATATTGAAATTTTAAATTTCTAAACAACGAAATCAATTAAATAAATTGTTGGAAAAAAATTTTCCCATTAACCTATTTATTACTATAATGTTGAAATTAATTCAACAAATCAATTTAATTTCTTTCTAAATTTTAAAATTTTATTTTATGTTTTCAAATTAAAATCAGTTCGAATAACTTATATTTAATAGTTGTCTATGAAATCCAAAATTTTTTTATTATATTATCTTGAATCTTTACCCATGCCAAACAAAACTAAGAATTTTTTCATCACGTCTTTATCCAAACGAAGAATAAGCAATTAATTTAATTAACTGGAAGGATTTTTCTTTGTTTTTAGCTTAGTATGGAAGATCCGAGATTTATACAATCTTAGACAATTATTAAATATGAGTTATTTGAGTTTATTTCATTAAAATAATCTGAAACATAAAATAAAATTTTAAAATTTATAAAGAGATTAAATTAGTTAATTTAATTAATTTCAATATTTTAATTAATTTCAATATTACAATAACAAATTGGTTGACAATTTCAAGGGATAAATTTATTTAATTGATTTTGATGTTTTAAAATTAAACTTTTAATATTAAAAATATTTAAAATTTTCAATAATGAGATATACAAATACAATATAAAATTGTTAATGCCTTATATAGTTTTAACCACTTTTAATTTTAATCCTTAATTTTTTCCCGATCAATACTTTAAAAATATTTTTTAGATGACCAAAATGAAAGTGTAAACATAATGTAGCGTATACAAATCAATCACCATTAGAGATTAACAGTTAAGTGACTAAAATGAAAGCACACTAAAAATTAAATGAGAAAATTGTAAAAATTTAATTTTGTATGACCAAAATAAAAATACTCTAAATATTAGTTGACTTTCATTTCAACTCGATAAAGTGTCAAGTTTATTAAAGGATTTTTCTACTGTCTAAACTAGGGGTGAGCATTCGATCGAATCGAATGAAAAAATTTCGAGTTGTCGAATCATATTTTATCATCCTAATTTGATTTGAAATTTTCTCGAATCGAGTCAAGTGAGATGGAATTCGAATCGAATTGAATCAAATATATTTGGTCAAGTTAAATTTTAAAAAATAATTTTGGGTTCTTGTAACCACTGTTACCCACCGTAATAAAATTTGTCCACCGTAATCAAAATTTTTATTAACTTTCATCACCTCATAATTTATTTATTAATCTTTTATATATGGGTTAGCTTATTTGCTTGCTTAGTTGTTTCAATTATCTTGATTCTTGTCACTATATATTTTGGAATTAAAAATATATTAAATGTAAAATGTGATTTTTTTAATAAAAGTTATTTTAAAGATAAATGTGAAATTGATACCAATATAAAATTTTAACACTAATATTTTATGGTATCATTAATAATTCAATTTTAATATAAATATTCAATATGACTAA
The DNA here is from genome assembly GCF_025698545.1 of Gossypium raimondii. NCBI lineage: Eukaryota > Viridiplantae > Streptophyta > Magnoliopsida > Malvales > Malvaceae > Gossypium > Gossypium raimondii. The sequence continues at coordinate 10,607,730 of NC_068568.1, forward strand.
ACAATTCAATAATATAAATAATATAAAATTTGAAATTTAATTTAATAATATAAATAGTAGGTATAAATAAAATTATTACTATTTATATTTAGGGATTTTGTTTTGGATAATTTTGATTTTTATTTGGGAGTAAAGGGTGAGAAGTAAAAGTTTAGGGGAAAAAAAAGTTTTGGGGAGTAAAAGTTTGATGGAAAGTAAATAGGGGAAGTAAAATTTTGGAGGGAAAATATTTAAAAAAAAAATTAGGGGAGGGGGGAATGGGTTTGGGGTAGGGGTGAGCAAAACTCGATTAGACTCTAAAAAATCGAAAAAAAAATCGAATTTCGAGTTAAACGAATCGAGTTATTCGAGTTAATCGAGTTATTCGAATCAACTCAAATTTTTTTTTTCAAATTTTGAGTTCGAATCGAGTTGAGTTTTCGAATTCGAATAACTCGAGTAATTCGAATAATTCGAATATTAAACTATAATATTTTACATTTTCACTCCAAACTCCCAAACCTTTTTACTTTTCCCTCAAAACTTTTACTCCTTCCAACTTTTCCCCCAAAACTTTTACTCCCCTCCCCTCCTAACCCTCAATCTACCCAAAATCCATTTCCTACCAAAATTTTACTCTCCCATTTACTTTTTCTCAAAATTTTACTCTCAAAAACCCTCAAAACCTTTTATTTTCCCCCAAAATTTTTACTCCCTCCCACTTTTCCCCAAAAACTTTTATTTCCTTTCCATCCCATCTCCCATCTACCCCAAACCCTCGCCCCTCCAATTTTTTTTTAATATTTTCCCTCCAAAATTTTACTCCCCTTATTTACTTTCCCTCAAATTTTTATTCTACAAACTTTTTTATTTCCCCCCTAAACTTTTACTTCTTACCCTTTACTCTCAAATAAAAAATCAAAATTATCCAAAAAAAAATCACTAAACATAAATACTAATAATTTTATTTATATATACTATTTATATTATTAAATTAAATTTCACATTTTATATTATTTACATTATTGAATTGTTTAGTCATATTGAATATTTATATAAAATTGAATTATTAATTATGCCATAAAATATTTGTGTTAAAATTTTATATTGGTATCAATTTCGTATTTTATTTTTAAAATAACTTTTATTAAAAATCATATTTTTACATTTAATATTTTTTAATTCCAAAATACATAGTGACAAGGATCCAAGCTAATTGAAACAACTAAGCAAGCAAAGAAGGATAACCAATATATAAAAATTAATAAATGAATTATGAGGTGATGAAAGTTAATAAAAAATTAATAAATAAAAAGGTTTGAGAGTTTGGGGTAAAATGTAAAATATTATAGTTTGATATTCGATTTATTCGAATTATTCAAGTTATTCGAATTCAAAAAATCAACTCGATTCGTTTAACTCGAAATTCGAATTTTTTTCAATTATTTCGAGTTGAATCGAGTTTTGCTTACCCCTAGTCTACACTCACAGTCCATCATCTCTGATGAGATTAAGAGACAAATTCTAAAATAATATATTTTATTGTTTTAAATTTAATTTTTTAAATTTTAAATATTAAGCACTAAAGACATAAGTTTTAGATTCTAAACCCAAATCCAAAATTTTAAAATCCAAGTAAACTCTAAAGCATTAAATTTAAATTCTTATACCCTAAATCTTTAAAAATTAAAACCCTAAACACTAAATTTAAATAATAAATTATAACTATTAAATCTGACAAAACTGATTTTCACTTGAATTTGGTTTAAAATTTATGTTTTTAAGGAAAATAGTTTGTGCTAGGTAAATTTCCAAACAATCTAGAACGTCGAACGGGCTCCCTTCAATTAATTTTTTTAATAAAAATAAAATGTACATTAAATTCCACCCCACCCAAACTCTCTGGTCTCCTTTAGTCTGACATAGGTAAATAGTGAATATTCATATTTTAATGTAACTTGCTTTAGAGTTTTTATGAATTACGTCTCATGGATTACAGTCGTATCTTTGGTATCAAATATAAAATTTGACTTCTTATATAAAATGCATTTATGTTTTCTCCAGAATATCCATACTTTGTAATTTTTACATTATTTTAAAGATGTAAATCTTTTGTTTGAATGCATCAATTTGTTCAAATGGTAATATATTATTTCGGCACTACCTTTTATAAATTTTATAATTGGGCATGAGATATGTTTTGTTAATTTTCCAATATTTTTATGTTTTTGTACCTTTTCAGGCTTTTATCACCGGAATACATTTCAACATTATTTATTTTATTCTTTTAATTTGTGTTTATTCTAATAATTACATCATTTTAATTGTGTTTTAAGTTTGATTAGGTTTTTTAATATTCGTGTTTGATTTAATCAACCCTTTTGCCATTGTTGAATAAGAAATATTATAATAAATAAAAATTTGCTTGCCAAGAAAGAATATAGAGTAATTTCTCCTTTTGTAGTCTTCATTTACCTCTTCTTATTTCCTTAACTTAAAATAATGTCTGAATTTGGCCAAGTAAAAGGAATAAATGCTATACTAATATATACGTTAATTGGATCAAGTCAATAGTTTAAGTTTTCCTATTCCTCGATCATAATCCAAATGAGAATCATATATATTAATTATTAATTTAAAATATAACTTTTTAAAATTTCATTCAACTATAATCAAAATTAATAATTTAATATAAAATCTCAACTTTATAATTAAATTGGATTCTAAATATCACTTTTTAACATATTTTACCATACACTAAGTTCAAAGAAATGGTAACATTAAAATAATTACAAAATCATCTACTTTTTTTATTTATTTAAATCATGTGGAAATGCCATGTTGACCTCAAGTTGATTGATAGGTTAAATAAGTTTGGTTTGTTATTTGTCTCTATATATGTATGTCACCTCAACTTTACTCATTCCCAATACCAAATAAATAAATTTCGTTTGCATAACCCATAGTTTAAATAATAATAAAATATTAAATTAAAATTATCATTTGAGATATATTTTAATCATTTATGTTTAAAATGTTACACTTTAGTCACTTACATTAAATCGATTTGAATTTTGGGTTTCCTAGATTAAAAGTTTTATCTAAGAGTTCAACAGATTTAAATTTAAATTTAGTTTAAGCTACACCATAAATTTCAAACCAAATAAAAACAACGAAACAATAAGTAGGGTTATTTGTGTAGAACCTTTGGACTTTGAACATTCAACTCCTTTTTCTTACTATATTTTATATTCATTTCGAGAATGTCAAAGTAAAAGGTTTTAAAATCTCATTCCATATTATTCTAAGTTATGCATTCATTGGGTATTCATATTTCTAATAAATAGTTTAGATTCAAATTATTCTTGTATTAAAAAAAATATTATTAGCCCATGTATTTTTATCGGCCTTCTCCTTTCAAGTAAACTCATTTAATAGTGTTGAGGAAAAATGAACTGAGAATGATTGAGTGCCATTTGACAGTACTAACTACAGATTCCCACTAAGGGGTTAAAAACTTGTATTATTGGTTTGGTAATTTAATTAAGAAAATCTTTGGACTTAGTTATATGTTGTTATTTTCAAGTTTGGATCAGATTCAAGTGAATCAATTAAGTCCTTGGAATGTAAAGATTTGATCAAGATAGTGCCGTTGATTTTGGGTAGCATATCTTCGAGTGATTTTGTTTTGATTATTATTGACGTATTAGCTATTTTTAAAGAGTTACTTTGTATTCACCTATATTCTATGTTAGCAAGTAGAAATTGATATACGCTTTGAGGTTTGTCTAGGTTATGTAATGAGAGCTTATTGAGTGCATTCTAATTTGTTCATTAAAGAACTGTTTTGTGAGAGAGTGCTAACTGTAATTGTAAATATTGTTGAAGTGTTTACTGTTCAAGTTTTCAAAGGGAAGATTTGAAGGTGAATGTTCTAGTATTTAAGTACAAATGTGAGATCTCTATACTGAAGGAGTTATAGAGTGTGAATCACTTGTTGTATTTGTGATAAAAGATAGTAGAATTACTCACTAAGTTAGGCTTCGCAAATGTAGGGAAAGCAAATTGTGTAAACAAACATTTGTGTTATTTCTATTTTGTTTACATAGTTTTTCGCAGGGCTAAGCTATAATGACCACTACAGACTAATATTAGTATTGAAATTTTCTTTTTGAGCAAATAGACAACTCAAAGAAACAAGAAATAGAAGCAAAATAAATATAAAATATGGTATTATAGTAATAGATTAAAAGCACATATCTTTACGGAGACTAAAGATTTAAATGGGTCAGGTGCTATATATACCCAAATAGAAAACAACACTTTGCTTGGGCTGCCCATAAACACGTAAGCGCTCATCATTGAGGAATTATATATAACTATCATGTAACATATGAATGAAAACCAAGTCTTGATCAAAGCTATTATCAAGTTCGCCAACTAATCTGATCTGTCTTTGATTCGATGTAATAGCAGGAAGTTCGTTATGTATTATGTGGCAAATGTTGACTTTTATGTTTGTGTTTTTTTTCCCAGATATTCTTGTCACTTACGTGCCTTATAACCAAAGGTATCGATTTATTGCACCTTGTACGCTAAATTTAATATCATTAACGTCTCTTGTACACTTAAGATATCTTTTAAGATAAATTTAATTTAATTACATGATTTGTCAAAGTTTCAAGTTTGAAGACAACTCCCAACTTAGTTTTGATTCCTAAATCATATTTAGACTGTTTAATATATAAATTTTTATTTTATTTAAATTATTGTATATACAAGCAATTATATTTACTTTTTACTCAATATAAAAATAATTGGATTTATTTATATATTGAATAATGTATATAGTTTGATCAAAATAAAAATTTATGAGTAAATTTGAATCAAAATAAAAGTTTGTGTTGGTGGAGATTAAAATTTTAAAAATTTTAGAAGTCAAATCTAAAAATTTGTATTAAAGATCCTAAATTGAATTATTAATTTTGAAGAGACAAAAGTGGATTTTTAAATTTAATCAAAAGATTAAAAGGATTAAATTAAATATTATTTTTATAGGTCGGAATTGTAATTTTTCATTTTCCTACGCCCCTGTAATTATTCTTTTGAGAATCAATACATTTTCAAATTTTTGTTTCTCAGAGAGCTTAAACAACATCTTTTGAAACTACTAAAAACCAGAAACCAATATAATCAGCGAAGAGTAAGGGCACAGCCCCATTACCATTGAAAAGAGCTGGTGTGCAACGGCGGATTTTTTTTTTCCGCCTATTTATAATTTATAAAATTTTAAATTAATAATGATTAAATTATATTTTAACTCTCTTAAAAATGATAAAAATTTAATTTAATTATCTAAAATTTATAAAGATATAAACTATTAAAATGACAAAACTATAATTTTACTATCATAAAAATATATAATTTAATTCTGACCCTCTAAAAAAATTTTTCTTCGCTCCTGCTGGTGTGCATGGCATGATTTAAACTCAACCTCTAGCATATAAATAGGGACGGATTTAGGATTTTACTTCAAGGGGGTGAAACTTCTAAACCTCTTTTTTAATGGAAAAGAATGTCAATTCTTCTGAGATATTTTTTTTTATCAAACAAATCAATTTAATATTTTTAAAAAGCACGAACGATTTAATTGTAAAAATTAAAAGAAAAAATCACACTATATAAAATTAAATATTTCTTTCTAATATGCAAAAAAAAAAACTAATACTAGACTAAAAATTTCATAAATATCATTATAATTCCAAAATTAAATTAAAAAAACTTGGCCTTAATCCTATTTCTCAATACTAGGTATCCTCAATTGTACCCTCCGCTTTTTCATAAGATCGAACTCATCAATGATTGAATCTATTAAAAATTCTCGAGTTATTTTTTTTGATGTATGCCACCAAGTAAGTTGAAAAAAAAAATCATTCTCTATTCTGTTGCGAAGTCTTGTCTTCACAATTTTCATGGTTGAAAATGCTTGTTAAATTATTGCAATAGACACGGAAAAAGTTAACATAAGACATACAAATCAAAATACAAGAAAGTCACTAACCAAATATGTATTGGTATGAGCGAAATCAATTAATTCTAGAACTTGGATTTAAAGTCCATATTGGGCCTCTAAGTTTAGACTTTCATAACCCTTCATATATTAATATTTGATTATTATCATTATTATTATTAAATTTATATAATTAAAACTAAAAAATACTAGTTTAATATAAAGTATAACCTTATGGCTAATTATATGAAATATATTTTGGCCAAAGGAAACAAATATTATATAATGTGGACAACAAATCTAAAATATATGATAATTTATATATAAAATTTAAAAATGTAAAAATTTGAAGGTTTTCATGGACTTGACTTGAATCCTACATGGCTGCGCCATGGTTTACTTTGGATTAATAAATTAATTAAACTGTTTTCTAGCAACACTGTTGACTCTTTAAGAAACTGATTTATGTATATCCACTTCTATTTGAATATGTCAAATTCATATTCCTATCAGCCCTTTTAATTAATTTTATTGAAGTTGAGCTCTTGAGAGCGATATATAGTTACCTTAGCAGGAACTGAAAAATATGAATTAAGGTGTTAAATCAATTTTATAATTAAAGAAAAGTTAAGCTTTCCAATTCATCGCATCAATTTCAGCTAATTACACTCTGTCCATTGCAATTAAAATCAAAATCAAGTAGAAATGTAGTTATCACATACTTAGGTTTTGATGTATACAGATTTATTGGTTTGATTAAGTAGGACCGTAGAATGTCACAAGGTGACATTAGAATGCTCTGAATTTTTGTTGATTTAAATTTTATTTTATATCATAAAAGAAATATTCAAAATACAAACTACAGCATTGTAAAGTCAATCTTTCCCAACAATTTCTATCAATTAACAATATTTGTGGGTTATTACCAAAACAACTATTTCTCAGTCCTGCATGAATGAAGGTTTGGTAATTCACGCGTCATCTTGAAATGTTACTTTTTTACCGATGCGTCATATTTTAATGTACAAAGGAAGATGATTTGTTCGGTAAAATTAGCAAATTAGGTCAGTTTTATTTTTATTTAAATTAATTTATTCGAAAAATAAAATTATTTTTTTCATATTCCGGTCCAATTGCTGAATTTAAAAAAATGTTTAAAAACTTAGATGACTAGCAGTGAAGAGTGCCAACGTCTGTAGGGCGCCATGTCCACGAAAAGCGCTCCCAGCAAAATAGAATTCCATTACACACTAATATCACTTGCATATGTCATTGATGGTTTTTAAATGCAAAGCAAAATTTGGCTCATTGATTATCTAATTTTTGAGTTGTATTATGTGCTCAAACCATAATACGGGAAGACAACTTATATTAGTAGATAATCTAAATTGTTTGTAGTTTAATCAATTTTGAGCAAATCAATTGAAAGACTATTATGTCGTCTATCAAGTCCAATTGGGAAGATACTTTGTTTTGTGCATCAGAGCGGATGACTTCTAAAAGATAAAAACATAGATGTCATTGTCTAGACTGACAATACATCGGATAAGACCTCAGTTGAATTTATCCTAGACTCATTTATTCACTTGGCATTCATAGTGTAACATACTTTAATCATGAATGGATGATGGACTATGTATGCATGACTCGTATACCTTTATGTAAATGAAAGCCTGAGTTCAAAAAGATAAAGAATCGAAAGCTGATGCATTGAGTATAAGACTTTTGCATGATGTAGTATCATTCCACAATAATGGAATTTATAGCCCAATAAAGGGTAAACGATATCCTCTCATTAGCATTACATGATTGATGAAAAAGAAACGTGGTCACGAGTCATTTGACATAAGACAAATGATCTAATTACAATGTGTTAGTAGTTGGTTTTATATATATAAAAAAATGTAATGGTCAATGCAAGATAAAATAATATTATATTAGGAGAACGAATTTCATCCCAATAGATTAATGATATCCTATAAAGGTAACACACTTATAAAAATATCATTTACGTCCTTTTTAATGTACAAAGAAATATGATATGTTGGCAAAAATAAGCTAAAAATCCAATTCTTAAAAAAGTAGCAAAGTAGGATAATTTTATTTTATTTATACCAATGTGTTCGAAAAATAAAACCAGATTTTTTCATATTTCAATCCAATAATTGAATTTTAAAATGTTTAAAAAATAGGATGACAAGTAGTGAAAAGTGTCGATGTAGTGATACATAATAGGGAGAGTACAGTCATGGTACTATAGTGGGATGACTCCATGATTAAGTTGTAATTAATAGACGAAGAGTCGGAACTTAATTACAAATTATTTGAGCCCTAATTATATATGTCAAATTGGTTCATTCACTAGCTCGAGATAACATGAAACATATTGCATAGAGAATCGATAGATTATGGAAAGAATGAAAATAATTAGTAAGAGAAATAGATCGCATGTTGTAACACCCTTAACCTGTATCCATCGCCGGAACAGGGTTACTGAGCATTACCAGAGTTTACATATCAAACAAACGCCCGTGTCTTAGGACGTATGGACATTCAAAATAGGGACACACAGCTGTGTCCCAGCCCGTATCCGTGCCCGTGTAACTCACTGACTTGGGTCACATGGCCAAGCCAAATGCCTGTGTGCCAGGCCGTGTACCCTTTCGAAGTAACCTCATACACGCGTGTGCTAGGCTGTGTAACAGCCTGACTTGCAAACCTTTATAAAGCTACAAGGGACACATGGCCGTGTCACCTGGCTGTGTGTCACACACTGTTGAAAAACACGCCCGTATCTCTATCCGTGGGGATGAAAATAATCATTGTAATTACCAACAATTTCTCACTTTCCCTTTTCTATCAATTAACAATATTTGCGGGTTATTACCAAAACAAATATTTCTCAATCCTGCATGAATGAAGGTTTGGTAATTCACACGTCATCTTGAAAAGTTCCTTTTACCGATACGTCATATTTTAATGTACAAAAGAAGATGATATTTTTTGGTAAAATTAGCAAATTAGGTCAGTTTTATTTTTATTTAAATTAATTTATTCAAAAAATAAAGCCAAATTAATTTTTTTTATTTTTCATATTAGACGACAAGCAGTGAAAAGTGCCAATTGTAACAATCTGTTTTTTAGTGATACCAAAAATGGTGGTTTCGGAACTCCATTTTCCTATGATTGAGTCATTAATTATTAATTATTAATTATTAATATTTACTGGTCTAATATAGAGTTTTAGTAACTTTTGGTCTAGTAATTTTAATGATTGAATGGTTAATTAAGATATAAGAACCAAATCATAAAAATTGTAAAATTTAATCATTATTTACTTTTATTTGTTAAAAGGCTTAATTAATACATGTTTGAGGGTTTAAGTGGTAAATTAACCACTTTAAAATCTTAGTGGACGATTAGTGCTTTCTTCCATAGATTTTATATGTTACATTATGTTTTAATAAAAATAATAATATGTTAAAATAAGTAAAAAGCAAAAGGTCGTCATCATCATTTTGGTTTCTCCACCGAAATATCAACAAAAACAACATTTTTGGAGGTCTTGAGGTTGGGCCAGCTTTACTTATTACATGTAAGTGATTTTCAAGTACATTTTTTTGTAAATTTTATATTTTTGAAATCGTTGTAATTCAATTTTGAATAGTTTGGGGATTAATTTGTAAAATTGTCAAAGATTTTGAAAGATGCTATTGTTGTTTTTGAAGCTTTTTGAATGTCTAATGGTGGAATTTTAAACTTAGAAATGTTTAAGGACTAGTTTCTAAAGTACATTTGTTTAGTTTTGAGTTAAAGGACTAAATAGTAAACATGTTAAAGTTGATATGATATTTTGTAAATTATGGTCTTATAGTGCTATATTAGGATGAAATTGGTATTGGATTGAAAATGAAGTTTAATTGTGAAAGTTATATTGGTTTCGATTTTAGGGACTAAACGCACAAAATGTAAAAGTTCAAGGAAATGTTGTAAAATGAAATTGATAAGCCATATACATGTAATTGAGTGTTATAAGATATTTGAAATTGATAAATTTAACTTAATCATTATATAGATCAATGGTTGAATCGGATAGAAGAAAATCAAGGAAAAGAAAAATTACGAATAGTCCTTACGATCAAATTTGCTAGTTTGGTTATATTAGGCAATTTCATAGGGTAAAGAAATGTATTTATATGTATTGAGTTGTGAATATATATGTATTTGTATATATTGTTGGATTGAAATTTTGAAATGTTATAATTTAATATTAAGGTGAGAAAGTATCCAATTGAAAGTTTATAATACTTGTGAAACATGATTCAAGTGGATTCTGAATGAACGTGACTTGATTATGGCATGTATACTGAAAACATAGAAGTGCCCCTGTATTATAAATGTTACGAATCCTGTATAGATTCTCATTTGAACGTAGTAAACAATTAGGACACTGATGGACTATTTAGTTACATTACATTCGACCTTAGGAGAAGCATCTAATGGTACCCCCTCCCTATGTGTACTAATGGACCTATCTATTTAATAACCTTTACAATAGAGGTGATAATTTAAAATAATAATAAAAATTCACTATCCCCAACTTTGGTCACTAATGGACTATTTAGTTACATTACATTCGACCTTAGGAGAAGCATCTAATGGTACCCCCTCCCTATGTGTATAATATTTTACTGACGGTGATTCTTGATCCAATATAGTTTGGTTTAGTCCCTCCATGAGTTCCTTGTCCAACTAGCCCTGCATACATAAACTAAATCTGTAAATTCAGAAGAACTTAGTGAGTTTCTTCACAATAGTACTCAAACATAAACCCCGTCTCATAAGGGCATTAGGTGAAACTACTAGATGTTCTTAAATTTCTTTTGTTTTAAGAGCAGTTTTCCTCAACTTGAAGTGGTGGTTAGACTATTAAGCGATTTCCCCTTGGAAAAATCCTATCATTCTTTAACTACTTCCTATGTTCCCTTGGATATCCTGCCATATTAGCGGACTCTGTACTTCTTGTTCTTTCTTTTTTTTTTCTTTCATTTATTTCTAGTTTTGGATTCTTCTTCTCATCTTGTGCTTATAAAGTAGTCATTCAGCCTACCTTCCTAATAACCCATTTTATTTATGTCTTCTTTGGCAACCCCTTTGCCTCTGACTAGTCATTGGCAGACTTCTTTCTTTATTGTGGCCCTGAAGAATTTGCTAACGTTCTATATGTTAGGTTAACTAATGAAGACCTGCACCATTCTAGCAGAACAAGTTTCACTTGGGTTGAATAGTGGTCGGATTTCTTTCTTATAATCCACCTTGTTCATGATATCTTTTCTTTTAAGTGTAACATGTCTGTCTGCTTAGACCGCTTTGGCCTTTAGTGCCTAACAGACTATCATCGAAATGATCATCTGTGTTCATGATTTCTCTTATATGCTGGTTTTTTGCGGAACTAATCATTTGGCCAGTACTTTCTTAATATGTTTTCCCCTAGAGGGGGAATAGTCTTGATAGACACATTTGTCACTCGATGTATCCCTCTTGGTAATCCCTCTCTATTAACCCCCTCTCCTTTGTAGACTATTTGACGTACTTTATGTTCAATCTCTATTTTACAGGAATTCTCTGAGCACCCTCTGGCGGTTCTTAATGGCGGATCCTTAACTGCGATTCTCAATTAAACTATTCTAGCTGGGTTACCACCCATATGCCTTATTGGCTTTCACGACTACTATTCTAGTAGTCCCTTCCCACTTTCATTACATTTCCCATTCATTGGCAGATTTTTTGACCCACTGGCTAACTATTGTGTGTTTGTACTTCCATTTTCTTGTTAACCCTTTTTCCTTGTTTGCATAATTTCCCACGATTATTGTCTTGGATATCCACCTATGTTTATTATCCCAGTAGGCTCTCTAATGCTGCTACTATTGAGCTATGGTCTTACATATCATGATTCTAAGTTTAATGTCATGGCAGACTCCATCGGTTGCCACAACTAAGCTATGGTCTTACGCCTTGTACTCCCCGTGTTTACTATCCCAATGAACTTTATTGGCTGTCATAGTCAAGATATGATCTTACACCTTAAAAAAATTTTACATTTGTTTCCCCGAAGGACCCTACTTTCGTTGTGGTGTCGCCTCGAAGGACCTTACCGTTGTCGTAGTGTCACCTCATATAGCCTATTGAACACCATTGCAATGTTACTCTATGGAACCTAATAGTCTCTGATATTGACTTTTATCATATTAACATTGATGCTCAAACACCAAAGTGTCCCTTTGCAAGGCTCGAAGCTTTGCAAATCATGGTTTGCTCTCAGTAATCCTGGATGGTGAAATTTTAACAGAATTCCATTTTCTCCTATTCCTCTGTCTATTCCTCCATTTGACATTCCTAATCTTGATTCTCGAACACCGCAGTGTCCCCTCTACAAGGCCCGGAGCTTCACTTGTCACGGTTTGGACTCAATAACATCGTATGGTAGTATCTAACAGAATCATCCCTTTTTCCCGATCCTAACTTCGTCTAACCCGTTGATAATTCTTTTTTATGTTCTACTATTATAGATATATAATACATGAATTTTATAGATGAAATACCATGAAATAATAGTTAATTCATGCTTATAGAACTAAAATGGCGGATACTTATATATCTATACAATCTTAAACATACTTAGCATTCCAAGGATGGTATGCAGAAACTCACCTGACACATCTTTGCCTCCTCCTCTACGTAGCTTTTCCGAACGTCAGAGCTTCCACTCTCCTGTAGCTAAGCATTATAACCAAAATCATGAGTTAAGCTCAGAATATTTAGCTTAAAACTCTGTTTTCCAGAAACATGCAGAACATTTGGAAACATACTTAAACATTTAACAAAATTTCATTTTCTCCTATTCCTCCATCCATTCCTCCATTCAACATTCCTAATCTTGATTCTTGAACACCACAGTGTCCCCTCCACAAGGCCTGGAGCTTCACTCAACACAGTTTGGATTCAGCAACACCGTATGGTAGTATCTAATAAAATTATCATTTTTTCCCAATCCTAGCTTCGTCTAACCCGTCGATAATTCCCTTTCATGTTATACTATTATAAACATGCAATACATGAATTTCATAGGTGAAATACCATGAAATAATAGTTAATTCATGCTTACAGAACTAAAATGGTGGATACTCATATATCTGTACGATCTTAAACGTACTTAGCATTCCAAGTATAGTGTGCAGAAACTCATTTGACACTTCCTTGCCTCCTCCTTCGCTTAGCTTTTTTGAACGTCAAAGCTTCCAATCTCTTGGCAGCTAAGCATTATAACCAAAATCATAAGTTAATTCATGCTTATAGAACTAAAATGGTGGATACTCATATATCTATATGATCTTAAATATACTTAGCATTTTAGGGATAGTGTGCAGAAACTCACTTGACACTTCTTTGCCTTCTCATCTACTTAGCTTTTCTGAACGTCAAAGCTTTCACTCTCTTGTCAGCTAAGCATTATAACCAAAATCATGAGTTAAGCTCAGAATCTTTAGCTTAAAACTCTATTTTCTAGAAACATGCAGGACACTTGGAAAGGTTTATTGAAATCCTTGACTTCACTTTCTTGATCTTACATATACAGAAGGACTAAAAACCTTGTTAGCTTGCTGGATTATCTACTTTTCCTACTCAAACCTCATGATCATTTCCCCATACAAATCTTCCATAACCATCTCTTCTTCAGAGCAACCAAGGAAGAAGATGAAGAAGAGAATAAAATGAAACAAATTTAAGAAGAAGTATCCCTGGAAAGTCATTTTCCAACTATTTATAGCCTTTCTCGCACGATCTTCAACCGTGTAGAAATCATCCATTAACACTCATTTTGTCCACTAATAAGAGACCAACTAGTTCTAGTATAACTGAACTAGATTTGAAACTCAAATATGTCTAAACCAGCCACTATATTTGCCTGATTTTTTAGTAGAGATCGCCAACTTACTGTATCTTTTAATTTAACCCCCAAATTATTCCTAATTTATGGGTTTAAAAGAAACCGAGTGTGACAGTATATATTGAAATCATTTTTATTTCAATTATGTGGCATGTATGTAGGTTGTTTTGGGATCATGTGTTTTGGATTTTAAATGATTAAGTTGTAAGGTTTGATAATGGTTGTTATGTAAGGGTTGACCTTGAGGATTTTTAGTGCATGGTTAGATAATATTAGTGGTGTATGTATGCTTAGTTGATGTATGAATAATCTTTAATCGTGAATGAGTTTTTACTTGGTGATGTTTGGAGGAGATGTTGAGGTATATGTGCTAAAAGTTAGTTGTAATGTTTGAACCTATTCTGTAAAGTTTGTTTTGGTGCTATAACATATTTTAGCTGATTTAAAAATGAGATTTGGTAAGTTTATCATGTCAAAAATGTGCCATTGCATTACAAGTTATATTTCTTGATTGAACCATTGGAATGGAACATTGTGGTTTTATATTAGTTAGATGTTTGGTAATGTTTTGTAACTTGCTTGAGATGGTGCCATAATGAAATATTGGTTAGGCATTATTAAGATGTATTGTACCAAGATTTGGCTTGAGTATTTCAAGCATTTTAAGCATGGTTTTAAGATATCTATTTGTGCTATTAGAAGTACTTAAGTGTTTAGTTTGAATCATTTGCATAATTGACATTTTTAGTGTTGCACGGTTGCCTGCATGGCTGTGTGTCATACACGAGTTGGTGACACAGTCATGTGACACTAGTAATTAGGAAGCAAGATTAATAACAAGGGCAAAATTAGTTACACGACCTAGTCACACGACTATGTGACTTTTGTTAGATTTTTACACTTTGACCCACATGGTCTCAGTGAGTTACACAACCTCGATACATGACCGTGTGACTCAGCGATACATGGTTTCAGTGATACACGACCGTGTAGCTCAACAATACACATCTCAACCTGTCACACGGCCTAGACACATGGCCGTGTGACCCCTGTTTTACATTTTGCCTCTCTTTTGTGTAAAGTTTTAAATTAGTCCTTGTTAGTTTTTGAATTGATTTTAGAGCTTTCATAAGCTCGATTTAAGTCTGAATTTATATGTAAGATATGATTTGTCTAAATGAATGATGATTTATGATTTTTTTAATGAATTTTTTAATTAAATTGCATATTTCAGTTATGTTATTTACTATAGTATTCCGTAACTTGATTCTGGCGACGGAGATGAGTGAGGGGTGTTACATTTAGTGGTATCAGAGTTACAGTTTAGTCAATTTTAAGACTGAACGTAGCACATATTAAGTCTAGAAAATACATGCCACATATAACCTATGATAGTGTGATGCTTTTGATTTGATCTTGTAACAGTTCGAAAGTTAATAATGTCAAAAAACGCAATTTTGGGATCCCATCTCCATAAACCAGACTCGTAAATATTTTATTAAATAATTATAGAGGTTATATTAGAAGTGAATTGATTTTTGGATATATACTTTTATTGAATTAGAGATTAATTAAGGTACAAGACTAAATCATAAAAGTTGTAAAAGTGCAAATTGCTAAAGGATCTCTAATTAGAAATTAAGGTAAGGGCTTTAAATGGCAATTTTATAACAAAATGAATACAAGTGGACAGTGGCGTTAGTTATTATTAAGGAAATTTAATAATAAATATATTATAACTAAATCTTTAACATAACTAAAATAATGAATTAAAGGAGTTAGTGGAGAAAAAGAAAAACATTTTCTTTCATCTTCACTTGCATGCTGAATTGGAGAAGAAGAAAAAATGAGCTTTTGACCATAGAGTTTAATCTTTGGAGCTTGATTTGGTTAGTGAAATTTAGTCAATTTCTTGTAATTTTTATTTTTTTAGAATCCAAGGAGTTTAAGCTAACTGAACTATGTATTATTTTCAAAACTGTTAAAGTTTGTAGAAGATGCCATTGATAGATTCTTGAAGTTTTAAGTACTTAATTGATAGATTTTAAGAGTAGAAATGAAAAAAGAATAAATTGTAAATTCAATTGATAGTTTTGTTCAATAGGGACTTAGATGAATAATTTCAAAAATTGGTGATGAAAATGAGAAATAGGAAGCCCTAGATTTAAAGTTACATTAATCCCAATTTTAGGGACTAAATTGAATAATATGCAAAAGTTTTGAAATTTTCAATTGAATGGGGTTTTGCTTGTGTATTGATAAAATATTATGTGTGTGTTAATCCATAGCTAACATCAACCTGGATTTCTCGAAAAAGAAAAGAAAAGACGAAGTTGTCGACTAATAGCTTGGAGTTTACGGTTTGTGTTTCTATAATCTATACTATTGTAAATTGCTACATTATGACTTGTTTTGCATGGTAAGATCATAAGGTATGCAATTATTGTTAAAAATAAATCAAATTGGACCTGAAATGAATCGATTGATAGAGTTAAGGACTAAATTGAATAATTGTGAAGATATTGTATATTGAAATAAATGTGAAGCTGAATTTAAAGTATGATGAGTTATGTTGCTATGTGTAAGGACTATTGAATTAATGATGATATTGTTTTATAAATTGAGGAATCAATATATAAATGGAATTGAGAAATTGTTACCTTATTAACTGTTCGGGTAGGGTCGGGTATAACTGGCATGCCATAGGATAGGAAGAGTTCAGGGTTAGTTCAACTACAAGTCGATGAGGTGTTGGGTACCAAATTACTTCGGTTATGCCGATGAGCGGTGGGTGCAACTTATTATTTCAGATTTATCTAGTGAGGCACTAGGTGTTAAATTGATGTTTTGTTTGATCCGCGTATTCGTCACCCTCCCGTATTTTTAAAGGAGGAGGGAGGTGGGTCCTTAGCGCCACCTAGATAGAGTGTGAAGAGGAAGAGTGAGGGGGCTATTGGCTATAGCACCCGAACGTTAACTTCATAGCTCTATATTAGTATATTATAGAACTTATTACTTTATTGTCCGGTAAGCCTCCCCGAGTTATTATCCGGTAAGCCTCCCCGAGGGAGGTATGGAGGGGTAACGTACCTATTTTGTACTTCCTAGCACTTCAAAGTGCTAGGCTTTCCTGTACCTTCCCTTTAGGGAAGTCGCCTGAGCAATCTAGATTTCCTTAAAATATAACTATAACCTCCACCCGCTTCCTTAAAATAACATGAGGCTTACTCGGGCAGGGAATTACGTAAAATAGCTCCTCTTTCTTCCTTGCTTCCTTCACCTCGGAATTACTCTATAACCTTGCTCACTCTAGAACCAGGGGGAGACTCATTGGCCAACTCCTACTCCTACTCATACAAGGCTAGCTTACAGGATAGCTTTCTCTAGCTTACTTTGAATCACCTTACCCTACTTCCGAAAAAGCGTGACCATAAAACGATGGATTAGCGGGCTAGGGATATGAGTTTGTGGCTTCCTTGCTAGCGGGATAGAAAGTAGGCTAAAGGAAGGGTTAGAGGGAATTACTTACAGCGACGAAAGGTTAGAGCGTTAGATGAGGGTCAGGTTAATAAGGAGTTAAAAATTATAAAATCGGAAAATGAATTTTAAATATAGTTGGTATAACAATCAATTGAGTTAAATGATATGGAATATTCAGAATTGAATGAGAAATGTAATATCACATTGTTAAAATATTATATATAAGGTTAAATATATTGATGTCTTAATGTTTTTAAAAGGTTATATGTGTATACCTTATGATCTTCAAATTATTATTTGTGTGTTCTACATTATAATTTTGTAATTGGATTATAGAAATACCACATGTTAGGTTTTGTTCATGTAAGGTCGTCGATATCAACATCCAAAAGTGATCTCATACTCAAAAAGTTGGTGATGTGTTAGTTTGGTAATGGCATGTACCTAAGGGAGTCATATGTTTATACAATGTTATATTTTGGATGATGTTGGCATTTTGTATATCATTTGCATATATATGTGTTGGCAATGATTTTTTTAATGGTATCATTGTTGAGTGGTTTAGGTATATATATGTTTAAAAGCTTAAATGGTGAATAGGTAGTATGCTATGGAATAGGTTTGGTAAAATAAGTAGTTGTGAAGGAATGAATGGTATGTTTATGTTGGGATTGGATATTTTGGTAAGTTTAGTGCATACTTATACAGTTGATTTTAGCCATTTTGAGATGCTTAAATGGATAAATTGATGCATGACAGGTTGGCTGTTTTGGGGTACCATTTGAGGCATATTGGTAATGGTTTGAATGTGGTAAATTGATTGATATTCTATTGAGTTATATGTAGGTACTAATTAGGTATCATAATGCTTTAGATAATAGATTGTGTTTAGAAAATAGCTAGTTATGAATTAGGTTTTATGCCACACGGTTTGCCCACATGACCTTGTGTCACACACGGATCTGTGACACGACTATGTATTAATGGTTTATAGCATGAATCAATTCCAAATGATCTTAGACTGTTACATGCCCATGTGACTTATTGTTAGTATGCTCGTATGGTTTTGCATGACCTCAGTTTGTTACACGACCTAGCGACACAGCTGTATGACTATTATTGAATAATTACATCTTTGACCCACATGGCCTCAGTGAGTTACATGATTTGATTACACGACCATATGACTTCTGCTCCACATGGCTATAGTTTTTTACACAGTCCATCCATACGGTCGTGTGACTCAAACTTCACATGGCTACAACTTTTCACACGGTTTGGGCACACGATCGTGTGACCCCTGTTTTGCAAATCTTCCCATCTTTTTGTAATAGTTTCAAAATGGTCATTGGTTGATGATAGTTTAATTTTAGATTTTCATAAGCTCGAATTGAAACTGATTTTGGTTGTATTGTACAATATATTTGAATGTATATGTATTTATTTAATGTTTAACTAAATTTGTGAATTATGAATTGTGTGTAATTATTCTATAATCTTCTATAGCACCTTATCGCTCAGGTCCAATGACCAGATCGGGTGGAGGTGTTACATTTAGTGGTATCAAAGCTATAGGTTTGGTCAATTCTTGGGCTAAAACGAGCTCAAAATTGAGTCTAGAGGTACATGCCAAAGTTTAGTCGAGTCAGAGTTAGGATTTGGATGCTAATTATAAATTTTTTCTATTTTATAGCTAAAATATGTTGAGAGAATCTAGAAAAGATACTGATAATGATATTCATAGCAGCGATCACTCTACTGAAAGTGAAAATAGGGTCTACTCAATAGCACCTAGATTAGATTCAACTGGTGCTTAACAACTTAGGGTTGATAGAATTGGAACTAAAGGATAAGGCGATACAAATTTGCTTCGTGCCATAGCAAATGCCCTACAGAGAGTGGCGAGAGCTACTATTGCGATGGTACTTGTGCGTGTAGTTTGTCAGGCCTAAATTAAAGAATTGCAAAGATACAATGCTATAGAATTTTTGGGTCTGAAAGGGGTTGATCCCTCAAATGCCGAGGTTTCGTTAGAGTCAACTAAATGAATTTGCCAACAACTTGAGTGCAACCCACGAGAATGGCATAATTTGTCTTATTTCTTTTCTGTAAGTGGAGGCATATATGTGGTGGCAGATAGATACGTGCCTTGTAGCTGATTATAGAGTTGATTTTCAAACTGAATTTCAGAAAAAGTATGCCGGGAAATTATACCTAGAGGATTAGAAGCAAGTGAGCGAGATGATCATAGTTGACTATGAACATGAATATTTACGACTCAGTAAATATGTTTCAAAATTCATGCCTTCCGAAGCTGAAAGTTGTAAACATTTTCTGTGTAGTTTGCATTATGAACTTAGTGTTCAATTGGATCTCATCAAATTATAGAGTTTGTTGACCTGGTTGAGCGAGTTAAAATAATGGAGCAGGCTATGGGCCTTGATAAGAAATTTAAGCCTACTCAAGTTTTTGGAAAACGAGCGGGGACCTCTAGTTCAAATTTGTTAGCTAAACGGATTAGGGAATCTCACGAATGTTGGAGATCTACCTTAAATTCTGACAGGTCTGAAAAGAACTGAGATTGTTAACCTTTCGTATTAGTTGGTAGTGTACAAGGTCTTGCCCAAGATTTTGATTTACCAATCGAAAAAAGCATCGGGGTGAATCTTAAAAGTTGTCACGAGCCTATTTCCGTTATGGATCGTTAGAGCATTTTTCTCGTGAGTGCCCTAGAAGTGATAATGCTACTCCTGTGTCTACTCAGAGGTCTACACTTGTAGGTAGGGGTCGAGGGAATAATCGTGGTAGTTCAGTATCAATAGGTGGTTCGAGAGAGGGGAGTGAAATCGTTGTTCATTAGTTAGAGGCTAGAGCATTGGCTCAAGCATATGTTTTGCGGACTCATACGGAGGGCTATGCTACCGATGTTGTAGCAGGTATATTTGTTCTATGTTCAACGCCTGTTTATGCGTTGATAGACCCTGGTTCTTCACATTCTTACATTAATGTTGAACTGGTTAAATTAGGAAGTCTAAAATCTAAATCGTCGAAATTAGCTATGGTTGTATTGAGTCCTTTAAGACAGACTGTGTTATTCGACCGAGTGTGTAGACAGTCCCTATTGGAAATTCAGAACATATCGTTTCCTGTTGATTTGTTAATTATGCCACCCGGCGATTTTGATATGATTTTAAGTATGGATTTGCTAACCGAGCATGGGGTGATATTAGATTATTGTAAAAAGAAGTTTCTTGTTCAAAGTGTTGATGGTAATACTGTAGAAGTGAATGGTGTCAAAATGAGTGGTTTAGCTTGTATCATTTCAGCAGTTCGAGCTACTAAAATCCTAAATCAAGGATGTGAAGCTTTTCTGGCCTATGTTATGAACTCGAGCGCAGACAATAATCAAATAAGCAAGATTTGAATCGTGTGCGAATTTCTTGATGTATTTCCCAAAGAATACCCCCTGATTAGGAAGTTGAGTTTGCAATTGAAATGTTCCTTGGTACAACTTTAGTGTCGATTTCTCCTTATCGTATGACACCGAAAGACCTAAAGGAATTGAAAGTTCAATTGCAAGACTTACTGACAACAACTTCATACGCCCTACTATATCGTCCTGGGGAGCCCTAGTATTGTTTGTTAAAAAGAAAGATGGTTCAATGAAACTTTGTATAGACTATCAATAAATGAATAAATTGACGAGAGTCGATACCCCTTACCTCTTATCAATGATTTATTTGATCAGTTGAAGGGAGCTTTAGTCTTTTCTGAGAACGATCTGAGATCAAGTTCTATCAGTTGAATAAAATATAGTGATGTACTAAAAATGGTGTTTCGTGCGTGTTATGGCCACTGAGAGTTCTTGGTGATACCTTTTGGACTTAAAAGCACTCTTACGACATTCATGGATCTCATGAACTGTATCTTTCAGCCCTATTTGGATTAGTTCGTGGTAGTGTTCATCTATGACATCTTGATTTATTTGAAATCAGAAGTTGACTATGAACAACATCTTAGAATTATTTTGCAAGTCTTGCGAGAGACGTAATTATACGAGAAGCTTAGTAAATGTGAATTTTGGTTATCTGTGGTTGTATTTTTAGGACACATAATTTTCCCAGAAGGGATTTTTGTTGATCTGAAAAATATCGAAGTTATTTAACAGTGAAAAGCACCGTAGAATGTGCCTGAAGTCTGAAGCTTCCTTGCTCTGGTTGGTTACCATAGAAGGTTCACAAATGGATTTTCAAAGATAGCTCTATCAATGACAAAGCTGTTGCAAAAGAATGAGCAATTTGTATGGAACGAGCAGTGCCAAGAGAGTGCCAAGGGAGTTTCAAAAAATTGAAACTGACGGTAATTAAAGCATCGATCTTAACCTTGCTTGAATCGGGAAAAGAATTCATGGTTTATAATGACACCTCATTGAATGGTTTGGGTTACGTCTTAATGCAAGATGAATAGGTGATCACGTATGTGTCCAATCGGTTGAAAACGCATGAACGCAACTATCTGATGCACAATTTAGAGCTAGCCGTTTTGGTTTTTACTATAACGATCTAGAGGCACTATTTGTATGGTAAGAAGTGTCATATTTATACCGATCACGAAAGTCTTAAATATCTCCTAATCCAAAAGGACCTGAAATTGAGACAACATCGCTGGACTGAACTCTTGAAAGATTATGACTGTGTTATTGATTATCATCTTGGGAAAGCTAATGTCGAAGCTGATGCATTTAGCAGGATATCAAAAGTTGACTTGTGGATGATGTTTGCTCAACTCAGTATTGGTAGTGACAGTAGTTTTTTGGCTAAGTTGAAAATCAAGCCGTGTTGTTTGAAAAAATTAGAGATGCACAGTTTGTCGATGTCAAGTTAGCTGAGAAAAGAAAATGGTTCATTAGGGTACGATGAACAATTTCAATATAGATGATCGTGGTTTTCTGAGATGTCATAATCGATTTTGTGTTCCAGATGTTGCCGGTTTAAAAGAGCTAAGACTTTGTGAAGCCCACAATAGTCCTTTAGCCATGAGTCCTAGTGGAACAAAAATGTATCGTGACTTACGAGAAATGTATTGGTGGTTCGACATGAAAAGAGATATAGTTGAGTTTATTTCCAAATGTTTGACTTATCAGCAAGTTAAGGCGGAACATCAAGTTCCCACTGGACTTCTTCAACCTTTCTCGATTCTTGAATGGAAATGAGAGCATATTACAATGGATTTTGTGATTGGGTTACCATTATCTCTGAGCAAAATAAATGTCATTTGGGTGATAGTCGATTGATTTACGAAGGATTTTGTGACTTGTCACTTTCGAGGTAAGTGGAAGTATACATTCGAGAAATAGTTAGATTGCACGATGTACCTATGTCGATTATTTTTTATTGGGATCCCCAGTTCACCTCAAAATTCTGGAGATAGTTACATTAATCTTTAGGTATGAAACTAAATTTCAGCACTAATTTTCACCCACAGACGGACAAACAATCGAAATGAGTAATTCAAATATTTGAGGATGTGCTTCGAGCCTATGTAATTGATTTTGATGCAGGCTGGAAATGTTATTTACCATTAGCTGAATTTGTATATCATAATAGTTTCTAGTCGAGATTTAGATTGCTCTGTATGAAGAATTATACGGCCGAAGGTGTAGAACACCTGTTTACTGGTCGGATTTAAGTGAAAGAAAGATTATTGGGCCGTAATTGATTCAAGAAACAAAAGATAAAGTTAAAGTGATCAGGATAGATTGAAAGCAACTTTTGATAGGTAGAAATCATACGCGGATCTTGAACCTCGAGATATTGAGTTTTTTTTATGGTGATCAAGTATTTTTAAAAGTTCATTCGTGGAAGAAAGTCTTATGATTCGGCTGGAAGGGAAAGTTGAGTCCTCAATATATCGTACTGTATTAGGTCACAGAAAGGGTTGGACTAGTGGTATATCGGTTAGCATTATCGATTGAGTTATAGATGATACACGATGTATTTCATGTTTGAATGCTCAAAAGATATAGCTTTTATCCATCTCATGTTATTTCGACAGAAGAAATTGAGATTCAACCTGACTGGTCATACAAGGAAGAATCGATCAAAATTCTAGCTTGGGAAGTTAAAGAGCAAAGGAACAAATGTGTTCCAATCATGAAAGTCTTATGGCATAGTCATAGTGTGGAAGAAGCAACTTGGAAACTGGAAGAGCCAATGAGTGTAACAACCCTAGCCTGTATCCGTCGCCAGTTTAGGGCTACAAATCTTTACCAAAGCATAATGCCATACAATCAACAACTTATTATAATAAACAAATCAAAAGTTAAATCATGGAAACATAAATTAAAAACATTCATACAACCCCTTAAACGAGATCTCGAGACCCTAAAAAGACATTAGAAACGATTCAGGACTAAATCGGAAAGATATGAAATTTTTCAGAAAAGGCAAAATTTTTCAAACGAGAGGGGTCACACGGCTGTGCGGCCAAGACATGTGACTCACACAGCCAAGAGGCATGCCCGAGTCTTTGGCTATCTGGGCATTCGAAATAGGGACACACGGTCGTGTCCCAGCCCGTGTTCGTACCCGTGTAATTCACTGACTTGGGCTACACGAACAAGCCACACACCTGTGTTGCAGGCCGTGTACCCTTCGAAATAACCCCACACGCCTGTGCACTAGGCTGTGTAACTACCTGACTTGCAACCCTTTGAAAGCTACAGGGGACACATGGCCGTGTTGCCTGGTTGTGTATCACACACGGCTGAGACACACGCCCGTGTGGACAAAAAATAGTTCATTTTGAAGCCATTTTTCTCACCGAAATTCATACCACTTGCACAAGCAAATTACACCTATAATCAAGCATTCAAAACTCACTTAACATATGAAAAATTCAAGCTTAACAACCTAAAAACTATCCATACAACCAATATGCCAAAATGGCATCTCAACTTCCATAATCAAATTTACCTAAACAACTATCCAATTCATTCATGTTCAAATCATACCAATTGAACAACCATAAAGCCACATTTGCCATATTGTTCATACACCAAAATATATACACAATAAGTATTGTTATAAGCATTCGTATACCTATCACGCATCTTACCAATTAGAACAAAACCAACTACATTCAAAGCTACCAAAAACTAGTCATTTTAAACATCATACTACATTCATTCCATACCAACCATTAATTGCTACCATACCATTTCCATCCACATTTTCTTACCATCAACTTAACCAACACAAACATCTAATTAACAACCACACAAAATACCACAAAGTCTTAATATCATACCAACTAGTTCATCAACCAAAATAACACATATACAAGCCACACATAATGGTTAAATTCATTAAACAAAACACCTATACATGCCGTTATAACCATGACCCAAAATCATCAAAATATATCGATATAACTAATGGATAGTGTGATGGAATCTCAGACAACTTCCAACCCGAACAAGCTTTTGATTATTTAGAAACACAAAGGAAATAAAACGAAGTAAGCATATAATGCTTAGTAAGTTCATAATTCAAAAACAAAGCTTACCATTTCAATTTATAAGCATAAAAACGATTTGAGACAATGCAACATGACTTGGCATTAGCCTAAGCAACAACAACCTTTCAAGTTAGATAATCACATAGCTTAGCAAATCATCTCAAAAAACCATAGCTTTGCTTTTATACACCCTACTTATAAGCATTAATATTTTCAAGTATATGGCAAAGCATATTTCAAACATCATCAACTCATACCTTTTCATACTTTCATAGCATCACTTATTGAAGTATTTTTCGAACCTTTTTTTTTTTATACCTGTTGAACTATTAGAATAATATCAGATATGCGGGAATCTCTCACACTATGTGCCAATATGTGGTCTAAACCACTACTATCTTATATCTCATATCAATGCTCTCTCTCGAGCCATAAATGGGTCTGCTCACACAAGCTGTCACTTAGGACGTAGCTACACAGTACTGCTCACACAAGCTGTCAAGTAACAGAAACACATGCCGAAAACTCAACCATCGATAGGTTGTACAAGACCAACACCCGAAACACGACAACCCCTAATGACATGTCATTTGTAGCCTATACATTCATAAAGTTCAAACATGATCTGAAAGTTGCTGAAACTTCGTTGGATATTTCCGTAGAGTCATAATATCAAAATATACAACATAAAAGCATTTTAATTCGAACATAATTCAATGCTATTTTAATTAACAAACTTACCTCAAACATGAATGGAGAAATACGATCGATTAATCTAATACTTTTTTCCCTAATATAAATCCGCACGTTGCTTTTGTTGATCTATATACTCAAATTTAGCTCATTAAATTTTCACTCTATTCAATTTAATCCAAAAATCATAATTTGGAAAATTAAGCTTTTGCCCCTAAAATTTTGAATTCATTTTAATTTAGTCCCTAGCTCATAAAAATGTAAATTCATGTAATTTAGTTCAAACCCATGCTAGCCGAATATTAATTTAGTCCCTAGTAAGCCCTATATTCCATTTATTTCACATTTTTACCAAAAACATTTTTCTATTTTTCAATTAAATACTTAAATGACAAATTCATTAAAATTTCCTTTCCAAAAGTTGCTCAACTATCAACAAATATTCATTTTCATCCGTTAAAAATAAAAAACAACAATATACAGTCATGGTAAAACCTTAAAATTTTAACATTTTTGCAAATTAATCCTCGGGCTAGCTAAATTAAGCTACAACGACTCCAAAAACATAGAAACCACTAAAAACGGGACAAAAATGCACTTACATGCACACACCAAGGTTGGTCGAATGTTGAATGTTCAATAATGGAGTTTTGCCCTAGTATTTTCGGTTGGAGAAGAAGAAGAAAGATGATATCTTTCTTTTATTCATTTTATTTTTAAGTTAGTTTATTATTTACCAAATTAACCTTACTTATATACCTTTAAAATGCTTAATTAATGTCCAACTTTGTCCACTACATATAATTATGGTCTAATTACCATGTAAGGCCACTTATGTTTCCATTTCATAGCAAATTGACACCTTCTGATAGAACACAAGTTTTCCACTTTTTGCAAATTAATTCTTTTTATAAAATTAAGCATTGAAACGATAAAATTTCTTCACAAAATTTTTATATGACACTACTAACATGCTGTAGACATTAAAATAATAATAACATAAAATTTTCAACATCAGATTTGTGGTCCCAAAACCACTGTTCCGATTTCACTGGAAACGGGCTATTACAACTCTCCCCCTAAGAAATTTTTGTCCACGAAAATCTTACTAGAAAATAGATTTGGATATTGCTTTATCATAGCTTCCTCGGGTTCTTAGGTGGCTTCCTCTATCCTGTGATGTTGCCAATGAACCTTTACTAAAGCTATGTTTTTGTTTCTTAACTTTTTAACCTCTCGTGCTAAAATTCTGATCGGTTCTTCGTTATATGACATATCAGGTTAAATTTCAACATCTGTTAGTGAAATGATATTCGAAAGGTCTAATCGGTACCGCCGTAACATGGATACATGAAACACATTATGAATCTTTTCCAACTCTGACGGTAAAGATAGCCAATACGCCACTGGCCCTATTCTTTCAATAATCTTATACGGCCCGATAAATTGCGGACTAAGCTTCCCTTTGCGACCAAAACGAAGAACTCTCTTCCAAGGTGACACTTTTAGGAATACTCTATCACTGATTTTAAATTCAATATATTTACGTTTCAAATCTGCATACGACTTTTATTGATCTAAAGCTGTTTCAAACTGTCACGGATTACTTTCACCTTTTCTTCAGTCTCTCGAATCAAATCAACCCCGTGTATCATTTTCTCACTAAGGGTCCTTTTGTTTATATGTAAAAGGTTTTACGGAAAATGTTTTTTGCATTTCCCTATGTTTGTTTCACAGAAAATTTCTTGGTCAACGGAAAATGACTTACAGGTCAACGAAAAATAAGCTTTTTTCCTTGTAAAATGACTTACCTTTTTGCAAAGCATAAGTCATTTTCCGGAAAAGAGCTCCTCAATGAAAATTTTACTTTTATATAAAAATTAACTTAAATAAACATACGTATTTAATTATTTATATTTAGTCATATAATAAATTATTAATATAATTAATATAATTTATTAATTTTAATAAATTATTTAATATTTAAATTTTATTTGAACAGTAAATTTTAAAATAATAATTTTAAATAATATTATTCACATATTATTGAAAATATCAATATTAATATTTTAATACTAAATATTTATTACAATTATAAATATATTAATAATAAATGTTTTGTACTATAAATGTTAAAATATGTCATAAGTCTATATACTCTTCACAAATTTGCAATTTAGTTTACGTACTTTTATTTTCAAGAATTTAGTCCCTCTACTTTCCGTAATTGAAAATCAAGTCCAACTAACGACATTGTTGATTTTTTTTTGTCAATTTTGTTAATGTCACATTTTAAATAAAAAAATACTTAGTTGGTAGTCATGTAACTAAAAATAATCTTTGCAACTAATGAACCTAAATTTAACAAAATATTTTTAATATATGTAAAAACAATGTAAAATATAAAATTATAGATATAAAATAAACTCAATTAAACAATGAAAAAAAATCTCAAATGTATGTTTGTTTAATTGAAAACGACTTTTATGAAATATTTTTAAAGAACCTGCCAAACAAAAGAAAATATTTTACACAGATTCATCCAAACACCAGAAAATAGTAGCTTTTCCAGAAAAGTAAGTCATTTTCCAAAAATCATTTTCTAGAAGTCATTTTCAGTGAAACAAACGGAGCCTAAGTTCGGTCCAATACAAAGGAGTTCGGCATTTACGACCATATAAAGCTTCGTACAGTACCGTCTTTATACTTGACTGATAACTGTTATTGTACGCGAATTCAACCAATGGTAAAAATTTCTCCCAGTTGCCTTCAAACTCTAATACACAACAATGAAGCATATCTTCGAGTATCTAAATTACTCACTCAGACTAACCGTCTGTCTAGGGATGAAATGCAGTACTAAAATGTAACCGCGTACCTAAAGTTTCCTGCAACTTGCTCCAAAATTGCAATTTAAACCGCGAATCTCTATCAAAAATAATAGAAACTGGTACGCCGTGCAATCTGATAATCTCAAAGATGTATAACTCAACTAGTCTCACAAGGGAGTAATTTATACGTACCAGAATAAAATGTGCTGACTTTGTCAAATGATCAACGACCACCGAAATAGTATCTTTTTTCCTCATAGATAGGGGTAAACCCGATACAAATTCTATAGTAACTCTCTCCCATTTCCATTCTGGTATCATCACTGGCTGCAACAAACCAGAAGGTACCTGATGTTCAGCTTTTACTTGCTGGCATGCTAAACATCTCAATACAAAATCTAATATCTCTCGCATCATCGACTTTTTGAGCCTTACAAATCTGTAGTAAGAATAACGATTTAGCTTTAACTCAGCTAAAATCAAACCATCAATAGAAAATGATAATCGGGTGTTCAACACTCGTAAAGCAAATAGATATTTTCTACTCAGAGCATTAACCACTACATTTGCTTTTCCCGGATGATAATTAATTACCAAATCATAATCTTTCAACAACTCGAGCCATCTGCGTTGTCTTAGGTTTAATTCTTTCTACGATATTAAATACTTCAAACTCTTATGATTGGTATAAATGTGACACTTTTCATAATGTTCGTACCTAGTCCTAAATGCAATTTTCAGCACATCCAAATCTTTAACCCGCAACTGATGATAACCAGAATGTAGATCAATCTTCGTGAATACTGTTGCACCTTTCAATTGATCAAACAAATCATCAATTCATGGCAATGAATACTTATTTTTAATCGTAACTTTGTTAAGCTGTCAATAATCGATACACATTCTCATTGACCCGTCTTTTTTCTTAACGAACAGAACTGGTGCACCCCAAGGCGAGAATCTAGGTCGTGCAAAACCTCTATCTATTAAATCTTGCAATTGAGCTTTCAACTCTTTCAACTCTATAGGAGCCATTCTGTATGGAGTTATTGATATCGGTGATGTTTTCGGTACTAACTTAATAGCAAATTCGACCTCTCTGAATGGCGGTAACCCGGGTAACTCTTCTGGAAACACATTTAGATATTCACAAACCACAGGCCCTAATTCAGGTTTCGACTCAGGCACTTTAGAATCCAGAACATATGCAAGGTACGCATCGCAACCCTTTCTCAAGTATCTCTGTGCTGACATAGCTAAAATAACAATAGGGAAATCACTAAACTCGTCTGATTCAATCCAAAGTGTTTCACCATTCTGACATTTTAATACAATAAACTTTCGTCTACAATTAACTACAGCATCATGTAAAGTTAGCCAATCCATACCTAGAATCACATCAAACTCATCAAATGGTAATAACATCAAATTGGCCGAAATGCTATAACTCCGAGTCATCAAAGGACAGTTCTTGCAGACTTTATCAACTAACACATATTGACCTAGGGGTTCGATACTTTAACCACAAATTCAGTAGACTTAACAGGTAAACGTTTACTTAACACTAGATTCGTGCATACATACGAATGAGTTGATCCAAGATCAATCAAAGTAGTAACTCTAGTGTAAAATATAGAAAAAGTACCAGTAATAACATCTGGATCAGAAGCTTCCTCTTACGCACGTATCGCATAGGCTCTAGCTGGTGCTTGTGCCTCGGACCTTATAGCTGAGTCCTTAGTCGCCCTTTGACTATTATCCACATTTCTAGGGTTCCTCGGTGGTCTCCTTCTTGCAACTGTATTTCTCGGTCGAACAGTCTGAATATTATCTTTTTCAGGTGACTCGGGACAATCCCGAATAAAATGCTCTTGTGAACCACATCTGAAACAGGCTCCGTCATTCAACCGATATTCTCCAAAATGTCATCGTCCACATTGTTAACAATAAGGTTTGTTGGCTTTAACACTACCAATGCTGCTACTAATGTAGCTTGAGCTTTAGAACTTGCGTGTTGCTTACCATGATCTCTGCTAGGATATCCCACTGAAGCGGTTGAGTGATTATGGTGGT
Source organism: Gossypium raimondii (assembly GCF_025698545.1). Classification (NCBI taxonomy): domain Eukaryota; kingdom Viridiplantae; phylum Streptophyta; class Magnoliopsida; order Malvales; family Malvaceae; genus Gossypium; species Gossypium raimondii. Next base: position 10,638,265 of record NC_068568.1, read on the forward strand.
CTTTCAATCTCTTTGATGATGAATGATACGATTTCCCAGTCGATCTTTTTCTTGAATCTCTAGCTTCAAAATTGGCTTTTTTTTTCTTCACTAAGCTCCTCAGCTTTATGTGCTTTATCAACCAAAACAACGAATTCTTTCAGCTCGAAAATTCTGACTAAAAGTTTTATGTCTTCATTCAACCCGTCTTTAAACCATTTACACATAGCAACATCGTTTGGAATACATTCTCGGGTGTACTTATCAATCTGACAAATTCTCTTTCATATTCAAATACTGCCATACAACCCTGTTTAAGCTCTAGAAATTCTTTGCGCTTCTGATTAAGAAACCTTTGGCTTATATATTTCTTTCGAAACTCAGTTGGAAAGAATTCTCATGTGATATGCTCTCTCAATACTACAGAAATCAACGTGTTCCACCACTAATATGCTGAATGCTTCAATAGTGACACAACATATTTAACACACTCTGCCGGTGAACAAGATAACTCATCAAAGACTCGGATCGTATTTTCTAACCAAAACTCAGCTCTCTTAGGATCATTATCTACTGTAGCCCTGAATTCTTTGGTCCCATATTTGCGGATTTTATCAACAGGTAGTTTACTCACGCGTAAATGTTTCAAACCTTGAGGAACTACATGAACTGATTGGGGAGCAGGTGGAGGTGGAGTTTGTTGAGCAGCTGAATTTGTTCGGATAAACTCTGTGAACCACTCGTTCATCATTTGAAAGAAGGCTTTCTTAGCCTCTCATCCCTGGCCCTCAGGCATGGGCCTTGAACCAGACGGTGCTGCTCCGTGAATGGAGGCTTGCGCGTGACTTTCTACATCATCAGAGTCTGCTCGGTTGGAACCATTACTATATGAAAATATAATTCAAAATGTGTCAGGAGTTATTACACTAGCACAGGTTATATAATGGCATGTATAACCAGACTCACATATGCTACGTTTAGTCTAAAAATTGGCTAAACCGTAGCTCTGATACGAATAAATGTAACACCCCTATCTCGTTTCCGCGCCGATTTAGGGCTACGGAGAATTACCAAAGCATAACATCATACAACGAACAACTTATTATCATAAATAAATCACAAGGTAAATCATGGCAACATCAATTGAAAACATTCATTCGGTCCCTTATACGAGCCCTTGAGGCCCTCAAAACATAAAAGCATTTTAATTCAAACTCAATTCAATGCTATTTAAATTAACGAACTTACCTCAAACATGAATGGAAAAATACGATTGATTAATCTAATACTTTTTCTTTCCCCCGATCTAAATCCGTACGTTGCTTTTCTTGATCTATATAATCAAATTTAGGTCATTCAATTTAATCCAAAATATCATAATTTGGAAAAAATTACATTTTTGCTCCTAAAATTTTTAATTTATTTCAATTTAGTCCCTAGCTCATAAAAACGTAATTTCATGTAATTTAGTCCAAACCCATGCTAGCTGAATATTAATTTAGTCCCTAGCAAGCCCTATATTCCATTTATTTCACATTTTTACCAAGAGCATTTTTCTATTTTTCAATTAAATACTTAAAAGACAAATTCATCAAAATTTCCTTTACAAAAGTTACTCAACTATCATCAAATATTCATCTTGATCCATCAAACATAAAAAAAAACCAATATAAATTCATGGTAAAACCCTAGACTTTTAACATTTTTGTAAATTAATCCCCGGGTTAGCTGGATTAAGCTATAACGGCTCCAAAAACATAGAAACCATTAAAAATGAGACAAAAATGTACTTATATGCACACACCAAGGTTGTCCAAATTTGAACGTTCAACAATGGAGTTTTGCCCTAGTATTTTTGATTGAAGAAGAAGAAGAAAGATGATATCTTTCTTTTATTCATTTTATTTTTAAGTTAGTTTATTAATTGCTAAATTAACCTTATAGACCTTTAAAATGCTTAATTAATGTCCAACTTTGTCCACTACATATAATTATGGTCTAATTACCATATAAGGCCACTTATGTTTCCATAATTGACACCTTCTTCTAATAGAACACAAGTTTTGCACTTTTTGCAGATGAATCATTTTTATCAAATTAAGCATGCAAACGATAAAATTTCTTAACGAAATTTTTATACGACACTAATAACATGTTGTAGACATTAAAATAATAACAAAATAAATTTTTTGATGTCGAACTTGTGGTTCTGATACCACTGTTTTGATTTCACTGAAAATGGGCTGTTACAATGAGACCCCAATAGCCCCACCTTTTTTTAGGTAAATTTCGGGGACGAAATTGTTTTAAGTAGGGAGAATTGTAACGGACTAAAAATCAATGGTGTTAGGAAACACGGTTTTGGGACCCCGTGTCTGTAAATCAAACTTGTGAGTATTTTATTTACAAAGACTAAATCGTGAAAGTGGTAAAAGTGCAAATTGCTAAAGGATCTCTAATTAGAAATTAAAGTAAAGACTTTAAGTGACAAATTTACCACAAAATGAATGTAAATGGATGGTAGCTTTAATTATTACTAAGGAAATGTAAAAATAATATTTTGTGCAAGTGTATACAATCGTTATCAAGTAATAAATTGACAAGTAAATGCCGAGTTATCGTATCCACAGTGACTGTGAAAGAAAAATATTTATGAAATGTAAATCAAACACTTTGGAGATGGGAAAATATGTTGTTTTGACGAAATGATTTAAAAGCTAAAATTACCTAAGTAATAAAAATAAAAAGTAAAAATTTCAATGCAAGATTTCAAAAGATGAGTTTTAATCAATTTGACATAATTTTGTTTGATCAATTACATTCCTTAACTTAGAATTACTAAACCCATGTTCATGTTGTTACGAATATTTTCATGGCAACTTGGTAATTTGTTAACTACTGTACATACATACTTACTAAATTAACCAATCTCTTGAACATTTCTCAATGCCAATTCAAAAAATTAGTCAATCTTCATAAGCACATATAAGATTAAGCGAGGTAAAAATATATTTCTATATTGAAACAATTTAATCGCAACAATCTTGCAAGTTATGCAAGGCTCATGGATCGTTTAATACCTAGCTAATTTAACCTTCAGCTACCTTAGAATATTAAAAATGTACCAATTAAATATTGTGTTAATTAATTACAATTTCAATACGTTTAATAATTAATTCATTCGTTACCTTACATTTAATATGCAAGTATAACATAAGCATGATTTTTTTAATTGAACAACTTACCAAGGCCTATAATAACACAAACATGATTTTAATAATTTAAGTGGATAAAATGTAATCAATCTAACACGAATTAAATTTAAGAAAATTTAATTAGAAAAAGAAAACAACACAACAATTATCCATTTTCATGATCACAACGTAAACAAGAAAATTAAAGAGAAGCGGACTAGGAAGCAAATCCAGGATTTCTTTGAAGCCAGACTAGTGCGCTCCTCTTCTTCTCTACTCATTTTGTTGAATCGAGCCCTCAAAAAATAGTTGAATGCTACTATTTCAAGGTGGAAGAAGGCTCTTTTTCAAGAGGGAAATCGACAAGACAAATGGGAAAACAAAGAAGGGAATGGAAGAGAGAGTGTGAGTAAAAGAGATAGAGATGTGTGAGAATGAATGGTGTCTTGAATGAGGTAGCAAATATGGGTATTTATAGGTGTGAATGACTGCTAAAAATAGCAAATAATTAGCTTCCATACACTCTTCCTTGGCCGACCATACAACAAGCAAGTTTGAATGTTTCAAACTTTGCTATATTTAGCTTAGGGTAAATATTCGAAGGCACGAAAAGTGGAGGGGTTTGAATGGAGTTTAAGGAATCTGTGAGGGTTTTTTTGCAAGTAATTAAATAAACTAAATAAGCTGATGCAATCAGCTTATTGGGATGGTTTTGGGCTGCCGATTTGCTTGTTGGATCAGTCGTCAATGCTTAGCATACTGGGCCACTTTCTCCATCAAGCTTTATATTATTTTTCAACCCAATTAACTTTGGATAAAAATTAAATATAAAATACATAAAATAACCATCATTTGAGCTGTCCTAAGCTGGAAAATCATTCAGCCATGCTCTTGGTTCACTTGATGCAAAAATGTTTCCAACAGTTCAAGCCTTTCGAGGTGTCTATCGAGACAATTTTAACCTTTTGTGAAAAACTATAAAAAATAAACCAAATTTGTGAAAATTTATTAGAAAAATAATTAAAATTCAATATGTTAATAATTTAAGTGAAAATTAATTATTTTATTATTAAAGTGTGAATTTCAACAAAATTTACTACGAAACTGCATGAGTTAAAGCTCAAAAGGTGCTGAAAAAATCTATATATTTTTGTGCATTAACACCCCCAAACTTAATTAATTTCTTGTCTCGAGTAATGCACAAATTGAAAAAGAGGAAGTGTTTGAAACCACAATTGAAAAATGTCTTTAGAATATTTCCCCCACAATTATGAGTTTATTATAATTATGCTCAAGAAAAAGAATTTTGCAATTATTCAACTCAAGTATACATATTGTTCGAATTATTCTCAATTGTTATTATGCTAGCAAGAATAGATTAAATGCTTTCTTAATAAAAACATGCTAATTGTTACCACTAAATTTTTATTCCTTTATTTAAGACTAAACTGCAATCACTAAGTTTAACTTATGTTTTCATATGTTGAACTTAGCAATTTCTCTCCACTAATGTAGGCAACACATAAATCTAAATCAAAAGGTCGTTTAAATAGGTTGTTACACGGCTAGGCTAGGGGTAGGTAAAAGATAGATAATCTTAAGCTAAAAACCCGAGAGTCAGCTTGTATCGGACCATCAGAATAAACACCTTCAATACACCAACTGATTTTGCTTTCACATGCTCTTTTGTACATCTATTTCTTTTAAGTACATATGCTCTCTCTCTCTCTCTCTCTCTCTCTCTCTTTAAGCATATTACTATATGTACTACAGTTGTTTTGAGCATTTGATAATTCTTTTTAACTCCCCCAAACTTATTTTTAGAGAATATTGTAGATAGACTGAGTATAGTGTTTGAGACAAGTTGAAGATAATTATGAGAGAAGTGATGGCTAGGTATTGCAAAGGTTCAAATAATATTAGGCCATATAGTCTCAAAGTTGGGTTTCAAGGGATAAATATTCATTAAGGTTGGCTTGAAAGGCTCAAACAATCCAAACAAAAGTTTGCCTAAGTCATTTTCAAAATTCCATGCTTCCTAGGATTTCGCCTCAAGAAATTACTAAGTCAATTCTAGAGACTTAAACTTTCATGCATGACTAACTTTCCTAAAGAATTAAAATTTAATGGTATGATTTTCAAAATTTATTAAGAGTAACATTATGTCATAGTTCAAATGATATAGCAATTATTGAGATAATAGAACTTTATTCATACTAGAAGTTAGCATAATTAACAAAAATTAAAATTTTTGAGCAAAATATACTTAATCATAATTATAAGAATAATGTATCTTGAAAACAATTTCAACTTTTAGTCTCCCCCACTTAAGATGAACAATATCCCCATTGTTAAAAACAATAGAGAGAATGAAAATATAGAAGTGAATATATACTGTACACCAGGTAGTACACTAGGAAAAGGAGCTGAGTCCAGTTTGATTGCTTAAACACCAAGTTTTTCCAAGGCAAATCCAATCCTAGACATTTACATATCTATTGCCACACTTCTTATTTTGCAATTTGTTCAATTTTATTGATGATTTCAAACTCTTATTTTATTATGCAAGAAATAAAAATCCTAATCTTAAAGACTTTTAATATCCTAAGAAAGAAAAGAAAATAAATTAAAGATTCTGCCTTTTTATTTATTTGTAGATCCCTAAGAATCCGACTCGTCTTTTGCTCCATCATCTCTATTTTTGCATGAATTGCTTCATTTCCTCTTCGATATTGGACTCATGGTTCAAATTTAAAATTTGGAAACTCAGGTACAAAAATAAATGGGTCATGGAATATTTTCGTAAAAGCGCTTTTCATTGAGTCATCTCGTATTTTTGAGTATCTTCAGTAAGCTTGTTGCTGCCACTGCATATGTTGCATTAGGTCCATCATCTTTGATAGCTCATCACGGAGATTTGGGCGAGGCGAATGAGTTTTAAATGTTGAAGTTGCCGTGTCAAGTTCAGTCGTGGTTCAATTGGTTCTGCCTTATCAGGGATTTTAGCTGACTATATTGGTTCGATCTCTGTGGGATCTTCTTTTTCTTCTTTAAGATCCTCGCTTGATTCAACTCGTTGCTGCAGAATAGAATCTTTGACTACTCGCTAGAGGTCCCAACCTATGGTTGTGCCTTGGCTATAACCTATCTTCTTTACATTTGTAAGAATTTTAGCTTTCAAGCACAAAATTATTATCGTAAAGGGAAAGTATGCTGGGGCAGAACATTTAGCGGCACAATTTCAAATTTCTCTCAGAATGATTTTTCTCGTATCAATGGTCTTTGCCATTAAAATTGAGAATAACAAGACAATTCACTTTAATGAAATTGTGGTCCCATGTGAAATAGGCATATGGCTAAACCGAATGAAATAAAAGCATACCTTTGCTAGTGGTGTCAAATACTCTCTACGACAAGTGTGAGTTTCATGCTTTGACACAATACACTTAGAACCCGGAACTGTAAGTTTCTCGAGAATTTCTTGCAATTTTTTGGCCTCAGTATTTTTCATTAAGGATGAATATTCGTTATCTTCAAAATCAGGTAAATCAAAGAATTCATTAATAGTGCTTGAATTTATTGGTACCTTGATGCCTCGAATAGAGGCTTCTGCTAATTCGCTAGAGGTCAAATTCACATAAAATTCACGAACTAACTCTTCATCTACACTTGGTCTTTTCTCACAAAACACTTCCCAATTTAAAGCTTCAGCAACTTTTTTAATGCTCGTCGTGAAATTAGTGTAATTGCTTTCTTTCAATGTAAAGCCTTTTTTTAGAAGAATTTGTTGATTTTTGAGATGCTATCGTATCTTTCATTGGCTTCTTCACAATGGAATTTGTTATGTGATTCTTCAACTTAGACAGAGGCATGAGTTCTTTTCCGAGGCATGATTAACTTAAACATAAGATGGAAACAAATAATTTTTCAAAAATTTAATTAGTATAAAATATTAATAATTCAGTAAATTGAAAAATCAAATAATTAAATAAAATTGAAATTTAGGAGAAAATTTTCTTACCACCTTTGTATAAAAATTAAGGACTCATTAAAATAAATAAATTTTAAAGCAAAATATTTTGATTGAGGGTTGGTTGAAGGGTGATCGGTTGGTGAATCTAGGAGGTGCAATGTTTATGGAAAAATGGTGGTCGAATTATGGCTTGAGGTTATGCCAAATTGGGACGAAGGTGTGGTGTAAGGGGCATGCAGCTAATGCAAGGGTGCGCATAACTTGAGGCGAGAAGTAGTAGAAGCGCGAAAATGCTTGAGGCCAGTAGTGACGTGCGACAATTGGAGCTTGTTCATCGGTTAGAGGTAGGAAACAGCAGAGGCCTGCGGCCTTTAACAACGACAACGTGTGAGCAGGGTTAGCGTGAATAGTAGGGCACAAGCAAGGTTGGCGGGAGCTAGTGCGTGAGCTGCAGGGTGGGCGAGCTAATGCGGGAGCTGCTGGGTGGTGCGTGCAATGGTGGTTGCTAGTGGTGCTTGTAACACCTGAATTTTGGGCCTAGAAGAAATAGGGTTTGAACAGAGGAACAGTTAGGAGACTGCACATAAATATTTAGTTGTGCAAGGAAGTCACATAATTGAATGTTTGCTTAGTGGTTAAGTGATTTAGGACTGTTTGGAAATGTCTGATAAGTTAGGGGTTCAATCCTTGGCTTATGCAAAATTTTTATTTTAAGTGAATAAAATCATTGGATCTAGATAGTAGGTTCTTAAATTATTGTGGTTAAAATATGATACAAATGAGTTGTTGGTCTAGTGGTAAGGGGCGTGTGAAGTGTACGTGGGGTCTCAGGTTCGAGTGGTGGCGCATCAAAAAGGGAGTATTTATTTTGCTGCCTAATTCGTGTGAGTGGTAGAGTTGGATTGAAATACTGCTAAATGGAGTTTGAACTGGTCATAGAGAGAATTGAGGAAGGATATTGGGGGAGATTTGAGGAGAGAATATTGGGATTTAGGGAGGTTGTTGTTCTGGAGAGATATATATCATCTCATTTGTTCATTGTTCTCGATGGGAGATTAGCGAGGTTTTCAATATTTTCAAGGTTTTCGTCGCTTTGTCCGACCTGCATTGCTTCAATTCCTAACTGGTGGTGGTCGAGGTGGATTGGCATATTGCCTGGGAACCAAGGGTACAATGATCATTGATTTTCGAAATAAGAGTGTTCGGAACGAAGGGAATCTGCAAATCGCATCAGGTGTGTAAACACCCCACTATAACTGTAGAACGAGAAAAGTCGAAAAGCCAGAAATACGGAGTTTCAGACCACACGAGCGCCGGAGCACTCGTGTGGTCAGCCAAACCCACAAATCGTGGGCGATAGACTGTAAAGGCCTCCATGAGCATTTTCATGGGCTTAGGCCGTAATGGGCCACGTTGGGCCGAAATGGGCCGTGTGGGCTCAATGGGCTCATGGGCCGTACACAGATGAAATCCACAATTTGTGGAAAATACTAGACTGGGCTTTGTAGATCTCATAGCCGTGGCGAAATCTGGTTGAACGGGCCGCACGAGCGTGTGGGCCCACTTGGGCTGAGTAATGGGCCTTGGGCCCATTTACACTGTTATGACCATTTAGGTTACTTGAGTCCCTCGAGGAGACTGCGAACCTTTCAAGAGATCGATATTTGCACCGATACCCTAAAATAGGGTAAAATGATTAAAATACCCCCATAAGGTAAAATGACCGAAATACCCCATAGGGTAAAATGATTGAAATAACCCATAGGGTAAAATGATCGAAATACCCCCATAGGGTAAAATGATCGAAATACCCCTATAGGGTAAAATGACTGAAATACCCTCATAAGGTAAAATGATAGAAATACCCGTATAGGTTAAAATGACCAAAATACCCCCATAGGGTAAAATGATCGAAAGACCCTCATAGGGTAAAATGACTGAAATATAAAATAGCCCCATAGGGTAAAATGATCGAAATACCCCCATAGGGTAAAATGACCGAAATACCCTCATAGGGTAGAATAAGCGAAACACCCCCATAAGGTAAAATAATCGAAATACCCCCATTGGGTAAAATAACTGTTATACCCCTAGGAGATGAAATGAGTGTTATGGCCTTATGTTATGTATGATTGATTTGCTCTATGATATGTATGACTATGATTGAGCAGGACATTTTGCATACACGTATGATATTATGTCACGATATATTGAATGATGATGGGTTGTTATATTTAGAGGAAGTGTACCATATTGATAAGGTTGCACGGGTCACCCAAGATGACTGTGGACCTACTGATGGCTATATGTCATTTATTTTACTAGCAACTTTGCTTCAATACTGTTTAGTGTCGCAGCCGGTGCTAATATTGGTGTGTCTAGCTGGGTGGGTCGATTTTATCCCCATATGGTGTGTTTGGCGGGACGGAGCAGTGTGTAGAGGCTGGATTGGGTAGGATTTCTAACTACATATCTGCGCTGATTAATGATTTTGTACTATTACTACATCGACTAATGTTATTACATACTATTCACTGCATGACTGATACCTGTTACTATTATGGGCCAAGGCCCCGCTGATACTATTACTGAATTTGGGCAAAGGCCCTACTGATGATTAGCATTGTGATGGGCTCAAGCTCAATCGTTTACTGTTACGGGAAAGGGCTTAGGCCCACACCGAACTGGACTATTGCTATAATAGGCTAAAGCCCAAACTGCATTTATTTACTATTTAATTGATTGTTTGCTTGTTAGGAGATTACACACTAATTTTTCGTAAAATACTGTAAAGGTTTCCACATCAAACAATGTTTTAAATATAGTAACAAACTAATATAATCAACACACTGCTAAAGACAACTTCAGTTTTTAATAAACCTGAGTTAGTATAGAACGAGTTTTCAATGAAATTGTGTTTTTGAAAAACACTTCAATATGATATCGCCAGATTCGGCCATAACTCCTAGGCTGGGTTTGGGGTGTTACATTTAGTGGTATCAGAGCCAAGTTACAAAACTCGATTGTGGAATGGGTTTTGAAAATATTTGGAATTTCTAGAAAACTGTTCTTGAAGTGTTTTGGAAAGTTTACAAGTGTGGCACACTGAGTCTCCAGTGGTGATTCCATAAGTTTTCTTTGTACTGTAGATTGCTTGAACTGAAATACACTAAGAGATTACTATAGATAGTAGGACTGTACTGAAACTCATTAGTTAGAGTAAACTGAAACTGTAGGAAACTGGAAACTGTAGGGAGACCTTGATTTGCGAAAACAAAACTCTGATTACTGCTTTTCATAAGACATCTATTAATAATTACTGGAATTACAAACTGATTCATAAAACTTCTTAAACTGATAATACATTATTTGATATGAGCACAAGAGATACACATGGACGAGGTACAAGATGTCATGGTAGAGGTCGTAGAGTTGTTCGAGTTGGGTCATCGTCATTTGGCCATATACCTAATTTGGACCTAGAGTACGCAACAGAAGTGTAGTGGTGGACTCTGTGTTATGCGACAGATTTGATAATTGGAAATGTTGAGGACGAAATTTCTTTAAGGAGGGGTGAATTGTAACGCCCCAAATTTCGGGCCTAGAAGAAATAGGTTTTGAACAAGGGAACAGTTAGAAGACTGCACATAAATATTTAGTTGTGCTAGGAAGTGACATAAATGAATGTCTGCTTCAGTGGTTAAGTGATTTAGGAGTGTTTGGAAGTGTTTGATAAGTCAAGGGTTCAAGCCTTGGCTTATGCAAAATTTTTATTTTAAGTGAATAAAATCATTGGTCTAGTTGTAAGGGGCGTGTGGAGCATACGTGGGGTCTAAGGTTCGAGTGGTGGCGCATAAAAAATGGAGTATTTATTTTGCTGACTAATTCATGTGGGTGGTAGAGTTGGATTGAAATACTACTAAATGGAGTTTGAACTGGTCATTGAGAGAATTGAGGAGGGATATTTGGAGAGATTTGAGGAAAGAATATTGGGATTCGGGGAGGTTGTTGTTCTGGAGAGATATATATCATCTCATTTGTTCCTTGTTCTCGATAGGAGATTGGCGAGGTTTTCAAGGTTTTCGTCGCTTTCTCTAACCTGCATTGCTTCCATTCCCAATTGGTGGTGGTCGAGGTCAATTGGGACATTTCCTGGGAACCAAGGGTACAATGATCATTATTTTCAGAATAAGAGTGTTCAGAATGAAGGGAATCTGCAAATCACATCAGGTGTGTAAACACCCTACTGTACCTGTAGAATGGCAAAAGCCGAAAAGCCAGAAATACGACATTTAAGACCACACGAGCGTGCGATCGCTCGTGTGGTAAGCCAAGCCCGCGAATCATGGGCGATAGACTGTAGAGACCTCTATGAGCATTTTCATGTGCTTAGGCCATAATGGGCCACGTTAGGCTGAAATGGGCCATGTGGGCTCAATGGGCTTGTGGGCCCCACACAGATAAAATCCACGATTTGTGGAAAATACTGACTGGGCTATGTAGATCTTATAGCCATGGAAAAATTTGGGTTGAACGGGCCGTATGAGCATGTGGGGCCACTTGGGCCGAGTAATGGGCCTTGGGCCCATTTACACTGTTATGACCATTTAGGTTACCTGAGTCGCTCGAGGCGACTACGAACCTTTTGAGAGGTTGATATCTGCATCGAGACCCTAAAATAGGGTAAAATAATCGAAATACCCGCATAAGGTAAAATGACCGAAATGCCCTTATAGGTAAAATGACTAAAATACCCCGTTACGGTAAAATAACCAAAATACCCCTATTGGGTAAAATGACCGAAATACCCCTATAGGGTAAAATGACTGAAATACCCCTATAGGGTAGAATAACTGAAATACCCCCATAAGGTAAAATAATCGAAATACCCTCATAGGGTAAAATAACCAAAATACCCCCATAGGGTAAAATGACTGTTATACCCCTAAGAGATGAAATGAGTGTTATAGCTTTATGTTATGCATGACTGATTTGCTCTATAATATGTATGACTATGATTGAGCATGACATTTTGCATACACGTATGATATTATGTCACGATATATTACATGGTGATGGGTTGTTATATTTGGAAGAAGTATATTGTACTGATAAGGTTGCACGGGTCGCCAAAGACGACTGTGGACCTACTGATGGCTATATCCATTTATTTTACTGGTAACTTTGCTGCAATACTATTTAGTGCTGCAACCGATGCTAATCTTAGTGTGTTTGGCTGGGTGGGTCGATTTTATCCCCACATAGTGTGTTTAGCGGTTGAAGTGGTGTGTAGAAGCTGGATTGGGTAGGATTTCTAACTGCATATCTGCACTGATTAATGATTTTGTACTGTTACTACTTCGACTAATGATATTACATACTATTCACTGCATGACTGATATCTGTTACTGTTATAGGCCATGGCCCTATTGATACTATTACTAAAATTGGGCAAAGGCCCTACTGATTACTGGTATTGTGATGGGCTCAAGCTCAATCGTTTACTGTTACGGAAAGGGCTTAGGGCCATACTAAACTGGACTATTACTGTAACGGGCTCAGGCCCAAACTGCATTTATCTACTGTTTGATAGATGGTGAGTGGTGTGAATGAGGGATAAAGGTAGTATTTAAAGTGATAGAAGGGAGGTGTTTAACTTGAATTCTTAAAACAAAGTAGTACTAAATTATTATAAGTCCTAATATTATATAAAGTAAATTAACAATTATTAAATAATATAATGTATATTAATTTCTTATTTGCTATTACTTCATTTATTAAAATAAAACTCTTAAATAAAATATTAAAGCAATTCTAATCCTATGTAAAGTTGATAACAATTAATATATATTATACAAAATATAATTATATATTAGTTATTATCATTTTATTTATTAAAATTAACTTAAAACTTGTATTTTAGCTGCTTGTAAAGATATTTGCAAAAGAGACAACTAATTTCAATATTTAGAAAAGAACAACCAAAATTTTCAAATAATTCAATTAAGTACCTAAACTTAAAGAAAATTTGAAAATTGAGTCATAATTAAAATTGGATCAAAATTGACCCTTTTATTTGAAAAATAAAAAATTTATTTTGTCACTTAGGAAATATTTTCTTAAGAGATTATGTTAAAATCAATTCACAGGAAAGATTAGAGGGGTCACAAGCAGTCCCGCTTAAGTTCCAATCTCCTAGATAGAATTTATTTTAACATACTAGTCCAAAAAATATACCCTAAGTCATTTATTTAAAAGAAACAAGAAAAATTATGTATCCAATAAAATGAATGAGACTTTATCCCTTTTCAGTTTTATCCCCCCAGTAATGTTTCAAGTGCTGAGCATTAACTCAAAAACTTGGTGAATAGTGAATAGTGAATGGACCGGACCAATTTTGAAACAAAAAACAAGAAAAATTATGTATCCAATGTTGAATGGACCGGACCTCCCTAATCTTGAAGTTCGACAACTCCATATGGAAAAATTTGGTGAATAGTAAATGGACCGGACCAATGCGATTTCAACTTTCCTGGGAAAAACCTTAATCTAGAATTGAACAACAAAACTTGCTGACCTGTTTCAAATTCTCTAACTCGGATGTGCTTATCATTCCATCTCTTTAATCTTTCATTGAATAACTTGGAATTTCCATATGAGAAAGTTCAGAATTCTTCTAATTCATTAAGTTGAAGCATTCATTTCTCTTTGGCAAGCTTGGGATTCAAATTAAGCTGTTAGAGAGCCCGGTAAGCTTTATGCTCTAGCTACAAAGGCAAATGATAGGCTTTCCCAAAAACCAACCGATAAGGAGACATCCCTAAAGGTGTTTTGTATGCTATCCTATATGCCCGTAAAGCATCATCCAGTCTTTTGGACCAGTCTCATTAGTTTGGACAAACTACCTTCTTGAGTATGCATTTTATCTCTCTGTTTTCCAGTTCAACTTGCCCATTTGTCTGCAGATGGTAAGCTGCGGCAACCTTGTGCTTCACTCTATGTTTTTCGAGTAACCATTTCAACCATTTGTTAACAAAATAGGACCCCACATCACTGATAATAGCCATAGAAGTTCCAAACCTTGTGACCACAAGTTTCTGTAAAAATTTCATCACAACCTTGACATCGTTCGTCGGATATGCTTCAGCCTCAACCCACTCAAATACGTAGTCTACTACTACCAATATATACTTGTGACCAAAAGACAGAGGGAAAAGACTGAGAACGTCAATACCCAAAACATCAAATAATTCTACCTCAATGATGTTTGTTCGGGGCATCTCATTTCTGTTGGTGATGTTTCCAACCCTCTGGCATCGATGACAACTCTTTATGTAAGCATATGCATCTTTAAATAGAGTTGACCAAAAAAATTCCGCTTGTAATACTTTGGCTACAATACGTGTACCTCTGAAGTGTTCCCCACTCGGAGCTATCTGACAATGATATAGAATCTTATGTACCTCATTTTCTGCCATGCATCTCCTGATCATTTGATCTGCGCAATTTTTGAACAAATATGGCTCTTCCCAGAAATAATACTTCACATCGTGAAGAAATTTCTTCTTTTGTTGATATGTAATATCAATTGCCATCAAACCACAAGCTACATAGTTAGCAAAATTAGAAAACCAAAGGGTTTTATGGACATGATTTACCTTGAGTATATGCTCGTCTGGAAATGTCTCCTAGATGGGTACAAGAGATGAAGTTCCTTCCTGTGGCTCCAATATGGATAAGTGATCTGCTACTTGGTTTTCAAAACCTTTTTGATTTTGGATTTCTAGATCGAACTCTTGGAGTAGAAGAACCTATTGCATCAATCTCGGCTTGGCATCTTTCTTGGCAAGTAAATATTTAATTATCGAATGATCTGTATAGACAATCACTTTGGTACCTACAAGATAAGATCGAAACTTGTCAAAAGTAAAAAAAATAGCAAGTAACTCTTTCTCTGTTTCTGTATAATTCGATTAAGCTCCCGTTAGAGTTCAACTTGCATAGTAGATGGGATGAAAAACTTTGTTCCTTCACTGGCCCATCACAGTTCCTATCGTGAAGTCACTTGCGTCACATATCAACTCAAATGGAAAATCCCAATCCAGTGTAACGATAATAGGCATTGAAACTAACCGATTCTTCAGATTATTAAACGCTTTCAAACATTCTTCATAAAAGTTGAATATCATGTCCTTCTCCAATAATTTGCATAAGGGTTTAGCAATTTTAGAGAATTTCTTGATAAATCTTTGATAGAATCCAGTGTGTCCCAAAAAGCTCCTAACACTTTTTACAGATGTTGGGGTTGGGAGTTTCTTGATAACATCTACATTTTCTTTGTCTACCTCGATTCCATGTCTTGTTATTCGGTGCCCTAGAACAATACCTTCTCGTACCATGAAATGACACTTTTCCTTGTTGAGTACGAGGTTTGTTTCTTCGCACCGCCTTAATACCTTGGCTAGATTGGCTAAGCAATCATCATAAGTGTCTTCAAACACTAAAAATCATCCATAAAAACTTCCAAATACTTCTCAACCTTGTCAGTAAAAATAACCATCATATATCTTTGAAGTGTAGTAGGTGTACTATTCAAGGCAATTATAATTCAAGACAAGTGAATTACAATCAACAATAGTAGAACTACAATTAGCACACTCAGATGCATCCACAACAGAACCAGATGCATCCACGCTAGAATCAGACGCAATCACTACACTCTTTAATGCCGAATCAGCATGTTCAAGAATATCGACGACAACAATACACACAAGCTTTTCATTCTGACCCATTAGCAGCTCTTGAGGCTTTAATGCAGTAGCATATGACTCGTACAGAAGCTATTGTGCAAGGGAATTCATCTTCTATTTGGGCGTTGGAGGCATAATTAGGACAACTTACTTCGAATCTAAATACTCGACCATCGGGCACACTATCTAGTGACACGAAAAATCCCAGTCCGAGGGGGAAAGAACACTGCATGGCTATCACTCTCAAGAGTGGTAAACAAACTGGCGAGCCGACTACAGACTCTATTGTAGCACCTCAAGATATTGGTGAAGTGATCCTTGGTGAGAAGGTTGAATCTGAAGAGCTTATCGGTGTACCAGATAAAGAAGTTCCACAAATTATCACTCATATGCCTAATGTCAAGCCTCGAAACTATCGACACAATCAAAGGTGTCGGCGCAATCAGATGTATCTCCACCTTTACCTTGTCCACAAAGATTTAGGGAGAATGAGTAGGATAAGCAATACCAATAGTTCCTAAACACATTAAAGCAACTTCAGGTCAATCTTCTTTTAGTAGACACTCTTGTGCAAATTCAGAATTTTGGGAAATTTATGAAGGAGCTCTTGTCCAAGAAGAAGAAGCTCAATGATATGAAAACTATTGCACTCACAGAAGGCTATAGTGTTGTTTTGACAAATAAGTTGCCTATCAAGATTAAAGATCCTATGAGCTTTACTATCCCATGTTCAATTGGCAACCATTATTTGGGCAATGCTTTATGCGACTTGGGAGCTAGCATCAACCTAATGCCACTATCTACTTTCAAAAAGTTGGGAGTTGGTCACATGAAACCTACTACAGTGACATTGCAACTAGTTGATCGATCCTTGCCTCAACCTAAAGGGCAAATCAAATATATCTTAGTTCGTGTGGATAAATTCATTTCTTTTCAGCTGATTTTATCATACTTGACTGCGAGGTAGACAAGGAGGTTCCCATAATCTTGGGATGACCATTTTTAGCCACCGGACGAACTCTTATTGATGTTTGCAAAGGTGAACTGACCATGTGACTTAATGATGAGCTAATTACTTTAAGTGTTTTCTAATCTATTCAATGCAAGGGTAAAAAAGAATGATATACTCTTGATGTGCTAGATGATCTAATTGAGGAAGAATTCAATAACCAAAGCACAATACTTTATGAGGAGTTTGTAGTGACATCTAATGATGAATTCTTAGATAATTGTGGCAACATGGTTGAAGTTAATAATATTGAACTCAGGTATAGATGGTAGATTGAATCCTTAGACTAAGCCAACAAAACGGCTCAAATTTTCAAGCCATCTATTGATGAAGCTCCTACTCTGGAATTGAAACCACTACCTACTCATCTTAAATACGTCTTTCTTAGTGATAATAATACTCTCCCAGTTATTGTCTTCACAACACTAGATGTAACTCAAGAAGAGAAATTGGTCCATATTCTTGGGCAACATAAATGAGCTATTGCTTGGAGTATTGTCGATATTCGAGGCATTAGTCCATCTTTTTGCATGCTTAAAATAAAGTTGGAAGATGATGGCAAGAAATCGATTGAGCAACAAAGAACATTAAAAGAATAAATGAAAGAAGTTGTTAAGAAAGAAATTATAAAATGGCTTGATGTTGGAATTATTTACCCTATTTCTGATACAATTGGGTAAGCCCAGTGCAATGCATCCCTAAAAAGAGTGGCATCACTGTGGTTAGTAATGAAAAAGATGAATTAATTTGTACATGCATCCCTATGAGATGGCGAATCTATATGAATTATCGCAAGCTTAAAGCTGCCACAAGGAAGGACCACTTCCTACTTCCTTTCATTGACCAAATGTTGGATAGGCTTGCTGGAAGAGCCTATTATTGCTTCGTAGACGGCTATTTTGGGTACCATCAAATTGCTATTGCACCGGTGGATTAAGAGAAAACAACTTTCACTTGTCCCTTTGGTACTTTTGCTTTTCGCCTTATGCCTTTCGGTCTTTGCAATGAACCAGCCACATTTCAAAGGTGCATGATGGAAATATTCTTAAATATGATTGAAGATTCTTTAGAGATTTTTATGGATGATTTCTTAGTCTATGGGAACGATTTTGATCATTGAACTGACAATTTGGATAAAGTATTGCAGCGATATGAAGACATACATCTTGTTCTAAGTTGGGAAATATGTCATGTCATGGCACCTGAAGGCATTGTGTTAGGCCATCACGTCTCTAGTCAAGGCATTGAAGTAGACAAAGCTAAAGTGGAAATCATTGAGAAATTACCTCCACCGACAAATGTGAAAGGTAATCGCAGTTTTCTTGGGCATGTGGGGTTTTACCGAAGATTTATTAGAGATTTCTTAAAAATTGCAAAGCCCTTATGCTCATTACTGGAACAGAATAAAAAATTCCTCTTTCACGATGCATGTCTGGATGCATTCATTCAATTAAAGACGCAGCTAGTAAATGCACCCATTATCGTTGCACCAAATTGATCTCAACCTTTTAAAGTTATGTGCGATGCAAGCGACTTTGCTATGAGTGCTGTTCTAGGACAACACAAGGGAAAAATATTTCATGCCATCTATTTTGCTAGCAAAACTCTTACAGAGGCTCAAATCAATTATTCACTACAGAGAAAGAATTTTTGGCTGTAGTCTTTGCTTTCGACAAGTTTTGTTCTTATCTTGTCGGTCCAAAGGTTATCATATTTGCTGATCACTCGGTGTTGAGATATCATTTTGCGAAGAAGGATGCAAAACCAAGACTGATACATTGGATCTTAATGTTGCAAGAATTTGACTTCGAGATTAAAGACTATAAAGGTTCAGAGAATCAAGTTGCAAACCATCTGTCTTGATTGGAAGTTGGCAGGGAAGATGGAAATATACTTTAAATTATCAACGTATTGCCAGATAAGAGGTTATTTGTTGTAGATGCAACCTCTTGGTATGCAAATTTGGTTAATTATCCAGTGTGTAGAAAACTCCCATTGGGTGTCACAGGCCATGAAAAAGAAAGACTTCTTCATGAAGTAGTGAAGTATCATTGGAACAAGCTGTATTTATTCAAGGTATGCAATGACAACATTATTTGGCGTTGTGTTCCAGAAGAGTAGATGTTTTCAATCTTGAAGCACTGTCATGATGCTCCTTATGAAGGTAATTTCAATGGCATGTGAATTGATACTAAGGTTTCTCTAATTAGAATTCCATTAGCCTTCATTATTCAAAGAAGCCCACAATTTTATGAATTAATGCGATAGGTGTCAGATCACTGGTTCTATATCACAACGCAATGAAATGTTGCAACAGTCAATTATGGAGGTTGAATTATTTGATGTTTGGGGTATAGATTTCATGGGACCATTTCCAAGTTCATTTGGAAATTTTTATATATTAGTACCTGTTGACTACGTCTTGAAGTGGGTTGAAGCTGTTGCAGTCCCAAAGGATGATGCAAAGACTGTGCTTAAATTTTTTCACAAGCATATACTTACCCACTTTGGCACACCAAAGACATTGATTAGTGATTGGGGTACACACTTTCATTGTAACCAAGTTGCAGCCGCACTGAAAAGATATGAAGTGAATCATATAATGGCTACTACTTATCATCCACAAACTAATGGACAAGCTGAAGTATCGAATCGAAAAATTAAAAACATTCTTGAGAAGGTTAGGAACCCTTCGAGGAAAGATTGGTCTTCCAGACTGGATGACGCTTTATGGGCATTATGGACAACATACAAAATCCATTAGAGATGTCACCGTATCAACTGTTTTTTGGGAAAACATGTCATTTGCCAGTTGAACTGGAGCACAAAGCAATGTTGGCAATTAAGCAAGTGAACATGGACTATGAAGCTGCTGGAAATAAAAAGCTGTTGGATATCACTAAACTAGAGGAGATTAGGCAAAATGCCTATGAAAACGCTGCAATTTACAAGGAAAAGACCAACTGATGGCATGATAGAATTATTTTGCAGTGACAATTTATCGCGGGTCAACGAGTTTTATTATTCAATTCTAGACTGAAACTGCACCTGGGTAAATTGCGCTCTCATTGGTCTGGACCTTTCGAAGTTGTCAAAGTATTTCCTCATTGTGCTATCACAACTAGAGATTTACATGATGGACAACAATTCAAAGTGAATGGCTAACGATTGAAACATTATTTTGGGAATATTGATAAAAAGCAGGCAGAGACCATTAAATTGGTCGAAAAATTTTAATTTTTATGGAATTTATTATTATGTAATTTTATTTTATTTTTGTTTCTATTCAAGTTTGTTTTACATTTTTTATTATTTTTACAGAATAATTAGGTACCATTGTCGACGTACTTGGACTTTATTGTGAACGCAGTTCATACTATTGTACTGTCACGTATGACTGACCACGAATGAAAGGCAGACCATAATTTCCAATGTTCCCACCGATCATCCGAGAGTATGAACCCTCATCCGAGGAAGATGACTTAGGTGACTGAGACAGATTGGTGGAATCCCCTCCCGTTGTACACGTCTCTGATGATGAGAAAGAAGAGGACTCAAAGGACATTAAGGAATGCATGAGAAAGATTAATAGCCTAATCGAGGGTGACTTCATTGCTGGTCAAGAGGCGCCTGTGTTGAGGAGGAAATTGATGTGGGAGAGGAAGAAGTCCATGTTGCAGTTGTGAACGAGAAGGTCGAGGAAGAAAATACTGATAAAGAAGCTGCTGAGAACATTTTCAATGCATCTGAGTTTGTGGATGCAACTACTGATAATCTGGAGCGAGATGGAGCTAGGCCGGCAGAAGCTGTAGAGGTAACCAGTGAGGAGCACCACAACTCATTGGCGGTAGTGGTCTATACTGGACCACTCAAGCTGACCCTTCCTACACAAAAAAACAATCGATGAAGCCAAGGCAGCACTTGAAACTGAGGAGCGATCTGAGGACAGTGCGAAGCCCAAAGAAAAGAAGATAAACGCTACAAAGAAAAAAAGCGTAAGGAGAAGGAGAAAAAGAAGAGGAAGAAGAAACATCGTGCAACCACATTAATGGCCGAGGAAAAACTGAGTTCGTTTATTTTAAGTTTTAGCTGTAGTATTCATGCATTGCATGTAGCTATAATTTTCCTTTTGTTTGTGCATATTGTCGTTGCATTTTTATTGTCATTGCATTTTAATGTTAGTGCATTAGGGACTATGCAAACTTTAAGTTTAGGGGAATACATATGGGGTTTGGAAATATTTTTTTTGAGTTTAATGAAGCATACAAGGTTTATTTGTGGTTAATGCAACTATGTTTGAAATTTTTTGCTACATTCGATGATTAACTCTTGAATCATGTGAATTATCAATGATTGAGTTGAACAAATTTGACTGAATATTGTATCTTCAATTCTTTGATGAATAATTTAGATTGCATTAGTAATGGATGACTAGTAGCATTCCTTGAATCTTGAATTAATCTGCCTTTTATAGTTGCTTATATATATAGTTATGAATAAGTGACACTTCAAAGCGGGTGTATTAGAAAAATGAATCTGGCCAAAGGCTTTCGTTGTATAATGTGTATGTCAGTGCAATTACGTACTGCCTAGAGGTTTGTTTCACTCCATCGTTACTTCTTAGGAATAAGGGTACAGTAATGCAACGGTATCCCTTATTCACAAAAAAAGAGACATAAATTGTACAATAAATGTTGTATTGGTAGATAGAATTTAGGATTTAAAGCATGATGCTGGTTTTGATGAAGTTGCAATCTTATTCATTCATACTTATGTATTGTCGATGCAATATTCTGTCATCTGAATGTGACTCATTCATTGGCATTTTAGGTGATTCAAGTTGCTAGAATGATCATTTGCCTTAGTGAATTCTTGTGTAGCCTTGCTAGTTTCTGTTTTACTTGAGGACAAGTAAAAACTCAAGTTTTGGGGTGTGATAGTACAAGAAAGAATATATGTTTTCTCCCTACTTATTGATTAAGTTTTTCCCATTTAGTTATCTTTAACACATATTTTAGCATCTTTAGTTCAGTAAATTGCATTTTATAACTCAGTGGATATTAACCTGTTTATCCTTAATTTTGTCATGTTTTGGAACCAATGTCACCACATGAGTATTTCCAGATTGCGCCCAGAATTGTCGCCACACCTAACAATTGTCCAGATAGGAACGAAAAGGTGTGAGCTGTCCAATCTGGTACAAACAACTTGTATGTACAGAGGCATAATGATTTTGATGAAAGGACACCTATGTTATTTGGATAAATATTAATATTCACGTGAAAAGGAAAGAAAATGGGGGCTTTTTTGGGGGTATTATCTTCTTCAACCTATCTTTTGAAGCTTTTCGGCTATGGTAGCTTAAGCCTTCTACCGGTGAACAGACGTGAAAGGGATGCAGATTAGCTCTTGACGAGGAGCCCTGAGTGCAACACAAGAGGGAGTTGAGAGATCAAATCAAGATTTTTTAGGAATAGTACTCTCCTCTTTTTTTTATATTTATTTTTTTAAACGCTGGTGATTACTTTCTATTTCATGTTTTTATGAAAGTATACATGATTTCTGGGTTAAATATTATTTTATTCAATTTTGCTTCTACTATTTAATCTTTGGGTTTGAATGTTTTTAGCATGGAAGTGTTTTTTCGGTCACTGACACTGGAAAGTGCAACTACAATTCAAGCTAACAAGCATGACAATGGAAGTTGCTTGAGGATTAGAAGAATTTAATCCACTTGTTCTTAATAGTGTTCCATTACCATCATCGGAAGGTGTGGTGAATGTGCATGTTTAAGTCTTAGATTAAATATAAATTTGAGCTTGGTAAGATATTCTTTGTAATTTAATGCATTGACAATCACCTATCCTTTTATACCTTGTGAGCACTTAGTATTCTGTTGAATATTCACATTGGGAATCCTAGTTTATCATTATCATATTTTATCTTATTGTTTTCAAGTTATTGCTTCGACAAATACTCTCACAATTTATCTCATTTCTATCTATTTATTGCACTAACATTAATAGACAAAAGACAACCATCCCCGTGTGATCGATATTCAATAGACTCATATCTGTCTACTATACCTGCATCAATAGTGTAGGCTTGCACATCATTGCTGTGACATTAAATAGCCAATCATAACCTCTTTCCCTTTCAAACTAGCTTAATCAGCGGGATTATAATCCCCAATATTAATTTGGTTCCCGTCCCTAAAATCATGCAAGATGTTAAAGTGCGATCCCTTAGCATCTTTGTCTTTTCTTTCTTCCCGACCAAACACCAGTTTTTGACCTATTCTGTTATTCTGGCAGTTGACCACCATCCAGGGCCCAAACGTATCTGATTCTTTCCCATTCTCAACCAAAACTGAGGTATCATGATTTCCTTGCTCTGCCACTTGATCATGTCTGGGTGAAAATGAATAAGAAGCTCTTCAATGACAAAAATACCCGCACAGAAAACAAATGTTGGGAAAAGACTTATACTCAACATGTTGAATATGACCATCCACCTTGATTTTAAAGACCAATGACTTATTAAGGTCAAGGAAAATCGCTATACAAACAAACCGGCCCCTATGTGCATTACCCGTGTTATCATCAAGTTTAATGACTTGTCCAATCGTTTCCCCAATACTCATTAAAATACTCTTCTAGTACAAAAAACCAGTGATACCCAGAAGATGTATCTAAGCAACCACGTTAGACGAATATGGTTGGGTAGTTGAGAAAGACAACAACCAGGGTTGGACCAATAAATATTGTCCAAAAATGATCCAAGGTCCTTCTGTGAGAACTTGGATATAGTCTGATTCCTCTTGGAATTTTACTATAAAGTAATGATTTTCCAGATCCATGATTTTGACGAGAATATATTGCTTCCACAGATGATAGATCTTATTTGTGAGAGTCTGGAATCCTATTTTCCTTCCTAATAGCTTGACCACAACCGTACAAGACATACTCTAATATAAGATTCGGTGAACCCTGGTAGAGAAACGAATAGAGGGTAGATCATCCTCTATTCCCTTAGTAACATCACCATGAAAAAGCTGTAAATCATTATTATATAGTTCATGCATACTCTTCCCCATACCTCTTGAGGCCCCAAGTAGCATATCTTTAAAAGACACTCCTGAGGTAGTAAATTTCTCAAATCCAATGCGGTTTCCATCATCATCCACTACCATAAGATGATCGTCCTCCCCCGCACCACTACAATGCATATGCACTTTCTTGGTAGCTTTGTCTTCTAAAGAAGTCAACGAAGATGAAGTCTCCATGTTTGAATCCATTATTTTTTTCTTATAAAAGTCAACCAAGAAGATTTTCGAATCACCTTTTAGATAAGTAATTACCCTTTTTAAGCTTTAGTTTTCATATTTTGGCGCAAGGGTTTGAAAACTTTAACTCTACCACTGACAAAGGGATGCTAAAAAACCACGAACCCCATATTTCTCAACCCGATCCAATTTCATAAGGTCAATTCTTTTTATTTTTAAAATTAGATTTAAACTAAGTCGGAGTCAAGTTTAGGATAAATTCACCTTATCCGAAAACTCTTAGGCCGTTACTTTAAAAATGATATAGTAGACTCTCAAAATCCTTTTATACTGGGGTTTCTCTTGTAATCCAATAAGTTAACATCAAAGATTTGCGCGTCATTATATTCATACTTGTAATTATAAAAAAGAATTATTTTATCTACTTGATTTAATTAATATACTGAAAAATTACTTGAAATTGAAGGATTGCTGCTAACTGTTTTATAATAAAACTTTAATACATCAAAATAAATTGATGTAATTATTTTATAATTAAAAAATTATTTGATGCAATAAAATCAAACAAGTTGGGGTTGGGGTTGGGGTTAGATTTTTTATAAAATTTCAAGGCCTGGAATTATAATGGATTTATTCTTTTAATGCCGGAGTTGAATCATGTATGAAATTCTGAATCAGAATCGCGGTGGGCAAAAATCTTACTCACCCACCCATTCCCATCCCCACATTGATACAAAGAAGTACAATATTTTCAACCCAAAATCCGAAACATTATTAACGTACCTGTTGGAGGATTGTTCATCATCAGATTCGTAGCTAATAATCCAGGTTAATTTTCTAACACCCATCATTTACTTGCTTTAAAAGGAAAAAAATTTCCCTAATACTGTCAAAGATTCTGATTTGAAATTAAAAGTCCAGCTCTAAATCAATAGATTACTTTCACTACACCAAAACAGTCTTTTAGCGGCACTTTTTTGTGGCGTTTGATTAACAAACGCTGCTAAAAATCGATCATTAGCGGCGCTAAACCTAAAACGCTGCTAAAACCTGAAGAACTAGTGGCGTTTCTAAAAAAACGCCGTAAAAGAACATAATTAGTGGCGTTTATTGTAAGCGCCGCAAAATACCTTAACCAAAACGCAGCGTTGGTTCAATTGTATATTAGAATTCGTGGCGTTTTTTTATAAAAAACGCCGCGAAAGAATAGTATTAGCGGCGTTTAACAAAAAGCGCTGCAAATATCTTAAGGAAAACGCACCGTTTTATCTTGAGGTAGATTAATATTAGTGGCGTTTTTAAAAAAACGCCGTAAAAGAACATAATTAGTGGCGTTTATTTGGATGCGCCGCAAAATACCTTAACCAAAACGCAGCGTTTGGTTCAATTGTATATTAGACATTGTGGCGTTTTCTATAAAACGCCGCAAAAGAATAGTATTAGCGGCGTTTTTGTAAAGCGCGCAAATATCATAATAAAACGCACCGCTTCGTCTTGAGGTAGATTAGTATTAGTGGCGTTTTAGAAAAATGCCGTAAAGAACATAATTAGTGGCGTTTATTTTTATGCGCATAAAATACCTTAACCAAAACGCAGCGTTTGGTTTTGAGGTATATTAGAATTAGTGGCGTTACGATAAAACGCCGCAAATATCTTCTTAAAACGCACCGTTTGGTCTTGAGGTAGATTAATATTAGTGGCGTTTTAAAAAACGCCGTAAAAGAACATAATTAGTGGCGTTTATTTGGAAGCGCATAAAATGCCTTAACCAAAACGCGGTGTTTGGTTTTGATGTATATTAGAATTAGTGGCGTTTATGGTAAAACGCGCTAAAGAATAGTATTAGCGGCGTTTTCGGAAAGCGCCATAAAACTACTTCAATTTCAACGACGCCATTTTTCGCTTTTAGGGATTTAGTGGCGTTTTATGAAGCGCCACTAATACTCGTGGATTTAAAATAATTTAAAATATTTGTTAAAATGGATAAATTAAAATACTATTGATTTTTAATTTATGTGGTAAATTATTTCAAATACAATTGTAAGAGATAAGATAGTATTGATTTTAAAATATTTAATTTAATTATCATTATAGTTTAGGGTTTAATAAATATGGTTAGGGTATATATATGGTTAATTAATTTAGGATTTAAGACCGGTTTAGGAGGTACAATTTTAAGTTTTATAGATTATGGATTAGGGATTCTGGTTTAAGGGTTAATGTGATTTAAGGTTTATGGATTAGGGGTTAGGGGTTATGGGTTAGGGGGTAGGGGTTAGGTTAGGGGTTAGATGTTAAGAGTTAGGGTTTAGGATTTATAAAATCGGTGTAAGGTTAGAGTTTCGGGTTTAGATTAATTAGTGTGTTTTAAGTATATATTAAATAAGTTTTAGGGGTTAGGGGTTAGAGGTCATGGGTTAAGGGTTTAGGGTTAAGGGTTAAGGGTTAAGGGTTAGGGGTTAAGGGTTAGGGGTTAGGGGTTAGGGGTTAGGGATATTGGGTTATGGTTTAAGGTTTAGATTAATTAGTGTTTTTTATTTTATATATTAAATAAAGTTTAGGGGTTAGGGGTTAGGGTTATGGGTTTGGAGTCGGGTTAGGGATTAAGATTTGGATTAATTAGTACTTATTTAATTAACATATTAAATAAGTTCTTTATATAAATGTAAAGGAGATAATAATAAATTGTAAAGATTATTAATTTAAAATTGATATGCAATATATAATAATTTGAATATAATAATTTGGAATTGTAAAATTGTATAAAATTGTCAAAATTACAAAAATAAAATGAAAATAAAAATAAAAAGAAATAAAAAAGCTAAAATTTTATTTTTACCTAATTTTATAAATATTACTTAAAAAGCGAGATTGATAATTTTATCTAATTTTTTAAATATTACCGAAATTAACAAAACTATTCATTAAAATCGCAAAAGCAGTACCGTTTGAATAGAAAATTTAATGTAGTAGTGGCGTTTTATTAAAACGCCGCTATAAAATAGACATTAGCGGCGTTTTATAACAAATGCTGCGAAATATTCTTAATATTGGAGATAAAACAGTGCAGTTTTTGGCTGAGATTCATACAATTTGATAAAAAACTGCGCCGTTTTATTATTTGCTTTTAGTGGCGCTTTAAAAAAAT
The DNA here is from genome assembly GCF_025698545.1 of Gossypium raimondii. Taxonomy (NCBI): domain Eukaryota; kingdom Viridiplantae; phylum Streptophyta; class Magnoliopsida; order Malvales; family Malvaceae; genus Gossypium; species Gossypium raimondii. Next base: position 10,665,603 of record NC_068568.1, read on the forward strand.
GCCGCAAATTAATTTAACTATGTTTTAAGATTTACGCAAACGTTGCCGTTTTATCTATATTATTAGTGGCGATTGGGCTAAAACGCCAGGAGTTCGAGTTAATCGACTACATTTGGCCTAATATTTAGTGGCGTTTATGTGTAAACGCCGCAATTTATAGAAATTGTTTACGAAAACGGCTCCGTTTTCTTATTTATCTTTAGTGGCACTTTTAGTACACGCCGCAAAATTATTTTAATTTTTATGGAGACGATGCCGTTTTGTCTAAAACGCCATGAGTTTTAGTTTACTAATCGGGGAACGACAGCGTTTGATCATATTACTAGTGGCGCTAGTATATAAACGCCACAAAGTACAGAAATTGTTTAGGAAAACAGCTTCGTTTTCTTATTTACTTTTAGTGGCGCTTTTAGTAAACGCCGCAAAAATGTTTTAATTTTTATGGAGACGATGCCGTTTTCTCTAAAACGCAATGACTTAGAGTTAACTGATCGGGAAGCAATGTTTGATCATATTACCGATGGTATTTGGTATATAAACGCTGCAAATGGGTTAATTATTTTGATGAAAACGACGTTGTTTTTTTCCCATCGTTTTGACAGAAGCTAAAACCCGATTCTCCCCATCCCCAACCTCTCATTCTCCCAAACCCTAAAATTTCCCTAATCTCTTACTGCATCACAACCTCTCATTCTCCCAACCCGTCTGCTTCACTGCATCAACGCCTCCGTCCGTGTCTGGTGCCGCAACCGTTCGGTAAGTTCAACTACTTCCTTCATCTTCTTCATGCGCGAATGTTTCTGGATAATCTTTGCTATTTGAACAAATATGGGTCTTTCGAATATTGTCATGGAATTTGGGGCTTTCAACAAATATTTACTAGCTAATTGCGTACAGTAAAATGGGTCTTTCGAATATTACTGGAATTTGGGGCTTTTGAGCATTTCGATTTTCTCATTTCAAATTGAATCATTTACTGCTGTTCTGTCGAAAATTAGTTTCCATTGCTACCATGTTGAATCATTTACTGCTGTTCTGTCGAAAATTGCAAAATTCTTCAAAATTGTTCAAAACCATGTCGAAAATTCCATTGCTACCATGTTGAATCATTTGCTATGGCAGGGCTACTATACTAATATTAGGAAAAATCCAATAGTGGCAAGGAACTGAACAATTTTCGACATTGTTCAAAACTTGTAAGTTCAAATTTCTAAAGAGCAAAGTAATATTTTATGTGTGAAATCTGACATTCAATCTTATTTTTTATTTTTTTCTTTGATAATATATTTAAAATTTATATACATTTTTAATATATAATATATATAGTTTTAATTGCTACCATGTTGAATCATTTATCGCATGTTGTTCGTCGAAAATTGCAAACTAGTGTTCAAAACCTATTGAATGATATCTATTAATATTTGCTATGGCGTGGCTACTATACTACTATTAGAAAAATCATCAATTACAAGTGGCAAGGAACCGAACATCATACAAAGACTGTTCAAAACTTGTAAGTTCAAACTTCTAAAGAGCAAAGTAATATTTTTGGTTATCGAAATGGGAGATTCAAATCTTTTTTTTTGATTTTTTCTTTTATAATATACTAATATACATTTTTGATTCATTCTCTTTATTATATATAGTTTTCTTTTTCTTTATTTAGGAGCGAAACTATAAAGCGATGAGGATTATAATTTAGACTTTGCTTAAATCATCAAATGTATTTATTTGTTTGAATTTCTTTCATGAAAATCAATTCTTTTACTTGGTAACAAATCTTGCGACTTTGAAAGGAATATGGTCACGAAATTTCGTTTCTCTAGCATGTTATGTTTCGTACCATTTTTATGTTTCTTTATTTTTCGCTTTTCTATTTTCATTTTTCTTTTTCGCATTACATTTTCGCTTTTCTATTTTTGTTTTCTGTTTTGCTATTTTACATTGAATGAAGTGTTTATCAAGTGGAAACAAAACCGAGTGGTTCCCCAACCGCTCCATCTTGAGGAGGTTGTCCATTTAGATTAATTTGTATCGCTAGTTTGCTAAACATTGAGAAAAATATTATTTGTCAAAATCATCAATTACAAGTTTTTCTTTTGATGTGGTTATGAGTTTTGTGATGACAAAAGGATGTTAGAGAGGATTGGTTCAATTTGATGATTCTATCGATCAAGTAACAACATTATCCACTTCTCTACTTGTATAGTTCTGTGTGTTGTAACGGAAATAGCAAAGATAATACATAGGCAACAATGATTTTGACACATTTTAGTTTTTATTTAACTTATTAATATTAAAAAAGTATATATTCATATATTTTATCATAACTTATTAATATTAAAAAATATATATATGTTAATATTTTTACAATTTAATTTAACTTATTACTAATACATATATTGTTCGAATATAATTTTTAAAATTTATATATTACATTATGGGAATATATATATGTTAATATTTTACAATTTAATTTAACTTATTACTAATACATATATTGTTCGAATATAATTTTTAAAATTTATATATTACATGACTTAAATATATATATGTTAATATTTTTACAATTTAATTTAACTTATTACTAATACATATATTGTTCGAATATAATTTTTCAAAATTTATATGTTACATTACTTAAATATATATATATTAATATTTTTACAATTTAATTTAACTTATTACTAATACATATATTGTTCGAATATAATTTTTAAAATTTATATATTACATTACTTAAATATATATATATGTTAATATTTTTACAATTTAATTTAACTTATTACTAATACATATATTGTTCAAGATAATTTTTAAAATTTATATATTACATGACTTAAATATATATATATATATGTTAATATTTTTACAATTTAATTTAACTTAATACATATATTGTTCGAATATAATTTTTCAAAATTTATATATTACATTACTTAAATATATATTTTAAGTATATTTTAGATGTCTTACAATATTAATAAATAAAACATATTTTTACTAAATTTTACTCTTAATATATTACTTGAATATATTACTTAAATAAATTACTTAAATACATTACTTACTAAAATTTAGTTAAATTTTTACTTAAATATGTTACTCAGTTACATTAATTACTAAAATTTGGTTAAATTTTTTACTTAAATATGTTACTTGAATACATTACCGCTATAAATTTAAGTATATATTACATTACTTACGAACTTGTTAAAATATATTATAGTTTTAAATCGGTTATAAATCGGATCGTAATAATCGATATACTTACATCAAACATATCTTACATAACCAAAATTTGTATGTACAAGAACTTACATAATTTACACAACTTACTTAACCTACATAACTTACATAATACAAAGCTTACATAACTAAAATAGCTTACACAACTTACATAACTTACATAACTTACGAAGTTATATAATACATAATAACTTACAACTTACATAACATACATTACTTTGATAACTTACATAAGTTACATAATACACAACTTACATAGTTTACTTAATACAAAACTTACATAACTTATACACGTACATAACCTACATAATTTACTTAATACATAAATATATATTATATGATATACTTACATAACTCATTTATACTTACTTTGAACAACTTACCCTTGTAATTTCGGTGACAATCGGACTTCAAGAAATAAGAAATGGACCATTCTTGGATGAATTTGTCAAGGGTGGCGGCGGTTATCGAAATGGAGTACAGACTTTTCTAAATTTTGCATTTCAATAAGCAAGCCAGGAGAACATGATTCTTTGCCCGTGTAAGAAGTGTGTCAACATAAACTGACATTATCGTGAAGTTGTATATGAGCATCTAATTGTTGATGGGTTTGTTCGGGGTTATAAACAATGGTTTTTTCATGGAGAATGCCCGCCTAGTACTTCCTCTTCAAGGATGGATGTGTCTTATGACAGTACTACTTACCACCAGTCTAATAGAGGGGATGACATGGAAGGTATGTTGCGGGATGCATTTAATATGCACAATCATGGTGTCCAGTCGTTCCCAACGGACTTTGTGGCTTCTAATGATTGTAATATTGGGAGAAATGCTTTTACCGAACCGGGAAGTAGTGTACGTCATGAAGAGCCGAACGAAGAAGCGGCGAAGTTTTACGCGCTACTTAATGACATGAACGACGACCTATATGAGGGATCAAAATTTTCAAAAATGTCTTTCTGTGTTCGTCTTTTTCAATTAAAATGTTTGGGAGGGTGGACCGGAAACTCTTTGACAATGCTATTAGAGTTCTTGAGAGAAATGTTTCCTTTTGCAAAAATCCCTCAGTCATGCAAAGATATGAAGAAATTGATAAAAGATTTAGGCCTTGGGTACAACAAAATCCATAGTTGCCCAAATGACTGCATGTTGTATTGGGGCGATCGGAGAAATCAAAAAGTCTTTGTCATGTATGCGGCGCTCCGTTGGATAAGTAAAACTTAGAAGGTGGGAACGACGATGAAAATGATGCTGATCAAGAAAGAAGCTACCAAGGTTTTACGGTATTTTCCACGATCCGAGGGTTCAAAGGCTTTTCATGTCGTCAAGATCATGGAGTCTATGACGTGGCACCATGATGGACGAACCGATGATGGATTATTAAGGCATCCGACAGATTCTTTAGCTTGGAAATCATTTGACAATAAATTTCCAGGCTTTGCAAGCGATCCTAGGAGTGTGAGGCTTGGGCTAGCATCTGACGGATTTAATCCTTTCAAGATCATGAGCACTGCGTACAGTACTTGGCCAGTAGTGCTTGTTCCTTACAATCTGCCTCCGTGGATTTGCATGAAGCAATCTTCCCTTATCTTATCTATGATTATCCCTGGAGAGAAAGGGCCCGGGAATGATATCGACATTTATTTGCAGCCACTTATTGAAGAGTTAAAACAATTGTGGGCTGGTGTCGAGACATACGATGTGCTGAGAAAGGAGAACTTTAATTTACGTGCAGCTTTGATGTGGACCGTTAATGACTTTCCTGCTTATGCCAATTTATCCGGTTGGAGTACCAAGGGTCGTTATGCGTGTCCTTGTTGTGTTGCAGAAACATGTTCGCAATGGTTGTACAATGGGAAGAAGTTCTCTTACATGGGGCATCGTCGGTGGTTACAGGAAAATCATAGATTTAGATTTCAGAGTTCTGTATTTGATGGTACTGAAGAGTTTAGAGAAGCTCCTTCGCAGACCAGTGGCTTTGAAATCTTATTCATGTTGGAAGATATGAATTTCATTTATGGGAAGATGAACCAACCGCCAAACATGCAAAGAAATAGAATATCAAATGATGAAGCTGATGATGACTCTGATGTAGATGACGATCCTAATGAGGCGGACTTGTGGAAAAAAAGAAGTATTTTTTTGAGTTTCCTTATTGGGAGCATCACCTGTTACGACACAATCTTGATGTTATGCACGTTGAGAAAAATGTCTGCGAGAACATTGTGGGTACAATTTTGAATGTCGAGGGAAAATCAAAAGACAATCTTTAGAGTCGACTTGATTTACTCCAAATGGGAATCCAACCTGATCTTCATCCCAATCCACTTCCAAATGGGAAATATCGGTTGCCGCCTTCTATTTTTTCAATGTCGAAGACGGAAAAAGAAGTGTTCTGTACGGTGTTGAAGGATATAAAGGTTCCAGATGCGTATGCATCAAATATATCTCGATGTGTTAACGTTAAAGATCGAAGATTATATTTGCTAAAATCACATGACTATCACATCTTGATGCAAGATTTACTTCCAGTGGCTCTACGATGTTGTATGTCCAAGAAGGTGACGTCTTGTATAATTGAACTATCCAACATAATGAAAGCCATTTGTGGCAAAGTTTTGGATGTTCAAGAACTTTAGAAAAGGCGAGGATCGAGCCGCTTTGACTTTATGCAACATGGAGAAAATCTTCCCACCTTCCTTCTTCACCATTATGGTTCACTTGATAATCCATCTCCCGCGCGAAGCAATTCTTGGCGGACCCGTTTTCTATCGATGGATGTATCCCATAGAAAGGTGTTAATTAAAATTTTTAAATTTTTCCTTCATTCACATATATGCCTTTAGTTTTAATAATTAAGAAATGTTGTTATTGTGTTTAGGTTCCTATCCAAATTAAAGTCTTACTGCCGCAACAAGCGATATCCAAAAGGATCGATTGCTGAAGGCTACTTGGCAGAGGAATGTATGACCTTCTGCTCAAGATATTTGGAAGATGTTGAAACAAGGTTAAACAGACCAAATAGGAATGCTGGACTCACGGACCATAACTTAGCCGATACTTATTTGTTCCAAAGTTTTGGAGAACCAATCGGCAAAGTTGAAATTACAGAATTAGATCATTTATTGTAGGTACAAGCACATCGATATGTTCTGTTTCACCACGAATCATTGGAACCTTTACGGAAGTAAGTTCTACAAATTTGATAAATATTTATCAAACTAATAACTATTTATCTTCTAACAAGGTGAACATTTTTTTAACATAGTGAGTACAAACAAATATTGAGATCTCGTTCGCGCTCCCGATGAACACAACATCGAGATATCAATAAGATGTTTACAGAATCTTTTTATGAATGGTTAAGCCAAACGGTATGCAGTTGGAGCTTCCGCTTACAAATAATAATGTTTTCTCATAACATTTTTAATTACTTAGTTTACTTTCCGTTCAATAGGTTTGGAGTGGGAAGAACGTAAACGACGAAGTTAAATGGCTCTCCCAAGGTCCAAATCGAGTGGTTAAAAGATATAGTGCGTTCCTCATCAACGAATTCAGATTTCATACAAAATATCGCGAGAGGTTGAGGAGAACACAAAATTGTGGAATAGTTGTCAATTCTGCAATTACAAGTTATGCTAGTGCTAGGGACAATAATCCTGTCGAGGGAAATGTGGAATATTTCAGACATCTAACTGACATAATTGAGTTGGATTACTACAACAAATGGAAAGTTGTCTTATTTCGAGGTGATTGGGCCGATGTTAATACAGCTCGTGGAATTAAGCAAGATCAATTTGGTTTTACAATGGTGAATTTTGACCGATTGATTCACACAGGACAACAACTGATATATGAGCCGTATGTATTCTCATCTCAAGTCAAACAGGTTTTTTACTCAAAAGATCCAACTGATGAGGGTTGGTACGTTGTACTCCGTAACATCCCTAGAGACTTGTTTGAAATGGGCAGTGGAAGTAGATATAACATCGACGACAGATCAGAAACTTTGCCCTTTCCAGAACAAAACTTAAACGACAATATCCCTAGTACTAGTGCACAATTTGAATGGGTTCGTCAGGATACCGATGAAGATATTTACGAATAATGATTTAGTAAGATTTTACGATTCTTTATTTATATGTAATATATTATAATTTAAATATTGTTCTTATTATATATTTCAACTGTTTTATATGTCTTGATATTGTTGTAATTAGTTATTAAGTTGTCAACTATTTTATGTGTATTGCGATAAAATGCCTAGAAAAAATTCTAAGGGAAGCATTACGAGGAATGATCCTAACTCGACAGAGACAAATAATCTTGAGCAATGACAGACAATTGGATCTTGAATGTTTCGATTACTGTTGAGGATCCTCTGAAGTTCAAAGTAATTTTACGTTTAATTTACATGCGTGTTTCATTATAGTTGATTTATTTTTCAAATTCTTATATTATAATATACCATTTGTAGCTGAAAATGGTGGGACGCGCAGAGGTCGAGGACGACGCTACTTAGAGAGTTATACGAGTTAGATCCAGTCGAGCGTGTCAAAGTTGGATAAACAGTTTTGGTCACTGTTGGATCGAAGCTCGACTTTTAGCGGGATACATGGGCATTTTAGCACGAAATGCGAATATGTTGCCTATCAACTACGAGTCATGGCATCAAATGCCCGAAAGCAACAAAAACCAAGCCCTCGATAATATTAAGGTAACAAAATGTTAATGCCATTTGTAATGCTTGGGAAATAGTTTCATTTATATTTACTTTATTAACTTGTGTTTTTTGTTTTTTGTAGGCGAGGTTTGCTTTAGAGGTCTCGGATGCTTACGTAAAGAAAGAATTGGGGAAAAGATAGAGAGACAATAAAAGTACTTTGAAGAAAAATTATTATAAAACAAAAACAACCCTAGATGAGAAATTGCAAAATGTCCCGTCGGTTATGTTGAGGTACCAATGGGAAGATGCGGTTAGATTTTGGCATTCGAAGAAAGGCGAGGTATGACGTACTTTCAAACTATTGTAATTATTTTGGTTTATAGTATTTTCTATTTACGTACTAAAAATTTCATAACGTAGGATCGTGAACAAGTTGGAAAAAGTAGCGGTGAAACAAAAATTCACCCACACAAATGGATTGAGAAGTTTTGCATGTGTAGTAGGCGGAGGTATTTTAATTTTTTAATATTGTCGAATATGTATAACTTTCTGTTAAATAATATTTATACTACCATATTGTAGGAACTGTCGTCCGGTCAAGAAGTTGGACGCCTTCAACTTTTTGAAATTACACATAGGAAGAAAGATGGATCTCCCATGACTCCTGAAGCTGGTGAAATAATGGTATGTTTACTTAATAAGATTTGACTTATTTTAGTTATTTTTAGTGTTTATTTTCTAATGGTATAATTCATTGCTTGTAATGCAACTATTGTTATGTTGCATATGTTTTTTAATATATAATATTGCGTTCCTAACTATGTGATTTATTTATTAGGAAAAACTAAAGGATAAAAAGGCGGAGTACGAAGCGATTGCTTCTAGTGATAGTTCTGTTCATCTTGAAGACATTGATAACCGGATTATTACTGAAGTTTTGGGTCCTGAAAGGTATGGTCGGGTTCAATTTCAAGGATCTTTTGTTAGCCCAACCCAATATTTTGGATCCAGCTCCCACCAATACATGGCTTCGGGGAGTCAGGCTCAAGCTGAAGTTCAGAGGTTGAAAGACCAAATGGCTGAGATGCAAGCGACCACAGTTGAGGTTCAAAAGAAATATGAAGAACTCCAGCAACAACTTAAAGCAGAGGCGGCAGCGAGGGAAGCGGAAGCTGCAGCGAGAGAAGCAGAGCAGGCCAAAAAGTACGACGAACTCCAGCAACAGCTTCAGGCTGTGATGAAGATGTTTTAGTCGCAACTTCCGCCTTCATAGTGTATGATATAAATATTTTTATCATTTTAACATTTAACATTTTTGCAAAAATATTATGAATTCACTTTTATTTATTGATATTAATATTTTTTTATTCGTTTAATTTGAAATATTATATAAATTTATTGCTTTTGGCTGGTTTAAATCTGGTTCCTTTTGATTTGTTGCTACAGGAGGCTGAAAAAATGAAAAATTTAATATAAAAAATCCCAAAAAATAGTGGCGTTTTTGTAAAAAAATGCCGCTAAACATCATGTTCTTTAGCGGCGATTTTTTCTAAACCCCGCTAAAGAACATGGTCTTTAACGGCGTGTTTTCCTAAGCGCCGCTAAAGAACATGGTCTTTAGCGGCGTTTTTTCCTAAGCGCCGCTAAAGAACATGGTCTTTAGCGGTGTTTTTTTCTAAGCGCCGCTAAAGAACATGTTCTATAGCGGCGTTTTTTTTTCTAAGCGACACTAAAGAACATGTTCTGTAGCGTCTTTTTTTCAAAGCGCCGCTAAAGAACATGTTCTTTAGCGGCATTTTTTTCAAAGCGCCGCTAAAGAACATGTTCTTTAGCGGCGTTTTTTTTCAAAGCGCCGCTAAAGAACATGGTCTTTAGCGGCGTTTTTTTTGTAAACGCTGCAAACTTTTGCGACGTTTTCGTTATGACCTTTTTGCGGCGCTTCGAAGCCATAAATACCTTTAGTGGCGTTAAAAAGCGCCGCTAAAGGCCTAAAAAAACGCTGCTAAAGACCTGTTTTGGTGTAGTGTTTGCTTCTAGCCTACTACTTGAATGCTAAACTTCATACATATGTTTGATAGAGCTGGCAACATGAGCTGAGCATCAAAGTTTGTTCATGCTAATCCGAGTTTGTAACAATTTAAATACAAGAAAATTTGAGTTCATAATAGTTCAGAGCTCGAGAAAACCTGAATCTACAAGAATTCGAGGTTGAGAATAATTTGGTCGAGCTCGAGATAAATTCGACCCAGAACTCGAATTTATTGTTAAACAATCATAATAAACATTAATACTACTTAAAATATAATTTTATAATACTACTTAAAATAAAAATAGCATTACCTATTTATATTAAAATTTTATTAATAGCAAAAGTAAAATACATTTTTATATTAAATTATAAAGTAAAATAAAATGTTTTTAATACTGTAATAATGAGAAATTATTTCATGGACCCTTCCCACCATCTCATATATAGTCCTACCTAATTATTTTATGCCACATCAACTTTTTCCAACTCAAATTAAAAGGATTAAAACAATTTTCACGTCATATTTAGTTTTGTTCAATTTCTTTTTCTTTTCACTTGACGTTAGTTTTTTTCCTCCCTCTCACCGTCTCTTCCCTGTTAGAAGAAGAGGATTTAAGGTTTTGGTGATTTCCCTAGTTTTTTCCGTTCTTTATCATCTCTTCACTATTAGAAAAAAAGGATTTAGGGATTTGGGCAATTCAAAATTAGTAATGGAAGGATTACAGGTTGAGCAAAAAAAATGGAGGGATTACAGAATCAAGTTCGTTCCTATTTCTAGTGATTAAAATCAATGGTTTTTAATCTTTTCATTCAACTATGAAATAGTTATTGAATTTAGCTCATAACAAATTTTTTTATTTTTTATTTATTAGAAAAAAAGAAGAAGAAGCAAAATTGAAGTAAAAATGTGAGGAGTAACCCTTTTGAAATTTCTATCAATACATATGTAATGGGGAGTGATCCTTTCTTGTATCTCAAGTCTTTTCTCTCTGAAACTCCATTTTTTAGTTGAAAGATAGCCAACGCAATCACAATCTTTGTCCGAAACAAGTTTAGGAGATACAAATGGAAATAACTCTAATCAATGTATTGATATGTACATTGGTGCTTGTCTGGTCTGTGAAGTTTAGAGCATTTTACTAAAAGCTGCGACTATCAAGAGTTAATTGAAAAATGAAGTGATAGGAAATGATGCTGCTGCAAGCATTCCTCATAATCATGTTGGGCAGGCCTTGCACAGTGTGGTTCTTGGGACCTTTAATGTTGGAGATCAAGGAGAAGGCATTGTTCCAAACCTTACTAGGGTGAGTATTTTCTTTTCTTTTCTTTTTTAATTTTTGGAGCATTTTAGTTCATGTCAAGTGTGTTTCATTATTTAATTGGCATTTGAAATAAGTGATATTCTTTATTACTTGACTTATAGGTTATTAGGGCTGTTTTAAATTCTTTTGGAGTTGAAAGCCAGCCTTCTGCTATTAGTATCACTAGGCAGTTTTCAACCTCTGTAAGTAATGCTTGATTTCAACATTTGACATTGGGTGTCTTAGAAAAGCCATGTTTGCCTTTCACTTAGTGCATATTTCCCCCTCTCCTTCCTATTTTCACAATTGCTTCAAGTTGAAGGATATCAATTTTAAAAAAATTATTTTACTATTAGCTCTAAAGTACATGCCAATGATTTAGATGAATGCAATCAAAAGTCAAAACTCCACTTTTTTAAATTGTTGAAGAAAATGGGAGAAATGCTACTACTAACTTTACTAGTGGCATTTTCTCACTAAACCCATATATTTTTTCCATCACTTTCCCTAGATTATTTAAGTACTAAACAATAAAGAAATACCCAGAAAGCCTACATAACCAGAAGGTTAGTTAACATCTTGTTTATTTTGTTTTTAAAGTTTTGGTTTATGCCCAGATTGATATAGATTTAAATTTTCTTTAATCTTTTTACTTGGAATTTGTTTTATTTAGGAATTGGGTGTTTGGATCATGTGATCGAAATTTTAGTTTCTGTTTGGTTGATTAAAAAGTGAAAGAATAGAAAGAAAATTTAAGTTCGTTTTTTGAGTTTGAGTTGAACGAGAAAATTTTTATAATTTTGAAAAAAACTCCTCTTTGAATAGTTTGATTGAGACTTTCATTTTGTGATGAGTCTTATGTAATTTTATGTACTCTATTTGAGATTAATGATGTGTGTTTTGATTTAAATGTCTTACAATTTAGTTGTTCGATTATCTGTTAATCTAATGTCCCACTTAAGAATTTGGTGAAATCTTGCACTATCTCGATGATTTTGATAATTGAATATTAGTTTCTTTAACCTTCCTTATGTATATATATTGAAAATGTATTAGTATGGAAGTGAAGTTAAATTGTAGATTTTTGTGTCAATTTCCTTCGTTAACTAATTTGTTTTACGTTTGTAGATATGTGTAAACTCGAAACCATATAGAATTTTTCTTGTAATTTTTACCACCTTTTACTTAAAAGTAATATTAATCTTGAGTATTTGTTAATTAATTAAGTAAATTTTGCTTAAATGTTAATAATGGACATGAATTTATAAAGTATGCAAATTTGTGTTTTTTTAGATATGATTTTGTGCATAAAATTAAAGTATTTCATTTTATTTATTAATATGTTAAATTTACTTCTGCAGCGAGACCATAGAGTTGAGTTTATTATAATGTTGCATGGACATGAACTATTATTCTTGTAACACCCCTAACCCGTATCTATCGCCAGAATAGGGTTATAGAGCATTACCAGAGTTTACTAATTAATTTTCAGACTTTTCTTTTCATCAAGCATTCATATTTATAACCAATCAAAATCAAAACATTAATGAGCTAACGTTAACCAATTTCACTTGTACATGCCATTATAACCAGAATCAAATCATCCAAAATTATCGATAGAACCAATGGATAATGTGATATATCTCCAACAAGCTTCCAACTCAATCGAGCTTCCGATAATCATTTCAATGCATCAAATAATTATACATATTGCCAATAATAATTCAATTCCAATAATAAAACACACACACATATATATAATATTCATTACCAAATAACATTCACTTAAATTAAAATTATACAGAATATAGTTCATACGAACTTACCAAGCTAAGTTGCAGAATACCAAAATTCAGGGACATTTTGGAAATTTTTGATTTTTCTCAAATTTCCACCAAATCTTGATCCAAATTAATATTTCATTCAGTTTACTAATTTAAATAATAAAACAATTCATTTCATGCAATTTGATCACTTTTGACATTTTACAAATTTACTCTTAAAGTTTTATTTTTATTCAATTTAGTCCCGAGCCTAAAACGTGCAAATTATCCATGCTAGCTGAATATTAATATATATATTTTCCTTCTCCTCCTCTCCATTTCACATCCTTAATTTATATAATATGCTTATAAGTAACATTATCTATTATTTTACTATTTACTTGTAAATTTAATCAAAACTGTTCATTTGAGTCATAGCCACTAAATTATTTTTATCTTGAGCTAAAGAACTCCAAATTAGGATCTCATAATTTTCCCTAAAACTAAACTGACATATCTTCTTACCATAAAATTTTCAGAATTTTTGGTTTAGCCAATAAGTACAGTTTATTCTTTAAAGTCACCTCTGTTCTGCTGTCTGACAGTTCCGACCCTTCTTCACTAAAAATTAATTATCTCCTTGTACAGAATTTGGATGATATCCCCATTTGTTTCTATTGAAAAAAGACTCTTTAAGGATTTCAAAAATATAAATTATAACCCATAATTATTTTTATACAATATTTTATGATTTTCCAAAATCAGAATAGGGGAACCCAAAATCATTCTGACATTGTGTCACAAAATCTATTATATCTCCTGATTTACAATTCCATTACTTACACAGTTTCTTCTATGAGAAACAAGACTCAGTAAGATTTAATTCATATTTTTTCATTCTCTAATTCCAGTTCCACAATTTATGGTGATTTTTAAATTTAACTTTGCTCTGCTGTCCAAAACTATTTTAGTGCAAAATGTTAATTACTAAGTTTATAACTTCCTTATTCCCTTTCTCTATAATATTTCCCATCACTTTCACTTATTTCTCTTCACTAATATATCAAGAAAATGAGAATTTATATAAGAAAACTCTAATATAATATCTTTTCCATGCCATTTCAATAATATCAAACTTAAAAATATATTGAAATCTCAATGTTCTTACATTGTCCTATTGATTTCAACCTTTAACTTGATTTTCTCTCTCCTCCAGCTTCAATTTCTTGAATTCAACTTGATATTCTAGCTTCCCATAGTCTCCTTGTTATCTTTCTCTATTGATGGCTATGGAAATTCTTTTGATTTCTAATTGAAAATGGTGAATTTTTTTGGTGGAAGGACCAAATTGTAAAGAAAGCAAAACTTTCTTTCTTCTCTTCTCTTCTAACGTGAATTGCATGGAAAATATGGTGGGTTGGTTCCTTTTCATCTTTCTTTCCACTTATATATACTAAATAATAAAATAATAAAATAATAAAATATCATTTAAAAAACAAATTAAAATATTAATAAACTAATATTTATTTATTTAATTAATCTAAAATATCTCTAACATCATCATTATCTTCTAGATTTCTCTCTCTTCTAAATGACCCTTTTACCCTTCATGATCTTTTAAAATTCCATCCTTGAGTCATTACTTAATTTGGTAAAATTACGATTTAGTCCCTCATAATTCTTCACCTATTCAATTTGGTCCTAATTCATCCATTTTCCTTAGTTTCTAGATTATTCCAACCTTAAAATATTTTCACTATTGGTCTTTTAACTTTTTCTTATTTGCATTTTAACCCCTCAAATTTTGAGTATTTACCCTTGAGCAACAAAATTTTTCTCACTTTTCTCACTTTTTAATGCTGACATAACTCAAAATTACCCTTTTTATCACTTTATTTCCTTATTTTACTATATCAGGAATATTATCTTACTTTCTTACTATAGTAATTTTCGGGGTATTACAATTCTCATGTGTTGAACGGCAAGACCAAGCTTAATGGGTCATTAAGAAGCCACCTTGACCCAATAACAAAAGATGATACATGCTGGTCTAGTCTGCAAGCTAGTTGGGTTATTAATCGTCTAGTTTAAGAGAAAAGAGGCCCAATTCAGCAACCATAATTGCGCAACCAAGAAATCAATTTTGGGACAATTAATTGAAGGTCATCACACTTGGAAGAACATTGGAAATCGGTACATAATATTTGCTTCAGAAATCGTCCACCCCTTGCATAATTTAAGCATGATTCATATTTGAATCAAGCAACCAAACCAACTTCTCTTCCACATATCATGGTCAGCCATAAAAGGGAAAAATTCAAGTGATTTTTGCTACTATTTTTAGTAAACTCTCCCACTTACTTCAAGTATAAATACCATACCTATATTAGCTTTTCAATCATCCTTTACTCTTCCCTTCATCCATTATTTTCACAACATTCTTCACTCCCTCTCTTGCTCTCTTCATCCACCACGCCTATCATTCCATATTTTCTTAGTTTTTAGCCAGAAAAAGCCTTGAAGAGATCATCTCTTGGCCAGCCACATTGGGGAGCCATTAGTAAAGGTGCAACAGGAGGAGTGGAGGAAAACACCTTCAATCAGAGTCTGTGAAACTGCCGACTTGAAATAAAGTTTATTCATCCCTTACTTGTTGTTTTAAATTAATTATGTTTGCAATGTGTTTTGTGATCTTGAAATCAACAATGGTAGCTTAAATTTGTTTTGCTAGGTTAATTGCATTATTTCAATGAGATTTGTTTGATTCATGTTTAAAGTGTTTGTGCCTTAGTCGATCATGTTTTCAATTAAATTCAAGTATGTATTTCATTCATATGTGATTGGATGCATTAGAATTAGCTGAGCGATCCTAACCAGACGATGACTAGTGGATTCAATAATTGAAAAGCGCATGCTTCATTTAGACCCTAACCTGACAAAATTGAAGGTTCTTAATAACTTTAATGAGATCTATTATCTTGTATAGTTTTTAGGTTTATGTGATTAAACTGTTTCAAACCTAACACGTCCCTGTTACTTCACATAAATACTAAGAAACCCGTAGTTTAATATGATCAGTAAAATGTTTGTTTCACTAGGTAAGAGATTCTGAAATGACTTAATTTGGTTTCCAAACTCATGAAAGATCAAGTTGCCATATTTCCGAACATTGTTCAGCATGATGAAAATGAATCAAGTTTATAGTTATCCTAGCCTATTCATGTTATTGATTGTTGAAGTTGTGTTTCTACTTCTAAATTCATTCATACATTTAGATAAGTTGCATACTTGGATTAAAATTGCATTAGGGATCAATTTTGCATCTAATTAAATTAATCTAGTTTAATCATCATCACTCAAATTATTATGTTTTTATCACCAAATTTTTAACTTATAATTTTACAATTAATCGATTAACATACACAGTCCATGTGGAGATGATAACTCATTTACTTACTTATTACTTGAAATACTGTGTACACTTGCACCAACTAAGCATTACAAGTTTTTGGCATCGTTACCGGGGATTGTTGCCTTAGTCATTCTTTGTGAAATTATTTTTCCAGTTTCGTTTCTATCTAACTTTTAACTCTAGTAATTTATTCTTTGAATTTTTTGTGATTTATTTTCAAGTGTTTATGAGCATAGATCGAGTCATCAATTTATTACCTATAGACCCTGAAATCGAGCAACCATTTAGGAAGAGAAGACGTGAGAGATCAACTCAAAGACAAGCCGAGATGGAACTCAGAAATCAAAATGATGGATAAGGTAATAGAGCCGATCATGTGCACAATCCAATTCTTATTGCTGATGATAGGGATCGTGCCATAAGACAATACGCTGTGTCACTTTTCAATGAATTATATTCGAGAATTAGGAGGCCAGATATTGAGGCATCATAATTCGAATTGAAACCGGTGATGTTTCAAATGCTACAAATGGGGGGTTAGTTCAATGGTATGCCCACAAAAGATCCACATCTTCACCATCGATTATTCATGGAGGTGAGTGATTCATTTAAAATAGTTGGTGTTAGTGAAGACGCATTGAGGTTGAAGCTGTTTCCATACTCGTTGCAATGTAGAGCATAAGCATTGCTGAATTTGTTGCCACCAAGTTCAGTATCTACTTGGCAATAATTAATAGAAAGGCTTTGGGTTAAGTATTTTCCATTGAGTAAGAAATGCCAAGTTACGAAACGAGATAACCAAATTTTCACAATTGGATGATGAATCCTTGTACGAGGTGTGAGAATGATTCAAGGATTTACTTCGTAAGTGTCCTCATTATGGGATTCCGCATTGTATCCAGTTTTAGACGTTTTATAACGGTCTCAATGCATACACAAGATTGATGGTAGATGCTTTTGCGAATGGTGTGATTTTTTCTAAGTCTTATAATGAGGCTTATGAGATCATTGAGAGAATCACTAGCAACAACTATCAATGACCAACAAATCGAGCAACTTCAAGAAGATAAATAGCTAGAGTACACGAAGTGGACACATTGACATCACTCTCAGCTCAGGTATCTTCTATTTTCTCAATGTTAAAACAGTTTACCACTAATGGTTCTAATAATTTTGAAGCTCAATCACCAAGTCAATATGAGATTGTTTCTTGCGTATATTATAGGGATGGCCATTCTTTTGAAAATTTCCCTTCAAACCCTGAGTCTATTAGTTACGTAAGAAATTAGTTTCAAAATAAAAGTGGACAAGGAATACTGTCCAACTTCTATAATCCTTCATGGCGTAATCATCCGAACATTTCTTGGAGTAACCAAGGAAATGGATCGAACAACTACATGTAGCATAGACTTAATCAATCTTAAGGGTTTAATCAACAAGTTCCAAAACCACCACAAGATGAATGACCTAATAGTTTGGATAATTTTTTGAAGGCGTGCATGGTAAATAATGACGCATTAATCCAAAGTCAAGTAGCAACACTAAAAAATTTGGATAACTAAATGAGACAGTTAGTTACTGAGCTTCGTAATAGACCACAAGAAGCCTTGCCG
The DNA here is from genome assembly GCF_025698545.1 of Gossypium raimondii. Taxonomy (NCBI): domain Eukaryota; kingdom Viridiplantae; phylum Streptophyta; class Magnoliopsida; order Malvales; family Malvaceae; genus Gossypium; species Gossypium raimondii. The sequence goes on from NC_068568.1 coordinate 10,683,636, forward strand.
AGCGATACAGAAAATCCAAAATATTTTTGCAATGAACATTATAAGGTAGTTGCATTATGAAGTGATAAGATTTTGGAGCCCAAGAAGGTTGTGATAGAAGATGAGCCTATTAAGGAGCAAAGTCAACCAACAGTTGAAGTTCCTACACTAGAAAATCCAGATGCTGATAAATCTGATGAGGTAAAATCTACACTAGTACATTCTGATAAGCTAACAACTCCTTTTGCAGATTTGCATTCTAAAAAAGTTGTCTGATTCAACCTAGAGTTCCATCACCTCCACATCATTAAAGGCTCCAACAACATAAATAGAAACAAGAGGTGCAATTCAAGAAGTTCTTGGATTTTCTAAAGCAACTTCACATCAACATCCCATTGGTGGAGGCTTCAGACTAAATGCCCAAGTATGTGAAGTTTATGAATGATATTCTATCCAAGAAGAAAAGACTTAATAAGTATGAGACAGTAGCCTTAACGAAGAAGTACAGTGCATTCCTATAGAACAAGCTACCTTTGAAATTGAAGGACTTTGGAAACTTTATTATACCCTATAATATCGGAGAATCTTACTATAGTAAAGCTTTGTGCGACTTAGGAGCAAGCATCAACTTGATGCCTAAATCTATTTTCAAGTTGTTGGGAAGAGGTGAAATAATTCCCACTACTGTGACACTCCAATTGGTGGATCAATCTTTAGCATAACTCGAAGGAAAGATCGAAGATGTTTTGATAAGAGTAGACAAGTTTATTTTTCCTACTAATTTTATTGTCTTAGATTTTGAAGCAGATACGAAAGTGCCGATCATCCTTTGAGACCTTTTCTAGCTACGGGAAGAACGATAATAGATGTGCAAAAAAGAGAACTCACAATGAGAGTTCAAGACGATCAAGTAATATTTAACGTTCTAAAGGCAATGAAATTTCCTGATTCGATAGAGGAATGTTCAGTGATGGAGGAATTAGAAACCTTGGTTTCTATAGAATGGGAAAACAATTTTGAAAAAGACTAATTGGAGAACACCTTAGGGTTTGAACCATTGGGAGATGAAAAAGGTGATGAATGTTTGGCTTTGATGGAAGCCCATTCGAGGAGTTATGTTCAACCAATACAATTTGAATCGCTAGAATTGAAAGTTTGGGAATTTACACAATCCAAGTTTTCAATCGAGGCCTAAACTCAAACTAAAGGTACTTCCTTCCTATTTGAAATATGTTTATTTAGGTAACTGTTCTACCTTGCCTGTGATTATTTCAACAGAATTAATAGAGCACCAAAAGGAACAATTGATTGTTGTTTTAAAGAAATTTGAAAAGGCAATTGGTTGGAACATAGCTGACATTCGAGGTATAAACCCTTCCGTCTGTATGTATAGGATTACTAGAGGAAGGTGAGCGAGCTAGAATCAATAGGAAAAGGAGACTTAATCCTATCATGAAAGAGGTAGTGCAGAAGGAAGTGATCAAATGGTTAGATGTGAGAATTATCTACCCCATCTTAGATAGTTCATGGGTAAGTCTTGTACAATGTGTACCAAAGAAAGGTGGAATCATGATTGTCAAGAATGAACGTAACGAGTTAATCTAGACGAGAACTATCACAGGTTGGTGAATCTGTATTTACTACAGAAAGTTGAAAAAAGCCACTCGAATGGATCATTTTTCGTAGCCTTTCATGGATCAGATGTTAGATCGACTGGCAAGTAACGAATTTTACTACTTTTAGTTGGATATTTGGGATGCAACCAAATAGTTGTAGCCCCAGAAGACCAACATAAAACCACTTTTATTTACTTATACGGTACATTTACGTTTAGGTGAATGCCTTTCGAGTTATGTAACGCACCTACCACATTTTAGCGATGCATGATGGCAATATTTATTGATATGGTAGAAAATTTTGTTGAGGTTTTCATAGATGCTTTTTCTATTTTTGGTAACACTTATGATGTTTGTTTGAGTAATTTGGCTAAGTAACTAAAAATATTTGAGGAGACGAATCTTGTCCTTAATTCGGAGAAATGTCATTTTATGGTTAAGGAAGGAATTATCTTAGGACATAAATATTCCAAAAATGAGATCGAAATTTATAAACCGAAGGTGTACGTAATTGAAAAATTACCACCACCAGTTAGTGTGAAAGGAGTTCAAAATTTTTTAGGCCATGCCACTTTTTATCGAAGGTTTATCAAAGATTTTTCAAAAACTTCTAAACCTTTGTGTATGCTTTTAGAAAAAGATATTGTTTTTTTAATTTTAACAAAGCATGTTTAGAAAATTTTGAGGAATTTAAAAATTGGTTAATCTCAGCCCTAATAATTATTACACCTGATTGGAACTCTCCTTTTGAATTGATGTGTGACACAAGTGACTTTGTTGTTGCAGTTGTGATGGGTCAAAGAAGAAACAAAGTGTTTCACCTATCTATTATACAAGCAAAACTTTGACAGGAGCCCAACTCAACTACACGGTAACTAAGAAAGAACTTTTTGCTATAGTTTTTACTTTTGGCAAGTTCCATTTATATCTTATAGGTACTAAAGTTACAATATTTATTGACCATGTGGCCATTTTGTACTTACTCATGAAGAAAGATGCTAAACCAAGGCTAATTCGATGGATACTTTTACTTTAAGAATTTGACCTTGAAATACAAGACAGAAAGGGTGTTGAAAACCAAGTAGCTGATCATCTGTCAAGGTTGAAACAAAATGAGGTAACCCCTTCACTTGTTCCAATTAATGACGATTTTCCTGATTAGCATATCTTCGAAGTAAGTCGAATTAATGAAACACCTTGGTTTCCTGATTTTCAAATTATTTAGCATGTGGAATAATTCCTTGAGAAATGACATACCAACAAAGGAAGAAATTCCTTCATGATAGTCAGTATTATTTCTGGGAGGACCCGTTTTTGTTTAAAAAGTGTGCAGATAACATAATCAGGAAGTGCGTAGTTGAAAATGAAAATGTCGAGATCTTGTACCATGGCCATTCATCTCCGAGTGGGGGACAGTTTGGTGGTTCCAATACTGCAACAAAGATTTTACAAGCAGGATTCTTTTGGCAAGCAATGTTTAAGGATGCGTATGCATGTGTGAAAATTTGCAATAGATGCCAAAGGACGAGAAACATATCAAGGAGGAATGAGATGCCCTTGATAAACATTTTAGAGGTTGAATTATTCGATGTATGGGGCATTGATTTTCTAGGCCCGCTTCCTTTTTCTTATGGGAAAAAGTATATTTTGGAAGTTGTAGATTATGTTTCCAAGTGTGTTGAAGCTGAGGCATACCCAAAAAATGATGCTAAGGTAGTTATGCAATTTCTACATAAGCATGTGTTTACATGGTTTGGGACTCCAAGAGCTATAATTAGCGATGAAAGATCTCACTTTATAAATAAATAACTTAAGTGGTTGCGTGACAAGTACGGTGTGAAACATAAAATTGCTACTGCCTATCACCCATAGTCAAATGGGTAAGTTGAAAGGGTGAATCGTGAAATTAAAGGGGCGCACAGAAAATATTGGTCTCGAAGGCTCAGTGATCCTCTATGGGCCTATCGAACTACTTTTAAGAGCCATTAGGAATGACTCCTTATTTGTTAGCATTTGGAAAGGCATGTCATTTGCCACTTTAATTGGAGAATACAACTCACTAGGCTTTGAAACAATTAAATTTTGATCTTAAGCAAGCCAGTAAGAAAAGAATGTTACATCTTGACGAGTTGGAAGAGTTGAGGTTATTTTCATACGAAAATTCCAAGATGTATGAAGAAAAGACTAAGAGATGGCATGACAGTCATGTACAACCTCGTGGATTTAATGAAGGTCAAAAAGTGTTGTTTAATTCGAGGCTAAGGTTATTTCCTGGAAAGCTCAAGTCCCGATGGAAAGGACCTTATACCATCTATAAATTTTATCCATATAGAGTTGTAGAATTGTACGACAACCAAGGAGGTATGTTTAAATTTAATGGTCAACGTCTCAAACACTATTGGGATGGTGAAATTAAGCGAATTGAAATTTCAGTCAATTTAATAGACACTTAATTTTTCATGTCTTTAATTTTTACTAAATAGTTAGAAATTGTTTTCTTGAATTAGGACATTTAATTAATTCTGTCTAAGGAGATTGGAACTTAAGTAGGACAATTTGTGACCCCTCCAACCTTTCCTGGGAATTAATTTAATGTAACCTTTTGAAAAGAAATTTTCTAATTAACTTCAAAAATTTTATTATCATTTTAACCTTGTTTTTAATGTTAATTTTATTTGTTTATGTTTAATAAGGGGGTGAAATTAGTCAAAGTACTAATCAGTTTATTTTATTTTAAGTAGTCTAGTTTGTAAATACAGTTTGGGCTCAAGACCTAAAACAACAAAAAGGATAAAATTTACCCTACATTGCCATCAAAAGGGTTCCCAAAACCCTATTTTTGCCGCCACTTTCTTTTCCATCTTACCTTGCTGCCGAAGCCACCCTTGTAGTTAAATTTTTGCTAAAAGTTTGCCTTAATTTAACACTATATAAATCCCTCTTTACCACCATATTTCACAATGATTCAATCAATTAGCTTAAGCCCTATCCACTTATTCTTTTTCCTCTTAGCCGTCAGCCTAAAATCCCGAAGAATCTCCCCAATTTCCTTCCCTTGTCGTAAAACACTCCTTATTGCCACTGCATGTCTTTTGCTGGCTCCTTACTATCGTCACCATAGAGCTCTTACCAGAGCAATCTTATTGCCGCTACAAGCCTTTTGCCACTACAATCCTATTGTTGTCACAAGCCTACCACTACCTCAAACCTCTTGCTAGCATCCATTGTCGATTTATTTTCCTTCCCTTTTGCCGAAGTTCTACCTATTTTTAAGGAAAAATAACCATGGCTCGCAAAGGAACTAGATCTTCCAAGACCTCTGTCGAAAATCCAATCGTGATTTAAAAAGAAAAAACGAAAGAAAGGCTTGATTCCATCTTCGAAAATCAACCTATGATGCCGAAAAAAGGTTTCAATTTTGAGAATAATGAAAAGTTTGTGGTGCCCCTGCCAATTTGAAAAGTTTGTGGTGCCCCTGCCAATTCGAAAAAAATTAATACCCTTAATTGGAACTATTTCTGTGATGCGCGATCACTACCTGAAGAAGAGTTAGTTCGACAATTCTATGCCAACTTAACCATGCCAGATGCTACTGAAGTTCTTGTTCACAAAAATAAGGCACCCCTTACTTCTAAGTCCATTAATGGTTAGTTTAATTTGCCTGATGTTGAAGAAGATGAATATTGTGCCATGATAACAAATATAAATTGGGATTTTCTTCAACAAGTGCTTAATGTTGTTACAAATCCGGGATCCCAATGGATTATAAGAAAGTATGGTAGTCATTCTTGCCGAAGGGAATATCTAAAACTAGTGGCTAAAGTATGGTTCTACTTTGTTCGATATAGCTGCATGCCTATCTCACATAGTTCCACCATCTCGATGGGCCGAATGCTTTTGTTACATGCAATTATGACAGAAAGGTCTATCAATGTTGGGAAAATCATTCTCAAGGAGATCTATGATTGTGCTAGAAAGATGGAAAGAAGTGTCTACTTTCCATCATTGATTACTTCACTTTGCTTAAGGGCCCAAGTTAAATCAAAAGCAAACTTGAAGGACCAATATGTTCAAGGTTACATCACAGCCCATGATCTTGAAAGGTTAGTGGAGATTGTCCATGAGCTGAAGCCAACTGAATCAAGTGAACCAACTAAGCCAGAAACTGACGAATTGTCCAATAAATCTAAACCAAAAGTTGACTCAGTTGAGGGGATAGATGAAGTAGAATCTCAAGAGGAACCAAACAACCTTGAACCGAGGGTGGAACCTAATGTTGCTGAACCAATAGAGCCGAGTTTTAGTCTTGAGTTGACCATGCCAATGCCTACTTCTTCAAATGCTATGAAGAAATCAGAATTTTCAACTATGATGGATATGTGGAAATTCATGCATAACCAACAATAGGCCTATTAGAGATAAGCAAAAATTAGAGATGATTCTATTTGAAATACTTTAAAGAATATCTTTAACACTTTTGTTCCTGAGTTTTCAGATCATATCTTCAAGATATGGCAAGAAGAGCTAGTGGGATCAAGTGCGACAAAGAAAGAAGCGGAGAAAGACTTAGACAACAATTTGAATTAAAAAAGGGGGAAATTTATTTATCTTAGTAGTTTTAGTTATTTATTTTCGCAATTAGTATTTTGTTTTTGCACAAGAAAATTTCAAGCATGAATAAAATAAAGTTCAATGCCTCTACTCTAAGTAGTGTGGTAATGTGACTGAACATATCTAGGATTGGATTGTTGAGAAAAAATTGGTACTTAATTAGTCTTCAATACTCACCTCTCTTTCTTACTATCCTACCTAGTGTTTAGTTCTCATTCATTACTTTTTTTACACAATGAGGACATTATTTCTTTTTATGGTGGGGTTAGGGCAATATTAGTATGAAATTTATTTAGAATAGCAGTTAGCATGGATTTTAAATTTTTTTAAGTATGTTTCAATGATTACACATAAGTAGGCTGAAATAAAATGATGTTTAGAGAAAATTTTTGTTTATAAGATAGTTGAAATGCAAGTATGCTTTCTGATTTTATTTGAGTTTTTTTATGCTATCTTGAGTTATCGAACGCTTGTATGTTCTTAGGTCGTATGTAGCCTTTTGCCATGAAAATTGAACTTCTTTTGAAATAGACAAGCATGAAGGTTTAATCCTTAGAACTGACTATGTAACATTCTTAAGGCGAAATCCTAGGAGGCATAAGAATCTAAACATGATTTAGGTACATTTTTTTGGAATCGTTTGAGCCTTTCGAGCCTACCATATGGATTTGACTCTTGAAAGCTTAATTTGAGCCTTAAAGCCTATTTTTGCTGTTTACCTACATAATAAGCCATGTTACCATCTTTTTAAAATTAATATGATTTTTTACCTATTTTAACTATACTTGTCTTGGAGAGCAAAGATCAAGGAAAAATTCAAACAGATGTACATGTTCTTTATATGTTTAGAGGTGTTAAAAAAAAGAGAAAGAGAGAGATCTATTCAAATGTCAAGCAAAAAGAATAAAATAAAGAGCTTAAAGTATTAAGAAATATTGGGCATGTGCTTCAAAATTAAGTTTGAGGATGTGAAGAACCCATTAGTTGGAGAGATGTACCTCGAATTGATCCAAGGCAAAGCTAGGGTTAAGAGTATTGAACCTAAAAATTCACTGCTCTTTTATCCTTACCTTGAGCCTAGCCCTATTACAACTGTATAAAAGACCTATTGATTTTGATGATTCTGCTTAATCGTATTGCAAAATTGCTTTAGCAAATTTTTTTTATGGTGCCTAAACATTACTTAGGACGAGTAATAGTTCAAGTTTGGCGGTGTAAACTCAAAATTATATTGGATTTTTCTTGTAATTTTTACCACCTTTTTACTTAAAAATAATATTAATCTTGAATATTTGTTAATTAATTAAGTGAGTTTTTATTAAATTTTAATAATGTACATGAATTTATAGAGTATGAAAATTTGTAATTTTTTTATATATGATTTTGTGCATACAATTAAAGTATTTCATATTATTTATTAATATGTTAAATTTACTTATGCAATGGGACCATAGAGTTGAGTTTATTATAATGTTGCATGGACATGAGCTATTATTCTCAAGTGTTAGACGAGAAGGCCAAGCTTAATGGGTCATCAAGATGCCACATTGACCTAATAAAAAAAGATGATACATGTTGGTTAAGTCTACAAGCTAGTTGGATCATTAACTGTCCAATTCAAGAGAAGAGAGGCCCAATTCGACAGTCGCAGTTGGGTAGCCAAGAAATCAATTTGGGACAATTATTTAAAGGTCCTCACACTTGGAAGAACATTGGAAATCGGCACACAAGATTTGCTTGAGAAACCGTTCACCCCTTGCATGATTCAAGCAAACCAAACAAGCTTGTCTTCCACATATCATGGCCGACCATAGGAGGGAGAAATCCAAGGGATTGTTGCTAATATTTTTAGTAAACTCTTCCACTTACTTCAAGTATAAATACCACACCTATCTCACCTTTTCAATCATCCCTTACTCAACCCTTCATCCCTCATTTTCACAACATTCTTCATTCTCTCTCTTGCTCTCTTCATCCACCACGCCTATCATTCCTTTTCCCCTTAGTTTTAAGCCAACAAAAGTATTGAAGAAATCATCTCTTGGCTGGCCACCTTAAGGAGCCATTAGCAAAGGTGCAATAGGAGGAGTGAAGGAAAACACATTCAATCAAAGTTCATGAAACTCCCGAATTGGAATAGAGTTTATTCTTACCTTACTTATTGTTTTAAATTAATTATGTTTGCAATGTGTTTTGTGATCTTGACAGCAATAATGGTAACTTAAATCTGTTTAGCTAGGCCAATTACCTTAATTCAATGAGATTTGTTTGATTCATGTTTAAAGGGTTTGTGCCTCAGTCGATCATATTTTCAACAAATTTAAGTATGTATTTCATTCATACGTAATTGGATGCATTAGAATTAGCTAAGCGGTCCTAACCAGACGATGACTAGTAGACACAGTAATTGAAAAGTGCGTGCATCATTTAGATCCTAACTCAACTAAATTTTCATAATAAGTTTAACGACCTCTATTATCTTCCATAGTTTTTAGGTTTTTGTGATTAAACTATTTCAAACGTGACCCATCCTTGTTACTTCACATAAATACTACGAAACCCTTATTTTAATATGATCAATAAAATGCATGTTTCACAAAGTAAAAGATTCCAAAATGACTTAATTTGGTTTCCAAACTCATGAAAGATTGAGTTGCCATGGAGTGTTTTTCAAAAACTATTAAGCATGATGAAAATGAATCAAGTTGATTAATGTAGCTATCCTAGCCTATTCATGTTATTGATTGTTGAAGTTGTGTTTCTGCTACTAAATTCATTCATACATTTAGATAATTTTCATACTTAAATTAAAATCATATAGTTTAATCATCATCACTCAAATTATTGTGTTTTTATCACCAAATTGTTAACTTATAATTTTACAATTAATCGATTAACATACACAGTCTATGTGGACTGTGTACACTTGCAAAAACTGAACGACTGTGTACACTTGCACAAACTGAGTGTTATAATATGTACAAGAATCAACTGCAAGAGTTGGCTTAAAGAAGTTACTTTAATCTGTCGTCTTCTTATTCATGCATCCAAGAAGGATCAGATCATGCTTCTAAGTTTAAAGCTACTATCAATTTTAGTGGAGAGACTTTCGAATGCCCTACTTTTTGCTCTACTTTGAGACAATTCGAACATGCTGTTGTTGAAGTAGCTCTAAATATGCTTGCCAATAGAGGCCCTTCCAAAGTATTGGCTACTAGAATTTTGGTAAGCATTCAACTTAAGTTTTAGCTTCTTTCAAGTTATACTTACATAGCTACCATTTTCCTACTCAAAATTAAATTAGGCAACCAAATATTCTATATTAGTCTTTGAGCTAGAATTTGTAGCTATTGATTATTCATTTTGGGGAAAATAAAGAAGCTAAACTCTTTTGAGTTTATTTCTACTACACAGGATGAAACTGGTGTTTATAAGAATTTACTTCAAAAGAGTGCTTATAGAGTTGGTTTAAGTCTTCTAGTCAACACAACTATTTGATCTGGACCAGGCCATATTCCTACCTTTTCATGCATGGTTGAGCTATGTTTCTTCCACAAGATCAAACACTCAAAATTGAATTAGGGAACCAAATATTCTATATTAGTCTTTGAGCTGGAATTTGTAGCTATTGATTATTCATTTTGGGGAAAAAAAGAAGCTAAAATCTTTTGAGTTTATTTTTACTACACAAGATGAAACTGGTGTTTATAAGAATTTTCTTCAAAAGAGTGCTCATAGAGTTGGTTTAAATCTTCTAGTGAACACAACTATTTGATCTGGACCAGGCCATGTTCCTACCTTTTCATGCATGGTTGAGCTATGTTTCTTCCACAAGATCGAACACTCAAAGGCAGACATCAACTTAAGTGCCTGTCCTGCCAAGAATAAGAGCAAGAGCTCCACCATTGTCAACCAGACCCAAGTTCAAAAGAACAAACCTTGGCAATATACGTCCCACTTCCATGGCACCACCAATTAGAATAAGATCAATTGTACCATTGGACTAGACATTGTTTAAAAGCAATGACATTGTTCAATAATGCTTAACCATTTTTTTTCAACTAGTCTGTATTTGATTGGCTAAAGAAAGTGTACGAATTTGATGAGTTTTTGAATTGCTTTATAATTATTTCATTAAGCACCAAATCTAAACTTTGTTGTAGCAACATAGCTTCACCATGATGTGCAACTTTCTAACTTTCAAAAAAACAATTTAGGGTGTTATCCTACATCATTGGAACAAATAAAAAAATAAAATTATATACAAGTATAATTCATTGATAAAAGAATAAGCATTAGTTTGAAATAAACTTGTGTTTAATGGTTAGAATCTGGATATCCTTGAGCCTTAAGGATTCATTTACCTATTTGCAGAATCTAATGAGTCATCAACCAAATATGAACTGGTAGCATCGCTTAATATGTAGGTAACTAGCAATAAAATAGGCTTTAAGGCTCAAATTAAGGTTTCAAGGGTCAATTTCATATGGTGGGCTTGAAAGGCTCAAACGATCCAAAGAGAATGTGGCTAAATCATGTTTAGATTCTTATGCCTCCTAGGATTTTTCCTCAAGAAAGTTACTAAGTCAATTCTAAGGACTTAAACCTTCATGCATGTCTATTTCAAAAGAGGTTCAATTTTTATGGAAAAAGGCTACATAAGACCTAAGAACATACAAGCATTCCATAACTCAAGTGTACATAAAAAAAACTCAGATAAAATCAGAAATCATGCTTGCATTTGAGCTAACTTATGAACAAAAATTTTCTCTGAACATCATTTTATTTCAGCATACTCATGTGAAAGCATTAAAACATACTTTAAAAAAATTAAAATTCATGCTAATATTGCCCTACCTACACCTTAAAAAGAAGTAATGTCCTTATTGTGTAAGTAAAGTACTGAATGATAACTAAACACCAGGTAGGATAGCAAGAAAGAGAGGTGAGTCATGAAGATTGCTTAAGTACCAAGTCTTTCTCAACAATCCAATCCTAGACATGTTCATTCACATTACCACATTATTTTACTTTTTATTAGAAAAGAGGCATTGAGCTTATTTTATTCATGTTTGCAATTTTTATTGTGTGAAAGCAAAATATTAACTTTGAAAAATATAAATGCCTAAAAATAAATAGATGCTAAGAAAAAGAAATTTCCCCCCTTTTATTCACGTCATCCTCCATGTCTGTTTTTGTTTCCCTTCTTTGTCGCAGTTGATTCCACAATCTCCTCTTACCATGTTTCAAAGGTATGATCTGGGAACTCAAAAAAAAAAGTGTTAGCGATATTCTTAAAAGTATTTCATATGGAATCATCCCTAATTTTTGCATATCTCCAGTGAGATTGTTGTTGGTTGTGCGTGAATTTCCACATATCCATTATAGTTGAAAATTCTAATTTATTTATAGCATTTGAAGAGGTAGGTATTGGAATAGTCAACTCAAAATTAACACTTGGGTCAACTGGTTCAGCAACATTTGGTTCCACCTTGGTTCAGGGTTGTTTGGTTCCTCTTCAGTTTCTACTTCTTCTGTCTAATCTATTGAGTCAGCTTTCGATTCAAATTTGGTTGATGACTCATCAGATTCTAGTTCTTTCGGTTCATCTAGATCAACTTGGTTCAATAGTTCAAAATTCTCGACTAACCTTTCAAGGTCATGCCTTGTTATACAACCTTGAACATAACGGTGCTTCAGGTTTGCCTTCGATCTTACTTAGGCCTATCAGAAAAGTGAAGTAATTAATGATGGGAAGTAGGCACTTCCTACCTTTTTTTCAGCACAATACTAGATCTCTTTGAGAATAATTGTCCTAACATTGATAGACCTTTCTGTCATAATCGCATATAACAAAAGAATTCTTTCCATCGAGATGGTGGAACTATGTGTGATATGCATGAAGCTATATTGAATAAAGTAGAACCATACCTTAGCCACTGGATTTAAATATTCCCTTCGACAAGAATGACTACCATACTTTCTTATAATCCATTGAGATCTCGGATTTATAACCACATTAAATACTTGTTGAAGAAAATCCCAATTAATATTTGTCATCATGGCAAAGTACTCATCTTCTTCAACATCAGGTAAGTTAAACAAATCATTAATGGACTTAGAAGTAAAGGGTACCTTCTTTTTATAAACAAGAACTCCATTAGCGTCTGGTGTGGTTAAATTAGCATAGAACTCTCACACTAAATCCTTATTAGGAATTGACCAGCATTATAAAACTGATTCCAATTTAAAGCATTAATCTTCTTTCAAATCGACAAAAGCATGAACATCTTGTATTTTCTCTCATAATTGAAACTTTTTTTCGGCATCATGAGTTGATAATCAAATCTTTCTCTTGCTTCCTTATCTTGAATCACAATTGGATTCTCGGCAGAAGTCTTTGAGGATCTAGTTCTTTTGTGAGACATGACATTTTTCATGAAAAATAGGCAGAATTTTGGCAAAGGGAGAAAGAAATCAGCCAGGTGTTATGGCAAAAGAATTTGTGGCAGTGATAGGGTTGCTCCAGCAAAAGACTCGTGGCAACAAAAAGGACTTGTAGCAAAGGAAGGAAATTAAGGAGAGGCTTTTAGGACTTGAGGCCAACAGCTAAGAGAAGAAAATTAGGGTGAAAGCTAATTGTTTAGGTTTGTGAATTTTATGAAGCTGTGGAGGAGTTTACATAGTGATGGGTTGGGGAAAATTTGTAGTAAAAATTTAGCTACAAGGAAATACTTGGGCGGCAAGCATGGAGGGAAATATATGTGGCTACAAAATTAGGGTTTTGGGGAACCCTTTGGACGACAATTACATGGGAAAATTTCTTGTCTTCATTGCTCTGGGTCTCTAGCCTAAACTACAACTATTTTGTTACATTAAAAAATTTAATTGAACTCGATAAATAAACTAGTTAGTACTTGGGCCAAATTGACCCTCATTTTAAGCATAAAAAATAATTAAAAATTAAAAATTTCTTTTGGTTAGAAAATTTCTTATCGGAAGATTACATTAAATTAATAGCCCAAGAAAGGTTGGAGGGGTCACAAATGGTCCAGCTCAAGTTCCAATATCCTTAGACATATTTAATTTAATGTATTAATTCAAGAAAATAACTTTGAAGTATGCCATTTATTAAAAACAAAAATATGAAAAATCAAGGGTCTATTAAACTGAACGAGGTTTCAATTCGCTCAATTTCACCATCCTAATAGTGTTTGAGACATTGACCATTAACTTTAAATATACCTCTATTGTTGTCATACAAATCTACAGCTGCATGTGGATAAACTTTCTGCATGGTATAAGGTCATTTCCATCGTGATTTGAGCTTTCCCAGAAATAACCTTAGCCTTGAATTGAACAACTACACTTTCTAACCATATTTGAATTCAGGAAGTTGTATACGAATGTCATGCTATCTCTTAATATTTTATTTGTACATCTAGGCATTCTCGTATGAAAATAACCTCAACTCCTCAAGCTCATCAAGCTATAACATTCTTCTCTCACCGGCTTGCTCAAGATCAAAAATTATTTTTTTTAATGCCCAATGGCAAATGACATGCCTTCCTGAAGACTAACTGATAAGGAGTCATTCCTAACGATGTCTTAAAAGTAGTTCAATAGGCCCATAGAGCATCATCGAGCCTTCAAGACCAATCTTTTCTCTTAGTTCGCACCACCTTCGCAAGGATTCCTATGATCTCACGGTTAACTTGTTCAACTTGCCCATTTGACTGTGGATGATAGGCGGTGGAAATCTTATGTTTCACATTGTACTTGTCAAGTAACCAGTTAAGCCATTTGTTTACAAAGTGAGATCCTTCATTGCTAATTATAGCTCTAGAAGTCCCAAACATGTAAATACATTCTTATGTAGGAATTGCATGATAGCCTTAGCATCATTCGTTGGGTATGCCTTGGCTTCAACCAACTTGGATACGTAATCTACAACTACTAAGATATACCTATAACCATAAGAAAAAGGAAACGGGTCTTAAAAATCAATGGCTAATACATCAAATAATTATACCTTTAAAATGTTTGTGGGTATTTCATTCCTCCTTGATATGTTTCTGATCCTTTGACATCTATCACAATTTCTCTCATACGCATACGCATCCTTGAACATTTTTGGCCAAAAGAATCTTGCTTGTAAAATCTTCACTGTAGTGTGATAACCACCAAAGTGTCCTTCACTTGAAGATGACAGGAAGTGATACAAGATCTCATCAATTTCACTTTCGACTACACACTTCCTGATTATGTTATCTGCACATTGTTTAAATAAAAACGGATCCTCCCAAAAATAATATCGCCTATCATAAATGAATTTCTTCCTTTTTTGGTATGTTATATCTCAAGGTATTATTTCACATGCTAAATAATTCGTATAATCAGCAAAACAATGTATTTCATGAATCCGGCTTACCTCGAAGATATGCTCATTTGGAAAATTTTCATTAATTGGAACAAGTGAATGAGTTACCTCATTTTGTTCCAACCTTGACAGATGATCAACTACTTGATTTTCAACACCTTTTCTATCTTGGATCTCAAGGTCAAATTCTTAGAGTAAAAGTATCCATCGAATCAGCCTTAGTATATCATCTTTCTTTGTGAGTAAGTATTTAACGGACACATGATCGGTAAACACTGTGACTTTTGTACATATGAGATAAGAACGAAACTTGTCAAAAGAAAAAACTATAGCAAAGAGTTATTTTTCAGTTACCGTGTAATTGAGTTGGGCTTCTGTTAAAGTTCTGTTTGCATAGTAGATAAGGTGATATAATTTTTTTCCTTCTTTGACCTATCACAGCTCCAGCAACAAAACTGCTTGCATAACACATCAACTCAAAAGGTGAGTTCCAATCAGGTGTAACAATTATTGGGGCTAAAATTAACTGACTTTTTAATTCTTCAAAAGCTTCCAAACATTCTTTGTTAAAATAAAAAAAAGTGTTATTCTCTAAAAGCATACGCAAAGTTTAGGAAATTTTAGAAAAATCTTTAATAAACCCTCTGTAAAAATCGGCATGGCCTAAAAAACTGCGAACTCCTCTCAGACTAACTGGAGGGGTAATTTTTCAATTACGTCCACCTTTGCTTTATTGAATTCGATCCCATTTCTAGAAATTTTATGTCCTAAGACAATTCCCTCCTGAACCATAAAGTGACATTTCTCCTAATCAAAGACAAGACTTGTCTTCTCGCATCTTTTCAGTACCTTAGCCAAATTTCTCAAACAATTACCGTAAGTATTACCACAAATAGAAAAATCATCCATGAAAACCTCAACAAAACTTTCAACCATATCAATAAATATTGCCATCATCTATCGTTGAAATATTGTAGGTGCATTACATAAACCGAAAGGCATTCGTCTAAAAGAAAATGTATCGTACGGCCAAGTAAAAGTAATTTTGTGTTGGTCTTTGAGGGCTACAACTATTTGGTTATATTCCCGAATATGCATCTAAGAAACAATAAAATTTGTTACTTAACAGTCGGTCTAACATCTGATCCATAAAAGGCAACAGGAAATGGACCTTCTGAGTAGCTTTGTTAAATTTTCTATAGTCTATACAGATTCTCCAGCCCGAGACTATTCTCGTCTAGATTAAATCATTTCATTTATTCTCAAAAATTATGATTCCACCTTTCTTTGGTTCACACTGTACCGAACTTACCCATGAACTATTTGAGATGGGGTAGATAATTCCTGCATCTAACCACTTCATCACTTCCTTTCGAACTACCTCTTCCATGATAGGATTGAGTCTCCTTTTCCTATCAATTCTAGCTCTTTCACCCTCTTCTTAAATAATCTTATGCATACAAAAGGAAGGGCTTATTCCTCGAATATCAACTATGGTTCAACCGATTGCCCTTTTAAACTTCTTTAAAACAAAAATTAGTTTCTCCTCTTGGTGTTCTGTCAGTTCTGCTGAAATAATCACAGGTAAAGTAGAACTGATACCTAAATAAACGTATTTCAAATGGGAAGTACCTTAAATTTAAGTTTGGGCGGTTCCTCGATTGACAACTTTAGAGGTGATGAAACTTTGGGTTAAATCGGACAACTTTTATGATGAGATAAATCTGTATCTAAAGAAGATGTTAGCTTATCAAAATTCAGTGGGTTAGATTTTTCCTAATCAGCCTTTGTAAGTCCTGGCTCTACTAGTGCAGGAATTTCAATTGATGGTTGACTTTCCTCCTTCTCAGTTGGTTCATCTTCAATCAAAACCGTCTTGGGCTCCAAAGTCTTGCCACTTCGTAGAGTCACTACTTTGCAATTTTCCTTACCCAATTTCCTTGGATTTTCTGTATTGTTTGGTAAGGTTCCTTGTGGTCGGTTACGAAGCTTCGTAGCTAACTGACCTATTTGGTTCTCTAATTTTTTTAGTGTTGCTGCTTGGCTTTAGATTAAGGCATCATTTTTTGCCATGTACGCCTTCAACAAGTTCTCCAAATTTGTATATTATTTAGTTTGTGGTGGTTTTGGAACTTGTTGATTAAACCATTGGGATTGATTGGATTTATGATGCATGTAGTTGTTCGGTCAATTTCCTTGGTTTACTCCAACAAAAGTTCAAATGAATGTGCCATGAAGGATTGTAGAAGTTGGACTGTGGTCCTTGTCCACTTCTACTTGGGTGTTGGTTCCCTACATAATAAATCGACTCGGGATTTGATGGACAATTCTCGAAAGAATGACCATCCCCACAATATATGTAGGAAACAACATCGAATTGACTTGGTGGCTGGGCTACAATAGGATTAAAATCGTTAGTAGTAAACTGTTTCAACATTGAAACATATAAAAGATACTTGAGTTGAGAATGATGTAACTGCCTCCACTTTATGCACTCCGGCTACTAATCTTCTTGAAGCTGCTCTACTTGTCGGCCATTGATAGTTGTTACTAACTATCCTTTTAATGATTTCGTAAGCCTTATTATAGGACTTCACCAAGAGAGCACCCCTCGTAGAAGCATCTACCACCAACCTTGTATGTGCGTTGAGACCATTATAGAACGTCTCTAAATGAATGCAATGTGGAATCCCATGCTGAGGACACTTACTAAGTAACTCTTTGAATCTCTTTCATGCCTCATACAAGGAATCATCATCCAATTGTTGGAAGTGGTGATCTCATTTCGCAACTTAGCGTTTTTGCTAGGTGGGAAACACTTAACCAAAAACCGTTCAGCTAATTCTTGCCAAGTTGAAATTGAATGTGGTGGCAACAAATTCAGCCATGTTCGTGCTCGATCTCACAAAGAGTATAGAAACAGTTTCAACCTTAGTGTGTCTTCAGTCACACCCGCTATCTTAAAGGAATCGCTTACCTCCATGAATAATCGAAGTGATGGTGTGGATCTTCCGTGGGCATACCACTAAACTGGCCCATGGTTTGAAGCATTTGAAACATTACAAGCTTCAGTTCAGATTGGAGTGCCTTAATACCCGGCCTCCTAATTCCCGGATGTAAGTCATTGAAAAAGGGCACAACATACTGTCTTATGGCATGATTCCTATCATCAGCAATAAGAATGGGATTGCACATATGATCGGCTCTATTTCCCTGAACATCATTTTGATTTCCAAGCTCCATTTTGACTTGTCTTTGGGCTAATCGTTCACGTCTTCTTTATCTAAATGTCCGCTTGATTTCAGGGTTTACCACTAATAAGTCGATAACTCGATCTTTGTTCATAAACTCTTGAAAATAAAATCACAAAAAAAATTAAAAGAAAAAAACTAATTAGTAAATATAGGAGTTAAATAAGTAAAATAAAAACCAAATTGCAAAGAATAATTTCACAAAAATGATTAAGGAAACAGTCCCCAGTAATGGCGCCAAAAACTTGTAACAGATAGGTTTGTGCAAGTGTACACAACCATTAACAAGTAATAAGTAACTAAAAGAGTTATCGTCTCCACAAGGACTGTGTATGTTAATCAATTGATTTTAAAATTAGAGTGAACAATCTGGTGATAAAAACACAATATTTTTTAGTTGTGTGATTTAAAAATAATTACTAAATGTAAGATGATCTCTAATGCAATTTTAATCTAAATACAAAGTATGAAGTGAAATGTATGGAATGAGTTTAACAACAAAAACACAAAATTCAACAATCAATAACATGAATAGGCTAGGATAATTACATCATTCAACTTAATTCATTTTTCTCATGCTTAACAGTGTTCAAAACATATTCCATGACAACTCAATCTTTCATGAGTTTTGAAACCAAATTAAGTCCTTTCGGAATCTTTTACTTAGCAAAACATGTATTTTACAGATCATATTAAATTAAAGGTTTCTTAAAATTCATGTGAAGTAACAGGGACGAGTTAGGTTTGAAAAATTTTAATCACATAAACCTAAAAACTATGCAATATAATAGAGCTCGTTAAAGTTATTATGAACCTTCAATTTAATCGGGTTAGGATCTAAATTAAGCATGCACTTTTCAAGTATTGTCTCCATTAGCTGTCATTTGGTTAGGGTTGCTCAGCTAATTCTAATGCATCCAACCGCGTATAAATGAAATATATACTTGAGTTTAATTGAAAACATGTTCGACTGAGGCACAAACACTATAAGCATGATTTAAACAAACTTCATTGAATTAATGCCATCATCCTAGATAAACAGATTTAAGCTACCACTTTTTATGACAAGATAGCAAAGCACATTGTAAACATGATTAAAATCAAAGTAACAAAGTAAAGGAAGATTAAACTCTGTTCGAATCAGCAGCCTTACGAACTCTGATTGAAGAAGTTTCCTTCCGTCCTTATGCTACTCCTTTGCAAATAACTCCTCAAGGTGGCCAGCCAAGAAATGATCTTCTCAATATTTAGCTGGCTAAGGAAAGAAAGAACTATGGGATGCTATGCGTAGGAATGTAGAGAGGAAATGAGAGAATGGAAGAATGATATGAAATGAGAGATGAGGTGTTGAGTGAGGGATGAGAGATATGTGAGATGGAAGTGGGTATTTATACTTGAGGTTGGTTGGACACATTTACTTGGTTGGCAACACATTGTGGAAAGGGGTGATGATTGTTGCTTGATTCAAGTATGAAATCATTCTACAATCAATCAAGGGTTGGACGGTTTCAAGGTCAAACTTCTTGGGCCCTATTCTGATTTAATTTCAACCATAGAGACCTCCAATAAATATCGCAAAATTAATTTTTGGGCAGCCAACATGCTTGTGCCAGATTGAGCTTGTCTTCCCCTTGTTTGGACGGTTTTGTGACCCATTAAATAATCAAACTTGTCCACCATGTAACATCATTTCTAGCTGGATCAAAGTAACATCTCCATGACCCAATTTGCATGATTTTGCTGTCCAAGTGGGGTAGAATTGCTCATGTCCATGCAAGAATTATAATAAGCTTCATATTATATCAACTTCATGGTTCCCCTACATAATAAAATATAAGACATGAATAGATA
This sequence comes from Gossypium raimondii, assembly GCF_025698545.1. Classification (NCBI taxonomy): domain Eukaryota; kingdom Viridiplantae; phylum Streptophyta; class Magnoliopsida; order Malvales; family Malvaceae; genus Gossypium; species Gossypium raimondii. The sequence continues at coordinate 10,703,324 of NC_068568.1, forward strand.
ACATGAAATAATTTAATTTATGCACAAAATTAATACAATAAAGCACATATTTGCATTTTTTATAAGTTCATGCTCATCATCAGAATATAAAAAAAGTCACCTAATTAAATAACAAATACTCAGAATTAATATTAGTTTTAAGTTAAAAGGTGTTATAAACTACTAAAAAATCCTATATAAATTAGAGTTTACAAGTGTTCACGGATAGTCCATAGCAATTTTGGGTTAATTTTCAACTAATTGACTTCCAAAGGTCGTCAAGCCTAGGGTTTAACTTCTTCCTCTCCCAAACAGTTGATCCACTAAGTAAACCCTACATATCAATTAATTAATCACACCTCCACTCACGAATCCCCCATAAAAGGATTAGTTCCTTACAGATCTCATGAACACAATAATTGTAACACCCTTAACCCTCATTTGTTACCGAAATAGGGTTACGGAGCATTACCAAACTTTATGAATTAAATACGGACATTTCCTAACTTTTGTTACACATATTAAGAATCAATTATATAACACTCATATTATCTCTTAGATGGACCTTTGAGGCCCAATATTCACCTTAGAAGTGAATCGGGACTAAACCGAGTATCCAGGGAATTTTTCCTAAAATTTTAAAAACTTTCTTAAAAGTAGGAGACACATGCCCGCGTCTTTGCCCATGTGAACGGAAGTAGGTAATTTTTGTAACAACCTAAATTTGGGGCTAATCGGAATAGTGGTTTCAGAACCACAAATTCGATGAGAAAAAAATCATTTTCATTATATTTTTATGGTCTACAATTTCACAAAATTATTGCATGAAAATTTCGTTCGACAATTTTGATGTTTGGGCACTCAATTTAGTCCAAAGGACTAAATTGTAAAAAGTGCAAAAGTTGAGTTCTATATGTTAGAGGTGTCCAATTGTTATGAAATTTTACACTGGAGGTCTTTATATGGTAATTAGACCATTGGTTAAGTTGGTGGAAAAAATGGGTATGGTTAGGCATGTTTCCAAAGTTTTTCATTAAGGGCATTTTGGTCATTTAGTTATTAAAATGAATTAAAAACAAATTTAAAAGCCAGTTTTAGTCCATCTTCAACCCATAGGCCGAGAATTGCATGGAGAAACCATGGCTAGGGTTTTTCAAGCTTTCAAGCTCGATTGTAAGTCCGTTCTATCCTCGTTTTTAATGATTTTTACGTTTTTGAAATCCTTGTAACAAGATTTACCTCTTTTTACCATTGTTTTGAACTAGGGTTTGTGTTTAAAAATTTTCCCATGAATGATATGCATGTATTTTGATGTTTTATGGAAGAATATGAATGTTTAGAGTGCGATAAACGATTTGTACTAAGTAATTTTCGATGAAAATACCTAAAAGGATTAATTTGTAAAAGTTATAAAATATGTCACAAGTGTATAAATAAGTGAGTATTGTGGACTTCTATAGTTATGAAAATGGTTCAGCTAGGCCTAAAATGCAAGGAAATTGAATAAAAATTATTTTACGAGCCTAGGGGCAAAATCATAATTTTGTGAAACTTTAGGGGCAAAAATGTAATCTTGCCAAAGTATGATTTTTGGACTGGAATGAATAGTGTGAATGTTATATAAGTTAAATGTATTGTTATAAATCAAGAAAGACGAGAAATTGAAATTGATCGATAAAAAGAAAAGTGAGAAAAAGTGAAAAATTCCTGAATGAACCTTTGGAATAAAAAGGGATGTGAATGAAGTGACAGAAATGATCACATGTGTGGCACGGAATGTGTGTAGCCTACTATGCATACCGGATAGTTTCGATCACGTGTGTAATACTATGTGCAGGCTACTACGTGTATCGGATGGTAATGGTCACATGTGTAGTACTATGTACAGGCTACTATGTGAACCGAACATCATTGATTAGTAAGGTGGTTGATATATGCTGATTCCACCGGACATCATTGATTAATCAGGTGGTTGCTATGTGCTGAATCCACCGAGTATCTATTATTATTCCGAAGTGTTCATCGGGAAATTGACTAAGTGTAATTAAATAATGAATATAGGTGTGGAATTGAATTGAATATCGACTTAGAAATGGAAAAGTGAATTTTGAATTGAATTATGATTGAAAGTGAAAAAGTGAAATTATGAAAGAGTACATTTAGCAATAAAACAGTTTAGACAGCAACAGATGTGTAACTTTGAAAAATCACCAAAAAATGGTGGAGATTGAATTAGAGGCTGAATAATATATGAAATTGAAGCTGAATGAGTCTATTTTTACATAAAATAAACAGAGCAAGCAAAAGAGTTATATATTTTGAGATATTTAAAGTTCAGTTAGATAGAGTCAGAATGAGTTTAGAATCCCCTGTTCTTACTTTGGAAAATTTTCAAAAATTGTAAAAAAAAATAATTATGGGATAAAGTTTATATTTTAGAATCCTTAGTGAATCTATTTTCAATAGAAACAAGCGAAACAATATCTGAATTCGTACAATGAGATAATTAATTTTAGTGAAAAGTAGTCAGAACTGTCAAGTAGTGAAATAGGGGAAAATTTAAAGAATAAATTGTACTATTTGGCTAAACCAAAATTCTGAAAATTTTATGGTAAAAATATACATGAATCTAGTTTTGGGGAAAATTTATGGATCTTAATTTGGAATTCTGTACCTCTAGGTAAAAATAATTTAGTGACTCTGACTCGAATAGATATCTTTGAATATACATGTGAGTGAATAGTGTAATCGTAGTTAATGTTGTTTAAGTGTGTTATACACATTAAGGATGTGGAATGGAGAGGAGGAGGAGGAAAATTGGAAGAACATATGAATGATTTGTGTATAATTGGTCATATGCTCGATTATAATCGATAAACGATTAAAAAGAAATGATGTTTATAATTGTGCATTAATAGTTATAGTTATAGTTAAAGTTCATGTGAGAAAATAAAGTTTCATAGTATGTGTATGTGGTATACTTGGTATATGATTTGGTATGTAGCAATGTCAGAAATGGTTTATAAATTAACGCATGTTGATAAGTTTGATACATAAATAAATGTGGTGCTTGTCCATGCATATAATGCTTATACTATATGTTTATTTGGCTAGCATGTTTGGTGTTTATGCTTAGGCTTTGGCCAAGTTGTGACTGGATTACGCCACATTAAATTTATAAAATTTTGCATTGAGATGGTAAATGTCTACATGGAAATATGCTTGTGATCATAAAAGGATGGTAAGGTTTAAAGTTTGTAATCTTTATTAAAATGATTTATCATGTGGTTAGTCTTCAAAAAGACTAGCTTGCGACTATGGTTGAGTGTAATGTTTATATCTTGTGTGATATGCATAGGAAACGGAAGTGGAAAGGAAATAAAATACTAGGTTCATGCTTGAAGTGTAAAATGATGCAAAAAGGGGACGTTAAGTTAAACGATAAATATGTTTTAGTATTGAACTTAATGAAATTGAATTGTACGTGAATTAAATGGAAATTGAAATTGATATGATTTGAATTAAATGAATTATTATGGCATTGAAATGTATGTTGGATTGAGAAATTGAATTGAATCGTGAACATGAGAATTGTGAATTAAATGAAATGGAAATGAAGTATTGAATTGCATGAGTATGCATTGGGTCTCAGAAGCCCTATTTGTTACAAATATAGTATTTTGAAGTTATAACGTGAAGATTTATAAAAGCATGTTAAAAATTTGAAGAATTTAAATTTGAATGAAATTTTATAACTCGGTTTAACATGTTTATAAGTGTATGTGTTCTGGTAATGCCTCGTACCCTATTCCAGCGTCGAATACGGGTAAGGGGTGTTGCAATGTGACATTGCCAAATTTGGTCATAACGTTTAGACCGGATTTCGGGTGTTACAATTTTACAAGCCATATTTCTCACCCAATTTTGTGTCTATCAACAATCAACATTACATATATCAACAAGCCATAATTAGACATTCAAAACAAGTCAAAATAAGTGGCTAAACTCAACACACTATATATAAGTCATCATTAAACAAAATACCTATACATGTCATTATAACCAAAATCAAAACATTCGAAAATACCGATAGAACCAATGGATAGTGTGATATATCTCCGACAAGCTTCGAATCCAATCGAGCTTCCGATAATCTAAAAAGTAGAAGAAAACAAATACATAAGCAATGAATGCTTAGTAAGCTCGTATAAACTTTAATCATAATACTTCCTTTTCAAATATGAAATTTTTACTTATCAAGAATAATCTAATGTTGCTACCACAATACTCATGAAGTTATATTTAACAACTCATTAAGTGAATAAATCTACAGTATCACTTATACATAATATTCCTAACATAGTAGGATTTTAAACAACTTTAACTCATCCAAAATTTCTTTATTTTCATTTGCGTTTCTTTACTTTCCACACTTATTCCATATGCATAACACACCAGTCATAAGCATATCATTCAACCATAGATACAAGCTAGCGCATTTAAACATTGACCTTTTTTGAATTAATCACATGATAACTCATTTTATAAGAAATTGCATAACTAAAAACTTACCACTCTTTCATGAGCAAAAGTATATTTTCATTTGAGCACTTACCCTTTCAACGCATCATATAATCAACATATTACCATTAGAACAATAACTTGGCATTTGTCTAAGCTTCAACAACAACACTTGTTAGCATACTTGAAAATATTTCATATAAATTCAACATTGATAAACTTATTTTTATCAACATATCACACTTGAGTTTATTACTCATCATAACTTACATAATTTCCATGTATCAACATATCAAGATATTGATATGTATACATATCATGACACACATCATTCTCTTACTGCTTCTTCATATACATATATCATCCAAAAACAACTCATGTTATTTTACCATTCAAAGAACGGCTTACGAATATGAGTACATTATTTTCAGAAGCCGGAAGGCTGAACAGAAGCTTATGAGAGCTAAACAGAAAGTAAACACGAAAGTTCACAACAAATGATGAACCTCGGTTTACTTGGATAATTTGTTGTCAATTCATCCTTTACATTCGTAATGCCATAACTCAGTTATAGTCTTATCATTAGAATGCCACAGCCCAGCTATGGTCTTACATATAAACACTGCCATGGTCCAACCATGGTCTTACGTCCATAGTGCCATAACTCAATTATGGTCTTATCCATCAATTCATCCTTTGCCACAGAACGATTGTACTCAATCCCGCGTTTAATCCAAACTAAGTATTAAATTCGATAATATATTTTCAATAATAATTCAATTCCAACAATAGAACACATATATATAATATCCATCATCAAATAACATTCACATTAATCAAAATTATACAGAGTATAGTTCATACGAACTTACCAGGCTAAATTGCAAAAATACCAATATATAGGGGCATTTTGGTAATTTTCCATTTCCTCGATTTTCCACTCGATCTTAATATAAATTAATATTTAATTCAAATTATTAATTTAAATAATAAAAAGTTCATTTCATGCAATTTTTCATTTTGACATTTTACAAAATTACCCTAAAATTTTACTTTATTCAATTTAGTCACTAAACCCAAACCATGCAAATTAACCATTTTAATGCAAATCCATGGTAGAAAAATATTCATGGCATTAAATACAGCCAAATTTTGTAATAAATTCACAACAAACCCTTCTATTTTTACTATTTCAACAAATTAGTCCCTAATCAAAAATTTATCAAAATTGCTTAATAAAATGCTTTTAAATATCAACCAACATCTTAAATTCATCATTTAATAACTAAAATCATATAGATTCATCAATGGAAACATTCAAAATCTTTAACAAAGTCAAAAACTAGAGTAAGATTTAGTTGGACCTAATTGTAACAATATCAAAAACATAAAAATTACAAGAAACGAGTAAGAATTGAACTCACATGAAGCAAAATTGAAGAACCAGCTCAAGGAGCTCTCCCATGTGTGTTTTTGAACTGAAAATTGGGGGAAGAATAACGAATTGCCTAGAAACTTTCTAATTTAACTTTTATTTTATTTTAATTTCAATTTAATTACAATTTTGCCATTAATGGCTTTATTTTATTTTTTTTTCCATGTTATGTCGCCTTATCTTTTTGTTTAGGCATAATTTCTATTTAGGTCCTTCTCTATTTATTAATTAAGCCATTTAGTTACTTTATTATTATAGATAGCAAGTTATGCATCTTTTTAGTTTAGTCCTTTTAATTAATTAAGCTGTCAAACGTTAAATTTTTCTACAAAACTTTAATACTACCTTAATGACACTCCATAAATATTTATAAAAATATTTACGACTTGGTTTATAGAAACGAGATCCCGATACCTCATTTTCTAAAATCGCTTGAACTAGGGTTTTATCACTCGAATCTAATAATTTATTATAAGACATAAATTACTCATTCAAATTTTTTTAAACCATATTTGACCCGTAAATATTAAATAATAAAATTTACGAGCTTACTCGTTGGATTTGGTGTCCTCGAACCACTGTTTCCGGCATCACTGAAAATCGGGTTGTTACAATAATCTTGATAATAAAAATAAGCATAAATAATAAATAAAGAGAATGTTTTAAGAGAATCCTGAATTGTATTGATTGAAGTGTAGAATCCACAATAGCTTGATCATGGTTATAGCTCATGTTCTTCGATGAACACGAAATAGAAAAGAACTGAAATAAACCTAAAGCCTAAAAGAAATGAAAAACTAAAGGATAAATTTACAAAGAAACACTTAGAATATAAAAGTTATCCTTCAACAAGTGTTTTATGAGCCTATTTATAGATTTAGGGTTGTCGTCGTCCTTAACCTTAGGTTAGCTAACGTTCTCGTGTTTAATATTCATTGTGTGAACCAAAATGCCCCTAGCTCATAAGTGCTTCCCGTACAGGATTGATATCGCAACACCCTAGTTCCTATGTCACAGCATCAAAGGCAATATGCATGGCAGGGCTACCTTCAAGGGTGTGCCGCGACATCCCTTGGCTATGTCACAACACCCAAGGTAGTATAGCAATCCTAGCACTTTGCAACATCGAACTCCTCGTCTTACAACATAGCGACCAACTTTGACTTCCTATGCCTTTGAATGGTCTCCTGCACACTTACTAAGGACATTAGCTCGCCTTTAGGCCTCAGTTAGTCCCCAAGGTCAATAAAAGACTCCAACTGCTCATATTAAAGCTCCTCAAGTAATAAAATTAGTTTAATCTGCACCACCGAATTTTGACAGATCACCGACGCCATAGTACTTTTACCAATGTTACACGTTTATTCTGTAATTCTTTCGCTTTTTGAGCCAAAATTTTACATGGTTCTTCACCATATGATAAATCAAGCTGTACCTTAATTTCATTGGGAGATATTACATGTGACGGATCAGAACGATAAAGATGTAGCATTGAAACATGAAAATTTTTTTTAATCTTGTCGAGTTTTGGAGGTAACGGCCATATGAACCTCGGACTATGTTTCTCTTTCCTGTTGAATAGTAAAACTTTTATCCAGGGCGAGACTTTTAGAAATATTTTCTCACTGACATCAAACTCTTTATCTTTTCTTTTTAGATTGGCGTATGGTTTCTGAAGATCAAAGGCAACCTTTATATTATCTTAAATAATTCTAACTTTATCTTCAGTTTCTCAAACCAAATCAATCTCAACTAACTTTCTTTAATTCAACTTTGATTAGTACAACAGGTTTCTGCATTTATGTCCATATAAAGCTCTGTACGATGTCATTTTTATACTTGATTGATAGCTATTATTATAAGAAAACTTGGCCAACAATAAGTATTTTTCCTAGCTGCCTTCAAATTCAATTACACGACATCATAACATATCTTCCAGAATTTGGATCACTCGTTCAAATTGACCATCTGTTTGTGGGTGAAAAGCAATACTAAATTTCAATCGAGTACCTAAAACCTTGTGTAACTTACCCCAAAACCTAGAGATAAATCTCGAATCACGATTGAAAATAATGGATAATGACACACCGTGTAATCTAACAATCTTATATAAATATCATTCAACTAACTTATCAAGCGAAAAATCAGTCTTGACAGGTATAAGTTGCACGACCTTCGTTGATTTGTCAACAATTACCCAGATCGAGTTTTTATTTTCGAAGTCAACGATAATCCCAAAACAAAATCCATCGTAACATGCTCCCATTTCCACTCGGGAATCATCACAATCTGTAGCAAACCTGACGGAACCTAATGTTTAGCCTTTGCTTGCTGACATATTAAATATTTAGACACAAATTCAGATATCTCAAATTTCATTCCCGGCCACTAGTAAAGTTGCTTCAAATCATTATATATTTTATTACTTCCAGGATGAATTGAATATACATTGTTGTGAGCTTTATTCAACAAATCTTGTTTCAATTTTGGATCATCCAGTACATATAAATGATCATGAAAATACAAGCAATCCTTAACACCAATACTAAAATCAGTCATCTATCCACTTTCTACTAGTTTTCATTTCATTAACAAGTCTAAATCATTCTTTTGAAGTTCCTAAATCCCCACTGAGAACACCAACTTAGCCAAAATAGAACCACCGCGTTTTAAAGTCGAGCTTGCATTCATAGCTCTCAAAGAAAACAGAGATTTTTGACTTAAAGCATTAGCTACTATGTTAGCTTTTCCAGGATGATAGTCAATCACCAAGTCATAATCTTTTAATAGCTTGAGCCATCTATATTTTCGTAAATTCAAGTGTTTCTGAGTTATCAGGTACTTTAGACATCTATGGTCAGTAAAAACATGACATTTTTGACCATACAGACAATGTCACCATATTTTCAAAGCAAAAACGAGTATTGCTAACTTTAAATTATGCATCGAATAGTTTCTCTCGTAAGGTTTCAACTGTCGTGAGGCATAAGCAATTACTTTTTCATCTTGCATCTGAACGCAGCCCAGGCCACTAAGCGAGGCATCAATAAAAACAATAATTTCTTTCTTGGGTTCAAGCTCAGTCAAAACATCAATAATACCATTAAGCGAGGCATCACTATAAACTCACCTTGAAAATATTTCTCGGAGCTTTCCAATTCACAGTCGCAAATATTTTACCAGGATCAATTCAAAAGCCATCATCGAATATATCATAATATCACCGATAAAAATAACGAAAAACATCTCTAATTATGGTTGGAAAACCCGATTCATTAAATTCATAAATACGGCTGGGGCATTGGTCAAACCAAATGACATTACAAGAAACTCATAGAGGCCGCAACAAGTTCTAAATGTTGTTTCCGGTACATCAGGTTCTTTAACTTACAGTTGATAATAACCAGACTAAATATCTATTTTAGAAAATACCATAGCTCCTTTCAGCTGATTAAACAAATTGTTAATTCGAGGCAACATATATTTATTCTTTATCGTAACTCTTTCAACTGTTGATAATCTAAACACAATCTTATCGACTCGTCTTTCTTTTTCACAAATAACACTGGTGCACCCTGAGGAGACACACTCGGTTGAATAAAACTGTGATATAATAACTCTTGTAACTGTGCTTTAAACTCTATCAACTCAGTAGGAGTCATTCTATAAGGGGAAATCAAAATCGAAGCTGTTCCAAGTGCAACTTCAATCACACTCAACTTCTTTGACTAGCAGTAACCTTGATAATTCTTCCAGAAACACGTCAATAAATCCATTCACTACTGGTACCTGATAATTCTGATTTCGACACCCTCATGTCAATCGATATATGCTCCATAACTCTTTCTAATCAATTTTTGAGCCAACAATGATGATATATCTATTCCCCTGGCTTCAACACAGATAGATTCATTGTTCAGACTTTTCAGTGCAATATGCTTCTGTCTACAATTCACTATCATATCATGCTCAGTTAACCAATCCATACCGAAAATGATATCAAATTCATCAAACGAAAGTAGCACCAAATCAGCAGGAAAATCATAACCCCGAACTCTTAGTGGACATATTTTACAAATCCTGTTAATTAAACACACTAACTCAGTGGATTGGTTACTCTAGTTGTATAATCAGTTGACTTTACAAGTATGTGATAAGTCTAAATTATATAGGTTTATTTAGCACCTTTCTACTTGGAATTTATGCAAATCCTGAAAAATTGGATATCTTATTATGTAATTTTAGTTCATATTGAGACATTAGGCATAATTTAAGTAAAGTTTGTAATTTTACGTAATTAGGTGTTAATTTTACATGATTTTACTAAGTTATGCTACATGATAATTTCTTCCTTAAAATGCTATAGTATGGACCATTAAATTACTCAATGTTGAGAGCTAGAAAGGAAACACATGCAAGTGAGCTAATTATCCAACAATATGAAAGACAAGCTAATGAACTAGGCTGATAAAAATTGCTCTAACCCAGCTTGGAAGATAGTTTCTAGAAAGAATTACTCTATTTTCTAATTAGGTTGCCAAACTATCGAATAAGGGGAAAAGAAGCCCAAATTCAGAAAGACATGGAAGAGCAGCCCAAATTAGATTTGGAGCAATTGGAGGAAAGTCCTTACATGTGTGAAAAAATTACAAATCAATCGCAGCTAAGCCCTTTGGTTGCCGTCTAACCCTGTGCCATGAATCAAGGAATAATCAGTGACAAAGCTACCACCAATCCCTCATCCCACAAATAATGGTCAACCACGCTTAGAAGATTCTTAATAGATGTGCATGCTATTTTCAACAAACTCCCAAGCTCTCCCTCAAGTATAAATAGCCCCTCCATTCACTTTTCATTTCATCCCTTCAACACTCAAGATTCTCTCATCTTTCTCTCATCTTTTCCACGCCGAAAGCTCTCAATCTTTCCATTTTGTTTTAGCCAACATTTCCTTAAGAAAAACTCTCTTGGTCGACTACCTTTAGGAGAAATTTGCAAAAGAGCAACCGCGGAAATTGGAGGAAGCCACAACGAATAGTTTTTGGGGAATCACTAAATTCATCAAGAGTTTCTTCTTCCTTTATCTTTAATTTGTTCTTAATTTTTAAACATGTTTGCAAATTGTTTGATTGTTTTCCCATTAATGATGATGATTTAAATTGTTTCAGCTAGGATAGTTGCAATGCTTTGATTAAATTCATTCAATTCATGTTTATATTGTTTTGTGCATTAGTTGTTCATTCTTCCAATTAAAATAATTCATTTTATTCATGCACTAAATATGTTTGAATGCATTAGAATTAGTTGCTTAATTCGACCCAGATGGTGATTAAAGGCAACAATAATTGAAAGGTGCATGCTTAATTTATATCCGACCCAGAATAAATTAAAGGTTCGTAATGATTCCAAAAGAATTCTATTACGTTGCATAACTTTAGGTTTATATGATTAAATTATTTCAAACTGACCCAGTCCCTGTTGCTTCACATAAGTTCTAAGAAATCCTTAGTTAAATATGGGCATAGTAATATACATGTTTTCTTAAGTATAAGACTTTGAAAGAACTTATATTAGATTCCAAGTTAATGAATGATCGAGTTGCCATGGAATTTTTTTGGAACATTGTTAAACATGATTAAAAAAATGAATTGAGTCAAGTGTTGTAATTGTTCTAGCTTATTCATGTTATTGTTATTAAAACTTGTCAATTGTTGTTAAACCATCCCATTGCATATTTCATTACATTTAGGTTAATTAATTGCATACAGTTGATTAATTTGATTGTAACAGCTGTCACCTTAAAATATTGTGTTTTCTTAACTAACTTGTGAATATTAATTTTACAATTATTGATTTAAGCACGGTCCCTGTGGAGACAATACTCTTTTTACTTACTTATTGATTGATAACGACTGTGTATACTTTCACATTTCGTCAAGATATGTTCTTTTTGTTTACTAATGTAGTGCATATATAGGAATAAGTTGACTCAGGGTCAATTAATGCATATACATTAACATCGAAAAGAGAGAATGTATTGACAATATCATTTGGAGTAGAAGCTTCCTCACGAGCTTTAATAGCATAGCCCCTGATAGGTGCTTTGGCTTTCGATCATTCTGTTGTACTAATGGCTTTTCCCCGACTAGCTACAACACTTCTACTCTTTCCATGTTATCTACCTCTCTATGGAGTCGTATCAAGTTTAATAGTTTGATCCCCAGTACCACTGAACCTCTTCGAGTAATCTTTCAGAAAATGATCTATGGAACCACATCAATAACAAGCTACCATTTTGAATCGACACTCACCAAAGTGATTTTTACCGCAGCAATCTCAAACTAGTTTATTCCTATTTCGAAAACTGCCACACTAGCAACTAGTATATTCACCGATCTTAGATTACTCGTCTTTCTCTATCTTTCAATATGTATCTCGAAGGTGAAGTAAAATGACTAAAATCATTTCTAAATTTCTTTTTCGGAGGAGTCTGAGCCGATCTAGCTGATCCTCATTTACTAAGTTCTCGAGGTTCCAATTCTAACTTATTCTTATCATTGCAAATTTCCTCCATTTTCTATGCATGTTCGGATAAATCCACAAATACATGTAACTTCAAGGCCCCAACCAAAATTCTAATATCATCTCAATCCATCCTCAAATCGAATACACATTTCAGACTCATTTAGAACAATTCCTCGAGCGTATTTACTCAAACGAACAAATTCTCATTCGTACTCAGCTACAGACTTGTTTCCCTGTTTTAATTTAAGATACTCTTTTGTTTCTTCTCTAAATACAGACAATTGATGTATTTATTCTCTAAACCATTTCTATCAATGTATTCCACCATGAATATGCTTCATCTTTTAATAATGAAACTGCACATTTCAAGCTGTCATTAGGAAAATAAATTAATTCTTGGAAAACCCATTGTGTATTCTCAAATATGTATTCAACTCTGGTCGGATAGTTATCAGTTTTGCCTTTAAATTCCTCAACCCCAGATTTATGTAACTTATCAGTTGGATGCCAGTGAACAATTGATGGACTAGGGTTTTGAGGACATAGGGGTGCTGAAGGAGGCACAGTCGGGGCTGGAGGTTGTAGAGCCGCAGAGTTGGCTCGCACGAATACACTAAACCATTGACTTATCATGCTAGAGAATGCATTTTTCATTTCACTACCAGACATTAGTGGAACTAGAATACTGTGACTCACTCCCTGTGCAGAAGCTAGAACATTACTATTCACTTCATCTGAGATGACACAATTAGATTTTGCTGACAACTTTATATCTATAAGAAAAATAGGGTCAGATCTGCAACAACCCCACCCGATCCAATTGCCTGACCCAAGTGATAAGGTGCTACAAAAGATTACAGAACAATTATACACAATTAATAATTTAGATATTCAATTAAATACTAAATAAATACATATACATTCATATAAATTATACAATTCAACCAAAATCAAGTTTAATTTGAGCTTACATAACTCTAAAATTAAACTGACATCAACCAATGATCAATTTGAAACTATGACAAAAATATGGGAAAATTTAAAAAATAGGGTCAAACTGCCATGTGCCCAAGCTATGTGAAAGGTTGTAGCCTAGGAACAAAAAAATATATAGACTTTTTCAGATCCTTTTGAGCTCAAATTCATGTAGTTTCACAGCAAATTTTGTCAAAATTCACACTTTAATTATAAAATAATTAATTTACATTTATTTTATTAACATATTTAATTTTAACTATTTTTATAATAAATTTTCATGAACTTGGTTTTTTTAACAATTTTGCGCAAAAGGTAAAAATTGGCTCGGTAGACACCTCGAAAAGCTTGAACCGCTAGAGAAATTTTTGCATCAAGTAAACCAAAAGCAAGACTAAATGTTTTTCTAGCCAAGGACAGTCCAAATGATGATTATTTTATGTAATTTATATTTAATTTTTATCCAAATTTAATTGGGTTGAAAAGTAATATAAAGCCTGAAGGAGAAAGTGGCCCAATATACTAAGCATTGAAGACTGATCCAACAAGCAAATTGGCAGCCCAAAACTGACCCAATCAGCTTATTTATCTGATTTAATTACTTGCAAAATAGCTCTCAAAGTTTCCATAAACTCCATTCAAACCCCTCCACTTTTCGTGCCTTTGAATATTTGCCCCAAGCTAAATATAGCAAAGTTTGAAACATTCAAACTTGTTTGTTGTATGGCCGGCCAAGGAAGAGTGTATGGCTGCTAATTATTTTATATTTTTAGTAGCCATTCACACCTATAAATACCCATCTTTGCTACCTCATTCAAGACACCATTCATTCCCACACATCTCTCTCTCTTTCACTAACTTTCTCTTTTCCATTCCCTTCTTTGTTTTCTCATTTCCCTTACCGATTTCCCTTTTGTTAAATAGCCTTCTTCCACCATGGAATAGTAGTATTCAACTATTCGTAAAGGCCTTGGTTCAATAGAACGAGCAGAGAAGAAGATGAGTGCACTAGTCTGGCTTCAGAGAAATCCTGAATTTGCTTCTTGTTCCCTTCTCTTTAATTTTCTTGTTTATTTTGTGATCATGAATATGGATAAGTTTTGTGTTGTTTTATTTTTCTAATTAAAATGGCTTAAATTTAATTCGTGTTAGATTGACTGCATTTTGTCCCACTTAAATTATTAAAATCATGTTTGTGTTGTTATAGGCATTGGTAAGTTGCTCAGTTAAATAAAATCATGCTTATGTTATACTTGGATTATCAAATGTAAGGTAACAAATGAATTAATTATTAAACAAATTGAAATTGTAATTAATTGACATAGTATTTAATTGGTGCACATTTAATCTTCTAAGCTAGTGAAGGTTAAATTAGCGACGATGATAAACGATACATTAGTCTAGCTTGCAAGATTATTGTGATTAAACTGTTTCAATATAGAAATATATTGTTACCTCACTTAATCTTATATGTGCTTATGAAGATTGATTAATAGTTTGAATTGACATTAAGAAATGTTGAAGATATTGGTTAATTTAGTAAGTATGTATGTACAGTAGTTAACAAATTACCAAGTTCTTTGTGAAAATATTCATAACAACATGAGCATGAGTTTAGTAATTCTAAGTTAAGAAATGTAATTGATCTAACACAATTATGCCATATTGATTAAAACTCATATTTTGAAATCGTGCATTGGAATTTTTACTTTTTATTTTTATTACTTAGTTAATTTTTAGTTTTAAATCATTTCTTCAAAACAACATATTTTTCCCATCACCAAAGTGTTTAATTTACATTTCATAAATATTTTTCTTTCACACTCCCTGTGGGTACGGTAACTCGAGATTTACTTATCACTTTATTACTTGATAATGATTTCGTACACTTGCATATTTTCGTCATTCCAAATGTTTGGTAGATTCTACATTTGTTTTAAAAGTCATTATTTGTGAATTTGTTCATTTTGTATTTTGGTTCCTTTTTTCTATTCAATTTTAAATTAGTTAATTTTTCTATGATTTTTTTAGGTGTTTATGAGTGTTGATAGAATTATCAATTTACTCCTGGTAGATCCTGAAATTGAAAGAAATTTTCGATAAAAAAGAAGACAAATAGTTCAGAGTAGTACCAAAGAGATGAACTTTGACAATCTGAATCAAGGAAATGGAGTGAATTAAGTTTAAAATCCTATCCTTATTGCTGATGATAAGGATAGTGCTCTAATCTGGGTATTAGGAGACCTGAACTTAAGGCACAACAATTCGAGCTGAAGCCAGTCATGTTCTAGATGCTTCAAACAGTGGGCCAATTCAATGGAATGCCTATTGAAGGTCCTCACCTTCACTTAAGATTGTTTATGGAGGTGATCAATTCTTTCAAATTATCCTGAGTACCTGAAGATGCACTACGATTAAAGATGTTCCTATATTCACTAAGGGACAGAGCTCAAACCTGGTTGAACTTATTGCCATAAAATTCCATTACCACATGGCAAGAGTTAGCAGAACCATTCTTTATGAAGTAGTTCCCACCTAGCAAGAATGCTAATTTGTGGAATGAGATCACTACCTTCCAAAAAATAGATGACGAGTCATTGTATGAGGCATGGGAAAGGTTTAAGAACTATTACGAAGATGCCCTCATCACGGAATCTCGTATTTCATCCAACTAGAGACGTTTTATAACGATCTCAATGCTCACACGAGAATAGTAGTAGAGCTTCTACTAATGGTTCTCTCTTTTCTAAGTCCTATAACGAGGCTTATGAAATCATCAAGGGGATTTTCAACAACAACTATCAATAACCAACCAATCGAGCAACATCAGGAAAATGAGTCGCTGGAGTACATGAAGTGGACACTCTCACTTCACTTGCATCTCAGGTATCCTCAATATCCTCAATGTTTAAAAAGTTTACTACTAATGGTTTAATAATTTTGCATCTCAGCCACCGAATCAATGTGAGACTATAGCCTGTGTTTATTGTGGGGAAGGGCACTTGTTCAAAAAATGTCCATCAAACCAAAAATTTGTGTATTATATGGACAACTAAAATCAAAACCAAGGAAGGCAAGGACTACTATCCAATTTTTATAACCCATCTTAGCGAAACCAGCCAAATTTTTCTTAGAGCAACCAAGGGGCTGGGACCAGTAACACTTATGCATAATCTAGACCGACCCAACCACCTGTTTTTTCCTAACAAGTTCATAAACCAACTCAAGCTTAACCTTCCAATAGCTTAAAGAACCTATTGAAGGCAGATATGGCAAAGAATGACGCCACTTTAAGAAATTTGAAGAATCAAATGGGTCAACTTGCTATTGAACTTAGGAACGGACCACAAGGTGCTCTACTTAGTGATACAAAAAATCCAAAAAATTCGAGAAAAGAGCATTGTAAAGCATTGGCATTGAGGAGCAGAAAGACATTAGAGCCCAACACTGTCGAAGTTGAAGAGAAGCCAACTGATACTCAAGATTCAGTGGAAGTTCAACCAAGTGTTGAAATTCCAGCTTCACCAGAACTAGAATCTACAAAATCTAATAAGGTAACTTCTAACCCAGTCAATTCTGAGAAACTAACAACTTCGTTAGATGCAAAATTGCCACAAAAGACGGATCAGCTAGTTCAAGTTAAGAATCTTCCACCGCCCTACCCTCAAAGATTTCAAAAGTAGAAGCAGGAAGTCCAGTTCAAGAAATTCCTAGACGTGCTCAAGTAACTTCATATCAACATGCCATTGGTAAAAGCACTTATTCCCATATCAGAATGTCGCAGCATTTTTTCCAACATTCTGAGTTCTCTGATACTGCTGATTGCATGCAAAATTATTATAAGAGGTGGAATTGTTATGGATGTTATTGACATAAAAGGCATTCTTTGCATGTTGTGGACAATTTTCATAGTTGTGGTTGTCACTACAAATCTCACAACAAAAGATAGGAACATCAACTTGTTGAACGACTTATATAGGTGCAACATCACTAGTCCCTTGCATATTTTTATCATATTGCCCATTAGAATTCAACATTTGAAACATTACTAGCTTGAGTTCAAAATCTCCAGCTTGGATTGTTGGCCTAACAACTCCAGGTTGTTAGTCATCCAAGACAGGTACTACAAAATCTCATATAGTCATGTTTTCTATTTGAGTGTCTTGCAACAACGGTGGGTCATTATCATTTTGGTGCTGCATCGGGGGTATGACTTCATAGTTTCTTGGTAAAGCCATATTCCTTTGTTATCGAAGTCTCCTCCAAATGGTTCTTTAAATTTCTAGATCAAAATCAACAATAAACTCTGAATTGTTTCAGGTCATACAACACCTAAAATTAAATGTGAAAATAGCGACAAAAAGAAAACAAGTTAGTAACAACTAAATATTATGAAATAAAAACAAACAAAAACAAACATCAAACAAACTCCATCCCCAGCAACGCCGCCAAAACTTGATCGGTTTTTTAACGTCACAACAATAATGTGCAAGCGCACACTGTCGATGCAAGCATAGTAGACAGATATGAGCCTGTCGGATATCGATCCCATGAGGATGGTTGTCTTTTTCCTATCAATGTCAGTGCAATAAATAGATAGAAACAGGATAAATTGTGAGAGTAGTTGTCGAAGCAATAACTTGAAAACAATAAGATAAAATACAGTAATGAAAAATGGGATCCCCAACATGAATATTCAACAAAATACTAAGTGCTCACAAGGCATAAAAGGGTAGGTGATTGTTGATTTATTAAATTGCAATGAATATCTTACCAAACTTAACTTTTATATTTAATCTAAGACTTAAACATGCACATTCACCCCACCTTCTGATGATGGCAATGGAACAATATTAAGAACAAGTGGATTAAATTCCTCTAATCTTCAAGCAACTTCCGTTCTCATGCTTGTTAGCTTGAATTGTAGCTACATTGTCCAGTGTCAGTGACCGCAATAACACTTCCATTCTTAAAACATTCAAACCCAAAGATTAAAAAGTGGAAGCAATATTGAATAAAATAACATTTAACCCAAAAATCATGTACACTTCCGTACTAACATGAAATAGAAAGTAATCACCAACATTTAAAAAAAGAAATATAAAAGAAACAAGTGGATAGTACTATTCCTAGAAAATCTCGACTTGATCTCTTAACTCCCTCTTGTATCGCACTCAGGGCTCCTCGTTAAGAGCTAATCTTCATCCCTTTCACATTCGTTCACCCATAGGAGGCTTAAGTCGCCATAGCCGAAAAGCTTCAAAATATAGGTTCAAGAAGACAATACCCAAAAAAAAAAAACATTTTCTTTCCTTTTCATGTGAATATTAATATTTATCTAAATAACACAGGTGTCCTTTCATTAGAATCATACTGCCTCTGTACGTACAAGTTGGTGGTACCAGACTGGACAGCTCACACCTTTTTGTTCTTATCCGGACAACTGTCAGGTGTGACGACAATTCTGGACGCAATCTGGAAATACTCATGCAGCGACATTGATACCAAAACATGAAAAAATTAAGGATAAATAGGTTAAGATCCACTGAGTTATAAAATGCAATTTACTGCACTGAAAATGCTAAAAATATGCTAAAGATAACTAAATGGGAACAAATTAATCAATAAGGAGGGAGAAAACATATGTTCTTTCTAGTACTATCAGGTTGTCATTTATAACAAACCCTTAAGCGAAGGCAAATCAACCCATAAAGAGAGTGATGTGCAGGCAATCAGCATACGTGATTTTGCTATTCCTACTGGAAATGATGCTATGGGTTGAGGTCTGGAGAAGGACAAAACAGATAGGGCGTTGGGTCTGGCTGATCCAAACTCCAATGTTTCTATTAAGAAGGATTTTATTTCTTCCAAGATATCAGCCACAATTTTGCTGGGCTCTAATTTCAAGGGCTCAGTGGACCATCTAAGATAGGCCCAGGTTTGTTTATTTAATGATTTTCAAAATAAGGCTATTTTGGGCACTAATGTCTTTTCTCCTCTTCCTCTTTCGAGCAATGCTGTCAACACAAGCCCAAAAAAAATTCCCACTTTCTTCGAAGACCGAAGCACCTAACAGGGGGTTATCATTGGGCAATCCTCGTTCCAGTCCTACTGTACATCAATTTGAAGCTCCAAGTTAGCTAACGAAAGACACCTTTGTTACTTCTGTGGAAAAATTAGATATATCAAATTTAAACCCATCAAGTTCGTTGAAAATCGAAAACCCAATACTCCTTTTGGTGATATGACTTCAAGGGCTTCCTCATCTCTGTTGAAATTTGGGGACCACAAATGGTTAAGGAGAGGTTCTCATAATTTACAAGGCAAAGGTAGTAAATTTAAAGTGAAGGCGTTCGGTTGTTAATCTATTGCTAAAGCAATGCCAAGAGTTGTAGACAGGATTGGTTTTGATGGTCTGCTAGCAGTTTCTAATAATTCTCAAGGGGAGTTTTCAGGCTCTAGCGAAACGACCACTTTCGGTGCTTGAGGTGGGTCTGTGGTTTTCATATTTTCTTTTAATCTTCTGTCTAATGTTACCAAATATTTTTGTTTGGAACTGTCAAGTGTGTGCATCACCAAATTTTGTTAGGGTGGTTAGAGTTTACTTTGTTGAGTTTGGTGTTGATGTTGTGGCTTCCCTTGAAACTCGTGTTAGCGGTAGATGGTCGGATTGCTCGCACAAAATTGAAGCTAGAGGTTTTGCTGGGGGTTATGGATTTGTCAGAAAAATAGCATTTAGGTTCAGATTGTCCTAAATGACCCACATTTTATTCATTGTTGTTTGGGGAAGAATAGGGGTTCCAAAAATGTTTTAGTAAATTTTTTTATGGTTTTTTAAACAAACAAAAATGCAAAATCTTATGGGACCGTTTAGAAAAAAATTCTCAGTCCATCAACCAGCCTTGGGTTTTGTTGGGAGATTTCAATTCAGTGTTCTCACCAGATGAAAAGAGAGGAGGGCACCCATTTTTTTCTAGATGCAAGTTATTTCAGAACTTTATTCTTAACAATGGCTTGACGGATCTTGGTTTCAAAGGTCCCCATTTTACATGGAGAAGAAGGGTTATTTTTGGAAGGCTAGATCATGCAATTGGGAATAATGAGTGGTGTCACTGCATTCTGATACCTCAGTTTCCCATCTCCCTCGTCTAAAATCTGATCACAGACCCATTGCTTGTACATTTCTGATAATATAATTAAATTAAGTTAAATTAAACATTGATTGTTACAAAAGTACGCATGGACAACATAAATCTGTAATCAGGCACTTACGGTTTTGAGAGCATGGATAGAGATCACCGGGCCATCCATTAATTGTATAAGCATTTGAAATGTTAGGACCAATGCCAAGGGCTAGAGCCTGGTTTTCAACATCAACGACATTAGCATTCCACCACTCACCTGCAACCGCATTGCTATTTGTAAGCTAAAATCTTGAGCCAAGAAACATTTATATATCTGATGATAATTAATGAATTCAATGTAATATCTCAGGTTCCCTATAGCCATATATACCTAACAAGATGGGAACTTCCCTGTAGGGCTTTGGGAATGGGTAAGAGTGGCGAGCCCTGGGGTGGATGATGATTGCTCCGTGGACGGTGGCACGGAGAAAGGAGGAATGAGCATGCCAGAAAAGGGTTCCCTCCTGTTTAGTGATTCTGTACTTGTAGGTATAGTTATTTCCGGGGCGAATTGCACACTGAGTGATCATCTCAGGTCCATCTGACCAGGCACTCATTAACTGAGAAACGCCACGCCTGTTCAAGCAACAAAACCGTCAGCAAATGATTAAATCATAAGAATGCATATAAATAGAAAAACAGGTTATATATTTAGTATTGGACTTTGGTTAATTAGTACTAAATCATTGGTAGTTGAAGTTGAGCAATCTTTGTATTATATAAAAATGGTTCACATTAATTTTCAAGAAAAAGAAAAAAGAAAAAGTGGATCACATGGGAATAAGATATACGTTTGCCTGCATTTGCTTCCCAAATGATTGACTTGTTCGTGGTTACATGCATCATATTTTAAAAAGATAATTAAAAATGTTGTTTTGAATTAAATAAAACCAGAGGAATGAATCAATAATAATTTCACAAACGAACAAGCAAAATTTGACACTGGAAACAGCCAGCGCTTAGCAGGAAAATTATGTTGGTGAATTTGAGTAAATTCAATTGTAGTTTTCCATGAAGGTTTACCAGTGAATTGTTATTTTGAAAGGTGAAATATTAAAGACGTGAATAATCAGTTTGTCACCCTCTTGAACGCGGAGGCTTGGGCCAGGGAAGCTATCATTTACTGCTGTAATCACCTGGCGGTTGCACAACCTAGTAACAGTCAAATTTTTAGCCTGCCAACAAATTCAAATTATTAACTTCCCGATTATCAAACTGTAATGGTCGAAAGATTATCAAGGAGGTAAATTGAGGAAAGGAAAGTGAAGGGTGTGTTTAAAAAGCCATAGCCTCAAATCAAAGTGCATGGTGTTACAGAGGTAAGATATGTAATGACGGATATTGGGAGGAGTGTGAATATAAAACCATCCTTCTGGTTTCATGCATTTGATTGAGTTGAAATTCAAAACCTTTGAGCCAGCTTGGGATGGTAAAGGAGGGGCTAATTTAATCCATAGAAGAAAAGAAAATGAATAAGAGTAGAATTCATTACATAGAATGAGTGCTCCAATATTGCAGCTGAAACTGTTGTAGCAGCCACCATAAGAAGCAAAGAGGAAGCAAACAAGAAAACAAGGCGCCCCATTTCGCTTGAAGAAATAACAGAGGGAAGGTAATGAAAATGCTTTGCTAGGAGTGAGTGGCAAAGGTTGAAGGAGCTTCAATTTATATAAGAAGTGCGAGGTTCCCTATTGGAACTTTTGTCGTCATATTTCGGCGATAGTTTATTAACTTGAAGAAATCGTTTTTCTTAGAGATAAAAATGTCAACTCAACCCTACACGATAAAAATAATTAAAATATTTAGCGTATCAATTACTTAACAACCTAGACAAAAAGAGTGGGAAAATATTTTCTGCTTTAGAGTTTCAACAAGAAAACTAAGTGCATTTGGTTTAATAATTAAGTGCTAATTGATAACTAAGCTGATAGCATTGATAACTAAGTGCTAATTGTTGGTTGCGGTGATTGGTTTCACCAACTGATTTTATTACATATTTATTTTAAAATTTAATTGAAAGTTAATATATGTAAAATGATACACATTTTATTGTTAAGTATTTATTTGTTTATAATATTTTAGTCTTTATTAGGTGAAGTTATTGAAATAAAACACTATTACCAATGAATTAAAATATCCATTATGAAAATTAATTAGTGAATATTTTTAAATTTTAAATAAACAAATTTCTTAAATTCCTTATTTGTAAATATTAACCTTGTGAAAATTGATAAATAATTGATAAATATTAATAGTGTATCAATATAATTGTAAACTATATTCTTAATGATAATTATGTGGTGTTCTTAGTATGTAAATTAGTGATAATTATGTCACACTCTAAATAAGTTTGTCAAGTAGCATATTTCAATTAATATAAAGTTGCATAAAAATCATTTTACACAAGTAAATTGAAAATAAATTAAGAGTACATAAATATTCAAGAAATAGATACATATCCAAACAAGTAAAAACAAATGTTTAAGAAACATGACGTTGTCGTCTACTAATATTTTGGCACCCCTATTAGGTTTGTGTGAAAGGATGTAATTTTTTAGCAAGTATGGTCAAATATGTCATTCAACATATCTCATTTCCAATCAGCTGTGAAAAACTCTTCTCATCCCTGTGTTTTTTCATTTTAGAGGTTTTAGCTTAACAAGCTCTTGCAAACCTCCATCCACCACACACTACAATTAGAGTGTTTGACTATCCAATCCTCCATTTATGCCCAAATCAGCTAAAAAAATCTCAAAACTTTGTTTACCAAACACCCTCAACCAATAGGAAGAAAATGGGAACATTATATTAAAGAGTAAATTGATCTTTTTATTTTTAAATTTTATTTATTTGTATTGCTAAAAGTTAGCATGTCTGATAAAATAATCAAACAGTGACACATGACATGCTATGTGTATGTCATGCTGATGTACAAAGACCAATTTTAAACCGTAAAAATTGATGAAATTTTTAACAAAATGACCAATTTGCTATTTGATCTAATGTACAAAGACTAATTTACTTTTTTTTTAGTAGAGAAGCCAAAATACTATCCAACTCTTAATATAAAGTCTTCTATAATACTTTTACTTATATTAGTCAAGGGACCAAACGGCGCTGTTTTGGCACTGGTGCCCCTGCCTCAAAACGGCGTCGTATTGCGTTATTATTTAAACCAAGTTTCTGCTTAAAAAAATCATTTGTATCAACCAGAATAAAATAAAAAAATAAAATAAAAAATCTTCAACTCCCTGCTAGGGTTTTAACCCTAGCTTTCGCGCCGCTCAGAGGCTCCATCAGTCCTCGCCCCCACCGTCCTCACTCGAGCTCCGATCACGACGAAGCGAACAAGGACTTATTCGGCGCCGACGTGAAGGTAAATCCCACCCCTCTTTTGTCTTTTATTTTATATAGATCTATGCTTATATATATGTATTAATAACAAAACAAAAACAAAAAAAGAAGAACGATCAGAAAAAGAACGGAATCGACAAGAGAAAAAGGAACCTTTTTTTTGTATTGATTTCCTTTTTTGATATAGTTTTTCGTGTGTAAAAAACAAACAATGGTTTCTGTTTTCTTTTTATAGCTGCATATTCAAAAATCCTCCAATAGAAAAATACAATCTGTTCTTTTTCTTTTTTCGTTTGTTTGTGTTGTTTGTTTGTCCTTCTTGCAGTGCACGGAGGAGTCTAGTGGCGGAGAATGCGTATGGACTGGCGGAGATCTTGCTTTTCATGGCAGACGAACCATTCCTCGTGCAGCGGTGGGTGCTGAAAATTGTTTGAAGGCTAGGGTTTTATTTTGAATCGGGCCTTATAAACTGGGTTAGAGCATTTTGGGCTCGGGTTTGGGCTAATATTTGGATATGGTGTTGGGTAATTTAGTTGGGCTAAAGTAGTTTTATTTTTGGGCTGAATTTGTAAAGAAATTAAAATTTTTATTATTATTTAGAATTTATTTGATTTGGTTTTGTATTTTTTGGGTTTGGGCGGGGCAAAATTTGGGTTTACAACTGCCCCTCTTTGCTCATTGTCATGTAACGAGAATGAAGCAAAGACTTTAAAAATGGCCAATTTTGCCCGGTCGTGCTGGACCTTGGTACTCCTCTTCTTCGAGTTGCCTCATTCCATCCTACTGTATCTTCAGAGGTATAGGAATTGGTGCTTCGACCCACTCCACCGCAACGTCCGGGAGATAGGATTTGTAACTCGTAAATCTGCTTAACTGTGATGTTGGGCAAGCAAGATTCGTTGTTGTGGCTTTAATCTATTCCACTGCACCGCCAGGGAAGTAAGATTCGCCATTGTGGCTTTAATCTTTTTAACTGCAATGTCGGGGAAATAAGATTCACCGATGTGGCTTTAATCTGTTCCGCTGCATCGCCAGAGAAGTAAGATTTTCTACTGTGGCTTTAATCTTTTTAACTGCAATGTCGGGGAAGCAAGATTCACAGATGTGGCTTTAATCTGTTCCGCTGCATCGCCAGAGAAGTAAGATTCGCCGCTATGGCTTTAATCTTTTTAACTACAATGTCGGGGAAGCAAGATTCATCGATGTGGCTTTAATATGTTCCACTACATTGCCTGGGAGGTAAGATTCGCTATTGTAGCTTTAATCTTTTGAACTGCCATGTCAGGGAAGCAAGATTCACCGATGTGGCTTTAATCTGTTCCACTGCATCGCCTGGAAAAATAAGATCTGTAATTCTTCGGTCTATTCTACTGTAATCTCAGGGAGATAAGACCTGATGCAATCTACTCTACTGTAACTTCAGAGAGATAAGATCCTTTATATTAATCCGCTCCACTGTATTCTCAGGGAGATAGGATTACTAGCTTTAATCTGTTCCGTTGTAATCTCAGGGAGCTAAGATTTCTGGCTTCAATCTGATGCGATCTACTCTACTGTAACTTCAGAGAGATAAGATCCTTTATTTTAATCCACTGCACTGTAATCTCAGGGAGATAGGATTACTAGCTTCAATCGCTCATTGTAATCTCAGGGAGATGAGATTTCTGGCTTCAAACTGATGCGATCTACTTTACTGTAACTTTAGAGAGATAAGACCCTTTATTTTAATCTGCTCCAGTATAATCTCAGGGAGATACGATTACTAGCTTCAATCTGCTCCGCTGTAATCTCAAGGAGATAAGATTTCTGGCTTCAATCTGCTGCGATCTACTCCACTGTAACTTCAGGGGGGATAAGACTTGTTTTCTCGATCGCTCCTTTGCAACTTCGGGAGATAAGACGATGCGATCTGCTCCCTCTGCTTAGAGATAAGATCTATTGTTTTAATCGCTCCTTTGCAACTTCGGAGAGATATGATTGATTTCTTCTATCGCTCCACTCTCGCTTAGGGAGATAAGACTTGTAATTTCCAACCTATTCCTTTGTTGGTGGGGACATAGGGCTTGTGGCTTAAATCTGTTTCCCTACTCACGGGAAGATAAGATTCGCCGTCTTGATCTGCTCCGCTAGTGCTTAGGAAGGCAAGATCTCATTATCTTTAACCAACTCCACCGCAAATCGATGGAGGCAAGGCTTTGTTTTGATGCGCTTCACTTTGTTAACACGGAAAGAAAGATCATTATCTTTAACTTGACTCCTTTGCAGAGATGGAGGCAAGGCTTTGTTTTCGATGCGCCGTTGTTAACGCAGGAAGGCAAGATCGTTATCTTTAACCGCTCCACTGCAACCGATGGAGGCAAGGCTTTGTTTTGATGCCTGCATTGTTAACGTAGGAAGGCAATATCTGTTATCTTTAACCAGCTCCACTACAACCGATGGAGGCAAGTCTTTGTTTTCGATTTTTACTAATCTGTTCTCTGGGGAACATGACCTGTATAATGAACCTAATTATGCCTAATGATTAGGATGGCATGATCAAAATGAATCAAATGCTCCTAACTAGACATGTGTGAATGGTGTTTGCATGAATGCAGAATTTTATTTTTCCGAGAACGATCCCGCTCAGGTTGTCATTACTTGAAGTTTATTAAGGCTTTGTGACTGACGTGCTACAACACCTTCTCGCTTGACTGGCTTTTCTGAAGAAACATTTAGCCAGGTTGCCCCCCACTGTAAACCTCAAAGTTTAATCCATTAGGGCGCCCAATTTGTACCATCATTCTCCCACTGTAATCCAATGGTAGAAATATGACTTTCCCTCAATCCTCTCTTATCTAATTCAAGGATACGGGATCTACATCATTCTGGTTCCTTACACCATTCCCCGGGTGTCGTACTCATGTACAAATGAAGGTTCTCTTCTCCAAGGTAACCTCTTCCGATTGCCTGATGATTATTGCTTACTTGTTTATGTAAGCTTTGTCACCAACATGGCGTCTTGTCAATCAACGTATTTGACAACAAAAATCCAAAGAGATAGTCTAAATTTAGACTATTCCTTCTCAAATTTCCAACCTGGTGTGTTCTAAACAATAGTCCTATTTCAGGCTCCTATATTATTTAGAAACTTTTCAGAGTAATATGCAAAACTTCCTTTGTGAAAGTTTTATTAGTCCATTAATCATTATTCCAATACAGCATGTTTGCAAAAAAAGTCATAACAATGGATAAGAATAAAGTTGGTTCTGAGCATAGCTCAAAAGAACAAATTATCAAAAATAGTAAAGAAGGATGACAAATAAATTAATTGGGAATGTATATCTTGGAAAAGAAAAAAGTATCCCAAGAACAACAAATAATATGAGAATTGGGTGCCCCAGATATCGCAGCTTGAACTTCTCTGTACAAGCTTTCTGAAGACTATTTTGAGCTGGACATGTGTTTAGGAGATCTACAGTGCTTTGTCGATGCCCTAAGATGTCGCCTACCCTTTCCTGTTGATTCAGGTATAACAAGATTACCACCTGCCCCAATCTGATCAAGATACGAGTTGCTCTGATCACATCATGCCCCATTCTGATCAATATTTGAGCCGCCCTTTTCGGGTTTTCAACTCAAATCCCCTTTGGCCTAAGGTGCCCTCTGCGGGTTTTCCCCTTAGCCTCTCTATTTTTACTCTTCCATTTTTCATTTTTCATTATCTTTCTTTTAAATCCTTTGTCTTCTGATGACGGTGACAAATCGTGATGTCGATTCTGAGACCATGATTATCGTCTTTGTCATTCAAGTTCGATGCAATTTCTAATACCATCATCTCTGGAATTCTATATCGGCATATGATGACATTGACGCATGCAGTAGCCTCTATCCATTTGATGAAGTAATTAATGATCTCAATAGTGAAGCAATGCCCATTAGAAGTCTTCGATAATGGTGATGTCCATGCCCCATTTTGCTCGAAGTTTGAGTCGCCCTTTTCGAGTTTTCAACTCAAAACCACCTTTAGTCACAAAGCACCCTTTTCGGGTTTTTCACCTTGACCCCTCCTTTTCTTTTCTTTTTTCTCTTTTTCATATTTTTATTTTGACTTTGATCGATTTCTCTTTTTGCTTTTGACTTTGATTTTTTTTCTTTTTTTATTTTGATTTTGATTTTGATTTTGATTTTGATTTTGATTTTGATTTTTTTGATTGAATCTGAATCATTTCGATCAGAATCAATGTTTTTATAGATAAGATTTCTCACTTTCATCTTGTATGCGAAAAACCCCTTTTGGTATCAGGTTTCTTTCATAAAGCCTTCTGGGGCGAAACTATGACAGAAAACATTTTGAAGGGATAAAAACCCGACTTCAAATGGGCAAAGCTATGCTGAGTCGACGAGAGAGGCATTGCCCCGACAAAGAATTGCATTGTTCATATTGTAAATTTCTGATATCGTGCTGTTATGCTGATTTCATTATCAGTGCTTAACTCGGGCATATCCTGGTATGACCATATAAAGACATCTTTGAACTCTAGAATAACTTAATGAGGAATTGCGTCGTCTTTGAGGTCAGGTCAATTCTAATATTCACCAAGCTCATAATTCTTAATGATTCCTTGTGATGCAGGATCTATCTTCTCGTGCTACCATCCTCAACAAGTCCAGAGATAGGCTACAATCCATGTCATTTCTAAAGTCATGAGATATGTCGAAACACATGCCTCGCTCAAAAGGAAAATCTGGGTCTGTAGCAGAGTCATTCACGTAATTGATATTAGGGGACCCATAATAAGTACCGAAGAATATACGAAAGAATGTATAAGTTCATGAATAATTATTTGTACAATATGATTGTGAATGAATGAATGATGTGGAAGAAAATCCAAAAGAATGAAATAATCAAAAAATAATTATTCAAAAGAAACGAAAGAACATTGGCTCAAAAGTGATCACAAGACGTATTTCATTAGAATAATAACGTTCAGACATGAGCCTATTTCACAAAGGAAATTTCTATCATTTTTAGGCTAAAAACAACAAAGATGTTCTGAACATTACTCTAAATAAGTTCTAAAAACTACAGGGCTTTCTTCCGCAGTCTAATCGCTGGCTTTCTTCCGCAGTCTAATTGCTTAGAACACTCCCAAATTATAAAGGCGGACATCTAACAAGGTCCCTCCTTCAGTTGCTTTTTGTCGATGTGAACATTTCCCACTCTTCTTCATGCATTGCATTCACTCCATTATCAATTATGATTGGGTAACAGATTTTCTGCACTAAAGTCATCAAACTTGACAACACCCATGTTAATGAGCCTTTCAACAAGCTTTTTAAAGACGGTGCAATTTTCTATTGAATGTCCCCTAATTCTCGTATAATAATCGCACTATGCATTCGCATCATACCACTTGGGGTACGGAGGTTGCAGGGGCTTTGAGTAGAAAGGGGAAACAATGTGTGCATCGAATAAGCATTGATACAGCTCCTTATACGACATCAGAATTGGTGTGAACTGGAGCTTCTCAGTACTTGATTTCATTCTAGATTCTTATCTCAATGAACTTTGTTGACTAGTGACCCCTTTACCTGGATGACTTACTGACCTTGAATAACCTATGTTATTCATCTCATCTTCTTTTCTCCTTGAGACTAATTTTTGGTTACTCTCTCCACCCTCTATTCTTCCATTTCTGATGGCGTTTTTGATCATTTCACCATTCATGATTATATCTGAGAAACTCTTTAAAGCACTTCCCAACATGTGAGTGATGAACGGGGCCTTCAAAGTGTTGATAAAGAGCATCGTAGTTTCTTTCTCTAGGAGTGTCGGCTGGACTTGGACTGCAACCTCTCTCCACCTCTGAGCATACTGTCTAAAGCTTGCATTCGATTTCTTATCCAAATTTTGCAATGTGATTCTGTTGGGAACCATATCCATTACATGACCGTATTGTTTCATGAATGCCTGTGCTAGGTCCCTCCACGAACCAATCTCGGTACGGCTCAACTGATTGTACCATTTCGATGCTGCTCCAATGAGGCTATCCTGAAAACAATGTATTAATAGCTGATCATTGTTAATATACCAGTCATTCTCCTACAGAACATGGTGATATGGGCTTCTGGGCAACTGGTCCTACTATATTTCTCAAATTCAGGCATCTTAAACTTATGAGGGAGTACTAAGTCTGGAACCAAGCTCAGATCTTTTGCATCGATTCCATGGTGACTATCGGTACTTTCCAGGGCTTTGAATTTTTCCTCCAACTATTTACACCTATCCTCCCATTGTTTCGACAGTTCGACGTTTGCCATCTCTTTTTCAGCCATTTCATCGAAATCAGGAATAACAAGACTCAATGGGTTATCTCTAGGATTAGAACCTGATCCAGCCTCGGTCTGAGTCTGCGCATGCAGAGGTGTAAAGCCTGGCGGATGGATGGGTCCAATCTGGTCTTCTTCATCAATAATCATAGGGCATTTCCCCTTATTAATTCCTTTTAGTAATTGCGTCAGCTCAGTCATCATGTCCTTTTGAGACTCTCGCATCCTTTCTGTCATGTCCTGTTAAATTTTTTCCAATTGCTCATTCATTTGTTTCTGTAACTGATCTTGCGTATCCTTTTGCATTTTCTCCAATTTCTCTAATCTTTGATCCATTTCCTTAGTTTTGCGATGAGTACCGTAAGGATGTTTGGTTGATTGGTTTTCTAGATTAGCTGAAACAAATTTACTCGTTTAGACTCTTTCAATGGATTTTAATGCATACGATGCAGATGTATAAAATGCATGCCTACAGAGACGTTGATTCTGATTCAATTACATTTAGGAAACTTTTCTAGAAAGCAACTTTCTTTACATAAAATGGATACATGTACGGCCTCACCCTCATATTCCAAGAAACAACCTCGATCTTTTTCTTTATGCGCATGTTTGAGATAATCTTGCCAATAGATGCCATTGCTAGCTCATTTTTCCGATCTTGGTCACGATCCATCATCTACCCATCTTCATGAAGCTCGTCAGCTTCTTTAAGGGAGTTGGAATGTCGAAGGCTCTTAGACAATCGCCTTGAATCCTCAGGCCACGAAGCAGGGTCACGAACTCTTCCATCACCATTCTTGTGTTTCTCAGAATATATTCGGGAAGTCGTATTATTTTCCACTTTATCAAGGAATTCGTATTCCATAACAAGCTTTCTAATTTAGTAATTGGAGTTGAATCAATATCTCTTTCCTAAGATGCAAATGCAATGCAATGCAATCTCAATCAAAACACGACAAGAGGGGTTAGTAGAAAACATAAACAAGCAAGGAAAACAAAAGTACCTAGTCGGGTGACCACTAGGGATTTGGAGTGGTTCTACCTAGGTTAAGTTCCTAAGTCCACTATATGAGGTTTGGTTCTAAAGTCAAGGTACCCGAACCAGCAGATTCCTCGATCTTCACCCATTATAGGCTCATACAGACTGAGTTGATTCAGGGGAACACATTTCCCTATGGCTGCATGGAGATGAAAATCTCACGAAGACATAGGTACGGATGTATTCCGAAAGTGATCCACTATCCTGCACGGAGGTGAAAACCTCACGAAGGAGTAGCTTCTCACTTACACTTAAAAGGGAAAGACTAACAATCTTTATGCAATATGATGCCAAAGTATAAAACAGTAATTATACAAACAAATGCAAAGAGAGGATCGTAATTTTTCAAATCAAATTTTCAATTTTTGATAATAAGACAAGAAACAATCAATTTTACGACTTGACTCTCTTGGTGTCCTCAGTGGAGTCGCCAAGCTGTCGAAACCATTTTTTTTTGCAATTTGAAAAATGGGTATCGATTTTGAAAATGGAAATGGAGTCGCCACCGATCCTTTATTGAGGTGTGATCGGTTCACCATTAAAAATTATTTTGGTCTGTAAATTTTGAGAAGAAAAAAGAAAGTTCGGGAGTTGGTTACGCACGAGGAAGGGTTAGCACCCTCGTAACGCCCAAAATTAGTACCGAAACGATTGTTTAATGTCTTAATGTCGAAATTTTGAAAAGATTTTAA
This sequence comes from Gossypium raimondii, assembly GCF_025698545.1. Classification (NCBI taxonomy): domain Eukaryota; kingdom Viridiplantae; phylum Streptophyta; class Magnoliopsida; order Malvales; family Malvaceae; genus Gossypium; species Gossypium raimondii. Next base: position 10,735,337 of record NC_068568.1, read on the forward strand.
AATACGATCCTTTTATTTTGAATAAAATGAATTGAAAGATAAAGTTCATTTATTTTAAAGAAATAAATTATTACACTCAGTAAGTTAGAGTGCAACATTCAAATCCTCAAAATTAAGCTTATCCTTTGATTTTTAAAACCTTTGCATTTTGAGAAGGATATCCGATTATTTGGGTCAAATGAGAAAATCAAAACCCAGTAAGTTAGGGTTAAATTTCACAAAATTCCTAAATATCGAACATTGCCTTTATTTTTAAAATCCTTGTCTCGAGAAAATAACATGTCATATCCAATGCGTTAGGACACAACGTGTCGGATTCCCGAGAATGGGTTTTTATTTAAAATTTGTATGTTTGAAAAAGTTTCGATTATTTAGATTCGACGAGGAAAATTGGAACCCAATACGTTAGGGCTCAATTCTCTCGAGGATTCCAACCTTCGAGTATTTTGAAGATTTTTGAATAAATTGGTTTTAATACTTAAATGATATGAAACATAACCTTTTAAGCGAATAAAATACAATAGGATAATAATGTACAATGCAAATTAATTATTAAGTAAATTTAAATATACACTAGCGAATACAAACCATCAATTAATACAAACAAGGAATACCGTAAACATAAGAGTAGTGATTACACGTAAATGTTAACATTTAAAAGCTAATGAATTAAAATCAATAATATACATATGATTAGCTTAAAAATATTAAAAGGGTATAAGAAAAATTTATAATAATATAAAAATAACCATATATTCATAGAATAAAAAATGAATTATTACCATATAATAATAATAATTTATATAAAAATATATATAATAATGATGTATGAAGATACTATCATATAGTTCTTTAGAATGCAAAATGCAAAAGAAAATCTTAAAAGAAATACATTGTAGAATGAGCTTAGAAATACATATCAATTATATTAAACTTATATAAAATATATATACACAAAAATTAGTACGTGATAAATCTAGATAATGATATGATAAGTTTAAATAGTACTTATGATAATTTAAAATAATAGTATAATATTAAAATAAAACTAATGATAGATTTAAAACAATGTTAAGATTAAGCATTAAATAATACTAGATCTAAAAATATGTCAAAATAAGAACTAATTAGATTTAAAATCAAATTAATAAAAATTAAATTAGAAATAAAACGTAATTTAAAGAAGAAAAAGAAACGAAAAGAAAAATAATAATAATGTAATTAAAGAGAATATGAAACAATAATAATAGTTAAAATCATTACATTAAGATTAAACAAAAATTTGAAAGGGCGAATTTAAAATCTATTTAAAATATAAGGACTAATGTAGCAATTAGTCTGTAAAATTAAAACTCTCAGATCCAATTGATGAAACGACATTGTTCGCTCGTGGATCCGATTGGAATCCGAACCAAACATAAGGCCACAATTAAAAACTTAAGAAAAACTAGATTGAAATGAAAACAAAATACGGAGGGATTTAGTGTGCAAATAGCCCCTTAGACCCAAAGCGCGCGGATCCTCCCCCGGACCGGGTCATCGTGCAGGTCAAAGGACCAAACGGCGCCATTTTGGCACTGGTGCCCCTACCTCAAAACGGCGTCGTATTGCATTATTATTTAAACCAAGTTTCTACATAAAAAAATCATTTGTATGAACCAGAATAAAATAAAAAAATAAAATAAAAAAGCTTCAACTCCCTGCTAGGGTTTTAACCCTAGCTTTCGCGCCGCTCAGAGGCTCCATTAGTCCTCGCCCCCACCATCCTCGCTCGAGCTCCGATCACGACGAAGCAAACGAGGACTTATTCGGCGCCGACGTGAAGGTAAATCCTACCCCTCTTTTGTCTTTTATTTTATGTAGATCTATGCTTATATATATGTATTAATAACAAAACAAAAACAAAAAAAGAAGAACGATCAGAAAAAGAACGGAATCGACAAGAGAAAAATGAACCTTTTTTTTTTGGTATTGATTTCCTTTTTTGATACAGTTTTTCGTGTGTAAAAAAACAAACAATGGTTTCTGTTTTCTTTTTATAGCTACATATTCAAAAATCCTCCAATAGAAAAATACAATCTGTTCTTTTTCTTTGCGCTCGTTTGTTTGTGTTGTTTGTTTGTCCTTCTTGCAGGTACGGAGGAGTCTAGCTGGCGGAGGTACGTGTGGACCTGGTGCGGAGACTCCTGGCACTCGCGCGGACGAACCAGTTCCCTCGTACGGCAGCAGGAGCTGAAAATTGTTTGAAGGCTAGGGTTTCATTTTGAATCGGGCCCTATGAACTGGGTTAGAGCATTTTGGGCTCGGGTTTGGGCTAATATTTGGGTATGGTGTTGGGTAATTTAGCTGGACTAAAGTAGTTTTATTTTTGGGCTAAATTTGTAAAGAAATTAAACTGTTTTTATTATTTAGAATTTATTTGATTTGGTTTTGTATTATTGGGTTTGGGCCGGGCAAAATTTGGGTATTACAGGTACTCTTGAACGTCCAGGCAATACCCGATGGGGATCTTATTTAGCTTCTCTCGATAGCTTGATAAGGATGTTCGATTCCATCTGTGTTGTATTACAAGATATCATTAAGTCCAACAACCTTACTTAAATGAGTGAAGCTGATGGAATATATGATGCAAGAACATCCGTTGAATTTGTTTTCATCTTGCATTTCATGATTGAGATGCTTGGAATCACTGATGATCTCTACCAAGCATTGCAGTAGAAATTACAGGATATACTAAACGCAATGTAGCCGGTTTCATAAACTAAAACACTTCTCCAAAAATTCATAAAACATGGGTGGGATCCTTTGTTTGAGAAAGTGAATTTATTTTGTAAAGATCGTGAGATAGAAGTTCCTAATTTAAGTGCTTTGTACAAAGTTGGTCGGGGTCGATCCCGCATCTAGAAAGATAACCTCACAATTGAGCATCATTATCGGTTTGATATATTCATTGCTGGTATTGATTCATTGCTAACAAAAATGAATTCTCGCTTTAATGATAAGGTAGTGGACTTACTTTTTTCTTAGCTCTGCTTTGGATCCATGTGATAATTACAAAGCTTTTCGAGTAGAAGATATCTGCAAGCTTATGAATTATTTTTATCCGGACGATTTTGCGAAGCAAGAAAAGCTACACATGAAGATTCAATTGGAGCATTTTCAACTAGCTGCTCATAAAAGCACGGAGTTGCAGAAAGCTTCTACAGTTGTCATGTTGTGTCAAGTGCTAACTAAGACAAATAAGTTAAGTATTTATCCTCCTCTTGATAGAATTATTCATCTTGTGCTAACTTTTCCGTGTCTATTGCAACAATTGAACTGGCATTTTCAGCTATGAAAATTGCAAAGACAAGGCTTCGCAATAGAATGGAGGATGATTTTCTTTCAACTTACTTGGTAACATACACCGAAAAAGAGATAGCTCGAGAATTTTCAACAAATTCTATCATTGATGAATTCAATCTTATGAAAAAGCGAAGGGTGCAATTTAGGATGCTTAGTATTGAGAAATAGGACTAAGGTCAAGTTCTTTTAATTTAATTTTTAGAATTATAATGATATTTTTTTATATTTTTAGTATAGTATTAGTTATTCTTTTAACTTACTTGGTGACATACATCGAAAAAGAGATAGCTCGAGAATTTTCAACAGATTCTGTCATTAATGAATTCAATCTTATGAAAAAACGAATGGTGCAATTTAGGATGCCTAGTATTGAGAAATAGGACTAAGGACACATTTTTTTAATTTAATTTTTAGAATTATAATGATATTTTTTATATTTTTAGTATAGTATTAGTTATTCTTTTTTGAATATTGGAAAAAATATTTAATTTTATATAGTGTGATTTTTTTCTTTTATTTTTTTTACAATTAAATCGTTCATGCTTTTTAAAAATATTAAATTAATTTCTTTTATAAGAAAAAAATATATAGGAGAAGAATTGATACTTTTCACGTTAAAAAAAAGTCGTTGAGATTTAAAATTTTCACCCTGTAAAATAAAATCCTGGATTCGTCCTTATATCTGGCTAGAGTCTTGTTGTTGCTGTAGTGCAGGCTCTAAATACTGTCAAACTATAAAATGATTGAAGTTTGATGGGAAAAATTAACAAGGAACTAAGGCATGTACCAATAAATATTTTTGGTTATGATTGAGGTTAAAAGTGTGAAATGTATTAATTAATTATTGAGTAAATTATTTAGTTGGTCACCTAATTTTTATAGTGTTTTTATTTTGGGTGACTAAAATAAAATCATTGTAATTTCGTCACTCAATTTTTGAGGTGTTTTTATTTTAGTTACTCAACTATTAAATCTCTAACAGCGGATGACTATACATCCCACTTCATGTTTACACTTTCATTTTGATCACCTTTCTAGCTTGCTTTTATTTTTGTCACCTCCGCAATTTGTTTCTAATTATTGATCAAGGTAAAAAGAGTGATTAAAATGAAAAAGTGGTAGAAATTAAAATAATTCTTTAAAAATTGTCAAATTATACTTGTTTACCTATTTTTGGAAGTTATAAATCCTTCTTTTTTAATATTGAAATTTTAAATTTCAAAACAATAAAATCAATTAAATAAATTATTAGAAAAAGTTATCTCGTGATAGTGTTAGCCTATTTGTTACTATAATATTGAAATTAATTAAACTAATCAATTTAATCTCCTTTTAAATATTTTCAAAATTTTATTTTATGTTTCCTAATTAAAATTTGCCCCAATAACTTATCTTTAATAATTGTTTATGAAACCCAAATTTCTTTTTATTATATGATATTAAATCTTCCATGCTAAGTTAAAAGAAAAAAATCATTGCAATTAATTTAAATTACGTAGACAATTATTAAATATGAGTTTTTTAATTTATTTCGTTGAAACTAATCTGAAAACATAAAATAAAATTTTAAAATTCCAACAATTTATTTAATTGATTTTGATATTTTAAATTTTAAAATTTTAATATTGAAAAAAATTAGAATTTTTGACAATAAAATAAACAAGTACAATATGACCATTTTAATGCATTATTTAGTTGTTTACCATTTTTAACTTTAATCCTTAATTTTTTTACTTAAAAATGATTTCTTTTAGATAACTAAAATGAAAGTTTAAACAAGGTAACATGTATAGTCAATCACCCTTAAAAATTTAACAATTAAATAACTAAAACGAAAGCATACTAAAAATTAAATAAAAAATTACAAAAATTTTATAAACTGTTAAGTTTATTTAAAGGACTTTACACACTCACAGTCCATCATCTTTTATTAGATTAACAGACAAATTCTAAAATAATATAAATTTACACTAAACACATAAGTTTTAGATTCTAAACCCAAATCCATAATTTTAAAATCCTAATCCTTTACCAATAAACTCTAAAGCATTACATTTAAATCACCTTAGATCTTAAAAATTAAAAAAATGGTTATATATGATTTGAATATTGATATTCACTTGAATTTAAATGCATTATGTATTTATTTTTTTAAGGACAATAGTTTGTGCTAGGAAAATTTTCAAACAATCTAGAACGTTGAACAGACTCCCTTCAATTAATTTTTTTAGAAATAAACTCCCTTCAATTAATATCTTTTAAAATAAACTCCTTCAATTAATATGCAATATTAAATAATAATGTACATTAAATTCCACCCTACCTTAACTATTTGGTGTCCTTTTGTCTACATAGGTAAATATCTTTTTAAAACTAACCAATTGGATTTACTAAATGAATCAACAAAATCAAAGAAAAACATACAATAAAGCCGTGACTACACAATAACAAAAATAAAAATAAAAAAGCCAATTAACATAAAATCTTATGCTTTGAAAACCACTAAAACCAAGGGTATTCTAGGGGCCCAAAATTAATTCCTATTTACCCAGCTGATTTGGTTCTAAGAAGTTTTCTCTTTTTATCTCTATCATTTTCATTTCAGTTTTTTGAAGAATTGATCGTTGTTTTCTCCAAGGTACCCTTTAAGTCGTATTTTGCCCGAATGCTTCACCAACTGATTAAGATTCCCTCTTCCTCTATTTTCCTCCTTGCAAAAGATGACACTTCTCTTAACAGATACATTTGCTCTTTCCTTTTCAAAACCTCAGTTTCTAGGATATGAGTCAACCCATTTCTTTCTCTTGCAGTGTATGAGAAATGATAGGTATGAAAAAATTCATTCAGTTTTCTGATATCTTCGATGGAGGCACTAATCACCGATTCATCTCTCCTATTGATATTTTCCTTTTTTATTATTGTGAGAGCATCTCCCTCAATCTCAACCCATTTGGAGTCCTAAATCCACTCCCATATGTGTCGCCTAGAGACATGCAACTACCTTTGCTACAAACACCAATGAAATACGTTTGTTGATTATTATTTTCGAGCCTAACACTGTCCCATCGGGCCTCCGCACTACCAGTCTCAAACACGATTCTTTAGTAGGTATGTCATCCATTCGCTATATTCAACTGTTGAAAGATTTTGTAGCCGCCTAATCTCTAACTTACCCCATACTTCCTTCGTAGTTACCTGGAACACATGTTCAAGAGTTTTGTAGCCATCCTCACATACGTGCATATCGTTTCATTCCCTAGTGTCTTAAAGGCTAGGTTGTTGAGGGTCAGGATAAAGTTATTAAACACTTTCCAATTTGTAATTTTAACTTTGATTGCTTTGTTGAGCGTTTGATAATACATACAAACTCTCCAACCTGTGACAGTATGTGTGGGAATGAGTTCGTTGTTATCATTGGTAACTATAATGACTCCTCCTTTCTTGGGTATACACTGAATAGGGCTCAATGAAGAGCTATCAGAAAATGGGTATATGTCCCAGCTTCCAACCATTTGATAAACTCTTCTTAACTACTTCCTTCAAGACAGGATTAAGTCTCTTTTGTTGTTCAATAGATTTGCCATGGCAATCTTCAAGTATTTTTTTGTGCATGCAGATTTTTGGGCTAATTCATTTGATATCCGCAATTGACCATCCTAAAGCTTTATTGAATTTCTTTAAAACCTCTAGTAATTACATCTCCTGGTCTCTTGGAAGCTCGGTAGAAATAACTACAGGCAATGTATCATTTTCACCCAAATAAGGGTACTTCAAATGCACTGGTAATGGCTTCAAATCCAGCACCGGTGGATCTTTTATTGATGAGCGAGGAGGATTGAAAGAATAACTTGATAAATCTAATTATTCAAAGCTCCTTCTGCATCCAATTTCAAATTGCTAAGTTTCCATCAGCTCTTCAGATTCTTCAGTTGGGTCTGTTTCATTTAATTTGATAGATTCTGTATCAAAATTCTTATGTATATGTCCTGCAAATTCTTCTTGAATTACAATGTCAACAAATTCTACAGTATGACATTCTTCATCTGGATCTGAAAACTTTAAATTATCAAACACATTAAAATTCAACTATTGATCATTAATTCTCAATGCTAACTCACATTTCTATACATCAATCAATGTTCTACCAGTTGCTAAGAAAGGTCGTCTAAGTATTATAGGTACCTCTTTATCTGCTTCACATTCCAGAATAATAAAATCTACTAGAAAGATGAACTTGTCGACTCTTACCAGTACATTTTCAATTTTACCTTCTGGATGAATATATGATCTATCAGCTAGTTGTAGTGTGACATTTATCTGTAATTCTTTCGCTTCTTGAGCCAAAATTTTACATGGTTCCTCACCATATGATAAATCAAGTTATAACTCAATTTCGTTGGGAGATATTACATGTGACGGATCAGAACGATAAAGATGTAGCATTGAAACATGAAAAACATTTTTAATCTTGTCAAGTTTTCGAGGTAACGGCCATATGAACCTCGAACTATGTTTCTCTTTCCTATTGAATCGTAAAACTTTTATCCAGGGCGAGACTTTTAGAAATATTTTCTCACTGACATCAAACTATTTATCTTTTCTTTTCAGATTGGCGTATGATTTCTGAAGATCAGAGGCAACCTTTATATTATCTCAAATAATTCTAACTTTATCTTCAGATTCTCAAACCAAATCAATCTTAACTGACTTTCTTTAATTCAACTTTGATTAGTACAATAGGTTTCTTCATTTACGTCCATATAAATCTCTGTACGATATCATTTTTATACTCGATTGATAGCTATTATTATAAGCAAACTTGGCCAACAATAAGTATTTTTCCTAGCTACCTTCAAATTCAATTACACAACATCATAACATATCTTCCAGAATCTGGATCTCTCGTTCAAATTGACCATTTGTTTGTGGGTGAAAAGTAGTACTAAATTTCAATCGAGTACCTAAAACCTTATGTAACTTACCCCAAAACCTGGAGATAAATCTCGAATCACGATAAAAAATAATGGATAATGACACACCATGTAATCTAACAATCTTATAAAAATATCATTCAACTAACCTATCAAGTGAAAAATCAATCTTGACAAGTATAAGTTGCACGAACTTCGTTAATCTGTCAACTATTACCCAGATTGAGTCTTTTATTTTCAGAGTCAATGATAATCCCAAAATAAAATCCATCGTAACACGCTCCCATTTCCACTCGGGAATCATCACAAGCTGTAGCAAACCTGACGGAACCTAATGTTTAGCCTTTGCCTGCTGACATATTTAATATTTAGACACAAATTCAAATATCTCAAATTTCATTCCCAGCCACTACTAAAGTTACTTCAAATCATTATACATTTTATTACTTCCAGGATGAATTAAATATACATTTTTGTGAGCTTCATTCAACAAATATTGTTTCAATTTTTGATCATCCAGTACATATAAATGATCATGAAAATACAAGCAATCCTTAACACCAATACTAAAATCAGTCATCTATTCACATTCTACTAGTTTTCATTTCATTAACAAGTCTGAATCATTCTTCTGAAGTTCCTAAATCCCCACTAAGAACACGAACTTAACTCCCAACTTAGCTAGAATAGAACCACTGCGTTCTAAAGCCGAGCTTGTATTCATAGCTCTCAAAGCAAAAAGAGATTTTCGACTTAAAGAATTAACTACTATGTTAGCTTTTCCAGGATGATAGTCAGTCACCAAGTCATAATCTTTTAATAGCTTGAGCCATCTATGTTGTCGTAAATTCAAGTATTTCTAAGTCATCAGGTACTTTAGACTTCTATGGTCAGTAAAAACATGACATTGTTCACCATACAGATAATGTCACCATATTTCTAAAGCAAAAATGACTGTTGCTAACTTTAAATTATGCATCGAATGGTTTTTCTCATGAGGTTTCAACTGTCTTGAGGCATAAGCAATTACTTTTTCATCCTGCATCTGAATGCAGCCCAAGCCACTAAGCGAGGCATCACTATAAATAATAATTTCTTTCTTGGGTTTAGGCTGAGTCAAAACGTCAATAATACCACTAAGCGACGCTTCACTATAAACTCACCTTGAAAATATTTCTCAGAGCTGTCCAATTCACAGTCGCAAATATTTTACCAGGACCTATTCAAAAGTCATCTGCAGAAATTACGTGTCCTAAAAATCCAACCACTCAAAGCCAGAACACATATTTACTATACTTCACGTATAACAAGTTCTCGCACAAAATTTGTATCACGGTTCTTAAGTGTTGGGCATGATCGGACTCATTCATCGAATATATCAGAATATCACCGATAAAAATAACGAAAAACCTCTCTAATTATGGTTGGAAAACCCGATTCATTAAATTCAGAAATACGACTGGCGCATTGGTCAAACCAAATGACATTACAAGAAACTCATAGTGGCTGCAACAAGTTCTAAATGTTGTTTCTGGTACATCAGGTTCTTCAACTTGCAATTGATAATAACCAGACTGAATATCTATTTTAGAAAATACCATAGCTCCTTTTAGCTGATTAAACAAATTGTTAATTCGAGGCAACATATATTTAATCTTTATCGTAACTCTTTCAATTGCTGAAATCTAAACACAATCTTATCGACTCGTCTTTCTTTTTCACAAATAACACTGGTGCACCCTAAGGCAACACGCTTGGTTGAATAAAACTGTGATATAATAACTCTTGTAACTGTGCTTTAAACTCTATCAACTCAGTAGGAGCCATTCTATATGGCGCAATCAAAATCGGAGCTGTTCCAAGTGCAACTTCAATCACAAATTCAACTTCTCTGACTAGCAATAACCTTGATAATTCTTCCAGAAACACGTCAATAAATTCATTCACTACTGGTACCTGATCAATTATGATTTCGACACCCTCATGTCAATCGATATATGCTTCACAACCCTTTCTAATCAGTTTTTGAGCCAACAATGATGATCTCTATTCCCCTGGATTCAACACAGATAGATTCATTGTTCAGACTTTTCAGTGCAATATGCTTCTGTCTACAATTCACTATCATATCATGCTCAGTTAACCAACCATACCGGAAATGATATCAAATTCATCAAACAAAACTAGCATCAAATCAGCAGGAAAATCATAACCCCGAACTCTTAGTGGACATATTTTACAAATCTTGTTAATTAAAACACACTGACTTAGTGGATTGGTTACTCTAGTAGTATAATCAGTTGAGTCTACATGTATGTGATAAGTCTAAATTATATAGGTTTATTTAGCTCCTTTCTACTTGGAATTTATACAAATCCCGAAAAATTGGATATCTTATTATGTAATTTTAGTTCATAATGAGACATTGGGCATAATTTAAGTAAATTTTGTAATTTTACATAATTAGGTGTTAATTTTACATGATTTTACTAAGTTATGCTACATGATAATTTCTTCCTTAAAATGCTATAGTATGGACCATTAAATTACTCAATGCTGAGAGCTAGTAAGGAAACACATACAAGTGAGCTAAATATCTAACAATATGGATGACAAGCTGATGAACTAGGCTTATAAAAATTGCTCTAACCCAGCTTGGAAGATAGTTGCTAGAAAGAATTACTCTATTTTCTAATTGGGTTGCCAAACTATCCAATAAGGGGAAGAGGAGCCCAAATTCGGAAAAGACACAGAATAGCAGCCCAAATTAGATTTGGAACAATTGGAGGAAAGTCGTTACATGTGTGAAAAAATTACAAATCAATCACAGCTAAGTCTCTTGGTTACCGTCTAACCCTATGCCATGAATCAAGGAAGAATCAGTGACAAATCAATCAACCATCAATCCCTCATCCCACAAATAATGGCCAACCATGCTTAGAATATTCTTAATGGATGTGCACGCTATTTTTAGCAAACTCCCAAGCTCTACCTCAAGTATAAATAGCCTCTTCCATTCACCTTTTATTTCATCCCCTTAACACTCAAGATTCTCTCATCTTTCTCTCCTCTTTTCCATGCCTAAAGCTCCCCATCTTTCCATTTTGTTTTAGCCGGCATTTCCTTGAGAAAATCTCTCTTGGTCGACCACCTTTAGGAGAAATTTGCGAAAGAGCAACCACAGAAATTGGAGGAAGCCAGAACGAATAGTTTTCGGGGAATCACTAAATTCATCAAGAGTTTCTTCTTCCTTTATCTTTAATTTGTTCTTAATTTTTAAACATGTTTGCTAATTTTTTGATTATTTTTCCATTAATGATGATGATTTAAATTGTTTCAGCTAGGATAGTTGTAATGCTTTGATTAAATTCATTCATTTCATGTTTATATTGTTTTGTGCATTAGTTGTTCATTCTTTTAATTAAAATAATTCATTTTATTCATGCACTAAAATATGTTTGAATGCATTAGAATTAGTTGCTTAATTCGACCCAGATGGTGATTAATGGCAACAATAATTGGAATGTGCATACTTAATTTATATCCGACCCAGAATAAATTAAAGGCTCGTAATGATTCCAAAAGAATTCTATTATGTTGCATAAATTTAGGTTTATATGATTAAATTATTTCAAACTGACCTAGTCCCTATTGCTTCACATAAATTCTAAGGAATCCTTAGTTAAATATGGACATAGTAATATACATGTTTTCTTAAGTATAAGACTTTGAAAGAACTTATATTAGATTCCAAGTTAATGAATGATCGAGTTGCCATAAAATTTTTTGGAACATTGTTAAACATGATAAAAAATGAATTGATTAATTTGATTGTCAATTGCTGCTAAACCATCCCATTGCATATTTCATTACATTTAGGTTAATTCATTGCATACAGTTGATTAATTTGATTGCAACATCTTTCACCTTAAAATATTGTGTTTTCTTAACCAACTTGTGAATATTAATTTTACAATTATTGATTTAAGCACAGTCCCTATGGAGACAATACTCTTCTTACTTACTTATTACTTGATAACTACTGTGTGTACTTGCACATTTCGTCAAGAACCAGTATGTTCTTTTTGTTTACTGATGTAGTGCATATATAGGAATAAGTTAACTCAGGGTCAATCAATACATATACATTAAAATAAAAAAGAGAGAATGTACTGACAATATCGTTTGGAGTAGAAGCTTCCTCACAAGCTTTAATAGCATAGCCCCTGATAGGTGCTTTGGCTTCTGATCATTCAGTTTTACCAATGGCTTTTCCCCGAATAGCTACAACACTTCTACTTTTTCCATGTCATCTACCTCTCTATGGAGTCGTATCAAGTTTAATAGTTTGATACCCAGTACCACTGAACCTCTTCGAGCAATCTTTCAGAAAATGATCGATGGAAACACATCAATAAGAAGCTCCCATTTTGAATCGACACTCACCAAAGTGATTTTTACCGCAGCGATCTCAAACTAGTTTATTCCTATTTCGAACACTGCCGCACTAGTAGCTAGTATATTCACCGATCTTAGATTGCTCGGTCTTTCTCTCTCTCCATTGTATCTCGAAGGTGAAGTAAAATGACTGAAATCATTTCTGAATTTCTTTTCGGAGGAGTCAGAGCCGATCTAGCTGATCCTCATTTACTAAATTCTCGAGGTTCTAATTCTGACTTATTCTTATCATTACAAATTTCCTCCATTTTCTAAGCATGTTCGGATAAATCCACAAATCCATGTAAATTCAAGGCTCCAACCAAAATTCTGATATCATCTCAATCCATCCTCAAATCGAATACACATTTCAGACTCATTTAGAACAATTCCTCAAGCATATTTACTCAAACGAACAAATTCTCGTTCATACTCAGCTACAAACTTGTTTCCCTGTTTTAATTTAAGAAACTCTTTTTGTTTCTTCTCTAAATACAGACAACTGATGTATTTCTTCTCTAAACCATTTCTATCAATGTATTCCACCATGAATATGCTTCATCTTTCAATAATGAAACTACACATTTCAAGCTATCCTCGGGAAAACAAATTAATTCTTGGAAAAGCCATTGTGTATTCTCAAACATTTAATCAACTTTGGTCAGATAGTCGTTAGTTTTGCCCCTAAATTCCTCAGCCCCACATTTATGTAACTTATCAGTTGGAGGTCAGTGAACAATTGGTGGACTAGGGTTTTGAGGACATAGGGGTGCTGAAAGAGGCACGGTCGGGGCTAGAGGTTGTATAGCTACAGAGTTGGCTCGCACGAATGCACTAAACCATTGACTTATCATGCTAGAGAATACATTTTTCATTTCACTGCCATACATTAGTGGAACTAGAGTACTGTGACTCACTCCTTGTGCATTTTTCATTTCACTTCATCTGAGATGACACAATTAGATTTTGTCGACAACTTTATATCTATAAGAAAAATAGGGTTAGATCTGCAACACCCCCACCCGATCAAATCGCCTGACCTAGGTGATAAGGTGCTACAAAAGATTACAAAACAATTATACACAATTAATAATTTAGATATTCAATTAAATACTAAATAAATACATATACATTCATATAAACTATACAGTACAACCAAAATCAAGTTTAATTTGAGCTTACGTAACTCTAAAATTAAACTGACATCAACCAATGATCAATTTGAAACTATTACAAAAATATGGGAAAATTTAAAAAATAGGGGTCAAACTGCCATGTGCCCAAGCTATGTGAAAGGTTATAGCCTAGAAACACAAAAATATATAGACTTTTTCAGCACCTTTTGAGCTCAAATTCATGTAGTTTCGTAGTAAATTTTGTCAAAATTCACACTTTAATTATAAAATAATTAATTTACATTTATTTTATTAACATATTTAATTTTAACTATTTTTATAATCAATTTTCATAAACTTGGTTTATTTTTAACAATTTTGTACAAAAGGTGAAAATTGGCTCAGTAGACACCTCGAAAAGCTTAAACCGCTGGAGAAATTTTTGCATCAAGTAAACCAAAACTGTCCCAATAAGTTGACCCAATCAGCTTATTTATCTGATTTAATTACTTGCAAAATAGCTCTCAAAGTTTCCATAAACTCCATTCAAACCCCTCCACTTTTCGTGCCTTTAAATATTTGCCCTAAGCTAAATATAGTAATGTTTGAAACATTCAAACTTGTTTGTTGTATGGCCGGCTAAGGAAGAGTGTATGGCTGCTAATTATTTTCTATTTTTAGTAGCCATTCACACCTATAAATACCCATCTTTGCTACCTCATTCAAGACACCATTCATTCCCACACATCTCTCTCTTTCACTAACTTTCTCTTTTCCATTTCCCTTACCGATTTCCCTTTTGATAAATAGCCTTCTTCCACCTTGGAATAGCAGTATTCAACTATTCGTAAAGGCCTCAGTTCAACAGAACGAGCAGAGAAGAAGATGAGCGCACTAGTCTGGCTTCAGAGAAATCTTGGATTTGCTTCTTAGTTCCCTTCTCTTTAATTTTCTTGTTTATGTTGTGATCATGAATATGGATAATTTTTGTGTTGTTTTTATTTTTCTAATTAAAATGGCTTAAATTTAATTCGTGTTAGATTGATTGCATTTTGTCCCACTTAAATTATTAAAATCATGTTTGTGTTGTTATAGGCATTGGTAAGTTGTTCAGTTAAATAAAATCATGCTTATGTTATACTGCATTGTCAAATGTAAGGTAACAAATTAATTAATTATTAAACATATTGAAATTGTAATTAAATGACTCAATATTTAATTGGTGCACATTTAATCTTCTAAGCTAGTGAAGGTTAAATTAGCGACGATATTAAACGATACATTAGTCTAGCTTGCAAGATTATTGTGATTAAACTGTTTCAATATAGAAATATATTGTTACCTCACTTAATCTTATATGTGCTTATGAAGATTGATTAATAGTTTGAATTGACATTAAGAAATGTTGAAGATATTGGTTAATTTAGTAAGTATGTATATGCGTGAGTTAACAAATTACTAAGGTGCCGTGAAAATATTCGTAACAACATGAGCATGGGTTTAGTAATTCTAAGTTAAGAAATGTAATTGATCTAACACAATTATGCCATATTGATTAAAACTCATCCTTTTGAAATCGTGCATTGGAATTTGTACTTTTTATTTTTATTACTTAGTTAATTTTTAGTTTTTAAATCACTTCTTCAAAACAACATATGTTTCCCATCACCAAAGTGTTTGATTTACATTTCATAATTTTTTTCTTTCACACTCCCTGTGGGTACAGTAACTCGAGATTTACTTATCACTTTACTACTTGATAATGATTTTGTACACTTGCACATTTCCGTCATTCAAAATGTTTGGCGCAGTTGCTGAGGACTATTTTAAAAGTCATTATTTGTGAATTTGTTAATTTTGGATTTTGGTTTCTTTTTTCTATTCAATTTTAACTTAGTTAATTTTTCTATGATTGTTTCATGTGTTTATGAGTATTGATAGAATTATCAATTTACTCCCCATAGATCCTGAAATTGAAAGAAATTTTCGACAAAGGAGAAGATAAATAGTTCAGAGAAGTATCGAAAAGATGAACTTTGACAATCTAAATCAAGGAAATGGAGTGAATCAAGTTTAAAATCTTATCCTTATTGCTGTTGATAGGGATAGTGCTCTAAGACAGTATGTCGTGCCAGTGTTTCATGAGCTTAATCTGGGTATTAGGATACCTAAACTTAAGGTATAACAATTCGAGCTGAAGCCAGTCATGTTCTAGATGCTTTAGACAGTGGGTCAATTCAATGGAATGCCTACTGAAGGTCCTCAACTTCACTTAAGATTGTTTATGGAGGTGATCGATTCTTTCAAATTATCCTGAGTACCCGAAGATACGCTACGATTAAAGATGTTCCTATATTCACTAAGGGACAGAGCTCAAGCGTAGTTGAACTTATTTCCATAAAATTCCATTACAACATGGCAAGAGTTAGCAGAACGATTCTTTATGAAGTAGTTCCCACCTAGCAAGAATGCTAAGTTCTGGAATGAGATCACTACCTTTCAAAAAATATATGACAAGTCATTGTATGAGGCATGGGAAAGGTTTAAAGAACTATTACGAAGATACCCTCATCACGAAATCTCACATTGCATCTAACTAGAGACGTTTTATAACGGTCTCAATGCTCACACGAGAATGGTAGTAGATCTTCTACTAATGCTCACACGAGAATGGTAGTAGAGCTTCTACTAATGATGCTCTCTTTTCTAAGTCCTATAACGAGGCTTATGAAATCATCAAAAGGATTTTCAGCAACAACTATCAAATAACCAACCAATCGAGCAACATCAAGAAAATGAGTCACTGAAGTACATAAAGTGGACACTCTCACTTCACTTGCATCTCAGGTATCCTCGATATCCTCAATGTTTAAAAACTTTACTACTAATGGGTTTAATAATTTTGCATCTCAGTCACCGAATCAATTTGAGACTATAGCCTGTGTTTATTATAGGGAAGGGCACTTGTTCAAAAAATGTCCATCAAACCCAAAATTTGTGTATTATATGGACAAATAAAACCAAAACCAAGGAAGGCAAGGACTACAATCCAATTTTTATGACCCATCTTACTGAAACCACCCTAATTTTTTTTAGACCAACCAAAGGGCTGGAACCAGTAATACTTATGCACAATCTAGACCGACCCAATCACCTATTTTTCCTAACAAGTTCCTAAACCAACTCAAGCTTAACCTTCCAATAGCTTAGAGAATCTATTGAAGGCATATATGGCAAAGAATGATGCCACTTTAAGAAATTTGGAGAATCAAATGGGTCAACTTGCTATTGAACTTAGGAACCGACCACAAGGTGCTCTGCTTAGTGATACAAAAAATCAAAAAAATTCGAGAAAAAAGCATTGTAAAGAATTGGCATTGAGGAGCAGAAAAACATTAGAGCCCAAATATGTTGAAGTTGAAGAGAAGCCAACTGATGCTTAAGATTCAGTGGAAGTTCAACCAAGTGTTGAAATTCCAACTTCACTAGAAATAGAATCTACAAAATCTAATAAGGTAACTTCTAACCTAGTCAATTTTGAGCAACTAACAACTTCGTTGAATGCAGAATTGCCACAAAAGACGAATCAGCTAGTTCAAGTTAAAAATCCCCCACCACCTTACCCTCAAAGACTTCAAAAGCAGAAGTAGGAAGCCTAGTTCAAGAAATTCCTAGACGTGCTCAAGTAAATTCATATCAACATGCCATTGGTAACAGCACTTATTCCCATATCAGAATGTCGCAGCATTTTGTCCAACATTCTGAGTTCTCTGATACTGTTGATTGCATGCAAAATTATTATAAGAGGTGGAATTGTTGTGGATTGTAATGGCCCAAATTTGAGGTTATCGGAACAGTGGTTTCGGGACCACAAATCCGATGAGAAAAATTTTATTTTTCTTATATTTTTATGGTCTACAATTTCACAAAATGATTTTGTGAAAATTTCGTTCGAAAATTTCGACGTTTGGGCACTCAATTTAGTCAAAAGGACTAAATTGTAAAAAGTGCAAAAGTTGAGTTCTACATGTTAGAGGTGTCCAATTGTTATGAAACTTTAAATTGGAGGTCCTTATATGGTAATTATACCATTGGTAACTTGGTAGACAAAAATGGACATGAGATAAGTGAAATAGAAAATTTTTAAGCTAGGGGTAATTTGGTAATCTAGTAATTAAAATGAATTAAAAGGGAAAAAGATGGCAAATTATGCTCATCTTCTTCATATGAACGAAATCAGCAAGGGGGGAAGCCATATTTAGGGTTTTCAAGCTTCCAAGCTCCATAGTAAGTGATCCCAAGCCCCGTTTTTAATGTTCTTTACGTTTTTGAGATCCCAGTAGCTTAATTTAGCTTATTCTAGCAATAATTTAACCTAGGGTTTATATTTGGAAAAATACCCATAGGTGAAAAGTGTTTATTTTGATGTTTTATGATAGAATATGAAGCTAGAAATTATGTTAAACAACTTTGCTAAGCGATTTTAAGTGAAAACGAGTAAAACGACATAATCGGTAAAAATACCTAATGTTCATAAGTACATGTTAGAGTGGGAATTTGATGTTGCCATAGAAGGGAAAAATGTTCAGAATGTTATAAAACATAAGAATAAGAGATGAAGTTTAATTTCCGAGCATTGGGGCAAAAATGTAATTATGTAAAAGTTTAGGGGCAAAATTGTAATTTTGAAAAGTTAGAGTCGAGGGCTGTTTTGATGAATGTGATTATTAAATAAGTTAAATTTACTATTTTAGATCAAGAAGTACGAAACTCGAGGTTAGACAAAGGAAGAATAAAGTTGAAGACTAAGTTGGTGAATTTGGCTATAATTGGTACCGAGGTAAGTTTACGGTAAATAAATGCAATATTTCAATATTTATTATTAATGCTGTTAATTTCCAGCAATTATGAATTTATTTTATGAATTTATTTGATGATGATCCAAGCATGAAATGATAGAGAATTAAAATTTAAAAGTCCGTTGATACATAAGGATGGTCTTTGGATACGAATGTCATGACATTTGGGTAAAGAGATCCCATGTAAGACCATGTGCGGGACATGGCATTGGCATCCTTAAGATCATAAGAGGTCCCTGTAAGACCATGTGCGGGACATGGCATGGGCACTTAGACGAGAGGTCCCATGTAAG
This sequence comes from Gossypium raimondii, assembly GCF_025698545.1. NCBI lineage: Eukaryota > Viridiplantae > Streptophyta > Magnoliopsida > Malvales > Malvaceae > Gossypium > Gossypium raimondii. The sequence goes on from NC_068568.1 coordinate 10,754,317, forward strand.
ACCATGTCAGGACATGGCGTTATACCGAGATGAGAGGTCCCCTATAAGACCATGTCTGGGACATGGCATGGGCACCAACATGAGAACATCCCATGTAAGACCATGTCTGGGACATGGCTTTGGCATGTTATTATCAGAAGAGACCCGAGTATCCTTATTATTCCAATGTAGCTCAACGGGCTTGTAAATGAATCATGTTCATGAAAGTTCAGTTTAAAGTATAAATGGCAAGCTCAGGTAAGTTGTAAGACTTAAGAACTTATTATACTATCAATTGATGTTCAACGATGCGGCAAGGATTGAGTAAGTTATGCACACAAGTATTCTAAGTAAACAAGTAAGAGAACTAGTATGAGATTAACTAAAGAGTAAACTAGAGATATAGACATTGAGTTTAATTATTTAAGTTAAATATTGTTATTTATTTGCTAGTAAACTTACTAAGCTTTATGCTTACTTCTTTTATTTCTCTTTCTCTTATAGTATTGCAAAGCTACTTCAAGGATCCTAAAGAAGTCGGAGATCGTCCACACTATCAACTACAACTGCTCGGTATTTTATATCGAAACACGTTTGAGTTATGGCATGTATAGGGATTTAGTTATTTTGTATGTTTGTAATGATGATTTTGCTAATGAGTGATGTGTAAGTATTTGATGATGTATGGTTATTAAAATGGTTAAGTATGAAGGTATTTGTTGTTATAAGAGTCTAGGTGATAAATTATGTATGGAAATCATGAAAGGATGAAATTTTGCAAAGAAACAGAATTCAGGCAGCAACAGTGACATGACTTTGAAAAATCACCCAAGATAGTATAAAATTAATTAGAGGGTGAATGATATATGGAATTAAAGCTTGTTGAGTCTATTTTCATGGAAAAATAACAGTGTAGTGAAAGGAATTTTATATTTTAAGATATGTGAATTTTCGTGAGACAGGGTCAGAACAGTTTTTGGTGTCCCCTGTTTTGAGTTTAGAAAATCATTAAAAATTGTACAAAAATGGTTATGAGTTATAGCTTATATGTATAGATTTCTCATTGAGTTTTTTTCTGTAGAAACAAGTAAGAACTTCATATGAAAATCCTACAGTGAGAAAACTTATTTTTAGTGACTAGAGGTCAGGGCAGTCAGGTGGTGAAACAGGGGAGACTTTAACTAATAAACTGTACTAATTGGCTGAACCAAAAATTCTAAAAATTTTATGGTGAGTAGATATATGAGTCTAGTTTCAGGGAAAATTTACGGAATTAAATTTCGAGTTCTGTAGCTCAAGTTATAATTAATTTAGTGACTGCTGCGCAATTGGATAGCTTTGCTGTAAATAGTGAAAATAATTTGCAAAAGTAAATTTTTATGCTCCGAATTAGTAAGATAAGTTAAGTAATGCCTCGTGCTCGACTCCGGCAACGGTCTCGGGTAAGGGGTGTTACAGTTGTGGATGTTACTGACATAAAAGACATTCTCTGCATGTTGTGGACAATTTTCATAGATGTGGTTGTCAATGCAAATCTCACAACAAAAGGTAGGAACATCAACTTGTTGAACGACTTGTATAGGTACAACGTCACTAGTCCCTTGTATATTTTTTATCATATTGCCCATTAGAATTCAACATTTGAAACATTACTGGCTTGAGTTCAAAATCTCCAGCTAGGATTGTTGGCCTAACAACTCCCGGTTGCAAGTCATCCAAGACAAGTACTACAAAATCTCATATAGTTCTGTTTTCTATTTGAGCGTCTTGCGGCAAAGGTGGGTCATTAGCATTTTGGTGCTGCATCGGGGGTATGACTTCATAGTTTCTTGGTAAAGCCATATTACTTTGTTATCGAAGTCTCCTCCAAATGGTTCTTTAAATTTCTGGATCAAAATCAGCAATAAACTCTGAATTGCTTCAGGTCATACAACACCTAAAATAAAATGTGAAAATAGCGACAAAAAGAAAAGAAGTTAGTAACAACTAAATATTATGAAATAAAAGCAAACAAAAATAAACATCAAACAAACTTCATCCCTAGCAACGGTGCCAAAACTTGATCGTTTGTTTAATGTCACAACAATAATGTGCAAGCGTACACTGTCGATGCAAGCATAGTAGACAGATATGAGCCTGTCGGATATCTATCCCATGTGGATGGTTGTCTTTTGCCTATCAATGTCAGTGCAATAAATAGATAGAAACAGGATAAATTGTGAGAGTAGTTGTCGAAGCAATAACTTGAAAACAATAAGATAAAATACAGTAATGAAAAATGGGATCCCCAACATGAATATTCAACAAAATACTAAGTGCTCACAAGGTATAAAAGGGTAGGTGATTGTTGATTTATTAAATTGCAATGAATATCTTACCAAACTTAACTTTTATATTTAATTTAAGACTTAAACATGCACATTCACCCCACCTTCTGATGATGGCAATGGAACAATATTAAGAACAAGTGGATTAAATTCCTCTAATCTTCAAGCAACTTCCGTTGTCATGCTTGTTAGCTTGAACTATTGCTGCATTGTCCAGTGTTAGTGACCGCAATAACACTTTCATGCTTAAAATATTCAAACCCAAAGATTAAAAAGTAGAAGCAAGATTGAATAAAATAACATTTAACCCAAAAATCATGTACACTTCTGTACTAACATGAAATAGAAAGCAATCTCTAGTGTTTAAAAAAAGAAATATAAAAGAAACAAGTGGAAAGTACTATTCCTAGAAAATCTCTACCTGATCTCTCAACTCCCTCTTGTATCGAACTCAGGGCTCCTCGTCAAGAGCTAATCTGCATCCCTTTCATGTCCGTTCACCTATAGGAGGCTTAAGTCGCCATAGCCGAAAAGCTTCAAAATATAGTTTGAAGAAGATAATACCCCAAAAAAACATTTTCTTTCCTTTTCATATGAATACTAATATTTATCTAAATAACATAGTTGTCCTTTCATCAGAATCATGCTGCATCTGTACGTACAATTTAGTTGTACCAGACTGGACAGCTCACACCTTTTTGTTCTTATCCAGACAACTATTAGGTGTGACAACAATTCTGGATGCAATCTGGAAATACTCATGTAGCGACATTGGTACCAAAACATGACAAAATTAAAGATAAATAGGTTAAGATCCACTGAGTTATAAAATGCAATTTACTATACTGAAAATGCTAAAAATATGCTAAAAATAACTAAATGGGAGAAAATTAATCAATAAGTAGGGAGAAAACATATGTTCTTTCTAATCCTATCAGGTTGTCATTTATAACAAATCCTTAAGCGAAGGCAAATCAACCCATAAAGAGAGTGATGTGTAGGTAATCAGCATACATGATTCTGCTATTCCTACTGGAAATGATGCTATGGGTTGAGGTCTGGAGAATGAAAAAACAAATGGGGCTTTGGGTCTGGCTGATCCAAACTCTAATATTTCTATTAAGAAGGATTTTATTTCTTCCAAGACATCAGCCACAATTTCTGCTGGGCTCTACTTTCAAGGGCTTAGTGGACCATCTAAGATAGGCCCAGGTTTGTTTATTTTAATGATTTTCAAATATGGCTATTTTGGGCACTGATGTCTCTTCTCCTCTTCCTTTTTCGAGCAATGCTGTCGACACAAGCCCCAAAAAAATTCCCACTTTCTTCGAAGACCGAAGCACCTAACAGGGGGTTATCATTGGGCAATCCTCGTTCCAGTCCTACTGTACATCAATTTGAAGCTCCAAGTTAGCTAACGAAAGACACATTTGTTACTTCTGTGGAAAAATTTAGCTCCAAGTTTGTTGAAAATCGAAAACCCAATACTCCTTTTGGTGATATGACTTCAAGGGCTTCCTCATCTCTGTTGAAATTTGGGGACCACAGATGGTTAAAGAGAGGTTCTCATAATTTACAAGGCAAAGGTAGTAAATTTAAAGTGAAGGCATTCAGTTGTTAATCTATTGCTAAAGCAATGCCAAGAGTTGTAGATAGGATTGGTTTTGATGGTCTGCTAGCAAATTCTAATAATTCTCAAGGGGAGTTTTCAGGCTCTAGGGAAACGACCACTTTCGATGCTTGAGGTGGGTCTGTGGTTTTCATATTTTCTTTTAATCTTCTGTCTAATGTTACCAAATATTTTTGTTTGGAACTGTCAAGGGTTTGCATCACCAAATTTTGTTAGGGTGTTTAGAGATTACTTTGTTGAGTTTGGTATTGATGTTGTGGCTTCCCTTGAAACTCGTGTTAATGGTATGAAGGTAGATGGTCGGATTGCTCGCACAAAATTGAAGCTAGATGTTTTGCTGGGGGTTATGGATTTGTCAGAAAAATAGCATTTAGGTTCAGATTGTCCTAAATCACCCACATTTTATTCATTGTTGTTTGGGGAAGAATAGGGGTTCCAAAAATGTTTTAGTAAAATTTTTTTTGGTTTTTTAAACAAACAAAAATGCAAAATCTTATGGGACCATTTAGAAAAAATTTCTCAGTCCAACAACGAGCCTTAGGAGGGCATCCATTTTTTTCTAGATGCAAGTTATTTCAGAACTTTATTCTTAACAATGGCTTGACGGATCTTGGTTTCAAAGGTCCTCAATTTACACGGAGAAGAAGGGTTATTTTTGGAAGGCTAGATCATGTAATTGGGAGTAATGAGTGGTGTCGTTGCATTCTGTTACCTCAGTTTCCCATCTCCCTCGTCTAAAATCTGATCACAGACCCATTTACTTATCAACAACTGCTCCCAATCAAGTTGCTCAACCACGACCGTTACATTTTTAGTATATTGGACTTCCCATTTGGGTTTTAATCAATTCATACGTGACAATTGGAGTAATGATACTAACATTATTGATAACCTCACTTCCCTTACTACCAACCTTAAAAGGTGGAATCTTGAGGTTTTTGGACACATTATCAGAAGGAAAAGGTCGGTTGCTTACTGTATTGGTAAAGTTTAGGCTGCTCTTGACCGTAGATGCTCCAGATATCTCTTGAATCTTGAATTGATGCTTCGATTAGAATATGAAAGGTTCTTGATGAGGAGGAATTACTTTAGAAGAAAAAATAGAGAATGGATTGGATCCAATTTGGGGACCACAACACAGTTTTTTCACAATAAAGCTCTTATAAAGTGAAATTCAAATAAAATTTCTTCTTTGAAAATTGAAGACAACTGGTGTTATGATAATAAGACCTTGCATAATGAAGCGGTTTGTTTTCCATATATTGATCCTAACACTATGGATTCTTTAGCCATGGTTATCAACTTTTAGGAAGTCTGAAATGCTTTATTTAGCATGTTCCACTAAAAGCCCCTAGCCTTGATGGTTTCCATTCTTTTTTCTACTAGAACCACTAGGATACGATTAGATTGGATGTTTTTTCCTGGGTTCGTGATGTTTTCTCCAGTAAAGTTCTCAGATCTTCTATTAACAACACGCTTTTGGTTCACATACCAAAGGTCACGAACCCTGTTTCTTTATCTCATTTTCGTCCAATTAGTAATGTTGTCACTAAAATCATCGCCAATCATTTCAAGTCTATTTTTCCTAATCTTATAGCCTAAAATCAGGTGAATTTTGTGGCAAGAAGGCAAATTACGGACAATATCATCATTGCCCAAGAGATTGTCAATTCTATGTGTACTAATAAGGGGAAGAAATTGTGGATGGCTATTAAAGTGGATTTAGAGAAAGCTTATGATAAAGTTCACTAGGATTTTATTAAAGATACCTTAGTTTATGTTGGTTTCCCTCTGAATTTGATCAAGGTCATTATGGATTATATCTCGTCGGTCTCAATGCAAATCATGTGGAATGGTAGACTTTCAACGGGTTTTATTCCTAAGAGGGGTATTAGGCAAGGATGCCCTTTATCTCCATATATATTTGTACTCTAGATTAGGCCAGTTAATTTACAGAGATGTTGAAGGAAAATTTTGGAAACCAATCATCTTGGGTAAGGATGGACCACCCATCATACCTCTCCTTGCTGATGAATTATTCTTATTTGCTGAAGCTGAGGTTGATCAAGCGCACAGAATAAAGGAGGCTCTACTTACTTTTGGTAAGGCATCGGGTTATAGTGTCAATGAGTAGAAAACTACCATTTATTTTTCAAAAAACAATAATGCTCACAATGTTGCAAATATATGTAATATCCTTGGGTATCGCCACTTAGAAGATTTGGAAACTTATTTGGGTTTGCCTCTATTTCATAAAAGAGTCGTAAAGAATATTTTTTAGTTTTGTTGTTGATAAAGTCAGACATAAATTTGATAATTGGAATGCAATATCGCTTTCCATGGCAGGAAGGATTACTCTAGCCCGATTTGTGTTGTTATCGATTCCAAATTATTTCATACAAACTGTGAAGATTCTACTTGATATCTGTACAGAAATTGAAAGAATTACAAGGGCTTTTATTTGGGGAAGTGCAACTTCCACTAAAAAGGTGTCATTGGTAAAATAGGAAGATTGTTGTCAACCTCAGTCTAATGGAGGGACTGGAATTCGCTGCCTTAAAGATCAACATGATTCTTTCTTACTCAATTTCGGCTTCAATCTTTTTACAAACAAGTATGACCTCTGGGTTAAAGTTCTCCACTCCAAATATAAGATTTTTTAGACTATTCCAAAAGACATTTCTCGATGTAACTGCTCATTCATTTGGAATTCACTAACAAAGGTTTGGGCTATGCTTCTCCAAAGCCTCCTCTGGTCTATTAGTGGTAGTTCTATTGTGAAATTTCAGACATACAACTAGTTAGCGGATTTTGGTCATCTTCTTAATTACTATTGATTCCCTTCTCTCATAAACAGTTTTATCACTCTAAATGAAATTGTTTCTACCAATGCAGACTGGAATTGGGATTATCTACAATGTTTTCTTAATAGCAATGTTATTTCGTATATTGTGGGAATTCTAGTGCCAAATTCCTTGGTTGGACAGGATACTTTCATATCTAGGTGGTCTCCAAATGGTGTTTACACAATAAATTCAGCTTATAATATGCTCTTAAAAAATTCTCTTAACCCTTAAGATGACAAATGGAAGTTAGTATGGAGTCTTGACGGGGCTTAACGGATTCATCAACTTCTTTGACTAGTCTTGAAAGATCGCCTTTTAACTAATTTGGAGCGGTGTAAATGGGGATTTTTGAGGATCCTTCTTGTGTTATTTGTGGATATGTTGAAGAGTCTTGTATTCATGTCCTAAAATAATGCCAACACGCTAATGAAATTTGGAAACATATCCTCCTTTCAAATCTCTTTACCCAAATTTTTCTCTTATATTTTGTAGGATTGGATCTGAGCAAGTTTGATAAATACCCTCATATTAGAATTCCAAGACGTGGCCTGGCCATCCTTCTTCGACATTGTGTTTTGGAAACTAAGCAAAAAAAAATTTATATGATTTTAATGATGTTCCTTTGAACTCAGTAAATGTCATCCAATCTTCTTGGTGTTGGGCAAGGTGTATCAAGACGAGAACAGAGAGGGTTGGGGTCCTTTCCTACAATAATAGTCGAGATTTCAGATGTCTCCCATCACCCACTGGTTCCTTTAAATTGAATGTAGATGGCGAATACAACTCATCTTCAAGCATTGCTTCTTTGGCAACCGTTGCAAGAGATGAGCATGGTAAATGCTTATAGGGATTTGGGAGAAATATTGGGAGGTATAGTATTGAACAAGCTGAGATTTGGGCCATTTACAATGGATTACAATATGCTTGGAGGGTCAAATGAAAAGAAGTTGTAGTGGAGACTAATTGTGATACAGAAATCAAAGATATCCTTGGTGGCCCTAAGAGACATATGGATAGAGACTTGGTTTCTAGAATTCAAGAACTTTGCAAGCGTGACTGGCATGTGGTCATCAAACAGATCTCAAGAAACGCAAATTTTGAACCACACATCTTGGTAGGCTTAATGAAGGAATTCATGTTTGGCCAATAAGTTTTTCATTCACCCCCGGCTAAAGTTGCTAATCATATTCATTTAGACAGAGAGTCTTTATTTTCAATTTCAAATGACACATATGTTAGTTTGTAATTGATTCTATCACTTATATAACTTTTGTCCCCTAAACTTGGCAATTAAGTCTATTTTGGTACTTTTACTTTTTTTGTTCACTTTGATACCTGAACTTGGCAACTAGACCTATTTTGGCCCTTGAACTCAAATTCCGTCAAGATTTGATGTGATTCCTAATGTTCTTGGACCATGAATTGATTGGTCGATTGGATTGGTTGGACCAAGAACCAACCAATATACTAATCCAAGCAAATGGGCTGAACTGATTGAATCAGAAATTACTGAAAATAATAAAAGTCGAAAACTAGTATAATAACTACAAGTTAACTGGTTTAATAATTTATATATATTATAATTTTTATGAAAATTTAATTATTTATTATTGTTAGTCTAGCACTTGAATTGATCAAATCGATTGAATCAACAACTAGTCGTCTGACTAGGTCAACCATTGATCAGGTTATTTGTAATATCCCAAAAATTACGACAGTAGGAAAGTAGGTATCCTTGATAGTAAAATAAGAAAATAAAGTGAAAAAAGGGAAACTTTAAGTTATGGCAACATTGGGAATTATATTATGACATATTAATTCAAAAAGGATTAAATCGTAAAAGTGAGAAAATTTTTGTTACCCAAGAGTAAATACACAAAATTTGAGGGCTTAAAGTGTAAATAAGAAAATTTGGAAGACCAATAGTGTAAATATTTTAAGGGTGGAATAATCTAGAAACTAAGGAAAATGGATGAATTAGGACCAAATTGAAAAGGTGAAGAACTTTAAAGGACTAAATCACAATTTTACCAAATTAAGTGATGATTCAAGGATGAAATTTTTAAAGATTATAAAGGGTAAAATGGTCAATTAGAAGAGAGAAATCTAGAAGGCAATGATGATGTTGGTGATATTTTAGATTAATTAATTAAATAAATATTAGTTTATTAATATTTTAATTTAATTTTTAAATGATATTTTATTATTTTATTATTATTCTATTTAGTTTATATATGGAAGGAAAGATGAAGAATCATCATCTTCTTCCCATGCATCCAACGTATGAAGAGAAAAGAAAGAAAGAAACTTTTTTTCTTTACAATTTGGTCTTTTCACCAAAACTTCACCATTTTTACTTAGAAATCAAAAGAATTTCCATATCCATCAAGAGAGAAAGATAACAAGGAGACAATGGGGAGCTAGAATATCAAGTTAGATTTAAGAAATAGAAGCTGAAGGAGAGAGAAAATCAAGTCAAATATTGAAATCAATAGGACAAGGTAAGAACATCAAGATTTCAATACATTTTTAAGTTTGTTATTATTGAAAAAGCATGGAAATGATGTTATAGTAGAGTTTTCTTAAATAAAGTCTTATGTTCTTGATATATTAGTGAAGGAAAATAAGAGAAAGTGATGGAAAATATTATATATAAAATGAATAAAGAAGTTATAAACTTAGTAATCGACATTTTGCACTAAAATAGTTTTGGACAGCAGCAGTAGGCTAACTTCGAAAAATCACCATAAATTATGGAAATCGAATTAAATGATGAACAAAATATGGAATTAAATATTATTAAGTCTAGTTTCTCATAGAAGAAATGGTGTAAGTAATGAAATTTTAAATCATGAGAGATAATAAATTATGTGAGAGAAGGTCAGAATGAATTTGGGTTCCCCTGTTCTGACTTTGGAAAATTATCAAAAATTGGAGAAAAATAATTATGGGCTAGAATTTATATATTTAGAACCCTGAATGAGTCTATTTTCAAGAGAAACAAACAAGATTATTCGAATACTGTACGAGGAGATAATAAATTTCTAGTGAAGAAGGACTGGAATTGTCAGACACCAGAACAAGGATGACTTTAAAGAATAAACTGTACTTATTGGCTTAACTAAAAATTCTGAAAATTTTATAGTAAGAAAATATGTCAGTCAGTTTTAGAGAAAATTAACGGATCTCAATTTGGAGTTATATAGCTCAAGATATAAATAATTTTGTGACAATGACTCAAGTGAACAACTTTGAATGAACAAATAAATAGTGAAATTATAGATAATGTTACATATAAGCATGTTATATACATTAAGGATGTGGAATGGAGAGGAGGAGGAGGAAAATATATGATTATTCAAATAGCTTGAGTTTTCATTAAAAATGGCTAATTTGCATGTTTTAGGTTCATGGACTAAATTGAATAATGTAGTATTTTAAGGGTAAATTTGTAAAAATGTCAAAAAGTGACCAAATTGCATGAAATGAATTGTTTTATTATTTAAATTAATAAATTGAGTGAAATATTAATTTATATCAAGATTGGGTGGAAATTCGAGGAAAATTAAAAATTACCAAAATGTCCCTGAATTTTGGTATTTCTGCAATTTAGCCTGGTAAGTTCGTGTAAGTTGAATTATATTATTAGATGATTGAAATATATATTCGATTGAGAAATTGATTTGAATTGTGAACAAGAGAAATTGTGAATTGAATGAAATGGAAATGAAGCTTTTAATTACATAAGTAAATATCGGGTCTCGTAGGCCCTATTTGTTATGAATATAATATTTCAAGGACACGTTGTAAAGAATTATAAAAGCATGTTAATAATTTAAAAGTTTTAATTCGGATGAAATTTTGTAACTCGGTTTAATACGTATGCAAATGTATGTCTTCTAGTAATGCCTCGTACCCTATTTCAGCGTCAAATACGGGTAAGGTGTGTTACAATGTGACATCGCCAGATTCGGTCATAACGTTTTGACCGGGTTTGGGGTGTTACATTTAGTGGTATCAAAGCTATGGTTTAGTCGATTCTCGGACGAACATAATGTATGTGAGTTTAGCTATACATGCCATATTATTACTCGTGATAATGTAATATCTTCTGACTCCAATGAAATTGTTTTGTAAGACAGAGATGACTTCTAACCGAGTTGTTTCCAATAATGCTAAAAAATTTATGTTGAGGTGATTGAAATGCGTTTATGATAAAACAAAATTTAGAAAGGTATGAATATAAAATTTATGATAAGTATGTGTTAACGTATGAAGTAAGACAACCATGAGTTGAGAAATGTAGAAATCTAGAATAAAATGAAAGTTTATATGGTGATATGTTCATCCACGTTTGCTTGGCGCGCATATGATGTTTTGTGCTCAACATATTTGATTAGGTAAATATGGTAAGTAAATATACACAAATAGATGGAATGTATGTTTATGTACACTTGCTTGAATAACTGTAATTAGTATGTTTATATGATAGAATCTTATGTTTAATTGTTAAATTAGAAATAATATGATGTTTGTTTTATGTCTTTGCTATTGAAACATGAATATTATAATAGTATGAAAATTAAATTAAAAGATCAAATTGAGTAGAACACTGGAATGAGTACTTTTGTTCAGTGATATGTGATGAATTGACGGAAAAGATCATAGTTGGACCATGGTAACATGTGATATGTGATTTCCATATAAGACCATATCTGAGATATTGCATCGTCGTGCGATCTCGTATAAGACCATGTCTGGGACATGGCATCGACATCGATATGTGAGCCAGCATAAGACCATGTCTAGAACATGGCATTGGCATCATTGAGATTATGAGAGGTCCCAAGTAAGACCATGTCTGGGACATGGTGTTGGCACCGAGATGAGAGGTCCCATGTAAGACCATGTCTGGGACATGGCGTTGGCACCGAGATGAGAGGTCCCTTTTAAGACCATGTCTGGGACATGGCATGGGCACCGATATGAGAACTCTCATATAAGACCATATCTGGGATATGGAATTGGCAGTACAGGAAACATCTCATGTAGACCATGTCTAAGACATGGCTTTGGCATGTTATTATCAAATAGGAGACCTGAGTATCTTTAGTATTCCAAATGATTCAACGGGATAATAAAGAAATTATGTTACATGAATGTTCAGGTAAAATTACAATAAACAGATTCATGTAAGTATAAGGATTAAGAATATTTCAGTTATCAGTTGAGAAAAGAATTTCAGCAAGGAAGGAGTAAGTTATAATCATGAGTTGTTTAAGCAAGCAAGCAAGTAAACAAGTAAGAGAGTAAATAAAGAATAAGTTAAATTTGATGAGACAAAATATTTAGGTATGATACCTAAAAGAATGTATGTCTTAACTAGAATTTTTTTACTGAGTGGAATAAAGTGAGGTTCGTGATAACAGAATTAGTCAGAGAAATGATAATTAAGTGCTAAAGATGTCTGTGTGTGAAGGTTATAGTCGAAATCTTTTCTGGATATTATATATATTCTTTTATCCTCAGTGATATGTATGTGTAATTGTTCAGTTCTGATAGAGTTTTTATGTTGTGAGATTGTTAGCTAATTATAATGTTAGACAAAAGCCCTGTTGGTCTGGTCGGTTTATGACTGGTTATTGTTCTGTTTTGCATGCATATTTAGAAAGTGTATTGTTTTGCTAAAAGAAATATTGTGCTGATGACTAAATTGCAAAACATGTAAACGTGATATGTGAAGTACATGATATGGATTATTAGTAAATTACGGATGAATAATGAATTTTGAAATATAATACATGTATTAAAGATAGAGAATATATAAATATACGGATTATTGGTACAAGGATTAAATTGTAAAGAATGTAAAAGCATTATGCGAAAAGTGTAAAAGTGATATGCATGCATGATATAATTTGCCCAAGTAGATGAGATTAGAACTACTAGGATATTAGTGGTATATTATTAAAGGACCCTAGCACACTCTCTGATTAATAGCACGCTAGTGCTCTCCTATTATTAGCACATTTATGTTCTCTATATAACACTTTAGTGCTTTCTATTTAATAATGCATAATAATGCACCCCCGTATCAGTTTCGTATATCCTAAGTGTTCTGTCTAATCTACTGGGCCTCTGCTAAAAAAAGATAAATAATTTTCGCTACAAGGTAAAAGTTTACCTCTGATTCATGTTTGAAATATTGAATTAAAAATAAATTGTGAAATGAAAGGATAGAGAATGAATACAAATACTAAGCTAGGTAAATATGTGCAGAAGGGAACTATAGAATTATAGAGATGATTTTAAGAAAACTATATGAAGAAAGGACTTTTGGTTAAGTGGAAAGAGAGGAAATAAGAGCTCGATTAAGTAAAAAGAAGAATATTATTGAAAAGGAAGTACAAAATGATATAAAAACTAGAAATGTTAGTGATAAGAATGGATAGAAAAGGATAATTGAAAGAATATAGAAATGATGAAGTTCATGATCAAAACAAAACAAGGAAAATTCGAGGACGAAATTTATTTTAAGGGGGGAGAAATGTAATATCCCAAAAATTACTACTGTAATACCCCGAAAATTACTACAGTAAGAAAGTAGGTATCCTTGATAGTAAAATAAGAAAATAAAGTGACAAAAAGGGAAATTTGAGTTATGGCAACATTGGGAATTATATTATGACATATTAATTCAAGAAAGGATTAAATCGCAAAAGTGAGAAAAGTTTTGTTGCCCAAAGTAAATACTCAAAATTTGAGGGGTTAAAGTGTAAATACGAAAAAGTTGAAGGACCAATAGTGTAAATATTTTAAGGGTGGAATAATCTAGAAACTACAGAAAATGGATGAATTAGGAGCAAATTGAAAAGGTGAAGAATTTTGAGGGACTAAATCACAATTTTACCAAATTAAGTGATGAATCAAGGATGAAATTTTTAAAGATTATAAAGGGTAAAATGGTCAATTAGAAGAGAGAGAGATATAGAAGGCAATGATGATGTTGGTGATATTTTAGATTAATTAATTAAATAAATATTAGTTTATTAATATTTTAATTTGATTTTTAAATGATATTTTATTATTTTATTATTATTCTATTTAGTATATATATGGAAGGAAAGATGAAGAATCATCATCTTCTTCCCATGCATCCAATGTATGAAGAGAAAAGAAAGAAAGAAACTTTTTTCTTTACAATTTGGTCCTTTCACAAAAAATTCACCATTTTCACTTAGAAATCAAAAGAATTTTCATATCCATCAAGAGAGAAAGATAACAAGGAGACAATAGGGAGCTAGAATATTAAGTTAGATTCAAGAAATAGAAGTGGAGAGAGAGAAAATCAAGTTAAATATTGAAATCAATAGGATAAGGTAAGAACATCAAGATTTCAATATATTTTTAAGTTTGTTATTATTGAAAAGTATGGAAATGATGTTATAGTAGAGTTTTCTTAAATAAAGTCTTATGTTCTTGATATATTAGTGAAGGAAAACAAGAAAAAGTGATGGAAAATATTATAGAGAAAATGAATAAGGAAGTTATAAACTTAGTAATCAACATTTTGCACTAAAACAGTTTTGGACAGCAGCAGTAGGCTAACTTCAAAAACTCACCATAAATTATTGAAATCGAATTAGAGGATGAACAAAATATGAAATTAAAGCTTATTAAGACTAGTTTCTCAGATAAGAACGGTGTAAGTAATGGAATTGTAAATCATGAGATATAATAAATTATGTGAGATAATGTCAGAATGAATTCGGGTTCCCCTGTTCTGACTTTGGAAAATTATCAAAATCTGGATAAGAATAATTATGGGATTAAATTTATATGTTTAAAATCAAGAATGAGTCTATTTTCAAGAGAAAAAAAAAACGAGAACATCATCCGAATACTGTATGAGGAGATAATTAATTTTTAGTGAAGAAGGGTTGGAATTGTTAGACAGCAGAACAAGGATGACTGTAAAGAATAAACTGTACTTATTGGATAAACTAAAAATTCTGAAAATTTTATAGTAAGAAGATATGTTAATCTAGTTTCAGAGAAAATTAACGGATCTCAATTTGGAGTTATATAGCTCAAGATATAAATAATTTTGTGACAATGACTCAAGTGGACAGCTTTGAATGAACAAATAAATAAATAGTGGAATTATAGATAATGTTACATATAAGCATGTTATATACATTAAGGATGTGGAATGGAGAGGAGGAGGAAAATATATGATTATTCAACTAGCATGGGTTTTCATTAAAAATGGCTAATTTGCATGTTTTAGGTTCAAAGACTAAATTGAATAAATGTAGTATTTTAAGGGTAAATTTGTAAAAATGTCAAAAAGTGACCAAATTGCATGAAATGGATTGTTTTATTATTTAAATTAATAAATTGAATGAAATATTAATTTATATCAAGATTGGGTGGAAATTCGAGGAAAATAGAAAATTACCAAAATGTCCCTAAATTTTGGTATTTCTGCAATTTAGCTTTAGTAAGTTCGTGTAACTTGAATTATATTCTTAGATGATCGAAATATATATATTGGATTGAGAAATTGATTTGAATTGTGAACATGAGAAATTGTGAATTGAATGAAATGGAAATAAAGCTTTTAATTACATGAGTAAATATCGGGTCTCGTAGGCCCTATTTGTTATGAATATAATATTTCGAGGATATGTTGTAAAGAATTATAAAAGCACGTTAATAATTTAAAAGTTTTAATTCGGATGAAATTTTATAACTCGGTTTAATACGTATGCAAATGTATGTCTTCTAGTAATGCCTCGTACCCTATTCCGGCGTCGAATACGGGTAAGGGGTGTTACAATGTGACATTGTCAGATTCGGTCATAATGTTTAGACCGGGTTTGGGGTGTTACATTATTATAACATTGTAAGTGACACTCTAAAATTATTCCACGTCATCACATAAAAATTTATATAATTTTTTAATTTTCAAGTGATGATGTGCCACAATCTCAAAGTGTCATATCATCAAACTTTTATATATTTCAAGTTCAGGGACCAAATGAATTTGGTGATACCAAAGTGGACAAAGAAATACAGATACCAAACTGATCCTGGCTACCAAGTTAGAAGGCTAAAAATTATATTATCCCAAACAATTTTGTGCTAAAAAATAGATATTTGTACTATTTTTTATTAATAACCTCTTTAAATTTTTTCAATAACTTATGAAAATTGATTTTCATGTTGCCAATTATTTAATACTATTTTTAACATTTTTATTAATAAGGCTTATTAGTAAAAAAAAGTCCTCAGTGAAAAAAATCTATTAAGGCCTCAACAAAATTTAAAATCCAATTGAACCCTTAAAAGATGAAAAGTTAACCAATCAAGTTCTTCCAAGTAGTGATCACAAGTATATCATGTTGACGTGGCAAAAATGCAATGTTAGCAAATATGTTTATTAAATTAATTTTGAATTAGGTTTTGAGTTTTACATATGTATTAAGTTTAATTTCTTTTTATTTTGAATTTAAAATTTAAGCTATAAGTTTATGTAAACTTGTAAAAAGAAGGTCAGGTGGTAGTTTCATAAATAAAACAAAAAATGTCTAGCATTCTGGAAGATCCGGTGGCGGGGGAGGCAAGGTTGTTTCGGGAGTTGGTCCGTTCTCAACAATGAAGGCAGTGGACAGGCCTACTGAATTGTGCCCTTCAAAGTGGCAATGCATAAACCAAGCACCTGTCCATTTCAGATACATTAAAAAAATTGAGTTCAAGTTCTAGGTTGACAAAAACTAGTTAAAAAGAATAAAAAAATTAAATGATGGATGTAAGAAAATTAACCTGGATTATTAGCTACGAATCTGATGACAGCCCATCCTGCAACAGGTACGCTAACAGTGTTGCGCATTTGGGGGTTGAAAAGATTGTACTTCAGTGTGTCAGTGGCAGGGTTAAAGTTCCCAAACCCTTGCGCCAATACATGGAAATCAAAGCCATGGAGATGCATGGGATGGTTCTCCGCTCCAATAAGAGCTGTGTTCTGCAACACCATCTCCACAGTGGAGTTGAACTTAACCTTGGTGATGCTGGTTCTCTTTGGAGCAAATAGCAGAGGTAGGTCGGCGTTAATACTAGGGTTGGTGAAGTTAAACTGAACCGGGGGATTGGCAGGGAAATCAGTGGTGTACACTCCTCCGACGTTGAAGAAAAAGGCTTGCAACAAAGACAACTTAGTAGGTTGCACGAAGGATACATTGTTCATGTTGCCCGAGAGCGCTGCCCCAACAGGTGGACGACCCTGGCAAGAAACGTTTGGTGGGCAGACATCGAGCCCCATTCCAACGGTAACAAACATTTTTTGGTCCACATTAAGTGGGACAGGGACCCAGTGAGGCCCACCGACCAAACTGGTAAGTTCGGTGAAAAACTTATGAGCCGTGGGGGTGTCATTGAAAGCCGGTACTACCGGCATTAGCGGCTTTGTTGAAGACCGTGCACCCTGATAGATGATAACACCCCTCGTCGTAGTAGGATTGAACGGTACACCAACTGCAGTGCCACTGCCACTTGCATAATTATTAGCGGTCATGTAATACGACCCAACCGGCTGATCCGCGGTCAGCAAAACGTCAACCGTCTGGCCAGGGGAGATAACCACGATGTCGGTGACATATGGGTTGGTGTAACGAGCGTCAACAGCCACAACAGTCATGTTATGATTGGCTATCTTGTAAAAGAGATGGGAATTGACTGCAGCGTTGATAATACGTAAGAGATAAGTCTTCCCTTGCTCCACCCTATGCTTGTACATTTCTGATAATATAATTAAATTAAGTTAAATTAAACATTGATTGTTACAACATGTGAAGTATTCATGGACAACATAAATCTGTAATCAGTCACTTACGGTTTTGAGAGCATGGATAGAGATCACCGGGCCATCCATTAATTGTATAAGCATTTGAAATGTTAGGACCAATGCCAAGGGCTAGAGCCTGGTTTTCAACATCAATGACATTAGCATTCCACCACTCACCTGCAACCGCATTGCTATTTGTAAGCTAAAATCTTGAGCCAAGAAACATTTATATATCTGATGATAATTAATGAATTCAATGTAATATCTCAGGTTCCCTATAGCCATATATACCTAACAAGATGGGAACTTCCCTGTAGGGCTTTGGGAATGGGTAAGAGTGGCGAGCCCTGGGGTGGATGATGATTGCTCCGTGGACGGTGGCACGGAGACAGGAGGAATGAGCATGCCAGAAAAGGGTTCCCTCCTGTTTAGTGATTCTGTACTTGTAGGTATAGTTATTTCCGGGGCGAATTGCACACTGAGTGATCATCTCAGGTCCATCTGACCAGGCACTCATTAACTGAGAAACGCCATGCCTGTTCAAGCAACAAAACCGTCAGCAAATGATTAAATCATAAGAATGCATATAAATAGAAAAACAGGTTATATATTTAGTATTGGACTTTGGTTAATTAGTACTAAATCATTGGTAGTTGAAGTTGAGCAATCTTTGTATTATATAAAAATGGTTCACATGAATTTTCAAGAAAAAGAAAAAAGAAAAAGTGGATCACATGGGAATAAGATATACGTTTGCTTGCATTTGCTTCCCAAATGATTGACTTGTTCGTGGTTACATGCATCATATTTTAAAAAGATAATTAAAAATGTTGTTTTGAATTAAATAAAACCAGAGGAATGAATCAATAATAATTTCACAAACGAACAAGCAAAATTTGACACTGGAAACAGCTAGCGCTTAGCAGGAAAATTATGTTGGTGAATTTGAGTAAATTCAATTGTAGTTTTCCATGAAGGTTTACCAGTGAATTGTTATTTTGTAAGGTGACATATTAACGACGTGAATAATCAGTTTGTCACCCTCTCGAACGCGGAGGCTTGGGCCAGGGAAGCTATCATTTACTGCTGTAATCACCTGGCGGTTGCACAACCTAGTAACAGTCAAATTTTTAACCTGCCAACAAATTCAAATTATTAACTTCCCGATTATCAAACTGTAATGGTAGAAAACTTATCAAGGAGGTAAATTGAGGAAAGGAAAGTGAAGGGTGTGTTTAAAAAGCCATAGCCTCAAATCAAAGTGCCTGGTGTTACAGAGGTAAGATATGTAATGACGGATATTGGGAGGAGTGTGAATATAAAACCATCCTTCTGGTTTCATGCATTTGATTGAGTTGAAATTCAAAACCTTTGAACCAGCTTGGGATGGTAAAGGAGGGGCTAATTTAATCCATAGAAGAAAAGAAAATGAATAAGAGTAGAATTCATTACATAGAATGAGTGCTCCAATATTGCAGCTGAAACTGTTGTAGCAGCCACCATAAGAAGCAAAGAGGAAGCAAACAAGAAAACAAGGCGCCCCATTTCGCTTGAAGAAATAACAGAGGAAGGTAATGAAAATGCTTTGCTAGGAGTGAGAGGCAAAGGTTGAAGAAGGAGCTTCAATTTATGTAAGAAGTGCGAGGTTCCCTATTGGAACTTTCGTCATATTTCGGCGATAGTTTATTAACTTGAAGAAATCGTTTTTCTTAGAGATAAAAATGTCAACTCAACCCTACACGATAAAAATGATTAAAATATTTAGCGTATCAATTACTTAATAACCTAGACAAAAAGAGTGGGAAAAGATTTTCTGCTTTAGAGTTTCAACAAGAAAACGGTCGTATTTGGCAATAAGCTGATAGCATTGATAATTGAGTGTTAATTATTGATTGCGGTGGTTGGTTTGACCAACTGATTTTATTATATATTTATTTTAAAATTTAACTAAAAGTTAATACGTTTAAAATGATAAATAAGGGCATGACACATTTTATTGTTAAGCATTTATTTGTTTATAATACTTTAATTTTTATTAGGTGAAATTATTGAAATAAAATACTATTACCAATGAATTAAAATATTCATTATGAAAATTAATTAGTGAAGATTTTTAAATTTTAAATAAACAAATTTCTTAAATTCTTTATTTGTAAATATTAACCTAGTGGAAATTGATAAATATTAATAGTGTATCAATATAATTGTAAACTATATTCTTAATGATAATTATGTGGTGTTCTTAGTATGTAAATTAGTGATAATTATGTCACACTCTAAATAAGTTTGTCAAGTAGCATATTTCAATTAATATAAAGTTGCATAAGAAATCATTTTATACAAGTAAATTGAAAATAAATTAAGAGTACATAAATATTCAAGAAATAGATACATATCCAAACAAGTAAAAAAAAATATTTAAGAAACATGACGTTGTCGTCTACTAATATTTTGGCACCCCTATTAGGTTTGAGAGCATGTGTCAAAGGATGTATTTTTTTAGCAAACATGGTCAAATATGTCATTCAACATACCTCATTTCCAATCAGCTGTTAAAACTCTTCTCATCCCTGTGTTTTTTATTTTATTTTAGAGGTTTTAACTCAACAAGCTCTTCCAAACCTCCATCCACCATACACTACAATTAGAGTGCTTGACTATACAATCCTCCATTTATGCCCAAATCAACTAAAAAAAGCCCAAAACTTTATTTATCAAACACCCTCGACCAATACGAAGAAAATGAGAACATTATATTAAAGAGTAAATTGATCTTTTTATTTTAAAATTTTATTTATTTGTATTGCTAAAAATTAGCATGCCTGATAAAATAATAAAACAGTGACACATGACATGCTACGTGTATCTCATGCTGATATACAAAGACCAGTTTTAAACAGTAAAAATGAATGAAATTTTTAACAAAATGGCCAATTTACTCTTTGATCTAATGTACAAAAATTAATTTACTTTTTCTTAGTAAAAAAGGCAAAATACTATCCAACTCTTAATATAAAATCTTCTATAATACTTTTACTTATATTAGTCCAACCTTCGCTATCAGGGTGTTCAAATTTGGCCATCAAAACCAAATATTTTACATTAAACATAAAAATTAAAAACCATAAAATGATATTTTATTTTCCAAGCCAGTCCTTTTGAAATTAATCATAACGTTTGGTACTAAGATCCTAAATGATCTCTAGCATCATTTCGTATCCATGGGGTAATCTTTTTAGGTGGAATCTAATTACAGTGCAATTTTGAGGTAATTAAATGGCACATCAAATTGAAGGGTTGCAATGCGTCAACACCTAGATTCCCAGTATCCGGCATGAGATGAATATAGGGGACTGCCTTGGAATTTTTAGATATTTAAATTTTATATATAAATTATCATGGATTTTAAATTTAATATCTACATTGTATAATATTCGCTCTCTTTTATCAAATTGTATTTCATATAATTCGTCCCCTTAAGTCTAAACTTATTATATAACTTTAAATTGTAATAATTAAATTGTATTTCACAAAGTATTTGTCAGTTTTTAATTATATAATTTTAATAATAATCAAATATTAATGTATGATGGGTCTTGAAAGACTAAACTTAGAGGCTCAATATGAACTTTAAACTCAAATTCCAGAATTAAGTGATTTGGCTTATACCTATACATATTAGGTTAGCGACTTTCTTTTATTTTGATTTGTATGTCTTGCTAAGGAATTAGCATCCTCTAGTAAGGTACCGACACTACCAAGAGAAAAAGAAAGGACTTTGATGCTGAGACTGAGAGCACAAAGTAAAAAAAATACAAATTATATTCCTCTCGGCTTCTTACACAAAAGACCTCTCGGTAAATATTTTTGCATAAATTATGTTCTTGTTTATTAAGTGGATGTCCATCATGATAAAGATAAAGTTTTGATATACTTTAAATTCTAATAGTTATTAGAATTAGATATCTATTTCTTTTATACTTTTTATCCCTATAAATAGAGACTCTAATAAAGCATTGTAAATCATCCCTTTGATCAATAAAGTACCTTCTTTATTACTTTTATATTTTCTTTGTTCTTTATTCTCTCCGTCCCTCTTTATCTTATAACACGTTATCAACACGATGATTCTCTATTTTTTCAAAATCTTTCGAAGCCGTCCCACAAATCAATCTTCAGGATGTTAAAAGATTCAATCTCAGAATGGATGCTCGTGATAATATTCAAGGTGATGACAATGATGTTAAAGATCTTCAGGTATATTTTACTATGCTTTATTTATTATATCATATTTATTATAATTGGAGAATAATCATGACAACATGAATGAATAGATTCTGATTTAAAATCCACATATGTTTACGATGGTGATTATGAAATAAAAAATCAATAGAGGCATTTAGAAGTCTATCCTACCAGATTTGTTGCATTCCCCGAAGTGAATGTAAACATAAAGAAAATAAAAGATATACTCATGGACCACTAAAAGTGGGAACATAGTAATAAATAAGAGAACAATAAGAGTTCTCAAGATAACTCTTCAAAGGGTAAAGATAGCTTATGTTATCAACGTGATATGAAATATTATTAGCCACATGTGCCGTATGCCCAAATATGTTGTTTTTGTTAATATTCTTTGAAGAAGGATATGAGAATGTAGTAATGAATTCTATCATTATAAATAGAAAATATTTATCTTATTTGGTCTGAAACAAACAAATATTATTCCAATATTTGATAGTACAAAATTAGTTGAAAGCTCCGGAAAAGCTAATATATTAATATCTAAAAGCACAAATTTACTATTCCTAAAGTGAATATTTCATATAATTATTTGGAAATTATATTTATTGACTTAGTGGCATTATAGACTTCACATTGATTTGTACATTTCAGTAGTAAGTCACAATAGTACTTATATATGGATTCAAATTAAAAGAAATGATAATAAAATTATCAATTTGTTACAATTTAGTACAATTGAAACACATGTTAAAGTAAACTAGAAGTTTCTTGATACAAATGCATTTACTACTTGGTGTGACCAATTAGACCATCTGGATCATATATGATGTGAAAATTAATTGATAATTCATATAGGCATTCATTAAAGAACCAAAAGATCCTTTAATTTAAAGAATTCTCATTTGTTGCTTGTTCTCAATGAAAATTGATTCTTAAAAACTCACTATTTAAAGTTGAGATTTAATGTCTTACATTTTTGAAATTAATAGAGGCCCATTATCCACCATGTGGATGGTTTTGATATTATATGATTTTGGTAGATGCATCTACAAAATAATCACATGCGTTATCAACTTGCAACCTGACATTTGCTTGTTTAAATTATTAATTTCAGATTATGCAATTAAAACAATTTATCTTGCTAATGTTCGTGAGTCTACATCCCATGGTTATTGCATGTCAATTGGGATAAAAGTTGAACATCCTGTAGCTCATGTTCACACATAAAATGATTTAGCTGAATTGTTTATCAAATGCCTCCAACTAATAGCTAAATCATTACTTATGAGAACAAAACTTTCTATTTCAACATAAGATTGTATTGATTTACATGTTGTCCACATCAAGCCAGTAAATTATAAATACTTCCGATTACAATTTATTTTTGGTCAAGAGCCAAATATTTCCCATCTTACAATTTTTGGATGTGCGGTATATGTTCCAACTGCTGCACCACAACACAAAAAGATGGTTCATAATAAGAGATTGGGAATGTATATTTATATGAGTCTCCTTATCATATTTTTGAGCTATTAATTCGAGATTTAATTATGACATGAGTTGTCAGTTTTCCCAACATTAGGGGGAGAGAATAAAAAATTGGATTAATAAAGTATTTGAAATGAATTATCAATGTCTAAGATCCTCATACAAAGCAATGTGAACCAGAAGTTCAACAGATGATTTATTTTACAAATCAACTGCCAGATTCATTAAATCTCAACCAGCTGAAAATGCTCCAATACGAATTGATGTCCTGATAGGGAAAATTGTTATTGCAAAAGAAAGCGATCCATGCTTGAAGAGTGGAAGATCGGTTGGTTCCAAAGATAAAAATCCTCGTAAAAGGAAAAGAGCAAACATTCAATATGGTTATATAATAGAGGCGGGGGTTCCTGAAGAGACCCATGACATAACTAATTATAAAGCTCAAGAAGAGATTTAGGTGCCTAAAAGTGAAAATAGAAATGATGAAAATAAAGAGATCTCGACAAGTTATGTCAATAAGAGAAAAAAATGGAATCGAAAAAAAAATATAGCTGTCGACAACAATTTTGCTTATAATATTGCTATTAAAATAATAAAAGAAAATGAGGATCTTGAGCCTAAATCTACTTAGGAATGTAAAAATAGAAAAGATTAGCCAAAATGGAAAGATGCAATTCAAGCATAACTGAGTTCACTTTCTAAATGTAAAGTTTTTGGACCCGTAGTCCAAACACCTAAAGGTGTAAAAGCCGATAGGATGTAAATGGGTATTTGTATGAAAACAAAATGAAATTGATGAAGTTGTAAGATAAAAAGCTCGCCTTGTAGTACAAGGATTTTCGCAAAGGCCCGACATTGATTATGAAGAGATATATTCTCTTGTGGTGAATGCAATCACGTTTAGATATCTTATTAGTCTGGCAGTACGTGAAAAACTTGACATGCATCTAATAGATGTTGTTACATCCTATTTATATGGTACACTTGATAGTGAAATTTATATGAAAATCCCTAAAGGATTTAAAATCCTGAAAAGATATAAAGTTTCTTGAGAAAAGTGCTCGATTAGATTAAATAAAAGTTTATATGGAATAAAACAATCTAGATGTATGAGGTAAAATCTTCTTAATGAATACTTGTTAAAGAAAGTTACAAAACGATCCAATTTGTCCATGTTGTCTTTATAAAAGGTTTGGATCAGATTTTGTGATAATTGTTGTTTATGTTGATGGTCTAAATATTATTGGAATTCCTAAAGAGCTTCAAAATACAATAAATTGTTTAAAGAAATAATTTGAGATGAAAAATCTTGGAAAAATAAAGTTTTATCTTGGATTACAAATCGAACATTTAAAAGATAAAATTCATGTTCATTAATCAACTTATATGGAAAAGATATTAAAGAAATTTTACATGGATAAAGCACACCTTGTAACAGCCCAATTTTTGGGTCTAGTCGGAACATTGGTTTCGGGACTACAAATTCGACGAGGAAAATTTTGAGGACGAAATTTATTTTAAGGGGGAGAGAAATGTAATACCCCAAAAATTTTTACAGTAAAATATTATCTTTGATATAGTAAGGAAGTAAAGTGACAAAATGATAATTTTGAGTTATGACAACATTGGGAAGTATATTATGACATATTAATTAAAGAAAGGATTAAATTGCAAAAGTGAAAAAAGTTTTTGTTATCAAGAGTAAATACTCAAAATTTGAGGGTTAAAGTGTAAATATGAAAATTTTGAAGGACCAATAGTGTAAATATTTTAAGGGTGGAATAATCTAGAAACTAAGGAAAATGAATGAATTAGGACCAAATTGAATAGATGAAGAATTATGAGGGACTAAATCGTAATTTTATCAAATTAAGTGATGACTCAAGGATGGAAGTTTAAAAGATCTAAATGGCAAAATGGTCAATTAGAAGAAAGAGAAATCTAGAAAATAATGATGATGTTGGAGATATTTTAGATTAAATAAATAAATAAATATTAGTTTATTAATATTTTAATTTGATTTTAAATGACATTTTATCATTTTATTATTATTTTATTTAGTATATATATATGTGGAAGAAAATATGAAGAATCATGTTCCTTTCCCATGCATTTCACGTTAGAAGAGAAGGGAAGAAAGAAAGTTTTGCTTTCTTTACAATTTGGTCCTTCCACAAAAAATTTACCATTTTCACCTAGAAATTAAAAGAATTTCCATAGCTACCAAGAGAGAAAAATGTTAAGGAGACTATGGGGAGCTAGAATATCAAGTTACATTCGAGAAATAGAAGCTAGAGGAGAGAGAAAATCAAGTTAAAGATTCAAATCAATAGAGCAATGTAAGAACATCAAGGTTTCAATATATTTTTAAGTTTGATATTATTGAAAAAGCATGAAATTGATGTTAATGTAGGGTTTTATTATATAAGGTTCTATGTTCTTGATATGTTAGTGAAGGGAAACAAGAGGAATTGATACAAAATATTGTAGAGAAAGGAAAGGAGGGTGTTATAAATTTGATTATCAACATCTTGCACTAAAACAGTTTTGGACAGCAGCAATAGGTTAATTTTGAAAAATGACCATAAATCGTGGAAATTGAATTAGAGGATGAAAAAGTATGGAATTAAAGGTTATTGAGTCTAGTTTCTCATAGGAGAAACAGTGTAAGTAATGGAATCGTAAATCATGAGATATAATGAATTTTGTTAGATAAGTTTAGAATGAATTCGGGTTCCCCTATTCTGATTTGGAAAAATCATTAAAAATTGTATGAAAATAATTATGGTTATAATTTATATATTTAAAATCCTTAATGAGTCTATTTTCAATATAAATAAACAGGGACATCATCCAAATTCTATACAAAGAGATAATTAATTTTTAGTGAAAAGGGGTCGAAACTGTCAAACAGTGAAACAAGGAAAATTTTAAAGAATAAACTGTACTTATTGGCTGAACCAAAAATTTTGAAAATTTTATTGTAAGAAGACATGTGAGTCTAGTTTTAGGAAAAATAAACATATCTTAATTTGGAGCTTTGTAGCTCGAGATATAAATAAATTAGTGACTCTGACTCAGACAGACAACTTGAATTTACATACAGGAAAAAATAGTGATGTATGGATAATGTTGTTTAAATGTGTTATACACATTAAGGATGTGGAATGGAGAAAAGAAGGAGGAAAATTGGGAAATATATGAATTATTTGTGTATAATTGGTCATATGCTTGATTATAATTGATAAACGATGAAATAGAAATGATGCTTATATTTGTGCATTATTGGTCATGGTCTAAGCTCATGTGTGAAAAAGTTTCATAGAATGTGTGTATGGTATATTCGGTATATGATTTGGCATGAAGTAATGTCATGAATGATACATGAATAAATGTTGTGCTCATCCTTGCTTATAATGTTTATGCTATATGTGTATTTGGCTAACATATTTGGCGTACATGCTTAGGCTTTGGCCAAGTAGTGGTTGAAATGGTAACATATTTAGTTGTGATCATGTAATCTCTAGTGAAATGGTTTATCATGTGGTTAGTTCCAAAAAGAGTTATGTTTACATACACTAGCTTGCGATTATGGTTGAATGATATGTTTATACATTGTGTGATGTGCATAGGAAACGAGTGTGGAAAGATAATGAAATAGTAAGTTCATATGGCTGAAATTTAATGATTACATGTTAATTTCATGAATTATATAATGTATGATGAGATATATTTGTTATTGAATTGAGAATAAAATAACAATACGAAAACCGAATAAATGATCAAATTGAGCGGAACGTCGGATTTGAGTACTTCTGATCAGTGACAAGTGATAAGTAGTAGCTTCAGCTACACTTATTTGATCAGTGACAAGTGACAGGTGATAAGTGATAGCTTCAGCTACACTTATCTGATCAGTGACAAGTGATAAGTGGTAGCTTTACCTACACTTATCTGATCAGTGACAAGTGGCAAGTGATAAGTGGTAGCTTAGCTACACTTATCTGATCAGGGACAAGTGATAAGTGATCATACATAAGACCATAGTTATACTATGGCAAAGTGGAAGTGAAGTACTCAATTTTCCATAACCATTCCCTAATTTGATTAAGGATGGTAAGTGAAAAATCGGCCCAAAAGAATTATAGTAAATGGATAAGTGGTAGTGAATTTATACCAAGATGATGAGTTGAATTGATGTTGTTACATAAGCTAAAGTGATATTTTCATTGCAAAAATTGAGAATTTCATAAATGTGTTAATGAATGGTATAATAAATAAACGTTGAGTTAAATGATAAATACGTATTAGTATTGAACTTAATGATTTGAATTGTGAACATGAGAAATTTGGGAATTGAATGAAATGGAAATGAAGCATTGAATTATTAAGACTTGTGAATTGCATGAATATGTGACGGGTCTCGTAAGTCCTATTTCTTATGAATATAATATTTTGAGGATATATTATGAAGAATTATAAAATCATGTTAATAATTTGAAAGTTTTAATTTAGATGAAGTTTTATAACTCTGTTAAATACGTTTACAAGTGTATGTGTTCCGGTAATGCCTCGTACCCTATTCTGGTGTCAAATAAGGTAAGGGGTGTTACACACCCATTACGTACGCTAATGGTTGTACGATCGTTAGATGTAAATAAAGATCAATTTCACCTTTGTGAGAATGATGAAGAGTTTCTTGGTCCTGAAGTACTATATCTAAGTGCCATAGGGGCATTGATGTATCTTGCAAACAACACAAGACCTGATATAACTTTTGCTGTAAACTTGTTAGCAAGATTTAGTTCTTCTCCAACATATAGATAGTGGAATGTAATTAAACATGTATTTAAATATTTCAGAGGAAACATTAATATGGGGTTATTTATTCAAATGATTCAAAATCCCTATTAGTTGGCTATGTTGATGCTTGATACTTATTAGATCCACATAAAGGTCGATCTTAAACAAGATATTTATTTACATGTGGGGGTACTGTCATATCATGGCTTTCAACAAAGCAAACAGTACTTGCCGCTTCTTCAATCATGCAGAAATAGCAATGCATGAGGCAAGCCGAGAGTGTATTTGGCTAAGGTTATTGGCCCAACATATCCAGAAGATATGTAATTTGCCTTTACATGAAAAGATGTCAACTATCTTATATGAAGATAATGCAACATGTATAGCTCAATTGAAGGGTGGTTACATCAAAGATGATAGAACGAAACATATTTCACCAAAATTATTATTCACCCATGATATTGAGAAAAGAGGTGATATAAATGTTCAACAAATTCATCCTAGTGATAATTTAGCTGGTCTTTTTACTAAGGCATTGCCAACTTTAACAGTTGAAAGACTACTACACAAGATTGGAATACGTCAACTCAAAGATGTAATGTAATGTTGCCATCAGGGGGAGTCTAAAAACAAGTTGTACTCTTTTCCTTTAACCAAGATTTTTTCCCATTGGGTTTTCCTGGTAAAGGTTTTTAACGAGGCAACTTGTAATAGAAGATTGTATACTCTTTTTCTTTTATTAGGTTTTTTTTATCCCACAGGGTTTTTCCTAATAATGTTTTAATGAGGCACATTATCTACCAATGGACATCCAAGGGGGAGTGTTATGAATATCTTATTAAGTGGATGTCCACCATGATAAAGATAAAGTTTTGATATACTTTAAATTCTAATAGTTTTTAGAATTAGATCTCTATTTCTTTTATTCTTCTTATCCCTATAAATAGAGACTCTAATGAAGCATTGTAAATCATCCCTTTGATCAATAAAGTACATTCTCTATTACTTTCATATTTTTTATTCTTTATTCTCTCTATCTCTCTTTATTTTATAACATTTCTTTATTTATTTGACTTTTTTCAAATAATGATCAATCAATTCCTCAACCTTCTGTTATTACTAGAGAAAAATCAAATATCAAATCTTCTCAATCACAAGTTGCTAAATGCAATATATTGAGTCATCCCAAGCTCTTGAACAAGACATCAAGTCTTCTCAATCCCAATATCCTAAATGATATATCGAATCTTCTTAAGTTCTTGAACATCCTCGTAAGGTACCGAAAGTCAAAACAAAGGAGTTTGATGCTTCTTCTTTAAAGTGTGACCGGGACTTCAAAAATCTATTTGGGATTACCCTCCGAATCAACAGGGTGAAGTCTGTCGAGCTTACGTTAAGTTTGGGTCATATCAACCAATCCCTCCAAGTAAGGCTCCAATATCTCCTCAGCATATTTATAAGAATGGATGTCGATTTCTCCCATCTTGGTACAAGTTATTCCCGGATTGGCTCGAGTTTTCACCATGTAAGAATGTTGCATATTGTCTTCCTTGTATTCTCTTCAAAAAACCATTTGGGCATTATATCAATACTTTTACAAGTCAAGGATTTTGATCATGGAAGAAGGTCAATGAATGATCTAAATGTCCTTTTCTCACTCACTTGGGTAAGGATACAAATTCTTTACATAAGAATGCAATGAAAAATTATCTTGATCTTTAGAACTCCTTGCAAAATATTGAGAGGATTATTAAGAAACAAAATTATGAACAAGTTGTAAGAAATCAGCCATATCTCATGGTATCAATAGATGTTGTCAAATGGCTTGTATTTTAAGGTTGTGCCTTCAGAGGAAGCGATGAAGCATAGATTCAAGAAATCAAGGTAACTTTTGTGAACTAATAAAACTTCTACCTTCTTATAATGAAGATGTCAGGGCAATTGTCTTAGAAAATGCCCCTTAAAATGCACAGTATGTCAATCCGACTGTTCAAAAGGACATTCTTTCTATTTTAGTGAGTAAAATCCAAGGATTTATTCGGGAAGAGATTGAATATAAGAGATTCAAAGTTTTGCATTATAGTGGATGAAGCTTGTGATGAGTCAAAGAAAGAACAAATGGTAATTGTATTGCGATTTGTTGATAAAGATGGTTTTTTACGTGAAAAATTCTTTGATTTGGTTCATGTGAAGGACACCACTTCATTAGCTTTGGAAAAAACAATATGTGAAGTTCTTTTACGCCATTGCCTCAATGTGGATGATATTCGTGGTCAAGGATATGATGGTGTAAGTAATATGCATGGCAAATTGAATGGCTTGCAAGCGTTATTTTCAAAAAAGTGATGATTTGCATACTATGTTCAATGCCTCGCTCATCATCTCTAATTAACTCTAGTAGTTGCATCTAAGGAGGTTATTCCTATTTGTAAATTTTTTTCATACTTGACTAGTATAATCAATTTGGTTGCTTCTTCAAGCAAGTGACATGATCAATTAACAGACATTGAGGCATCTCATATCGTGAAGTTGATTGGCAAAGGAAAAATCAAGTCGCTACTTTGAACGTCCAGGCAATACCCGATGGGGATCTCATTTAGCTTCTCTCGATAGCTTGATAAGGATGTTCGATTCCATTTGTGTTGTATTACAAGATATCATCAAGTCCAACAACCTTACTGAAATGAGTGAAGCTGATGGAATATATGATGCAATAACATCCGTTGAATTTTTTTTCATCTTGCATTTCATGATTGAGATGCTTGGAATCACTTATGATCTCTACCAAGCATTGCAGTAGAAATTGCAGGATACACTAAATGCAATGTAGCTGATGTCATAAACTAAAACATTTCTCCAAAAATTCAGAAAACATGGGTGGAATCCTTTGTTTGAGAAAGTGAATTTATTTTGTAAAGATCGTGAGATAGAAGTTCCTAATTTAAGTGCTTTGTACAAAGTTGGTCGGGGTCGATCTCGCATCTAGAGAGATAACCTCACAATTGAGCATCACTATCGGTTTGATATATTCATTGCTGGTATCGGTTCATTGCTAACAAAAATGAATTCTCGCTTTAATGATAAGGTAGTGGACTTGCTTGTTCTTAGCTCCGCTTTGGATCCACGTGATAATTACAAAGCTTTTCGTAGAAGATATCTGCAAGCTTATGAATTATTTTTATCCGGACGATTTTGCAAAGCAATAAAAGCTACACATGAAGATTCAATTGGAGAATTTTCAACTTGCTGCTCATAAAAGCACGGAGTTGAAGAAAGCTTCTACGGTTGTCATGTTGTGTCAAATGCTAACTAAGACAAATAAGTTAAGTATTTATCCTCCTCTTGATAGAGTTATTCGTCTTGTGCTAACTTTTTCGTGTCTATTGCAACAACCGAACAGGCATTTTCAGCTATGAAAATTGTGAAGACAAGGCTTCGCAATAGAATGGAGGATGATTTTCTTTCAACTTGCTTGGTAACATACATCGAAAAAGAGATAGCTCGATAATTTTCAACAGATTCTATCATTGATGAATTTGATCTTATGAAAAAGTGGAGGGTGCAATTTAGGATACTTAGTATTGAGAAATAAGACTAAGGTCAAGTATTTTTTAATTTAATTTTTAGAATTATGATGATATTTTTGATATTTTATTATAGTATTAGTTATTCTTTTCACTTACTTGGTGACATATATCGAAAAAGAGATAGTTCGAGAATTTTCAATGGAGTCTATCATTGATGAATTCGATCTTATGAAAAGCGAATAGTACAATTTAGGATGCCTAGTATTGAGAAATATGACTAAGGTCACATTTTTTAATTTAATTTTAGAATTATAATGACATTTTTATATTTTTAGTATAGTATTAGTTATTCTTTTTGAATATTGGAAAAAATATTTAATTTTATATAGTGTGATTTTTTCTTTTAATTTTTTTACAATTAAATCATTCATGCTTTTTAAAAAACATTAAATTGATTTCTTTGATAAGAAAAAAATATATATACGAGAAGAATTGATACCTTTCACGTTAAAAAAAAAATTGTTCGAATTTAAAATTTTCACCCCCTTAAAATAAAATCTTGGATCCGTCCCTATATCTAGCTAGAGTCTTGTTGTTGCTGTAGTGCAGGCTCTAAATACTGTCAAACTATAAAATGATTGAAGTTTGATGGGAAAAATTAACAAGGAACTAAGGCATGTACCAATAAATATTTTTGGTTATGATTGAGATTAAAAGTGTGAAATTTATTAATTAATTATTGAGTAAATTATTTAGTTGGTCATCTCATTTTTATAGTGTTTTTATTGTGGGTGACTAAAATAAAATCATTATAATTTTGGCACTCAATTTTTGAGGTGTTTTTATTTTAGTCACTCAACTATTAAATCTCTAACAGCGGATGACTATATATGCCACTTCATGTTTACACTTTCTTTTTGATCACCCTTCTAGGTCGCTTTTATTTTTGTCACCTCTACAGTTTGTTTTTAATTCTTGATCAAGGTAAAAAAAGTGATTAAAATGAAAAATGGTAGAAATTAAAATAATTCTTTATAAAATTGTCAAATTATACTTGTTTACCTATTGTTGGAAGTTATAAATTCTTCTTTTTCAATATTGAAATTTTAAATTTCAAAACAATAAAGTCAATTAAATAAATTATTAGAAAAAGTAATCACGTGATAGTGTTAGCCTATTTGTTAGTATAATATTGAAATTAATTAAACTAATCAATTTAATCTCCTTTTAAAATTTTTCAAAATTTTATTTTATGTTTCCCAATTAATATCTGCTCCAATAACTTATCTTTAATAATTGTTTATGAAACCCAAATTTCTTTTTATTATATGATAATAAATCTTCCATGCTAAGTTAAAAGGAAAGAAAAATCATTGCAATTAATTTAAATTCAGAGACAATTATTAAATATAAGTTTTTTGAGTTTATTTCCTTGAAACTAATCTAAAAACGTAAAATAAAATTTTAAAATTTAGTTAATTTAATTAATTTCAATATTACAATTGTAATGGCCCAATATTGCCCGGCCCGTACACAAATAAATACCAAATAAAATGTCCAAAATTACACACTAAAATCAAACTTAAACTTGAATGGCCCAATTACAGTAGCCCGATACCCCGACCCAATTACATTGAAGCCCAAAACAGAAAAGGAACCAAAAACCCTAGCAGCTAGGGCGAGCCTCCAGCGCCGCAGTCACCAGGGCATTCCCTCGGCCTCATGCGCGCCTCTGTACGTGCCACGTCAACCCTCCATATGTCGTACCTACAGAAAGGACAAACAAATGCAACAAGGCAGAGAAAGCAAACAAAAAAGAGTGGAAATCGACAGCAAATCAGGAAAAAGAGGAAAATAAGAAAAAATGTAAAGAAAAAGATTCGGGGGGCGGGATTTTTTTCATTGATTTCGGCTATAAGAGAAAGGGAGCCTTTTGTATTTTGGGGGGACGTTATCAATACACAAAAAAACAAACACACGGAGATTGTATAAAAAATTCTGAAAAAGTAAATAAAAAAATAATTTCTTAAAGGCGATTTCGAGTTTCTTTTCTCTGGTTCTTATCATTTTTTGGTCCTTTTTCTTTTCCTTTTATTTATTGTTTGAGAACGGGAAACGGAAGGAAGGTGAAGGATTTTACCTTTGGTACGAAGCCCAGACCTCGTCTCTCCGTCGTAATCGAAGATCGGGTGTGGGATCAGAGAGCCTTCGAGCGGCTAAGTCTGAAACAGTAAACGGTAGAGGGGAGGGACGTACCTGGAGGCCAGATTTTCACCTTCTTTCCACAGTCATCGGAGTTGAATCGGAGATTGATGGCCTCTGGAAGAGACGAATCGACAGAGAGGCGCATAGTTTTTTTAGTTTAGCTTTTCATTTTTAATAGAAGTGATAGGCTTAGTTAGGGTTTATTTTAGTTAAAAAGGGGGGTCATTAAAATGTTGACGTTCAGAGTCAATATAATGACAGCGAAACGGCGTCGTTTGAAGACCCGATTCGAGCGGTGACCCGACTCGGGGAGGATCCACGCGTTTTGTTTCATTGGTTTATTTGCGTATTTGGTCCCTCTGTTTTAGATTTACTTCAGTTTAATTTTTTATTATTTTTTAATTTGGTCACATAATCCGATCCTGCTTTCAATTTAGTCCTCCTGTCAGTTAAGGAGATGAATGTCTGAAACACCGCCGTTTCCAATGATCTGACTTGAATGACACGTGGGACTTGTGCATTTAATTTCGATGCTAGTCACTCTGATTTCAAAAGAATTTCAATTCGGTCCCTTTCATTTCATTTTATTGCACGTTTTACCCCTAAATTTCTGCTTTAGTTCCAAATTAGTAATTTGTTATTTTTGCTACTAAAATGATTACTTTAATACTAATTTATCATTGTTACTACTACCATTATCATCATCATCATCATCATCATCATTATTATTATTATTATTTTTTTTAAGGTTACTGTTATTATAATTGTTGATGACATTATTTTACATACACTTATTTACCTATTTATATATATTTACATCATTTTTATGTATTAATATTTTAAGTTTTTATATTATAATATATTATTCCCAATTTATTATATATCACTATTTAAATTTATCACATTCTTATATCTTTTTATGTAAATTTGACATGATTTGTATATATCTCTTGATGTTTTATTTTATAATATATTTAAAATTCATTATTATATTTCTATATTTTTTATAAAAGGAGCTATACAATAATGCTCTTATATAATTATAAACAATTTATATTAAATTATTTTTAGTATATACATACGCAATATATTTGATTTCATATTATTGTATATATATATATATATATATATTTACCTATTTTATATAATATGGATTTCTCTTAAAGTACTCTATATATACTTTGCTTATTTCAACTCTTTTATATTGCTACATATACTATTATATGAATTTTTCGTTCTATTATTTATTTAAATTAACTTATGTACATTATTTTATATATTTTTGTAATATTGACTTTAAAATTCATTCAAGTATCATTTATTTATTTTATTGAATTTTATATTTCAAACCTTTGTGTATTTTATTTAAATTCATTATGCATAAAATTTTCAATTCTTGTCTTTGTTATGTTTTGTATTGGATTACATGATGTTCCATTCGGGATTAATTTCCCAACTCATTTAGCCTTTAATTGTTAATATTAGTATGGACATATTATATGGGACAATTGCTTGTGTATGTATGTGTTGTGTTGCTCATTTATATTTAAGGGTTATTTGTGTACACTTTGACTCATGAATTATCACTTCGCATTGTACATTCCATCGCACTTTATTCGCTTAGAAAATTACGTTCGATATAGTTTAAGCTTCGAAATCATTTTATTCAAAAGCTTTCAAAATAACGCAATATTCGGCATTTGGGATCTTCGAAAAGATTGTGTCCTAACTTACGGGATTCCAATCTTCCTCATTGAATATAAGAAACCGAGTATCCTTTTTTAAACATAAAAAAACTCATTCTCGGGAATTCGATACGTGGTGTCCTAACTCATTGGACATGATATATTATTTTCTCGAGACTAGGATTCTTCTAACAAGTAATAATAAAGGCAATATTTAATATTTAGGAAATTTGTGAAATTGAACCCTAACTTACTGGGTTTTGATTTTCTCATTTGACCCAAATAATCAGATATCCTTCTCAAAATATACGAGTTTTAAAAGTCAAGGGATAAACTTAATTTCGTGGATTTAAAATGTTACACTCTAACTTACTGAGTGTGACAATCAATTTTTCGAAATAAATGAGTTTCATCTTTCGATTCGTTTCATTCAAAATTTCTTTTCAAAGGATCGTATTTTAAAATCTTTTCAAATCCTCAACACTAAGACATTAAACAATCAATTCGGTACCAATTTTGGGCGTCACGAGGGTGCTAACCCTTCCTCGTGCGTAACCGACTCCCGAACCTGTTTTCTCAAAATTCGCAGACCTAAAATTATTTTCAAGGTGATCCAATCTCACTTAAATAAAAGATCGGTGGCGACTCCCCTTTTCATTTTCAAAGTCGATTCCCATTTTTCAAAAATTTAAAAGTGGTTTCGATAGCTTGGCGACTCCACTAGGGACCGCCAAGAGAGTCAGGCCGTAAAATTGATTGTTTTGTCTTATTGTCGAAAATTAAAATTGGGTTTAAAAAAAATTTACGATCTTCTCCTTGCTTTTGTTTGTATGATTATTGTAAATTGTGTCTTTATACCTTGGCATTATATTGCATAAGACTATTTAGTCTTGTGCTTTTAAGTGGGAGTGAGAAGCTACTCCTTCGTGAGGTTTTCACCTCCGTGCAGGATAGTGGATCACTTTCGGAATACATCCGTACCCATGTTTTCTTGAGATTTTCATCTCCGTGCAGCCATAGGGAAATGTATTCCCCTAAACCGAACTTGGTCTGTATGAGTCTATAATGGGTGAAGATCGAGGAATCTGCTGGTTCGGGTACCTTGACTTAAGAACCAAGCTGCATGTAGAAGACCTTAGGAACCCATCCTAGGTAGAGCCCCTTCAAATCCTTAATGATCACCTGATTAGGTACTTTTGTTTTCCTTGTTTGCTTCTGTTTTGTACTAACCCCTCTTATTGTTCTTTGATTGTGTTTGCATTGCATTTGCATCTTAGGAAAGAGATATTGATTCAAATCCAATTACTAAATTAGAAAGCTTATCATGGAATACGGATTCCTTGATAAAGTGTAAAGTAATACGTCTGCCTGAATATATCCTAAGAAACACAGGAATGGTGATGAAGGAGTTCGTGACCTTGCTTCGTGGCCTGCAGATTCAAGGCAATCGTCTAACAGCCTTCGACATTCCAACCCCTTAAAGAAGCTGACGAGCCTTATGAAGATGGGCAGAGGATGGATCGCGACCAAGATCAAGAAAAGGAGCTAGCAGTGGCATCTATTGGAAATTGGTGAGATTATCACAAACATGCGGATGAAGAAAAAGATCGATGTTGTTTCTTGGAATATAAGGGCGAGGCCATACATGCATCTGCTTTATGTAAAGGAATTTACTTTCTAGAAAAGTTTCCTAAATGTAATTGAATCAGAATCAATGTCTCTTTAGGCATTCATTTCATGCATTTGCATTACATGACATTACATGACATAATTAAAATAGCCTAATTGAGTAAATTTATTTCAGCTAATTTGGAAAACCAACCAAACAAACACCCTTACGGTATCCAAGCAAAGACTAGAGAAATGGAACAAAGGTTGGAAAAATTAGAGCGAATGCACATATAGATGCAGGAGCAATTGACCGAATTTCAACAGGAAATGAGATATTAGATGCTAGAATTGCAGAGAACTATGATGAGCCAGTTCAATCGATTGCTAGTTGGAGAGTTAGGAAAAGGAAAGATCCAGTGGTCCACTTTGGTGTTAATACTAAGGATCTTGCCTATTCCCTAGATTGTACTCCGATAAGTGCACAGATCCAGCCAGATAGGCGTTCACACGGGGCACTCTTTACTATCAAATCCCAACATTATTAGACTGGTACATCGACACCAATGAATTATTTGACAGGCCTAAAATCCAATTTGAGGAACAATTTTCCTGTTGCTCTTGATAACCTAGCTGAAACAAAGCAGGCGAGGGTGGAGTACCTAGATACTACAAAGGCCCCAACGAAGAAGGGAAATAAATGGGATAATGCAGGCAGGTATAACAAGGGCCACTCAAAGCCAATAACTGTGGGTAGGCCAAAGATAGAAACCACCAGACACCAGAGTCCTTTAAAGAAGACAAATACAGAAAGGCTTCAGTTCACACAAATTCCGATGTCATATAAAGAGCTATATCAAAGCCTATTTAATGCATATGTGGTGGCCCCCTTCTACTTAAAACCTGTGCAGCCCCTGTATTCCAAATGGTATGACGTGAACGCACAATGTGACTACCATGTGGGAATTACGGGGCATTCAATAGAGAATTGCATTGCCTTCAAGAAACTGGTTGAAAAACTCATTAACATGGGTGTTGTCAGATTTGATCACTCGTCTAGCGTAAAAAATCCACTACTCAATCATGATGATAATGAGGTAGATGTGAGAGCAGGAAGGGGATTAGTTATTTCTGATTCAGGAGGAAACCATGGAAAGACAAGGAACCATTGTAAGTTCCATCACGAGAAGGGGTACGAGACCCAGGAGAGCGTGAAATTCAAGACCTTGGGCATGATGGACGACAAGGAGATGAAGCTTTGTGAGAAAATTAAAGAGGAGGAAAACATACACATAGAGTTGGGAAGTGTTCACATCAATGACATATTTGAAGACACAAATGAAAAGGGACCTTGTTAGATATCCGCCCTTATAACCCTGGGAGTGTTTTAAGCAATTAGACTGCGGAAGAAACCCCTGTAGTTTTTAGAGCTTATTTAGAGTAATGTTCAGAACATTTTTGTTGTTTTAGCCTAGAAATGATAGAAATTCCTTTGTGAAATAGGCTCATGTCTGAACGTTATTATTTTAATGAAATACATATTTGCAATTATTACTGAGCCAATATTTTCATTCTTTACAAACAATTCCAGATTCTTTCATTCTTTTGGATTTTCTTCCAAATTATTATTCATTCATTAATAATCACATGGTACAAATAATTATTCATGAATTTATACATTCGTTTGTATATTCTTCGGTACTTATTATGGGTCCTCAGATATCAAAGACATGAGTGACACTGCTACAAACTCAGATTCTCCTTTTGAGCAAGGTATGTGTTTAGAGGGATCTCATGACTTTGAAAATGACATAGATCGTAGCTTATCTCCGTACTTGTTGATGATGGTAGAACAAGAGGATAGACAAATCCTACCTCACGAGGAACCATTAGAAATTGTGAGTTGGGTGAAGATTGGAATTGACATGACTGCAAAGATGAAACAACACCTTGTTGAGTGACCTCTAGAGTTCAAAGATGTCTTTGTATGGTCATACCAGGATATGCCCGGGTTAACCGCTGATAATGAAATTTGCACAACAGCGCGATGTAAGAAATTTCCAGTATGAGCGATGCAATTCTTTGTCAGGGCAATGCCTCTCTCGTTGACTCAGCATAGCTTTGCCCATTTGAAGTCGAGTTTCCATCCCTTCAAGATGTTGTTAGATTTTACTTTAATTAAAGAGGAAGATCCAAAGTTTTCTATCGTAGTTGCGCCCCAAAAGGCCCTATGAAAGAAATCTGATACCAAAGAAGGTTTTTCGCATACAAGATGAAAGTGAGAGATCTTATGTAGAGGACTTTATCTATAAAAACATTGATTCTGGTCGAAAGAGGATAACAAGGACTTGCCTAATCATATGAGTTCATATTCAAAAAAAAATCAAAGTCAAAAGCAAAAAAAGAAAAAATCAATCAAAGTCAAAATAAAAATATGAAAAAGAGAAAAAAAGAAAAGAAAAGGAGAGGCCAAGGTGAAAACCCGCAAAGAGTGCTTTGTGACCAAAGTTGGTTTTGAGTTGAAAACGCGAAAAGGGCGACTCAAGTTTTGAGCAAAATGGGGCATGGTCGTCATCACCATCGAAGGTTTCTAATGGGAATTGCTTCATTAGTTACTTTTCAAACAGGTAGAGGTTGCTTCATGCGTCAATGTCATCATATGCCGGTATAGAATTACAGAAAAGATGATATCATGAATGTTAGTATGATAGCTGAGGTCTGTGATCAATTCAAAATCAGATACCATAGTATTGAATTGCGAAAAAATGACTGAGACTTGCAATGACCGGCATGAGAAATTACCATTTGCCCTCCTTGCTTGTTGAACATCTGTACTGGGGCAGCACCCCTCTCTTTGGTTTACAAGATTGAGTAGTTCTACCTATTGAAATCCCCTCTCTCTGGGTATTAGTTGAGCTAGAGTTGGATGAACCAGAATGGATCCAATCGCGATGTGATCGGTTGGACCTAGGAAAAAGGGTTAAAAGCTATTCATCAGGGTCAGATGTACCAGAAACAAATGATACGAGCCCATAATGAACAGGGTCATCTCAGAGAATTCCACGAGAGGGCTAGATGTTGAAAAAGATCCTTCGAAAGGATTCTAGAGGGAAATGAATGCCAAACCGGGAATGTCCCTATGTTGTAAAGAAGACCTTTTTCAGAAGAGCACTGGTCCTGAGTGAGATTGCTAGTCCTATAAACTCAGATCTAGTCAAGAAATACTTCGTTTAAAGAAGAAGAAAGGACCAAGGTGAAAACTCGCAAAGGGCACTTCGAGCCAAAAAAAATGTGTGAAAAATGAAAAAGAGAAAATGAAAAATAAAAAAATGATGGAAAGGCTAAGGGGAAAACCCGCAAAGGGCACCTTAGGCCAAAGGGGATTTGAGTTGAAAACCCGAAAAGGGCGGCTCAAACATTGATTAAAATGAGGCATGAGGTGATTAGAGCAACTCGAATTTTGATCATATTGGGGCATGTGGTGATCTTGCTATGCCTGAAACAATAAGAAAGGATAGGCGACATCTTGGGGCATTGACAAAGCAATGTAGATCTCCTAAACACATGTCAAACTCAAAATGGTCTTTAGAAAGTTTGTACAGAGAAGTTCAAGCTGCGATATCTGGGGCACCTAATTCTCATATTATTTATATTGAATTTGTTGTTCTTGGAATACTTTTTTCCTTTTCCAAGATATACATTCCCGATCAACTTCTTTATTATCCTTCTTTACTGTTTTTGATAATTTATTCATTTTGAGCTATGCTTAGAACCAACTTTATTCTTATCCATTGTCATTACCCTTTTTTGCAAGCATGTTGCATTGAAATAATGATCAATGGACTAATAAAAATTTCACAAAGGAAGTTTTACATATTACTCTGAAAAGTTTCTAAATAATACGGGAACCTGAAACAGGACTATTGTTTAGAACGCACCAAATTTAAAGGTTGGAAATTTGAGAAGGAAGAGTCTAAATTCAGATTTTCTCTTTGGATTTTTTTGTCAAATGCATTGATTAACAAGATGCCATGTTGGTGACAAAGCTTAAATAAACAAGCAAGCAATGATCACCAGGCAAGAGGAAGAGGTTACCACGGAGAAGAGAGCCTTCATCTGCGCATAAGTCTTTGGTACGACACCTTGGGAATGGTGTAAGGAACTAGAAAGATTAAGATCCTATATCTTTGAATTGTGATAAAAGAGGATTGAGGAAAAGTCATATTTTTACCATTGGATTATGGTGGGAGAATGATAGTACAAATTTTGTGCCCCAGTGAATATAACTTCGAGGTTTACAGTGGAGGGTAACCTAGCTAAATGTTTTTTCAGAAAATTCCAGACGAGAAGGAAGGTGTTATAGAACTTTAGTGATAAAGCCTTAATAAACTTCGAGCAATGACAACCTAAGCGAGATCATTCTCAGAAAAATAAAATTCTGCATTCATGCGAACACCATTCACACATGTCTAGTTAGGAGCATTTGATTCATTCTGATCATACCATCCTAATCATTAGGCATAATTAGGTTCATTATACAGGTCATGTTCCCCAGAGAATAGATTAGCGAATATAACAGATCTTGTCTCCCAAAGCAGTAGCGGAGCAGATCGAAGACGGCGAATCTTATCTTCAAGTGTAAGGAAGCAGATTTAAGCCACAAGTCCTATCTCCCTAGTCAGCAGTGGAGTAGGTTGGAAACTATAGATCTTGTATCCCTAAGCAGTAGTGGAGCAGATCAAAGACGGCGAATCTTATCTTCAAGTGTAAGGAAGCAGATTTAAGCCACAAGTCCTATGTCCCTAGTCAGCAGCGGAGTAGGCTGGAAATTATAGATATTGTCTCCCTAAGCAGTAGCGGAGCAGGTCGAAGACGGTGAATCTTATCTTCAAGTGTAAGGAAGCAGATTTAAGCCACAAGTCCTATATCCCTGGTCAGTAGTGGAGTAGGTTGGAAATTACAGATCTTGTCTCCCTAAGCAGTAGCGGAGTAGATCGAAGGTGGCGAATCTTATCTTCAAGTGTAAGGAAGCAGATTTAAGCCACAAGTCCTATGTCCCTGGTCAGCAGTGGAGTAGGTTGGAAATTACAGACCTTGTCTTCCTAAGCAGTAGCGGAGCAGATCGAAGACGGCGAATCTTATCTTCAAGTGTAAGGGAGCAGATTGAAGCCGATAATCCTATCTCCCTGAAGTTGTAATGGAGCGGATTAAAGTAATAGATCTTATCTCTTTGAAGTTGCAGTAGAGTGGATCGCATCAGGTCTTATCTCCCTGAAGTTGCAGTGGAGCAGATTGAGAAAACAAGTCTTATCCCCCTGAAGTCACAGTGGGGCAGACCAAAGAAGCAAATCTTATCTCCCTGAGGTTGTAGTGGAGTAGATTGAAGTCGATAATCCTATCTCCCAGAAGTTGTAGTGGAGCGGATTACAGTAATAGATCTTATCTCTTTGAAGTTGCAGTAGAGTGGATCGTATCAGATCTTATCTCCCTAATCAGTAGTGGAGCGAATTAAAGTAATAGATCTTATCTCTTTGAAATTGCAGTAGAGTGGATCGCATCAGATCTTATCTCCCTAAGCAGTAGTGGAGAGGATTAAAGTAATAGATCTTATCTCTCTGAAGTTGCAGTAGAGTAGATCGCACCAAGTCTTGCCGACTAGAGATAGCAAATTTTGTTCTTTTTAGAAGCTACAAGCTACGAATCCTATCTCCCCGACGTTGCGGTGGAATGGATCAAGACACCAATTCCTATACCTCTGAAGATGCAGTAGGATGGAATGAGGCTACTCGAAGAAGAAGAGCACCAAGGTCCAACACGACCGGGCAAAATTGGCCATTTTAAAGTCTTTGCTCTATTCCCGTTACACGACAACGAGCAAAGAGAGGCAGCTGTAATGGCCCAATATTGCCCGGCTCGTACACAGATCAATACCAAATAAAATGTCCAAAATTACACACTAAAATCAAACTTAAACTCGATGGCCCAATTACAGTAGCCCGATACCCCGGCCCAATTACATTGAAGCCCAAAACAGAAAAGGAACCAGAAACCCTAGCAGCTAGGGCGAGCCTCCAGTGCCGCAGCCACCAGGGCATTCCCTTGGCCTCACGCGCGCCTCCGTATGTGCCACGTCAACCCTCCATATGTCATACCTGCAGAAAGGACAAACAAAGGCAACAAGGCAGAGAAAGCAAACAAAAAAGAGTGGAAATCGACAGCAAATCAAGAAAAAGAGGAAAATAAGAAAAAAATGTAAAGAAAAAGATTCGGGGGGGATTTTTTTCATTGATTTCGGCTATAAGAGAAAGGGAGCCTTTTGTATTTTGGGGGGACGTTATCAATACACAAAAAACACACACATGGAGATTGTATCAAAAAAAAATTCTGAAAAAGCAAATAAAAAACAATTTCTTAAAGGTGATTTCGAGTTTCTTTTTTTTAGTTCTTATCATTTTCCGGTCCTTTTTCTTTTCCTTTTTATTTATTGTTTGAGAAAAGGAAACGGGAGGAATGTGAAGGATTTTACCTTTGGTGAGAAGCCGAGCCCTCGCCCTCTTCGTCATAATCGGAGATCGGGTGTGGGATCGAAGAGCCTTCGAGTGGCTAAGTCTGAAATGGTAAACGATAGAGGGGAGGGACGTACCTGGAGGACGGATTTTCACCTTTTCTCTGCAGTGATCGGAGTTGAATCGGAGATTGATGGCCTTTGGAAGAGACGAATCGACAAAGCGGCACATAGTTTTTTTAGTTTAGGTTTTCATTTTTAATAGAAGTGATAGGCTTAGTTAGGGTTTCTTTTAGTTAAAAAGGGGGGTCATTAAAACGCTGATGTTCAGAGTCAATATAATGACTGCGAAACGGCGCCGTTTGAAGACCCGATCCGAGCGGTGACCCGACCCGGGGAGGATCCGAGCGTTTTGTTCCATTGGTTTATTTGCATATTTGGTCCCTCTGTTTTAGATTTACTTCAGTTTAATTTTTATTATTTTCTAATTTGGTCACATAATCCGATGCTGCTTTCAATTTCGTCCTCCTGTCAGTTGAGGAGACGAATGTCTGAAACGACGCTATTTCCAATGATCTG
Source organism: Gossypium raimondii (assembly GCF_025698545.1). Taxonomy (NCBI): domain Eukaryota; kingdom Viridiplantae; phylum Streptophyta; class Magnoliopsida; order Malvales; family Malvaceae; genus Gossypium; species Gossypium raimondii. The sequence continues at coordinate 10,798,590 of NC_068568.1, forward strand.
ACTTGAATGCCACGTAGGACTTGTGCGTTTAATTTCGGTGTTAGTCACTCTGATTTCAAAAGACTTTCAATTCGGTCCCTTTCATTTCATTTTATTGCACGTTTTACCCCTAAATTTTTGCTTTAGTTATAAATTAGTAATTTGTTATTTTTGCTACTAAAATGATTACTTTAATACTAATTTATCATTATTACTACTACCATTATCATTATTATTATTATTATTATTATTATTATTATTATTATTATTATTATTATTAAGGTTACTGTTGTTATAATTGTTGATGACATTATTTTACATACACTTATTTACCTATTTATATATATATACATTATTTTTATGTATTAATATTTTAAGTTTTTATATTATAATATATTATTCCCAATTTATTATATATCATTATTTAAATTTATCACATTCTTATATCTTTTATGTAAATTTGACATGATTTGTATATATCTCTTGATGTTTTATTTTATAATATACTTAAAATTCATTATTATATTTCTATATTTTTTAAAAGGAGCTATACAATAATGCTCTTATATAATTATACACAATTTATATTAAGTTATTTTTAATATATACATACGCAATATATTTGATTTCATATTATTTTATATATATATATATATATATATATATTTACCTATTTTATATAATATGGATTTCTCTTAAAGTACTCTATTATATACTTTGCTTATTTCAACTCTTTTATATTGCTACATATACTATTATATGAAGTTTTTCGTTCTATTATTTATTTAAATTAACTTATGTATATTATTTTATATATTTTTGTAATATTGACTTTGAAATTCATTCAAGTATCATTTATTTATTTTATTGAATTTTATATTTCAAACCTTTGTGTATTTTATTTAAATTGTTATGCATAAAATTTTCAATTCTTGTCTTTGTTATGTTTTTGTATTGGATTACATGATGTTCCATTCGGGATTAATTTTCCAACTCATTTAGCCTTTAATTGTTAATATTAGTATGGACATATTATATTAGACAATTGCTTGTGTATGTATGTGTTGTGTTGCTCATTTATATTTAAAGGTTATTTGTATACACTTTGACTCATGAATTATCACTTCACATTGTACATTCCATCGCACTTTACTCGCTTAGAAAATTAGGTTCGATATAGTTTAAGCTTCGAAATCATTTTATTCAAAAGCTTTCAAAATAACGCAATATTCGGCATTTGGGATCTTCGAAAAGATTGTGTCTTAACTTACGGGATTCCAATCTTCCTCATTGAATATAAGAAACTGAGTATCCTTTTTTAAACATAAAAAAAATCATTATCGGGAATTCGATACGTGGTGTCCTAACTCATTGGACATGATATATTATTTTCTCGAGACGAGGATTCTTCTAACAAGTAATAATAAAGGCAATATTTGATATTTAGGAAATTTGTGAAATTGAACCCTAAGTTACTGGGTTTTGATTTTCTCATTTGACCCAAATAATCAGATATCCTTCTCAAAATATACGAGTTTTAAAAGTCAAGGGATAAACTTAATTTCGTGGATTTAAAATGTTACACTCTAACTTACTGAGTGTGACAATCTATTTCTTCAAAATAAATGAGTTTCATCTTCAGATTCGTTTCATTCAAAAATTCTTTTCAAAGGATCATATTTTAAAATCTTTTCAAATCCTCGACACTAAGACATTAAACAATCAATTCGGTACCAATTTTGGGCATCACGAGGGTGCTAACCCTTCCTCGTGCGTAACCGACTCCCGAACCTGTTTTCTCAAAATTCGCAGACCTAAAATTATTTTCAAGGTGATCCACTCTCACCTCAATAAAAGATCAGCGGCGACTCCCCTTTTCATTTTCAAAGTCGATTCCCATTTTTAAAAAATTTAAAAGTGGTTTCGACAACAATAACAACTTGGTTGACAATGTCAAGGAATAAAAAATTCCAACAATTTGTTTAATTGATTTTGATATTTTAAAATTAAAATTTTAATATTGAAAAAATTGCAATTTTGAAAATAAGATAAACAAGTACAATATGACAATTTTAATGCATTATTTAGTTTTTACAATTTTAGCTTTAATCCTTAATTTTTTTACCAAAAAAAGATTTCTTTAGATAACTAAAATGAAAGTTTAAACAAGGTAACACGTATAGACAATCACCCTTAAAATTTAACAATTAAATAACTAAAATGAAAGCATACTAAAATTAAATTTTAGTATATTTTGTGATCATTTGGAAAAATCTATCAAAGTATATTTTGATCAAATTTGACATCGGTAGTGTCTATCCTTTTGGTATACGAAATCTAAAAGATAAGTTTTTTCTAACATCTCCCCATTCTGTTGTATATTTTTTCACCATTTCCAAAATTTCTTGAACTGGTTGATTATGCCTTTCATGCAAGACCCGATTCCTAGATGTCCAGATTGCCCGAATAGCCCCGATTATTAAACTCTTCTACCTACCTGTTCCATTCTCTAGTAGGTATGTCATCCATTCACTATATTCAACTGTTGAAAGATTTTGTAGCTGCCTAATCTCTAACTTACCCCATACTTCCTTCGTAGTTACACAATCTTGGAACACATGTTCAAGAGTTTCGCAGCCATCCTCACATACGTGCATGTCATTTCATTCCCTAGTGTCTTGAAGGCTAGGTTGTTGAGGGTCAGGATAAAGTTATTAAACACTCTCCAATTTGTAATTTTAACTTTGATTGCTTTGTTGAGCTTTCGATAATCCATACAAACTCTCCAACCTGTGACATTATGTGTGAGAATGAGTTTGTTGTTATCATTGCTGACTACTATGACTCATCATTTCTTGGGTATACACTGAATAGAGCTCACTGAAGAGCTATCACAAAATGGGTATATAATTCCAGCTTCCAATCATTTGATAACTCTTTTTAACTACTTCCTTCAAGATAGGATTAAGTCTCTTTTGTTGTTCAATAGATTTGCCATGGCAATCTTCAAGTATTATTTTGTGCATGCAGATTGTTGGGCTAATTCATTTGATATCCGCAATTCACCATCCTAAAGCTTTATTGGATTTCTTTAAAACCTCTAGTAATTACATCTCCTGGTCTCTTGCAGGATCGGTAGAAAAAACTACAGGCAATATATCGTTCTCTCCCAAATAAGGGTACTTCAAATGCACTGGTAATGGCTTTAAATCCAGCACCGGTGGATCTTTTATTGATGAGCGAGGAGGATTGAAAGAGTGACTTGATAAATCTAATTATTCAAAGCTCATTCTGCATCTAATTTCAAATTGCTAAGTTTCTATTAGCTCTTCAGATTCTTCAATCGGGTCTGTTTCATTTAATTTGACAGATTCTGTATCAAAATTGTTATGCATATGTCCTGTAAATTCTTCTTGAATTACAATGTCAACAAATTCTTCAGCATGACATTCTTCATCTGGATCTGAACACTTTAAATCATCAAACACATTAAAATTCAATTGCTGATCATTAATTCTTATTGTTAACTCACATTTCTATACATCAATCAATGTTCTACCAGTTGCTAAGAAAGGTCGTCCAAGTATTATAGGTACCTCTTTATCTGCTTCACATTCCAGAATAATAAAATCTACTGGAAAGATGAACTTGTTGACTCTTACCAGTACATCTTCAATTTATCTTCTGGATGAATATATGATCTATCAGCTAGTTGTAGTGTGACTGTAGTAGGTCTTGCCTTTCCTATCCCAAGTTTCCTGAAAACAAACATAGGCATTAGATTGATACTTGCACCTAAATTGCATAATGCTTTGCCTATAAAATGGTTTTCAATTGAATAGGGTATAGTGAAACTCCCTGGATCTTTTAATTGTGGTGGCAGTTTGTTTTTTAGCATTGATGTACACCCTTTAGTACGTGCAATAGTTTTGAACTCCGCTAACCTTCTCTTCTTGGATAGGATATCTTTCATAAATTTCACATAGTTAGGCATTTGTCCTAATGCTTCCATCAAAGGTATATTGATGTGTAATTGCTTTAAGACTTCTAGAAATTTCTTGAATTAAACATCTTGTTTTGACTTTTGGAAACGCTGGGGAAAAGGTAGCGGTGACCTTCCTTCCAGTTGTTGAGGTTGTCTTGCCATGTCATTTGTATTGGCTCAACAAGATGAATTTGCTTTTGTATGCTTTTGTCTATTCCCATATTTTATAGTTTGTTCCACTTTTGGTTTGAAAGTTATGCTTCCAGGAACTTCAGAACTTTTCTCTTTAGATAAGGCATCATTAACAACTCCTAGAAGTTGAATGCCACTCGAAGTGTTATGGCTTTACATTGTTCCTTTCCTTGGGATCTAGAAATTTTTGCTTCACTAGGCAATGCTTCTTGTTGTCTAGAGCTTAATGTCATGGCAATTTGTCCCACTTGATTCCCCAATGCTCTTAAGGAAGCTGTCTCGCTCTAAAAAATTGCATCATTCTTAGTCATATACTCTTTTAATAAAGCTTCCATAGTTGATGTTAAAGACAAAGAACTTTGTTGCACATTTTGCTGCGTCATTGGTTGGCTGTGTCCAAGTGGTACACTAGTTGCATTCTATCTATTAACAATGTTGGTATTTTCCATTCCCTGATTACTCCAGCTAAAATTTGGATGTTGCTTTCACCCAGGATTGTAGGTGTTGGAGTAAGGATTGTTGTTGCTACAATTAAAATTTCCCATGTAATACGCAGAGGCTGGATTGGATGGGCATTCATAAAAAACATGATCTTCTACATAATATACACATGCTAGTTCTACAACCTTCATTCATGCAATGCAGAGGGTCTTTTCAGAGTTTTGATCATATTTGTTAAAGATGATACCTGATCTGTTAATGATGTAATCGCATCAAGTTTCATTGCTCAATCTACTCTTCTACTAGTACCAAATCTAGTAGTGGGGTACTGATAATCATTGTCTGTTATTCTTTTCAGAATTTCATATGCTTCATTGTAGGATTTGTCAAGCAATGTCTCATTAGCAGGTGCATCCACCACCATTCGCGTATGATCATTTAATACATTGTAGAACATTTTCATTTGTATCCAATACTGAAAATCATGCATCGAGCATTTTCTAGTTAATTTCTTGAAATGCTCCCATGCTTCATATAATGTTTCATCTTCAAATTTTCTGAACGATGTAATGTCATTCCTTAGTTTGGCATTCATGTTGGGAGGATTGTACCTAAGCAAAAATCTATGGCATAGTTCCTTCCAAGACACCACCGTACCTATGGTAATGCATTCAACCATGATCTGGCACGATCTTACAATGAATAAAGGAATAATTTTAATCCAATGGCATCTTTAGGAACACCCTATTGCCTGAATCAGTCACAGGCTTCAAGAAAAAGTCTCAAGTGTAATTTGGGATCTTCAGTTGGTAAACCACTAGACTTCCCTATCGTCTACACCATCTGAAACATTACTAGTTTTAATTCAAAGTGTTGGGCTTGAATTTGTGGCCTAACAATTATTGGACTTAGATCACCCAAAGTAAGCACTACATGTTCTTTGATGGGTCTATCTTTGTCATCTAAGATTTGAGGAATATTAGCATTCCTTTCATTCTGGAGTACCTGATCTTCTTTGTTTGGATCATTTATAGTCCTCTCAATTTCTCTTAATGTTTTCCTTCTTTGCCTTAATGTCATTTCAACCGCAAGATCAAAATAGTATTTTGTATCCTTTGGAATACTTCTTCTCATGCACTAGTACAAAACCTGAAAAATAAAATAAAATACTAATTAATTGTTCTAATAAAAATAATAAGAATAATAACAAATCAACTTTTCACCAATGTTGTTGATCCCCGGCAATGGTGCCAAAAATTTGTTGTGTGTAAATAACTAATGTAATTGTGCAAGTGTACACGTCTTTCAAGTAATAAATGATAAGTTAGTATTGTCTCCAGAGAGATCTGAAATGGGTAAAATATTGATTAAGTTATTATAATCCTATTATCTATACTAAATAGCAAGAAATACTCTTAAACTAAATAAGATGTTGGTATAATGAATTAATGTAATTTAATGCTAAAAACAGAAAATTGGTATGAAAAATAAAATGTAGTGGCAATTTACAGAGAAAAGAAAGAGTAATTTTGTTGTTGAATGAATAGGGCTGGAATTATTCAGGTGAAATGCTCATATCAAAATAAGGTCATGGAAAAATATTGTCTAATCAATTGCTTAGAGAATTACTACTATAACCTACTGTAATAGCCCGATTTTGGCCCTAATCGGAATAGTGGTGTCGGGACCACAAGTCTGAGTCTAAAAAATATTTTTAATATTATTTTCTGTGTTAATCATGTGTGAATTTACATGTGTGAAAGTTTCGTGAATTAATTTTATTGTTTGTGTGTTTAATTTAATAAAAGGACTTAATCGCGTAAAATGTGAAATTAACTAATTAATATGTAAAGTGCTAACTTGCTAATGTCTTTATAATGTGAAGTCCTTAATAGGAAATTTGGCCATTTATTTAGATAGTGGATGGCATTATGTTATAATACATATATATAGTTTTTATATTATTTATAAAGCTTATAATATATTATAATATATTATATTATATTATAAAGTTATTATGATAATGATAATAAAAATAGAACAGAAACATTAAAGAGGCCATTATCACCTATTCTTGGCCGAAAAAAGGGAAAGAAAATTAGAAACAAGCTAGGTATTCGGCACTTTCAAGTCTTGATTAAGATCAAGAACTGAAGAAAACAGAATTAGATCGAGGGAAGTCGAAAGTAGTCGAGTAGTTGATTTCGTCCGTCGATATTCGAGGTATGTCAATAAGAATTTAAATGTTGTTAAATTCAAGAATATATATATGATAAGTGATAAATTAAATTATTTTATTTATTATATGTTTTGGCCGAATGGGATTATTGAGATAGGAATTTTGTTTCGAGTTTGATTCGATCGATAATCAACGCCTAAAAGCCCTGTACGAACCCTAGGAATAGATGGGATACTTATGTCATGACATAGGACTCCGATATGTGTTTTCGTGTAAGACCACATCTGGGACGTCGGCATCGACCTATGTTTACGTGTAAGACCCTGTCTAGGATAGTGGCATCGGTATGTGATTACATGTAAGACCACGTTTGGGACGTTGGCATTGTACGAGCTTTCTGATTATCCATGTATCCTTTTTAATTCCGAACGGTTCAACGGGCAATGTTAAGTGAAGTTCGAATGTGAAATCGAAATAATAATAGTGTTCAGGTATCTATTTATATCATGCTATAGAATTAAGGTAAATTGTATATTGAATTGATGATACAAAGTTATTTGATATATGAACAATATGTGTGCTTGTTCGTGCTTATAAGTGATTCGGTAGTATAAGGAAATTTGGCCTATTATTATAGTTTCTGAATTGTAAATTGTTAAGTATGCAAGTATTTGAGTATTTGTGCATTATGCTTTATAAAGTTAAATGTTTACTTTTATTTGATTTGGTTGGCTTGGTAAAGTGGTTTGATATTAATGTTAAAATGAATAATGTTTGCTTACGACTTACTAAGCTACAAAAGCTTACTGTGCATGTGTTCTTGTTTACCTTTGTTTTATAGGTTTAGAAGTCACGATACGAGCTCCGGGATCGTCAGAAAAGTCTATCACACTATCGACATCTTTTGGTTATTTTGATAAATTTTTGAACTCGATATTATGGCATGTATAGGCTTGCTTATGTTTTTGGTTAGTTTTGGAACATGTAAATAAATGGCCATGCGAAAATGGCTCATCTTCTTTTGATCGAATTTGGTGTTTATGTATATGGTCATTATGGTCATTAAAATGGAGTTTATAATTATGCATATTTGATTATGGTATAAGCTTGTGATTAGTACATGTATAATTGTTATGCATTGGACGATAGATTGATTGGTTATGAGTTGAACTAAATTACGAATGTATATATATATATATATATATATATATTGTTGCTAAATGAAATATATGTGTGGATAGATACTAGCAAGTATATTATACTTGTACGGTGTAATTTGGCTTTTCATATTATATAGATTCGATTATGCTTTATAAGTATAGAGCTATGATTAATCCATAAACCTTTGATAATTATTTTGAAATGATATTGTTAATTATGTATATTCGACTATGGTATGAGTTTTTATATATGTGCATATTGAATTCGGTTTAAGAATTGAGCCTTAGCTTGTTATACATGTAATATAATTGTCGTGTTTATGTTTGTGTGTATAATTTTGGTTAAGTAAGTTTTGTTTAACTTGTTATTATGTTTTGATAGTGGGTGATGAATTAAGTTACGAGTATAGTAAGTATAAATCTTACATGGAAATATGAAAGTGTTAAGCCATTAGTTGAATTATTTGATTTGTAATGGATGGTATATTATATGTATATGTATATAATAGCCAAGCTTCATTAGGTTAAGTTTAAGTTTGAATATATTTATATATATATTTGGCCTCATAGGTATTTGCCAAATTCGCTATTATGTGCTTGTATATTTGGTTAAGTGAGCTATTAACTCGTTAAATTTATAATTTGGTTATGTAGCATATCCGGTTATAGTATTTGATTAAAATAAGTTTGGTTATATTTTTTTATAATATGCTAAGGATTAAATAATTTATATGCAATGACCTAATATGCTTATGGCGACTATATGGGGATTGTGAAATATGGATGGCTGAATATGTCTAGGTTATTTGAGTTAGGTTGAAATGGTAAAATGTGCACTTTTAATTTGCTTGAATGATTAGTATATGTACTTGAATTAATTATTAAGCATGCAAATTTGTTATACTTGATTTGTTTCATTTTTTTTATGCTATATAAAAACATATTTTATATATAGTGCATTATTCGGTTGTGTATAAAAAAAATTCGTAAGTTAACATAAAATTTAAAATAAGCCTCGTAATGCCTCGTAACCCCAATCTGACGACGAACACGGGTTAGGGGTGTTACATTTGATTGGTATCAGAGCTACGGTTTAGTCGATTCTAGGACTAACGTAGCGCGTATGAGTCTAGCTATACATGCCATATTTTATACTGGGATAGTGTGATAAATTCTAACATCTAAAAATGTGTTTTCGTATAGTAATGGATCCCGATTGAGCCATAGCTGATGATATTGAGAGTATAGCGCCTGCTCCAGTGTAAAGGACAGAGCCGGTAGATTCTAGACCGACCTCGAGTAACCAGGAGGGAGAGGCTAAACGAGCCTTTTACCAAATGATGAACGACTGGTTTACTCAATATATCCGGACTAATCCGACTGCACAACAACCTCTACCCCCGACTAATCCATCTCCGATACCTGTTATGCCTCAACTGAGTAATCCGATTGCTTAAGCCTCCTGTCGATAAAATCTGAAAGCATGGGGCTGAAGAGTTCAGAGCCACTGATGATGATAATGCTGAGCGAGCTGAGCTTTGGCTCGATAATACTATTCTAGTGTTTGATGAGTTATCTTGCACCCCTGATGAGTGCTTGAAATGTGTCATATCTTTGCTACGGGACACTGCATATCACTGGTGGAATACACTAGTATCGGTGGTTCCGAAAGAGCGAGTGACCTGGGAATTCTTTCAGACTGAGTTTCGTAAGAAATACATCAGCCAGAGATTCATTTATCAGAAACGCAAGGAATTTCTTGAACTGAAACAGTGTCGGATGACAGTGACAGAATATGAACAGAAATTTGTGAGACTTAGTAGGTATGCCTGAGAGCGTGTTTCGACTGAAGCTATTATGTGTAAAAGATTTGAAGATGGGCTGAATGAAGATATTAAACTATTAGTTGGCATACTTGAGATAAAAAAGTTCGTGGTACTTGTTGAACGAGCTTGTCAAGCCGAGGAGCTCGGGAAAGAGAAGAGAAAAGCTGACTTTGAAGCTAGAGATTTCTGTAAAAGATCATTTAGTAAGTCATTTCAGTCGACCTCAAAGAAGTTTCGAGATGATACTAGCCATTCAAAGACTGTTACCGGGTATTCACGACGTGATCGAGATAGACCACCTGTGAGCTTGAAAGCTACCTCAGTAGTGAGTGTGGGTAATGTCAGATCAAATCAACCCGAGTGTGAACATTATGGTAAATGACATTCCGACAGTTGCAGATTGCATGATCGAGCTTGTTTTAAATGTGGATCGAGGGATCATTTCATTCGTGAGTGCCCAGAGTTAGCGGATCAAAATTCGGTACAGAATACGAGATCAGGTAACACTGCAGCTAGAGGTAGACCACCCAGAAACACAGGTAATATGAGTGGCAGTCAGAGGGCGACTAAAGATACAGCTGTTAGATCCGAGGCCTGCGCACCTGCCAGAGCCTATGCCATTCGCGTAAGTGATGAGGCTTCATCCCTAGACGTTATTACTGGTACTTTCACTCTCAATGATACTAATTTTATCACACTGATTGATCCTGGTTCGACTCATTCATATGTGTGTAAGTCTTTAGTATCCAGTAAGACTTTGCTTGTTGAGTCTACTGAGTTTGTGATTGGAGTATCAAACCCCCTAGGCCGGTGTGTTTTGGTTGACAAAGTGTGTAAGAATTGTCCGTTGATGATTCGAGATTTGTGTTTTATGGCTGATTTGATGTTGTTGCCATTTGAAGAGTTCGATATAATTCTAGGTATGGGCTGGTTGACTTTACACGATGTTGTGGTTAACTACAAAAGAAAGACTATCAATTTAAGGTGCCAGAATGACGAGATTATTGGGATTGAATCTAATGATCTGAATGGTTTACCAGCAGTGATATCCTCAATGTTGGCTCAGAAGTATGTAAGAAAAGGTTGTGAAGCTTATCTTGCATATGTTCTTGATAGTAAGGTGACCGAAAAGAAGAATGAATCAGTGCTAGTTGTGTGTGAGTATTCAGATATGTTTTCCGAAAAATTATCGGGTTTACCACATATTCGAGAAGTAGAGTTTGGTATTGAGTTAGTTCTGGGGATGACTCCAATTTTGATAGTTCCGTATCGTATGGTACCGACCGAATTAAAATAATTGAAAGCACAGTTGAAAGAGTTGACTGATAAAGGTTTCGCACAACCAAGTTTCTCTCCTTGGGGTGCACCAGTTTTCTTTGTGAGAAAGAAAGATGGAACGATGAAAATGTGCATTGATTACTGGCAGCTCAATAAAGTGACTATAAAGAATAAATATCCATTGCCATGTATTGACGACTTGTTCGATAAGCTAAAAGGGGCTTCAGTGTTTTCGAAGATAGATTTGAGATCAGGCTACTATCAGTTGCGAGTTAAAGACTCTGATGTGCCAAAGACTGCTTTCCGAACAAGGTACGGACATTATGAGTTTCTTGTTATGCCTTTCAGACTTACTAATGCTCCTACTATTTTCATGGATTTGATGAATCGGATATTTAGACAGTATCTGGATCGGTTTGTGGTAGTGTTCATAGATGATATTCTAATCTACTCCCGTGATGAGGCAGAGCATGCCGAACATTTGAGACTTGTGTTACAGACTTTACGAGATAAACAGTTGTATTCAAAATTCAGTAAATGTGAGTTTTGGTTACGTGAAGTCAGTTTTTTGGGCCATGTTATATCAGCATCATGTATCCGGGTTGATCCGAGTAAGGTTTTGGCTATACTTAATTGGAAACCTCCGAGAAATGTTTCAGAAGTTCGAAGTTTTCTAGGACTTGCTTGTTATTGTAGATGGTTCGTGAAAGGGTTCTCTATGATTGCGACCCCGATGACAAAGCTACTATAGAAAGATGTTAAGTTTGAGTGGTTAGGAAAGTGCCAAAAAATTTTCGATCAGTTGAAAGTTCTTTTGACCGAAGCTCCAGTATTAGTTCAGCCAGAATCGGGTAAAGAGTTTGTTATCTATAGTGATACATCTTTAAATGGTTTGGGCTATGTTTTGATGCAGGAAGGTAAAGTTGTAGCCTATGCCTCGAGACAGTTAAAGCCGCACAAAAAGAACTATCCGACGCACGATCTGGAATTGGCCGCTATTGTATTTGCATTGAAAATATGGCGCCACTATCCGTTTGGCGAAAGATGTCATGTTTATTCTGATCACAAGAGCTTGAAATATTTGATGACCCAGAAGGATCTAAATTTGAGACAACGACGGTGGTTAGAGTTGCTAAAAGATTACGAGCTTGTGATTGACTGTCATTCGGGAAAGGCTAATGTTGTGGCTGATGCCCTAAGTTAAAAATCACTGTTTGCTTTGCATGCAATGAACGCGCATATAGCTATGTCTGATGATGGTGCGATAATAGCTGAGTTGAAAGAAAAACCGTTATTTGTTCAACAGATTTGTGAAGCTCAAAAAGTCGATAGTGATTTAATTGCAAAAAGGGCCTAGTGTGATTTAAAATTTGATTCAGAGTTTCTAGTTGATGCTGAGGATTGTTTGAGATTTAGAAATTGAATATGTGTTCCGAAAAATTCAGAGTTAATTTAGATGATTTTGAATGAAACTCATAATCGTCGATTTTCTATTCATCCGGGTAGTAGAAAAATGTATAACGATCTGAAACAGCACTATTAGTGGCACGGTATGAAACGAGACATTTCTAACTTTGTTTCGAAATGTTTAATTTGTCAGCAAGTTAAAGCCGAGCATAAAGTACCGTCTAGATTACTTTAGCCGATTATGATTCCCCAGTGGAAATAGGACCTGGTCACGATGGATTTTGCATCCGGATTACTGTTAACACCGAGCAAGAAAGATGCAATCTAGGTTCTTGTTGATAAATTAACAAAATCGGCTCACTTTTTTTCAGTCCGTACTGATTTTTCACTTGATAAACTTGCTGAATTGTATGTTTCACAAATTGTGAGGTTGCATGGTGTGCCTATTTCTATTGTTTCAGACAGATACCCGAGGTTCACATCGTAGTTTTGGAAGAAATTACAAGATGCTTTAGGTACGAAACTACATTTTAGCACAGCTTTCCACCCACAAACAGATGGTCAATCCGAGCGAATCATTCAGATACTTGAGGATATGTTGAGATGTTGTTTTCTCGAGTTTGAAGGTACGTGGGAACGATACTTACCTTTGATTGAATTTGCATATAATAACAGCTTTCAATCTAATATTAAAATGCCACCTTACGAGGCTTTATACGGTCGTAAATGTCGTACACCATTGTATTGGACCGAGCTTAGTGAAAATAAGATACACGGGGTCGATTTGATTAAAGAGACTGAACAGAAAGTGAAAATGATTCGGGACAGTCTGAAATCAGCATCGGATTGTCAAAAATCCTATACGGATTTAAAAGGAAATGATATAGAATTTCAAATCGAGGACAAAGTGTTTTTGAAAGTCTCACCGTGGAAGAAAATACTCAGATTTGGTCGCAAAGGTAAATTAAGTTCGAGATTCATTGGACCGTGTGAGATTATAGAGCGTATTGGGCCGGTTGCTTATAAATTGTTATTGCCATCTGAGTTAGAAAAGATTCACAATGTATTCCATGTTTCAATGCTTCGTAGATACAGATCTGATCCTTCGCATGTGATTAGTCCGACGGAGATTGAAATTAACTCTAATATGTCATATGAAGAAGAACCGATTAGCATTCTAGCTCGTGAGATCAAAGAATTACGAAATAAGAAAATTATGTTACTTAAAGTATTGTGGCATAAACACGGAGTTGAAGAAGCAACTTGGGAGTCAGAAGATACAATGAAAAAGAGTTATCCAAACCTATTCACCAGTAAGATTTTCGGGGACGAAAATCCCTAAGGGGGAGAGTTGTAACAGCCCGATTTTGGCCCTAATCGAAATAGTGGTTTCGGGACCACAAACCTGAGTCTAAAAAATAATTTTAATATTATTTTCTGTGTTAATCATGTGTGAATTTACATGTGTGAAAGTTTCATGAATTAATTTTATTGTTTGTGTATTTAATTTAATAAAAGGACTTAATCGCGTAAAATGTGAAATTAACTAATTAATATGTAAAGTGCTAACTTGCTAATGTATTTATAACGTGAAGTCCTTAATAGGAAATTTGGCCATTTATTTAGATAGTGGATGGCATTATGTTATATTATATATATAGTTTTTATATTATTTATAAAGCTTATAATATATATTATATTATATTATAAAGTTATTATGATAATGATAATAAAAATAGAACAGAAACATTAAAGAGGCCATTATCACCTATTCTTGGCCGAAACTAAAAGAGAAATAAAATAAGAAACAAGCTAGGTATTTGGCACTTTCAAGTCTTGATTAAGATCAAGAATTGAAGAAAACAGAATTAGATCGAGGAAACTCGAAAGTAGTCGAGTAGTTGATTTCGTCTGTCGATATCTGAGGTAAGTCGATAAGCATTTAAATGTTGTTAAATTCAAGAATATATATATGATAAGTGATAAATTAAATTATTTTATTTGTTATATGTTTTGGCGGAATGGGATTATTGAGATAGGAATTTTGTTTCGAGTTTGATTCAATCGATAATCAACGCCTAAAAGCCCCGTACGAACCCTAGGAATAGATAGGATACTTATGTCATGACATAAAACCCCGATATGTGTTTTCGTGTAAGACCAAGTCTAGGACGTCGGCATCGACCTGTGTTTATGTGTAAGACCCTGTCTGGGACAGTGACATCCGTACGTGATTACATGTAAGACCACGTCTAGGACATTGGCATTGTACGAGCTTTCTGAGTATCTGTGTATCCTTTTTAATTCCAAACGGTTCAATGGGCAATGTTAAGTGAAGTCCGAATGTGAAATCGAAATAATAATAGTGTTCAGGTATGAATTAAGGTAAATTGTATATTGAATTGATGATACAAAGTTATTTGATATATGAACAATATGTGAGCATGTTCGTGCTTATAAGTGATTCGTTAGTATAAGGAAATTTGGCCTATTATTATAGTTTTTGAATTATAAATTGTTAAGTATACAAGTATTTGAGTATTTGTGCATTATGCTTTATAAAGTTAAATGTTTACTTTTATTTGATTTGGTTGGCTTGGTAAAGTGGTTTGATATTAATGTTAAAATGAATAATGTTTGCCTATGACTTACTAAGCTGCAAAAGCTTACTGTGCATGTGTTCTTGTTTACCTTTGTTTTATAGATTTAGAAGTCACGATACGAGCTCCGGGATCGTCAGAAAAGTCTATCACACTATCGACATCTTTTGGGTATTTTGATAAATTTTTGAACTCGATATTATGGCATGTATAGGCTTGCTTATGTTTTTGGTTAGTTTTGGAACATGTATATAAATGGCCATTCAAAAATGGCTCATCTTCTTGTGATCGAATTTGGTGTTTATGTATATGGTCTTTATGGTCATTGAAATGGAGTTTATAATTATGCATATTTGATTATGGTATAAGCTTGTGATTAGTACATGTATAATTGTTATGCATTGGACGATAGATTGATTGGTTATGAGTTGAACTAAATTACGAATGTATATATATATATATATATATATATATTGTTGCTAAATGAAATATATGTGTGAATAGATACTAGCAAGTATATTATACTTGTATGGTGTAATTTGGCTTTTGGTATTATATAGATTCGGTTCGATTTATAAGTATAGAGCTATGTTTAATCCATAAACCTTTGATAATGAGTTTGAAATGATATTGTTAATTATGTATATTCGACTATGGTATGAGTTTTTATTTGTGCATATTGAATTGATTTAAGAATTGAGCCTTAGCTTGTTATACATGTAATATAATTCTTTGTGTTTATGTTTGTGTGTATAATTTTGGTTAAGTAAGTTTTGTTTAACTTGTTATTATGTTTTGATAGTGGGTGATAAATTAAGTTACTGAGTATAGTAAGTATAAATCTTACATGGAAATATGAAAGTGTTAAGCCATTAGTGAATTATTTGATTTGTAATGGTATGGGATATTATATGTATATGTATATAATAGCCAAGCTTCATTAGGTTAAGTTTAAGTTTGAATATATTTATATATATATATATTTGGCCTCATAGGTATTTGCCAAATTCGCTATTATGTGCTTGTATATTTGGTTAAGTGAGCTATTAACTCGTTAAATTTATAATTTGGTTATGTAGCATATTCGGTTATAGTGTTTGATTAAAATAAGTTTGGTTATATTTTTTTATAATATGCTAAGGATTAAATAATTTATATGCAATGACCTAATATGCTTATGTTGACTATATGGGGATTGTGAAATATGGATGGTGAATATGTCTAGGTTATTTGAGTTAGGTTGAAATGGTAAAATGTGCACTTTTAATTTGCTTGAATGATTAGTATATGTACTTGAATTAATTATTAAGCATTCAAATTTGTTATACTTGATTTGTTTCATTTTTGTTTATGCTATATAAAAACATATTTTATATATAGTGCATTATTCGGTTGTGTATAAAAAAATTCATAAGTTAACATAAAATTTAAAATAAGCTTTGTGTTCGGTAATGCCTTGTAACCCCAATCCGGCGACGGACATGGGTTAGGGGTGTTACACCTACCTCTTTCAATAGCTAGATTTAAGCTAAAAATCTAAGTTACTTTATGTCTACAGAACTCTAGATTAATAACTGCAATGAACGTTCTTCTCGGCACAACTCGCAACATCTATGTCTAGAGTGCTACAAATATTCTGTCAAATATTCATTTGCATCAATCTAAATTTTAGATCCAGTATAATTAACCTTTTTAGAATTAAAAATACATCTATGAACACAGCATTCAATCGGCTACGTCTAGAGCTTGTATGTATGTATTTAAAATAGGCATAAATCGAATGAAATAGTGATAGAGGCAATTTCAAATCATGAACATTAAAGATGATAAACATCCACCCAAATAACTCCAACCCAGAAAAGATTTAGTTCATGGGGGAAAAAGTAAACACTAAATTTAAATAATTCATCAACTTTTAAATAAGTTTGAGTCACAGAAATTACGACAACTAAAGGCAGAACTGCAGGATTTCTCACCACAGTCTAGCTTCTCTTTTATCTTTCAATCATACATGAAAGCAGGATAGATGTTTATTCCCCTTCTTTGCGTGTGTATTCTGCTCTTTGTAGCTGCAACTCTCTAAAATACTCCAATGGAGTTTTTCTCTATGCAGAGAGAGGATTGCTGTCACTATTCTCTTTTTCACACAAATTCTCATCCTTTTTTCCTTCTTCTTTCTTCTTTTATTGGGTAGATCCGTCCTACCTCAACAAATATTTTTCATTCCTCTTTTCAGGTTGGTTTTTTTGGTACACGTCCAGCTGGTTGAGAGTGACGTGGATAGGGTGCTGAGTTATTTTCTCAGAATTGCCATGGCAATTCTGCTAGCAATCAATCTTCACTTCCCTTATTTTCCCTTTTCATCTTCTTACTCTTCCTACACCTGCGTTCACATAAAACCACACCTTTCTTACCTAGATGATAAAAGTAACAAATAAATACAATTATATCACAATCCAAGCTTTGTTATGCAATGTTCTAAAAATATCCTAGAAACGCAAATGTATGCACTTAATTACTATCAATTAATTCTTTTTAGAGGCCTTAAATAAACTCTTTTGAAGAGTTATCAATAGCATCGAAAACATTAAAGGTTATCAGTTGATCATTAACTCTCATTATTAATTCACATTTTTGTACATCAATTAATATTCTACCAGTTGCTAGAAAATATCTCCCAAGTATGATTGGTACCTCTTTATCAGCCTCACATTCCAGAATAATAAAATCTGCTGGAAAAATAAATTTGTCAACTCTTACCAACACATCTTCAATTTTACCTTCTGGATGTGCATATGAATGATCAACTAATTGTAATGTGACAGTTGTAGGT
Organism: Gossypium raimondii; assembly: GCF_025698545.1. Taxonomy (NCBI): domain Eukaryota; kingdom Viridiplantae; phylum Streptophyta; class Magnoliopsida; order Malvales; family Malvaceae; genus Gossypium; species Gossypium raimondii. The sequence continues at coordinate 10,816,470 of NC_068568.1, forward strand.
CTCACCTTTCCTATTCCAAGCTTCCTGAAAATAGACATAGGCATTAGATTTATACTTGTACCTAAGTCGCATAATGCTTAGCCTACATAATGATTTCTAATAGAGCAAGGTAACTGGATCCTTCAGTTTTGGTGGCAATTTATTTCTTAGCATTGTTGTGCACCTTTCAATGAGAGTGACAATTTCGAACTCCGCTATACTTCTCTTATTTGATAAGATATATTTCATGAATTTCATATAGTTGGGCATTTGTTTTAATGCTTCCACCAACGGCATGCTAATATGTAATTGCTTCAGGACATCCAAGATTTTTTTGAATTGAAAATCTTGCTTAGATTTTTAGAAATGTTGAAGAACAGGTGGTGGTGGCCTTCTTTCCATTTGTTAAGTTTTTTTGCCTTAGCATTTTTATTCGCAATACAAGATGAATTTGCTTCAACATTTTTCTGGTTGCTCTTTTCTTTTGTAGGTTGCTCCACTACTAGTTCTGAATTCTCATTTGTGAAATCCAAATTACCTTCTTCAATAATGGTGTCATTAACAACTCCTGGTAGTTGTGCACCACTTCTGAATGTAATGGCTTTGCACTGTTCTTTCCCTTGAGATTGTAAATTTTCGGTATCACTTGGCAGTGCTCCTTGCGATCTTGAGTTTAATTCTTTGGTAGTTTGCCCCACTTGATTTTTTTAAAGCTCTTAAAGGTGCAACTTGACTTTCAAAGATAGCGTCGTTCTTGGCCATGTATTCCTTCAATAGAGCTACCATAGATGAAGAACTCAAAGCTAAATTTTATGAGCATTTTTCCATGGCATAGGCTAATTTTATCCAGGTGGTGCACTCGCAACATTCTCTCGAATAGCATTGTTAGAATTTCCCACCCCGTAATTACTTCAACTAAAATGAGAAGTTGCTTTCATCCCGGATTATATGTGTTGGAATATGGGTTGTTGTTGTTACGATTAAAATTTCCCATATAATAAACTGAGGCTGGGTTCGATGGGCATTCATCAAAAACATGATCTTCTCCATAATAAACACATGCTAACTTACTTGCTTTCATTTCTTGCACTGCGGCTAGTCTTTTTAGTGTTTTAATCATATTCGTTAAACATGATACTTGAGCTGTTAGGGAAGTAATCACATCAAGTTCCATTTCTCTAGCAACTCTTCTACTATTCCCTACTCTTAAAGTGGGATATCGATAATCGATGTTTGCTATCCTTTCTAGAATTTTATATGCCTTATTATATGATTTATCGAGCAAAGTCCCATTGGTAGATGCATCAACCACCATCCTTGCATGCATATTCACTCCATTGTAAAACATTTCTAATTATGTCTAATGTTGAAAACCATGCATTGAGAATTTTCTAATTAACTCATTGAATCGCTCTCATGCTTCATATAATGTTTCACCCTCAGATTGCTAAAAGGACGTAATATCATTCCTCAATTTGACATTCATGTTTGGAGGATTATATCTTAACAGAAACCTCTGACAAAGTTCATTCCAAGATGCCACTATACCTGACGACAATACGTTTAACCATGGTCTGCCACGATCTCGCAATGAATAAGGGAATAACTTCAATCTCAGGACATCTTCAGGAACACCCTGTTGCCTGAATGAATCGTAGACTTTCAAAAAGAGTCTTAAGTGCAATTGTGGATCTTCAGTAGGCAATCCATTAAATTGCTCTACAGTTTGTAACTTTTGAAACATCACTAGCTTTAACTCGAAGGTTAAGCTTGAATATGCGACGTAACAATTCCTAGGTTCATATCATCCAACATCAACACTACATGTTCTCTGATGGGTCTATCTCTGTCATCTATTATTCGAGCAATATCAACATCCCTTTCATTCTAATGTAATGGCTCTTCTTTAACCTGATCATTTCGAATTCTTTCTATTTCTTGCAATTCTTTTTTCCTTCTTCTCAAGGTTCTTTCCATTTCTGGATCAAAAGAATACTTTTCAAATGTAGAAATATCTCTACTCACGCAAGAACAAAAATCTTGAAAAACAAAAATTAAAACAACTAATTAAGCTAAACTAACAAAATTAAGTAGGTAATAACAAACCAAATTTTCACCAATATTACCGATCCCCAGTAACGACGCCCAAAACTTGTTGCGTGTGAATTTCTAATGCGAATGTGCAAGTATACACATCAAATCAAGTAATAAAGTGATGAGTGAGTATCGTCTCCACAGAGATCGGAATTGATTAAATAATGGTTATACTATTACTCTGAACTTGACTAATTAAACTATGCAAAAGAAATAGATGACAAATTGATGAAAAGAATTAATGAATGGATTAATAAAATCAATTATGAATGAAAAAATGCTAGGGAAATTGAAATAATGTGGCAATTCACAAAGAATAAGTGAGGAGGATTTGTACTTTTGAATGATAAAGGTTGGAATTAGACAGGTTTTATTTTAATATCATAATATTGCCATGGCAAAATCATGACCATGCTACTGTTTAGGGATTCACTATTGTAGTCTTCTTCTTTCGAGAGCCAGACCTTAAGCTATCATTCTGAATTCTTGTATGTCTACAGAACTTAAGAATGATATCCAGACTGTTCTTTCTTTCCCTGTACAGATCGTAACTTCTACGTCTAGAGTGATGCGAATATTCTTTCGAATACTCGCCTATCTCAATCGACAATAATCCAATTTATTTAATCTTTTTAGAATTAAATTAGATCTAACAACATACCATACAATCATCTATGTCTAGAGCTTGCATCCATGCATTTAAAATAATTACAAATCAAATGAAACAGTAATCTACTCAAAATTAGACCATGTGCAACAAAGATAGTAAAAATTCACTCAAATAATTCCAACCCAATGAGATAACTCATGGATTGGACGTTCAAATCCAATATAAAACCATTCAACATCATCATTCAAGTTTATGAATCACAAAGCTCAACTTAGAAATAAAGGTAAAACTGCAATAAGCTCTCGCTACTCCAACTTTCTCTTTAATACTAAAATTTGATGCAAAACTGAGGGCAGATTTCTATTCCCCTTCCTTGCATCTATGACTTTTTTCTTTGTAAGCTGCTACCTTCTCCTCTATTTTTTTTCTAAAATTTTCCATGATTTTTGATGCAGAGAAAAACTGCTCTTCAATTCCTCTCACCCTTAAATCCCCGTTCCCTCTTTTCTATTCTCTTTACTCATTTATAAGGTAGGTCCCTCCCTCTCAACACACACATTTTGCTTTCTCTTTTTCAGTGTGGTTTATCTGGTACAAGTACAGTTGACTGAAAGTGACATGGACTGAGTGCTGCATCATCTTCCTGAAATTGCCATGGCATTTTTGTTGGCAATCTAACCAACATTTTTCCATGGAAATATTTCACTTCCTTCATTTTCTTTCTCCTTTCTCTGTTCTCTTCTTCATCCTACACCTACTATCAACAATAACCAAAACATTTCTTCCCCAGTAACAAATAATGACATTTATAGCACAATCTAAGCTTTGTTATGCAATCATATTTACTTAATTACAAACAATTAATTCAATTTAAAGGCCTAAAATATAACTCTTTTCAAGATTTACCACTTACACCATGGATTACCTAAGTGGCTTAGACTGCAAACGTTTTACAATAGGCTGGATGCACACACACGATCAGGACTAGATGGAGCTGCGGGAGGAGCCTTAATGAACTGGACATACAAAGAAGCATATGAATTGATAGAGAATAAGGCAAATAAATTCCTACCAGTGGCCCACTGAACGATACACATATGGCTAAAATCCATCTTCGATCCAAGTTGTCTAAGAGGATGATAGATATCAACAGATAGTGGACAAGTTAAACTGTATAGAGTCCTTATCCAGTGCATCATTAATATATGGAGGAGATAAAATTCTCTTCCATTACATCAATAATCTTACTAAGGACATGAACTACATCGAGAATAGTGGTGGAAACCCTTATTCAAATACTTATAATCCCGGATGGAAAGATCACCCAAATTTCTGATGGGGCGAAAACCAGGGAGGGGGTAATAATTCTAACCAAGTTAAAAATGCTAATTATCAACCTCCTTATTTACAAAAGCCTAAAGAAAGGGCCAACCCGAATGACTGTACTGTATGCGGTCAACGCCTGGATCAGATTGAGGGTAGGATGAGGCCAATGAGGACAGAAGTGAAACAGATACAGTCTAAGTATACCAATATGAAAAAAACATTGACTAAACTCAAAGATCAAATGAGCTAATTAATGAGCACGATGGGAGATAACAAAAGGCAAATTGGCAAGGGAATCCCGAGTAACACAAGAAATAATCCTTGGATAGAGGAGAAGGAGCATGTGAAGGAAATAGCTCTCTATTCGGGTAAAGTAATAGGTTGCCCAAAAAAATCCCTCAAGAGGAAAATGAGGAGGATTCCGAATATCTTCAATAAAACTCTCAATGAGCTAATATTGAACCAGAACCTGAAGAGGTAGCCAAGCTAGAAGCTTAGCTGGAAGATAAGTCCATAGAGGAATCTACATTAACAAGGATACCATTCCCTTCATAGTTAGAAGAGAGAAAAATACGGGGTGAGGCAGAGTTTGTGAGTTTTCTAAACTTATTTAAATCTCTAACTGTTAACTAACCTCTAAATAATTTAACTGGAAAAGTCCCTGAGTATGCCAAATATTTAAAAGAAATTATGTCTAGGTGTAGGAAAGTAAAAACAAGAGAGCAAGTTAACATAAACGCCTCATGTAGTGTGATTATCTCAAAACATATTCCCCCACAATTAAAAGACCCAGGGACTTTTACGATACTTATAGAGATAATGGACATCCATTTTAGTAAGGCTCTGTGTAATTTAAGAGCGAACATTAATTTAATGCCCCTATCTATTTATGAAAAACTCAGGTTAGGGGATCTTAAAAATACACAAATCACACAATAATTTGCCGATAGGTCTTCAGTACAATTAGCCTACTGGAAGATGTATTAGTTAAAGTAAAGAGTTTTATCATCCCGGTGGACTTTGTAATTTTAAACTTTGAGCAAAATCATGAAATACCCATTCTGGTGGGTAAACCATTCTTAGCGACATCACAATCTACCATTGACATAGAAAATAATGAGTTAACAATGAAGATAAATGGTGAGACAAAAACGTTTAAATGTGGTCACCAGTAGAATGAAAGAAATAGGGAGAAGTTAGGAAAGCCATGTTATGAAATAACCATCCAAAAACCTAACTATCTCGAGCTAGGGCAAGTGTTCTATATGATTAGTGCAGGTAAGAAAAACAAGTTCTGAGAGCAGGATAAGAGAAAGAAAGTGTAATGGCATAATGGACGCTAGACGAACACTGATAAAACTAAAGAAGCGTCCTCGAATACATTAATTGAGCTGACGGATGAATCTGACAGCAAAACTTGCTAATTTAAAATTAAATTTTAATTTTATGTATAATATTGTATCTTTAAGTAACCACTTAGCTTATAATTTAATTGTTATTAACAGTTTCTTTTACAAAACCCAAGACACTCTGAAAATTAGAAATTTGGTCGAAAAAAAAGTCAGTCTTGCAACAGGGTGTCCCTGTGCCACAACATTACATCCAGAATCAAAAGAATCGAGAAAACCATCTCGATGTTGTGACAGAGCACCTCTGTGTCGTGACACAAAAGATAGTTTCCCCAAGATTCCAAAATTTCAGAGTGTATCACGACATTGAGCCCCGATGTCGCGAAATTGGTAAGTTGCTAAAGGTGTCCTGACACAAAACCCTTGTGTTGCAACATTGTTGCAATTTTCTACAAGGTCGACTCGACCTGATCACGCGACCTACCATATTTAATATAGTTTTAACCCAATTTTTAGGTTTTAAAAATAGGTTTTTAACCTAAACCTTATATTTAAATAGCTTTACATCTTTGTCAACTCCTAAAACCCAAATCCTCTCAATAATCCTTAAATCCTCTCAATTTGTAATACTAACCGGTGTAGGCACACCACAGCAAAAAGGAAAGGACCACGAGTTTCGCAAGGAATCTAATGCGTCTCTATTCGAGGTTAAGGGTTCCTAATCCATCTTTTTACTATTCCATTAAAAATATTGTTTGATATTTCATTAGTTTCTAAGCATAAATTAATATTGAATATACCACAGACAATAGTTAGAACTAATGAATCGAAGTCATCAGTGGTTACAAATCCCTCTAATTTCCCAAATACAATTGTGGAGAAATATTTTTTAGAGATTTAAGGAAAAACATTTATTCAAAAACGGGGATTTTAACTGTTCATGACACTGTGTCAAGAAATTTGGCCCTTGGTCCGATACCACAGATGGGAATGCTTCTGTGTGATCCCAAAAGATCCCACTGTGGTCCAAGTAGTACAGGAATTTTATGCATTTTTACGAGACCAAGAGTCTAAGAGGACCAAAGGTGCCACATGGGAAATAATACTAATGAAAGGGAAGGAAGTAAGAATTACCCCTTGAGCTATCTGTGAATTCTATAATCCTCCATTTTATGAAAGAAATTTTGTGAAATTAACTAATCTGAAATATTTTAGAGACATAAATATAGACAACTTTATAAATTATTTAAAAGAAGGAATGGGTGAATAGAAGTGTCACCCAGGTACTGTTATTCCCACAACTTTTAATCAAGCAATAATATTTCCTTTTACAAAAATGTAGATTCACATTTTATGCACTCGAATCGCTCCTACTTTGAATGTATCTAATGTCAATGCTTTTCGAGTGATTTTGCTTTATGTTGTTTTGCAGAGAAAACAAGTATGCATCAGAACATGGATATATCAATATATGAAGCGGTGTGTCAGCGGCCAGAAAGTCGGAATCTTTTTTACCTACTTAGTGATGGACTTTGTACGAAACAAATAAAGAAGTGGAATAAATGACAACAAGAGAAAACGACTACTTCGGCCTCATCTCAAAGGAAAGAAAAATGGAAACTTGAAAAGAAAGTGGCGATAGCAGTCATCCAAATTTGGATTGGATAAGACATTCGATGTAAGAGTCAGGCCCAGTATTCTTGAATTTGCATGGCAGAATAACATTAGAGTACCCAACTATTTGTAGGAATATGTTCAGCCAAGAACATCCTGAGCAGGAAGAAAAGGAGTAAGAAAGTGATGAAGAGAAAGAGAGGGAGGGTAAGGAAGGAGAGGGGATGGATTTTGAGGAGAAGGAAGATGATTGAGCTGCTAATTCTTTTTTTTAGAAGACTATAATTAATTTTGGAATAATTTTTATTTTTAGGTGTAGAATTAACAGTAGATTGCTATTTGCTTTTCTGTTCTAAGTTTTTTGTGAATGAACTCCACTTAAAAGAAACAAAACAATTCAGAACTTTCAACAATAAATGGAAGGGAACACTCACCAATAGATTACGAAACTACCACAATCAATCGGGTAACTTCTTTCCTTATCTAAAGTGTAGGGGTAACATAGGAAATTTGTTTTTTAGTTTTTATGCCTTTATTTTGAATTGTTTTCTAGTTTTTATGCCTTTATTTTAATTTTTATTATAAATTGTGTGCTTGAGCTTGTAGAAAAATAAGTGATTGGTTAGGAGTAGAGGTGCATATGGGCCGGGCTAGGCTCAACTAAAAAATTAGGCCTATTTACTAGGCTCAGGCATAGCCCGACCCGAAAAATGGCCTAAAATTTTGCCCAAGCCCGACCCGGATAAAAATGCTAAAACTCGGGCCCGACCTAGCATGCCCGTATTAATTTTTATATTATTTTTATATAATTTTTAAATGTATATAATACATTAAAAATACTAAAAACATCAACCTAAATATTTCCTAACAAATTGAAAATAAATTTTAAAAATATGTAGACTTAAATAGCACTAAGATAAATGCAACTTAACAAGCAAATACCTTGAAAATAATAACAAAATTAACAATTGCCTTTAAAACAATAACAAGATTAACAATAAAATAAGTTTTATACAATTTCCAAACAATAACAAGAAAATAGTAGCAACATAATAGTGAAATGGTAACAAAATAGGGAGAAAACAATAAGAAAATAGAATTCAAAAACAAAAAAGAGCATTTTTTTTTTATCCTTTAGTGAATTCAGGCCAAGACTAGGCTAAAAATGCCTTACTCGAGGCCTAAAAATGCCTTACTCGAGGCCTAGCCCATTTTTTTAACTGGTCTTATTTTTTTGCCCAATCTCATTTTTCTAGCCTATATTTTTGCTTAAACTCTCCCATATTTCGAACTGGTCTTCGGGTCGGGCCACTGGTCGCAACCACACAAGAAACAAAATAAAGTGAGTTTCTTATATTGAAACTAGGCATAGATATGGTTAGAAGGAGAAATCATAATCTTTTTTCGGCGCTTCAAAGGCAGCCGAACATCAACTCTAACCCTAATTCGCAAAAAGTTGTCGTATCCTCTACTAATATGTTTAGCATCATCCTCCTCGAACAGACCAATAAAATTCTCAAATTGTTCAGCAACATTTTCAGAGAATAATCCTGAGGGAAGATCGTGTATTTGAACCTAGAAATTAGAAAAGATCAAAGGCACATGCATTGGATCCTCATTTCTCTCTAACCAATGGAAAACCAAAATATGGTGACTCAAAGTCGATTGAGCTCCTTTAACTACTCTGTCAATATCCAAGTCATGATAAATTTTAACAGGTAACGTTTGTCTCCCAAATTTGAAATCAAAACACCTCCAGAGATGCCAAAAATTCGTCATAGTGTTTTGCATTGCCGGAAAATAAACCACACTTGCTATGAAAAAAACAACCTACTAAACAAAAATCATACAATGATTTCTGTGAATCAGATCCACTTTTGAACTGTCATGCTTCCTTTTCTCCTTCAGTAATACTCAAACCCATCTTTTCGCTCTTCATTAAAATATAAAACAAATGAATCCAAACAGACAGAAAACAAATCAAAGAAAACCGAAGAAACGTTCGACTAAGAACAGAAAAAACAAAAAAAAAAACAAAGAAAACGTGCCATACACATGCAAACTTTAAAACATACTTTAAGCATTTTGGTATGAGAATAAAAATTAAAATAATACGACTTATACTACAGTTCACAGATGATATTTTGCACAATTAATTTTGAGATTCTTTTATTAAACATTTTGGTATGAGAATAAAAATTAAAATAATGCTCATTGACTTGACTTAAATCCTACATGGGTGCTCCTTGGTTTACTCTAGATGAATAAATTAATTGAACATTTTCTAGAAACACTGTTGACTCTTTGAGAAATTGATCTTGATTTTTCTAGATTAATAAGCATTTTTTCTAGATTAATAAAATTTAAAAATGTAAAAATTTGAAGGTTTTCATGGACTTGACTTGAATCCTACATGGCTGCGCCATGGTTTACTTTGGATTAATAAATTAATTAAACTGTTTTCTAGCAACACTGTTGACTCTTTAAGAAACTGATTTATGTATATCCACTTCTATTTGAATATGTCAAATTCATATTCCTATCAGCCCTTTTAATTAATTTTATTGAAGTTGAGCTCTTGAGAGCGATATATAGTTACCTTAGCAGGAACTGAAAAATATGAATTAAGGTGTTAAATCAATTTTATAATTAAAGAAAAGTTAAGCTTTCCAATTCATCGCATCAATTTCAGCTAATTACACTCTGTCCATTGCAATTAAAATCAAAATCAAGTAGAAATGTAGTTATCACATACTTAGGTTTTGATGTATCTGATTATTGGTTTGATTAAGTAGGACCGTAGAATGTCACAAGGTGACATTAGAATGCTCTGAATTTTTGTTGATTTAAATTTTATTTTATATCATAAAAGAAATATTCAAAATACAAACTACAGCATTGTAAAGTCAATCTTTCCCAACAATTTCTATCAATTAACAATATTTGTGGGTTATTACCAAAACAACTATTTCTCAGTCCTGCATGAATGAAGGTTTGGTAATTCACGCGTCATCTTGAAATGTTACTTTTTTACCGATGCGTCATATTTTAATGTACAAAGGAAGATGATTTGTTTGGTAAAATTAGCAAATTAGGTCAGTTTTATTTTTATTTAAATTAATTTATTCGAAAAATAAAATTATTTTTTTCATATTCCGGTCCAATTGCTGAATTTAAAAAAATGTTTAAAAACTTAGATGACTAGCAGTGAAGAGTGCCAACGTCTGTAGGGCGCCATGTCCACGAAAAGCGCTCCCAGCAAAATAGAATTCCATTACACACTAATATCACTTGCATATGTCATTGATGGTTTTTAAATGCAAAGCAAAATTTGGCTCATTGATTATCTAATTTTTGAGTTGTATTATGTGCTCAAACCATAATACGGGAAGACAACTTATATTAGTAGATAATCTAAATTGTTTGTAGTTTAATCAATTTTGAGCAAATCAATTGAAAGACTATTATGTCGTCTATCAAGTCCAATTGGGAAGATACTTTGTTTTGTGCATCAGAGCGGATGACTTCTAAAAGATAAAAACATAGATGTCATTGTCTAGACTGACAATACATCGGATAAGACCTCAATTGAATTTATCCTAGACTCATTTATTCACTTGGCATTCATAGTGTAACATACTTTAATCATGAATGGATGATGGACTATGTATGCATGACTCGTATACCTTTATGTAAATGAAAGCCTGAGTTCAAAAAGATAAAGAATCGAAAGCTGATGCATTGAGTATAAGACTTCTGCATGATGTAGTATCATTCCACAATAATGGAATTCATAGCCCAATAAAGGGTAAACGATATCCTCTCATTAGCATTACATGATTGATGAAAAAGAAACGTGGTCACGGGTCATTTGGCATAAGACAACTGATTTAATTACAATGTGTTAGCAATTGGTTTTTTTATATATAAAAAAATGTAATGGTCACTACAAGATAAAATAAGATTATATTAGGAGAACGAATTTCATCCCAATAGATTAAGGATATCCTATAAAGGTAACGCACTTATGAAAATATCATTTACTTCCTTTTTTAATGTACAAAGAAATATGATATGTTGGCAAAAATAAGCTAAAAATCCAATTCTTCAAAAAAGTAGCAAAGTAGGATAATTTTATTTTATTTATACCAACGTGTTTGAAAAATAAAACCAGATTTATTTTATTTTTTCATATTTCAATCCAATAATTGAATTTTAAAATGTTTAAAAATAGGATGACAAGTAGTGAAAAGTGTCGATGTAGTGATACATAATAGGGAAAGTACAGTCATAGAACTATAGTGGAATGACTCCATGATTAAGTTGTAATTAATAGACGAAGAGTCGGAACTTAATTACAAATTATTTGAGCCCTAATCATATATGTCCAATTGGTTCATTCACTAGCTCAAGATATCATGAAACGTATTGCATAGAGAATCGATATATAATGGAAAGAATGAAAATAATAGATCTCATGTTGTAACACCTCTAACCCGTATCCATCACCGAAACAGGGTTACAAAGCATTACCAGAGTTTACATACCAAACAAACAGAAATTTCAAACATTTCATCATATAATATTAATTTAAGAAACCAATCGAAAACATACATACTGTCCTTTATACAAGCCCTCGAGGCCCAAAATACGTGTTAGAAACAAGCTGGTACTAAATTGAAAACTCAGAAAATTTTTCGAAAAACATGGAAAAATTTCAAAGCTGCAGGGGTCACACGGCCAAGAGAGACACCTCTGTCTTAAGCCGTGTGGACATTCGAAATAGGGACACATGGCTGTGTCCCAACCCGTATTCGTGCCCGTGTAACTCACTGACTTGGGTCACACGGCCAAGCCACACGCCCATGTGCCAGGCCGTGTACCCTTTCAAAGAAACTTCACACACCCGTGCGCCAAGCCGTGTTCTAGGCTGTGTAACAGCCTGACTTGCAAACCTTTATAAAGCTACAAGAGACACACGACCGTGTCACCTGGCCATGTGTCACACACGGCTGAGAAACATGCCCGTGTCTCTGCTTGTGTGGACGAAAATAAGTCACTTTACAAGCCACATTTCTCACCCAATTTGGCACCAACCTAAACTCAACATTTTTCATATACACAAGTCATAAATAGGCATCCAAAACAAGCCAAAATCAAGCCTTAAACATGTAATATCTTCACATACAACCAATATGCCCTTAGGCACCTCAAATGACAACTTATAACATGTATATCTAAACATTAATATATTCAATTGTTTAACTAACTTATATGTATATTTGTACCAAAACTTACCATGTAGGCCATTAATCAAAATAGACCATTTAGTATTATTCATGTACTTGATTTCTAGCATCAAATGGTCATATAAGTCACTTGTAACTTGTGCACTAAAAACACCAATACAAACCATTCAAAACTAACATCATTATACATATGTGCTTTCCACAACAAGCACTAAATCACTCCAAATTATAATACATATCCATATGCATATTCAACTACCATTTAACTTTTCATCCATCAAACATAAATCGATTCACATAATAACCATACAAAACCACACATCAAACATGATAAGGCCATTTATATATACATAGCAAAATATACCAAAACACGTGCCAAAGCATATGGCCACAACCACAACATCACACATAGGCTAATATTAGCCGAAATAACCTATACATGTCATTATAACCGAAATTAAACAACTAAAAGTACCAAAAGAGTCAATGGATAGTGTGATATAGCTCCAACAATCTTCCAACTCGAACGAGCTTCTGAATCACTATAAAACATGGAAAATAACACAGAGTAAGCATTTAAGCTTAGTAAGTTCATTTAACTTAGAATTTAACTTACCATTTTAAATCACAATTAAGGTAAGCAAACATAGCATATCCCAACCAAAATGGCCAAAAGCCTAAACACATTTTCACCAACATGTTAGCCATGTAAAACAAACATAATATCCAATACTCATGGATGAGCTCAACAGTTCTTCACATTTCATATACATGTATCATTCATTTCATATATCAATATATCATGTAACATCACTTTCATGTACTTCATGTAAATACATGTAGTAGTTTATACCAAACTCGTATAATTTCATAATAGAATATTGCCCGTTAAACCATTTAGAATATCATTGGATACTTGGGTAGCACACACAACGTGTACTGAACTGTAATCCGTCAACTTCTGTACATGTATGCTCATACGAGCTTTGAATCGGTATGCTTTTACAAGATGTAATCGATAAGCTCTTTTGAGATGAGTAACGATAAGCTTCTACGAGCTGAATATCAGTAAGCTCATATGAGCTGAGAATCGATAACCCTCATGACTTGTCATTTGTATCCTACGAATTCCTAAGGTTCAAATGGGGCTCGGTAGTCGTCGTATGTCGTCGGATATATGATCGATAATTATACATAGTAATTATACAATCCACATACATATATTTCAATTAAAGCATATAAATACACAATTTAATTACCCGAACTTACCTCGACACGTGTATATAGATACAGAGGCTATTAATCCAAGACTTTCTTTTTGCCCCGATCTAACTCCGTACGAGGTCTAACTGGATCTATATGAATAAATTTAACCCAATTCAATATAATTCACATTCAATTTAATCCAACATGTAATTTTGGAAAAATTATTATTTTGCCCCTTTACCTTTAATTCTTTGCAATTTAGTCATTATCTCATAAAAATGGAAATTTATGAAATTCCATCATAACCCATCATAGTCGAATATTAATCTAGTCCCTATAAAGTATTATATTTCATTTATTTCACAATTTCACTACATAATAATTTTTATTTTTCAATTTAGTCCCTAATTGACAATTTCACTAAAAAAATCCTTTACAAAAGTTGTTTACCTAACAACAACCATTCACTTTCTATCATCAAGCTTCAAAACTCATGCATATTAATCAATGGAAAACCCTAATAGTTTAATAATTTTGCAAATTAGTCCCCGGGCTAGCTAGATTAAGCTATAACGATCTCGAAAACATAGAAATCATCAAAAACAGGACAAAATACATACCTAATTGGAAAAATAGCCTTGGCCGAACCTAGCTCTCAAAAATGGCTTTCTTCCCTTGTGAAAATCGGTTGCAAGAGATGAAGTAAGATGATGGCATTATAATTTTATTTTAATTAACCTTTATTTACTAATTTCCAAAATTAACCTTTAAAATTAATTCCAATTACAAAATTGTCAAGCCATTATCATCCACTAACATACTAATGGTCTAATTACCACCTAAGGACCTCCACTGTATTGTTCTATAGCTATTTAACACATTTAGCTATTAGAACTCAACTTTTGCACTTTATGCGATTCAATCCTTTTTATCAAATTGAACATGTAAACGGTAAAATTTCTTAAAAAAAATTATACAGTATTTCTATCATGCTATAAACCATAAAATAATAATAAAATAAATTTTCTAACTTCGGATTTGTGGTCCTGAAATCACTATTCTGATTTCTTTGAAAACTGGCTGTTACACATGTATTACCATCTGCTGTGAATGCATTTTCTTATTAAATAAAAAAGATGATAGAGAAATCAATTTAATTTTTTCAGATTATAATTTAATTAATTGTAATTAAATAGTTGAAGTTTAAAGAAATAATTAAACTAATTAGTCATCGCAGATTTGCTAAATAAGGCAATTAAATTAATCTCCTCATAGATTCTAATACGGTGAAGTTGTCACAACTTTAATGTAATTAGAATTGGGTTGAAAATATAATTTATTTAAAGAACTAATTTAGTTAAGTTAATTAATTAATTAATATTTTGGGTAATAAAAACAATTATTGAGTTGGATAAATTTTACTTGTTAGATAAAATTTGAATAACACATATAATTGGACTCAATACACAAAAGGCCTAAATAATCGAGAATAATACAATGGGTGATAAACCCTAGTGTATACTAAGGCATCTTGCCATGCCCTAGTTCTACTTTAAGTAGAACTTGTATTTTTATTAAAATGTTATTATTTAATTAGACCTTATTCGAACAATATTCTTGTATTGTTTCCTTATAAATAAAAATGATGAGTAAACATATGAAGAGGTTTTTACATAGACTTTTGAACACTAATATTCTGTTGAAAAATAGTGACAATTTATTTTAAAAATAATTTCTATTTTTTACAATAATACTCATAGCTATCGATTTATAGAGAGAATTAACTTTCCTACTGAAAGTTAAGTAAAGTCTTCACAAGAAAAGGTGATGGAGATCTTGGCTCGAGAAGTAAAGAAGTTAAGAAACAAATGTGTCCCATTAGTGAAAGTCTTATGGCGTAGTCATAGCATAAAAGAGGTTATATGGGAACCGTAAGAGACAATGAGATCTTTATTTGGGTAGCTTGCAGAAGTGGATTATCAACAATACTTCGAATGTTTATGATTTGCACACTGATGAGGGGTCATGGACTTTTTAATTGGGATTGTATGTTGGAAAATACAGAAGCAAAGAAATCAATTGGTGTTGCTGCAGTTAAATGATCTGTCATAATTTGATACGTCAAATTAGGCTCTCTAGTACACTCGAAGAGTTTATTGTCAAGCAATTTAAATGGTTTTTTTATGATTTTGTAGAGTTTTAATTTCTACCGTTAATAAATGTTTTTGGTTGCGTTTTGTCCCTTTTGGAACCCAAATTGGCAACATGATGCCATGGGGAACCTAATGAGGTATTTTAATTGGTGTAGGAAGACAACGATGGCCCAACCCCGAGGAAAATGTCATTCAAAGTGGTATCATGACACTGATTCTATAGAAGTCACGGTATCGAACCCCTTCACCTTGAAGATGTAAAACTTCAACACAAAATCAACATGAAGCCTATTGTCGAGAGAGTCGCAACACCTAGGGTAAGATATCACGACACCTAGCCAATGTTATGATACTGAGTCTCCGAAGTTGTGAAAACCCTAGAGGTGTTAAAATGAAGAAATTAGAGCCAACACTAGTTATGTCGCAACACTGAGACCCCCTACAACCACGAGTGCACCACAATCTAGGGTGTCGTGGCATGCTTCAGTGTTGCGATACCACTGTTTGATGGGGATAAAATTGCTACAAGGGTAGTTTTTTGTCCAACACCATCTCCAATCAAAATACAACTTCTAGGGACATTTGTGTCCAAATTTTGGTATTGTATTCAGCTATTAAAAATACTTTTAGGTTGAACACTTAAAGGAACCAACTTTATCTTTACTTTCTATCATCTATTTAGCTAAGTAGTTAGTCTCCTTCATCTTTTAGGGTTTCGTTCATAGCTTTTTCTGGTTTTTAATTGGTTTCGCTGATAGTTTAGTTAATTTCTACTATAGCTCTTGTATTAATTGCATTTTGGTACTCCAAACTTACCTTGTATTTTCATTTTCATCCAAAGCCTTTAATATATTTCAGCTCCATTTTCTTTTCAAAGTATAAAAATCTGATCTTTACTAGTATTTTCACCTTCATTATTGTTGCCATCATCTTCTTCAAGTAACCACCAAGAAATTTCTAAGTTTTCTTTAACTCTATTGTTGTGCCTATTATAATGTATTATTTGAGCATGAGTTGGGTTGTTGTTTGCCTAAAAATGATGTTAGGTAACTAAATCCATAGTGGTTAGTTGATGGAAATGTTGTTTGGTTAGTTTTTGGTATAGAGACTAAATTGTAAAAACTGGGCTAAATCAAATAGACTTCAACACTTAGAATTGATGTCTCTAGGTGAATATTTAAATAGGTGAGACTGAGAGGAGATCCTATTGAGTACCAATTTGGTTGTCCCGGGTTAGTTTAGTAAGGTCGAAAGATAAATCAGACTAAATTGTCTAATTTGATGAAATTATGACCGAAAGGTAAAATTGAACCAATTAGAAGTTTAAGCATTTTTAGATACCTAATCAAAAGACTAATCAACAACATGGAAATCAACCAACCGTTTGTATTTCTTGAATTGTTAATTGTGTAATTTTTCATGTGTTACACTTTGGTCCTTCTTAATGTTAGTTAGTTAATTTAGTGTAATTATCTGTGATTATGAATTGTTGTAATATAATACTTAGCGAGTAATTAGCTAGGCTTCCTATTTGCATGCTTATTGCATAGGGATCACTGTCTCCAAACACTCCTGGGTTCAATCCTTGGAATACTTAGGTGTTCTATTGAAACACTGCAAATATTACAACTTGACCTGTCACACTTTCAGCATATCGCTAGATATTTAGAGTTAATTGTGTTGATTTATAGTCCTGGCGCACGCATATTGGGGCGCGGTCATTGGACTATAATACGCAAGCTATAGTCGAGCATTGCAAGAGTTGGACAAGAGGACACGCTACTACCCTGAAGTTTGGTGGTGATCGCAATCGGAAGGAGGACTTTGGCCGGCAATTATTGCCTCCGGGATGGGTCAAATTTCATGACGATGCGGTCGTAGATAGAATTTAGAGGGTTGCGGCAGTAAGTGGTGTTATTAAGTTCTTCCATGATTAAAGTTGGACAAATGAACTTCATCGCCATCTGATCGCGAATTTGCAAAGTTTGTTCTACCGTGAAATGTAAGTTTTGAATTAAACTTCTTTTTAATTCAAATTTAAATTTCCAAAGTGAGAATGAAATGTACCATTTATTATATTTCCTTGTTTCAAATATTTTATTTTTACATAATATTTATTCATTCTTACAAAATGAATATAATTATATTCATTCATATTGCATAGTTTTATTATTTTATTTTTAAATATCATCATTTTCTATTATCATTATTTCGTCAAATTCCATTTTAAAACTTTCTTTCTAAAAATATTACAAATAATTAAATTAATATTATTAGTATTTTAAAATAATAAGTTCAAAAATAATTTCATTTTAAAATTTTTAGTCCAAAAGCATTTAACATTTGAAAAACAAAGGAATAAATCTCAAAACTATACATGAATTTCAATCCAATGTGTAATTTTATACATAAAATTTTGATTTAATCCAATTCTCATAAATTATTAACAATTTTATTGATATAACATCGTTTTATATTTATATATTGCACACATAAATAATTATATTTATCCAGTATAAAAATAATTTGATGTATTTATTTCTTTAAATGTATATACTTGAATTAAAATTAAAGCTTCATGTATATATTTGAACCACAACCAAAATTTTATATGTACTATTGCATCAAATCAAAATTCATGTATCAAGTTACATATTAAATCAAAATTCATATAAAATTTTAAGATTTGTCCAAAAGCAAATCATCCAAAATGAGGTTTGGAGCTTGGTTAAACAAGATAAGAAGCTCACTGGCCCAAGTTCAGCTTATTTGAGGAGCATGTTCGAAGTTTTGAACCTATCGATTAGCTGGGATCAATTTTTTTGGCGCTAAGAGAGCTGAAATCAAAACATAAATTTTACATTAAAAGATTTTAAATTGGATTATCAATTTTTTATAGTTATTGGAATCAAGAGAAGGTAAGACCCTACTTGAATAAAAATATTAATTTATTTTCAAAAATTCTTAAGAAATTACATGACAGATTATACAAAAATAGTTACTTTTTTTAAAAAATAGTTATTTCTTAAAAAAATTTGAAAAAGACAAAAGTAGAGTGACGACTGTAAGTTAATTGGATAAAAGTTAAGGTTATGGTAGATTAGAAGCTTTAAGAATTCTTTATATTTAAATTTTAAACCAATAAGGGCAACTTTATTATTCTTTCTTTTATTCCTTTTCTAACTAAAGTAATATACATTAAACAAGGAATTGAATAAAGTAATTATATATACATTAGATTAAAATTTTCAATTATGGGCACATATGTATAATGTATAATGTTCTTATAAAGTGTAATACAAAATTAAGTGACCAATTATGTTATAAGTACCATAGGTATTAAAAAGTTATGAAAATAATGTGTAGATACTATAAGTTGTATTTATAATTTGGTGATGGGTCAAATTATAAATACCCAAAAATGATTTAATAATCAGCTATTTAAAGAGGACTATCTCATATATCTTCTCCATCCCCAACAAAAAGTTATACTAAGAGAAAATTATTTTCTTGAAACCAACTATTTTCTTGAACGATCAAAACATTATCGGCAATCTCCAACAATAGATTCAAGTACGTTACCGCATATAGTTTTGTTCTTGATCTATTCTTGATGTTCTGACATAACAGATCCTAATTTTAATAAAGTTTTATATTATATATTATCTTTACGATTCTAACAATATAATAATATAAATAATGTATTTTTTGTGTGTAAAAAAGAACTAATCAATTGTATTAAGTAATTACTGTCGAAACCATTTTTTAAAAACAAAAAATTTAGGTTGTCGACTTTAAAAAATGAAAATTGGGAGTCGCCACCAATCTTTTATTAAGGTGTGATTGGATCACCTAAAAAACGGCTTTGGTCTACGAGTTTTAGAAAAACGGATCCGGGAGTTAGTTACGTACGAGGAAGGATTAGCACCCTCGTAACGCCCAAAATTGGTACCTAGTTAATTAATTAGTATCTTAATGTCGAAAATTTGAAAAATATAATCCTTAGCAAAAACGTAAAAACGTTACTTATTAAGACCCTTATCATTTCGAAGAAAGAAAATGTCACACCCAATGCGTTAGGGCACAACATTCTAATTTCTTCAAAAATGAATTAGTCTAAAACTCGTGTAATAAAAATTTAAAAGTATATTCATTTGTTTAAGATTTAAGAAATCGTGGCCCAATACGTTAGGGCACAATTCCTCAAAATCCCAAAGTTGAAATATTTCCTTTATTATTTTTTAGAAAAATCTTCATTTCGAGAAATCAATGCGCCACATCCAATACATTAGGACATAACGTGTTGAATTCCCAATAACGAGTTCTTATTTTTTGATTAAAGAGGAATGCTCGATTGTTAGATTTAACGAAGAAAATCAGAACCCAATATGTTAGGACTCAATTTCCTTGAAAATCCTAAATACAAGCATTCTCTCAATTTTGAAAAGTTTGAAATCGAGTAAAAAAATGATGTGATGCTACATTAAATATACAATGCAATAATAAATATTACAGTGGCATAGAAATAATATAAATGAATAAATAAAATCAATATACATAATAAAAATAATCACATACAAAATATCAAATAAATGAAAAAAACAATTCTTTTTAACATATAAACGAAAACATGAATTAATAATCGAATGAAGAAAATAAATAAAATATAAAGAATAAACGGCACATAATATATGCATTGAAAAAGTCATACACATAATTTACATATAAAATCTTGGGTTATGAAACTTATACACACATGATGCATTTATGAAAATAAAGAAAAAAATATAAATTATAAAGTATACAAAAACATATATTTGCATTTTTTAAAAATAAATATATTCATATATATAACTAAATAAAAATTGGTTAAAATATTAATATGTATACATACATATATATAATAAAATAAATATATACATATAGATTATAAAATAAAATAAAAATAATTATATTATACTACAAAAATAAATATATGTATGTAAAAATATATATACATATATTTAAAAAACAATTAAATATGAAAAAGAATAAAAAACTAATTAACAAAAAAAATAAAGAAAATGAAAAAGGACTAATTTGAACTGTAAGTAAAAGTTTTGAGGCAAATCTGTAAATAAATGGAGGCCAAAGGACTAAATGAGACGCGCGAATTACATAGAGGGGCTGGAAGGGAAATTTTCCCTTCTTCTCTAAAACGGCGTCGTTGCAAGTTGGACCAAATTGAAATTGAAATCAATAAAAGGGTAAAAATTAAAAAATTAAAAAACTTAATTGTAAAAATATAAAAAGGTGGAGGGGCTAAAAGCGCAATTTGCCCCTACGCATGAAAAACATGAGGATCCTGGGTCCGGGACAGGTCGACGCGTGGATCCTCCCTTCAAAACGGCTCCGTTTTCAATCGGCTATTTAAGCCAAAATTATAAAAAAAAAACTCATTTCTTAATTCCTTCAAAAAAAATCGAAAATCCCTTCAAAAAAAGCTTTCGACCTCCTCTGTCCTCCGGCCACCGGCCTCCGACGATGGCACCGCCGTCTGCGGTGGCCGGAAAAGAGGAAAATAACCCTTCCGGCTCTCTCGACCCTTTCAAGCCCAAATATGGGTTTGAAATCTCTGAAAAAACCAGCAGAAAACGTGAAGAGAAACCAAAACCTTTCGGTTTCCCGCCACCAATCCTCGGGGGGTGGCTCCCTCAATCTTTCCACGGCGAGACAGACCCGAACACAGGTGTTTTCAAACCCTTTTATGTCTTTTATTTATTATATTTTATTTACTTGTAATAAAATACGAAAAAAAAAGAAATAGTAGTTCGAAAAGAGTCTCAACCTTTGGATTTTTCGATTGCCCTCTACTCTTTTGGTATTTTGTATGTGTATTGTGAAATATTTTCTATTATTTTTATTGATTTCTCCCTCGGGATCCTTTTTACAGTGTATTTAGTAGCTTTTTATAACAAATAATGAAACAAAAAAAATGGAAAGAAAATCTATTCGTATCTGCTTGATTTTGCGATCTTCTTGATTTTCTTGCCATATTCGTTGCCTATACTGCCCTATTTCTTTCTTGCTATGCAGGTGAACGGGGATACAGCTAGCGCGGAGTACTTGGTTGCGGCGCGAGGCTTACCCTAGAAAACCTAGGGTTTTTTTGTTCTGAAACTGTTTTGGGTATATGCTTGTGATTGGGCCGCTGTATTTTAGGTTTAGGCCGTATTGGCCCACTGTAATTTGGACTCTATTTTTCTATTTATTTTTATATTTGTTTACTAAGAGCCTTTTAGATCCAGGCCAAAATCGGGTATTACAGCTGCCCCTCTTTGCTCGTTGTTGTGTAACGGGAACTGAGCAAAGACTTTAAAACACCCGATTTTGCCCAGTCGTGCTAGATCTTGGTATTCTTCTTCTTCAAGTAGCCTCATTCCTTCCTACTGCATCTTCAGAGGTATAGGAACTAGTGCTTCATTCTACTCCACTGCAATGCTAGGGAGATAAGACTTATAGCTTCAACTTGATCTGCTGTCACTTAAAGATGAATTTGATGTGATCTGCTCTGCCACAATCTCAACGGGATAAAACCCATCATTCTAATCTACTCCACTACAACTTTAGGGAGATAGGATTTGTTCATTCAGTCTGCTCCGCTGCAATTTTAGGAGGAAAAGACTTGCTTACTTAGTCTACTCCACTGCAACTTCAGAGAGAGAAGATCCAAGGTTTTGATCCGCTCCACTGTAACTTCAGAGAGATAGAATTATCGGTTCTAATCTGCTCCACTGCAACTTTAGGGAGATAAGATTGCCATCTTCAATCTACCTCACTGCAACTTCAGGAGGATAAGACTCGTTTACTCAGTCTGCTCCACTGCAACTTCAGGGAGATAAGACTAGACGCGATCTGCTCTCTGCAACTTCAGAGAGATAAGATCCAAGGTTTTGATCTGCTCCACTGCAACTTTAGGGAGATAGGATTATCGGCTCTAATCTGCTCCACTACAACTTCAGGGAGATAAGATTTTCCATCTTCAGTCTACCTCACTGCAACTTCAGGAGGATAAGACTTGTTTACTTAGTCTGCTCCACTGCAACTTCAGGGAGATAAGACTAGACGCGATCTGCTCTCTGCAACTTCAAAGAGATAAGATCCAAGGTTTTGATCCGCTTCACTGCAACTTCAGGGAGATAGGATTATCAGCTCTAATCTGCTCCACTGCAACTTCAGGGAGATATGGTTTTCCATCTTCAACCTACTCCGCTACTGCTCAGGGAGATAAGGCTTGGTGGCTTAAGTCTGCTTCCCACTATCTTGGAAAGATAAGATTTGCCGTCTTTGATCTGCTCCACTACTGCTTAAGAAGATAAGATCTACAATCTTCAACCTTCTCTGCTGCTGCTTAGGGAGACAAGGCTTGGTGGCTTAAATTTGCTTCCAACTATCTTGGAAAGATAAGATTTGTCGTCTTCGATCTGCTCCACTACTGCTTAGGGAGATAGGATTTACAACCTACTCTGCTGCTGCTCAGGGAGACAAGGCTTTGTGACTTAAATTTTCTTCCCACTATCTTGGAAAGATAAGATTTGCCGTCTTTGATCTGCTCCACTACTGCTTAGGGAGATAAGATCTACAATTTTCAACCTACTCCGCTGCTGCTCAGGGAGACAAGGCTTGGTGGCTTAAATCTGTTTCCCACTATCTTGGAAAGATAAGATTTGCCGTCTTCGATCTGCTCCACTACTGCTTAGGGAGATAAGATCTAAAATTTTCAACCTACTCCGCTGATGCTCAGGGAGACAAGGCTTAGTGGCTTAAATCTGCTTCCCACTATCTTGGAAAGATAAGATTTGTCGTCTTCGATCTGCTCCACTACTTCTTAGGGAGATAAGATCTACAACCTACTCTGCTGCTGCTTAGGGAGACAAGGCTTGGTGGCTTAAATCTACTTCCCACTATCTTGGAAAGATAAGATTTGTCGTCTTCGATCTGCTCCACTACTGCTTAGGGAGATAAGATCTACAATCTTCAATCTTCTCCGCTACTGCTCAGGGAGACAAGGCTTGGTGTTTCACCAGTTTGTTCTCTAGGGAACATGACATGTATAATTCATTTTATGAACCTAATCATGCCTAGTGATTAGGATGTCATGATCAGAATGAGTCAAATGCCCTTAACTAGGTATGTATGAGTGATGTTTGCATGAATGCGAAATGTCATTTTTTTACAACGATCTTTCTTTATCATTGCTCGATATTTATTAAGGTTTTATCACTGACGCGTCGTAACGCCCTCGCCCAGCTGGCATTTCCATTTAGTCAAATTGCCCCTACTGTAAACTTTAAAGTTCAATCCACTAAGACGCAAAATTTGTACCATTATTCTCCCACTGCAACCCGAGGGTAGACATATACAACTTTTTCTCAATTCACTCCTATCACAATTCAAGGCTACCAAATGTGAAGTTCTTTGGTCCTTTACACTATGCCTATGGTGTTGTACCAAAGGCTTATGCTCAAATGAAGGCTTTCTTTTTCGAGGGAACCTCTTCCTATTGTCTGGTGATCATTGTTTATTTAAGTCTTATCACCGACACGACATCTCGTTATTTTGCTAAATCGATGCTTTTTGACAATAAAATCTGAAGAGAAAGACCTTATTTAGACTCTTCCTTCTCAAATTTCCAACCTTTAAACTTGGTGCATTCTAAACAATAGTCCTGTTTCAGGTTCCTGTATTATTTAGAAATTTCTAAAGTAATATGCAAAACTTCCCTTGTGAAAGTTTTATTAGTCCATTAATCATTATTCCAATGCAACATGCTTGCAAAAGGGTCATAACAATGGATAAGAATAAAATTAGCTCTGAGCATAGCTCGAAAGGAATAATTTATCAAAAATAGTAAAGAATGGCACCAAAGAAATTGATTGGGAATGTGTATCTTGGAAAAGAATGAGGTATTCCAAGAACAAGAAATTCAATAGTATGAAAATTGGGTGCCCTAGATACCGCAGTTTGAACTTCTCTGTACAAACTTTTTGAAGACAATTCTGAGTTTGACATGTGTTTAAGAGATCCACAGTACTCTGCCAATGCCCCAAGATGTTGCCTACCCTTTCCTGATAATTTAGGTATAACAAGATCACCACATGCCCCAATCTGGTTAGAATTTGAGTTGCTCTAATCACCTCGTGCCCCATTCTGATCAATATTTGAGCCGCCCTTTTCGGGTTTTCAACTCAAATCCCCTTTGGTCTCAAGGTGCCCTTTGCGGGTTTTCACTTTGGCCTCTCCATTTTATTTTCTTTTTCTTTTTATCACTTTCATTTTTATTTTGATTTTGACCCCTTTTTTATTTTTTTTTGAATCTGAACTCATAGGATTAGGCAAGTCCTCGTTATCCCTTTTGATCAGAACAAAATTTCTTTCATAGAGCCTTTTGGGGAAAATTTTAACTATGACGAAAACTTTGGATCTTCCTTTTCGATTAAGATGAAATCCAACAATGGAGAAATGGCAACTTGACTTCGACAGGCTAAACCATGATGAGCCAAAGAAGAAGGCATTATCCCGGCAAAGAATCCTAAATGCATCGTTCATGATGTTAATCTTGAACATACTGTAAATTTTGATATCGTATTGTTGTTCAGATTACAATGTCAGTGCTTACCCAAGCATATCCTGATATGACCATACGAAGACATCTTTGAACCCTTTGAAATAACTCAACAAGGTTCTGCTTCATTTCTTCGGTTATGCACGTTCCCTTCAGGTCACAATCTCCATTGTCTCCTCATGAGGTAAGATTTCATTCCTGTTCTACCATCCTCAACAAGTCTGAAAATAGGCTACAATCTATGTCATCTTTAAAGCCATGAGATCCCTCTAAACACAAATCCCACTCAAAAGGAACTTCTGAGTCCGTAACAGCATCACTCATGTCATTGATATCTGGGGACCCATAGTAGGTACCAAAAAATATACAAAAGAATGTATGAATAATCATTTGTACAATTATGAATGAATAAAAGAATAATATGGAAGAAGATCCGAAAGAATGAAAGTATAATTATTCGAAAAGAATGAAAGAATATTGGCTAAAAAAATGAATGCAAAGATGTATTTTATTAGAATAACGACGTTCAGACATGAGCCTATTTCATAAAGGAATTATTATTGCCTCTAAGCTGAAGGCAACAAGTGTGTTTGAAACATTACTTTGAGTAATCTCTAAATACTACAGGGGTTTCTTCTGCAGTCTAATTATTTAGACCACTCCCAAGTCTATAAGGGTGAAAATCTGACAGGGTCCCTTCTTGAGTTGTTTCATCGTGAACACTTCTCAACACCCCTTCATATATTGCATTCAATCATGACTGGGTACTAGATGAGCCATCCATCTTGACATTACCCATGTTGATAAACTTTTCAACTAGCTTTTTGAAGGTAATGCAATTCTCTATAGAGTGTCCCGTAATTCCCGCATGATAATTGCATTGTGCACTTGCGTCGTACCATTTGGGATACGAAGGCTGTGGAGGCTTCACATGTAAAGGAGAAAAAACATGCGCATTGAATAAGCTTTGATACAGCTTCTTGTATGAAATTGGCATTGGCGTGAACTGGAGTTTTTCAATACCTTGCTTCACATATGATTCTTGTCTTGATGAACCCTGCTGATTAGCAATCAATTTACTGTACGTGTTCACGCTGTTTACCTCACTTTCTTTTTCTTTTAAGGCTTGCCTTCTGTTATTTCCTTCAGCATCAATCTTTTCGCTCCTTATGACGCTTTCAATCATTTCACCATTCATGATTATGTCAGAAAAGCTTTTTGTGGCACTCCCTAACATATGTGTGATGAACGGAGCTTTCAATGTATTTATGAATAGCATTGTCATTTCCCTTTTTCAAGAGTGGTGGCTGAACTTGGATGGTGACCTCCCTCCACCTCTGTGCGTATTGCCTAAAGCTTTCATTTGATTTCTTTTCCAAATTCTGCAAGGTGATTCTATCAGGAACCATATCTGTCACATGATTGTATTGTTTTATGAATGTCTGCGCTAAATCCCTCCATGAACCAATCAGGGTACGGCTCAATTGATTGTACCATTTAGATGCTACCCCTATGAGGCTATCCTGGAAACAATGTATCAGCAGCTGGTCATTATTAACATACCCAGTCATCCGCCTACAAAACATAGTTATATAAGCTTCGGGGCTACTAGTCCCATTGTACTTCTCAAAATCAGGCATTTTGAACTTGTAAGGGAGCACTAAATCAGGAACCAAGCTCAATTCTTTAGCATCAACCCTATAATAGCTTTCAGTATTTTCCATCACTCTAAATTTTTCTTCTAGCCATTTGTACTTTGCTTCTAGCTGTTTTGAGGATTCATCCTTCATTTTCTCTCTTTCAGCCATTTCATCAAAGTCAGGGATAGTAGGATTAACAAGGTTATCTCCCGGGTTAGAGCCCGATCCAACTTGAAAATTCATTGGTATTGAAGCATTGGTCTGTAACTGCTGAGACTTAATGGTGACAGAATATTTGCGTGGATATACCTCAACATGCTGAGGGGTAGAGCCTAAGGGATAAACAGGTCCCTCACTGTCTCCTTCTTCAATATTGAGCACAAAGTCTTTCCCTTTATCCACTCCTCCCGTCAACAGTTGAGTCAACTTATCCATCATACTCCCCTGAGATTCCATTATTTTATCCATCATTTTTTGTTGAATTTTCTCAAGCTGCTCATTCATTTGTTGTTGAAGCTGATCTTGCATTTCCTTCTGGAACTGTTCTAGCCTTTGATCCATGTCATTAGTTTCCGAACGAGTACCGTAGCGGTGTTTGGTAGGTTGATTGGTTTCCAGATTAACTGAGGAGTGATTTAAATTAATTAGAATCTTTTGATGAATTTTAATGCTATTATATCATGTAATGCGAATGCATGAAATAAATGCACAAAGAGAAGTTGATTCTGATTCAATTCCATTTAGAGAACTTTACTAGAAAACAAATCTCTTTATATAAAGTGGATATTTATACGGCCTTGCCCTCATAGGCGAAGATATTTGATCCTCTTCTTTATTCGAGCGTTAAGATGAATCTCACGAACTCTTCAAAAAAACATCTCTTCTATATTCTTTTTGCTCGATCCAGGCCGTAACTTGTTGCTCACTCATTCTCGTGATGCTCGTTGGCTTCTCTTTAAGAAGGTTCAGCAGCTCTCGAATTATCTTTTTCATCTTGAATTCTTGGGCAACGGAGCCATGGTCGTGTAATCCTCCATTAAATTATCATCTTTCTCTTATCACATGTTCTTGGACAATATTCGGACAACCATATTGTCATCCCCTTTATCAAGAAACCCATTTTCTTATGACAAGTTCTCTATTTAGCAATTGAACGTGAATCAACACCTCTTTTTTAAGATGCAAATGCAATGCAATAATAAAAACAACATAAAAAACAAGTTAGTACAAAGTAAAAGCAAATGAATAAAGTACCTACTCGGGAAACCACTAGGGTTTGATGTAATTATTCCTAAGGTGGGCAACTAGGGTTCAGTATATGTAGTTTGGCTCTAAGGTAAGGGTACCTGAACTAGCAGATTCCTCGATCCTCACCCATTATAGGCTCATACGGACCAAGTTCAATTCAGGGGAATACATTTCCCTATGGCTGCACGGAGATGAAAATCTCACGAAGACATAGGTACAGATGTATCCCGAAAGTAATCCGCTATCCTGCACGGAGGTGAAGACCTCACGAAGGAAATAGCTTCTCACTCCCACTTAAAAGGATATAATCGAGTGGTTATGTAATGCAATATGCAGAAACATCAAAATTCAAACCAATAAAGTAATTACAAACCGAAGTATTATAATCGTAACAAAAATGGACAAAATACAACAAAATAATCGTAAATTTACCACGTTTTCAGGTGACCTCTAGGCATTCGGTGTGATTTTACCTAGGGTAGGCCCCTAAGGCTCATTATATGCGGTTCGGTTCTACAGTAAAGGTACCCGAACCAGCAGATTCTTCGATCTTCATCCATTATAGGCTCATATAGATCAAGTTCGGTTCAGGGGAACACATTTTCCCTATGACTATACGGAGATGAGAATCTCACGAAGGCGTAGGTATCGATGTATTCCGAAAGCGATCCACTATCCTATACGGAGGTGAAAACCTCACGAAGGAATAGTTTCTCACTCCCACTTAGAAGGGTAAAATTATCCAACACATGTAATGTACAATGCAAAAAAAAGCAATTTAAAGTACTTAGATCAATTAAGCATGAAAATAATGAATGCAAGAGGATTTTTAAAACAAGTTTCATTTTTTCGACTATAAGACAAAAATTAATCAACTTTGTGGCTCGACTCTCAAAAGTCCCCAGTGGAGTCGCCAAGCTGTCGAAACTATTTTTTAAAAACAAAAAATTTAGGTTGTCGACTTTAAAAAATGAAAATTGGGAGTCGCCACCAATCTTTTATTAAGGTGTGATTGGATCACCTAAAAAACGGCTTTGGTCTACGAGTTTTAGAAAAACAGATTCGGGAGTCAGTTACGTACGAGAAAGGATTAGCACCCTCATAACGCCCAAAATTGGTACCTAGTTAATTAATTACTGCCTTAATGTCGAAAATTTGAAAAATATAATCCTTAGCACAAACTTAAAAACGTTACTTATTAAGACCCTCATCATTTCGAAGAAAGAAAATGTCACACCCAATGCGTTAGGGCACAACATTCTAATTTCCTCAAAAATGAATTAGTCTAAAACTCGTGTAATAAAAATTTAAAAGAATATTCATCTGTTTAAGATTTAAGAATTCGCGGACCAATACGTTAGGGCACAATTCCTCAAAATCCCAAACTTGAAATATTTCCTTTATTATTTTTTAGAAAAATCTTCATTTCGAGAAACCAATGCGCCACATCCAATACGTAAGGACATAACGTGTTGAATTCCCAATAATTAGTTCTTATTTTTTGATTAAAGAGAAATTCTTGATTGTTAGATTTAAAGAAGAAAATCAGAACCCAATACGTTAGGGCTCAATTTCCTTTAAAATCCTAAATACAAGCATTCTCTCAATTTTGAAAAGTTTGAAATCGAGTAAAAAAAATATGTGATGCTACATTAAATATACAATGCAATAATAAATATTACAAATGGCATAGAAATAATATAAATGAATAAATAAAATCAATATACATAATAAAAATAATCACATACAAAATATCAAATAAATAAAAAAACAATTCTTTTTAACCTATAAACGAAAACATGAATTAATAATCGGATGAAGAAAATAAATAAAATATAAAGAATAAAAGGCACATAATATATGCATTGAAAAAGTCATACACATAATTTACATATAAAATCTTGGGTTATGAAACTTATACACACATGATGCATTTATGAAAATAAAGAAAAAATATAAATTATAAAGTATACAAAAACATATATTTGCATTTTTAAAAATAAATATATTTATATATATATAAATAAATAAAATTGTTTAAAAATATTAATATGTATACATACATATATATAATAAAATAAATATATACATATAGATTATAAAAATAAAATAAAAATAATTATATTATACTACAAAAATAAATATATGTATGTAAAAAATATATATACATATATTTAAAAAATAATTAAATATGAAAAAGAATAAAAAAACTAATTAATAAAAAAATAAAGAAAATGAAAAAGGACTAATTTGAACTGTAAGTAAAAATTCTGAGGCAAATCTGTAAATAAATGGAGGCCAAAGGACTAAATGAGACGCGCGAATTTCATAGAGGGGCTGGAAGGGAAATTTTCCCTTCTCCTCTAAAACGGCGCCGTTGCAAGTTGGACCAAATTGAAATTGAAATCAATAAAAGGGTAAAAATTAAAAGAATAAAAAAAACTTAATTGTAAAAATATAAAAAGGCGGAGGGGCTAAAAGCACAATTTGCCCCTCCGCATGAAAAACATGCGGATCCTGGGTCCGGGTCGGGTCGACGCGCGAATCCTCCCTTCAAAACAGCACCGTTTTCAATCGGCTATTTAAGCCAAAATTATAAAAAAATTCATTTCTTCATTCCTTCAAAAAAAATCGAAAATCCCTTCAAAAAAAGCTCTCAACCTCCTCTGTCCTCCGGCCATCGGTCGGTCATCGACCACCACGTCGGCCACCGGCCTCTGACGATGGCACCACCATCTGCGGTGGCCGAAAAAGAGGAAAATAACCCTTTCGGCTCTCTTGACCCTACCAAGCCCAAATAAGGGTTTGAAATCTCTGAAAGAACCAGCAGAAAAAGTGAAGAGAAATCGAAACCTTTCAGTTTCCGGCCACCAATCCTCAGGGGGTGGCTCCCTCAATCTTTCCACGGTGAGACAGACCCGAACACAGGTGTTTTCAAACCCTTTTCTTTCTTTTATTTATTATATTTTATTTACTTGTAATAAAATACAAAAAAAAAGAAACAGTAGTTCGAAAAGAGTCTCAACCTTTGGATTTTTCAATTACCCTCTACTCTTTTGGTATTTTGTATGTGTATTGTGAAATATTTTCTATTCTTTTTATTGATTTCTCCCTCGGGATCCTTTTTACAGTGTATTTAGTAGCTTTTTATAACAAACAATGAAACAAAAAAATGGAAAGAAAATCTATTCGTATCTGCTTTATTTTGCGATCTTCTTGATTTTCTTGCCATATTCATTGTCTATACTGCCCTATTTCTTTCTTACTATGCAAGTGCACGGGGATGCGGCTAGCGCGGAGTACTTGGTTGCGGCGCAAGGCTTACCCTAGAAAACCTAGGGTTTTTTTGTTTTGAAACTGTTTTGGGCCTATGCTTGTGATTGGGCCGCTGTATTTTAGGTTTAGGTCGTATTGGCCCACTGTAATTTGGACTCTATTTTTCTATTTATTTTTATATTTGTTTACTAAGAGCCGTTTAGACTCGGGCCAAAATCGGGTATTACAATTACAGACAAAAACTCAGCTACTTTATCAATCCCAAATTCATCGAACATCTCCTTAGAAAAATCAACAAACACTTACACCTCTGTATTCCTATCCGAAGCCATCTTAGCAAGCCTATCACAACTTTATTCCTCTCTTTTGGAAAATAATGTAGTTCTTTGTTCATCTTAAATTAATGCAAACAAATAATTTAGATTAAATTATGTCATAATCATTATGTGGATAGAATAAACAATATTTAAATATATTTTTAAATTAATTATTTTTAAAAAATATTTTTTCAATAATAGTAGTTTGAAAGGTAATTTTTACATAATATAGTTAAATTGTTTTAAGATATTATATAAAAATTAAAAGAGACAAATTTTTATTATATTATTTAGGATAAACTATACTAACAATCCTCTAACTTTGTTTAAATTTTCATTTTGTCATTGACTTTTTAAAACTTATGAAAATGTCACTATCGTTTTAGGTCATTACAAAAAAAAAGTCCTTTGTTTTTTTTTTTGTCATTATTGGGGTAACATGCATCTAACGTGACACGTTAAATATGCCATGTATTTTTTAAAAAAATATTTCCTTTCCATTTTTAATATTAAAATATTTATTGCTTTTATTTCTTTTATTTTTCGATGCACAATTTTCCTCCCATTTTCTCTTATTCTCTATTTCATTTTTTTTCCTTATCTTCTTCTTCTTCCCAACAAACCCTAGTTGTCGATTCCACCATCGTTGGTGGTTTTCTCCAAACATCGAACCCACTAAAATAACCCTTTCATTTCCTTGTTTCAATCTCTCGAATTAAGTCCCTAAGAAACTTCCCTGAAGGCCACCAAATCTAAAATCTAGGCCCGGAAGAGAACACCTCGATCTGTTGGTTCGTCATGTCACGCCCAATTTTTTGATCAAAAACTTGGCCATATTGGAACAACAAACCTTGAGTTATTTTATATGTTTTAATTAGATCCTACGGTATCTTATGTGTACCAAATTGAAATTTTTAGGGGATGAATTAACATTTATGATAATTTTCAATTTTAATTTAATTTGAGTTAGTGCTTACATGAAAGGGTTGGTGCTTACATGAAAAGGGTTGAACGGTAAATAAGAGAATGACTATTTAAGGGAGAAAAGTAGGAAAAGATGATCATCATCTTTCTTTCTTCAATTGGAGCACAAAAGAGAAAAATGGAGAAACTATTTTCAAGGTTCAACAATCGACCCTTGCATAAGGAGTGAAGGAGTCGAGTTGCATGCTAAAAAAAAATGTATATATGTAGCAAAGTACCTTAATCAAAGGTGAAATTTGTGAACTGGTAATGTTCCTATACTTTTATATGTCTTTTGATTTTGAAAGAAAGAAATGACTTGCGGACATCTGACTAAATGTTGGTTGTGGATTGCAAGGAAAAGAAGCATGTTAAGTGGAGAGTTTACTCTGCATGTTGTTAGAATTCGATTGTCTTACTCATAAATGTTTCACAGTCGATCTTATATTGTTGTTACTGTTTAGTCGAGAAAGATGGAGAGGGACAAAACGACAAGGGGAAACTCAAGCTAGCAAGTGATACATCATTGAGGTGTTTTGTCTATGAGTTACTGAACTCAAATGTTCAATGTTTGTCTTACATACCTTTGTACTATGTTGTTCTGGTTGTGTGTTATGCTTATGAGGAAGAGATACCTTGTCGTGGTAAAGTTTCCAAAATTGCGAATGTACGTTACGAGATAAGGTGTATGTTGTTGTAAACTCAAGTTTTTGTGTATGATGATATCTAAATTATCCGCCAATTACCTTGCAATTTGTGGTTTTGATGAGTTTTCTGTTGTAATGTTGATGCATGCTAAGTTGGTGTGGAAATGCATGCCTTATTCTAAGCATAAGTTTGTTGTATTGATAAGTAGTTTCTGGGTAAATTACTATTTATTACGATATATTGTTGATGCTTGATATGTGTTATTTTGATGAAAATAAATTATATGCGGAGTATGGAGGGACGTAATGATGGATGAATGAATAAGGAGATGTCATGTTATGTACATTGCACCACATGTTATTTGGCTTTGAGGAGGTTTGGTTGGACTGTATGGGGATTTATGAGCACAAGTATATGAGTGAGAGCTTTTCTCAAGTATGAGACTCTACGGAGTCTAAGGCTCTAAACCCCATGTATGCATGCAATTCCAATGGCCATAGGCATAATCAAGTTATGACGGTCCGTTGACTTGTCCTCATGTTCAAAGTTATAATAATTCGTGGGATTTGTCCTTTCAACACTCCATACCCGACTTGATCGTCAGATTCAAATTATAAGGTGCTACACTCCATATTCAAATTTAACTAACACATTCCTTACTACAATCCGCATTTTTTAAAACAGTGCAAGACAATAATATTTATAACAACGTTACTAATTGACCTCACAAATCTCAAGAATCTATTTCACTGATGAAATCTTTAATTTAAGGTACAACGTTTTCACGAAGTATCTTTAATCTATTGAATATTTAATAAGTACTGAAATTATATTCTAACAATTTAATTACAAATATGACAAGGACCTTGATGCCTAGCCTTTAAGTCGCCCAACTTTATGCATATTACATCTAAGGATCATGTCCATTTGAGCAAGGCAGATTCTATCCTAGTCCCTCCTTGAATTGGCTTACTTGTATTTGGTATATCTCCCTCAATGATACCATTGAACGCATCCTAGAGAACAATTCATCTTGCTTGATTGCAGTTGATCTACTACTAACGACTTGAAAACAAAAGATTCCATGTACCACTATACGAAGCCTTGCACACATAAGATTTCCATTGGTGATATTTGATAGATGTAATATCATAATACAATTTTAATAGCGATTGTTCCCTTGGCTTCAATAATCAAGGATGAAAAATGGTCAAGGCTTTTCAATATTTTCTCAAATAACTAGGGAGCTATGTAGGAATGGGTTCCTAGTTTCTTACATGGTTGAAGAAAAGGGCATATGGTATTAAACCACAAGAAGGCCTTCATTTTTTTCGTTGCCACTAATGTTTAACCTATAGCTTAAATGGTGATATGAAGGGAAGCAACTCCTCAAAGAAATCCTCTTAACATAAGCGTGTCCAATCGCCACCCTAATTACCCTACCTAAGCCTACTAAAATAGAATGGTTAGCCAACTTGCCTTCAGAATAGGAAGGGAATGCGTGACACCTTGGGATCATACCCTAAGGTATTTAAGCCCTAGATCCCGTACTTGAGGGCTCTCTCTCTCTCTCTCTCTCTCTCTCTCTCTCTCTCTCTCTCTCTCTCTCTCTCTCTCTCTCTCTCTCTCTTTTTTCTTTCCATATTGTCTCCTTTGGAACACCTTAACCCTCCAAATAACTAAATCTCCACCTCGAAACCCCCTACACGGCAGCTCTCCACCTTACCTTAACCTAGGTGAACCTTTGTTTGATACACCATCAACAATCCTCTTTTGAAGAAGTGATAAGTTTCATTGATCACCTTTTGAAGGTTGGGATGCTGCTTATTGGTAGTGGAAGACACCTGGTTTCAGATATAATGAATGGCCATTGCTATTGATGGAAACATGTTGATGTATCCTTTCCAATCTCAAATAATTCAGAACCCATCACTCTCCAGCTTCTACAAAAAACCAATGAAAAAAATCTGCTTTTAATCTTTCCTGGATTTGAAACCCTGAAAGAGACACATTACTAGCTAGGGGCTTCTGCCTGAAAAAGATAAACATTAAACATGCATGTGGTGATGCATTTTGTAGATCTGTAGATTATTTGTATATAGATATCAGCATGTGGTACCCAACAGGGAAGAATAAAACCCACATGTTCATGTTCGTGCCAATTATGAATAGAAAGATTCAAATTTATGCAAGGAAATGGATCACTTATACTTTTTAAGTTTATAGCCTCCCTTGTACAACTCACAATCATATAAATAATTAAAGATTGATATCCTTTGATTTTAATTGAAATCCTTTGTGTTTCAAGCTGAATTAGAACTTTCTCATTCTCTGTTTCCATGGATAATTTTTTTTTCTAAAAAAAAAGGTCAGATATCTTTGTTTATTGGTTGAATGCCATTGTTATCTTTTTATAGCAAGTCGATCAGCATGGAATTGTTTTTGTTGTTTGATTGAATAACAAAGAAGTTTGATTGTGCATTTCATCCGCATATTAAGATAACGCAGTTGTTTAATAATTTTTTTTGTTTTGGGATTTTAGGATTGGGTGGAAGATGATTGAATTTGAGAGTATTTGTTGGATTTTAACTCATTTCATCAATTTTCATTTTCGCTTTTTTTTTTAAATTCATTTTTCCATTTTAACTTGGGTTAGTATTTTGTATATTGACACAGTACTTTTTTAACTCTTCAAGCATAGTTAAAAGTTTATCATGTGTCCTATTTCTCTTATATATATATATATTCTATTATACTTTGTAGGACACTTGAACTTGCTGTGTATTAAATATTTTTCCTCCTAGTATTAAAAATATCATGTCATTTTAAGAGAACTTTACTTGTAGTGTATCAATATCTTTTCACTTTAACCACTAATCAATTTAGTCTCGGTATTATTTTTACTGATCATTTTAATTTAATAACACTTAATAATTTGATCTTTTTGATTTGTACTTGACTTGTAATTATTCTATTATAACTATCTACTAACTCAACTCAACCAAATCTGTTCATTAAAGAACTAAATAAGCTCATCCAACGTAAGGGTGGTGATGTCTTTAGCTTCCTCGATCATGGTAACTTCATTAGCAAATCGGTCAGGACCTTAAAACTTTACGCACCAGTTTAACTGTAGAAGTAGGATAATTGCATCCCTAAAGTCAAATCTAAGTTGCCACAATCACTCTCCCCAAAACCTCACAATACAAATGATATAACCCTCAAAAAATGCCTAAGTAAAATGTGTTTGAATACACAATAATCTATTCTCAAAATCACAAGAAAAACACCTACAAAATGTACACCCTGCTGTGTGAAATCAAGAACCTATAATAGGCTTTGAATAACTTTATCTCTAAGTCAAACTAGGATAGGTCAGCAACATTCAACAAGTTCAATCCTACCTGAAGTAAACATGATCAACTCCATGGTAAATAAATTTCCAACTTGAATTAGATCTGATCCTTTAAGAAACAAGAATTTCTAGTCAAAGTTGAACTTCTAATTCAAGTCGAAATTGTGACCCCACTTGAATAAGACTTTAAACTCTTTCAAATCTAAATTTTATCACTTGGTTATCTTAAATAATATTCAAATTACATACATCAGCTTCCAAGAGATAATGATAAAGGATACTCAATCGTCTACTTCTTCTCCAAGTCATCCAACAGAATGATAATCTAATTAATCGCATATCAAATATCTCTAGTTACTCATTTGTCGCATGTAATTAAAAAGTCAAACATGCCAACATTAAAAACTTCAACCGAATCACAACTGTTGTTTTGACAAATGTTAATTTCTTAAATTAACTAAATTCTATGTATAAGAGCAATCTCCATATTTTTCTGCAGTGCCTTTGTTGCTGACAAATTCAGAAGCTTGCTTTGCTTAGCTTAGCTTAGCTTAGCTCAGCTCAAGCACCAAAGAACCAAAGAAGCCGCAAAACAAAGGCCGCCTTTAAAAGAGAGGTTATTCGTGATAGATGATGATCATTCTCTCTTTAGCTGCGAGTTGATAAACCCAAATCAACATATATCCATACACTCGGACCTACCTTTCAAAGATGATTGAGGTATAGCTAAGGTTTAATTATGCTGGCCAATTTAAAACTTTGTAAAAGCCATGTAGACTTTCACTTTGCTTTATCTTAAACAGGGTTGAAAAGTTGTAGATCCCATATTTAGAGTTGGAAAACTTTAACATCTCGTATGTGACATTTTTATTTGTTTGTTTCGTCTGTAATTTTTTTAAATGTGAGATGATTGGATTTTAATATTCAAACTTTTGTTTTCCTAGGAGGGAAACCATTAAAAATATATATAACATGTTCACATTTTTGTCCAACATTTCCAAACCCATTTTAAAAAGTGGTTTCTTTATAATTAAATTATCCTTAAAATAAAGAAATTAGGCAAATCTTTACGTTCAGAAGCAACTCTTTTCATTCGCAATTTTCTTATTCTTCCTTTCTTTCTTTTATATATATATATCCAGTGATATCCTAATTTATTTTTTTTAATTTCATATATGTACTTGAAAAAATTTATAGTGTTTAATTCAGATTTTAAAGTTGATTTAGTGAAAGTTAATTGTTAATATTATTAGATTCAAATTTTTCATGATTTTGCTCATAGAATAAATTTAGTTCGTTTACTTTTTGTTTTTAATTTGGAAAATGTGATTTAATTTGGGTTTTAGAATCGATTTGATAAAAATTCATAATTAATTAATAATTAAACACTAAAAATTAACATTTTGAAGTACCAAAATATATAAACTTTTTCAAATATATTAATAAATAGTGTCAAAAATTTAAAACAAATAAATATTTTTAACATCGTAATTTCACTCTGGCTTTTGTATTGTTGACGGAAAGACAGATGGTTTCATTACGTAAAACAGTGTGGTATATTTTAAAATATAAAAAATCGTTATTTAATTGTTAAAGTTTTAATTTTTATTATATAAGAAAAGGTTTTGTCTATGTATATCTAAATTAGACAATATTAATTAAATGATATAATAAATGTATCTGTGCACAGTGGATAAAACCTCCCAATACTTTTTTATTTATTTGATTGAAATTTGCGTTTTAAGTTTTTATATTTTTGAAAATTTACAAAATATCGTTTGAAACTTCATGTTAAATTGTTAAATTTTAGAGTAATATTTAGAAATAAAATACACTTACTTAATAACCAAATAATTAAACATAAAATTACAATAAATTTAACCATGTTAATGAAATTTTAAAATCTAAATTTTTGAAAAAGTAAAATGTTTAATTTTCATTGAAATTTCCCCCCTCTTATTTTAAAAAAAAAAATCTATTGTTATCAGATGCATGCATGTGTATCAGTCTCCATGCACAGTACCCCAATGGACCCTTTCGTATATCAGTTTTGTCTCCATTATTCTTTTGCCTGATGTGATCACTGATCAAAATCAAGTACAGTCCAGACATCAATTGTATATTTTTCTTAATAACTATTATATATTTTTCTCTTTTTTTGTCCTTTTTTAATATATGAAAAAAGTTGTTAAATTATAAAAAAAAATGTCACAGTGTATATATCAAGCTTTCAGAAAAATAAGTTATGTCAAATTATTTAAGGAGTTAAATGAAAAAAAAGGCTGAAATTATGATTTGGAAATATACATTTCTAAAAGAAAAGAATAGAAATAATTAAATTAACTAAATCCACTAAAATGTATAGTATATGAATTTTTAATTTAATAAGAAAATGTTGTTAATCCTCAAAATTTACTCAAGTTTAAGATTAATCTCTTAACTTTAAAAAATTTTAAAAATTGAATATTTTAAGTACTGGAATTGGATAATCAGATTTATTATTTAAATGGCACTCAAACCATTATTTCGAATAATTTTTCTTTTTAATTTTAGATAAAAAATAAGATTATTTATGTATGTATCAACAATTCCATATACAATTATTATAATTAAGCAATATTCCACTTACAAAATCACCCTTATTTCTTACCGAGACTTCTTCAACGCCTACTATTTGTAATTTCATAAATTTTAATTTTATATTTTTGAATTTTAAAATTTTAGTCCTCATCAAATGAGAGCAGTCAAAATTCATTAAATCAAATCATGTTATTAATCTTGCACTATCGTAAATTGTGAACTTAATCTTTGTTCTACAGTTTCATCAAATTTAGTAACTATATTTTTAAAATTTTAAAATTTTAGTTTTGACTCAAATGATAATCATACAATCTATGAACTAAAATGATGTTGCTTTTTAGAGATTATCATATGAAAAGAGTAAGTTGATATAACATTACACATGCTATAATATGTTTGCCATATAAAATTTTAAAAATAACATAGTTTAACTTTACAAACTTAATGATTACCATTTAATTAGAACTAAAATTTTAAAATACGAAGAATTGTTGAAATGTATAGTATTTTCATCTCACTAAATAAGGTTACAATCTCTAGTTTATATACAAACTATTATCGGTGGAAATCAAACTAATTAACTACTTTAAAGCTAACTATCTATATTTACAATCAACAACTTCTATACTCCCCCTCAAGTTGGTGGATGAAATAAGTCCCTCATTCCTAACTTGTTTATCAAATGCTCATGTTGTTAAATAGCAAGTCTTTTTGTTAACACATTCGCAAGCTGCTCTTTTGTCGAGATATGCTCAATTTGAAGCAATCCTTGTATTTTTTTCTCTTACAAAATGACAATCAATCTCTATGTGATTTGTTCTTTCATGAAACACAGGATTGTTTTCTATTTGAATCGCAACTTTATTATCGCAAAATAATTTGGCTAGTTCTTTGTTCTTAAACCCAAGTTCATCCAACAACCCACTTAACCAAACAATTTTCGCAGTTGTTAATTCCATACTTCTATATTATACCTCGACTGATGATCTACAAATCAAATTTTGTTTTTCGATTTCCATGATATTAATGAGTTTCTTATTTTTACACAATATCACGTGACTAACTTTCTTGACATAGGATGAGATCCCCAATCTGAGTCACAATATGCTTTTTAATCGAAAGAACCCTTTTACTGAGAAAAACAAGTCTCGCCCTTGATCTTCTTTCACATAACGTACAATTTCGAGTGTCACCTTGTAATGTGATTTTTTTTTTCGTTGCATGAACTAACTCAGATGTTGCACTGCAAAAGCTATATCAGGCCTTGTATGAGTCAAATATAACAATCTTCCAATTAGTCGTTGATACAACTGTGTCTCTGATAAAACTTCATCATCTTGGTTGGCTTGAATCGCTTCATTGTATTCTACAGATGTCAACTTTAAATTTTGCTATAAAGGAGTAACAACCACTTTTCCTCTGGTGAGACCCATTTCTGAAACTAACTCCAGAGCATACTTTTGTTGACTCAATACAATCCCTACCTTAGATCGAAAAACTTCAATACCTAGAAAATACTTGAGATCCCCTAAATCCTTCATTTTGAAACTTTGATGTAGCACTTATTTCAGTT
The DNA here is from genome assembly GCF_025698545.1 of Gossypium raimondii. NCBI lineage: Eukaryota > Viridiplantae > Streptophyta > Magnoliopsida > Malvales > Malvaceae > Gossypium > Gossypium raimondii. Next base: position 10,857,254 of record NC_068568.1, read on the forward strand.
CATAAATAAGCTTGTCACCATTTCCAATTATTAACAGATTACACACATATATAAGCATTATGACAACTTGACCCCCAACTCTTTTAGTGAATAGAGAATAATCATGCTTACTTTGTGAATATCCATTGAGTAGAAGAGCTTCTGTGAGCTTCTTATTCCATTATCTTTAGGCTTGTTTCAATCCATAAAGAAAGTTTCACAGTCGACAAACTTGAGTCTCCCTTTAAGTGTGAAAACCAAGCGGAAGCATCATGTAAACTTCTTCAGACAAATCACCTTGTAAAAATGCATTATAAACATCCATCTAAAATAGTGGCTAGCTATGTTGAACAGTAAGAGCGATAATAGTTCCTACCATGACCTGTTTGGCAACCAGAGGAAAAGTGTCATGATAGTCAACACTCTCTGCTAAGTAAACCCTTTTTTAACAAGACGAGCTTTAAAGCGTTCAATCGTGCCATTAGAATTATATTTCACCTTGAAGACCTATTTGCAACCAATGGGTGTTTTACCAAAGGGTAAACGAACTACATCCCAAGTGACATTTGATTCCAATACATAAATCCCTTTTTTAAATGTTATAATACTTAACATTCATAATTCACGAGAGAATTGTGCCCTAACTTACTGGGCTTCAATTTTTCTGATGAATTTAGGTAGTCGAGTATCTCTTTTGTAATAAAAACCTTATGATTTCTAAATAAAGCTTTTGAGATTTCAAATTGTTGGATCCTAACTTACTGGATGTGACATTTTGTTATCCTGATTTTAAAATAAAGGCAATGTCTGATGGTTAAGAACTTCGAGAAATCGAAACCTAACTTACTGGATTTGGATTTCTTGTTGGACTTAAATGACCAAACATCCTTTTCAAAATGCATGAATTTCAAATTTTAAAAATTAAAAAGACATACTTAATTTTGATGATTGAATTGTTGCACTCTAACTCACTAAGTGTGGCAATTCATTTATTTAAAATGAGTACATCTTGCTATTCAATTCAATTTAAAATGAGTACAATCAATTCGATACCAATTTTGGGCGTTACGAGGGTGCTAACCCTTCCTCGTGCGTAACCAACTCTCGAACCTATTTTCTCAAAATTCGCAGACCTCAAATTGTTTTCAAGGTGATCCGATCACACCTCAATAAAAGATTGGTGGCGACTCTCATTTTTATTTTCAAAGTCGATCCCCGTTTTTTTCAAAAAAGTGGTTTCGACATTCATCTTTAAAAGCATTAGTATAATTTTTAGGTTCAAGAATATGAGAAATAGAAGCAACAAAAGAATGAGTGTGAGAAGGCAAATGATGGGAAGCGAAAGAAGATGAAAGAGGATACTAACCTATCTGAAGTGGAGAGAAAGAAGATGTGTGAGAGCAGTAGACATAATCTCGTAACCATATGGGTGACTTGGAGGGTTGTGTAGTATGGCAGACAGGCTCAGAAACGGGACCATGTGGTGATACAATGGGTAAAGAAGACGAACCAAGTGAAGGCTCAAACACTAAAGGGTCAACGGGTAAGAAATCTGACACTTAGGCTAGAAGCATATGTATATAGTGGTTCATTTGAACAATCGAATGGAACAATATAAGATGGGGAAGAGAAATTAGATGGATGAATAGTAGTATGAAGGATATGGGGAAATGATGAAATGGTGGAACCAAGTGACGGGACAAAAAGCTATTGAGTGGATTGGTTAGGTGACATTGATGAGATAGGTGGGATCGGTTATCAACTAAGGTAAGAAATTGTGAGTCAAAAAAAGGGTGAATAGTGTTAAGAGGAAAAAAGGTCTGATGGGATTGGGTAAATTTAAAAGGGAAAATATTTTCATAAAAGAGAACATCCCAACTAACAAACAAAACTTTAGTGGTGATATTATATAGGAGATTAATAACTCTTGAAAAGAGTCATATTTCAAGCCTTTAAATTGAAGTATTTGCTTGTAATTAAGAAAATATGTTTGCATTTTGGACTTATTACAAAGCATTACATACTAAAGCTTGGATTGTGTTTTAATTGTAAATATATGTTACTTTTAATTGCTGGAAAGAGGTTTAGTAGTCTTTGATAGTAGGTGCAGGTAGGATGAAAGAGGCAAGAAGAAGGAAAAGAGGAAGAGGGAAAGAGAACGAAGGAGGTGAAATATTGCCACGACAAATGGTAGGATAGATTGCCAACAGAAATGTCATGGAAAGAGGTTTGGTAGTCTTTGATAGTCTTTGGTAGTTTTGAATACATGCATGCAAGCTCAAGACATAATTGACTGTATCTTATGTTCTTAGGTGGATTTGAATCTAAAAAGATTAAATACATCAAACTATTAATCGATTGATACAACCAAGTATTCGAAAGAATAATTGCGGCACTCTAGACATAGAAGTTTTGATCTGTACAGGTGAAGAACGTTAGTATGGTTATCATTCTTGAGTCTTGTAAACATACACAGACTCATGATAATAACTAAAGTCTGACTTTTTAAAGAAGTAGACTGCAGTAGAAATTCTCTAGGTTGTAATTAGTCAAAATTTTGCCATGGCATTATTATGTTATGAAAATATTCCCTGAGTAATTCCAACCTTTATCATTCAACAGCAGAAATACCCTCTACTTATTCTTTGTGAATTGCCACGAAATTCATATTTCTTTGTCATTTTTTTATAATTGATATTATTAGTTTAGTCATTAATTCCCTTCATCAATTTATACTATGTTTCTTTTGTATAGTTTAATTAGTTAAATATATATTAATACTTTACCAATTGTAATCAATTTTCGATCTATGTGGAGACGGTACTCACTCATCATTATATTACTTGAATCGGCATATACACTTGTACATTTCCAGTACATATTTACATGCAATAAAGATGACCTTTTTTGAATCGATGAATAACCCATAAAAATAGAGGATAAAGGACGATGAGAAAACTTATCTAAGTTGTAAGATTTTTGGCCTAAGCAAGACACCCAAAAACCCGTAAATGAGACAAAGAAGGAGATTTATAATATAACATTTTGAACGAGGTTTTCCAATTTAAAATGGAAGTAGGCATTCGATTCATAGGATAAATTGTTGTCAAAAGACACTTTTCCCAAAATTTAGTAGGAACATTCGGATTGAAATTTAATGGCAGAAGCAACTTCTAAAAAATATCAATGTTTTCGTTCAACAACACCATTTTGTTGAGCTGTGCGAACAAATAAACTTTGATGAGTAATTCCCAAGGAAGTAAACAAAGGATTACACTCAGAATTAAAAAAAAAATTGGTATCATTATCACTTTGAAATATTTTGATAGGTAAAAAAATTGAATATGGATAAGAGTAATGAATTGTTTTAAAATAACAACGGTATCAGTCTTTAATTTGAAAAGAAAAACCCATGCCGTTCTCGAAAAATCATGAACAATTGTGAGAAAAAAAATGATGCCTCGAATGTGTTTGAACTTTGTAAAGACCCCATAAATCAAGATGAACTAAATCAAAAGGGGTTGTAGCTCTTGAATGACTAATAGGAAAAGGAAGTCTTGTTTGTTTAGCCAAAAGGCATGTTACATAATCAAATTTATTGAGTTTGGAAAAAGAAATATTCTCAAAGTGAACATGCCAAAAAAATGAAGTATCTTTAGTAGCCAAGGAGACAATTGATGATGTGGATAAACAAGGTGGTTGACAAAGAGGGGATTGTAACACAAGTATGTAGAGACCATGTTGCTCCTTACCAATCGCCTTTACATGTCCACTGCAGAGGTCCTGAAGAAACAAAAATGAAGATAAAAAATAAAAAAATGTAAGTCTCGTGTTAACTTGGAAATGGAAAGAAATTTAAAATTAAAATTCGTACATGAAAGACATTCGTAAGTTTAACAGAAGGAAATAAAGTGTATGTGCTAGTATGAGTTATTGAAACCGATTTGCCAGTGGGTAATTGGACAAAAGATGACTTTGAAGCACATAAAGCAAGAGATTCAAGACATTTTCCATCATATATCATATGATTTATAGCCCCATTATCCAAAATCCACTAGAAGGAAGATGGCTTAGGAACCATACTTGCCATATAAGCAATTCCTTCAATTGTAGTGACCGCTTGTTTAGAATCATTATTTAATAGGCTTAAAAACTATTAATATTATTCTTAAGGGAATATTGACTAAACATGATTAGCCATGGAACCAATTGACTTGAGCTTAGTGAACTTAAAATCTAGAGGAAAACCAATTAACTTGTAACAAGAGTCTCTTTTATGCCCTTACACCTTACAATGATCACAAATCCCATTAAATTGTTTCTTTCAAGTTTACATATTGAAAGAATACAAGGTCGTGCATTAAAATAAGAGACACTCTAGAAGAATGCAGTTGTTGGGATTCTTCTTGTACTAACATGGAATAGGCAAGATTCATTGAGGGAAGAGGTTACATAATCAAGATCTGACTACGAAGTGCAACATAAGAATTATTAAGACCCATTTCACAATTATAGGAAGAAACTGGTACTAACACATCATACTCATCCCAAAGTAACTTTAACCGAGTAAAAAACACTGAAATAGAAGCAGTACCTTGAACATGAGAGGCAATTTCATGATGAAGAAAAATAACTTGAATCATATCAACTTTATCATAACATTCTTTCAAGTATTTCCACACTTGTGCAACATTAGTGGCAAATACGATCCTAACTGATAACTTAGTGCTAACACTATTCAGAATCCATGATAAAACAATTGCATTATAACGATCTCATTTTGGTTGAAGGGCAGGAGGAATAGAGTCCCTTACACGATCCATCAACAAAGCCGAGTTTATTCTTGGCTAGTAATGCAATACACATGGAACGACTCTAAATGGCATAATTCTCATGGTCGGCCAACTGATGAGAAACCAACTAAACAGCTGGTGTGTCAGAAGGATGAATATAACCGGATGATTAAAATAAATAATAGTGCAAGAATCACCACCACTACATGAAACATCCAAGATTATGATTGGAAAAACCAACGAACCAAGAGAGTTACGAGAAACAAGAGAAGAAACCAATCAATACGATTTGTGTTTACGTGGCACTGCTAACAAATTCAATGGTGTCATGTGGTAGCCTTTCACTATGTCATACAACAAACATAGATTAAAAAATTAAAAATATTTAAAAATATAAATTAATAAAAAAAACTATGTTTTTCACATTTGTTCAATTTTATTCTAATTTTTTAGAATTAAAAAAAACCTTTACATATTTTAAAATTCTATATATTTTTAATTTCAAAATGATAATATAAATAACCTAATATTTTATAAAAAAATAAAAAAATATTTAAAATTACTAAAAACACATTTGAAATAAATTTGGGCATGGTTGTCCAAGTTCATACTAAGAATCTACAACGTGGCACCATTGAATTGGCTAGCAATGTTATGTTAGTACAAACTAACAATGTTAATATAGACTACCAGCCTAATTCACTGAATACAAGTTCAAGTACCAACTAGTGTCACGACGCTATAATTTTAGTCTCGCAATTCATGTGACCTTAAGCGATTTTTTGAGTTCAAATCTGCCTAAATTAGCCTAACTCTGAAAGAATAATGAAAGAACAAAAAATACCACAAGAAAGCAACACACACTAGGTGTTTGAGTAAATGTTCTCAAAGTATCTCTATTACTTTGAAGGTTAACAATTAAGTGATTACAAACGAGAGAGAAAACTTATATTTATAGTTAAGCTCCTCCAAATCCAACAGTATAGATCGAATTACATCGACGGTTGAAATTAGTGCATATTTATAAGATGAGAGTCTTAAGAGATTTAAACTCTATATATTTTTACCCTTAGGATTTATAATAATTACCCTGGTAACTCCAGTTTTACTAAGATGTTTCACTCAAAGTTTCAAGTAGATAAATTTCTCCACATATTTTACGAATTGAGTCAATTTAAGTTGATTGAATGAGCCTAATTTAATCGATTGACCTCCATAGGACTTTTTTGTAAATTTGTAATGAACTTTAATCCGCACTATGTGACACTAAGTCCAAAAATAATTAAAGACCTAGATAAAAATGTTTTAATTTAAAAAGGAACAAAATAAATATTAAACCACACGAAAAAAATAAATAAAAGAAAAAAACAGAAACGACAAAAAAGTGGCTGTTTAGTTTTCCAAGGTGAAATTATTTGGTAATCTCAAAAATATTCATTGAGTTATTCAAAGGAGAATGGGTACTTCAAATATCAAACGTCCGATTATCTAAAGATTCACAAATCACAACTTAATGATACCATCGGACGTACAGAATCTGCTTCAGACAAAGATCCCAAAGTACCCACCATCAAATCTTCCTCTTTTAACTTGGTTTCTTCTTATCATAATTAAAATAAATAAATATCAAATCTCTTCTCAGTCCTCAATTCTTCTGTGCATTAACTGTATGTTTCTGTTCTTCTTTTGCAGTGCCTGTCTCTGTCTCTGTCTGAACGACACTTCTAATAGACCATCACTCCTCTCTTATCTCTTTCCTCACCATTTTTCTTAGGTTTTATTTATTAAGCCATGAATGTTCTCTAAATCTTCCCCTTTGTTTTGGGTGTTTCCATTTTATAAGTTTTCTTTCTTATTGAAACGTTTATGGAATTAAAGGGTGAGATATTAAAATGGAAACTTATTTAAATCCCCATTTTTTATCTTAGTTTTGCTAAAACCCCATCCAAAGCTTGAAACTTTAAGCCTATCAAGCGTTTATATCTTCAAACTATTGAGACATTATAAGCGAATCTAACTCCAAAGTTAAGTTTTGAGCTTCTGGGTCTTTTCTAGAGATGTCCCACATCGATTTAGAGCAAGGAACTCACCGCCGCGACGGGAGTGACGTCAGCTCCAGGGAGGCTAGCGTCTGCTTCTCGGAAGCCGACGAGGGTTCATGCTACTCTCAGTTTTATTCCACTGCAGGTGGTTCTTACGACGATTACAGCTTCACCGAGGGAGAGATTGACGGCGGCGCCTCGGATTCCAGGAGGGTGTCGGATTGTTCAGTGGAGGCGGAGAATGAGGGAGGAGTTGCTGAAATCAAGGTGCATTTGGCCAAAGTGGAGAAAGATTGTAGAATTTGTCATTTGGGTTTGGAAAGTAACAGCCGTGAATCCGGGGTTCCTATTGAATTGGGTTGTTCTTGTAAAGATGATCTTGCTGCTGCTCATAAACTTTGTGCTGAGGCATGGTTCAAGATCAGAGGAAATAAGTAAGTAAAAACATTTCTATTGACTTGGAATTTACTCTTTCTTGATAACATTAACTACCCACTCAAGGGAACGAAGAGTTAAAATTTTTGGTTATTTTGATAAGGTGAAAAATGCATTTGATTTGCTTAATGGAGAAGAAATTAAAGTAATGCTTAAAGCTTTAAAAACTCTCCTACGATATGTTTTAAGACTAAACCGACAAATTAATTGCTGTTAAGTGCTTTGTTTTTTTGTGATTTAGGAATCTCTCTATCATTGTATGAAAGTGAAGATTTGACCTTTTTTGATGCATTCCCTTTGATTAAAGATCATTGCTTGGTGGTATGCCACTTTGGAAGTTTTTTAACTAATGGTTCCCTATTATTGACATTATATGAGTGGTGCAAGTAGCTCTCTGATTCTTGCTCTTGGCAGCTTGTGCATTGGCATGTTCTGCACTTCATGCATGTCCGGATTTATGTAATGTTTTGTCGAAACAACTGTTGATGCAATAACTATGCATAGAACTGTTATCATGGCAGATGAACATGGCTTCATTATGTATATAATTGAAGATATTGATAATTCAAGTCTGCTTAATTGTTTAAGGACTTGCGAGATTTGTCATTCTATTGCACGCAATGTAGTTGGAGTGAACGAGGGTACGGATCAATCGAACGACACCAACAGTTCCACGACAACAGCTGCAGTCCCAGGACCAGCAGCTCATACAGACACTCCAAGTTTCTGGCATGGCCACCGCATCCTCAATTTTCTCCTTGCTTGCATGGTATTTGCATTTGTGATATCATGGCTCTTTCACTTCAATATGCCATCATCCTAAAATTCGGTACCACATGTTCTTGAACAAAATCGAACGAATGAAACGGAGATGAATAATAATATAGTCTTAGAGAGTTCAACATACCCAATATATTAAAAATAAAATTTGAAAACCTGTACAACTATTCGGGTTTTTCTTTTTTTGCTCCTATTGACTTCCAAATTGGTGTTATCTTTGTTGGAACGTTTCATGGGCGTCACTTTCCACCCTTAAGCTTAAACAGGCAAAAGGAAATGGATATTAAAGCAGTGGGGACACTCAAGAAAACGCATTTGGCCTTTTCATTCAAGTAAGACGAGGCAGTGTCTGGCATAGACGGTTGTTTGATGACACCATGGTCCCGCCATCAATGAACTACATAAGACAGACAAGATTCTTTTGTCTCTTATCTTCTGCTGTTCTAAACCTTCAAAAATCTTGCCTCCCTGTATGCCTCATTAATGCACAAGTGGTCGACTTGAAAAGGGTATTACATTAATGTAGCAAACAACCAAGTATAAAATTGTAAACAAAGGCCTTTCCCAGTGCCATTTTTGTGGACTTGTCACAATGAAAATTGAACGTGGAAAAAAAAAAGATTCGATATCCTATTACAAGTATATGTTGCCATCTGTGGAGTTAACATGGAAGCCTATAATCAAGAAATGGACCCAAGAAATGAGATGACCACATAAAACATAACAATCCCTGTTTCAGTTTAAGCTGGCCCTGGTCACACTCATCCAACAAGGAGAAAAGGATAACAAAATCATACGAATCAAGGGAGTCTATGTCCGATAGGTGGTGGCATAAGCATAGCCACCCACTTGGGGGGCAGAGGTCAAACATGCAGCAATTATGGAATTTTGCAGCATCTTCTCTAAGCTCTCAGCTTCCTATTATTGACCAGTTCGTTCAAGTATATATTACTAAATAAAACATCTTTGTGGATTCCATTCAGTTCCACATGATCTCCCCACATTTTGTCAATTACTAAACCGGGAATGCTCCAGAGCAATGGCTCCATGTTGGAATCTGTACTCCTTTCAACATGGCCACTTTGCTCTATTATTGTATTCCTTTGAAGATAAACGTGCAGCAGTTAAAACATTATTGTGCATGAAAGATGAAGCAGCCTGGCTTTGATGATTGAAGGAAAAAAGACGAATTTTTTTTCCCGCACATTACTATGCCTGGGGACAGTTCGCACTAGCTTTACATAACCATCACATGCATCAGTGAAGAAATGAAAAGTAGTCATGTGCTCGTCCAATTTTAGTTGCAGGAATCTGAGTTTTCTAAAAGCCATTCTACTATAATTTCCATTTTAAGTTTGGTTTTCAGTTCTCCTAAAGATTCGGGTCAAACCTGGAATGTCTTAAGATGAAACATAAAGATTTAATAGTTACTTAAAAACTTAAAAAACTGGTTTATCTCAATGGCCTTCGGCATTGAGAGACAACAATCACAATTTCAGCGTTCGACATGGGAAAGAGAATGACACAGGCACTGGCAATAGGAACTCGGAATATTCCATGATATATGTTGATGCTGATCATGATGATGGCCGATGATTTTATGCAAAGACAGGGAAGGACAGCACAATGTACAAGTGCACCACTCAGTTTCTGTTTTTCTTAAGAATACAAATCAAATTACCAGTATTGGAAGATGCTAAGCCTTTAATCAAAAGATCATATGGATCCGAGCAGAGCACGATTACAGTAATAGCAGGCAGCTTCCATCATCTACGCACCATTCATTGCAGTATCGGCATGGAGTCCATTTGCATCTTCCATTGTCTTGCCATTAACTTCACTTCTCCGCCTCTAAACAAATAATAGAAAGCATAAATGCCAATCTAAATTGGATATCACCGTGAAGATATTCAAAGAGGAAAATTAACAGATAAAATCATTATTTATACCCAATCAGCAGGGTCTACAGAATTCCCATTCAAGAGCTTCTGGTTCTCTTCTTTGGTCTTACTATCCTTGTCCTTGGTGCTTAATGGTAGCAACAGAGGTAAATTTCCACTGGTTCTGTCAGGCAATTCTGCAGTAATATATTGGTGTTAAACTAATGATGAAGTTATGTCCCGGTCACTGGAAGACTAATAGATTATACCAAATTAGATAAAATCAAAAGTCGAAGCATTCTAATTTCTAACCTGGCAGTTTCTTGTCTATGAAGAATACTACTAAATTAACAGTATACCTGCAGTGAAATCCAACTAAAGTCAAAATAAATTGGAAAAAGAATACTAATGGACATTCCAAAAGGGCATTTCATACCATGCGACAACTACATCAACTGTGTAATGTTTTCGGGATGCCACAATCAAGAGACTTTGGATGATAGCTACCAACCAAGCCAACTGCTTTATGCACCTGCAATTGGACAACAATACCATAAAAAACCAAATATTCGTCCACTGATACTTACGTAACATAATAAGCCAGAATTCTTTGCCCCATTGACTGTATACAAGAAACTAACAGAACATACTTATGATACAGTCTGATCCAAACATTTTGCTATTGCAAATCAGAAAAAGTTACAAGAATGGTACTCGACATAATAATCTCAGGATGTTCCGAATTGGATTTCTTTCATCTTTTTTTCCCTACATCATTGGGGCTAATGCCTAAAAATAAGTGAAACAAATAAGCCATGTGTTTTACCTTCGTGTGCCATATTTCTGATAGGTTAGCACAAAGACTAGGGTGAAGATCATGTGTGATGAAAAAATCAAGTCACCACAACCATATATTACACCTCGAGGAACTGAAAAATCAACAAAGTAAATGAGCCAAAATAGTTATTAAGAAACATATCTATATAATTAAAGGCAATTAATAAAATTTTAAATAAAATAAGAATACATACAATTAATTAAGAGGACTTCTAGCACACTCTCTGGTTTCGGCAACCTGGCAAGCTTTGAACCCTACAAAAAGAGGTTATTTACTAAAATGTTCTTAACCAAGCAAACAAATGTACAATGCAAAATAACAACAACAACAACAACAATAATAACAACAATATCAAATACCATTTCACAGTGTTCTCATAAAGTCGAAAGCAAGTACAGACATAAGTTCAAGACTATACCTCTCGGCAGTGATAATTAGGTCCAGGAAGCTGAGTAGAATAGAATGTAACGATTCGGAGAATCTGAGAAGCCTGTAGCACAAAAATAGACAAAGAAACAAAAAACTGTAAGCAAAAAGCTAAGGCTTAAGGTTTCATCATTTATCAAGATTCATTGTATTAATAAAGGTAGTTGAACAACTTAAGCATTGAATTCACTTTCATTGGACAGGTTATTGATGAAAATGGCACTTCAAATTGAAGGACTCATTTGAACAACTTAATAAAAGGTATTAATAAAGGTAGTTGAACAACTTAAGCATTGAATTCAGTTTCATTGGACAGGTTATTGATGAAAATGGTACTTCAAATTGAAGGACTCATTTGATTAATAAAATATATATTGGAAGGGGGAGGGGTAATATCTGCTATTTTATAATTGACATCTTACTTTAGCCAAAATGAGCTCAGTAGTCATTACTGACATTGGAGAAAGGTTGGATGAGCCTATAAAATTTAATTAGCATTTCAATAATTACCAGACAGAGAAAAAGGACAAGCAATCTAATCTTCAATACGAGAATCCAATGATTCTCACTAACCACAGTGACATACATGGCATACTTTGACAGAAGGAAGAACCTAATAACTAGTCCTACAACAAGGCCATAAATTGGGTGTACTTACAACTAAAAATGCTAGCACCCTGCACCAAACTAGAACTGTGTAGATCTTTTTGGTCTTGAAGATGAAAGGATGGAAAGTCCACTGCAAATAGAGCAACTCACATGTTAGAAGCGGAGAAATAAAAGAACTGCAATTTCGTCTACTAGAAATGTGAGAACTGAAAACAACTAATGAAATCAATAGAGAAGTAAAGGAAGAAAAGCCAACAACATCAGAATAACTTTACCAATAGAAAAGATAAAAAGACACAGGTGAACACTGTCTCACTGATATAGCCTTTATCTTGCCCAAGCTCCTAAATATAAAAGAAAATTAAATATAAGAAGACATGTCACCAAATAATTGACATATAATAGAGACAAACAAAGAGCAAAATCAAAAGAAAGTTGTTCTTACTGGAAGAATGAAAAAACCAAGATCCTGAAGTGTTGGCCCTGGCCGGTGTAAATAATGAACTCCTCGGGCAGCTAGACCATGAATATACTGCAGGGACAAAGCCAGATTTTAGACCCACATCCTTCTAAGATGATCCAAAACTTGGAGAGAAGCAATGAAAAATGTAGCATAAACTAAAGCTCAAACAATATGCAATGTAATTTGTATGAACCATGATATAGATTTGTCTTAATTCTCCCAGTTATAGTTAACCAGATCTTACTTAAAAAAAAAAATTCAAAACAAGCAGCTCTGTTGTTTTAGAAAAGATGCTATAGCTTTTCCACTCCCCCATTTACTGCTTAAAATACAAAAATTGGTAAGAGAAAGAAATCAATCAACTTTGGAAATTATTCAAACTCAAACAAATAGATTGAAAATAGAAATGAAACCTGAAAAATTAGACCAGCAAGAAGGTATTTCCAATTGTCTAGAAGAAGGTTGATCTCCGTAGTTGTCTCTGCACAAATTCTCTTCCACAACTAGAAAAATAAAAATCAAATCAAATCAAAATCCCTTATAATTTCCATTCCCCAATACAAAGAACATAAAGAAGGGGGGAAAAAAGGAAACCTTTGAAGCTTCGCGACCAATGTAAAGCGTCATCTTGATGTCGTGTAACAACCAGTGCCATAGTAGTTCAAAGCCCACCGGTTAAGGTCAACATCTCTAAAATTCAAAACCGCTCAATCTTTGTGCAAATCCCCTTTTTAACCAAAACCTTAACCTCCCCAAAATGAAATAATATGAATAAAAGTGAGCAAATTTTATTAATGTTTCTCTCTTTTGTTTTCCACCAACAAAGACCAACTTCAAATCCACCGCCACAAGTGTAACCCCCGCCGCCGCCGCCGCCAATTAATCGATTCTTCGAGGGATCAAAGACTGGCGATCCAGGATGAGGATCGGGAACCAAGGAAGAGAAAGAAAATGAAAATAGAGAAAAAGGTTGAAATTAAAGACTAAATGAAAATTAAATTAAAGGAAGGATAAAAAGAAACTTCGGCGCAACTATATTTTATATTTTGTCAACATTTCTATTTATTGTTTGTTTACTTAAATGCCCTTCCGGTGGTGGGTGAGATATTCACTTAACTGAATTTTTAATTTTTAATTAAACTTTCACCTTAAAAGAAAGTCTTTATTGCTAATAATTTAAATATTTTTAACCACATAATCCAAATTAGAATCATATGTATTATCTATTAATTTAAAATATAACTTTTTTTAAAATTGCATTCAACTATAATCAAAATTAATAATTTAATATAAAACCTCAACTTTATAATTAAATTGGATTCTAAATGTCACTTTTAACAGATTTTACTATAAATGGTAGCATTAAAATAATTACAAAATCATCTACTTTTTTTATTAAAATCATGTGGGAATGCATAAATTTGGTTTGTTATCTATCCCTATGTATATACGTCACCTTAACTTTACCCATTCCCAATACCACATAAAAACCATAACCCATAGCTTAAATAATAATAAAATATTAAATTAAAATTGTCTTTTGGGATTCAATTATTAAAATACAAAAATAATGAGACTAAATTCATAATATTATTTTAAATATGAAAAGAGTACAGGGACTGAAAATATAATTAAACTTTATCTTATTATACATTTTTCAAAGTTTTACTAATATTAAGTAATTACAAATTATAAATATAAATACATACAAATTTAAACCTTCAAGGCCCGAAATCTTAATCTTTATCAACAATGTATTATGCTTATATTGTAAGAACGTATTATATACATTGATGAAGTATATAACGTGTTCATTTGGTATATACAACGTTTTTGATTGAGGAAGTGGAGGAGTGCCATATGGATGCAAGCGGTCATAGTGGAAGCGTGAGAGTCAATGGTGGTTATTGCCGACAGTCGAGGTGCGTTTGGGATAAAAAACAATGAATCAACAAAGGCAGGAGAGGGAAAGTGCGTTTTGAAGAATCAAAATTTCCAAAACAAAAAACAGAAAAAGGGACCATTTTTTTTTTTTTTTTAGTTGCCAAAGACACAAAACCGCCAAGCCGGCTCTTTTCCCGAAACGTGTTGATGTCGACTTTATCACTAACAATAACCAAATCCCCTAATCTGCCTTGATTATAACATTTTAGACAAACTTCAACATTATTTAATTAGTTTGTTTATTTTTTTTTGTTTTGAAATTTAAAACAAATTCCGTGGTAGGGTAATGTTGATTCTTTTTTCTGGAAGGTCTTCACTGAAATTTTTAATTATTCTCGAAATTTTTTTCAAAATATCAATTAAGTTATTATGATAGTTTTGCATTTAATTGAGTTTTTGATTTAATAAAATTGACCTCATAAATCTTTTAATTAACGGTGATCGTTACAGAATTAATGGAGGAAAAATTATTTTTTTATTGATGCGGCAATGTCATTTCAACAACGGTTGTTAATATGGAATGTCACAATAACGTCAAAAGACTTATCTAATCAGAGACTCAATTGGGTGTAAAAAGGTTTTTAATTGATTCTTTTGGAAAAATTGAAAGGGAAAGATTGGAGGATTTGATAAGTTAGTGATTAATGTTAGAAACTTAACTTAGAAGTATGTCCAGACTCCGCCACATGGTGCTGGTTTGTGTCTGAATTTTGGTTTTCCTTTAAAATTAATTACTTAATCTTATGCTTGTAAATTTAAAGTATGGAGCTTTCAGAATACGAAACTTTGGTGGTATGAATGAATGAGTGAATAAATTTAAGGCTGGGAAACTTGTTGGAAATTTCAAAATTGGAATGTCAGCATATTGTTCATATCTTCCAGACTTCCACTAGAAGGGAGAGGGAAAAAATCAGATTGGGTCCAAAAAGGCTTGAAAGATTGGGTTTGCAATGATTTAAAAAAATGAATCAAACCAACCATAAGACTTCAACTGGGTGAGTTTACGTTTACTTTTCTTTTAGAATAGATGGAGTGGACCGAACAAAGGGAGGAATATTTCAAATAGTCACCTGTTTGATCCATGAATAAGTTCATTGCTTCCAATGAGAAGGTTCTAGATAACCAACCATTGAAGTTTAATTAATAAAATATATCTATTAAGACATGTTTGATTTGTGAGGAATGTGAAATCAATTTACAAAGAAATAACAATATATATATATATATATAGAAAAACTTTAGTATCTTGTTTCAAACGTTGAAGACAATAATCACAAAATTAGGTAACAGTCAAATAAATATAAGCAAAGACCAAATAAATAAAAACATGATTTACTTAAGAAAAATGAAGTAATCATTGTTGGAAATATACTACTGCAAAATGAAATCGTTAGCGCTTGATAGAAAATATAAACTGAGTATAAATAAATACAATAATCAATGTGCCGTGGAAGAACCACTGTCTTAGAAGTAAATTTGTCCTGATCGATGTAATTGTAACACCCCAAACCTGGTCTAAACGTTATGACCGAATCTGGCGGTGTCACATTGTAACACCCCTTACCCGTATTCGACGTCGGAATAGGGTACGAGGCATTACTAGAAGACATACATTTGCATACGTATTAAACCGAGTTACAAAATTTCATCCGAATTAAAACTTTCAAATTATTAACTTGCTTTTATAATTCTTTACAACATATCCTCGAAATATTATATTCATAACAAATAGGGCCTACAAGACCCGATATTTACTCATGTAATTCAAAGCTTCATTTCCATTTCATTCAATTCACAATTTCTCATGTTCACAATTCAAATCAATTTCTCAATCCAATATATATATTTCAATCATCTAAGAATATAATTCAAGTTACACGAACTTACCAGGCTAAATTGTAGAAATACCAAAATTTAGGGACATTTTAGTAATTTTCTATTTTCCTCGAATTTCCACCCAATCTTGATATAAATTAATATTTCATTCAATTTATTAATTTAAAAATAAAACAATTCATTTCATGCAATTTGGTCACTTTTTGACATTTTACAAAATTACCCTTAAAATTTTTACTTTTATTCAATTTACTCCTGAACCTAAAACATGTAAATTAGCTATTTTAAAATAAACTCATATTAGCTAAATATTCACATATATTTTCCTCCTCCACTCCATTCCACACCCTTGATATATACATAATACCACTATTAACTTGTTTACTCATAACAAGTTGTTCACTTGAGTCATAGTCACTAAATTAATTATATCTTAAGCTAAAGAACTCCGAATTTCGATCCGCAAATTTTCTCTGAAACTAACTCACATATATTCTTACCATAAAATTTTCAGAATTTTCGGTTTAGCCAATAAGTACAGTTTATTCTTTAAAGTTTCCCCTATTTCACCGTTTGACAGTTCCGACACCTCTTCACTAAAAATTAATTATCTCTTTGTACAGAATTCAGATGATGTTCCTGTTTGTTTCTATTTAAAATAGACTCATTAAGGATTTTAAAAATATAAATTATAACCATAAGTATTTTTGTACAATTTTTAATTATTTTTCCAAGTCAGAACAGGGGAACCCGAATTTATTCTGACCTTGTCTCACAAAATTTATTATATCTCATGATTTACAATTCAATTACTTACACCGTTTCTTCTATGAGAAACTAGACTCAATAAGCTTTATTTCCATATTTCATTCATACTCTAATTCTATTTCCACAATTTATGGTTATTTTTCAAAGTTAACCTACTACTGCTGTCCAAAACTGTTTTAGTGCAAAATGTTGATTACAAGGTGTATAACTCCTTATTCACTTTCTCTATAATATTTCCCATCACTTTCACTTATTTCTCTTCACTAATATATCAAGAACATAAGACCTTATATAAGAAAACTCTACTATAATATTATTTCCATACTTTTCAATAATATCAAACTTAAAAATATATTGAAATCTTGATGTTCTTACCTTGTGCTATTGATTTCAATCTTTAACTTAATTTTCTCTCTCCTCCAGCTTCTATTTCTTGAATCTAGCTTGATATTCTAGCTCCCCATTGTCTACTTGTTATTCTTCTCTCTTGGAAGCTATGGAAATTCTTTTGATTTCTAGGTGAAAATGGTAAATTTTTGGTGGAAGGACCAAATGGTAAAGAAAGCAAAACTTTCTTTCTTCTCCTCTCTTCTCACGTTAGTTGTATGCAAATGTGGTGGAATGGATGATTCTTCATCTTATTTTTCTTATATATACTAAATAAAATACTAATAAAATAATAAAATATCATTTAAAAATTAAATTAAAATATTAATAAACTAATATTTATTTATTTAATTAATATAAAATATCTCCAACATAATCATTATCTTCTAGATTTTCTCTCTTCTAATTAACCATTTTCCCTTTATAAAATTCCATCCTTGAGTCATCACTTAATTTGGTAAAATTATGATTTAGTCCTCAAAATTCTTCACATTTTAATTTGGTCCTAATTCATCCATTTTCCTTAGTTTCTAGATTATTCCACCCTTAAAATATTTACACTATTGGTCCTTCAAATTTTTGCATTTACACTTTAATCCCTCAAATTTTGAGTATTTACTCTTGGGCAACAAAACTTTTCTCACTTTTACAATTTAATCCTTTCTTGAATTAATATGTCATAATATAATTCCAAATGTTTCCATAACTCAAAATTCCCTTTTTGTCACTTTATTTCCTTATTTTACTATCAAGGATACCTACTTTCTTATTGTAGTAATTTTCGGGATATTACAGTAATTGACTTCAATATTCATACTCTCGAATAAAGAAGGTAGAATACAATTGGTATTGCTCTTCTCGAAAGGAATAAAAATATAAAGGGAAATAAACTAAAAAGAAAACAAGTGAGCTGAGGAAAGAAGAATGAGATTCTTGTTGTTTTTCTTGTTGTGAAAAATGAGAATGATAGTTATTTATATTGTTTTCTAAAGGGGAAAAATGGTAAAATAATAGTGTTAGTTACCAAAAAGCCAGAGGATTTTCTGCAATTGAAAATATTCTGAAAAACAAAAAAAAATATTTTTGATAAAAAGAAAAGAAATTTTATCGTAGACACTGACACGGGTCGGGCAGGCAGCAACGACAGTGTGCGTGTATTGGGCTTTTAGCCCTAACTACTCAATTAGGGTAAAAGGCAAGACTATGTTTAAACCCTCTTAGAAGTCTTTTCTCAACCAATATGAGATTACCCACTTTGCATTAATAACATTGCCCCACTAATACAAAAGAATTGGAAATTTTTGTAAACATGAGAAAAAGTAAAACATGAGAAGAGCAACAACGAAATTAGCCGCTTAAGCACTAGTATCTTGTGGATTTGAACTAGTATATAGTGAAATGAGTGATTCTTCTATTTAACAAGTGAACGAATCTTGAACTTATTAAGATAGGGGTTAACTCATGACACATGACTAATCTCAGATTCAATTGATGTTCAGCGATATATCATCAAGTTTTAGTTAATACACCTCGGGATACTAGTAAGTGCTCTAGAAAGACTGTCCAATGTCTTTCATAGAAGGTGGCTAGTTCTTTACACTTACATAGGTGATTTCATCAAGTCTATCTTAATATAAATTAACCGAATCAAGGCTATGAAATCATTAAGAGTATTTATTAAGCTTATCCTTTCAAATTTAAATTCGGTTAATTCATTAAGCTCGTCTCAATAAGACCACACAAGCTTTGAGATATGAATTCATTAAGAGTAAGAACTCAACCTTATGCATCTACATCATTCGCTATAGGGATAAGTGAAATGTACACTATGAGTCTTTCCATAGTTTCATTTGACCACATTAAACTTAGAAAACTAAGTTGGGTATCCACCATGAATTTCTCAACACTAGGCTTAAGACCTATCCCCCTCGACGAATCAAGAACTATTTTCCTACTTATCCCTTTGGTTAATGGATAAGCTAAGTTTTTTTTAGACCTCACGTACTCCGAAGTAAGTACTCTATTCTTTATTAAATGTCTCACATATTCATGTCTTATTCGAATATGCATCTTCTTACCATTGTAAGCTTGGCTCTTAGCAACGCAAATTGTGGCTTGTGAGTCACATATGAAAGGTGTCGATTTTTCCTATAAAGGAATCTTCGTAAGTTGATTACTAAACCACTCGGCCTCTTGCCCGGCTAAGTTAAAAGCTATAAACTCTGATACCATCGCGGATCGAGCAATACAAGTTTGTTTAGCAAACTTCCAAGAAATAGTTGTTCCACCTAACGTAAAAACATATCTACTTGTAGAGCTAACTTCATCATTATTAGTTATCTAGTTTGCACACAACATCCCTCTAGGACTGCAGGGTATCCGAAAAATTCCAACTTCCAAGTTATTGTTACCTTTAAGGTATTTAAGCAAACGCTTTAGAGTATTCCAATGCTCATTGATAGGATTATGAGTACATTTACTTAGTCTACTAATTGCATAAACAATATCAGGCTGAGTGTAGTTCATCAAGATTATAAGGGTTCCAATAATTTTAGCATATTCTGTTGAGAAACACTATTTCCTTTATTCTTTATCAATTGTATGCTGGAATCAAAAGGAGTTTTCACAAGGACTACATCAAAGCTATTAAACTTCTTTAGCACTTTCTCTATATAGTGAGATTGGTTTAAAGCAAATCCTTTTTCTGATTTAGTAACCTTAACTCCTAAGATTACGTCTACCTCTCCCAAATTAGTCATATCAAACTTGGTAGATAAGAAATTTTTGGTTTTGATAATGACTTCTGTATTAATGCTGAAAATTGATATGTCATCCATATATAAACTTATGATGACACAATCAGAACTAAACAACTTAGAATACAAACATGCATTTGCACCATTAACAAAAAAAAAACCCAAACTAAAAATAGTTTTATGAAATTTCTAATACCATTATTTTGGAGCTTGTTTGACACCATACAAAGATTTTTTGAGTCTACAAACTTTATCTTCCATACCAGGTGTAACATCCCGCCCGACGAAGCCCTAGTATTCGAGTGTTGTTTTAGAAGTGAGAATTTTGGACTGAGTTTTGAAATAGGTAAAGTGATAGACTCATTTAAGAAACAAAAGTTCACGAGTACGCCATTGGGCGAAGTCCTAAAAGTTTGAAATATAGTCCATAGAAATAAGACTTAAGAGGATAGTTTTAAGTGTCCAACATTAAGATTGAATTAAGTAATAAGTTAATTTTTTAGTACGCTAATGATGCTCTGGACTAGCAGATTCTGAAGGAACGAAGCCTATGGTTAACCTTGGAGAAAATTAAGTATGATGAATCAAGAATAGTGGTAAGGGTATAGGTATGTGAATAAGGCGCCTAGTTATAAAGACGTACAATAAGCTAAGTAGCGTTCACCCAAAAAGGCCCATATTGGCGTATAAAATAAGCGAACCAAGAATGTTATGTTTATATGGCCCTCTGTAATAGGAACAATTAAGGAACTATAGGAAGGAATGTTTGACTAAACAATAGTAGTCGCCCAAATGCATTTTTGGCGTATAGAATCGGCAAACTTTGATGTGGAAACAAGTAGGCAAGGATTAAAGATGATAAGTAAAACGAAAGTGATGGTTAAGAGGTATGAGGTCACGCTAGAAGGCATAATACCTCTATAGACCAATGAGGTCTCGTACCAGTTGATTGGTAAGGAAAGCTGGTTGAAAACTAACTAAACATGAACCGGAAGAGTCAAAGGCTAAAGAAGTATCAAGTAAGTCTCTTAAACGTGGCAGATCTTGAGAAGCCACTCGGTCTTAACGTGACCTTTATCAAGTCCCCATGAAAACTTTAGTTAAGTTAAAAGGACACTCGAGTTAAGTTAAAGGGGTTATCTTTCTTATTAAGGAGGAAGGTTATGAACAGATGAAGGTTGCCTCTCAACAGATGAGTCTGAAACCCCAATTTCTGCTAGTGATTTCCCTCTCAACAAGGTAAATTATATGACTTGGTCTACTAAGGACATGTAGATCTACAAGTATACATGAAGAAATAAGGCTTGGTTATATGTATGAGTTAAAGTAGAGGTGAAATATTACTCAAATGAGCTCTAACAAAGTGTCTTTATTTGACAATGCGAGAAGGCCATAATATCTAGTTGAGTGAAAGATCTGGAACTAAAGCTGCTGTTGTCACAAGGAAAGGCTAGATCTGAAGTTTGACAGCCTTCTAGGTTATAAGGTGAGTCTCTAAACCGACTCTTGCAAATGTATATGCATGTTAGAACTTTTGTGAAAATAAGCTAAAATGCATTATGTGATGATTTTGTGAGAAATGTATGTCTGATAAACTTGCAAGAATGATTTGTATGGAAAATGGATATGATATTTGAGGATAATGTGTCTGAATGAGTAATGTGTGTTTTGATGACATGAACAAGTCAGTTATGAAAGAGTTTGTCATGAGTAAGTCAGATATGAATAAGTCTGTCAAGTATGAGTTTGCATAAAGTGTCTATATCTATCTCTAGGGTCGTCTAAAGGGGTCTATTGAGACTAAAAACATGAATCACTAAAAGAAAAAGTCAATGGCACTCTAAAGACCATATAGTGTAAGACTATAGCTGGGTTGTGGTGTCATATATAATATGTAAAGGACGATTGGGTGAGTAAAGTGATGAGGGGCTAACCTCACGACGGTGAGTTTAGGCAAATCCCTATCGTCAAAAACACCAATTTCCATATAAGTGACCATTTGTTGCTACCTTTGAAAAGAAGCCTTTGTGGTGACCTCTATTATAAGGAAGCCTTTGTGGCGATCTCTATTAAAAGAATGTCTTTTTAGCTATCTTTGTTATAAGGAAGCCTTTATGGCGATCTCTGTTATAAGGAAGCCTTTGGGGGGATCTCTATTAAAAGGAAGCCTTTGTGGCTATTTTCGGAAAGGAATGCCTTCGTGGCAAAATTTAAAGAATGGATCTCATGATGACCATCTGAAGACAATGCCTTTGGCAAATACCGAATGAATGATGAACTTTGTATAGTTACAATGGATGAATAAGAAAGGCTAGTATGTGGCAAGCCAACGATATAAGTTAAGAGTAAAAACAGAGAATGCACTAAAGTAAGGAAAATATGGGGAATTTTTTAAATAAGTACTTGGCGCAGTCTATCCAGCCCGAAGATAATGATAAGATTGATAAGTATGGAATAAGATATCAATGTTGACGATAGGGTAAATGAAGAGGTTAAGGATTATTTAAAGGTAAGAGTTAAGAAATGATATAAAAGATAAAGAGATGCTAAGTATAGTACGCCCAAGAGAAGGAAAATGGTTTTGAAGAAAGAAATATGGTAGCCTTAGAAATGTACCTGCCAAAGAAGGAGGAAATGTCAATAAATACTTAAAAATGTGCAATATACCATATGCAACGTAGAATGAATGAAAAAGGTATTCTAAGGTTTACCTCACTAAGTTCTTACAAACTTATTAAAGTTGTTTGTGTTTCTAGGTCTGTAAAGGAAAGTACACCGAGAGACGATGCCAGGGCTACGCCAATGAAGCAGTAGCTGGGCTATTATGCATACAGAGGAAAATCAAGTGGCGTGTCAAAATCTGTGCATAAGTCATTAGAGTAGAAATTGAATATGTTTATAACTGATATTTGAGCCTAAATAAATATGTAGTACTCCAAGATGTACATAGTAGACTGAGAGAGATAAGTAAGGAAGTTTGAAATGTTATTGACTCAAAACGATAACCATATATTATATATTTACAAGAAACTCTATAGTAGCCATAAATAGTAGTCTGTACATAGGCGAAATGTAAATGCACGCTAATAAGAAATTTTGTTACATTCATGGAGACGTTTACAACAATGAATAAAAGAAAGAAAGAAAATTTTCAAGTACATCCATATAAAGTGTAACACCTAAAATTCGGATCTGGTAGATAGAGTTAGGTCGAGGGCGTTACACCAGGTGCAACAAATCTTGAAAGTTGCTCTATATAGATCTCCTTGTCCAAATCAACATTCAAGAAAGTTTTTTTCACATCCATTCGATGTACCAACAAATTGTGAATGGAAGCTAAAGTAAATAAAAACGAATGGTTGAGATCTTAGTCACAAGAGAATATATATTAAAGTAATCTACTCCAAATTTCTGAGTGAACCCTTTTACAACTAATCTTGACTTATACCTCTATATTGACCTATCTTGTCTAAGTTTCTTTCTAAAAATCCATTTATTACTAATAGGTCTAAATCCTCTAGGCAAGTCTACTAGTTCCTAAGTGTGATTAGACATATTAGACTATAGCTTATTATTTATCGCATCTCTCCAAAAACTAGCATCTATTGATTATATAGCTTCATCATAGGTTTTTGGATCCTCAACTATAAAAAATGCATTAGCAATAGAATCACTTATTAAGGCTAAATCTCTAATTTAAGTTACAAAGGTAGTAAGGAAATCAAGTTCAAAACTAGTGGTAGTCACTTATCTTTTCCTCCTCCTAGGTTCAACGTCATTGACTGACCATAAATCGTATTGGCAATTTAAGTGCTTTTTGGCACTTAACGAGATTGTTTTCTAGTCACTTCAATGTCTTTTATTACATTTTCACATTTCGTAACTTAGATTCAAATTATTGTAAAATAAGAATTTTTTATGCATTATTTCGAGATAGTTGATCTATTTGGCCAATATCGACCTTAAAAAGGTTTTAACAATCTAATTGAGTGTGCAAGACACCTATTTTTAGGCCTAAAAGCATTAGGAATGACAACAGAATCGCAACACATGAACGAGCACAAATATTTATACTCGAAGTTGTGTTGCGACACGCCTTAGTCTATGTTGTGACACAAGTGCGACGTGGGGAAAAAATTAAGCAAGGGTATTTTTGTTAGCACAACTTATACTTTATGTGATTAAGGCTTGTATTTGACCTAAATAGGACTGCTAAGCAAAGTTTGGGAGCTTTTTGTCAAGCCATTTTTAGGTTTTACTTTAGTAGATTTAGGTTTTTAGTTTAGGTTTATTTTATTTTAAAAATAATTTTATTTCTTGTTCTTTGACTTGGATTCGATTTGAGTCCAAGTCTTTATTATTTTGTACTTTCATAAGTTTCTCTCACTTCTTGTTTGCAAATTACTAGATCTCAATCACTATTAAAGAATTTCACGATTCCGAGCACATCAAGTTCATCAAACGAACAATTTCTATCTCTTTCTCTTTTACGTTAAGTTGCATTATTGCATGATTAATTTAATTGTAGAAAAGATGGTTCTTGAGTCGATGAGTGGCTAGATATTTAGGGAGATTAATGAGTGGATGTGAGAGTGATTAACGAAGGAACTACAGTTTTTCCAATAAAGTTAGTTGGTATAAATTCATGTGTGTTTAAAGCCTAGGAAGTAATCTAGGATAAATGAGGTCGAGAGATCAGTTTACTGAGTAAATCGTGGATTTATCCCGATTAGGAAAGTGAGGTTGAGAGATAAGTGTGTACTAGTCGATTAGTTAATTAGTAAAAGCCGAGAGGTAATACTGGTTAGTTGATAAACAATTCCCTAATAAAACCTAAATTCTGAAGTTAATTGCAACTACTGAAGCAAGTTAATCTTTTGTCTGTTAATTGAGAGATTTTCGTTTGTTAACTTTGTTTTAGTAGTTTAGTATTTATTTTACAATGTTGACCTTAATATTAATTTTCGTAATATGTTTTTTAGTGATTACTAGTTAGAGTGCTATTGTAGATAATATTTTTAGATTTAATTCAACCTCCTTTTGGTACAATCCTCGAAATACTTACCGATGTTCTGTTGTAACACTAAATTATATTACAATTTGACATGTTCGCTTGTAGATACCGCACTTATTTTATATATTTTATTGGCACGATTTTTACTCTAAGAATTCGTACGTTTGGAAGCAATCAAATTGTTGGCGCCATTGTCGAGGAGGTTTCGATATTGAATTTAAATTTTTTTCTGCAATTACTAGGATAAATAAGAAAATTAAAATTTATAGATACAATTTTTATTTTATTTTATATTTTCCATACTTTTTTAATTTATCAAGCTATTAATTTTTATTTTTCTATCTTTGATTTTAGTTTATGACCTGAAGTGGAAGCATTCTATTCAAGCCATATACTAATATGGAGCAAATTCTGAGACGCAACCATCACTTGATGCAAAACGATTCAGCTGTGGTAGCTGAGTTGCCTTAGGGAAATCTACTGTATGACGATCCACTTGAACCACAAATACAAATCTGCGGAGAGCTACTTATGGCTCAAAAGACATTGTACGAGTACACACTACCAACGCTAGATGTCGTGCGAAGAGTATTGAACGACCAACGATCAATGCCAATAATTTTGAGATTAAGATGACTACAATACAAATTATCCAAAATTACATTGCATTTCCAAGGGAACATGATAGAGGATCCAAACCAACACCTAAAATGGTTCTTCCAATTGTGCAATACTTTTAAGTACAACGGGGTAACAAATGACGTTGTTCATCTTTGGCTATTTCCCTTTCCCTTATGTGACTATGTTGCTGATTGGTTAGATTCATTAGAACCAGGTTCTATAACCATATAGGATGAATTACTGGGAAAATTTCTACACAAAATTTTCCCGATAAGCAACCAATTTAGCTCTGTTATGAGATCGCTAATTTCAAGCAATTCGAAGGTAAAAATTTATACGAAGCTTGGAATCAATTTAAGTCACTAATGAGGAAGTGTCCCCATCATGGAATGCAAGAGTGGCTCCAAATGTATATATTTTACAATGGTTTAGACAACAATTTGAGGTCCGCATTGGATGATGCATCCGGAAGAGCCTTGATGAACCATATGTATGAGTGAACCTGTCAAATAATTAACGACTTGGCTATGAACTCATATGTGTGGCAGAATGAAAGGTTCACTTGTAATCCAAAACCAACACCTACAAAAGCAATCCAAAATGTAGGTGCTTATCAAATAATTTTGGAGAATTTGAACCGATCGGAAGCAAAATCTAAACCAACCATAACAGAGCCAAACCCAAAATTGTGGACAAAATTTGGAGCACCAACCGGACGAGGTGAATTACATAGGTAATAGAGGTGGAAATCTCTATTCGAACACATATAACCCTGGTTAGAAGGATCACATGAACCTAAAGTGGGGAGGTAAATGAGGTGGAAACATAGTGCAAAACCATTCAAACCCTTGTTACCAACTTCCATATATACAAAACATCTCAAGAAAGATCCATGAGGAATGACCATACTGTATGTGGTCAATGACTAGATCAAATAGAAGGAGAAGTCTAGTCAATAAAGACGAACACCCAACAATTACAATCTAAGTGTACAATGGAGAATGCACGTACCCATTTGCCTTTGTATCTCATTCAACGCACTCACAATGTTGCGCATTTCTTTCTTTAATTTGGTCACATTGGCATAAGTTTAATTGCATTCAATCTTAACCTATTGAATCTCGAATCTCGAATCTCGAATCTCGTTAATTTCATTTCACCTTTGTTTCAATCCAAAGGTTGGCCACAACCCACATAATCATTACCGATGGGTCTTTCTTCGGATCGTTGAATATATAGAGGTCAATATGGAGGATTCTTTTGATTTGGAGCTAGGTTTCTGCTATCTTGGTTGCCTCTGCACTTTATATTTGGATGATCCTTCTAACCAGGGTTTTAGGTGATCGAATAGGGATTTTCGACCCTATTACCCAAAGAATTCACTTTTTTGTTGGGTTTCTAAGTATGGCACATAGCTTCAAGCAGTGTTGTTTTTGGACGACTTAACAGTGGTCTCTAGACAATTTAATTTTTCCATGTTCTATTGATATTTATCATCCTCTTTAACCACTTTAGCCATTGGTGACTTTAGATTATATGAGAAGAACTCATTGGGCCAAATGTATGAGTTCATAGCCGTTTCCTCGATCAATTGACGAACTCGCTCGTAAGTATTGGTCATGAAAGCCCTGTCGATTGTACAATCTAATCTGACCCTAAAGCTACCATCCAATCCATTGTAAAATATTTGCAATTTCAACCATTCTTACATTCTGTGATGTGGGCACTTTCGTAGCAACGATTTAAAATGTTCTCATGCGTCATATAAGTTTTCATCTTCGAATTGCTTGAAGTTGGCTATGTCGCGCCTCAATTAGATGGTTTGACTAATGGAAAAAATTTTGTATAAAAATTTCCCCACTAAACTGTGTCATGTTGTGATAGAACCAGGCTCTTACGAATCCAACTATTCGTACACGTTGTTGTACAGCGAAAAGGGGAACAACCAAAGAAGGATGGCATCATCGGTAACCTCGTTATATTTGAACGTATCGCAAAGTTGCAAGAATCGTTTTAAATGTTGATTCGGGTCTTCTACCATATTGCCCCGAAATTACAAATTATTTTAGATCATCTGGATGGTAGCCGTCTTGATTTTGAAATTATTGGCGTTCATTGTCGGCCTTTCGATACTAACTCGGACTACATCTAAGGTGGGTAGCGTGTATTCACGCAAGGTTCGCTCTTGTCGAGCCATCAATGGCTCCCTTTGGAACTGTGATTGTGGTTTTGATGGTTCGTGTAACATCTTGCCTAACGAATGATATATTTATGGTTATTTTTTATTGTAATAGGTGTAGTTTTGAGTGAGTAAAGTATTAGTTGTGGCTAAGTATGGATCCTGTGTATACGCAGATTGGTGAAGTCTACGTTTTGGTGCAATTTGTGGTTTAACAAATTCTTCTGTTAAGTGTATACCACCCCAGATGTTTTGGCAAAGTCATCAAATATGTAGTTTCACAGATTTATTTATTATTTTTATAAGACTATTTAGTGAGACCAGTGAGAACTAGTTAGAATGGAACTAAGATACTATAGTTTATAAGACTTAAATGATGATAAATGCACTTAATCATGGAAATTGAGAGTGTTAGTGGAATAATTTAATCCTTCCACTAAACCTTGTCTCCATGCTTAAGTATATAAGAATATCAGTGTGTTCATTGATAAACTTTGGGGTTTTCTTTGCATTCATCTTCTTGATTTTCTCTGCATCCTCTAAAAAGCTTAAGTCTAGAAACCTTACTGAAGTTGGGTTCGTTGTATTCATTCAACTCCTACCTTTGTTTTAGCTCTCTGGTAAATACTGATGAGCCTTAGGTTATTTTTATAGTTTTTTACATATTTTTAACTTTGCATGCATAAGTATCAGATTAGTATGTAAGGAGAGAAATTTCTTGATTCAAAGTTAAGTGTTAATGTTTCTTACATGCATGTTTGGTTTCAATGGTGTAATGATCTAATAAGTGTAATTATTTATATTTTAGCTCAAGACAC
The DNA here is from genome assembly GCF_025698545.1 of Gossypium raimondii. Classification (NCBI taxonomy): domain Eukaryota; kingdom Viridiplantae; phylum Streptophyta; class Magnoliopsida; order Malvales; family Malvaceae; genus Gossypium; species Gossypium raimondii. The sequence continues at coordinate 10,885,822 of NC_068568.1, forward strand.
TATAGAAGGTCTGAGTGATAAAGGCAAAGGTCTTGCTATATAAACTTTGTTGTATTTTTTGTGAGTTCTTTCATACTTCTATGTGTGTGGTATTCCTTTTTTATATTTCATGAAAGGTAAGTACTCATGCTCTGTAAAGGTGAAGTGTGCGTTAATGAAAAGTGGTTGTTTAGAGTTGTTAGTCTGGGTCTGTAATGTCTGTGTTAAAGTGTAAGAATCATTCTTCATGCTTAAGCCATTACCTTCTACTTCTAACAAGAATGATATGATCTAAATCATGGAAAGGATGTTGAGGAGAAATATTCATGGCAATGCCTTCAATGGAATGTACATTGAACTGGCAGATCTCGATACATTAAAATAATTGTGTAGCCTCTGGTAGGGAAAATGTATGTTGCAAACTAGATTGAAAAATCACGACAATGGATACAAAAGAAAGGAATATGATTGGTATACATGATATGAATTTGACTAAGGGTTTGAGTATGTGGTTGGCATGAAGAAGGTTTCTCTGTATGGTTATGTAGGCATAGTGTATACACCAAAGGAATAGTAAATCGACGTATAGACTGTCTATGTATGGTACTCGCCATCTGGTGAACTGTGTGATAGTGTTTGACTCTTTGATATGATTTGTTTGAAGTATTAGTGATTATTGATAATTCTTTTTTCTAGAACTCATTAAGTTCTTTTGAACTTACCCCATTTTCCTTTTCCTTCTCAGGCTTACTGTTGAAGGAAGACATTCTGTTAGACTACACCAGAGGACATCTTTCACTGAGACTTTTGTTGTTTTGTATTATGCATGATGATGGGGGTGATGTCTAATTGTATTTTAGAAAGAAATTGTAATTAAGACTCATGTTGAAGAATTATGAATAAATGAAGTTTCATTAAAATTTATGGAATGATTTAAGAGTATTGTTATTCTGGGTAATAAAGCATATTACTGAAATTCTATATGCCATTTGGCTTATACTTTATTTTCCATATTTTATTAAAGTTTTATTTCAAACACTAAGGTTTTATAATGTTTACACCAGAAACAATTTAAGATAATAATTTATAAGGTTTTATAATGTTTACACCAGAAACAATTTAAGATAATAATTTATGAGAAGTGACACGTCACATTCGGATCCTTCTATAGGATTGGGTTTGGCGTGTTACAGTTCGTCAAATAGTGAATTCTCTTAAGGTAAGTCAGCTACCATGGGTAGATTGTTTTTCATTTGTTGATGGGTTCGTCTAAAAATTCTCTCTGGTTTAGGATTTAGCTCGATTGGGATGGTTCCGCTTCGAGTCATATAATGAAATCAAAGAGAAATTGAAATAAAATTAATAACCGAAAAATAAAATAAAATAACTAAAATTAAATTTGTATCTATAATTCTAAATATTTCTATTTATCCTATTAAAATGCAAAAAATAAAATTTTCAGTTCAATGTTGAAACCTCCATAGCAACGACGTCAACAACTTAACAGGCGCTAAACGTGTAAACGTCTAGACTAGAAATACTGAAACAAATAGATAATAAATAAAACAACGATTCTGCAAGTATACGAGTCAAATTGTAATATAGTAAAGAATGTTACAACGAAACACTCTAAGAAGTATTCCGAGGATTGTACCCAAAGGAGGTTGAATTAAACTTAAATTAATTTTCTACACTAATAGGGCTAAATAGTACTAACCTAAAATTATATTACGAAAAGCCAAATTAAAATTGTTAACCAAAATAACATAAAATTATCTAAGATTAAGACATCCAATTGACAATCGAAATTAATTCCAATTTAACATACAAAAGATTAACTCACTTCAATGTTCCTAATTAACTTCAGAACTTGGGTTTGGTCGAGTTAAATATTAATTAACCAGTTATTACCTCTTGGTCTCTAACTAATTAACTAATCGACCAATACACGTTTATCTATCGACCACACTTTCTTGACCGGGATAAATAATGATTTACTTGGTCAACTTATCTCTCGATCTCGTTTATCCTAAATTACTTTTTAGGGTCATCGCTTTCTAGGGTTTAATCACACATAATTTAAACCAACTAACTTGGATTCATTCGTTAATTAATCACACATCCTTTCGTTAACCTCCCTATGGAAATTAGCTACTCATGGATCTAGATGCAATTATCCCTAACTTCATATTTAACATACAAAGCAGTAAATTAAATAAGAACAAGGAATAAGAAAATAAATTCGTTTCGATGTTGATTTGCACGCGAAAGCCAGATTTCCATTAACAGTTATGAAGATAACTGGTTTGCGATGGAATCTGCAAGTGTACACAATCATTATCAAATAATAAGTAAGTATAAGAGTTATTGTCTCCACAAGGACTGTGTTTAAATTGATAATTGTAAAAAGACTATTCACAAGTTGGTTAAGAGAAACACAATAATTTTGGGGTGATAGATGTTAAATTAAATTAATTAACTAAATACAAGTTAACCTAAATGCAAATGAAATAAAATGCAAGGTGATGGTTTAGCAGTAATTTTCACAAGTTAAGAACAATAACATGAATAGGTTAGATTATTACAGCCTTTGACTTAATTCATTTCTCATCATGCTTAACAATGTTCGGTAAAAAATTCATGGCAACTTGATCGTTCATTAACTTGGAATATAATATAAGTTCTCTTGAAATCTTATACTTAGAAAAAATGTATATTTCTATGTCCATATTTAACTAATGATTCCTTAGAATTTATGTGAAGTAATAGGAACGGATAAGGTTTGAAACAATTTAATCACACAAACCTAAAGTTATGCAAGATAATAGCGCTCTCCCTAGTTATTACGAACCTTTAATTTAATCGGATCAAGATCTAAATTAAGCAATCACCTTTCAATTATCGTGTCCATTAATTGCCATCTGGTTAGGATTGATCAACTAATTCTAATGCATTCAAACATGTTTTAATGCATGAAATACATAAATGATTTTAATTGGAAGCTTGAACAACTAAGGCACAAAACATCATAAACATGAATAAAATGAAGTTCATCAAATGAATGCAATCATTCTAGCCTAAACAAAATTATGCCATCATTTTTAATGGGAAAACATTAAAACACTTGTTGATTTTGGAGAACAAAATTTAAGAATACAAAAGAAGAAACTCTTGTTGATTTTAGAGATGCTCCGAAAATCGATCATAGTAGCTTCCTCCAGTTCTTGTGATTGCTCCTTCGCAAAATGCTCTTCAAGGTAGCCGACCAAGAGTGGCTTTCCTCAAGGGAAAATGGTAGCTAAAGGAAATGGGGAAATGGGAAGGCTTATGCGTGGAAGGGAGAAGAGAAATGTTATGAATGAAAGATGAACGAATGATGTGAGATGTTTGAGAAGTGAAATGAATGTAGTATTTATAGTAGAGGGATAACATGGGAGTTAGTTAAAAATAGCTTGGAAATCCTTTGAATTTCTCCCTTGCTTTATCGGCCATGAATTGTGGAAAGTGGGCTGAATTTTTCTTGAATTTCTTGCTTGATTATTGCTTGATTTGTGGCATGGGTTGTACGACAATCAAAGGGGTAAGTTAGGGGCTGATTTGTGATTTCTTTGCACATGTAGGGACCTTCAAATTAATTCTCCCAAAGTTTATGTGGGTTGCCCTCATGCCTTTGCCGAGTTTGGATCATTCTCCCTCTTATTGGATGGTTTTGACAACCCAATTGAGAGTATACTTCATTCTTTTCAACACCCATCTTCCAAGTTGGGTGGAATTGAATTTATGAGTCCAATTGGTGAGCTTGTCGTCCACATGAAGTAGAAATTAACTTGTGTCCATGTGTGATATTATTGACTCCCACATGAATTAATTTAGTTGTCCAATCTACAGCAAATTAAGTAAAAATTAACATGAAGCATAAAATAAAAAAATTATGTACAATTAATATTGAATTGTATAATATTACAAAATTCACTCAAATTATGTCTAATGTCTAAATATTAATTAAAATGACTCATTTGGCTACCCACATGCTCGGAATTAGCATAAATTATGAGTAAAAAGGTGCTAATAAAACGTATATAATTTAAATGTATCAAAAACTCCGATTGCGATTGGAAAGCGAAAAGAAATAAATAAAAAGTATTTAATTGAAATCTTGGATCGAAATCGAATCCAAGTTAAACAAGAACAAAAACTATTTAGGACTAAATTGAAAGAAAATAAAAACCCTAAAACTAACTAGGTGGCTCACTTCGCTAAGCCTCTCAAAATGAGGCTAAACACCCCTATTTATAACCAAAATTAATCAAGGGCAATTTATTCCACACAGTACTTCAATATTCGTACATCCGAATAAAGAAGGTGGAACACAACTGGTATCGCTCTTCTCAAAATGATTCAGAAAAATAGACTGAAAAATAAATTGAAAAGAAACAAGATGAGTTGAGGAAAGAAGAATGAGATTTTTGTTGTGAAAAATAAGGAGAATGACTTGCTATTTATATTGTTTTCTGAAGGGAAAAAATGGTAAAATAACAGTGTCAATTTTCAAAACGTTAGAGGATTTTTCGCAATTGAAAATATTTTGAAAAAAACAAAAAAAATTCATATAAAAAGAACAAGAAATTTATCTAAAAAACACACACACAGTGTGTATATGTCATAAACACTAACATGAGTGGGACGAGTGACGAAGCATGTGTGTTTAGCGTTTAGCACCAATTATTCAATGAGGTAAGAGGCAAGACTATATTTAAACCCTCTTAGAAACTTTTTCTGTAACAGCCCAATTTTCAGTAGTGTCAGAACAATGATTTGAGATCACTAAATTCGATGAAAAAGTTAGAAATATTTTTGAATCAGTGAATTTTGCGATTTAAAAGAAATTATTAGGTAAATTGGGTCAAAAACGAGGTATCGAGACCTCGATATCATAAACTGAGCCGTAAATATTTTTATAAATATTTACAGAGTGTCAATAGGATAATATTAAAGTTTCGTTAAGAAATTTTAACGTTTCGATAGTTAATTATGAAAAAGGATTAAATTGCAATAGGGATAAAAGTTTAATTATAGATTAAAGAAAAGTTAAAAGGACCAAATAGGCAATTATGCCTTTTTCCAAAGTTGAGGCGGCATAAGTATAAAAATCTGAGATTTTTATGTGTTAAAAAAATATTATTATATTATAGTAATGATTATGTTTTTATATTATATTATTATTAATATATTATATTATATTTTATATATATATATATATCAAAAGAAAGAATAGAAATGAGAAAGAAAGAAACAGAGAGCAAAACTAAACAGAGAAGGGAGAAAGAAGAAAAAGAAAGAGAGCGACGGTTCAGGGGTTTCAAAACTTCTAAATTTAATTGGTAAGTCAATTTAGTCCCTTTTTCTTATGGTTTTGATATTTTTGGAATCCTAGAACAAAATACTACTTGATTTAAGTTGAAATTTTGGAAGTTAGTAAATTTTTAGATGTTGTTCATGTTGAATTAATTGATGAATTAGAGGTTAAAATGATTGAATTTTAAGTTAGAAGTTAGTAGAAGGTTGATTTGTAAAATAAAATATAAGTTTTGAATTAATAGGGACTAAATTGAGAGAATTTCGAAATTAGGGATTTATGATGAAAATGAAGAATTAAAATGAGTATATAGTGAGAATTAAGAGAGAATATGAAGTTAAATTAGGAAAAATAAAATTAGTATTGATAAGGGATTAAATTAGAGTTTATGTAAAGTTTAGGTATAAATGGAAATATTTTAATGGAATTGTGTATTAATAATTTTTAATTGTTTAATTACGTAGCTAATGTCGTGCAAGAGTCATTGTCCGAGAAATGAAAGGAGAAGGTGGACAAGGATTGACTCGAGAGAAATTTCGGTTAGTATTACTATAATTCAAATTTAATTATTAATTGTTAAAATTTAAATTAATATACATGATAAGCAAATTGAGGTAAGAATCATGATTGAATTAAATGAAAATACGTATTGGTATTGAAATTATAAATAGCAATTGTTGAATTTTGAATAATATGTTTAGTAAATAAAAATAAGGTGAATATTGATATTGAATTGTATGTGAATTGAATGGAAATTACTAGTGATATGATTTGAATTAAAAGAATTAATGCGATATTGAATTGTATGTTGATTGAAAAGTAATTAGTGATTTGAATTTCATTAAATAAATAAATAAATAAAATATAAAATATGAATTGAATAAAAGTAAATTAAAATATGAAAAGTGTGAATACATGAATCAAGTATGATTACATGTGAATGTCGGGAATATCTATTGGCAGATTAGAAAGTGGAAAGTAAATTTGAATTGAAATGTGATTATTGAATAAAAATGAAATGGTTTGAATTGAATTATTGAATTGAACTGGAATATTGAAATTGGTGATTGATATGGATTTTATTAGAATTGAAATTGAGAATGTGGAGATTGATATGTGAAACCGATCATCGAATCAATTATGGAATACTTAATATTGTTATGTGTCTTGCATTGAACTGTGGAAATATGAAGCAATGAATTATCGCAATCTTGTGGAAACCGATTGGAATAATGAATTTATAATTGATCTTGAACTAATATGGAAATTTTATGGAAAGTAAATTAAATACCCTATTAACTAGTCGGGCTAGTCGGATATAGTTGGCATGCCATAGGATATGGAAGAGTACGGGTTATTGCTTGAAACTATCGATCGAGCACTTATGTGCCGACTCATCTTATCTTATCACATCGATTCGATACTTTGTGTGTCGAATATTATTATCATATCATTATGATTCAGCACTTTGTGTGTTGAATATATATCATTATTGACTACCGTTATTGTTCTTGATCGGTACTATGTACCGTATTAGGCACTATGTGCCGTATTGGTGTGATTGGTTGGAATCCGTGTATCCGTCAAAGTCCGAGTCAAGTTAATAGGGGTAAATGAATAATTTTGATAATATAAATTTTATTGCATGATCTTGAATATGAATTGAAATAAGACATTAAATTGAGGTATTGAAATGAAATGTATGAACCATGGGTTCAAGAAATAGATAATGATATAGTTCATGAAATAGTTTTGGTAGTATGAGATGATGTGAAAATATAAGCAAAGAGAAGCAAATTGAAATAGCCATTGTTGAGAAATGAGAAATGAAAAAATGAAAATAAAATGATTTGAAATAGTGAAATAATATGTGAATTTAATTGAATACAAGTTATTGAAATTTATTTATGGATTTAATGTATAAATTGAGTGTTAGAAGATTATAAGTGTAAATTGATTATAAATGAACGAATCGAACTGAAAAATAGTTGTTATTATTATTGTTGTTGAAACAAGTTGATTTAATATATTAAATGTTTATTAAAAGATTAAAAGTATAAATTGAATATAAATAGAAATGATAATGAATGAGTTGATAAATTGATTGGATTTGTATGAACTGGAATGAGTTATTAGAATGAGATGTGGAAAAATCTAATAAATTTTTTATAGTGAAATAAGTTCGAATACACTTAAATATAAGACTGAAATATTGCTTATTGTTATTAATGATCAAGTTGATTTAAAGTATGGGATAATTAATGAATAATTGTAGACATAAATTAAATGTATATAATTTATCCATTAATGTTATTAATTTGAATTATGGTAATACCACTGAGTATTCCCATACTCAGTAGTCTGTTGTTTCGTCTTGCAGTTAGTAGGAAGCCAGTGCTCGGTCCAGCATCCAGAGTAATCCCGACCTCAGAGAAATTTTAGTGATGTACTTTTGTTTTGATAATGTGGCATGTACCTAAGTGATATATAGGTTAAGTATAAGAGTTTTGTGATTGTGGTTTTAGAACGATGTTTAAATTGGTTATAAGTATGAAATGGAACTAATATGATATATTTGATTAAAGTATGCTATGTTTGTTATTTATTTGTGAATTAGTTATAAGTTATCCAATATGTCCGGTAATACTCTATAACCCTGTTCCGGTGACGGTTTGGGGTTAGGGGGTGTTACATTTTCACAACCAATGTGGGATTACCTACTTTGCATTACCAACAATCATTAACTCGAGGAGATGAAGTTAAGTTTCCTTACCTCCCCTGCTTGATTTTTTTGGAGTGTTCCTTTTGTGTATTGAAGCAGTTCAACCATGTGCTGCCTAGTTCCCTATCTTATATTATTGTCCACCCAGGATGCATATTGAAGCCAAATAAACCCAAGGGTGTTGCATATATGGTATTTAAACCAATAGTCTTTTTTTCCAGCAACTCTTTCCCATAGACTATATTTCTTTCACCATTTTATGTTCAATTCACCAACCTTGCCTTTTTTTTTTTACTATGTGTCGTGCTTGCTTTGCTAGGACTACCTTATTTAAAAGCCTCATCTCCTTTATTCTTATCCTAATCCTCGTTTTCCTTTGACAGGTATAGAAAAAAATCTCAATTCCTAAAATGTTGTGTTCACTTTTTAAAATAAAGTTGTGTTCAACCAATTTGTTGAGTGAACACAAATATGTTTTTTTGACCAAATGAACAGAACTTGGTTTCATTTGGTCAAAAGAGCATACAAACTGCTTTAAGTTTAAAGTATCAATGTATTGTTTGATATCATCCACTTCATATATTTTCTTCAAGTAAGCTACCAAGTGTCTTTGATGGAGCTAAGATCCTCAGTCACTTTAGCATTCTCTTTTTCTTCTTTCTGTTTTTTTTTATCTATTACTTTGTTAAATTTAACTTCGCCATTAATTTAAAAGTTGTAATTCATTTGACCAAGTTTAGAGTTGTGGATAAAAACATAATACCATGGTTTGAATGTAAAATTGGTTTGCTTGTGGAGAGGCCATGCATGTATATAAAAAGTTTAATGTTTACAAATTCTATTAATTTTAAAAAGAGCAACTAAAGACAATTAATCATTTTTTTCAGTTTATCCTATTTTGTATAAAATAGCCCTTAATGTTTATAAATTCTATTAATTTTGTCCTAATTCTATAAAATTTAACAAATTTAACCATTAACATTTACACATTCTACCAATATGGTTTTAATTATAAATTTTGGTGTTTTTTAGAATAAGGACCTAAATGATAGATTTTGTAATTGTTGAAGGTTAAATTTATTATATCAATCAAAAGTAGGAAAAACAATATGATTAGTTGTCTTTTATTGCTCACTTCTAAAATTGACAAGAACTAAATTGTTATTGTTTTTTTTTTTGTGAATGATCAATTTCCTTAGATATCGAAAATTAGAGATCCTTTTACCTAATATTTTTCTCATTCATCTTTAAAGATTTTTTTTTTTGGAAAACCATTAAATGTCAGAATTGAAATAAATTATTTAATTAATAAACTAAAGTAAACATGAAAAATTTTACATGATATGAAGACTAATGAGATATATAAACATGTACATATAGACAACCAATGGCCATCATGGGGACAAAAAGAAAGACGAGGGAAGAAAAGACAAGTTTGTTCCTTACTTTGTCTTCACCCTATTGGCCTACAATATATAGAGTGGTTTCGAAACTGATTTGCCCTCAAGGTTGCTCCAAGTTGCCTGGTCAGCGCAAAATTGAAAATTCTCTGTTTAATCCCATTGGTAAGTCGAAGTTCTTATAAATATTTTTTTCTTTTATGATTTATCTGCATTTTCATTATCAGAAGTGCCTTATTATATGAAATACTAGTAATATCCTAACAGTACTAACACAATTTAAAAGGTTAGATACTAATCGAAATTTCAAAGAAGGAATAAAGAAATCTGTTGAATTTATTATAATTAATTACTTAATACTAAAAGAAAATAGGAGTTTCAACGGTGCAATTGTAAATCCGTCTTTGTAAATGAAAGCTAACTGCTTATCGGATACCAGATATATTAGGAAATGGCTCAGGTTTCAATTTGGATGCCTATCGAGCCACCAGTTCAGTAGTCCCGAACACATTCCACAACTGCAGTGTCTCATCTGCGTCTATAGTCACCACTGTACACCATTTGGAGCCTGCAACCAAAAATGCCAAATTTGTATGAGCTACACAAAACAGAAACGAAATCCCAATTCTGCATAACATGTAGGAAATGGAATCCCTTAATTACCTCAACTATGTAAAGTACTCTGGATGTATGCCTATGGAGCTCTGCCATCTTTGTCATGGCTGGATATTTCCATAAAATGAGTTAATTGTCTGTAAAACCATTCAAGCATGAGATCCATTGATATAAAGTTAATTACAATAGACTTATTAGAGAGTCCCATTAGTTTGCATCCAGTAGGAATTGAACTTACGAATTTGTCAATTATGAGTTGGGTGCTTAAACCATTCAACCATGGATGCTTAGCATGGATCCTCGTACACAGTAAATAATCAAATTCCAATTGAAATAAAATCTTTAGGATAATTCAATGCAATTTAGAAGAAATCAATGAAACAACATCAATTCAAATCTTGAATTTTCAAATTAAAATAGATCAATAATCATTCACTATTTCTTAGATTCATGGACTCAATTCAATTCAATGGGATATTTTCTTTACATAACTCTTTTTCCACCTTTTTATCCTAGCGAACAAAAATTTCAGATTTTTCAATTGGAAGTCGAGTTAAGCAAACCGATTTTTCCTGAATAAGTGAAATTTGTTCTACTTTGGACAACATGAAAATTTTCGTTTTGCTTTGGGATTTTTTTCAATATTAAAGGGGTAAAAAAGCTTCTTCACTTTACTCTTCTTTCAAATCTTAAGTTTTAGTCTACTTTTAGAATGAAAGGAAATTAAAATTTTAAATAAAAATGTGAAAAATATTGAAGAAAAAGTGAAAATTTGAGAGTAGAGGGAGGAGGGGTGGGGGAAAAGTGGGATTTTAGATGAGATGAGGCATGATGCGAAGGTATTAGGTAAATATACCGATTTTAAAAAGAATGGAGGGTTTTAGGTCATTTTTCTAGGTATTTAGGGAATTAAGTCATTCTGGAGAGAGAAAACAAAAATGCCTCTTGTAGTAAGCTTTTTCAACTGATGTGGCAGCAAGTTTCCATTTTCTTTCTCCAAAAATGACTTATTTTACTAAATTTTGAGACAAGCAATTTAAAACCCTAAGTTTATTTCAAAACCAACATATTTGCCTAATTACCCCAAAGATGTGGGATAGAGAAAGAGACATGATTTTCATTTCCCAAGGAATAATCTTTTTATCAAGTGTCAAAGATATTAAATATTTATTACCTAAAATAAATAATAAATATATTATTATATAGTTGAGTCGATTTTGGATCATTTGAATAAGTCAAATTGGGACTCAATGATCTAATTAATTCGACTACAGATCCAGTTCTAAAAACTTGATGGAACTCTAGTACGAAAAACAATCTCCACTCTTTTATTAAGAAAAACTTATCTTAAGTATAACGTATTATTTATCTATGATATATTTATAAAATCTAAATTTATTAAAATATATGTATTTTGTAATGAATTAATTTTCTTTTAAAATAGAAATTTATTTTATATAAATTTTCAAAATTAATTCTGAACTTTATATAAAGAATAAGCTTCCATAACTATTTATATGATTAATATTTTTTAAACAATACAACCGTTATATTTTATGGTCTATTCATATAGGTCATATATGTCAAGTTTAATGCAAATTTAAAACTTCTAACTATTTTTTATATATAAAAAATATCAACCGTTGAATATATATTAATATATAAATTATTTTAGACCGATATTATAGAAGTTAAAACTATTTTAATTTTTACACTATATTTATAATATAATAATATTTTTAAAACATTTTATTTTGCCATGCTTGTTTGAGCAACAAAAGCTTTTCTAAAAGCAAAAGAAAATCTTTTGCTGCCTGCCATGCAGATTTATTTATTTTTATATTTCGAAGAAATAATAAATAAAAATAAAAAAGTGGAAGATTGAGTCATGTCAATAAGTTGAGTTTTGATGCAGAATTTGTAAAATTCTTCGACTCTTGAGGTATGGTTAAAATTTTACAAACGATGTTGGACTTAAATTAAAGAATTACGTGGTCTTTTAATCCAATGTTTCCCATTCTTCATCTAATATGCTTTGTAATGATTACATTTTATTTTGTAAATGTGTTTGTACGCCTGATTTAATCAAAACTCAACTTAGCTCATGAGAGAAGTTGACCCCAAAAAAAAAACTAACATGAAAAACTAATGAATCTGTTTTATTTCTTATTACTTAATACAATTTATTATTCTTATTTTTCATCCATTTTAGTCCTACAATTAATATAAATAAAAAAAATTACAAATATTAAATTTTAATTCAATAACTTTCTTATCAAAATATTGATATTTTACCTTTATACTCCTGGTTTAATGACATGAATTTAATTCAAAAATCACTCTGCTTTGTAGCATGTTTTCCTCTACTTTGTAGCACGTTTTGATCTTTGCTTTTCGTTTTTCTCTTTTTTCGATTTTCTTTGCTCTTTTTTTCTTATTCACTGCTCTTTGTTTCTGTAACTTGTTTGGAGGATGACAGATGTGGAAGGAAACTTTTCCAATTTATCTCTTGAAGATGAGGAGGAAGAGGTGGTGTAGTTGGGTACACAGAGATTAGGTCTAGCTATCTCTTTTGACAACTATTTTGTGGGCTCCTTTTTGACATCGAGTGTGGTTAATTTCCAGTCAATGTGGGTGACGTTGGTAAATGTTGGGCACCTGATTGGGGGCATTTCTATTTCGGATCTAAATAAGGGCAAATTTCTTTTTTGATTATATCACAAGGTGGACGTGGATCGTATTGAGGCTGGGGGCCCTTGGAATTTTAACTCTCATCTTCTAGTTACGCACCGGTTAAAATATGGGGATGATCCTAAAACTATGTTACTATAGATGTTTTGGTCTTAATCCATGATCTACTGCATAGATTCATGTACAAGATGGTGGCAAAGTAGCTGGGTAATTTTATTGGGTATTCCTAGAATATGAGGTGAAAGCTATTTCTTTGGGGTATAAGGGAATAATGCGAGCTCGAGTCAGATTCAATATTCAAAAACTGTTGAAGCACAAGAAGAAGTTCACCTTACCAAATGAGACATAAGCTTCTGTGAGATTTGAGTATGAAAAGCTCATGCTTTTTTACTTTCTTTGTGGTAAATTAGGTCATGGAGAAAAAAATTTTCCTATTAGGATTCTACAAGAGAAACAAGCTTTTGTGTTAGGGTGGGATATCTCCCTTCGTGCTCCAGCCAGGCGAATGGTGGTACCGAAGGGTGTGTGGCTGAGGGAGGAGGATATCTTCGGTTCCCTAATTCTGGGGTTACCACTACCGCAAATATGGGGATAAATGAGAGATTTTCGAAACCTCATCCCTACAATTTTGATGATAATCTTCGAAGGGATATGGTTGAGAATATGGGTATTAATGGGAAGTCAGCAGATGTACAGTCCCCGAGCTCACAAAAAAAGGTTATTATTGGGCTGAATGCTGATCCAATTTTGTCCCGTAATCAAGGGTCATTGTACACTGATTTTGATGAAGAAATGGGTGTTGATAGAGAAGACTAACCAATCGTGTAGATGGATGGGCTTAAGCGTCTATGTACTCAGTCAGATTTTTCAAAAGTTTTAAATGACTCAATTTTGAATAAAGCAAAAAACTCTATATCGACAGGCTTTGCTCAGCGGGTTGACTGGTCACAATGAAACTCTTGAGTTAAAATGTTTGGGGCTTGGGGAACCCTCAGACAGTTCATCACCTTTAGCAAAAGGATTTGAACCCCTCTATAATTTCCCTATCTAAAACAAAATTATAGAATACTCGAATAGAGAATGTACGTTGACTATGTGGTTTTCCAAATGGAGTTTATGCTAATTCTTTTGGTAGTGGTGGTGGTCTTTCTTTGGGTGGAAAAATAATTGTATTGCCTCTTTACGATCTTTTTCAAGTAGACATATTAATGTTTTAATTAATGATGATTCGGATGAAAATTGCTAGCGATGTATAGGGTTTTATGGAGCATTTGAGGAACAACGAAGAGTGGAGTCTTAGAATCTATTAAGACAGTTGGATGATTGCCCAAAGGTACCGTGGCTTGTAATTTGTGAGTTTAATGAAATTACTTTTTTCTTTTGAAAAGCAAAGGGACTTTTGCGAAGTAAACGCCAGATGAATGCTTTTTGGAGTGCCTTAGAGGATTGTTCTTGGAGGATTTGGGTTACAATGGTGTTTGGTTCACTTAGGAAATGGGGAGAACGGCGAGCAATAATATTCGCGAGAGGCTTGATAGGGATGTTGCAAATGGATTATGGTGGCTGATGTTTCTGCAATATAAAGTATCCTATTTGCCACATATGTTCTTTAATCATTTCCCTATTTTGGTTTAGACTACTTATGGCCTCAATAGTTGTCCACGAAGATAACACTTCAAATTTGAGGTCACTTGGTTAATGAATGAATCGTGTGAATCTAAGGTGGCAAGGCTTTGGGAAAGCTCATTTGGTACTGTCCTAGATAGACTTCGAATTGTCAGCGATGGACTAAATGTTTGGTTTAGAAAGATATGGCATGGCAACAAGTTGATCGAGTTTGACCTTCGAAAATGACTTAAATCGGTAAGTGAAATCATTCCAACAGATGAAGTTTTGGGGGAAATGGTCAATGTAAAACTTGTGTTAAATCTAGCATATAACAAGAAGGAGTTATATTGGGAGCAACGAGCAAGGGAAATTTGGTTGAAATATGGGGACAACAATATAATATTCTTTTATCAATTTGCTTTGCAAAGACGATGGACGAACCGTATTCACAAGTTGGAGGATAGTAGTGGGATGGTGGTAGAAAAAGACAATGAGTTGGAATGAGTGGCTCGTGAGTACTTTGAGTTGTTTTTCACCTTTCAAGGCGTGTCGAATGTTTTCGGAATACTAGCAAGTGCTGGTAGATGCATAACAGTTGATATGAATGAGCGTCTAAGTCTAGATTTCACTAGTGAGGAAGTAGTTGTTGCTTTACGATAAATGAGTCCCCTTAAGGTGTTCAGGGACGATGGATTGGGTACGATGTTCTATCAAAGATTCTAGCATATTGTGGGAATGACGTGTCCAGTTTTGATGCAATCGTAACCCAACTAAAAATCTGACTAAGGCAAGTGCCTCTATCAATTAATAGTATAGCTACTATGAGAAAATATATCGTTCCCACGAAGACTAAAAGTACTAGTAATTACTGTCTTTCAATTATTTAATTGATAAATTCAAGCGATTGATTAAAAATAAAATTAACTAAATTAGCTAACTAATGAACACAACAAAGAACAAATTGGGAAAATAAATTATTAACAACCAAGAAGCGAAACAATACCCAGGAAAGAATTCACCTAGACTTCATCTGTCACTATCAATCTAAATTACACAATTTCTTCACTTAGCATCTTGATCTGTAGAAATACATAAATTATGCTAATATCTCTCTTCAAGAATAAGAGCAACTAACTCTAGGTTGATTAATTAAAATTTCTTTCTAATTAAAACCCATATTATCGCATTAACTCGATCTATGGATTCCCATATTAAATTTGACTTTAATCTGGTAAATTTATGTCGTTCTATTTCTAGGATTGCATGCAACTCCACTCAATTACGCTAGATCTACTCTTAAACAGGGCCTATTCCTCCTCTGATTTAAGCACATCAAACATAGATCAATAGTCTAGAAATATTAAACTAAGAATTAAGTACACATAATTGGGAACAAGTTCTAAGTCTTTATTGCATAAAATAAAAATCAAACGATATCCATCATAAGGTTCATCTCCCCTAGGTATTTAGAAAATTAGTTCATGTTAGAAAATAAAAACATCCAAAACATAGTATAACCACAAGAAATAAAGAAACTCATGATAATCTCCTGATAAATCAATTAAGAGTCTTCAATCTTGGTGGAATTCTACTTCAGAATCAGCTTCAATGGTGTTTTTCGAGTTGTTTTCTTGAATATTCTATGACGGCTCACTCGTATATTCTTATTTTTGTTATATAGGTCTCAGAATGCCCGAAAATCCTTAAAAATCACGTTTTTCTGCTGTTCTGTGTGCAATTCGTGAAATTGACACGACCTCCTACATGGCCTTGTGACAGCGCGTGTAGCTAGGCCGTGTGGAATGGTCCATCCCGTGTAGCCCTTGTACCTTGCTCTAATTTTTTTATTTTTACTCATTTTTTGCTCATTTTGCTCCCAAATGCTTTCCTATGTATAGAAACATGATTTTAAAGGATTAGGAACATAAAATTCACAATTTAACATCAAATAATCACCCAAAAATACATTAAGAATGAGATTAAAACATGTTAATTTTAGCACCTATCAAGTTTCTACATTGTTATTCTAAAAGGTGAAGTCCCTTTAGCCATTATTAATCACAATCACATTGTCTTAATACCAAATATTAATAATCCTCATACTATGTCTCATTTTAGACCTATCAGTCTTTGTAATGTTATTTTCAAGATTGCCTCGAAAATGTTGGTTAACAAGTTTCAAGAAGTGCTTCATTTATGTATTAATGAGGCCCAAAGTGTTTTTCTGTCTGGGTGTCTTACTTCTAACAACATTTTGGCTGCTTACGAGATACTTCACTATCTTAAAAAAAGAAGGTTGGCAAGGGTCATTTGCGCTTAAGTTAGACATAGGTAAGGCTTACGACCGTGTTGTGTGGCACTTTATTAAGGAAATACTGCTGAAAATGGGTTTCTTCTCTGGATGGGTTAATGGCATTATGTGATTTGTTTCATCAGTGGCCTATTCGACTGTGGTTAATGGAGTGGTTGGTGAAAAGTTTATGCTAACTCATGGTCTTAGACAAGGGGACCCATTAAGTCCCTACTTATTTTTTATTTGTAGAGAAGGCATTTTTGCCCTTTTACACATGGCGTCGTTGAATGGCCAAATTCGAGGGGCAAGGGTCGTGTGGAGAGCACTTCGAATTACTCACCTTCTCTTTGCTAACGATAGTCTTACTTTTTAGGAGGCTACATCTATGGGAGTTGACACCTTTAAGTAGATCCTGCAACAATATGTTAGATGTTCGGGACAACTTATAAACTTTGTGAAGTATAAGACGGAGTGAAGTAAATATATTTCTATACTAAACAATTTAATCACAACAATCTTACAAGTTATGCAAGGCAAGAATATTGTTTAAACGATTGCCAATTTAACCCACTTTTACAATTAGTATATTAAACATGCCTTAGTCCGAGCCTGGAGAAGTTTCGATTTGGGGAATTTATTAATATATTTGTTTCCCCAACTTCTCCCCTCAAGTGTTTTGCTCACCGTCTATTCGCTACTTCACTTGATGGCTTAGCGTCGGTTAAGGTCCCTCTGTGAGAGAAGCCTCCTTTTGTTTGTTGATTTGTTTTCAAATTTTCCTTTAGACACTACACCAAAACAGGCTTTTAGCGGCGCTTTTTTAGGCCTTTAGCGGTGCTTTTTAGCGCCGCAACAGAAGCCGCTAAAGAATGCGCCGCTAACTTTAGCGGCATTTTTAGAAATAAACGCCGCTAAAGGTGTTGGTCTATAGCGCCGCTTCTAGCACAAACGCCGCTGAAGACTAAGACCTTTAGCGGCGTTTTAGTGGAAGCGCCGCTAAAGACCCTGATCTTTAGCGGCGTTTTTGGGAGAAGCGCCGCTAAAGATCAAGGTCTTTAGCGGCGTTTTTCTCCTCAAACGCCACTAAAGAACCTATTCTTTAGCGGCGCTTTCCTCTCAAACGCCGCAATAGACCCTGATCTATAGCGGCGCTTTGACGACAAACGCCACTAAAGAACCTAATCTTTAGCGGCGCTTTCCCCACAAACGCCGCTAAAGACCATGATCTTTAGTGGCGCTTTTTCTACAAACGCCGCTAAAGACCCTTATCTTTAGCGGCGCTTTAACCAAAAACGCCACTAAATTTGGCAGATTTGTAAAATAAATTTTTTTATATTTTCAGCCCTCCTGTAAAAACAAATAAGAAGAAATCATATCTAAACCAGCCAAAAGTAATAAATCTATATATTAAATAAATAATATAATAAATATCAATAAATAAAATAAAATTCGTATTATTCTTACAAAAATGTTAAAAGTTAAAATGATAATTAAAAGTCAAAATCAAGTATATTTACACGATAGTCTAAGGCGGTAATTGTTATGCGACTCTTGAAACATCTTCATCATACTCTGAAGCTGCTGTTGGAGTTCATCGAACTTTTGACGCTGCTCTGCTTCCCTCGCTTTAGCCTCTGCTTCCCTCCCTTTAGCCTCTGCTTCCCTCGCTGCAACCTATACTTCTCTCACTACCGCCTCTGCTTCTCTTGCTGCCACATCTGCTTTAAGCTGCTGCTGGAGTTCTTCATACTTTCGTTGAACCTCGACTTCTCTCATTCTTTGCATCTGCTTTCAGTTGTAGCTGGAGTTCTTCATATCTTTTTTGAACCTCAGCTTCTCTCGATGTTGCCTCCGCTTTAAGTTGTGTAATTTGCTCAATTGTTGTCGCTTGCATCTGAGCCATCTGGTCTCTTCACCTCTGAACTTCAGCTTCGGCTCGACTCCCCGAAGGCATATATTGTTGCGAGCTAGATCCAAAATATTGGGATGGGTTAACAAAAGATCCTTGAAATCGAACCCGACCATACCTTTCAGGACCCAAAACTTCAGTGATAATCCGATTATCAATGTCGTCAATATGAACAGAACTATCACTGGAAGCAATCGCTTCGTACTCCACCTTTTTATCCTTTAATTTTTCCTAAAAAATAAATCAAATAGTTAGGAACGCAATATATATTAAAAAACCCAATGCAACATAACTTAACAATATTTGCATTACAATAAATGAAATAAATCATTAGAAAATAAACACTATAAATAATTAAAACAAGTGAAATTGTATTAATTAAGCAAACGTACCATAATTTCTACAGCTTCAGGAGTCACAGGGTTTCCATCTTTCTTCCTATGTGTAATGTCAAAAAGTTGAAGGCGTCCAACTTTTTGACCGAACGACAGTTCCTACAATACAATAGTAAAAATATTATTGTAAGTGAGTAATAAATATCTGCCAATATTAAAAAATTGAAAATACCTCAGCATGAGCTACACACGCAAAACTTTTCGACCCAGCTGTGTGAGTGAATTTTTGTTGCTGCCTACTTTTTTTTCCAACTTCTTCACAATCCTACATTATGAAATTATTAGTACGTTAATTAGGAAATACTATACACCAAAATAATTACAAAATTTTATAAGTTACACATACCTCTCCTTTCTTCGAAGTCCAAAATCTAACGACCTCTTCCCACTGGTACCTCAGCATTCCCGGCGAGACATTTTGTAATCTCTCGTCGAGTGTTGTTTTTGTCTTAAAATAGTCTTTCTTTAAAGTGCTCTTATGGTCTCTCCATCTTTTTCCCAATGCCTTCTTTACATAAGCATCGGAGACCTCTAGAGCAAATCTCGCCTACAAAAAACACAACTTAAGAAAGTAAATGTAAACGAAACTTAAACCCAAGTATTATAAATGACATACACATTTTGTTACCTTAATGTTATCGAGAGCTTAGTTCTTGTTACTTTCGGGCACTTTATGTCATGACTCGAAGTTAATTGGCAACATATTTGCATTCCGTGCTAGAATGCCCATGTATCCTGCTAAAAGGCGAGCTTCTGATCCAACAGGCTGACCAAAGCTATTATTGGATACTTGGACACGCACGACTGGATCTAGGTCGTATAAATCGCTCAGTACCGTACGTCCGCGACCTCTCCGCGTCCCACCAGTTTCATCCGAAAAATAAAAGTATTGTAATATACGAAATTTAAAAATAAACAAATAAGAAGTCAACACACATGTAAATTAAATGTTAAATTACTTTGAATTTCTATAGGTTCCTCAGGTGTAACCGGAACATTCGAAGATCCAACAGCAGTCTGTTGTTCAGTGCTGTTTGTTTCCGCCAAGTTTGGAGTACCTTGAACAATGCGGTGCGATCCCACTTTTCTTCTAGGCATTTTATCTGCAATACAAATAAATTAGTTGAAAACTTAGTATACAATTACAACAATAATATCACATATAAAATAGTTGAAATATCATCATTCGTAGATGTAATTAGATAATCGTAAAAGCTTACTATATTATAATTCGTAAATCTCTTCATCCGTATCCTGGCGGACCCATTGAAATTGTGTACTAGTACTAGGGATGTTTTCGTTTAAGTTCTGTTCTGGAAATGGCAAAGTTTGTGTTCTATCGTCAATGTCATCTCTACTTCCACTGCCCATGTCAAACAAGTCTCTAGGGATGTTACGGAGTACAACGTACCAACCCTCATCAGTTGGGTCTTTTGAGTAAAAAACTTGTTTGACTTGAGAAGAAAATACATACGGCTCATCAATCAATTGTTGTCCTGTGTGAATCAATCGAGCGAAGTTTACCATTGTGAAACCAAATTGATCATGCTTGATTCCACGTGCAGTATTAACATCGGCCCAATCACCTCGAAATAAGACAACTTTCCATTTGCCGTAGTAATCCAACTCAATTATGTCAGTAACAAGTCCAAAATATTCCACATTTCCCTCCACAGGATTATTGTCCCTAGCACTAGCATAACTTGTAATTGAGGAATTAACCACTATTCCACAATTTTGCGTTCTCCTCAATCTCTCACGATATTTTGTATGAAATCTGAATCCGTTTATGAGGAACGTACTATATCTTTTAACCACCCGATTTGGACCTTGGGAAAGCCATTTAACTTCGTCGGTGACGTTCTTCCCACTCCAAACCTATTGAATGGAAAGTAAACTGAGTAATTAAAAATGTTTTGAGTAAATATTATTATTTGTCGGTGAAAGCTCCAATTACATACCGTTTGGCTTAACCATTCATGAAAAGATTCTGTAAACAACTTATTGATATCTCGATGTTGTGTTCTTCGGGAGCGCGAACGAGATCTCAATATTTGTTTGTACTCACTATGTTAAAAATATGTTCAGTTTGTTAGAATATAAACAATTTTAAAATGATGAATATTTATCAAATTTCTAGAACTTACTTGCGTAAAGGTTCCACTGATTCGTGGTGAAACAGAACATATCGATGTGTTTGAACCCACGATAAATCATCTAATTCTGCAATTTCAACTTTACCGATTGGTTCTCCAAAACTTTCGAACAAATAATTATCGGCAAAGTTATGATCCGTGAGTCCAGCATTTCTATTTGGTCTGTTCAACCTTGTTTCAACATCTTCCAAATATCTTGAACAGAAGGTCATACATTCCTCTGCCAAGTAGCCTTCAGCAATCGATCCTTCTGGATAACGCTTGTTGCGGCAATAAGACTTTAATTTGGATAGGAACCTAAACACAGTATACAACATTATCAAAAGTTGTAACTAAAGGCATATAGGTGAATGAAGGAAAATTTTAGCAATTGTAATTAACACCTTTCTATGGAATACATCCATCGATAGAAAACGGGTCCGCCAAGAATTACTTCATGCGGAAGATGGATTATCAAGTGAACCATAATAGTGAAGAAGGAAGGTGGGAAGATTTTCTCCATGTTGCATAAAGTTAAAGCGGCTCAATCCTATACCTTCTGAAGTTCTTGAACATCCAAAACTTTGCCACAAATGGCTTTCATTATATTGGATAGTTCAATTATACAAGACATCACCTTCTTCAAAATACAACATCGTAGAGCAACTGGCAGTAAATCTTGCATCAAGATGTGATAGTCATGTGATTTTAGCGAATATAGTCTTCGATCTTTAACACTAACACATCGAGATATATTAGATGCATACGCATCTGGAACCTTTATATCCTTCAACACCATACAGAACACTTCTTTCTCTGTCTTCGACATTGAGAAAATAGAAGGCGACAATCGATATTTACCATTCGAAGTGGATTCGGATGAAGATCGTGTCAATTCCCATCTGAACTAAATCAAGTCGACTCTGAAGATTGTCTTTTGATTTTCCATCTACATTCAAAATTGTACAGACAATGTTCTCGCAGACATTTTTCTCAATATGCATAACATCAAGATTGTGTCGTAAAAGGTGGTGCTCCCAATAAGGCAACTCAAAAAAATACTTCTTTTTTTCCACAAGTCCGCCTCATTAGGATCATCCTCTTCATCATAGTTATCATCAGCTTCATCATTTGATCTTCTATGTCTTTACGTGTTTGGCGATTGATTCATCTTCCCATAACTAAAATTCATATCTTCTAACATTAACAAGATTTCAGATCCACTTGTCTGCGAAGGAGCTTCTCTGAACTCTTCAGTACCGTCAAATGCCGAACTCTGAGATCTAAATCTATGATTTTCCGGTAACCACCGACGATGCCCCATGTAAGAGAACTTTTTCCCATTGTATAACGATTGCGAACATGTTTATGCAGCACAACAAGGGCACACGTAACGACCCTTGGTACTCCAACCGGATAAATTGGCATAAGCAGGGAAGTCATTAATGGTCCACATCAAAGTTGCACGTAAATTAAAGTTCTCCTTTCTCAGCACATCGTATGTCTCGACACCAGCCCATAATTGTTTTAACTCTTCAATAAGTGGCTGTAAATAAATGTCGATATCATTCGCGGGCCCTTTCTCTCCAGGGATAATCATAGATAAGATAAGGGAAGATTGCTTCATGCAAATCCACGGAGGCAGATTGTAAGGAACAAGCACTACTGACCAAGTACTGTATGCAGTACTCATGATCTTGTAAGGATTAAATCCATCAGATGCTAGGCCAAGCCTCACACTCCTAGGATCGCTTGCAAAGCTTGGAAATTTTTTGTCAAATGATTTCCAAGCTAAAGAATCTGCCGGATGCCTTAATAATCCATCATCGGTTCGTCCTTCATGGTGCCACGTCATTGACTCCGCTGTCTTCGAGGACATGAAAAGCCTTTGAAGCCTTGGTATCAGAGGAAAATACCGTAAAATCTTGACCGGCTTCTTTCTTGGTTGTGCATCATTTTCATCGTCGTTCTCATCTTCTGTGTTTCTATTTATCCAATGGGATTCGCCGCATACATGACAGCACTGTTGGTTTCTCCGATCGCCCCAATACAACATGCAATCATTCGGGCAACTATGAATTTTGTTGTACCCAAGACCTAAGTCTTTTATAATTTTCTTCATATCTTTGCATGGTGAGGATTTTTGCAAGCGAAACATTTCTCTCAAAAACTCTAACAAAGATTGTCAATGAGTTCGGTCCACCCTCCTAAACATTTTAACTGGAAAAGACAAATGCGAAAGATATTTTGAAAATTTCGATCCCTCATATAGTTCTTCGTTCATCTCATTAAGTAGCGCGTAGAACTTTGCCGCTTCTCCATTCGACTCTTCATGATGTACACTTCTTCCGGTTCGGTAAAAGCATTTCCACCGAGATTACAATCATCGATGGCACAAAGTCGGGTGGGAACGATTGTAAACCATGATTGTGAATATTAAATGCTTCCGCAACATCCTTCCATATCATCCTCTAATGATGATGGTAAGCAAGACTATCATAAGATACATCCATCCTTGAAGAGGAAGTACTAGGCGGGCATTCTCCATGAAAAACCATTGTTTATAACCACGAACAAACCCATCAACAATTAGATGCTCGTATACAACTTCACGATAATGCCAGTTTATGTTGACACACTTCTTACACGGGCAAAGAATCATGTTCTCTTGGCTTGCATATTGAAATGCAAAATCTAGAAAAGTTTGTACTCCATTTCGATAACTGTCGCTTACCCTTGACAAATTCATCCAAGACCGGTCCATTTCTTATTTCTTGAAGCCTAATCTTGACAATAAATTGCACGGGTTTAGGATTTAGGAATAAGTATAATTAAGCTACGTAAGTTATGTATTATGTAAGTTATTTATTATGAAAATTATGTAAGTTGTGTATTATGAAAAGTATGCTATGTAAGTTATGTAAGTCGTATAAGTTATGTAAGTTGTAAGTTATGTATAATATTAATTAACTAAGTTATGTAATTTATGTATAATATTAATGTATGTTATGCAATTTATGTATATTAACTAATTAAGTTATGTAATTTATGTATAATATTAATGTAAGTTATGTATAATATTAATTAACTAAGTTATGTAATGTATGTATAATATTAATGTAAGTTATGTATAATATTAATTAACTAAGTTATGTAATTTATGTATAATATTAATGTATGTTATGTGATTTATGTATCTTAACTAATTAAGTTATGTAATTTATGTATAATATTAATGTAAGTTATGTATAATATTAATTAACTAAGTTATGTAATTTATGTATAATATTAATGTAAGTTATGTATAATATTAATTAACTAAGTTATGTAATTTATGTATAATATTAATGTAAGTTATGTATAATATTAATTAACTAAGTTATGTAATTTATGTAATTTATGTATATTAATTAACTAAATGATATGTACAAGCTTATTGAAGCTAAGAAAAGTAGAATTATCCTTTCACTTTTGTGTCTCCTCTTCTCTCTTATTCTTACTATAGTTCTTTTAGTTTTATAATGTCTTGATATATAAAATTAGTCAAATTTTAATTTTGGTCCTTATACTATTCGTAAATTTGAGATTTTATATTTATATTTTAATTTTTACATAATTTGGTATCTCAATGTTTATAACGCTATTAGTTAAATGAAATATCTTATTTTAAGTAAAATGCTTATGAGATGCATACAATTTTATTAATTTCATTAAAATTCTTAGCAGAAGAAAGAAATTAATTATGAATTCTGTAATGTGAGACTTGAATGCACTAGGAATGTGATGAACTGAGGTCTATTATTCAAAAATTATAGGAAAAACAGGAGCATATGTTGAATTATTTTCATGGCTGCTAAGAACTCATTGTATGATTATTTGGTGTTCCTCTCTGTTTTGATTATTTACCCGATTTGCAGCTGGCTTTGTTATGAAATTAATTTGCATAAAATAAAGCCTTATTCAAATCTTGATCGATGCTTATTTCATTTGCCTTTGACCTCTAATCTTTCATTCAATTCTGTGGTAATCGTGATAATATTTGACTACTCAAATCCCTAACTAATCCTGCTGCTAAATAAGATATAAAAAGAGAGAACGAGTGCTCCAAGCTTACATTTTGTAACTATTATATGGTAATATTTTCCTTTAATAATGAATAGAATCATCTTTATTAACATGATCGTTTGAACATGTTGTATTTACAACACGATTGTTGAAAGGAGCCGTAAGGGATAGTGATGAGTATTTTTAGAAAATAACCTTTAAAACTTGTTCTTTGTAGTACATGAATGATAATCTTGCTATCCAAGAAAATGAATGTTTTGAAACACAAAAATAGACAAATTCTTCAAATTCATAGAAGTGTAGGCCACACTTCATAGAAGAAATTACAAAATCTCAGGTTCATGATTTTGTCCTGCATAACCATCTGGAAATATCCAAAATTCCACATGTTTGATATCTTGATATACAACTAAATATAGTGACAAGATTTAGAGCCCACAACTGCCTATGTCCAAACTCGTGAAGTGCACATTTCACTCTCTCAAGACACATGTTATATGCAGTTAAATTTTTTAATGAATCATTATTACAATCTAGCATCATAAATGGAT
Source organism: Gossypium raimondii (assembly GCF_025698545.1). Taxonomy (NCBI): domain Eukaryota; kingdom Viridiplantae; phylum Streptophyta; class Magnoliopsida; order Malvales; family Malvaceae; genus Gossypium; species Gossypium raimondii. The sequence goes on from NC_068568.1 coordinate 10,911,541, forward strand.
ATAAGCATTCAGGGCAATCATATAAGAAACTAAGAATGTATGATGAGGAAAATAGATCTCTACAATGTAGACATTTTCTTTCAAATGGAAACGTAAGTCAAGAAACTTACAGCAAATCTCAAAAGAAGACAAGATTTTCCAACACCAGAATCTCCAATAAGCAGAAGCTTGAACAGGTAGTCACTGCAAAAGATTGCAACCAGATAATATTAGTATATGTTCCAATGATGCATAAAAATAACATCTACAACTATAACATGTGTAACATAAAATTTTATTTTCGCCAAAAGAGGCCTAATCCCCAAACCCAGTCTCTCATAAACCAAACCTAAAGTTTAACTTGTCGTTAAAATGCCAATTAACCAAATTAAGTGCCCAAAGATTAACCTTAGAATGCCAAGCAATTATCGGTTGACTCCTAATTTTACTGGTGCATCAAGAAAGCGCAATTCAAAATGAATTTCGATTTCAAACAAATTAGAGCAAGTCACCATCATTCACTCATATATACATACATAATGAGCACATTTTTTAAGACAGATTTGCTTCTTCAATACACATAATCGATTTAGCAACATGTTAACAAAATATAACAAATTATTTGCAAAAGAATAATATACCACAATTTATTATGGCATCTTACAAAATTAGAAGCCTATGTCCCTCCTGAATCCATTAATTGACCACATAACACATTAACAATAAAAAAGACCTAAAAGCTCGCGCTTTTAAAAAAAATATATATTCAATTCCACAAAGAAATCCAAGTACCAAACCCTAGACACGTAAAAATTTCCAAATTCCCCGAATTCCCAAACAAACAGGCCAAAGCTTGGTGATTGAATTTATTATTTAAACCCCAATTTCCCAAATTACACTTAACCCAAACCCTAAATCAAGATACAGCATTTTAAAAGAAAAAAAGCTTACCTTTTAACCACAAATTCCGCAACTTTGATAGTATCCTGTCAAGATTGGCTCAACTGTTGCTTCGTTTCACCCGATTTATGAGTTCCCCTCTCCCTTTTTTCCTTTGTATTTTCTCTTTCGTTTCTATCGATTTCGTTTTGTCCTCTGATTCTGTTTCTATTTATTGTGTTTTGCCTTATAGAGAAAATGATAAGTAAAAACACGATGAACAGAAACGGCGTCGTTTTGCCAAAATTTTAAGACACCAGTCCGGCGTTTGTTAGGAAAACGCCACTATTTCTTGTATATTTGCGGCGTTTCCAAAAAATGCCACTAAAAATTGAAGTTATAATCTGAAACGGCGCCGTTTAATAAAGCTTTAATGCATATTTCAAACTATTTTTTAACTTATTAAACTTAATTCTATTTAAAATAATATTTAAATGACAAAAACATTATACCAATTTATATCAATTGGTACTTTAAATTGATTTTTTAAAACATTATTTAAAGAAATTAATCTAAACTAACCTAAAACCCTTATCCGACCCCTGAAACCCTAAACCCTAAATTCTAAACCACTAACCCTTAGCCCGTAACTCGTAACCCCTAAACCCCTAACCCTTATATCCCAAACCTTAAATCCATATATACCCCCTAATCCTTTAAATAGCACGGCCATCCAAAATAATCCCTAAATCTTTAATAATTATAAAATAGTTATAATTGATTAAACAATAATTAATAGTAGACAACTTTTAATTTGTAATATTACCTTTATAATATTTATTTTTTTGTATAAAGTTTGAAATTTATAATATTTAATTTTATTGATAAATAAATAAATTTAAACTATATACTCATAATTTCAATATATTAAATTTATTATTATATATTTTAGAAATATATAAGAACATATTTGATATAAAAATTAATAAAACTAATTAATCTAATAACTTAAACTCTAACATAACGGTTGAAACCCTAAACCCCAAATCCATAACCCCCTTACCCCTAAATCCCCTAACCCCTAAAGCATACCCCTTAAACCCTAAATCCCCCTAACCCCTAAACATCAAATTTTCAATTACACAAACAAACGGTGACGTTTTCACAAAATTGTAGACATATTTGCTGCGTTTTCCCGAAAAACGCCAGTAATAGAGTACATCATTCAACTGAAACGACGCCGTTCTGATAGAGTATCAAAAATATTAGCGGTGCTTACCTATAAAACGCCACAATAGAAACTGATTCCCTAACACGTAACGACGTCGTATATTGCAATATTTGTGGCGTTTTTGACTAAAACGCCGGTAAAGGCTACCTTTTGCGGCGTTTTTCTATAGAAACGCCGCTAAATTTCTCTCTTTTTTTTGTGATCTTACATTTAAATAATTAATTACCTATTTATTTAACAAATACATAATTACCTACTTATTTATTTGTTTATTTATTTATACCAAGATTATTTTGGTCCTATATATACAAATTAAATAATTAATAACTATATATATATATATCCATATATATCAAAAATATCAAATGGCCGTTAAATATTTGGGTTAAATGTTTTTAAATATACAACTATTATTAGTTAATTGTATCATTTAACAATCTTCAAATTATAAATTAACATGCATCCATAAAATGATCATCTAACTACCACGCACCTATTATATATATATATATATATATATATATATATATATTAATAATTATAATATAAACTATACTAAACTTCATTAATATATATATTAATTAAATTTATTGATCATCTGGATTTATTTTACAAATATATATATTTACCGTAAAAATTAATCAATCTAATATTAACCTCTTAAGAAACCCTATCATTACCGTCTAAACCCCGACCAAACCCAAAAATTCCCTAAATTAATATTCTTTAATAATCACAAAATATAGTGAAAATCTATTAAACATGCAAGTTAATTAATTATATATATATAGTAGTTAAAAATGTTGTACAATTTAGTTGAAATATGCTAGCAATATTATCTTTATGATCACAAAAATTTTTGTATGGATCTAAATATAAGTTTTATAATTTTGAACTTATAAGTATCGATATTTTTGCATCCGTATATTGCTACTAATTAACCATATATATATAGCCATATATATCAAAAAATCAAATGGTTATTAGGGCCGATTAAATGTTTTAAATATACATCATTTAACAAGTCTCAAATTATAAATTATCAATTGACATGCATAAAGTGATCATGATCTACCAATTATAATATTCAATATATTAAATTTATTCTGGAATATCTATTTTACAAATATATAAGAACGTATATATTCACCATAAAAAATAATCAAAAACAAATCAAATTAATTAAACCCTAACATGACCGTTGAAATTAACCCTAAATCTCAAACCCTAAACCTCTAACCCTAAATTAACCATAAATCCCAATTACCTTAAATCTATACCCCGTACTCCTTAAAATACCGTCCATAACTAAAAAAATTCCCTAAATGTTTAATATATATAATCATAAAATATAGTCAATAATTAATTGTTAAAATATATATATTTTGTATAAATTAGTCGAACAATATATACTACCAAAATTTATTACTCTTATAAAAGTTAATTCTATTTTTAATTTATTCTTTACATTAATACAACAATTTAAGTTTTATTATATTTTATTTTATTCATAATTTAATATATTTTCTCTCGTAAAGTAGTTTAAATCAATCTGTTATAAATAGTTAGTGTTATATATATACGACTTCTCTTTAATAAAAACTTTTATATTAATCAATATTATTTGTTAATTATAATTTAAATGTAAATTGTCCCACTATATAATAAATAGAACAAAATATTAATTATTTCAACTTATAAGATTTTTGTTACTATTAGCGCGCTTAGGCAAAAACGTTGCTAAAGGTAATACAATAGCGGTAGCTTAGATACAAACGCCATTGAAGACAAGAGAATTAGTGGCGCTCGTTAGAACGCATGAAGATCCGAGCATTAGCGGCGCTTGTATAAAAACGCCGCTAAAGATCCGAGCATTAGCGGCGCATAGACAAAAACGCCGCTAAAGATCCGAGCATTAGCGGCGCTTAGACAAAAACGCCTCTAAAGATCAGAGCATTAGCGGCGCTTACACAAAAACGCCGCTAAAGGTTTAACATATCGCAAAAACGACGCCGTTGGTCTTAGGTTTTTTGTGGCGCTTTATATAAAACGCCGCTAATTCCTATTTTTAGCGGCGCTTCCGGATAATCGCCGCTGATGCTCTACCTTTAGCGGCGCTTTGGCTAAATCGCCGCTAATGCTCGATTTTTTGTGGCGCTTTTGTTCCAAACGCCGTAAAAAGTGCCGCTAAAAGCCTATTCTGGTGTAGTGAGATTCCGTTTGTCTGGGGACTCTGTCTTTTTGTTTTCTTCTCTTAAATAAAGTAACAGACTTTTCTCTCAAAAAAATCCTTATTAACACGAGATGATCTTTCATTACTTTTATTTTTATATTTTTTAATTAAAAAATAAATTGATTTAATTTCTTATTTATTATTCCAATCTATTATTTTAATTTTTTACTAATTTTAATCTTACAATTAATATAAAATTAAAAATTAAGTAATAAAAATACAAACAAATATATATATATATATATATAGATAGATAGATAGATATAAACGTGTGGCTTAAATTGAAGAAGAGGGGCATATGGAGGTGGCAAAAGACTTTCGTCCCCGAATTGGCTATCAGAAATGGAGAAAGCAGAACCTGAAGCACCTCATGTCCTCATCTTGCCAATCCCTGCTCAAGGCCATCTCAAACCCATGTTGAAGCTAGCAGAGCTTCTCAGCTACGCTAGTTTCCAAATCACCTTCCTAAACACTGAATACTTCCACCATACATTCCTTTCCTCTATCGACATCCACGCCTTCTCTCGCCGCTTCCCTAAATTTCAATTCGTAACAATCCCAGATGGTATACCACCTGATTCTCCACGCCCCGGAAAAAGTATCGCTCATTCTTTAATCTCTCTTACGGATGCAGCTAAGCCTGCCGTTGTTGAGGTGCTGGTTTCTCTCAGATCTAAATCAGGGCGGCCTCCCACCTGCATAATAGCTGATGGGATAATGTCGTCTGCTGCTGTTGCTGCTGGTGAGGAATTTGGGATCCCTGTTTTAGCTTTTCGCACCTACAGTGCTTGTTGCACCTGGACTTACTTCCACTTGTCCAACCTCATTGAAGGAGGGGAAGTCCCATTACCAGGTTAGTGGAAATAGTTAATTTTAGCAGAGCAAATAGAGGACAAAGCTATTTAGATGTTTCATTGACATTGCAGATAAAGACATGGACAAGCTAGTGACTTGCATTCCTGGTTTGGAGAATGTTTTACGACGTCGAGATCTTCCAAGTTTTTGTAGGCTTGAGAAAGCCGACGATCATCTGCTCTACGACTTCTTCATCGCCCAAGCTTCGGCCATGCGACGAGCATCTGCTCTCATCCTCAACACGTTCGAACAACTTGAAACACCCTTTATATCTAAGCTCGCTTCTATTTTCTCCAAAATTTACACTATCGGACCATTGCATTGTCTCTCCAATGTGGACGACCCAACAGCTTTAGCTTCAACAAAAAGTATTTTTTGGCAAGAAGAAAAAGGTTGCCTCACTTGGCTTGATTCTCACCCATCAAAATCAGTTGTGTTCGTTAGCTTTGGGAGTGTAGTGACCTTCACCCTTGACCAAATGCTTGAATTTTGGCATGGCTTGGTTAACAGTGGGAAACCATTTCTATGGGTCATACGGTCCAACGCCATTATTGGAGAGGATGATCCAAGGAAAATATTGGAGGACCTGAAAGACAATACAAAAGGGAAGGGATCGATAGTGAGTTGGGCACCTCAAGAAGAGGTCTTAGCCCACCCTGCTGTGGGTGCATTCTTGACTCATAGCGGTTGGAACTCCACCTTGGAGAGTATATACGCAGGGGTTCCCATGATTTGCTGGCCTCTATTTGTGGATCAATATGTCAACAGCAGATGCGTGAGTCATGTGTGGAGAGTAGGTTTTGATATGAAAGATAGTTGTCATAGATCCATTGTTGAAAAAATGGTTAGGGACGTGATTGAAATGAAGAATGAAGAAATAATGAAGTCAATGGAAGAGATTTCAAAGCAAGCTCAAGAGAGTGTCAAGGAAAGTGGGCCTTCTTACTGCAACTTGGACAAAATGATTCAAGACATAATGTCAGTCAATCTGGAAAACATTAATAGAAGAGATTGAGGTAACCATTTTTCAGGTCAATTTTAAACAAAAATTAGGAAAATGAACCAGTTTCTGAAATGATTAGGAAAATTGGCCAATTTTGGATAAAAAAGACGAAAACAAGTTCTGTAGGACGATTTTTCTGACTTCTTTAAACATTAGCTCTTTCTGTCTCCTTTTGTGCATTGAAACAGTTCAACCATGTGCTGCCTAGTTTCCTATCCTGTATTATTGCCCACCAAGGACGCATATTGAAGCCAAATACACCCAAGGGTGCTGCATATATGGTATTGAAACCAATAGTCCCTTTTTTCAGTAACTCTTTCCCATAGACTATACTTTTTCACCATTGTATGTTCAATTAACCAACCCTGCCTTTTTTTTTACTATGCGTCGTGCTAGCTTTGTTAGGACTGCCTTGTTTAAAAGCCTCATCTCCCTTATTCTTATCCTAATCCTCATTTTTCCTTTGGCAGGTATAGAAGAAAATCTCAGTTCCTAAAACGTTGTGTTCATTTCTTAAAATAAGGTTGTGTTGAACCAATTTGTTGAGTGAACACAAACGTGCTTTTTTGACCAAATGAACACAAATTGGTTTGATTTGGTCAAAAGAGCATACAAACTGCTTTAGGTTTAAAGTATCAATGTATTGTTTGATATCATCCACACCTTGTGCTTCATATATTTTCTTCAAGTAAGTCACTTCACCATTCTCTTTTTTCTTTCTTTTTTATCTGAAAAAGTCAAGGCTTACTTTGTTAATTTTAACTTCGCCATTAATTTAAAAGTTGTAATCCCTTTGACCAAGTTTAGAGTTGTGGGTACCATGGTCTGAATGCAAAATTGGTTTGCTTGTGGAGAAGCCATGCATGTTTATAAAAAGTTACTTTTCTTTTAACCTCCACAAGTAGTGTAAAACACTGTCATATGTAAAACTTTATCTAAACAGACATTTCCTAGTTGTAGTTGTAGAGTTAATAAACCATATTGGAAGTGAATAGAATAATAACCTTTATTTTTAATTTTCTCAAAATAAAAATCTTTATTCATTTTCTTTCTTTAATTCTTGTTTTAAAATGTTATTTTGTCAATAAGATATTAATTCATAATATTTTGGTAAAAAGACTTGTGTGGTCTCTGTTAACATCGAGTAATTTAATCTCTTTTAATTTCAAAAGTAAGCAACTAAGGATAATTAATAATTATTTTTTAAATTTATCCTATTTTTTATATTATAGCCCTTAATATTTACAAATTTTATTAATTTTGTCCTAATTCTATAAAATTTAACAAATTTAACGATTAACATTTACGCATCCTGCCAATATGGTCTTAATTATAAATTTGTTGGGGTTTTTTTTTTTGGAATAAGGACCTAAATGATAGAATTTGTAATTGTTGAAGGTTAAATTTATTATATCAATCAAAAGTAGGAAAAACAATATGGTTAATTGTCTTTTGTTACTCGCTTCTAAAATTGACAAGAATTAAGTTTTTCAAATTTTTTTTTCTGAAAGATAAATTTCCTTATATATAAAAAAATGAGAGATCCATTCACCTAATATTTTCTCATTCGTCTTTAAAGATTTTAATTTTTTTTCTTTTGGAAAACCAAGAAATGTCATAATTGAAATAATTTATTTAATTAATATACTACAATTTTTACATGTTAAGAAGATTAATGAGATGTACAAACAAGTACATATAGGACAATCAATAGCCATAACTGTTTCTTACTTTGTCTTCACTAGTATCATATATAGGTAGACATTTTTAGGGGTGTGCATAATTCGAGTAAAACCGAAAAAATTCGGTTAACCGACCGAATTCGGTTAATCGGTCGGTTAACCGAATTTTTTCGGTCGGGGGTCGGTTAATTTTTTTATGATTTTTCGGTTAACGGTTAATTCGGTTCGAAACCGGTCGGTTAACCGAAAAAATTAATAAATAAAATTATCCAACCCAACCCAAACTCAATTACCCAACCCAATAAAACTAAAACTAAAGTTTACCCAATTACCCAATCCAATAAAACTAAAACTAAAAGACAACCCAATTTACTAAAGTCTAAAACCCAATTTACTTTAATAATTTATAAATTTTTTAAATTTTAAAAATAAAAAATAAAAAAATTCGGGTAATTCGGGTATTTTTCGGTAATTCGGTTAATTCGGTTAATTCGGGTAATTCGGATAATTCGGGTAATTCGGATAATTTTTAACCAAAAATAAAAAATACATAATTTTTGGTTAATTCGGTTAACCGACCTTATTAACCGAAAAAATTTCGGTTCGGTTAATTTTTTTTAAAAAAAAATCGGTTCGGTTAACGGTTAAAATTTTTGGAAGGTCGGTTAATTCGGTTATAGTAATTTCGGGTCGGTTAACCGACCGGTTAACCGAATGAACACCCCTAGACATTTTCACCCTATGAGCCTACAGTATATAGAGTGGTTTCGAAACTTATTTTCCCTCAAGGTTGCTCCAAGTTGCCTGGTTAACGCACAATTGAAAAAAAGTCCTTGTTTAATCCCATTGGTAAGTTGAAGTTCTTATAAATATTTTTTTTCTTTCTAACACAATTTAAAAAGTTAAATACTAATTGAAATTTCAAAGAAGGAATAAAGAAAAAGAACTCAAATCTATTGAATTTATTATAATTAATTACATAATACTAAAGAAAATAGGAGTTACAACGGTGCAATTGCAAATTCGTCTCTGTAAATGAAAGTTGCATGCAGTCAAGGAGTTAGAGGGCTCGCAGGACTCCACCCCTAAAATGGAATAATTTTCATTTAAATCTTTTATAATTTATAAAATTTTAAATTAGTAATGGTAAAATTGCACTTTGCCCCCTCCAAAAATGATAAAAATTAAATTTAATCATTTAAAAATTATAAAGATATAGACTATTAAAATGGTGAAATTATATTTTTACTATAGTAAAAATATACAATTTAATTCTGACAAAAAAAAATATTTTTTGGCTCCACCACTAGCTGCATGCTTATCAAATACGAGCAACATTAGGAAATGACTCAAGTTTCAATTTAGATTCATGTCGAGCTGCTAGTTTAGGAGTCTCAAGCACATTCCACAACTGTAGTGTCTCGTCCACTGCTGGAAGTCACCACCATACATCCATTTGGACTCTGTAACCAAAGATGCCAAATTTGAATGAGCTACACAAAATAGAAACTAAATCCCTATTTTGCATAATATATAAGAAATTGAATCCTTAAATTACTTCAGCAATGTAAAGTAATCTGGATGTGCAGCCATGGAGCTTTGCCATATTTGTCATGGTTGGATATTTTCATAAAATGAACTAATTGTCTATAAAACCATGGGTGCTAAGCAGTTCAGGCCTATGCTTATTCAATAGAAGAGCACACACTTGTGAATTGATGTCGACTGATTTCAAGCAAGTGCCAGTGTGCATATTACGGAACCTGACGCACCGATCACTTTTGCCACCACTCAAGGCTAACAAGCTCCCATGTAATAGACACCAAGCAAGGGCTTTCACCTTAGTAGTGTGGTCTTCCTGCCTGTGTAGCCACGGAGTTGTTGTATTAAAAGAGGCCATGGATCTGTCCCAAATTAAAAGCATGTTGTTATCATCTCTACTTGCCAATTGTTTACTTGAGGGAGACTATTTTAGGCCACAAACCTCTAACCCATGTCCCGTACAACACTCACGATTTGGTCTCGGGCCCTAAAATCGTTGTTAATAATTCTAGCATGCATTCCTTCGGTTGTGCGAACGAGACTAATCCAAGCTAATGCACCTATTTGAGTCTCTTGTTGATGTCCACCTCTCAATGTTCTTAGCTGAAATAGTTGAAAAATGCCAAAAGATGTCACACCCTGTTTCCAGTAAAGTCTGAAATTTAAGAGGATTGGTAGTAAATTGAAAAAAATTGAGGGATCGGCGGGCTCTAATAGAAAACTTGGAAATTTTGGAGGTTGATTGGTAAATAGTTGAGTCTCAATTCTGGTTCAGTTAAAATAGAACTGGTTGGTTCCTTAGTGGGAGACAAAATGATTGCCAATGGATGGCTTAAGTGGGGTTAGTGGCTGTGCAAGAAGGGTTACATATATGAGTAAGAAGCCTTATTTAGCTGATAGAAAAATTTTCTCAATTTTTGTTTACATTTCTTTTCCTTCTGCATCTTCTTCTTCGGTTGCTCCAAACAATAGAAAGCTGAGGAAATTTTTGCATGGGGCAATGATCATGAGGATCAAGCCTGGAAAGTAGAGAACCCGGTGAGTTGGTAAGCTTCTACATCTCACTACATTCGTGAAATTAAAAAAAAAAGATTTCTAAAATAGCTGAAAAGCTCCTATAAGATACTAGGTTGTTGGGTTTTTGAGTTAAGTACCTTCGATTCAATTGGTGTATGTGTTGTCATGCTTAGTTACCAGGACAAAGGAGGCTTTGGCGTTTGGACAAGCTAAGCTGGTGAAAACAAAGGATTTAAGGTGAGTTTAAGGTGATTTTATGTCTGCGATGAGTTATATTTGACTTTCATGGTTGTTTGTGATCACGGTTAATGAGTATGCTATGCATGCATAAAGTTGTGAAAATATATGGGTGCTTCCAAGTATGTTTTCTGGGTGCCAAATGTGGTTGAGTAATGACATATAGATTAGTGGTGTATTATATGTTATAGTGATAAGCATAATGATATGCATGAAATGCGTGTTATAAAATGCAGAGTTCGGAGGGAGTTATTTTGACGGGGTAGATGAAGATAGGAGAAATTGGCATAATAGAGGAATGGGCAGATTGTTATGGGATTCAAGGGAGTTTGGCAGCATTGTGGAACAGTTATCTAGTGGTTCTTCAGGGTGTTGTCCGCCTATAAATGCACTATCGTTTATAGAATAAATATAACACCAAAAGTAAAAAAAAAAAAAATTAAGAATGGCGGTATTCGCAAGTGCATTGGTCAAATTGTAATATAGTTGTACAATGAAATACCAGAAGTATTTCGGGGATCGTCCCAAGAAAAGATGGAATAAATAATGAAAACATTTTTTTATAGCAATAAGTTTAAGTAGTAGTAATTATTTCCTATATTACGATTAACCATAAAATAGATTAATACGAATAAAAAGAAATAACTAAATAAATAATGAGAAATAAATAAACGAACTAAATCAATAAACCAATCAGGAAGATTAACTCACTTCAAGGTCTGTAACTAACTTCGGATTAGGGATTTAGAATGGATTAGTAATCAATTAACCAATTATTACCTCTCGACCTCTAATTAACTAATCGATTGGTTGATACTCGTTTATCTCTAAATCTCACTTCCGCAACCCGAATAAATTACGATTTACTCGGTTCAACTTATCTTTCGACCTCGTATAGCCTATGATAACTTATTAGGGTTGTCAAGCCTAATAGTTTAAAAACACGTAATTTATACCAACTAATCCTTCTCAGGAAACCACAAATCCTCCATTAATCATATCTCTTTCCACTCGTTAACCTCTCCAAATAGATTTAGTCACTCATGTTATTCATAATCTAAACTTTAATTGAATAGAACATATGAACATGATTGATTTGGAGAAGAAAATATATTAGAATAATCATGGATTGAATATCAAATGGGGAACGGATTAGCAAATCTCTCGATTGGAATAACGAATAAAAAATGCAAAGGTAAATAGAAACTGAATACTTTAATTAAAAAAAAAAACAAACTCTTGAATCAAAATTGATTTTAAGAGGAAAACAAGAAAGTATTTAAAAAGTCAAAAAGAAAATAAACTAAAACTAATTCTAAACTACGAGGGTTTTTGAAGGCGTCTAGGACGACTTGATTACATTCAACCCCTAATGTCTTATTTATAATGGTGTTGGTAGCCCAAATTAAGTCTTTAGCACGTCATAGGTCTTCAAATAAGTTTGATTGCACAGACAAAAATATCCCGAACATACTTGGGTAGCACATCGGTCTTGTCTCGCGCTACACCCCTTGTGTGGCGTAACATGACACCAAATTCCTGCCTTGTGTCATTCTTTCAATGCCTTGACGTCCTAGGAACCTTGTACATCACTCGTCCTTTGCTTCCTCGTCAATTGGGCATTTATATCTTCATTCCAAGGCCCGTGTCAGCCAAATGGGTCACAAGTAACACCCTTAACCCGTATTACACGGTTGAGACAAACACCCGTGTCTCAGGCCTTGTAACAATCAACATAAGGAGACACGGTCATATCCCAGCCCGTGTTCGTACCCATTTAACTCTCTGAGTTGGGTCACACGACCAAGCCACACGCTCATGTGACAGGCCTTATAACTTTCGAAATGGCCTCACATGCCCGTGTGCCAGGCCATGTGCTAGGCCGTGTAACTGCCTGATCTGTAACCTTTAAAACCTACAAGGGACACACGACCGTGTCGCATGGCCGTGTGTCACACACGATTGAGACACATGCTTGTGTCTTAGGTTGTGTGGACATGAATTTCGCCAAAATCAAGTCATTTCCATCACCTATTTCAAGCATGAACCTACAAGCCATTTGCACCCTTGATCAAGGCTTTAAAACATACCAAAACATGCACAAAATGACCAATTCATTAGACTAAATTCCATTCAACCAATATGCCATATAGACACCTCAATCACAATCAAACAAACATACTTAAACTTATTCATATTTGAACACATTACTACATTTCGAGACATACCATACTTGACCAATATCATGTCAATATAAACTTATCATTTAGACCATTACTCACATACATCAAAATCACCCAAGTGACACAAACCAAGCATTTCCAAATGGTGCCAAACAACCAATATATATACATACCAAAATTAACATTTAGCATTCAACCCAAACTTTAAACATAAGTCTACCTATACCTGCTATTATACCTTTGATCTAAACATCAAAAACTACCGATATAATCATCGAATAGTGTGATAGGTTTCCGACGAGCTTCTAGACCGGTCGAGCTTCCGATAATCTATAAACATATGAAAGAAAACTATGTAAGCATATAATGCTTAGTAAGTTCGTAAATCATGAATGCAACTTACCATTTCAATGCTAAACCTTATAATTTAAACATGACTCAATCCAACATAAGCTTGGCACAAGCCTAAGCATCATTAACAACATATGTTAGTGCTTTAACACATAACTCAGTTGAATTATCACATGGTAAGGTAGATTTACATGAACATAATGCCATTGAATTCATACTTTTCATAAACATAAATATGCATTCGTTGATCATTATCATTTCATACCTTTCCATAGGATCATAACAAGTCAATTGGAACACTTACCGTTCCTTCCCTTTTCATGCTCATTGAACCATTTAGAATAACATCAAATACGCGGGAAAGCTCACACAAAGTGTGCTAAACATGTGGTCGAAACCATTCATTTCCTTTTCCTTTACATCGTAGGTCACACGAGCTGTAAAATAGGTCTGCTCACACAAGCTGACAGTCAAAATGTAAGCTACACAATGCAACTCACACAAGCTAACGAGCATATCCAACAAATGTAGGACCTCAGCCATTGGTAGAACATTCAAGACTAGCACCCGAAACATGGTAACCCTAATGACATGTCATTTGTATCCTATATATTCCTAAGGTTCAAACGGGGCTCGATCATCGTTGTAACATCGTTGGATTTCCAAAGTTATTTACATCATAGATAGCACAATAATATATGAATCAAAATAACATTAAATTGTTATTTAAACATATGAACTTACCTCAATTACAAAGATGTCGAAATAAGATCAGCTAATCTGAGGCTTTAGGTTTTCCTCGATCTAGATTCTTACGAGGTTTATCTTGATTTAAATAAGAAAATTCAGTCCATTTAATACTCATGCTATTCAAATAATCCAAAATTCATACTTTTGCAAATTTATATTTTCCCCCAATATTTTAACTTCTTTACAACAATCCTAAAGCTCATAAATTGAAATTAATATAATTTCATCCACATTTCATGCTAGCAGAATTACCTAGGGACTTATATCAATACATAGAAATCATCATTTCATAATTTTACCATGGCATTTTACTACTTTTACAAACAAGTCCCTAAATAAGTCCCTAAAACTTGTTTTTTTAACAACAAGGACTCATAATTTTTCATTAAATTTCAAGAATCATGCGAACATGCTCATGGAAAACCCTAAACCTTTAACAATTTTGCAAATTAGTCCCTGGGCTACATAGATTAAGCTACAATGATCTTGAAAACATAAGAATCATTAAAAAGGGGAAAAATTACACTTACATGAAAGAGAGAACTAGCCGAATGTTCAAGGTGCAACAATGAAGGGGTTTTCTTCCTAATTTTGGTGGAGCATCTCACTAAAAAAGATGATATCTTCATTTTAGGCTATTTTACCTTAGTTATTTATTAAATTACTTTATTAACCTTTAGTTAAAACTAATTAAAACATTAATTCCTTGCCTATCTTTGTCCACTAATAGTAATAATGGTCTAATTACCATCTAAGTCCTTTTACATTAAAGTTTCATAGCTAATTGATACTTTTAGCTACTACAACTCCACTTTTACACCTTTTACGATTTAGTCATTTTCACTTAATTAAGCATGCAAACGTCAAAATATCTTCACGAAATTGTTATACGACCCTACTAATATACCGTAGATTTTAAAGTAATAATAAAATAAATATTTACTCGTTAGATTAGTGGTCCTGAAACCACTGTTTCTATTTTATGAAACTGGATTGTTACATTGCTAGGACTGTGAACAGGGAAACTTGACAGGGCATAAAAAAGGAAATCACTGTATGACATGCGTGATGAGTAGTCTAATAGTGTAACAGCCCATTTTCAGTAAAATCGAAATAGTGGTTTCGGGACTACAAATCCGAGTCCGTAAGAAAAATTATTTTAATATTATTGCATGGTCTAAACTATGATAGGAATGTCTTATAAAAATTTTGTTAAGAAAATTTTACCGATTACATGTCTAATTTGTTAAAGGACCAAATTGCATAAAATGCAAAAGTTGAGTTCTAGTAGCTATAGGTATCAAATAGCTATGGAATTTAAAATTGGAGGTCCTTATATGGAAAATAGACCATTAAGAAGGGTTAGTAGATAAGTATGATGATTCATCCATGGAAAATTAATTAAAGAAAATGACTAAATTTAAAAGTGAAATAATAAAATATGATAAATGATAAAATAATAAAACTATCATCATATTATCATCTTTCCCAAATAAAAATACATGGAAACCCTAGATAAGAGAAGAGAACTCAAGCAAGCTATTTTGGCTTAATTAGGTATGTTTTCTTGTCCCATTTTTAATAATTTTCATATTTTTGAGATTGTAATAGCTTAATTTAGCTATCTCAGGGATTAATTTGTAAATTTATCAAACTACTAAGGTTTTACCATGGATTAATATAGTTGAATTATGAATCTTTATGGTACAAAATGAAAGGTTGTTGATAGATAAACAACTTTTGTAAAGTGAATTTTGATGAAATTGTGATTTAGGGACTAAATTGAAAAGATGTAAAATTCATGTAAAAATTTTGAATTTTTGAAATACATGGGCTATTAATGTTACATGTAAAAATCGGCTAGGCTTGGAATAAGGGTTAAATTGCATGAATTTTATTTTCCGAGCTTAAGGACGAAATTGTAATTAAATAAAAGTATAGAGGCAAAATATTAATTTTGCCTAAGATGTGAATTTGATTAAATTGAATATGAATTGTATTAAATTAAGTTAAATTTACTCGAATAGATTCGGATAGACAAAATATGAAATTAGATCGAGGAAAAGAGACAGTGTCAGACTAGTAGACAACAAATCAAAGAACACTTGTCAAGGTAAGTTCGTGTAATTAAATTGTGTACATTTATATGTTTGAAATTGAATGTTGTTTATATATTTGAATTGTGTAATTGTCATGTATATGAAATTGATTACATATCTGACAAAGCCCGATAAATGTTAAGTCCCGTTTGAATAAATGAAATTCGATGGATATAAGATTCTCGAATTGGTTGTGGTCTTGGATATGTTGCAAACACACCACAGCTCGAAAGAGCGTCCCATTTTAAGCTCTTATGAGCATCCCGTTATTAGCCCTCTCGAGTTTCCCGTTATATGGTTCTTGCAAGCTTCCCGTTAATAGCTCTTCGGAGTATCCCAATTGGTTGTGATCCTACATGTGTTGTGGACACACCGCAGTTCCTATGAGCGTCCCATTATATGGCTCTTCGTGAGCTTACCGATTAAAGGTTCTTTGTGAGCTTCCTGATTAATGGCTCTCCGAAGCTTCCTATTTAATGGCTCTTCGGAGCTACCTGTTATTGGCTCGTATGAGCTTCCCGTTATATAGCTCGGATAAGCTTCCCATTACATAACTCACATGAGCTTCCTATTATATGGCTCGAGAGAGGGCTTCCCGATTAATGCTCTAAGGAGCACTTCTAAATATGAATTGACAGATTACAGATTCATACACTTCGTGTGTATTATCGTGTACCCATCGATATTTCAAATGGTTCAATAGACAAAGTTCTGATATAAGCGAAGATGAATTTAGAATAAGATATTACCTGTATACACCTAAAAACACATGGAAATTTGATATTTGATGAGCTCATCCCTAATTCTTGATATTCACATGAAATACATGATTAACATGTTGATAAAGTTGTGTGTTTAGGTTATTAGCCAAATTGCTTGGATGCATTTTGTATGCTTACCTTAAATATAAATGAATGGTAAGTTTATTTCCTGTTATACGAACTTACTGAGCATTAAATGTTTACTCTGTTTTATCTCCTCTGTTTTATAGTAGTTCAGAAGCTCGTTAAGGTTGGAAGCTAGTCGGAGACACATCACACTATCCATCGGTTCATTTCGGTATAAATATTAAATTAATTTTTCGTTATAATGGCATGTATAGGTTTAAATAGCTAATGTTGGCTTATAAATGTTTTGGTTGTAATTAGCCATTGGTATGGCTTGTGATTAATGTGTTTTTATATACATATGAGATAATGTCATGTTTGATATGAGTGTTAAGTATGGACAGTTGATAGTAAATTTCATAAGTATGTCTAAATCGGTCAAATAGGTAAGTTTGGATATATGGATTTATGAAGTAATATGTCATGCATAAGACTTGATTTTTGGCTTAGTTTAAATGTCTTGGATTGGCTTGTGTATGTGTTAAAGTGTTTATGTAGGTAGAAGACTAATTGGGTGAGAAAAGTGGCTTTGAAAATGACATATTTTTGTCCACACGGGCAAAGACACGGGCGTGTGTCTCAAACACATGGCCTAGCACATGGGCGTGTGGTTTGGCCGTGTGTCCCCTGCATCTTTAAAATTTAAAACAGAATGCTCAGGATTTTTCACACAGCTTGGTACACGAGAATGTGGCTTGGCTGAGTGACCCCTGCACCTATTTAATGTACATTTTCATATTCACACGGCCTGGCACACTAGAGTGTGACTTGGCTGTGTGACCTAAGTCCAAGAGTTACACAAGTATGGACACTGGCTGGGACACGACCATGTGCACTACTTCGAATACCCACATGATCTGAGACACTGGCGTGTGTCCCCTACACTCTTGAAAAATTTTAATATTTTGTGAAAAAAAATTCTCTGAGTACCGGTTTAGTCCCGACCTGTTTCTAATGTATGTTTTGAGCCTTTAAGGCTTAAATAAGGGGCAATATGATTGTATATGATTGATTTCTAATATGATCGACAAATGATATTAAATGTCTATTTCTGATCTGTAAATTTTGATAATGCTTCGTAACCCTATTCCAGCGACGTATATGGGTTAGGGGTGTTACAGATAGGATGATCATGGCGCGTTTGGTAATACATGAAAACATGATAAGAGAGGATTCGCAAAAATGTGAATTTAAGGGGGATAGGTAAAAACATGAAAGGAATGGGTATTCCCTTAGAGGCATTTGTAAATAAGTATCCGCCAAAGTTTGACAAGTAAACCAGGATTTGCTATGATAAGACGAGATGATTATGAAAATTTTTAATCCCAAATAATCATGGGAAAAGGGGGTTGCTAGAAATAAGAGGGAAGCCCACCAAAGACTAACTTGGGTGGCAAGTCCGCTAGGAAATAACAGAAGCAAAAGTTTGCCAAGATTATATAGCGCGGAGAAGTCTACTAGGACTATCAAATGTGGAAGCCCAATAAGAAAAATCTAGGAAAGAGACAATCGTCGAAAATCTAGGAAAGAGACAGTCGTCGAAAACTAGGACTATCAAATGTGTATCAGCCAAATCTCGTATTTAAGATAGTAAGTGGGAATCTTAGTAGATGGGTCTTCCTTTAAAAAGAGATTTACGCACATGCCACATCATAAGAAGTCCGTTGCTGGGGACAATTCAGTAGGCTTATACTGAGTTCAGCATGGAATGAGAGGATCACAGTAAGGAATCCGCAATTTTAGTGAGATGTCTGATAGTCCATCAATAGTAGTCACCAATATGGGTATTCGTATATGTAGGTACCATTTATAAGACATGCCACAAAAGGGAAAATGATGGTCTAAAATGAATCTAAACAAGCTCAAGTTTCAGAAAAAAGGTCGTCGGTAAAAGTAAAATCGCAATTAAATCGGTTAGAATGGTCCATCAACTGTTCATTTGAAGAGAACATATGGGCGCTATCTACACCAAGCAAACCAAGGAATCTTTTGAGATACTCGAGTAGTGACGGAAGTAGTGATTATGAGATAGGGAAAGGCATTAAATTTTCTAGAGAACAATGTAGTCGATTCAGTTTGACAAATACAATCCCTTTTCGAGTGCGCAGCTTGTCTATAAGTGATGAAAATAGTATACTACAAGAAGGCTTTTCTAGCGATGATTGTGAAACCAGGAACTCTCGAGATCACCTACTGTTTGAGTTTTTTGAGCACAAGACACCTTATAGTCTTGAAGCCTTCGCAGACAAGGCCAGTTATTTTTATTTGCTATTATTTGATTAAATAAGTTTCTGGTTTTATTTTTGAACTGACACAGCTTTTTATTTAATTTTTATTCTCTTCTGCTGTTGGGTTACAGATATTTGACCTATCTTGCAAGTATCCTGGCCTGAATACATTAAGAAGTTGCGACTTACTACCCATCAGTTGGATGTCGATTGCATGGTACTAATTGATGTTGATCTCTATGATCTTTTCTCTTTAAAGGGTATTACGACAAGTGTTCATTTTCTCTGAATTTCCCTTTGTAGTGATCTTTTCTCTTTAAAGGGTATTACGACAAGTGTTCATTTTCTTTGATTTTCCCTTTGTAGGTATCCCATATACCGAATACCTACAGGTTCTACATTAAAAGATTTGGATGCATGCTTTTTAACTTACCATTCCCTTTGCACACCCATAGAAGGTAAAAAAATATTTTTATTTCGCAGTAAAGTCATAATAAATATTTTCGCTAATTATGAAAGCTCCCAAATCCTCCCAACTAACATAATTGAATGTTATATTCAGATATAAAAGAAGTAAAAGGATTTTTCTTCAAAAATAGAATAAAAAAAAGTGGATGGACCACCCGTTTTGCATATAAAAGAATTGGGAAAACGGTGCTGTGGGAGAAATGAAAATAATAGACCACAAAATTTACAAAGTAACAAATCAATCTGAAAAGTTTAAAATCTCTTTATGCCGTAAAAGTTTTATGGTGATGTTTGTATTAGGAGTCAATTTATATTTTGATTGATTTATTTAAAAATACTTAAATTAAACAGTAAATTGATTTTTCCCATTAAAAATTTCTTCCTTTTGCACTGTTAAAAACTAGTATAGTTTACGGAAAACAAAGCGATGACATATAGCAAGCCACGAAGAGTCAATTTTTAATAGTAAAAATTTTGACAAATCTAAATCAAAGAAAATGAAAGGTATACCATTTGGATAGTTTGAATGGAATATGATACGGTATTGATTAAAAGAATCACCAAATTTCAAAAACAATAAATAGTCTTAATTTACAATTATATATACATAGATGATATGTTTGTCAAAACTAATTTGTTCCAAACAAAAGTGGAAGTCATTATGTCATCTAAAGAACCAATATTCCAATATAATGTCTATTAGATTCCCTGACCAAATATTAGATAAGATATAGCTTCAACATTTTCTAATATTTTATTCAAGACATATCAATTTCTATTAAGCTTGAATTATGTAGAATTTTTATTGAAGATTTATAAACCCTTATGAACGTCCCAAGAAAAATCATCTACGTTACGTTTGGAAACTTGAGTTTCAGAATTTGGATTTATATTTCATTTTCTATATAAATTGGAAGATGAAATGCATACCTAAATTTCAATTTAATATATATTTTAAAATATAAATTGTTAAATTTATAAGTTCCTTAGGAATATCAAAATAACTTGAAATTAGTTGCACCAAAGCCTTACATTGGAATTATATGTAAAAAACCATGTCGAATAAAAACTTAATAGAAACTCTTACAGCCCAAATTTGTTGTAACAAATTTATCAATATGATACCTGTTCTTCAAGAATGTTCAAGCTACCTATCCTATCAAAAATTTTATAAGTAGCCCTTGAAGATTATAAATATGACTTTCGACGCTGACATGCGACAGCATACTAGAACAAGATGCCATTATCATTATCAAACTCCAACCAGCTTTTCCTTGACTTGTTATTTGCTTTTCCCTTTACAGTTCTATCGCCAAGTTTTGATCAGCTCTAAATCACTTTACACCACCAAAACCCTTACAAAAAATTAGAAACAAAGAAAACATCACTCAAGAAACTAGGAAAGAGTAGAAGTACTTTGATCACTTAGAAAAGAAAATTCCAACCTATATTTATCACTCAACTTTCTTTTGAACCAAAGGCCTACCAAAAGAAATTTGATGAATACTAACATTGACATAATTTCTTTTTCTTTTTAAAAAATAAAATAAATAAAGAAAAATACTGAAACAATGGTCCAAACCATGCAATGTTACGAGACCTTCGAATATAATACATATATGACTTAGACAAAAGAAAACATCCCTTCCTAACAAAAGGTTAATCACATATTCTCAAATGACTTCACAAAATTTATTATAAGCTTGTAGTATAATCTTGCCTACTATTTTTTTTCCATTGCATACTTACACGTGCACTAAATCTAGTCACCTCTTATACATGATTTGACTATTTGTACCCAATTTCAACATATTTTCACCTGAATTGTTTAGTTAACAGATTTAGGAGTACTATTTCACAAGGATATGGATTAAAACAAATATGCTATGATGATATCCAAGATTGCATCAAGCTCTACTCCCTAGATAAAAACTCCACTATTATTGCGATCTTGAACTCTGGAAAATGTTTGACATGAGGTTGGAATTTTCTTACTAACCTAGCATTCCTAAATATCTCTTTGTTTATATTTCATTCTTAATAGACTAGAAATTCCACAATGCATTGAAGCAGAAATTACATACCATTAAGATTCCCCTGTTCATAAAAACTTCAAAAAAGAAAGAATACTTCTGAAGCCATTAATCCCCCTGTACATTTGAAACCTCTTTGTGGAACTTTATCCCTAAAAGAACAAAGAAATTTTAAAATAAGGAAAATCCATTTGAATTGCAAAATGTGCCAATAACGAATAGGATGAATGCAGATAGAAATTTCAGCATTAATGGGTTATCAGTTTCCACATACTAGAGAAAAAAAAAAGAAAAAAAATGTCCAATGAAGAGACAATATGAGCACATTATCAAGAAATATTGCATTAACAAAGATAGCATTCCCTTCTACACATTATTTAAGATTATACACATAGAAGCACTTTCTTTTTGGTCTGTTTTCTCTTTCAAAAAGCTTAGTAGGTTACAAGCTACCCACACTCTATTTCTATAGAGAAAGAGACCTTTAGGATCTGGTCTCAAATTAGTTTAGAATTAGAAAAGCAACTTGAATTAATCATTTATTCTACCAATATAACAATCACTAAGACAACTTCTGATAAGTGATAAAAGTAACATATTTTAATCTCGTTCTTAATGTGTTTTTGGATGATTATTTATACAAATTAGTGAATTTTATGCTCCTAATATTTTAAATTCATGTTTCTATACTTAGAATAGTATTTTGGAGCAAAATGAGCGAAAACGAGCTAAACTCAAACAAAAAGAGCATATTTCAAAAGCTACACGGGTTGGGTCTTCCCACACGGCCTGGACACATAGTTGTGTGTGCCAAACGGACTAGACACTCGACCATGTGTCATACCGTGTCGATTTTGTGACTTGCATCCCAAACACATGGAAAAACACAATTTTTAATCTTTCTGGGCATTCTAAAGTCTATAAATACCAAATAGAAGAAGAGAGAAATGGGCCATCAGAGAATATTGAAGAAAAAAACTTGAAGAACACCATTGTAGCCAACTCTAAAGTGAATTTCCATCAAGATTGAAGACCTCCTTTTAATTTCTCTTGAAGTCTTTATGAGTTCCTTTATTTCTTGTGGTTATTCTGTCTTTAAGATGTTTTTATTCACAATTATGAACTAATTCCCTAGATACCTAGGGAGGATGAACCCTATGATGAATTATGTTGTTTAATTTCTATTTTACACTATAAATAATTTATCCTTGTTCTCAGTTATGTGTGTTTATCACTTGTTTTAATATGGGCTAACATAAACAAATGTAATACTACAATTGGCTCAGAAATATTAGATCATTTTTCATTTTCCATCTCTATGGATCATCTACTTCCACCAGATGGAAGTTAAAACAATGAAAGACAAAAAAAAAAGACCATGGGATTTTTCTTAGTTAGGTTTAGCGAAGAATACTATGTTGCTAGTACAAAATCTTCGTGTATGCTTAATGACTTGACCTCTTAAAATCAAATTGTCCATAACAATAATCAACAACATTGAATTGTTCTTCAATTTTAGGCCAGATAATAAGTTATGTTACTAGCAAAAACCAATAGATAACTATTACATAATGGAAAGTATATGAAAGCCAAGTCTCAAGAAAATTATGCAAAAACAAGCAAAAAGGTTTCCCATAAACATGCATGCACGCAGGAAGAAATGAGAGAAAAAAGATGCATAATATGAAAACATCAAACTAATGAAAAAAAGGACAAGATTTATTTACATTTCGTGTCTCACTGCTTCGATTTCTACCCGAGGCTATGACCTCTCCATCCTTGATGAACACACAATTGGTAGATAAAAGGTATGGAGAAAAGAAAAAAATTGCATTGAAATTTTGCTCTAAGACTGTGTCATTGACTTGAGTAAAAGAAGACAATTTAATCTCCAAATTAAAGCACAGACAAAGATAATGAGGAACTATTTAAGTTAAAAGATATCTAATGAAGTTTACAGCATCTTAAAATTCTGGTTGTTGCAATAGAGGAATTACGACATGACCTAAAATTTGGTAATCAAATAGAAGAATGTTAACAATCACTTATGCTTTAACACTTACAACAATGTAAAACTTAACCCACAAGTCTATGACACGGTGAAACCAACGAAGACCAAGAATTTAGTGATATTTTGATTATAGATTAGTCATGAGACCAAAAAAAGAATTATGTGCCTGACAATGCTATCTTCTTTTAGTCTTAAGTTTTATTGGTCAAATCTTAGTGTCATTAAATTTTTCAATCTTCTAAGTAGAACTAATGCACCCATCGAAAAAGTCATTAATTTTGTTCTTTGTTATTTAAATGTTCGAATTAAGTGACTCTTGAAGGCAATAATTGCAATCTTTTGAAGCGGGTCTTTGTTTTGGTGAAAAGCATCTGTTTGAGTTATTACATAGTTCTATTTTTAATCCTATAGAATGTACTATAAATAGGTTCTCATAAACCTTTTAGGGTATTTTAGCTCTTTGTTCACCTTTTTATATTTCTTTATGTCTACCATTACAAACAGATTTCATCCAAACATATTAATCAGAACACCAAATTGAGTACACTTCCTCAACTCAAAACTTTTTCAAGTGTTACTAAATCCTAATAATATTAATTATATGGGATATAACCAAGGTTATGCTATATAGCATAAAGATGGGTTATAAATATATATATATATATATATATATATATATTCTTAACTTTTGTTTACGTTTATCTCAAATGTGGATAATATTTTTTTTCTAGATTCCGAAAACCTAATAAGTTAATAATTTATGTTATATAGATTTTGGAATCTTTATGTATTTGTCTTATTGTATTTAATATCATGTTTTTCATTTTTTCCCAAGTCGTGCACAGCAACAAAAGAGAAGCTAAATTCAAATATTCACCCAATAAAGGGAGAAGGTTCGTTAAGGGAGAAACTAAATTTATGAGATTAATACTTACCCAACAGGCACTTCAAAGCCTTCCGAAGCAAGTTTTTCTTGGAAAAAGAATGGGGGGCTGAATTACAGCAGCAACATTATAAGAATGGGATTATGAAAAGGAATAAAAAGAGTGATTGAGATTACCTGGTGAATCGCAAGTTCCATGTATGAAAGATTATCACTTTCCATCTAAAAACAAAGAAAGTTAAGCAAAAGCTAAAAATGACAAAGAGGAAAAACAAGACCAGATTTCACACGAAATGACTAATGGCTATTGAAAGAAAAATAGAAAAGCTCTTATTGAGCGTCTACTGTGATAGTGGTTGCCTCACGTGTGCGTAAATAATATAAGGAATAAAGTTGACCAAATAAACAGAACCTAAAAATCCTTGCATGTAAATTTACATGGAAGTATATCAAAAGAATATAACATTTGACGTATAGATTCATGGAGCAAAATTTATATGGAAGATGCCAAAAAAACATTGACAAACATGCAGACAAGAAACAAAAATCAAATCAAACAAACATCAATGTTATTTCAAACAAAATCATGAGATTGTAGAGAAATACCTTAGGTCGATATGAATGGCTAAGTCCATCGAAAGATCAATTGGAGCCCCCTTTCAAACACTATCAACATCCTCAAAAAAGAACTTTTGCTACATAATTAACAACACCAAAGCAAAAGATAAGTACATTAGTCAAGCTTTAGTTGGATTTTTAAAAAATAAACGGATAATATGATTCAAATATGAAACTCTGAAAGTAAACTCACAGTCAGATCAAAAAGGAAAATATATTTCGTTCTTTAAAAGAAAACAACACATAGTTAAACATCTTCTAATGCAACACAATAAAACAACACATAGTTAAACATCTTCTAATGCAACACAATAACCATTTGTAACTATTTTGTAATATAAAACAACCTTTTCAGTTAACTTACATCCCTAATTTCAACCATGCCATGCATTTAGATATTCCCTCAATATTTCAAGCAAAATCCATTTCCAAATCATATACATGCCAGCACACAAACAATTCCATCTAAGATCACTGATGAGTAAACCTAATCATGAGCCAAGCCACCTGTCCAGGCCTAAAGGCCCGTCTAAAAAGTGAAAGAGTTTGAGGAAAAATATAAACCCAAAAAATGGACTTCAACAAAAAAAAACCCATTTTCTAAACGGGTCAAGCCTCAAATAGAGTTTTTTAACCCCGAGCCCAGCCCAAATCACATACCTCTACTTATTTCCAATCATTGACTCAAACCCATTGGCGAAGTCCACTCAGCGAAATAAGGGGTTATTTATGGAAAAATGGGCCAATATGGTATTTCACAATAAAGTGATAGATGGAACTGCCATTAAATGGCTTATTAGCATATTAATAGATAAGTTCGGAATGGCAATTGGCACATACAATACGCCCAGTTGCTTCTCGTGGATTTTCATACCCCTGCTGCACAAAAATGGGATATGCATTTGAAATGGAAGCCCCGATTATTATATAGATCATGAGCGATACGAAAATGGATCGAGTAATCTCCTCCTTTATCCAAGAAAAAGTATTTCTAGTTTGCATGGTCCAATCATTAAGAGTACCCCTAGAGCCCACTTCTTCCCCATACTACGAGTGAAAGGGAAAATGTAAAGACTACCATTAAAGTAGCCTAAGCAAGACTTACTATATCCATGTGTATTATGTCCCCTATCTCTATGAATATGAAACAAATATGAAGGAATTTAATTTTTCCATTATTGTTCACTAATAATAGTGGAATTATTGGCGTAGAGTCAAAAAGAAAAGGGAATTGTGACACGCCACCGTTGATGAATCACTTCAATAAATCCGCTTATAACAAGTTCACTGTGTATCCGTATATCATATATAAACCATTCCCATGTAAATACCTGTACTAGTTCATATTGAACTTGTGTGATCTCGTAATAACACTATGCCCGTTGAACCACTTAGAATATCGTTAGATACGCGGCTAGTGCACACGAGATGTACTAAACTGTAAATCCGTCAATTCTTGTACATGTATGCTCATACGAGTGACAAACGGTAGGGGTGAGCATTCGATCAAATCGAATCGAATCGAATCGAAAATTTTCGAGTTAATCGAGTTTTCGAATCTCATTTTATCATCCTAACTTTATTTGAAGTTTTCTCGAATCGAGTCGAGTGAGATGGAATTCGAATCGAATATATTTGTTCGAGTTAAATTTTAAAAAATAATTTTGGGTCCTTGTAACCATTGTCACCCATCGTAATAAAATTTGTCCACCTTAATCAAATTTTTTATTAACTTTCATCACTTCATAATTTATTTATTAATTTTTTATATATTGGTTAGCTTCTTTGCTTGCTTAGTTGTTTTAATTATCTTGATTCTTGTCACTATGTATTTTAGAATTAAAAATATATTAAATGTAAAAATATGATTTTTTAATAAAAGTTATTTTAAAAATAAAATGTGAAATTGATACCAATATAAAATTTTAACACGAATATTTTATGGCATAATTAATAATTCAATTTTAATATAAATATTCAATATGACTAAACAATTCAATAATATAAATAATATAAAATGTGAAATTTAATTTAATAATATATAGTAGATATAAATAAAACTATTACTATTTATGTTTAGTGATTTTTTTGGATAATTTTGATTTTTATTTGAGAGTAAAGGGTGAGAAGTAAAAGCTTAGGGGAAAAATAAAAAAGTTTTGGGAATAAAAGTTTGAGGGAAAGTAAATAGGGAGAGTAAAATTTTGGAGGGAAAATATTTTAAAAAAAATTTGGAGGGGGAGGGTTTGGGATAGATGAGAGGTGAGATGGAAGGGAATAAAAGTTTTAGGGGAAAAGTGGGAGGGAATAAAAATTTTGGGGGAAAATAAAAGGTTTTGAGGATTTTGGGGAGTAAAATTTTGAGAAAAAATAAATGGGAGAGTTAAATTTTGGTGGGAAATGGATTTTGGGTAGATTGGGGGGTTGGGAGGGGAGGGGAGTAAAAGTTTTGGGGGGAAAGTGGGAAGGAGTAAAAGTTTTGAGGGAAAAGTAAAAAGGTTTGGAGTTTGGGGTAAAAATGTAAAATATTATAGTTTGATATTCGAATTATTCGAATTATTCGAGTTCGAAAACTCAACTCGATTCGAACTCGAAATTCGAAAAAAATTCGAGTTGATTCGAATAACTCGATTCGTTTAACTCGAAATTCAAATTTTTTTTCGAGTCAAATCGAGTTTTGCTCACCCCTAATAAACGGTAAGCTCCTTCGAGCTGAATATTTGTAAGCTCATACGAGCTGTAAATCAGTAAGCTCTCACGAGCTAAAATCGATAAGCTCATACGAGTTGTGGTGTGTCCGCAACACATGCATGACCACAACCAAATCGGTAACCCTAATGACATGTCATTTGTATCCTACGAATTCTTAAGGTTCAAACGGGGCTCGGTATTCTTCGTATGTCATCGATTATGCACTCGATAATTATACACAACAATTAAACCATTCACATACATATATTTCAATTAAAGCATATAAATACGCAATTTAATTACACGAACTTACCTCAAACTCAAACAGAGAATACGATCGTTTAGTCCACGACTTTATCTTTTCCCTGATTTAGTTTTGAATGTTGCTTTTCTTGATCTATATAGTCAAATTTAACTCATTTAATCATATTTCTAACCAATTCAACTCAAATTTCATGTTATGAAAAATTACCATTTTGCCCTTAAATATTTAACTTTTTTACAGTTTAGTCCCTAAGCTCTTAAAATGAAATTCATAAAATTTCATTGCACCCAAGCCTAGCCGAATATCCTATGTGCTCATAGAAGCCCATACAATTCACCATTTTACACATTTACCACACAATATACACATTTCTCAATTTAACCCATAATTGACAATTTTATTAAAAATCACTTAACAAAAGTTGTCTAATTCCCAAAAAAGATTCATTTTCTGCAATTAAACTTCAAAACCTTATCATATTCATCAATGGAAAATCTCAAACTATTCAATAGTTTTGCAAATTAGTCCTCTAGTTAGCTGGGTTAAGCTACAACAATCTCGAGAACATAAAAATCAACAAAAATGGGACAAGATAACACTTACATGCAAGGGATTTGCTTAGGAAAAAAATTTCAAGCTTCCATGGTTCTTCTTTGTTGTAAAAACCAGTTGGGGAAGATAATGAAAGATGATAGCTTTAAATTTTTTATTATTTTATTCTTAATTGCCTTTTTACCAAATTACCCTTACCTAACTTTAAAATTTTCATAATTGCCAAGCCATGCACATCCACTATCACCTTTAATGGTATAATTACCATATAAGGACTTCCACTTTAAATTTCTATAGCTATTTAACACCTTTAGCTTATAGAACACAACTTTCGCACTTTACGATATTTAGTCCTTTTTCACAAATTGAGCATACAAACGGTAAAATTTCTTAACAAAATTTTTATACTATAATACTATTATGCTGTAGATATTAAAATAAATTTTTTGACTTCAGATTTGTGGTCCCAAAACCACTATTCTGATTTCACTAAAAACGGGTCGTTACACATATAACCAAGTTCAAGCATTCAAAAGACTACCAAATTGCCGATAGGATCGTGTAAGCTTCGTGATGATCCACCTGACGCATTCCACAACCGTCAATCTACAAGGAAATGGGAGACAATGGGTAAACATTTTAAATGCTTAGTAAATTCATTGGATTTAAAAGAGTAAACTTACCATAATTCACAGTTAAACATATTGAAATAATTAATTAAACTCAACTACCTGCTACAACGTTTCACATTATTAAGGTGAATTCATTGTTCATTCCAATTACATATCAATCAAACATATACTTGTTATGCCGATCTAGTACCATACAATGGAGTCATCAATAATATGTCATTTATATCATTCTATTCACATAATGTATGTATCCATTCAAAACACATGTTATCTTTAACCTGATATAGCATTTCACGATAATAAAGTAAATCCCACAAATAATCGAGTGTGAATATAACATTGTATCAAGTAGTATATATATACATCATTCAAGAAATTACCAAACACATTCGTTATATCAATTCAGTACCATTCATATCATTTATTTATCTTAGATCATTTGAATGTATTCTCATAATAATCTAATAGACATTTTTTTTCTATTAATCTAACAGCCCGATGAACATTACTAAATAATTTCATATACTTGGGTAATTTCACCTCACCAAGGACCATCGTAGTGCCAAGCAAAGGCATTGAAGTTCATATATGGGCACCAAAGTGCAAACAGGGGCACGAAAGTGCAATTAGGGACACCAGAGTGCAATCGGGTGCATCAATATTTCTTTACAATTTAATCCTTTCATATAACAGTTTACATCATTTAATCCATTTGATGCCAAAATTTATTAAATTTACAATTATATATATAATTAATATATATACACACAATTCAAGCATAATAAGAAAATACAGTAAGTTCCATATGAATCCACCGAAAACAACAACAAATAAAGTATTAGGGACTAATTCGTAATTTATCCTTTTCTTGATTATCTATCGATTGATCAAAATCCAATCTATAATAGTTCATTACAATTTATCAGTTTGAATGACCTTAAAACATCTTCTTCTATATATATGAAAACTTACTTTTATTTTTCAAAATTTTTCTAAAGTTTTACATTTTATTCAATTTAGTCCCTAAAATCGAAACAATTATAAATTTCACAATTAAACTTCAATTTTCAATCCAATTTCAATTATACCCTTATGCAACTCTCTATTATCAATTTCTATCAAAATCTCATGACAATTTTAAAATATTTTCATTTTAGTCCCTATACTCAAAAACCAACATTTAACTTTACAGTTTCGTCTCTATTTCATTTCCAAGCTTAAAGCTAATATAAAAACACCAAAAACTTCAAAACTAATCAATGAAAATATTTTAAATCTTTAGCAGTTTCTAGAATGGAGGTACGGGTTAGCTAAACCTAGTTACAACAATCTCAAAAACATAAAAAAAATTACGAAAAACAGGCTTTAAAAAGCTTACCATTAAAGAGACCAATTATTTGGAGTTAAAAATTACTTCTCCCTTTTATTTTTGCCTTAGTTTCGATGGCATTGAGAAGGAAGATGAACAATGTTAATCTTTTTTCACTTTTAAATTTTATTATTTAATAATATTTTAACATTAAAAATGAAAAAACCTTTACCAACCGTCCACCATGCTTTGTAATGGCTAAATTTCTATTTCAAGCCCTCTTTAATATCATTTTAAGCTTGAAGTAACTAAGATTTATAACAATTAACTTTTACAATTTTTACGATTTAGTCCTTGAACCTTAATTAACCACTAATTCAGAAAAATTACCTAACCAAAATTCAATTCACTTATACAATAGCTCGGTTTACAGAAATGAGGTCCCGATACCTCATTTTCCAAAACCACTAACTTTAAGGTTGAACCACTTGTACTTTTACTAACTATCAAATTAGCAAATTTATCCAATCAAAATTTAATATAAAATTGTAATTAACTCGTAAGTATTATTTAATAATATTTATGAACTCAATCATCGAAGAACAGGGTTCCAAAATCACTATTTTTGGCACTATTGAAAATCAAGCTGTTATAATAAAAATTAAGGTTCGATACAATGGTAAATTTGGGTTATTATTTTGGAAATAACTTTCCGTATGCAGGCTCTAGTATAAATTAGAAATATTAATGGGCTAATTGGTAAATAGTTAGTTTTCAAATCTGGTTCAGTTCTTTTAGAATTGGGAAACTCTTAATGGGAGACAACATGACTATAAACAATAAAATGATATTGAATAAAGGAATTTTGGTCTATGTACGAGGGAGAATATATATAGATGGAGTGTCATTTTTCTGAGGGGAATTCTCTCATCTCTGTTTTTCATTTTTCTTCCATCTTATTCTCCTAGATCTGTTTGTAAATATAAGGATAAAAGAGTAATCTGCATGGAGAGAGGAAACTAAAGTTTGTGCATAACTGAGAATTTATCAAGCCGGTAAGCTTCCTAACCTTTCTATATTCGCAAGTTTAAGACAAAAGAAGAAGGTTACGATTTTCCGTTTAATCCGTTGGCTTTAAACTGTGATATGTAAGGTCGTAGTAAATCCTTGAAATGTCTCTGCAAAATGTTAGTGGTTTTGTACTTGAGCCTTGAGTTCGAAATCTCTCTTACTCACATTTTTATTTTTTGTTTTTTAAGTTTTTTTTCTATTTTTAGTTAATTTGTTAATCATTAGCTCCTTTAGTTAATTTTTTATTTTATAATTACATTTTTTTATTTTATAAATAAAAGAGTTTTTAATTAAAAAGATGGATTAAAAATAAAAAATATTTTTTCTAGTTGTTGCCGCCGGTGTGTTAGGCGACACAAATGAAAAAAAATTGTATAAATTAAAATAAATAAATAAATACGAAAAAAATTTATGGGTGTCGCCTGACAGCCATACGACACCACTTTAATCCAAAAAAAATAATTGATGGGTTAGTCTTAGACTTGTTCATGGGTCGAGCTACCCGCCCAAAATTTGGAAGGGTTTGGGTAAAAATATTATGCGCGAAAAATGAGTTTTGGAAAGAAAAAAAAAGCTCATTTAAAATATAAGTCTGGCTCGGGCTTGATCATTCAAGGCCCGAGCCTAGTTCGGACCGACCCATTTTTAAGTTTATAATATTTTATATTATGTATTTTTATATATTATGTAATTTATAACACATTAAAAAATGAATTTATACTAAATATATAATACTACTATAATGTAAACATTAAAATAATGTTAAGATAACTATATAAAAAATTTCAACAATTAAAAAATATATTAAATTACTAAATATTAAATTAATGTAATATAAATATTTTCTAAAAATTTTAAAATACTATGGACGGGCAAAGAATCTGACCCATTTTCTCATTGAGCGAGGAGTACAAAATAAATCAGATTGATTTTTCGATCAAAAGCACTATGTGAAATCTTCGGTTTTTCCTCTTTCTCTATCTCTATCCTATAGGTACAACATTTGAATCAATAGAGAACCTTTTCCTACTATATGAATCAATATTATTACATTCCAATTCCTTACTGATACCCTCCAAGGAAAATCCTGAATCGGATCCCAAATTGACGGGTTAGTGTGAGCTTATCCATGCAGTTATGCACTCTTCGAATAGGAATCCATTTTCTGAATGATCCTGGCTTTCGCGCTTTGGTGAGTCTCCAAGATCCTTTCGACGACCTATGTTGTGTTGAAGGGATATCTATATGATCCGATCAATTGCATAAAGCCCGCGGTAGCAACGGAACCGGGAAAAGTATACAGAAAAGACAATTCTTTTTTTCTATTATATTAGTATTAGATTAATATTCTATTCTATTAGTATTAAATTAGTATTAGTTAGATTAGATTAGTATTAGTTAGTGATCCCGGCTCAGTGAGTCCTTTCTTCCGTGATTAACTATCAGCGCCAGTCTTAGTCCTACATTTCATTTTGTCTCTGTGGACCGAGGAGAAAGGGGGCTCAGCGGGAAGAGGATTGTAACATGAGAGAAGCAAGGAGGTCAACCTCTTTCAAATATACAACATGGATTTTGGCAATGCAATGGAGTTGGGCTTTCATGCGGATCCGAATGAATCATCTTTTCCACGGAGGTAAATCCTTGCCCGCTAGGCAAGAGGATACAAAGTTACAAATTTTGTTTCGGTAGGAAATGTATTTCTATTACTATGAAATTCATAAATGAAGTAATTAATCGTGGGGTTACTATTATCCTGTTTGTATTGACGAATCTTGTATGTGTTCCTAAGAAAAGAAAAGAACCTAAAATGGGATTAGGTTAATCTTTTACAAATATGAGCGAGGGGTTTAGGTAAAAAATTAATTCAATATTTTGAGTCGGGTCAAACTTACACAAATATAAAATACATTAGTATCATACTTAAAATCGGCCTAAACTCAACTCGAACCACACCTCTAGTTGATCATGAGCTACCACATTTAAAGCTTGGAAGGAGTGAAGTTGCACGAGAAAGCAAAGTTTAACAAAACTAAGCAAGAGTGAGATGTGCCCAATATTGACGTTGGTCACCTTCATTGGCGTAAAACTAGGTAAACTGCACAAATCACCCAAGGTAAACTGCAGAGATTGGGAAGTGGAACAAGTAAAGGCCAAAAGCTAATTCGGCTTTTAAGAGCCATGAGAAAGCTACACGCCAGACGGAAGAAAGACAACAAAATATTAAATTGTTTCTTTCTCTTCTTTTTTTTTTTTTCTCAATTTATTGTAATTGATACAATTTTTCTAAAAAAATTATAAAAATATTTTTTTCATTTTTGTTGCACTGTGAATATCCGTATTTTTCGAAAAATACATACGGGTGTTGCCTAACATAATAGTGGCACAAAAAAATATTATTTTTTAAAACCTGATGATTGAGGGGAAAAAGAGAGTGGTGCCGTCGATGTGTCAAGAGACACTGATATAAATGAATCATTTTCGTATATAATTTTCTCCTAATCATTTTTATAATTAATTAATTTTTAGAGTTATTTAAAAAAAAAAACTAAAATGGCTGAATTGGTAGAGTTAGGCTGAGTTTATAATATACCAAGGAGAGTTATGGGTTAAATTTACGGGCTGAGGCCCAAACTGGTTTTTTTATATTTTTATGGTCAACTCTGTCTCTGGTTCCTGTAGTCTTAGGACTTTCGAAATTTAGTACTCTTGCTTTAAATTTTAGGAATTTAATTTCTATATTTTTCTGGGGTAAATTATACAAATTGTTACTCAAAATGTCACAAAATGGTCATTAAACTATTCGAAAGTTTTCATTTAAGTCACTAAACTAGGTTGTTAAGGTTTTTTTAAGTACAACTAATGAGCTCTAAGAGATAATTTGACAATCGGTACAATGGATTACTACCCATCAACAGGTAAAAGAACATATCTTAAATCCAATTCGATTTGACTATCAGTGTTGAAGATCGGAGAAAAAAACTATTTGAATTTTGATTTGCAAATTTGTAACGTTCGAAGTTATTTCATGAAAAAAACCGAACCGTAGAAAATAAGGGGATGGAGTGCTTTCAATTAGTGTAGGCAATACAAACAGAGAAGGTAACGATTTTAACATCCTATTGACTTAAATGGAAACTTTCGAATGGTTCAGTATCAATTTTGTAACTTTTAAAATTGAGTGATCAAAACGTAAACTTACTATAATTTAGTGACTTTATATGTAATTTACCCTTCTGTTAATTGGACCTTCGAATTTAAATATGCATTAGACTTTTAAGTTTTAATTCATACATTTAAATATTAGAAGTGGGAAAGGCATAGTTAAATGGATTTTTAGTGTTATTTTAGAATTAAAGTGGCTTCCCAGACGAACTAAGGAATTTTGTGAAAAAAGTGAAGCTAAGCATGCAGTGGTCACTGGTTTGTTTGCCTAAGTTAGTATGGAAAGCTGTGAAAGATTGAATAGTAAAGCTAGCAAAGAAATTTAGGTTCCCCTTGGATTGTTTTATGCCTTGTGATTGCATACTCACACCACAATTGCCTTTTATCTTAGATTTGGATAAGTTTAAATTTAAATATCCAAACCAATAAGTGGTTGACTCTAATGGTAAGACACATTGTAATTTTAAGGGGAGAATCCAGGTTTAAACTTTGGAGATGACATTGTTGGGAGAAGCAGTTACG
Source organism: Gossypium raimondii (assembly GCF_025698545.1). Classification (NCBI taxonomy): domain Eukaryota; kingdom Viridiplantae; phylum Streptophyta; class Magnoliopsida; order Malvales; family Malvaceae; genus Gossypium; species Gossypium raimondii. The sequence continues at coordinate 10,946,914 of NC_068568.1, forward strand.
AACTCCAAACATGGATCATAAAACCGACATGAAGAATATCAAAAAAAGTTAAATTAAATACCCAACAATCATGTGGTGTATCGGATAGAGTATTGAATTCTCAGTTGATCAAAGTCAAACATCAAATAAATAAAATGTCATAAGCCCTTGTATTCCTCTAAATTTTAAAATTTAGTCATTGTATTTTTTGTCGGGCCAGTGTAAAAAGTTAAATTCGTTTTTAGGTTTGATGCGGTTCAAAAAATAAGTCTAAAATTTTGTTTAAGTTTGATCTGGATAAAAAAAAAATGTTAAATCTGAGTCCAGCCCGCCTATATTAATTTTTATATAAAAAAAAATTTAAAAAATACAATATATCAAAACACCTACCAAGAAAAAGTATTTTGTTTTGACTCGACTTGTAACCTCGTATGAAATACCGGACGGTCTAAATTTAGCAACATTCTTCTCCCAAGATCCATTTCGGGAAAAAGATAATATGCAACTTCGAGTTGTCAATTATATTCTTTATGGAAATGGCAAAACGACTCAGAGAATTTCTGACACAAGTATTCAACTAGTTCGGACTTGTTTAGTCTTGAGTTGGGACCAAGACAACAAAAATTCTTCTGCCGAAGAGGTATGTGCTTCCTTTGTTGAAGTAAGTACAAATGGTTTGATTTGAGATCTCTTAAGAATTGACTTAGTGTTAGGATTGATTTCTGATAATAGGTTAGATTGTACCAATAAAAATCTATTTTATTTCATTTATTCCAACGCAAGGATTCAACAATCGTTTATCCAAAATCGCGGAACTATTCATACGCTCTTGAACAGCAATCAAGAATTCCAATCTTTGATAATTTTGTCATCATCTAATTGTTTTCACATGGCCCATTCAATGATGTAAAATATCACAATGTGATAAAACACCAATTAAGAATTTATTGGGAGTATAAAAATATTAAAATAAATGTTTCTCAACAAATTGAAAATACATATTAAAAAAGTTTTTGTACTTAAATAATACTAATATAGCTGCAACTTAAAAAGCAAATGACTCTAAAATAATAACAAAATTAACAATAAAAAATTATACAATATCCAAACAATAACAACATAATAACGAAATGGTAACAAAATAACAACAGACAGCAACATAAATTTTTTTATCAAAATCGAGTCGAGCTCGAGCCAAAAAATCTTGTCTGAAGTCTGACCCATTTTCTAAACATATCTTCTTCTTTTTTCTAAACTCATTTTTTGAATCCTCATTCTTTTTAGGTAGGCTTTTACACTTGGATGAGTGGCTCAACTCATAATCGGGTATAGTGAAAATATACTTAAATATATGGTTTAAAGTAATAATTTTTTAATGTTAGTTTAGTTATGAAATCAAATCAGTCTTTGGATTGTATATTGAGAATCTCAAATCAGTATGTTGGCTGCTGATTTGGATTTAGGATGCTGCCATGTTTGATTTCGACAGAGTAAATGCATCATTATCATCTCAAATCATTTAAAATTCTCATACACAATTAATATGATTTTTTATTCTGGAAAAGGATCCGCAGTACTAATATCTTTGCTTTTAATGATGATCTGAAATTTAAAATTAATGGGAGGGAGAGGATGTACCCAGATTTGATACGGTGGTATTTACTTACAGGCAGTTTTTTGCCGTAAATTTAATGATAAAAGGGAAAGATGTGGTGTCGGGTTTTAGCAATCAAAATCTGGTAAGATCCCTAAATCAACGCATCAACCACACCAAAAAGAAAAGAACAAGAAAATAGAGACCAAAAATGTGGAAACAGACTGTTCGCGTACCATAAATACATTCACCCCCTTTAAATGAGATATGCAAAGATCACAAAAGATTTGACACGTGTACAGGTAACCTCACGCTTCGTTGCTCGGCCACACCGCCAATCTCGTGTATGCACAATGCTTGCTTCCTTCCCAAGTAAAGCACAATATCCTTGTGGTGAATTTAATTATTACTCTTATTTAATTGAATTATTTTAAATTTTTTAATTTTGATGCAATGAGAGCCATTAGTCTTTAATTAAATTTTTTTGATTTTAATAATTACTTGAAATTTTAGATTTTAAAAAATTGATGGACTAAAATTGCCAAATTATAATGTCAATCTAAAATGAAACCCATTATTTTTATTTAAGCATTGGGCATATTATTGAATTATATTTTTTTTAAAAGGTGTAGTACTGCCTTGGGCACAGCATAATAGTCAAAATTCCAGGTTCCAGAGAGACAATTAACAAACTCATTAAGACTACCTTAAAACATTGATTTGACCTCATAAGCGGGACCATTCTATAATATTTTGCCGCTAAAAACAAAACCTTATATTTCTTCCAAAAAATCTTTTAATTGTTCCAGAATAACTAAAAAATAATTCTTTAACCAAAAAAATTTCAATTCAAACGTAGAATACCTATCTTGAAATTTTCGCAATATATATGATGAAATCATTAAAGATTTAACCTTTTCAAACACTTTCTCTAACTCACTATAGGCTCGGCCAGTTCTTTAATGACAAATCTACTCCTTTATTATTATTATTATTATTATTCCAACAATTTCGGTTAAGTAAATAAATGTCTACATGCTCAGTGAAGTGAAACAATAATAGTTTAGTAGAGAAAGAAGACCACCTATGTGGTTAGAATAGTAGGGCTCATATTCTGCCAAATACTTATTGACCCAATTCCCAGATTTACAAAACAAAATAACCCTTTCTCAGCCCCCACTCACATTCAACAAAACCTGCTTACTGCCCACACATCCTTCTTATTTTCACCCAAATAACCATTTCATTTCATCTCCTTAACCCTATACTTCTATACTACAATTTCATCACTATAGCAAACTAACATCTTTTTCTCCTACAACTACCCAAAAAGAGATCATGAAAACCCAACCACCCAAAGCTGCTCAATATGTCCATTCCTGAGGTAACGCAACTTCATGGTTTATTCCTTGATGTTGCCTGAAATTCCCCTGCTTCTGGTTCCAACCACTTCCAAGTTTCAAAGCAGCATCTACAAATATAGATAACAAAATCAGTCGTATAACTACAAAGTGATTCATAGAGTAGAATGCCTAATTAGATTGGCTTTTTACCAATTTCAGCGGTGACATTAGCGTTCAACCGAGGATTAAGCAGGGGTTGAGCACCAAGTTCATCAAGATTTAAGTTCAAGGCCTGAACCACTCTAGCTGGAAGCAGAACAGTAGGACAAGCTGCCAATATAATAAAAACAAAATAAGATCCTGTCAAAGAAACCCAAGAGAGAAATGCATTTTAATTGCAAAAGGAGAATAGGTAAGGACCTGGCTTCTTGCGGGGTTCAGAAGGTGCACCAATACGGCGAGGCAAGAAAACGCCAGTTCCAGCACATTCCCTTTTTCCAGTTGGATTGCCCAAGAAAACTGCCCTCATACCCGACCCGTTTGGCGTCTGGGTTTGCTGCTGCAGAGGGGGCCATGCAGATTGGGACAAACCCATAGGCCTATTGCTACTATTATTACTCCTCACTCTGCTTTGGACCACATGGTTATGGTGGTGCGAATGCAGCTGCTGCTTTTGTCCTGCCCAAACCGATGCATTTTGTTGTTTCATTAGCTGCTGTTGCTTCAGCATCTGAAACTGAGACATAACAGAAAACGACCAAATTTATATACTGAAGAGGGAAAAAAACAATCCAAGTACAACATTTCTAGGTCTGGCTTAAGGTTTTTTACTTGAGCGGTCTGTAGTTTCTGGTGAGCATGAGACTGGGTAGGCAGGTAAAAGCCAGTAACATCGGCGTTCGGTGAGAACTTCCTTGCCGAAGAACCTAAGAGGCCTCTGTTGTTGAGCCCACCGTATGACTCTTCACTCATTCGCATCCTTGCAACTTCCTCTGCCGCCGCATACAGCAAATCCCATGTTCCCGGCGGTGGCGGAACTCGGGATTGGCAAGTAGGGCTTCCACGGCTAGACCCTTGCATGCAACTGCACCCGCTCCTTGACACACATAAGGTTGATTGCGGCGAACTGGACATGACCCGACCCTTAAAAAAGCAAAAATAAAAATAAAACTAAAATAAGAAACCGTCCTTGAATCAAATAACTTTGTGGAGAAGTTGAGTGTTATGTTCTTCAACAGACCTTAGGGTTTTCAGAAGAAAAGGCACGGTCGTTTCTGCGAATACCGTCTTCGAGGGTAGAGTGAGCCATTTGACGAGTTAACCCAGCAAGATAATCTTCTTCGTCACTCTCTGTCTCAGTAGAACCCACCACTGACTCAACCGGAGAACTTGGATCCGAAGAGAAACCCAAAGATCCAAACCCATAAGGGAACTCGTAGGGAAACAAAGACTTAGAACCGCCAAGCTCTAATCCAAAACCACCATCAACATACTTGGGATTGCTCTTAGCCTTACTATTGTCCATGACCAAGTCGTCGTCGGTTAAAAACTGAGGTGGAAGACAAAACTCAGCGTCGTCTAAAACCTGCGCCATGAGAAAGAAAAGCAAAGCTAAAGAATGGAGATATCAGAGAAAGGACCCCAAAAGGAAAGAACTTGATGAGTAGAGAGTAATGGATGATTGCTGCTTGGTTAAGATTTAATAATAAGCAGTTGCATCTCTGTTTTGGTGGCCATGGCAGAGTTCGGGGCCCACCAAATATATATATTTTTTAAGAAAATGCCCTATTCACAACTGAGCAAAAAGTGGAGAGGTGGGGAGAAAGAGGTGAGAAATGGGGGGATTTTCAGGGAGAAAAAGCAATGAAAGAGAAGATTACAGAAAAAGCGGGGCTGAGTTTCCCACTCGCTGATATAGGAAGGTTGTAACACGCTCCTACTATATTGTAGGGTCCATGGAGGGAGCTGCAGGCTTGCATCCAGGTAAGTGGGGCCAATTCAAAATATAGGAAGCACTTGAACCAGCATGTGACAGGGCCACCATTTTCCTTTTTCTATTTTTAATTCCATCAAGCCGTTTTTAAAGGCTAAATTGCTTAATTAGATGCAAAACAAAATCCAAAATTTCTTCTTCTTCTTCTTCTTCTTTTTAATTCAATACCTCGAACCCAGGGGCAATGCTTTCCACTTGGCAGTCCAGGGAGTAATTCACCATCTATATTTAATTTTTGTTTGGAAATAATTTATTGATTATTTTTAAAAAATATTAATTATTATGATAGTAAAATCTAAAATAAAATAATCATCTGTATTATGTTCGATAGTCTAAAAAATAGTTGATAATACGATTACTAATAAAAATAATAAGCATCATATGCAATTTTACCTAATTATTTTGTGCATATTTGTTGAGTTATTTACCTACATTGAAGTTATGAAAAATGTAATATTTTAGTATGATTCAACCTTATTTTTAATGTTATATTAAGATGACGTTGTTAATATAAGAAATATTTTCTTAGAACATCAAATGTCTTCTAAATTGCATTTTAAAACCTTAAATATTTCAAATTAAAGTGTTCAAATAGAATCGTACATCCATGATATGGTGTGGTAAAATATTCTGCTTTTACATAATTAATATTACCTTATAATATTTGAGTTAACAGTTCACATCGCCTATAGTTTTATTTATAAAACTTAAATAAACTTATTTTGAAGAAAGACTTATATTAGATTATATACCTCTTTATAATACGTAAATTAAGTAAAAAATAATATAAAATTTATAATTTATAACCTATATAAAAAATTATATTGTCTAGTAACTTTCATAATTCTTATGAATAATATATATTTCTTTTGCAATAACTTTAGAAAGATATTTTTTATAAATAAGTTATCATAAAACGTAATTAAAAAACTATAATATTTTTATGAATAAATATATTATTTTTATAATATAGCATGAATACATAAATAAGTTATATTCTTACTTTTTGGTCATAATTTTTATAAATAAATATGTTACAACACCTTTATAACATGTAAATTATTTTTATAATAAACTTTTTTATCATACCTTTAATTTTTTTAGGATTTAAACAATTTTTTAGTTATAACTTTATAAAATACACAAATTATTATTCTAATATAATTTTTAGAATTTATAATATAATAATTTTTTGTTTCAAACACTCACATGTATTCATTCTTATAATATAATAATTATAACTTGTGTAAAAATAATTTTTAAAAAGTTAGATTTTTACGTAATTATTTAAATTCTTATCTCTAAGAATTGAAAGTTTAATTGAAGTGTTCTAATTACACCCAAATTGACAAGACCATCAATTACAATGGTTACCCAAACATACTAACATAGCAACTCTACCCAAATTCAATTACCAAGTGGCTTTACAAACACTATCTTATTGTTTTTAATGATTTATTTGATAATTACTTTTGAAAATGGTATTTATTGAATTTGGGTTTCTAATTTTAATATGAATCAAATCTCTATTATGTGAAAAATTAATGTAATTTAATAAAAATAAATCAAGAATTTTGAACGAGAAGAGAAAATAAATAGGGTGAGGCAATGGTGGATTTAGATGGAGATGTCGTTCGACTAAATAAAAAGTACATTTACCAATGATGGATAGGGTCCGTTTGTTTACATGTAGAAGGTTTTACGGAAAATATTTTCTATATTTTATTGTGTTTGTTTCACAGAAAATAGCTTGGTCAACGGAAAATGACTTACAGGTTAACGGAAAATAAGCCTTTTTCCTTGTAAAATAACTTACCATTTTGAAAAGCGTAAGTCATTTTTTGGAAAAGAGCTCCTCAATAGATAATTTTACTTTTATATAAAATTAACTTAAATAAATTTTAATATTATTATATTGATAATAAATTTTATTTTTATTTTTATTTTTAAAATATTTCAAATATTTCAAATATTAATATAAAATATTATATTTGTTAATATTATTAAACATACGTATTTAATTATTTATATTTAGTCATATAATAAATTATTAATATAATTAATATAATTTATTATTTTAATAAATTATTTAATATTTAAATTTTATTTTAATAATAAATTTTAAAAATAATAATTTTAAATAATATTATTCACATATTATTGAAAATATCAATATTAATATTTTAATACTAAATATTTATTACAATTATAAATATATTAATAATAAATGTTTTGTAGTATAAATGTTAAAATATGTCATAAGTCTATATAATCTTCACAAATTTGCAATTTAGTTTCGTACTTTTATTTTTAAGAATTTAGTCCTCTACTTTCTAGATTTAAAAATCAAGTCCAATCACGACATTGTTAATTTTTTTGTCAATTTTGTTAAAGTCATATTTTAAATAAAAAATACTCAGTTAGTAGTCATGTAACTAAAAACAATCGTTGCAATGAACCTAAATTTAACAAAATATTTTTAATATATGTAAAACAATGTAAAATATAAAATTATAAATATAAAATAAACTCAATTAAACAATGAAAAAATAAAAAAAAATCTCAAATGCATGCTTGTTTAATTGAAAACGACTTTTATGAAATATTTTTAAAGAATCTGCCAAACAAAAGAAAATATTTTACACAGATTCATCCAAACACCAGAAAATATTAGCTTTTCCAGAAAAGTAAGTCATCTTCCAAAAATCATTTTCCGAAAGCCATTTTCAATGAAACAAACAGACATGAATGATACATTTACCCAAACAAAAAATACGCTAAATGTACTGTATCGTACTGTCTATCTAAACCCAACAATCAAAAGAAAATTAAGCGTAATTTTTTTGTTAATTATAAGACAGTGAGCTGTCGTTTGGCTAAACATTTTATCGTTAGTTTGTTTATAACGTTGGTCGTTATCAGTAAACATCATAACGGCGTGTGCTTTTCCATTTTCACTCTTCGCCGACGTTGAACGGACCTCCTCCGGTGGATGCAACACCCCTTCCCTCAACTCCATTGCATACTTATTTTCAGATCCATCACCGTTCAAAAAAAACAAAATGGCCGGCACAATTCATGTTACCACGTTCATAACACGTCCACTAAGTCCTAACTAGGGGTCAACAAATTTCTTTCTATTTCACTTGAAAATTCCAAATATAATTTAAATTTTGAATTAATCGATTTTAGTAATTTCAATATTAAACTCAAATTACCTTTTATATTTCCGATGATTTCAAATCTTCATTAGTATATCGGTTTACAGAAATTTCAAAATAATCTTTCAAAAATATATTTTTTAAAAGGTTCAACTTTAATTTATTTTTCTCGATGCTATAAACAAATTACTTTATCATAGTAAAATTTAGGGTTAAATATAATATTAGTATTCGGATTTGTCTACTTCTCCTAGATTGGTACCCGAATTTTTTTTCGTCCACTAGTTTCCTACCTGTGACTAACGACGCTAATTTTTTGCTAATGTGACAACGCTGACCAATCGCACGCTGCCTGTTCCACCATACTTCGACGCGGATAGAAGTCTTCTCCTATCATCTTCGGTAGGGGTGTTCAGTCGGTTAACCAACCCGAAATTGTTAAAACCGAATTAACCGACCTCCCAAATTTTTTAACCGTTAACCGAACCGAATTTTTTTAAAAATAATTAACCGAACCGAAAAATTTTTCGGTTAATAAGATCGGTTAACTGAATTAACCGAAAAATATGTGTTGTTCATTTTTGGTTAAAAATTACCCGACTTACCCGAATTACCCGAATTACCCGAAAATTACCCAAATTACCCGAATTACCCGAAAATTACCCAAATTACCCGAATTAAATCACTACATAATTAAAAGCATTACATAAATCTTTAAATCACTACATAATTAAAACTATTACATAAGTCTTTGAATCACTACATAATTAAAAACATTACATAAGTTTTGAATTAACACTACATAATTAAAAACATTACATAAGTCTTGAATTAACACATAATTGACATTTAAGTTTTTAATTTTCTCCATTTATATCTATTTCATCTCTCCAAAATATCTCTATTTGCATTAAACCTAAAAAACATGAGCAAAAATTTAGCATATAATAGAAATATACGCATTTAAAAAAAATCAAATAATATAAACAAACGAATAGATTATAAATTAACAAGAATAAGATAGTAGTAAGCATACCCTTCAACTCACGAAAGCTCATGACTCTAGGGTAGGCTCTAATGCATTCCAAGAAATGTCTAAACATTGAATCAATTAAATAAGTAAGAGTGATATGGTAAAAAAATTGAAACTATTAAAATAAAACAACAAACATACCATTTTCAATCTTGTCAAGCTCTTGGATTTGTTCTTCAATCTTTTTTATGTCTTCTTGTGATGATGATCTTCAAATCCAATCCTGAGTACACACAAGAGCTTGTACAATTTTACGAGTTAAAGAACTCCTATATTGATCAAGCACACGTCCTCGGTGCTAAATGCAGACTCAAGCAACCAGAGAAACCAGTATAGCTAAAACATCTCCGCAATTTTTGAAAGAGTGGGAAATCTAGGTCGTTCACTTTCCACCACAATAAAATATCAAAATCTTCAACAAATTCTTCATTAGCCTCAGCTAGATATTTATCCAACTCAGATGTTTTATCCTCACCACAAATTTCCAACTCACGCTTTTTATACAAAACTTGCATTCGCCTTTTCATTTTTTGTTGTGGTTCACCAATAGAAACATGTGTTGACACACTCGATTGGCTACAAGTACTATGAAGTGGAGGCTTATACTCATCAAACAATTCATACAAAGATTCCTTCAACTTTTGCATCATCTCACAAGTTTTTTCCGAGCTAGACATTTCACTAAGTGCAAATTCAAGATACTTTAGTTTTTGTCTAGGATCTAAAACACAAGCAACAAACATAAGCAAATTCATCTTATCAATATCACCCCAATACTTATCATACTTCTCTTTCATCTTGATGGCCATAACATTGAAATCAATATTACTATTTAACCGAGCATCTCGTAAAGAATATCAATTTGGAAAGCTCATCAAAAAATTATTGGACGTGACATATGAAGTGCCGATATATGCAAAGTGACTTCATAAAAGTGTTCCAAGAAATCCTCAAGTTTCTAACATTATCCCAATCATCCACACTAGGCCAACCCTCTCCCTTTCAAGTTCAAATTCTAAAGTTTGTATCTTGCTCCTCAAGTCTCTCAAAAGCTCTCTCAAAATTCGAAAGCGTGTCTAACATTAAGTAGGTCGAGTTCCACCTAGTACAAACATCAAGACACAACATCTTCTTGCACTCTATCTTTTCCACCACAACACACTCCTTAAACTTTTGTAATCTAGCTAGAGATTGTCTCACATATCTAACAGCCCCCCTAACACATTCAATAGATTTATTCATTTCCTTTAAGCATTCAACAACAATCAAATTCACAATGTGTGCCATGCATCTCATATGAAGATATTTACCATTTTGAACTAAACCCCCTCGAGGGTTAAATTTCTTTCTCAAATAACCAATAGCAACATCATTTGAACTTGCATTATCAATGAAGAATAAACAACTTATCAATCCCCAATTCAACAAGCATTTCTCAATCACCATCCCAATGGACTCACCCTTATGACTAGAAATTGGACAAAAGTTTAAAATCTTTTTATTCAATTTCCAATCATTATCAATAAAGTGAGTAGTGATACACAAATAATTAACTCTTTTCAAAGATGTCCATGTGTCAGTAGTTAAGCAAACTCTAGAACAAGAACTTCTCAAAAGTTATTTTATCTTGACCCTTTCATCTAGATACAATTGATAAACATCCTTAGTCATAGTAGTTCGTGAAGGAATATGAAATCTAGGACATGCCACAAACATAAATTTCTTAAAGCCTTCACTTTCAACAAACTTGAAAGGTAATTCATCAATCAGAATCATTTGTGTTAATCCTTTCCTACATGCTTCTTGATCAAATCTCCAAGTTGAAAGATTCCCTTCCCCCCTTCAACTCCCTTTCTAGGTAAAACTAGTTGTCCTTGACTAGTGTCAACAACATTACTACGATTTTTCTTACATGAACCAATATGATATTTCAATGACCCCGTACCATTTTTTTTCATATCACAACAAAATTCCTTTTCACAATAATTACATTTAGCCTTACTTGCACCCTCACTATTAATAAATTTAGTGAAGTGAGACCAAACTTCTGACATTTGAGGAGGGGCTTTTCTTTTCCCGGTAGTCCCCTTTGTTTGGATTGAAGCTCTAACTCCCGAATTTTCAGAATCTATCGAAGTAGGAGGTGTAACACTACCCTCAATAGATGTTGGTTCGGTTGACATTCTGCAAGATCAAGAACAGCATATACAAGTTTAGTTTAACCCATTACAAAATTAGGGTTTGGATGAATAATCAAAGTATCAAACATATACAAGTTTAGTTAAGATATCAAAACACTAAAATTGTTAAATTTATGTTATGGTTTCTAGATATATCATATATGTTGTTCGCATGTACCAAGTTAAGATCATGGTGCTGAAATTTCCATATTTTACTTGTTGGTGATGTTCATTGATTGTTACTACCTACTGCTACCCCCATCTAACCAAACTTTCAATGCAAGTATCAGTTGCCACACTGAAAAGAAACTTGAGGGTGAAATTCGTATTTATTATTTATTTAACAATTTTTTACTATTATAATATTAAGAAAAAAGAAATACCCACTTAAATATCAGGGCCTTGATATTATAATGATGAAAAAATTATAATGATGAAAAAATTATAATATTAGTAAAAAATTTCCTACGGCCTTGATATTATAATGATGAAAAAATTATAATATAGCAAGAGTTTGTAAAACCTTAATTACCCACAGAGGACAGCATATATAAATACCGACGTGGACTGTGTCCGATGTCCATCTCATATTTAAATATTTAATTATCTTGTTTTCGTTGTACACTGGATGTGTAAAGAAATTTGTAAATAATAAATTTGTAAGTAATAAATTTGTAAGTAATAAATTTTTACTTACACTGGATGTGTAAAGAAATTTGTACACTGGATGTGTAAAGAAATTTGTAAGTAATAAATTTTTAAGGAAATAAACATGGAAAAGGCCCAAGAAGAAATGGTCTATTCATTATTCAATCCACCACAGAAAAACAACAAAACCAAGCGAAAGGTACCCATATGATCTAATATGTTTTCGCGATACATTCACAAAAATGAAAAAAGCAATTCTATATTTTCATTTCATTGCTCACTACCTCACTCCCCATGATTTCAATTTTCATGTACGTTTACCATTTTTAATTTTTTACTGTTTAGGGTTTTTTTTTTACATACCTGCTTGTAAAACCTAATATATATATTAAAAATTTCATATCTACAAAAGAAGACAGCAAGTCAGCAACCATGGATAGCATTGGTTAAGATGAAGTGAAGAGGTAAGAAGTTAGAAGAAAGCAAACCTGGTACTCGGCGACTCCGGCGACTCGGTGACTCTAGCGACTCGGCGACTCCCGATTCTACTATCGAGTGTTTGTTGGGTGTTTGTTGAGTGTTGGGTGTTAAGACTGAGACTGAGATTTAGGGCTACGGGTGTTGTTGGGACTGTGTTTGTGACAGTGTGAGTGTGAAAGTGAAAGTGAAATTTGTGAAATTAGGGAGGAGGGCTGGAGGGGTGTTGTGAAATGTGAATACTGAATAGGGGTGTTGTGCTTCGTCTGCTTACTCTGCTGCTGAGAAATGGGCCAAACGGTAATGGTCTAATGGACAGCACACAGCAGGCCAAGTTCTACCATTCTAGGGCTAGGGCCTAGGACTGTTGAATACTTAAATTTGGCCTGTCCTATTCGGCCCAACTCCCTGATTAACTTAAACTGTAAATTCGGTTTACCCGAATTTTTTCAGTTAACCGATCCGTTTCGAACCGATTTAACCGTTAACCGAACAAACCAAAAAACCTTAACCGACCCCCGACCAAATTTTTTCGGTTAACCGACCGATTAACCGAACTCGGTCGGTTAACCGAAAAAATTCAGTTTTAACCGAATAATGCACAGCCCTAATCTTCGGCATTGTCGAATCGCGACCAGCTTCCCATTCGCCTTTTGTCACCGCCTGTTCCACCTCATTTCGACACCAATAGAAGTTCAATGCGACTGTATTTGAAACCTCGGCATCGAAGATGAAGATGAAGCTTTCGTGGTTTTGGGTGTTTGAGATAAAGGCGAAAAAGATGGTCTCTTTCACCTTTTTTCTTCTTCTTTGCTTCTCTATCCTTTTCTTTTTTTTTAATATCGGTTGTTGTTTGATTCTTATTGGGTTTGATGGATTTGATATTTGAGTTTGATTTCTGCTAATGGGGGCATTTGAATCATTGGTTTGGTGTGAATTATCGATAAAGCTGCTTTGACAAAAACTTCAACATCTTGTTTCTAGGTTTTGCTTGTTTCTCTATAAAAAAATAATACAATCACTTTTTTCTTCCAACTTTCTTTTTGATCTTTTGTTTCCTCATCCCGGTTATGCGTTCATTTCCATTTTTTTCCAGGAAATGTTACTTCTCTACTTGTAATTAATTTTCCAGTAAACAAACAGAGCTAAGAAAATTGATAGATTTCTTTTCTTAGTTTTATGTATTATTTTGAGTCATCACCTTTGCAGTGTTATCTTTTATCAAATAAGCTAAGAGAATTCTTAAAGACCATGTTAATGAAAAGGATGAACAAAAGAAATAGGTAGAAAACAATGAAAATTTTAGAAATATGGTGAAAGGAAAAAAAGTAAGGGAAATTTTTTTAAGGGAGTTTTAAACGAAACTTTGGTGAAAGGAAAAAATATCGTGAAACAGAAAGGAGAAGAAAGGAGAAACAGAGAAAAAAAAAGAGAGAAAGAAGGAAGAGAACAAGGGAAAGAAAAGTGAGAAAGAAATTTGAGAGTTTCAATTGCCAAATAGGATGACACGTTGTGGTGCGTGATTGGTCAGTGCTGTCACGTTAGCAAAAAAGTAATGTCGTTAGTCATAGATACTAAAGTAGTGGACAGAAAAAAAGTTTGGGTACCAATTTGGGACAAAAAAATCATAGATACCAATCTGAGAAAAATAGACAAGTTTGGATACCAATCTTATATTTAACCCAAAAAATTATTGTATTTCTTTAGCTTTCCTTTAAAACAAGTTTTCAAATATGTAGGGTGCTAAATTTATGCATTTTAGTCCCAAAATTTAGTCATGTTGTCATCAAGGTTTTAATTTGACATGTTAAAATTCTTTTAACTTAATTTAAATAAATTTATTTGACTCAATTTGATTCAAATTTTATTTCACATTGACACCAATCGTTGAGTTAACTTGTTCAAATAAACCTTATCAACTTGACTACCTCAATTTTTTTAACTTAATTCAATCGGATATTACCCTAATCCTAAAATGTTATTCGGGTTTTCTTTACTTTTCAAAAAAATCATTTATTAAAAATTTAAATTTGAAATTCTTACACCTACTTTAGAATTTAAAAATTAATCCATTCATATTAAATTGTTCTTATAGAGAAAATAGTCGGAGTGAGTGGCATTATTAAACCTTTTCTATCAAAAGATTTACTTCTTATTTTCATAATTAATCTAAAAACAGTAGAATTCCTGTAATTATTTATTTATGAATTCTTAAATTTTAATTGATGTTATTTGAAATCCGAAAGAAAAAAATATCTAGAAGTGGGGCTTGCAAATTATAATTCCCAAAACAGTTCAAAAACATTTATTATGGTGTTGGAAGGACAGCAGGGAATAAATAATCTTAGGTAGTCTTGTCCAACTCTTTTTTCATGGCATCCCTCATAAATGGTGACACACTTATGGCATGTTTGTGGGGTTAATGCTACCTTAACATGGTAGACCAATACTTTCCCCTCTTCAAGTTGATATTAAAGACGTGAATGCTACACTTAGTTGTGTGCACGTAGCAGCTGTGAAATAACATTATGGGTTTAGTGAAGAAAAGCAGAATGTCAATCGTATTTGTAACATACACATTAATAATTTATGAAACATGATGTATAATTGAAGCCGTGAGTGAGTGGAGTCCAGCCAGGTTGGGGACTGCCTCCATCTCCTGGCAATCAAAAGTAAGACCTGTCGTTGGATCCTATCTATATTATTTAATATTTTTTATATAGGTAGTTGCTCCATTCATCAAATTAATTTTTTAAAATTCATTAACTAGAATTGATTTTGATTTCAAATTTTTTTTAAAAAAATTGAATTTTAAGTTAGTGAAATTGAATTTCTTGAGTTATTCGAATTATTCGAGTCGAGTTAAATTTTATAATTCGAATAATATATTGGTGTAAATACCCTCTTGTTCTCTCATCAACTTTGAAAATAAACAAATTGATCTCTCTCGAACAAAAATACAAAAATAATTAAAATAATTTTTAATTTCAAAAAATTTTAAAAATTTTAAATTTTAAAATTGTCTAAAATAATAATTTTGTGACCTAATTAATGATTTAAATTTATCATACTCAATTATCTTTTTTTTTGCTTTGAAAAAACAATGCTATAACATGAAATTAGTTATACTGATAACACTATTTTTATTTGACATTTTAATTTTTTAAAATTTAACTTGTACAATTTCACTCTACTCGATTTGAAAAAAAGTTTAAATTAAATTAGGATGATAAAATTGGACTCATGAGCTCAATTAACTCAAAATATTTTCGCTCGATTTGACCGAATGCTCACCCCTAGTGAATCAGTACCGGTTGAATCAATTCAATTAAAAATAATAAAATTATAAAAAAATTCAGTTTAATCGTCAATTCAATTGATTTTTAGTCAATTTAATTAGTTTAACCGTCAGTTCAATTAATTTATTTATCGGTTCGTACCAATTTAAAATCACTTTTTGAATTAGTCGATTCTCAACCCAATCACTTGATTGACCTGTTTAATCCAATTTAAATAATAATGGGTCAAACCATTGATTTTTAATCCAACCAATTTGATAAGTCCAAATAAATTAGACCGAATAATTATTAGAATTTTTGAAAGGAATAATATATATTTTTTAAAATGATAAAATCAATTGAATTTAACCAATTTCCAATTAGACTATTTATTTTTTGTTGAGTAATCCTGAAGCTTGCTCTCATTATTCCTTTAATCCTTGCTCTGCTTTTTGTTTTCAACAGTGGAGACGCAAGTGCTATGTTATTATTATGATCTAACAGTTAGCTAAAATCAAGAAATTTAATCTTTTATGGTTTGAATAATTAAGTTGTGAATAATATATTTCTATTTTAGATATATCTACAATTTTATTTTTTAGAGTAATATTGAATAAAGATTTAATTTTAATAATTTACATTAAATAATAAAAATAATTACTCTTTAATTCGGTAAAATTTTTTCACTATGTTGCGTCTTAGATCTGAAAGAAAGAGAGAAATAGAAAATAGAGAAGAGAACGAGAGAATTAAGAGAGGAAGGATACTGAGAAAACAGTTTCCAATTTTATAACCTCTATTAGGAACGGTTACAGGTATATATTGGAAATCCCATAACAGCAACCCAATTATTAATCGGTCAAAACACATCGTTTAACTAATTGAAACGCACCGTATAGTTAACTAAACAAGTGTAAAACGCAACGTTTAAAACTAAAACATTAACAGCCATAACTAAAATATAAAAGAAAAATGACCGTTAACTATGCCATAACAATTGTCCTTCCTGGAAAGGATCCTTGTCCTCAAGGATCAAATGCAGGGAAACGACATTGGAGATCATGGTTGCCCTGCTTGATTAGGTGCCTGTCCAAAACTTGAACTAGTGTCTTGAGAAGAGCTCTATCAGGACCGAGTAGTGGTATTGTTGAAGCACTCACCGCCAGTCCAATATGCTTCTTCAATTGAGAGACATGAAAAGTAGGGCGGATTCGAGCTGGAGATGGTAGCAATAGTTTGTAAGCAACCTTCCTAACCCGAGCCTCCACAGAAAAAGGCCCAAAATATCGAGGTGACAGCTTCTGGTTTTTGAACTTGTGCAGAGAATGTTGTCGATATGGTTGCAGCTTCAAGTACACCAAATCACCAACCTAGAATTCCCGTTCGGACCTCCGTTTGTCAGCCATTTATTTCATCCGATCCTGGGACCAAGTGAGATGGAATTTCAGAACCTTGTGCATGGCCTCTCCATGTTGAAAGGTACGATCCACTGTAGCTACTAGAGATGCACCTGCCATATAAGGTAAGTGAATAGGTGGAGTTTGCCCATAGATGGCCCCATACGAAGTGGTTCGAATAACTGAGTGGTAGGTGGTATTATACCACCACTCTGCTAATGGTAACCAAGACACCCACGCTAAAGGTTTTTCACCAACCATACATTGCAAATAGCCTTCTAAGCATTTATTAAGAATTTCAGTTTGGTCGTTCGTTTGGGGATAGTATGCCGTCGACTTCTTCAATTTGGCACCCATTTGTTGGAACAGTTCCTGCCAAAAATTACTTAAGAAGATTTCATCTCTATCGGACAGAATAGATTCAGGGATTCCATGCAGTTTGTATATGTGGTTGAGATATTCTTGAGATACAGGGAGAGCAGTAAAAGGGTGAGCCAACGCCAGGAAGTGACCATACTTGGTCAGGCGGCCAACCACTACAAAAATGGCGAATTTACCTTGCGGCAATGGTAGTCTTTCAATAAAATCTGTACTGATATCGGTCCAAGCACACTTTAGTATTGGTAAGGGCTGCAAGAGCCCAGGTAAAGCAAAATTGTCAACCTTGTAATGTTGGCAGATGACACACTCACGCACCCAACGTTTGATGCTTGTATAAAGCCCCTTCCAATACAGCAATGCTGATATCCTATGACGAGTAGCGTGAACACCCGAATGGCCACCTAAAAGGGTATCATGGAAGAGACTGAAAATATGTCTTCTAAGTTTAACATCATTGCCTACTACCATTTTGCCCAATCTGCGTAGAAATGTGCCATGCCATGAATACTTTGGATGCAATTGGGGTTGAGTTTGTACCTTGTGACATAACTGAAAGAGCTTTTTGTCTGTCACATATGAGTTTATAATGCGTTTTCATACTTTAGACCAATCCGAATCCAAGCTGCCTTCACATTGAAGCAATTGATGAGAAAAGTCAGAAGGTTTCCTGGATAAGGCATCAGCCACTGCATTTTGAGCCCCTTTGCGATATAAAATCGAGTAGTCATATCCTAGCATCTTAGCAACCCATTTTTGCTGGTAAGGTGTGATGGCTTGCTGTTCAGAGAAGAACTTTAAGCTTTGGTGATATGTTGTAATGAAGAAATGCCTGCCAACAAGATACGAATGCCACTTTTTAACTGCCAAGATTACAACAAGCATTTCCTTGTCATAAATGGACAAGGCTTGATATTTGATTCCCAACGCCTTACTAAAGTATGTTACTGGATTCCCTTTTTTTTGTAAAACAGCTCCGACTCCTTGACCACTAGCAACTGTCTCCACACAAAAAGGCTCTTGGAAATTTGGCAAAACTAAAACTGGAGCTTGATAGACTGTAGTTTTAAGCTGATCAAAAGTAATCTGCTCTTATACTGACCAATGCCATGAGACTTCTTTCCTTAACAATGCAGTGAGGGTTTGGCTAAAATTCCATACCCTCGTATGAATCTCCTGTAATAACTAGACAAATCAAGAAACCCTCTCAACTCCTTGACTGATTTTGGAGAAGCAGTCTAAAAAACTAGCTACTTTAGCTCGATCCATACTAACAATACCTTGGGCGATCACATGTCCTACATATTCCACTTGTGTAGCTCCAAAAATGCACTTGGATTGCTTAGCATAAAGTTGGTTTGCCCTCAATACTTAGAGGACCTCTTGCAAATGGAGCAAATAGTCAGTCCACTTCTGAGGATAAACAAGTATATCATGAAAGAAAATAAGAACTGACTTCCTCAAGAAGGATCGAACGACTGAGTTCATCAGTGACTGGAAGCTTGGAGGGGCATTGGTCAAGCCAAATAGCATTGCTAAAAATTCATAATGGCCTTCATGAGTTTTGAAGGCTATTTTGTATACATCTTACTCACACATTCGAATCTGGTGATAACTAGAACGCAAATCCAACTTAGAAAAATAATGTGTGTGCCCCAACTCATCCAATAGTTCATCGACTGTAATATCCCGGTTTAGACCCTAATCAGAATAGTGGTTTTGAGACCACAAATCTAAGACAGAATAATACTTTAATATTATTTTCTATGTTACAGCATGATATGTGATATGTGTGAAAATTTTCGTGTAAAAATTTTATCATTTATGTGCTTAATTAGATAAAAGGACTAAATAGTGCAAAGTGTAAAAGTAGCATGCTATAAGTTAAGAGTGTCTAATTGATATGGTTTATTTAATTAAAGGTCCTTATGATGATATTAGACCATGGATAGTGGGAATGGACATAAATAGGCTTATATTAAATGATTTTCATGTTAATTCATTAAGGATAAACTGGTAATTGATGTTTTAATGTTTATTAAATTAAAACAAAACATGCAATAGTGGCATTTGGTGTTCATCTTGCCGAAAATTCAAAGGAAGAAAAGAAAGAAAAAAGCTAGCTAGGTTTCGGCTAGAAATTTTCTTAATTAAGGTATGTGTTTTGATTCATTTTTGATGATTTTTATATTTTTACGATTGTTGCTCAATAATCTATCAAGCCCATGCCTCAATTTTAAAATTTGATTATGGTTTTGAAATGTGTCGTTGATGATTTTGTAAGTTTTGTGATGATAGTTGATGAAATATGATGGATATGTGATAAATAAATATGTTTTGTATTTGAATTTTAATGAATTTGAGCATTATGGGTTAAATTGTGAAAATGAGAAATTGAGGGGTTAGATGTGAAATAAATGAAGAATATGAGTTGCTAAGGACTCAATAAAAATTCGGCCAAGCATGAGTACAAAGAATTTATGTGTATTTATGAATTAGGGACTAAAATGTCCAAAGGTGAAAATATGAGTACTAATTTTTAAAAAAAGTCTACCTATGTGTTTATGGATTTATGTGGATGAAATGTGAGATTGAATAAGTGAATTTAAATGAATATAGATCAAAAGAGGAGAAATTTAGATCTAGATCGAGGTAAGAACAAAGTACTCGATTGATCGACTAATCTCGTCGTTGCTACATCCGAGGTAAGTTCGAATATAATGCACACGGTTTTAAATAATATTTGAATGAGATGAAATAACTATAAATGGGATTGATAAATTAAAAATGTGAAATGTGGATCGAATATATGCGGAACTAAGTGTGTAAATATTATATATATACGGCTACCAAAATGGCACTAAATGTGCGAGACTAAAGCCGCGTTGGCTGAATAATTGGTACTAAGTGTGCGATACTTAACCAAATTTCGGTTTAACGTAAAGGCACTAAGTGTGCGATGTCACTGAACGAGGAAGTGGTAAATGTAACAGATATGTATGAGATGGTACAGGTATATTCAAAATCTATGTGGTTGATGTTATTATGTATGAAATAGAAACAAGAGTATAAGAATGGATGAACATGGTTGAATAAGTTGGGAATGAGTAGAAATAAATATATTTGTATGTGATTTAAAAGAAATGGTATGGAATAAGTAATAGTTATGAATAAGATTGAGTAGTAATTTGAGTTGAACTATGTGTTAGCAATTATGTCATATAGTATTTTTTTTATAATAAGTTAAATGTATTATATTATGAACTTACTAAGCTCTGAGCTTATTGTGTGAAGTTTTCTTTGTTTTATAGTGTTATAAAGCTAGCTCGGATCCGAGGATCGTGAGAGACTCAATCACACTATCGGACATCTATTTTGGTATTTTTTTGGAAATGTAAATACTAAAGTATGGCATGTATAGACTAGAGATCTTGGAATTTGTTTTGAAAGGTGAAAATCTTGTCATGTGATATGGCATGATATTAAATGTGATTATGGTTTAATTATGATATGTAATTGGTGTTGAGATTTGGTATGTTTCTATATATATTCGGCCTAATGAGAAATGGTCATTTTGGCATGTTGATGATTATGTATTTGGCTTTATGAAATGGCTTTTTACCGTTGTGATTTAATGTTTGTATAATCATACATTACGGCCCATTTTGGTATATAATTGCTTAAGTAATGCCTTGGTGTGATTGGATTTGGAATAATGAATTGGTTAATTATATGGTATAGATATATATAAAACATGGTTAATAAGGTATGTGATTTTGGTATATGTTTTGGATAGTTGAATCATGGTGATTTGAGGTGACGTTTCGAATTGACATATAAGTTATGTGATGAGCACGAATGTAACCATATATAAATGACCAATTGAATAGCTTTTGAAGTTGAAAAATGACATGTATTGACCTTGTGATGATTTGATAGGTATAAGTAATTTGGTAATTGATATCTATGCATTTGATATGTAATAAGCTTTGTGATTTGGCTTAAATTTGGTACATGTGATAGTATGAAATTATATAAGTATATGAGTTAAGGAATTTGGTCTATAATTGTTATATGATTGTATTGAAATTGAGATAATGATTATAGATGAATGAATGGTTGTGGCATGTGAATTTGGTACACTTTGGTATGGATACTAAGCATAATTTTGGTTGATGATAATAGAGATTGAATGTCTACGATGTGTTAATGATTGAATGATGTATATAAAATAATTTTATAATGATGTGTATTGATTGGTAATACCTCGTAATCCTAATCCAGCAACGGACTCGAGTTTGGAGTGTTACATTGATGATAGGATTAGGGAACCTATCATTGACATTCAATTGGTTGAGCTATCTATAGTCTATACATAGCCTTCAACTCCCATCCTTCTTCTTGACCATCACCACCGGAGATGCAACTAGACTATTACTGTCCCTGATAAATCCAGCTTGTAACATCTCCTGTACTAACTTCTCAATTTCAGTCTTTTGAATCGCAGGGTATCTGTAAGGCCTCACATTGACAACCTTAGATTCATCTATCAGAGGAATTTTATGGTCATGTAGTCGGGGAGGAGGTAGGCTTGTAGGCGTCTGAAATATGTCCTCAAATTCCGCAAGAAGACTTTGCAATTCAGGTGGTGACTGAGCTGACTGCATTGTAAGAGTGGTATGATCACAAGAAGCCAACAGCATCGGGCATGGTCCATTACCTACCAGACTCATACATTTGGAAAATTAACTACTAAGGACAATATGCATTGACCCTGGTACTGTGCCTCGCAGAATACAGTTATGTTTCCCATGAGTAAATTGCATAGTCAAATTAGAAAAATCCCAAACGATCAGTCCCAAAGACAGCAACCAATGAATGCCAAGCACCAAGTCAAAGCCCTTTACTGATAAAACTAAGAAATTAGTGAAAAACTTGTATCCTTGTGCTTCCCACAACACTGCTCTGTACGATCCTTGTGTACACAATCGGACTCCATTAGCTACCATTACCCTCAAATTAGGTCCTGGTTCTATTGTTAATTTTAGTCGTTTGGCCACCTTAAAATCTATGAAATTGTGCGTGCTACCAGAATCCACCAAAACCACCACTTCAATGTGATCAATAGCTGTTGGAAACCTCATAGTACTATGTCTCTGCAACCCTTGTAATGCATGTAATGACAACACAGGAGTAGGGCTCCCTAGAGCCGTTTCTGCTAAATCCAACAGCTCAGAACAATCTTGGAAGTCTTCATGAGATGGACTCTTTGTCTCTGTACCATATTCCCATAATGGTTCAACAATCAGCTGATACATCTAAGACTTCGAGCACTTATAGCCTGGTGAATACTTCAACCTAAACAAAAAACAAAGACCCTTTTTCCTCCTATCTTCCAACTCCACTTGGGACAATGACTTAGAGAGAATTATGTGTCTTGATTTACCATTCACTAAATCTCCTGCAAAAGTCAAACTACCTCCATCCCGCTGCACTTTAGGTACAGGAAATAAAGGCCTCACCGAACTAGCTCCACTACTAGTAGGAAATTCCCTTTTCACTGGCCTAGACATAATGTTCTCAACCTGTCTCGCCAGATTGTAACCTTCTACCAATGTTTGAGGTTTAAACAGCCGGAGATACTGACCTATTTCAAGCTTTAGATTACTGAGGAATATACTCAATGCATATGTTTCAGGTAAATTGAGATGGTTCAACAAACTCAAAAAGCTATCATGAAACTGATCAACAGAGCCCAGTTGTTTGAGAGTTACTAACTCATCCATAGTATCAAGGAAGGAATTAGACCCGAAATGCTCCCTAAGTCCCCTCGCATACACCTCTCAAGTCAGTAGGTACAACCCCCCATGTCTACGGACAAAGAAATGATGCCACTCAAGTGCCTTCCCTTCAAGGTGCAACATGACTTCCTTAACCTTCGCATGTTCACCAGTTCCCTCTGCTTCAAAATACTGTTCTAATTTGGACCATCACCACCTAAAATTCTCACCATCAAAGTGTGGACAGTCTACTCTAAAAGCAGAATGCTCAGCCTCCACCATAGCTCCCCGTAAGGACATACTCGAGTGACCGAGATCTGGCATTGGGGATACCACTAAGTGTTCTTTCGCTGGGAAACCAGGTGGAGACCCCAAAACACCCTTCCCTTTACCAATCACCAAGCCCGCGACTGCAGCTAGTGGACTCTGACCAAAATACTATTCAAATAAAGAGTGGAGCTCAGAACGAAGTCCCGAACGTACCTCTGACTTGATTCCTTCTTGGAAGTCTTTCAAACGCGCATCGATCCTTGCATCCAACTGAGAGAACTCCACTTGCAAGTGAGAAAGCTCACCTTGTATCAAACCAAACTCCTTCTGCATTCTGGTGGTTACTCCTTCGCCGATCATGAAGATCGGCAGCTCTGATACTTTGTTGCGTCTTAGATCTGAAAGAAAGAGAGAAACAAAAAATAGAGAATAGAATGAGAGAATTGAGAGAGGAAGGATACTGAGAAAACAATTTCCAATTTCATAACCTCTATTAGGAATGGTTACTGGTATATATTGGAAATCCCATAACAGGAACCCAATAATTAATGGGTCAAAACACATCTTTTAACTAATTGAAACACACCGTATAGTTAACTAAACAAGTGTAAAACGCAACGTTTAAAACTGAAGCATTAACAACCACAACTAAAATATAAAAGAAAAATGATCGTTAACTATGCCATAACACACTGTGACCTTAAAATCGAGATATACAAATTTTTATAGTAATTCCTTTTTTTTTTGGTGCTACAAGTCTACGAATAAGACTACTTCATTCTATTTTGTTTTGCTATAATGAAAATATATCTGGTGTTCCATAATTAATACAATATTTGAAACCCAAAGTTTAATCAAGTTGTAAATTTTAACAGCAATATATCTAGGAAGTTTATATTTATGAATATGTTTTTTTTTGTAATAATAAAAAAAGTTGATTAGTCAAAGTCATTGACATATATTGGTAGGTCCCCAAAATCCTTCACATGACATGCTTGGAGAGAATTAATGCAATTTGAGGATAGGAAGCAAAATAATGAGCCGCAGTTCATTTCAATCCTAGCATGACTATGGACCCCAAACACTGCAAGTCAAATTAGATAGAGTTCATAATTTTAACCTTAATCATGGTGTGGTCAATCTCAACAAACGCCATTAACAAAACATTGATCAAACCAAATAATAGAAAAAATAAAAGATGATGTGTTTCACTTAAAAATCGGGTCCTTTAGGTGCAGTGATTGACCTAATTGGGGTGGTCTGATTTGCACATGGGGATCTTCCATTATCAATTATATTTGGCCTTCTTTCCCTTTATATTTATGGCAACCCACTTGATCTTATCACTCATTTTCCTTTTGGTAGCTCACACATGCGCATGTGGGAAGGGGAAAAAAAAAAAGAACATGGCGATCAACAATTTCACCGGCCAAAGCACCATGAATTATTGTTCTGTTTTAGTCCGATATTTTGTTCAAATTTGTATTGTAGTAATTTGATTATTTATTTCTGTCCTTAAATCGTTTACGTTATTTTTTATTTGGTGATTATTCGGATGTGTATTTACATTGTAGTTGTAAAACTTTCAAAAGAAAAAAAATGGAAGATGGATGTATTTATTGCATATCTTGTAGTATGAATGTGGGTGCATGACAATTGTAGCCGTTTATTCAAGGTCTAAAATTTGTTGAGGACACATTTGTAAAAGATTAAAGACATAGAAGAAGTCCAGTAGAGTAAATCCAGAAAAGAGCTGATTTTTAAAAAGAGGTATGTTGTTGAGCAGTGAGCACTTGGGATTCGGGTGGGCAGAGGTTGTGGAAAAATGTTAACTATCAAACAAAAACAAAAGGGTTGTTGAACGAAAAGGAAAAAGGGGCGGTTTAAGCGCAATGACAGGCGCGTGGTGTAGGAGACCAGCTGTAAAAACTATAACCCTAGACATGTTTGGTTGTTACTGATAATCAATCATTCAACATTACAGCTAAAAAAAAGAGAGAATGTGGAGAGGAACATGTCACCTTGATTAGCGGGCAAGAACGGGGTTTCGTGTTTAATGCTCTCCCTTTTTTTTATGGTGGGAAGTGTGGCATTGTCCATATATTCACCTCTTTGGGGGGAGGGATTGGTTTCTTAGGTCAAAACTTTGACCATTTGTCTCCCGCCATTATGCACTTTGTCTAACCCAATAAACAACACCCCAGATTTGCTTATTAAGTGGAAAACAGAAGCAGAATCCAGCTGCTTATTTGTTAATTAGAAAGCTAAGGCTTTTTAAAAATCTAATGTACATTTAAAATGTTGCAAAATTGGTTACCAAACCTTAGTACAATCATTGGAAATTAGTAGATTATGCTCTCTCTCTCTTCCACTTCTACTGCAGGTGTTGACCCTTAATTACTACTTATATTGGAGGCTTTCTTGTTTTTAAGTTTTACTCATTTAGATTTTTATCAACCAATTTGATATCAATAATTAGGATTTAATTTAAGGAATTACATTTTCGTTTTATAATTCATTTTCATTACATCACTATTTTAATAAAATTATTATTTCAAACTATGATTACTTTTTGCGTCGAAACATCAAACCCTCCTAAACAATTAACACGTTAAAGAATACTTTCTTATTTTAAAATTTTGATTCAATATCGAGGCAGCATTTTTAATTAAAATATGTCATCTTATACTAAGGTAGCTTTATCGACATGTCACGTCGACATTTTTGAAGTGAAATATTAATGATGTTAATGGTTGAATTATTGTTTTTAAAATAAAATTATTACATACACAGATTTAGTTTGAAAAAGAAAAAGAGAACAACTAGATTTATAAAATGTATGTCACTTTAACCACATGAATACTGAAAAAAAGAAAGAAAGAAAGAAAAAAGAGAGCTTAAACCCAAAACAGCCACCTTTCTCACGTCCAATGAAGGGAGAAAATTGATAAAAATATGCAAGTCCAAGATGATCTGTTTAGACCCAAAATGGTATTTGGAAGGCCAGTTTCGGATTGTGGGCTGAACTTGCTTATCACACCAACATCTGCTTAGTAGGCCCAATATTTGGCAATATGCCTTAGTTAAGTAGGCCTCCAAAACAAATATGAGTCGGCGTTGGATGGGGTCACCGTCAGTCATATCTTCTGTGCTTGCTTGGTTTGGCGGCCCACTGCAGCTTAAAACCAACTTACATCTCCTTATCGTACTTGCAATTTGACAATTTTCTATCCCTTTCTTTTACCTTATCGTCTTCCACGAATTCTTGATTTAAATGATCCTCATCGTTAAATATCAGTATTAAGAAAAACAGAAAAGAAAAAGATTTTGCATCATTTTCTAAGGTATGTAATACATATGCTCACACATAGACATAGGGCATTGACAATGACAACTAGCTTTGACAAGGGAAGGTTCCAAGCAGCTTCCTACCCTTCCAAAACTTAATCTTCGAAGTTATCCAGTGCTGCTTGTTGGCAATAATGGGAAAGGGGCCAAATTTTGTACATTTGTACCACAATATTCTTTTACCTACAACAACAATTCTACCATCCCCTTTGTCGTCGGCTTGCCCTAATCCAACCAGATTACTTTGAACAAAAGGATTCCAACTGCGGCTCTTTTTCCTTCATAATCGATCCCCACTTGCAATTTCTTTAACCAATGGCCTCAATTGCAGTGTTGAAACATTATTGGTATTACTCAACAAAGTTGACAATTAATACAGCTAGAGAAAAAGCCAGAGGACAGATAAAAAGAAGGGAATATTTCTATTCATTATTTTCTTAAATCACATGGAAACCTAGGGGAAAGGATGGATCATGATGTCCCACTCTCTCTCTCTCTCTCTTTTTTGTTAAAATATGCCATAAGTCCCTGTATTTTTTAAAATTTAACAATAGTATCTTTATACTTTTTCAAATTTTAAAATTTAGGTCCGACTGCTAATATTGTTAAATTTATTGTTCTGACATTCTTGAAATAAAAACAATACTCAATTACTAACCAAGTAATTGAAAATGACTTTATAATTAGCTTGAATTACAAAAAAATTGTAATAAAACTAACAGGATCTGAATTTTAAAATTTGAAAATGTAAGAACTAAATAAGTTTAATGAAATAGAAACTTAGAGACTAAATTCTCAATTCTCGAAACTTACAGGGACTTGTGGTTGATTTTAATTAATTTCTTTTTTAGAATGAATGATGTCCCATCACTCATAGGGGTGGATTGGCGTGCAAATATTCAACATTTATTATCCAAATTCCAAAGAAAGAATAAATATCAATCTTCACGCGACCATCGGATGGACGTCACTCACTCAATCACACGCTTCTAGAACGCGTGTACGTTTCAGATTGATTGAACGGCTTTACTTATTTGTTATTTGCTGCCACACACATATATAAACCCATGGGCCTTCCGTATGCTTACTCTTGAAACCGTCCTTCAGCTTTAGCATTAGACAAGTTGTTTTACTTTTAGCTTTTATCTTG
Organism: Gossypium raimondii; assembly: GCF_025698545.1. NCBI lineage: Eukaryota > Viridiplantae > Streptophyta > Magnoliopsida > Malvales > Malvaceae > Gossypium > Gossypium raimondii. Next base: position 10,974,923 of record NC_068568.1, read on the forward strand.
AAGGCTGGGACACGAAACTTGTTGATTCCACTTTGCAAAGAAGCGAAAATGCCAGGAGCTAGAAGCATAGGGGTGGCTATGGATTTCTCCGCTAGCAGCAAGAACGCTCTTAAATGGGCTATAGACAACTTGGCTGACAAAGGGGACACCCTTTACATCATCCACATCAACAACAACTCTCTTGATGAGTCTCGCAATGCTCTCTGGGCAAAATCCGGTTCTCGTAAGTTTTTCTTCACACCAAAAGCTTAAAAGATCCGATTTTTCTTCCGTTTGCTCATCGGATCTAATCTTGGGTTTGTTTCTTTCTCCATTGTCGCAGCTCTTATACCTTTGACAGAGTTTAGAGTTCCGGAGATTATGAAGAAGTATGATGTTGAAACTGATATTGAAGTTCTTGACATGCTCGACACTGCTTCTAGACAAAAAGAGGTGATCCTTTGTTTTTTTTTTTTTTGACCCTGTAAAAGGTCATCGATATAGGCTTATTTGGAACTGATGTTCATCTTATTACAGATAAACGTTGTTTCAAAAATCTACTGGGGAGGAGATGCCAGAGAAAAAATTCTTGATGCCATTGAAGATCTAAAGCTTGATTCTTTGGTTATGGGAAGCCGTGGGCTTGGAACTGTTCGAAGGTACTAAAAGTACAATGTCATAGAAAAGAGAGTCAATTTCCTTTTGTTTTGATTTGGGTGGGTTTTGAATTTGGATGAAAAACTTTTTTTTTTTTTGCAGGATTATATTGGGGAGTGTGAGCAACTATGTTGTGACGCATGCTACTTGCCCTGTTACCATCGTCAAGGAACAATCAAGCTCCAGCAAGCACTGAGTAGTTTACATAATATTTTCTAGTTTGATTTCCCAAACAATAATTTGATGGACGAGTGTATGTTGCTTGATCATGTTTTACCAAGTAGCTTACGCAGTTTTACGTTTGTTTACTGAATCTTAAAGATATATGGTACTTTGTGAGTTAATGCACTGTTATGGGGACGATTATAATAATGATAATAATATTGCTTTGTCGAAAATCATAGCCTTTCATGATGCGCCATCAATGTTATGAACTCGTTTTCAAAAACCGTGGCACTTTGTTTATTGTTTTCCATCTTCACATGGGGTTGATGATAGAAAGATCTAGATATTTATCAACTATTTTGTACGCCTGAGATAGGAGCCATTTGGTTGGTTGTTTGTTGTTTGTTTAGTATTGAAGGACACATGGGTTGTTTATTGAGGGTGCTGCAATACGAGCTTTGAAGATGGCCAATACCTTGTCTTTGGGGGAGCAGGCATTCCTGAACGATGCCGCAATGGCTCCAATTGGACAAGAGGGGGAATTTATGAGCTGACAGCAACTCGCGCCCTGTAGCTTCTTGAACGATGCTAAGCCAGAAGCCAGTAAAGTTGGCAGCGATGTCAACGAGTCCAATTGTATGTCCCCCATATAATTTGTTTCCATTGAGCGCACTTTCAAGAGCTTTTAGGCATTCACGAGCTTCTTCCATCGCCTTTTCTCGCTCACTCTCTGGGCTCCACTCTGGTTTCCGTATAGCTGTCCAACACTTTCATCAATTCGTTTTTGATTAAAAAACAGTGCTTAAATCTGAGCTGCCAAAACCCCTTTATCTCCGATGGAGATTCGCCTCTAAACATGATTATTTCAGAAAAAAATATGATATAATTATTTAAAAAAATCCTATTTTAAATAATAATATAATTAACTTATAGTATATATTGTTTTTGAGGATTATATCATATTTCTATATTAAGTTATCTGTAAACATTGATTTTATATGACAAATTAATGTGCTAACAATATCAAATATTTATTTTATAATAAAAATATAACCAAAAGTATCATATTATAACATAAGTTTACATTAAAAAAATAAAAACAATAAATTAATAAACCCAACCAAACATGTTTATTTGAATTTTTACTTGTAACAATTGCTTTTTAGGCCATATATGGACTTGAAAAAGGTGGATCGAAAAAATAAGTTTATACCTTGTCACCAATGAACTTAGCCCAGAATCGAGCCATAGCTTTCTCGTAAGAATCTTGTGGCAAAATTGGATTGTTTTTCCATGTTTCCTCTATGTATTCAAGTATAACAAGTGATTCTGCTATTGGTTTTTCATTATGGAGAAGAACAGGAACTTTCTTATGAACTGGATTGTATTTCAAAAGCAAAGGGCTCTTATTTTTATAGATATCCTCTTCTATATATTCGTATGGAACACCTTTCAATCGCAAAGCCAGCTCTACCCCCCGGCTAAAAGGGATTGCCCATGTTCCAAAAACCTTCACTTCTTCACCTTTTATTTTTTATTTATTTTATTTCAACTCTTGTAGGGAATACTATGGTTTGAAGCTATTAATAGAGGGAGGAGTTCATAGTTTTCTTGGGGAAGAAGAGAGGTTGGCTTTCATCATCTTTACTTAATCAGTGACGGTCTAAGGGAGACGGAAGTGGTTAAGATGTTTAAGTTAATTAGTAACATATATATAATGGACAGTCAGAAAGGAGACGAAGCAATGAGCATGGGAGAAAGCTCAGTTTTGTAATACTAAATTAACCAATTCCAGAGAGAAATCCACTAAGAAAAACACGATTCCATGAGGTAAAGATGATACATTATCCGGAAATAGCACAACATTAGATGCAAAGACACAAGTTGCCTTTGAGCTACTACGCACAAAATCACGAGGAAATAGGATTAATCGGTCCATCCATTGCCAGATAGCCAATTCTTTAGAAAGGCTATTAGTTTATGTGTAGGAGGCAGGTGTTGCTTAACAACGTTGCAGTCTACAAACTCTTCACAGCATTTGATCAACTGCTGTCAAAAAATCTAGTCCTGAATCTTGTTGAATGTCAAGTAGTCCTATGGTGTCTCCCCCAAAGAATTTCTTTCCCTTGAGTACACTTTCAAGTGTTTTCAGACACATTCTTACTTCTTCCATGGCCTTGTCCCGGTACCCAAAACAGCTTTCCACACTGGAGGCATGCACTACATTAAACACAAAGGAAACATTCAGAAACCAATACAGATGATCTCCTACGTTCAAAAACTTCATAGATAACGAGGTATAAGCTTTGCTGAAAACAGATTCCATAATCCATATCCACAACCTGGAGTTGTTTTGTAGGTTCTTTAATCATAAATGGGGCTTTTACTGAGAAAATGGGCTCATGGTTTGGACTTTTGTTAGCCTAACTATTTTTGGGTCAATCATAAACCCATCCTTCTCGTGACTAAATTTTTTATTCAATAATCAATCATCACTCAAAAAAAAAACCCCCCTCAAATCAACAAATCTATTTCATATTATTTTTAAGAGAAAACATAATTTTTGGCTCTTGAATTTTGTAATTATGTCTACTTATTCATTTTAGCATCTAAATTTAATAATTAGATTCGATTTGATCCTTAAGCTAAAAAATGATAATGCAACACTTTAAGATTGTGCCATATTATCGCTTAAAATTTTAAAAAAATCATATAAAATTTCAGGTGATGATGATGTGGTATAATTTTAGAGTGTTACATAATAACCAAAATGGATCTAATTTTTTTAAAAAAAGAGTACAATTATAAATACTAAAGTAGAATGTAGTTGCAAAATTTAAGGGCCAAAAAATATAATATCCCTTGATTTCAAAAATAGTTTTAACTTGGGGCTACTTAAATACAGACATTGTTGGTTCAAACTTGAAAGCTGAAAAAGGAAAAAGAAAAGAAGGGGAGGACTTTGGATTCAAATTTCAAAACCTACCATTTCATTTAAATGTGGATGCTGCAAAAACCCAGAATAAATTTATAAAAATAAAGGGGTTTCCTTTATTCAATTCAAAAGTTGAGGGATGCACACCCCTAACAGTTCCCTGTTTCCCCCTCTAACAATGTTTGAATAAAATTGGAAGTGGCACCTCCAATTCCATTTTATATAATTATAATTATCCTCAAATATTCTTAATTAATATTTAAAAAATAAATGAACACATCTTAATTACTCGTTTTCCAAATTAAAAGAAACATTGTTTTACCCTTCCCATAATGTTATTATAATCTAAACCTTCAAAAATACTAAATATTTAATATTAAAATTTTGCATTATCTTTTAAAAGTCCCAATCACTTATTTTGTCTATTCTACTTCTAAATGGGTTGTCAATCATTTATTCATTCTCAAAAATTATTCCGATAAATTTTCAATCAATTACAACAAATCATAATTCAAAAGTAAGTCACGCAAAAAAAGAAGAAAAGATTATGATCAAACCAATTGATTAAATGGTAAACTATTTTAAAAATTAATAGGAATAAATTTATGAGTAAAACTGAAATGTGAATCATAAAAGCAAAATTGGCATTCAATTCAAATAAAAGAATAAAAGTTGGTGAGGGTTGATATGTATCTCATCCTGTTGAATTTCATTTACAATTCAAAGTAAGGAGGAAATGATAAAAGTTTGATTTGGGTTTGGAAAAGAAGATTAGACAATGTGGAGCGCTTAAGCAGCATAATTAAAAGTGAACAACAACTTTTCCTTTACACCAAGAACTGGTAAATTTTGAAACTAAAGGCATTGTGCATCTTATTAGGATCTTAAAAACAACATAAATTGAAAGGATAGACGTCATGGATTTGAATGGATAGACCCTCCCATCACCACCCTACTTTTAATTTTCAAACAAAGCCTAGACATTGTCAAGCCCTTTTCTTGTCTGCTTAAGAACATGACAACTTAGGAAAAATAACAAAAAGGAAAACTGGGGATTCTCTTCAAATAGTTATTACCAGCTTTACTCCATAATATAAGACCGCAAAGCTTCACACTTTTTTCTCTCATACATTAAGAAAAATTTAAGGAAAAACCCATATCAAATTTCTGAGTTTTTTTTTTTTTTTTTACTTCCATTCTGCCTCAAAGCAGGCATGGTTTTAGCCTTATGGATGGACCTTTCATCCACCGAGAGCAAATAGGCTCAACCCAACAACAAGATTACCAGTTCAAGCTTTGTTTGCCTGTACCAAAGCTAAAAGCTAGTAGCTTTTGGGTTCCAAAATCTGTTAAAAGCTTGTGCTACAGAGCTATAGAGCCAAATGTGTGTTGCTTAGAGAGATTAGATTATGGTGGTACAATAGTTAACAACTCTGCTGTTCGTGATTCACCTGGTGTTCTTGAAGAAAAGAGAGCTGACATGGAGGGTTTGGTTGAGAAGAAAGAAAGGATTGAAGAGAAGATTAAAAGCTTTGGTGAAAATGGGGTTCAAATGGGGACCTTTGCTGTGTTACTTGAAGACAAGGGTCGTGAAAGTAGCTCAAGTTCTGATCTTTTCACATCAGAAACAACAGTGCATGAGGAGGAACACAGTCACAGTAGTTCTGAGGAAGACTTATATTCACCACCTTCATTGGATTGGCATGGGCACGAAATTGCTGAAACAGAAGACAGCAGCATCTGTAGTAGTTTTAGTGAAGATAGAAAGAAACCCCCCATGGATGATAGGAAATTGGAGAAACAAGGTTCCACGGTTTCAGGTATTATGACTACTATAAGAAAATGTCTCTCATTTTCCTTGTTTGATCCATTTTATTGATGTATTTCGTAATGGGGTTGCAGAGATTGAGTTGATGAAGGAAAGATTTGCAAAATTGTTGCTTGCTGAAGATATGTCTGGGTGTGGAAATGGTGTTTGCACTGCCTTGGCTATTTCAAATGCCATCACCAATCTTTGTGGTATGTTGACTATTTTTCTTTAAACATAGTTTCTTTTATCTGTTTGATTTCTCCATGTGGCATTTGTTTCTCATTCACTTTGCCTTAACCACGCAGCCACCTTATTTGGGCAAATATGGAGGCTAGAACCAGTACCGCTTGAGAAGAAAGCAAAGTGGCAAAGAGAGATGGAATGGTTTCTTTCTGTTAGTGATCACATTGTTGAGTTGATACCGTCGTGGCAGACATTCCCAGATGGAAGCAAGCTTGAGGTGAAGCTTTGATTTAAAATGTGACATTAGGGCAGCTCTAAAATCTAGTGAACAATTTGTATCTAATGGTGGATTTGTAGTTTAAATTTCAATGGCCCTTGCTGTGATTTCAGGTCATGACGTGCAGGCCCCGGTCGGATCTTTATGTTAATCTCCCAGCTTTAAGAAAATTGGACAACATGCTTCTTGTAAGATCCACCGACTTTTATTGCAATATGGAAACATGGTTCTGTTGTAGAGTTCATTTTTAATGTAGAATTGTTTTTGCAGGAGATATTAGATAGTTTTGTTGATACAGAGTTCTGGTATGTTGACCATGGGATTCTAGCTCAGGAGGCTGCTGGATCAACCCCATTTCGGAAAGCCCTTCAGCGTCAAGAGGAAAAATGGTGGCTTCCAGTGCCTCGAGTGCCCGCAGGAGGCCTCGATGAAAATTCAAGGAAGCAATTGCAGCATAGACGTGACTGTGCGAACCAGATCCTAAAAGCTGCCATGGCTATCAACAACATTACTCTTGCTGATATGGAAGTCCCTGAATCATATTTTGAGTCTCTTCCAAAGGTAAAAGAATTAGATGTACTGTGTATGTGTTCTAGGAAGCGCTGATTGTTAACTTCTGCTAGAATTTGTTTCAGAATGGCCGAGCAAGCTTAGGAGATCTCATTTATCGCTATGTTTCATCTGATCTGTTTACTCCTGAATGTCTTCTTGATTGCCTTGATTTGTCCTCCGAGCATCAAGCTATAGATATCGCCAACCGAGTGGAGGCCTCAATATATCTGTGGCGCAGAAAGACCAATCCCAAACCTGTCAACAACACATCCCGCTCTAGTTCAAAGTCGTCATGGGACATGGTTAAGGATCTAATGGTTGATGCTGAAAAGAGAGAAATACTTGCAGATAGAGCTGAAAGCCTCCTGCTTTGCTTGAAGCAGCGGTACCCCGATCTTCCCCAGACCACTTTAGATATGAGCAAGATTCAGTACAACAAGGTTTGTGTCACAAATTCCACTTTCATATTTGTTCTTAAGAAGGCTTTCTAAATAGCCATGCTAATAATTGAGTGTTGTGGTGCTACTTAGGATATTGGGAAATCCATTTTGGAAAGCTACTCTAGAGTTTTAGAGAGCCTGGCATTTAACATTGTGGCTCGTATCGATGATCTGCTTTATGTTAATGATTTGACCAAGCATTCAGACCAATTCTCTTCGCCGACCAGAGTTGGTGTAATCAGTTGGAAGAGTCTTTCGATTCCTTACTCAGTGCCCTTCTCGAGCACTCCTTATAGAACTGCATTTACAACTCCAAATTTTTCACCAGCACATCTAGTTAGCCCCGTCAAGGGAGAAAGTTCACCATTATTCTCAAGCAACAAAATCCCACACCATGGGATGGGTGTGAAAAAGGTCTTGTTGACTGACTATCTTGGTATTGATTTAAGAGACAAGGAACACAGTAGTCCAAATGAAGGAACTGAATCAGGTTCAACTTCAAGTATAGCTAGAGAATCGAGGGTATCGTTTGAGGGTCTAAAAGAGGCTGTGAGCCTACCAAAGCCCGAGCCAGCCCCAGAGAATGAACCCTGATGTTGCACACCATGAACCATTTCCTTGAGACGGCAATCTTTCACCTCTTTCTATAATTATAGTTCTTTTATAAAATTTGGTAGCAATAGGAAGATGTTTGAGAATGATGAACAGTAATCACCCTGTTATTTGTTCTGTATCCTAAATGCAACCAACGCTGATGAATGTAATTCAACCAGTTGTCCCAATAGAAGAGTTTTTTTATATATGATGTTATTACATTATTCTTTGTAGCTTTGTTGAGCAAGCCAATAGAAAATCGACAAACCTGGATTCTATAGGTATGATTCGTTTGACAATTGTTAACAAAGCTAAAACAACGTTTCAACTATCATGAAGACGACCATTGATAAATGTAACATCAAAATCCTAATCAACTTTCACACAAAAGGTTGTGTGGTTGCAGAATATTTGTCCTAACCCTTACAATCATCTATAACGACCAGTTAAAAGGCATTTGCGGTTTGCCCCCACCGACTGATAGATAGATAAAGACTGCTTTAATCTGTGGGCTGCAACGTTTGATTGGGGAACCTTAAACTGCTCAGATAAGTAAATAGGAAAGGACAGAATGAAAGATAATTGTGGGATATGATGGGCCACACACAATTGAAGGTTTGTTTAACTTTATATGCTGCGTGGAATCCTTAAGAGGCAAAATCTGAGTCATGAAGTGGGACAGTGATGCTTTCAAGTATCTCAAAAGACGAATGTAATTTTTTTGACAGTTTTAAAGGAAAAATATGTCCTGCCAGTTACTTTTTCCGTGGCTTGTTTAAGGAGAAAACTTGGGGGTTGTTCTAGGGGTGTACATATGATCGGTCCGAAAGAAGCTGATTAATGCAAGAACTAAAATCTTATTTGATTATGGCCGAGAAACCAGACATTCAAGCACAAGTTCTAATTCATCATAGTATATCAAGAAGTCACTTAAGTAGATATGCTTAACAGAATAAAAAGAAAGAAAAGAAAAAAACAAGTCTCATCCTTCAAGTCGAAGAAGGGAGCCAAATAACTATAGTGCTGTCCGCAATGTCTGATTACTGTAGTCCAGTTCCATGTATATAGCCAGAAACAGATCGAACTGCTATCTGTATCTTCCTTATGTACCTGTTAAGGAAGAATATACAAGTGTATCAGAAAAACAATGAAAATACAATGAGTTACTCGCCAACCATTTGTATCTAAAGAAAAAATGAAGAGAGACATGCGCATTAAGAATTCACTTATACACCTTCAAATTACTTTACTTCAAGGTTAAACAATACAGTTAAATATCAGTTTAGTAGTAATGGTGGTTAGACCAAGCAGGGTTAACACTCTTAACTACCGGTTGTTGAAGAATTGGTTCAGGTTTTAAAGGTCTTACCTATTAAGTGATGATTAATAGAGAAATGGGTTTAATGCAGTACCAACAAGAAGACCATATATAAGCATATTGATTGGCTATTCCAGAGAATATCTAACCTTGATATGCACGTAGATAGGCAAGTGAACTCTCAATAATAGACAGATCCTGCAGAAAAAGAAGGAAGAAAAACAAAAAACAAAGATATAAACCTATGCTTCTCATAATATAAAGACCACATTAGACAACCATACCTTGCCACCAGTTTCCTCTTGATGCATACCCCGATTCATCTTCTTCACTATCATCGTTCTAGAGAGTTATGAAAAACATGTTAGTAGATTCCTAAATCAAAATTTGAATGCAGAAGGAATACTCCAGAGGTCTTTTGAGGTACTCACCAATCCAGAGTCCTGGTCACTGTGGGATCGAATGTATATGTCTTGGCCACCATAGTAGATCGAGGAACTTAAATGACATGGTTCTACTATTTGCTCCTGATAGGTGGAACCCACTCTTCCATTTTCTGCACTTCGAACTTCACCTGCATGCCCTTTAGAATGATTACCTGACAAGTTTGGATTGATTATTTAGAGAGTTTTCAAACACAAAAACAAGGATTCAAGAACTAGTGCAGTGCATCAAGTCATTGAACGACATAAAAGAAGTGTATTCAAAACACGAGCAAAGAGTATAATCTAATTTCTACCACTATCTCTTAAGTTACCAAATAGTGTTAAATCAAATACCAGAGTTATAAAGACTCTTGCAAGACAACAACTTGAGCAAATTCTTGTCCATAAATATAAGAATGATTTTAATAAAATCTTGAAAAGGCTACAAATGATGTACAAACCATTGGTTGTAGGCTTTGCATTCTGGGGCACATTCAGGGAATCCTGTGGTAAAGCCACCGTACCAGGACGAAAATACCTTCCTCCTGACACCTAAACCATCACCAACATGGTGTAATTAACAAAAACTAAAACTTCAACGATCGAAACAAAAAGTAAAAGCAGAAACAGAAAATTGGGCTGAAAAGAGAACTTGCATATGAGATAACACTGGCAAAGAACTACACAAACTACGTTAAAAACAACAGAAGAAGACCAATACTAAGAAACAATGTCAAGTCTTTGTTTCCTTGAGCATCAATAACGTTTAGAGAAGATTAAAAAAATTTTCCACTCGTAAAAAAGAAAAAAAGAACAAAAATCTTTAAAACAAAAATATTTTATTCAGCATCAAATAACCCAATTGAAAGAAGAAAGGATTCAACCTGTGAAGCTTTATATGACCAGAAACTCCATTAACAAAAGAATTGAAGTCCAAAGAAATGAAAGAGAATTCAAACCCCAAAAAGATAAAACTTTTGAATACGATAAAAGAAAATACCTTAGATTGAGGAGATAATAGAGCCCTTAAAACCTCATTAGAAGATGAAGGTGGCTCTCTAGAGCCAAAGAGTTGAGTAGTTATGGAAGGAGAAGATGACCCCGTTCCTTTCCCTGCTTCCATTTCACTTACCAAACTAGACTTCTCTTTTCCTTCTTTCTTTTTTTTCTCTTAACAAATCTTGTGAGTTACAATAATCTTGGTTCAGCATACAACAAAGCAAGAGGCTTTTTATATAGAGATGTAAGTTTGAAAGTAAACAGCTCAAGCGAAAGAAACGGAAACGGAAATACAATAGAAGTAGGAAAATAATAAATGAGAAGGAAACAGTAAAGGCTAATATATGCATAACCCCTTTTACTTTTCCAAAATTTTGAATTTAGTCTATATACTTTTATTTTCAAGAATTTAATCTCTCTACTTTTAAATGGAAAAATAATCACATGTAATTAAAAATGACATTGTGATTAACTTGAATTTAACAAACAAAAGTTAACAGTTGAAATCTGAAAAGTAAAAAAAAAAACTAAATTCATGAAAGTAAAAGTATAAGGACTAAAATCCAAATTTCTGAGCAGTGCAAGGATTTATGATATATTTTAACCATAACTGGACAAAGACACGTGTTGAATTTGAACTTTGAAACCGTCGTTATCTAAATAGATTTTTCTATTCTTAATCGTCAATTTAAATATTTTTGAAGATTTGTGATATCTATAAATAAGAATTTTAATCTTATTAAAATATTTATTTAAATAAATTTACTTGATAAATAGTAATTATAATTCTATTAAATTTTTATTAAATTAAAGGTTAATATTTTGTACATTAATAGTATTTTTGTTTAATTCCACAATCAATTTTGAAACATTAATATTTATCTTTTTTAATATTTATATTTTAATATTTTACTATATACTTGTCAAGGCGAATCATATTTTTTTAAAGAGGTCGAAATTAAATTGTAATCTTTACGATAATAAAAATGTAATTTCACTATTTTAATAGCCTATATCTTTATAATTTTTAAAAGATTTGTTAGAGTTGTGTGATCCAAATTCCTGTTAAAGAAATAATACAGTGGAAAAACTAGGGAATCCGAATAGAACTACAATTCCTCTATTTGACTTTGATTAGAATAAAGTCTTTCAAAACCTTTAAATAGATGTAGTCGGAACTTTTCTTATATCATTCGATTTTCAACATTAGTGAATTTTTTTTCTTCCGCCCGTAGTTTTCTCGAAAGGGTTTCTATGTACAATCTATGTGTTTTATTTTTCTTTCTTATTACTTTGCAATCTTTCTATATTGCTATTATCGACATTCAACTTTTACGACATTAAATCAATTCATTTTTATAGGGGCCAAAGTGTAATTTTATCTTTACTAATATAAATCTAAATAGAAAAGTTTCTATTTTAGGGGGTTGGGGCCCTTGTCAACCCCTTAATTATGCCCCTAACACTTGTCAACTCTATGATTCTACTTGACAGTATGTTAAATAATTTCTCGAAAATTAAATTATATAATAAATAAAAAGTTAAATTTTATATTGAATTGTTTAAATTATTGTGTTTTCCTTAAAAAAACAAAACACAAAAAATTACTTTAGTTTTAAACAAAAATTTTAATTATTTTTAAAATAAGTGAGTTTATATTTCCTATACAAAATTTTATAAATAATATATATAATCTAATCTAATCTAATGTATTTAAGTTAATTACATATTATTTACGAACTATTATAATCAATTTATTTACTATTAAGAACAAATAAAAATAAAAAACAAATTGTGAAGAGTTTAATTTACTCTATATAAATTCTTTATAGTTTCGTACAAATGCTTTAATGTTTTAATTATATTTGAATTTTATTATTAAAATTTTATAATTAGTTAATATATTTTAATTATGTTTAACCATTCAATCAGGGCAGATCTAGGGATTGGTAATGATAAAATTTTCTATTCAAGCTCTTTATAATTTATAAACTTTTAAATTAATAATGATAAAATTGTACTTTGGCCCCTCAAGATGATAAAATTTATTTTAATTTTCTAAAATTATAAAGATATAAACTATTAAAATGATGAATTTACATTTTTACTGTTATAAAATATATAATTTAACTCTGACCATATATAAAACTATTTAAATTAATTAAAACACATTATTTAAAATAAACTAAAACATTAAAATGTGAAATCACGTGCAATGCATGTGATATTGAAATCTAGCATATATAAAATATGTGTTTTAACTGGATGTGATTTTCGTGGAGGGAATTGGGGTCTGTTTATTTCATTAACAATGATTTCCGGAAAATAATTTTTGGAAAATGACTTACTTTTCGGAAAAAATAAATATTTTTGGTATTTGGATGGATCTGTATAAAATATTTTCTACAGTTTGATGATTTCTTCAAAATATTTCATAAAAGTTGATTTTAATGAAACAAATATACATTTGAGATTTTCTTATATTTTCATTGTTTAATTGAGTTTATTTTATATCTATAGATTTATAATTTACATTGTCTTTGCATATATTAAAACTATTTTGTTAAATTCGAGTTCATTACAACGCCAGCTTTTTTAGTTATATGACTACCAAGTGAGTATTTTTTATTTAAAATGTAATATCAAAAAATGACAAAAGAATTGTAAGAATGTCAACCATTGGACTTGATTTTCAAATCTGAAAAGTAGAGATTAAATTCTTGAAAATAAAAGTAAAAAACTAAATTGCAAATTTGTGAAGAGTACATAGATTTATGACATATTTTAACCTTTATACTACAAAATATTTATTTTAATATATTTATAATTGTAATAAATATTTATTATTAAAATATTAATATTGAATATTTTCAATAATATGTAAAGAATATTATTTAAAATTATTATTTTTAAAATGGGTAAACTATCAAAATAGTCATTTTTGTTTGCCTCATGTTACATTTTAGTCACTTACATTATTGTGTTATAATATTTTAGTCATTGAGCCGTTAATTGCCGTCAATGGTGTAACGGTAAGCTGACGTGGCACATTAAATCACCATTTCAAACGAAAATTTTAGGTTAAATTCTACAATTAGTCCTTATATTTTTTCATTTTGAGCAATTTATTTTTTTTTCTTTTATGTTCTTTTAACTTTCTTTTATTTATTTATTTTCCATTCTCTTTTACTTCTCTCTCTATTTTCCTCCATTCTTCATTTCTTTTAACGTAGTTTTTCTATATTTTTCATTTGTTAAAACTAGTCCACAAGCTTGCCTCACTCAAAAAAATAAATTGTTCAAAAAATAAAAAGTACAGGGACTACTTTTAACAAATGGAAAACATATGAAAACTACGTTAAAAGAAATGGAGAAGGGATGAAAACAGAGAGAGAAGTAGAAGAGAATGAAAAATAAAGAAAAAAAAAGGAAAGTTAAAAAAAACATAAAAGAAAATAATTAAATTGCTCAAAATGAAAAAAATATAGGGACCAATTGTATAAATTAACCTAAAATTTTTGTTTGAAATGATGATTTAACGTGTCACATCAGCTTACTGTTACACCGTTAACGACAATTAACAGCTCAATGACTAAAATGTTACAACACGATAACGTAAATGACTAAAACGTAATATTTCAAACATAAGTGACTAAAATGTTTGGATATGTTCATTTAATTAGTAGTTAAAATTTTCTAAAAATGTTTGGATCTCCTTATTATTTTCTAAAAAAGATAACCAATTAAAAGTTGAAATGCGGCAAAAAGTATTATTTTATATATATTGTTTTATTTTTCTTTCTTTAGAATCAAATTGATGGCTGTTCAAGTCACTAGTTTTGAGTTTGATTATTTCTTCCGGTTCAATCAAATAAATTATTAAAAAAATCATAAAAATAAAAAAATATTTGCAAAGTAGATAAAATCAGTTCAATTATTATTTTTATCTTGGTTCAATCAGATTGTATCGATTTGCTAATCAATTAATTCAATCTCTATCTCTAAACTGATCCAACCGGTTGTGCCGATATGGTTTTGAAAACATATGTTTTGGTCGATGAAATAACTTTTTCAATCTCGTTAGGTCGAGCAAGCAAACGATGAAGTTTGAAAACAAATTAATTGCTAACACTCAACCTTAGGACGACAAATTTCAAGCATTGCAAGTCTTGTCGTACATTATAAAAGAAGAACAAAGAAAAAACAAGAAAAAAATAATAAAGAGAGAAATAATATAATAGAAAAAAATGAATTAAAGTATTATAGATTATTATTGACTAAAATTTCTTTTAATAGATAAAATATTTTTTGTATAAAATGGGTAACAAAAGAACAGTTTTAGGTATCACTTGTGATAAAAAATGTTTAGGTACTAAAATGAGAAAAAATGTATAGTTTAGGTAACGGTAAATGGGTTAAGCCTTTTTAAAAGATAGATTTAACTATTTGACTGACGAAGACTCCAAATTAGGGAAAAAAAGTAATTTAGGTACTATTTGTGATAAAAATAAAGTTTAGGTACAAGAAAAGAAATATAGTTTAGGTATCAATTTTAAGTTAACCCTTATATTAAAAACTAATTATGTTTAAATATTTGTATAAATTGAATGAAAAAATGAAAAAAAATTAAATAACTTTAAAGTGTTGGAATTAAAAGATATAATAACCTATTTGGTCCTCTAACTTTACAAAAAGTCATTTTAGTTTTCTATTTAATTTTGTCTTTTTTAACTTGCGTTTTTTATCAAATCACTCAAAATGGATGAAAAATTAAAATTTTTAAACTTTCTTGATGTGACATACAAAGGATTTTCCATGTGGATGACATGTCAATATTTAATTAATTTTTAAAATTAAAATTAAAATTAAAATAAAAATATTTTTAAAAATAAAAATCATTAAAATTATTTCAAAAGTAAAAAATTTAAAAAATA
The DNA here is from genome assembly GCF_025698545.1 of Gossypium raimondii. NCBI lineage: Eukaryota > Viridiplantae > Streptophyta > Magnoliopsida > Malvales > Malvaceae > Gossypium > Gossypium raimondii. Next base: position 10,990,191 of record NC_068568.1, read on the forward strand.
TTTTTAATATTTTTAAAATTTAAAAATAATTAAATACTGACATATTATCCACATGATAATCCCCATATATGCCATGTTAGCAAAGTTAATAAATGTTAAATTTTCTATCTATTGAGCAAAAATATGAGTTTAAATGTTAAAAGAGACAAAAAAAATTAAATGAAGAGTTAAAATGAATTTTCTTTTTTTAATGTTGAAGGGTTGAAAAAGAAGTTAAGCGAAATTAAAAAGAATAAAAATTTTAGGTGTGGACGAACCGACTTTTACCTGGTATATTTCGTTTGTTTTCTCATCCTACGTGGAATGAAAGAGACTTTAAGCGGGCTCAAGATTCAAGTTCCAACCATTTACTGCCACGCGTAGATAATGATAATTATTTTCACATAATTAAAACAACCAAATAAATGTTTTAAATTTTATTTCAATATCTTAAGATATTACATTAATTTTTTAATATTTAATTCATAAAAATATATATTTAAGGGGAGGATCCAGTTACAATAAAATAAAATTAAAATGGTTTTACGCTATTTTGTATTTTTATACGACTAATATTTTTACACAGTTTGAAACTATATTTTAACTAGTTATTTTATGTAAAAAATTTCAACGGTTAAATATATATTAATATAAATAATATTTTAAAGCGATATAACAAAATATCATATTGATTAAAACACTTACATGTATGATAAATACAAATATCTTAATAAATTTAATGATTAAATTGTTAAAATATTAATCGTATAAAAATTATAAAACAGTATAAAATCAATTTAATTTTATATCGATCTAAATAGATTTTTCTATATTTAAAATTTATTATATTCAAGTTGAATTTTTATCTTAATAAATTTGATTTAAGATTATATTATCATTTATCAAATAATCTAATTATACTTATATTTTACTTTAAGTAATATACCAAGCGAGAAGGATTGAATGAAACTATGATTTCATGTCATCCCTATCTCTTCCGATAGAAAAATGAAAATTATATTTTTCTCTCCGATTTTAACTTTTCATCACGAAAAAATTTAAATCCAATTAAAAATGCTAAAAATCAAGAGGAAAAATCTGATTTGTCATCATCCTATCAGAAAGAGATAGGGATGATACGAAATCATAGTTTCATACAATCCTTTCTTTATACCAAACATATTTGTACAAAAAAAATACCAAACATATTTTATAACTTAATTCAACCTTTAATGTTTTCAATTTATCAAACTGTTTGCTTCTTATCTTTTGTTTTGCTCAGCGGCGGTATCAGCCTTCGGGCTGGGTATTGCTAGCCTTTTTCCTCTCCAATCAACCCTTTTTTTCTTTCTTCTTCTCATTCACTACACACGTCTTATTTCTTTTCAATTTGGAGATTTGTAACACCCTTAACCCGTTTTCGTCGCTGGATTAGGGTTACGAAGTTTTATCGTTCAATCGTAAAACATTTAACATCATAACATTTAAATAAATTAAACATATTATAAACCATTCAAACATATACATTTTGTCCCTAAACTGAGCCTTCGAGGCCCTAAAAAATAGCTTAGAAGCGATTCAGGACTAAATCAAAACAAAATAGAAGTTTTAAGAAAAAGAAGCAAAAATGTAAAAATAGTGGTCACATGGCAGTGTAACAATCGAACTAGGGACACACGACCATGTCCCAGCCTGTGTCCTCATCCGTGTAACTCACTGAGTAAGGTCACACGGCCATGTCACAGGCTGTGTGCCAAGCCATGTAACTCTCTAAGTTGCCACACACGCCTGTGTGCTAGGCCGTGCAACTCACTGACTTAAAATATTAAAATTTTACAAATGACACACGACTGTGTTGCCAGGCTGTGTGTGTCACATAGCTGTGTGACAGCCTGTGTCCCAGGCCGCGTGAACCCAAAAACTTACCTAAAACTATTTCAAGTCCAATTCATACCCAGCCATTCAAACCATTTGGGCACACATTTAAAGGATTCAAACACACATAAACATGCCATTCCAAATATCCTAAATCATCTAACCAATATGCCATTCAAAGGCACCACAATTGTATAAAAAAATTACTTACCAAAAGTAAGTTAATATTGCATATTCCCAAGCATAATAACCTAGTTCAATTAACTACCATACATGCCATTTGCAAGCCATCAAACATACCAAAAGAACCTTATTTACAAGCACTTAAAAGTGACCAATATGACATATCTTGATAAGGCATTAAAGTGCACCAAACCAACATAACATCAAAAGCTTAAACATACCAAAACATACATTACAAAAATGCTATACATGCCATTATTAATCTTAGCCAAAATACACAAAATCTATCGAAATAATTGCTGGATAGTGTAGTAGGTCTCTGAAGAGCTTCCAACCGATCAAGCTTTCGATAATCTATAAAACAAAGAAAAGTAACTAGGTAAGCAACGGGTGCTTAGTAAGCTAGTATAAATTTAAATATAACTTACCATTTCATTAATACAATTCATAGATTAAGCATAAAACATTACCAATGTTATAAACTTAGTATAAGCCTATACAACATCATCAAACTCACAAGTTAGTACACTTGTTCATGATACAAATGAATTCAACCATAAGATAAGTAGATTTCCATATGTAAATACATCATTTAGCTAATAAATTCTTTCATAAGATCATGATTCATTCCATTTGCATACTTACTTCTTTCATTTCCTTTTCTTACCCGTTGAATCATCTAGAATTACATCGGATACTCGGGAAAGCTCACACATAGTGTACCTTTACATATAATCGTAATCTTTCCTTTACATCAATGCTCACACGAGCTGTGGGTTAGAATGTAAGCTACACGATGCTGCTCACACGAGTTGTAGAGAATCCGCAACAAATGAAAGACCTCAGTCATCGGTAGGACATTCAAGACTAGCATCTAAAACATGAAATCTTTAATGGCATGTCATTTGTATCCTAAGAATTCTTAAGATTCAAATGAGACTCGTTATCCGTTAATTCATCACAGCATGAATACATTTATATATATAGATTCATTTATATTAAAACAACATAGTAAACATTCAATTTAGCTAACATTAAAACGATCACAGTTCATAGAAACTTACCTTGATAACTAGGGCGTAGAAGTAGAATCAAACACTAATCCGAAGCTTTAGTTTTTCCTTGATTTAAGTCTGTTTGTGGTTTATCTTGATCTAAATAGAAAATTTCATTCAATTAAGTACTTCTAGAATTCAATTTAATCAATAATTCATATATATACAAAATTACAAAATTTCCCCTAATACTTTGACGTTTCACAATTTACTCCTTAAGCTCATAACTTGAATATAACTCATTTTGGCCTAAATCCAACTTAACCAATGTTACAATGGACCTTGAAACAATTATTACCAAAATTTCACAACAAAACCCATGGATTTATACTTTTAACAATATAATCCCTATTTCCAAAATTTATAAAAAAAAAACTTAATAAAACAAGTTTATTTTACAGTAAAGATTAATAATTTATCAACTAACATCAAAACACATTCAAAAACATCTATGGAAAGTCCCTGAAACTTTAACAGTTTTGTAAATTAACCCCGGGCTAGCTAGATTAAGCTAAAACAAACTCAAAAACATAAAAATCATTAAAAACGATGATTGAATACATACCGTGCAAGTAAGAACAATGCTTAGCCGAACCCTAGCTATTCTTCCATGGATGAATCGATTATGAAAAAACAAATATGAAGAAGAAGAAGATTTTATCCCATTTGATTTTAATTTTATTTACTATTTTACCATTTTACCCTTATTACTAATCAAAATTTTCAATGAAAACTTGTCCATAACTATCCACTAGCTCATTAATGGTATAATTACTATCTTAGTCTATTAGTTTAAAATTTCATAACCATTTGGTCCCTTTAACTAATAGAACTCAACTTTTTCACCTTTTACGATTTAGTCATTTTTACCTAATTAACCATTTAAACATCAAAATTTCTCAACGAAACTTTAATATAATCTTAATATAATCCCGTAGACATTAAACAAATAATAAAATAATAATCCACTCGTTGAAATTGTGGTCCCAAAACCACTGTTTCTGACATCACTAAAAACGGGTTGTTATAAGATCTATTTTGTGGGTATATTTGTTGTCTTCACAAGTTGTGATGGACAGATGACAGTGCCTGTCATTCGCTAAAACTCCACCAGCCACTAGTAGTTTTTCTTGAAAAGTGGGTGTCTCTTTATCAACTTCTTAATCTGTTTCTGTTTTGAAAGTATCTCAAAATAATAAATGATTTTACGTGTCGATTTGGACCCGTGTTGTCTTAAGTTTTATATATTTTTGTTTGATTTTCCATTGTTTAATAAGTTTTTAGTTTTATAATTTTTGTCTACTCTTGTAACACGTTTTTTAGTCTTGCTTATGCATGTAATCTTAGTTTTACAAGTGATTTTAGGGATGATTTTTTTGTTATCCTCTCTAGTTTGGTGAATGCTCGATTCTTTTATCGATTTTTGCTCGCTGTTTTGGACCATCCGGGGATGATTTCTTTATCGTATTAAGTGCTTGCAATCACTCCAAATATGTCGTGCTTAAGTTGTGACAAAGCCAATTGTCAACGTGTCATAATGTTCTATCGATGTTGAGGCTAAAGCCTTTGTCATGTTGACGGAGCTTGTCCTTCACTATCTACGATGAGTGCTTTCTTTTCTCTCTCTCTCTGAATTGTATGGTTTCTTAATAGAAGTACAATTAAATATATGTCTAAACTATTCATAACCTTGACCCATAAATTAGGTATTAAGTATGGATCCTATTTCAGTCAAATTTAAGAAATAATCTTCCAATTAAACTCTATTTATTTGTTTCAATCAAATTCTGATTAGTCTAGATTATTAATTTTATTTGACCTATGAATTTAGCCTATAAATAGGCCCTTTTACAACTGTAGAAAATAAACCCATTAGAGATTAGAACTTATAACACTTTTAGAGAATTTTGTGTTTACTTTTTAAGGGTTCTTTTTTTTTTTCAGGTTTTCGGGGTTTAGTTTTTATCTCCATCTTTTGTACTCTTCGTTCTTTTGTCATTATAGTAAAATTATCTTTGCCCGTGGTTTTTTATCCTCTTTGGAGGGGTTTTTCCACATTAAATTTGTGTTTTCAACTTCTCAATTTCTTCCACGATTTTTACTTGTTTGTTGTTTAATCGGGTCAATCCCCAACAAGTGATATCAGAGCTAGTTCAATTTTCGTAGATCATCTCGTTCAAAGATGACAACAATAAGGTTTGAAATTGAGAAGTTCGATGGTCTCACAAATTTTAATTTATGACAAGTTCAGATTATGACAATTTTAGTTCAAACCGACCTGAAAAAGGTTGTTACTGGGAAAAAGCCTGAGAATCTAAATTAAACAGAATGAGAAGAGCTTGATGAAAAGGCTTTGTCTACAATTCAATTGTGCCTCGCAAATATGGTATTGTAGGAGGTATTGATGGAGAAGTCCTCATTGGACTTTTGGAAAAGGTTAGAAACTCTTTATACGACTAAGTCTCTAACTAATCGTTTAGTGTTGAAACAACGTCTATTTACGTTTCGCATGAACGAATGTGAGCTTCTTAGAGATCACATCAGTCAATTCATTACTCTTTTAAATGATTTAAAGAACGTTGAGATTCAGATTGATGATGAAGATTAGGCTATGCTATTATTGTCCTCTTTACCTAATTCATACAAGTCTTTTAGGGAAACCCTGATTTATGACAGAGACAAACTCTCGTTCGAAGATGTGAAGGGTCATTTATTGAGTAGAGACAAACTAAAAAATGAGTTTGGTTCGAATAGCAAGGCAGATAGGCAAGCTTCTATTTTGGTAGCATGAAAGAAGCGAGACAAAAGGTATCGCTATTGTAAAAAGTTAGGTCACGTCAAAGCAGATTGTTATAAACTGCGAAATAAAAGGGCTGCTGAAAGTAATGAGGAAGATGTAGCTGGTGCTAGTTTGGACGATGAAAGCGGTAATGATTTCTTATTAATGTCAACGAGCAATAACTCCAAGCTTACGTCCAAGTGGATCCTAAAGTCAGGATGTTCTTTCCACATGTGTCCCAATAGAGAATGGTTTTCCACATACAGTTCGATTGAAGGTGGAGTTGTACGCATGGGAAACGATTCATTGATCCAGTAAGGTAATTGATATTGGTACTGTTAAAATTAAGATGCATGACGGGACGACTAGGACACTCTCAAATGTCAGGTACGTACTTGATTTATGAAAGAATCTCATCTCCTTAAGTATTTTAAACTTGAAAGGATGCAGAATCAACATCAAGTCAAGCGACATTAAAGTATCTCGTGGAGCTCTCGTTTTGTTAAAAGGTAAAATAACCTACAGTCTTTATATTTTGGAAGGTTCTACAGTGACCGGTGAAATTGAACGTCCCTCGTCCGTTACAGAGTCGAAGTCAACTCGTTTGGAGCGGAGGCAACTTGGTTATAGGAGGGAAAAATGTATGACCATTTCTTTGAAGAGAGATTCTTTTTTGGATGCATGTTTTGAAAAGTTAGGGTACTATGTTCGTGAAAATCATACCTAGGTTAGTTTTGATTTGGTAGTGTATAAGTTGAAGGCTAGAAGTCTTCTAGTTTCTAAGCACAGATTCGACTCGATTAATTCCCTGCATAGTTCAAGATAGGCCCGTGGCGGGCTTTGGCAAATATGACGTTGGAATTATGAGTCAATGTGGAGATTTGTTAAGTATGACTCCTATTTTAGTCAAATTTGAGAAATAATCTTCCAATTAAACTCTATTTATTTGTTTCAATCAAACTCTGATTAGTCTAGATTATTTTATTATTATTTGACCTATGAATTTAGCCTATAAATAGGCTCTTTTACAACCTTAGAAAATATACCCATTAGATATTAGAACTCATAACACTTTTAGAGAATTTTGTGTTTAAGTTTTTCGGGTTCTTTGTTTTCGGGGTTTAGTTTTTATCTCCATCTTTTGTACTCTTTGTTCTTTTTCTATTATAGTAAAATTATCTTTGCCCGTGAGTTTTTTTTATCCTCTTTGGAGGGGTTTTTCCACGTTAAATTTGTGTGTTCAATTTCTTAATTTCTTCCGTGATTTTTACTTGTTCATTGTTTAATCGGATCGATCTCCAACATTAGGCAATACATATTTAAATACACTTAAATTTACATTCTCTATTATTGCATCACATTTAAATAATAGGTAGAAGATATGATGAGCAAGATATGGTCACTAGACCTTACCTAAGTCCTAACCATCCATTAACCGCCCCATTATGAGCTTATCTTTTTGTTTTGTCCTGTTGGACCAACCCCCTCGACCGGGGGTCTTATTCATCACTCACAACTTTAAAGGAAAACTAACACAACTACCTTCATTCAACTTTTTATATAAAAGGAAGAAAAAATGAAATGGAGAAACCAATAGAATAACACAATGTAGAGAGAAATCTGAACCGGTTGGGGTCCCTCCCGTTATGATTTGAGAGAGAGAACTAAAATGTTATGTTACCCAATGTTTTGGATAAACTTTTCAAATCGATATTAGATAGAATGATTATTTCATTTGGGCTTTGGAGTTCAATTAACAATGATGGAATTTGAGTGAAAAAGAGAATGATTCTTATGTCATGCCACCACAGGGTGGAGAAAAACACTTTGATAATATAATAATCTATTTTGAGGGGAGGTTGGGTCCTATCCATACTCTCTATATCACTTCCAAAAAGTATTATGAATTAAAAGTACAATTATATTTTATTTCATTTATTCGGAAAATAAGTAAATTAGTATCTATACATTAGATCAAAAAGTAAATTGATCATTTCTATTAAAATTTTATCCAATTTTACGATTAAAATTAGTGTGATTGATAGAATAATCGAAATAACACGTTGCATGCCATATATACCTCATCTTGACATACAAAAATCAAATTTTATAAAAAATGAATGAAATATTTAATAGAAGGATCAAATTACTCTTTGATCTAATATAGAAGAACTAATTTACTTATTTTTAAATAAAATGATCAAAATGCAATCCAATTTTAATATAAATTTTTTATAATACTTATATTTAAGTATGACTAAAATTGAGTTGAACAATTTTAAAATCTAAAACTAATAAATAGAAAGAAATATTTTAGGAAATGGAAATTGGAGAAAAGAAACCATGACTTGAAGATAAACATGAGGTAGGAAAAGCAATGTTTGACAAATTCAAAATCGGTGTGGGTTATGATAAGATTATGAAGTTATGATTACTAATAAATGTGTTTGTAAGGTGAAATGATGTGGATGAAATGTAAGTGAAACACTTATGCAAAAGTATGGCATTGGAAGTGATAGAAGAGTAGCACAAATAAAAAACAAGCAGCTAAAAACTCCAAAGCTTAATCAGCAGATAAGATCAAAAGACCCAAAACAAAAGGTGAACACATTAAGAGCATGAAAGCGATGTACAAAGTGCCCATGTCGATGAGCGTTTTAAACATGACTCTTGCATGTGCCGCCCATGCTTGCACTAGACAACGTTATTTTAGGCCCAATTTTCTTGGGGGTGGAACGTAGCAAAATACTATGGGATAATTTAGTAATATTTTAAAAAAGCGCTTTTAAAAAGTGTTTTTAAGAATTATTTTTGAAAATTTTAGTTTAACATTAGAGTATTTAGTATTACTGTTAAAAAGTGATTTTAAGAAATAAAATGACCATTTTAGACATGATATTATCAAGTAACAAATATGCATTTAAATAATGTTAAAATTAGTTAATATTATTATATTTTATTAAGAATATAAAACAATATTTTAACTTGTTGTTAATATTTTAATATATGAAATATAAATTTTAAATATTTTTAAGTAATAAATATTAATTATTTATAAAATTTAATTAGAATATATAAACTATATTTTAAATATTTAAATATAACCATTAAATATTTGTAATTAGATATTAACACATTTTTATTATTTTTTAAAAATATTTTATTATTTTTAATTAATGATTTTAACACATTTGTAATTAAACAATGAGAAAAAAAGAATGGAAGGTACTATATTGTTGGAAGGGTGAAAAAGTAATTAAGCACCAAAAGTGCTTTTGGGAGAGGAAAAGCTAAAAATTTTAGCTTATCCTTTTCAAAGGTGTTTTTGAAAAACCAAAAATTTCAACCAAAAACAACTTGTTTCGCACAATTTTTCTTCCAAAAGTGTTTTTTTAAGCACTACTAAACAAGCCCTATATCATATTAAAAATATCTTCTTTCGATTGCAAGATTTTCTTGCTAGGAGGAGTAATGTTCCTGCATTATTTTGTAACTTCAATTTTAAGGACTCTAACTATATATTTGGTTTATTGTAATGGAATAACTATGTGGAAATAATATGTATTATGATATTCAGTTAATTTAATGTAATAGAAAAGAATGATAAGTTATTGTTCGATTGATAAGAATGATGTTTTGGAATAGTTTAGTAATAGATGTAAAATACATTTTTTAGTTAAAATAAAACAAATAACAATAATCTATATAGTTTTTAAAAATAATAAAATATTTTTAAAATATTATTTTAAAAATAAATTTAATAATATATATTATTTTTAAAATCATTTTCTAAAATATATTTACAAAAATGTTAATATATAATTTTAATATGTACGTGTTTTTTTGAAGATTATCGGGCTGGACATTTTATTAACTTATAAAACAAAACAAAAAACAAAATTGGCCCATAGACAGTAGTTTGGTCCAAACCATGAAAATCGAGAACAAAAAAATGTAAAAAAAAAAAAAAAGCCAAAATAAAATCTTGAAAAAAAACAAAAAACATTAAATCCATCCCGCCTGATTTGAAACCATCCTTCTAGTGTCACGGGCCAAAGTGCAAAGCCCGAGACTATTGCACAAGATGCGCCCCATGGAGGTCTATTGATTAGATGGGGAACATTTAGCCCACGAGAGCTGGGCCGATTCAAAGAACTATTTGAGAAGCCTATTAGATTGAAGCCTGGTTGGCCCGATAATGAAGACATGGCAACTTAGGCTGATATGGTAACTAATCTTAGAAGATAGAGGCAATCATATCTTGTAAAGATTAGATTAGATTTGATATGGCATATCTTGTAAATCCCTAAAATAAAGGGATACTGTTAATCTCGTCCGTCGATGTAAATGTATCTTGACCGTCGGTTTTGGGGGAGCCCAACTATAAATAGAGAGCCTCTCCCTTATTTGTACTCATTCCATTGTATTCTGAATTCTTAAGAGTAATAGAATTCTGAGAGCATTTACTCAAACACCTTGTGTGCATTCTTTTCTGTGGCTTTCTGTTGTTTTTTGGTTTAGCTTCTTTTGGCATAAATCGCTTCCGCTCTTCAATTGGTGCCTTGGAGGAGTTCTTAAAGAATCCTCACTTGAGTTAAGGCTGACTTAGGCAAGTTTGGACGAACAGATCGCCTAAGGCCACACGGATCGCAAGAGAAAAATCTAGCTCCGTGACAGTTGGTGTCAGAGATTTTAGTTCAAAGGCACTGTTGGGATGTCGAAAGAAGTTTTTGGTCAGAGTAAGCCAATGGAGACCCGTGGAAGGGCCAAAAAAGTAAGTCGATCAAGGGACTTATTGTCGGCTTTAGAGGATCGAGTCGTCACTCTCGAGGAGTCTATAAGGGACGTCAAGGAGAGGATCGACGATGTCGATGATAGACACAATGATGGGTTGCGAACATTGCAAGAGCAACTCAGGGAATTTGTGTAGGATACTATCGGTTCCTCGGAGAATAAGCTGGCTGGAAAGGACGATGCTCTCGAGGCTATGGTGACAGCTTTAAAGGAAGAGATCAATGAGTTTAAGGCTGCCATAGGGAATGGAATGTTGGCTTCAAAGCCGAAGCCACAAGCGATGGATGTGCCCAAGCCAAAGGTGTTTAAAGGGACAAGGTCCGCAAGTGAAGTGGACAAATTTCTTTGGGCCATGGAGCCATACTTCCGTGAGATGAACATCGAGGATGATGTCACAAAGGTAAATACTGTTGCTATGTATTTCACTGATGTTGCTTTGTTATGGTGGTGACGTAGGTCCATTGATGTGAGACGTGGTGGGATTGAAATTAGGACTTGGAAGGAGTTCCAAAGTGAATTTAAAGCACAATTTTACCCTGATTATGCCGAGGATGAAGCTCGAGCAAAGTTACGATGGCTAATGTAACGAGGCACGGTTAGGGAGTATGTGCGGGAGTTCAGTGAACTCATGCTCTAGATATCTGATTTTAGCGAGAAGAAAGCATTTTTCTCCTTTACAGATGGGCTAAAACCACGGGCGAAGCAAGAATTGCAACGTCGAGGAGTTCAGGAACTTACCAATGCCATGATGGTAGCGGAGTCCATAGTGGAACTTGCTCTGAGAATGGACATGTTTGAATCTTCCAAGCCCAATAGGAGGGGTAATGGTGGGTACCATGAGGAGGATGAAGAGAGACAAAGCTATGATGGCAACAGTAGTAGCAGCGATGGTGATGATAGGAAACCACGAAATGGGAAGTGGAGACCTAATAGCCCGAAAGAAAAGAGGGGAAAGTTACGATGCTACTTTTGTAAGGGATCGCACATGAAGAGGGACTGCCCAATGGTATCTTTAGTTTCGGCTATTAAGAGAAATGATGAGCCAGAAGAGGCGAAGCCTATTGAGGAAAAGCCATCGAGGGTCAATTCGATGGTGCTCATTCCTAAGAAGAGGAATGGTAAAGAAGGGTTGATGTTTGTAGACATCAACATTGCGGGTCAGAAGCGGAGTGCTCTTATTGATACGGGAGCATCGGACTTGTTCATATCGGAAAAGGTTGCAAGGAAGCTTGGTCTGCTGATTAGGAAATCGAATAAGAAGATCAAGACAGTAAATTCCGAGGAGGCCCCAACTATGGGAGTAGTTTAGAATGTGGAGCTACAAATCGGCGAATGGAAGGGCAATGAAGACTTTGAGGTAATCGAATTAGATGATTACGACTATGTACTTGACTTAAACTTCCTTGACAGGATTCAGACAATTCTGTATCCATGGGATGATCAAATTCATATTAGCACCGGTCCGTTAACAAGAATTGTTGTGCCGGTGCATCGAGATATGAAGGTGGGGGCAAAGGTGTTGTCATCAATCTAATTATTCAAGGATGTTTCGTATGGGGGGAACATTGACTCGATAGAACAGAAAGTTATGAAAGCTCCTACGAAAGTGTTAGTGGTGCAAGAGTTCGATATGAAGCCTGCAGATTCGATTATGGAGCCGACACCTTTGGGAAAGGTAGGTTGTGCATCGGGCTTCAAGAAAAAGGGAGCGATGCAAAAATAGTCGGGACGAGTAAATGCTGCGAGTAAGGTACATTGCGAAAACTTTTATAGTGTTTTGAATTCTGACTTGTTGGCTTGGCAAGGTCATAGGGGCCCTTTCAAAGTTCATGAGCAAGGAGGCTAAGGGACAGTAGGCAATACGAAGCCAAGATGTGTGAATCAAGATGATTCAAGAGAGAGCAAGTCAAAGTTGAGGCAAGTTAGAGTGAAGACTTCTTGCCAACAAGATGTACCAACGAGTGCAACGGTTCAAGTGAAGACGCGACGGAAGCCGAGGCAAAGGTTCCGAAGGAAGGGACAACCTGATCGCAAGGCAAGTCAGGGAGAAGCCAAGGCAACGAGAGGGTTCAAAGGTGAATCAAGTCAGTGCCATTCGGAAGTCGCAACGAGGGCGTTGTGAGAATGGGTGGGGAAGAATGTCACGGGCCAAAGTGCAAAGCCCGTGACCATTGCACAAGATGCACCCCATGGAGGTTTATCGATTAGATGGGGAACACTTAGCCCACGAGAGCTGGCCCGATTCAAAGAACTATTGAAGAAGCCTATCAGATTGAAGCCTGGTTGGCCCGATAATGAAGACATGGCAACTTAGGCTGATATGGCAACTAATCTTAGAAGATAGAGGCAATCATATCTTGTAAAGATTAGATTAGATTTGATATGGAATATCTTGTAAATCCCTAAAATAAAGGGATACTGTTAATCTCGTCCGTCGATGTAAATGTATCTTGACCGTCGATTTTGGGGGAGCCCAACTATAAATAGAGAGCCTCCCCCTCATTTGTACTCATTCCATTGTATTCTGAATTCTTAAGAGTAATATAATTCTGAGAGCATTTACGCAAACACCTTATGTGCATTCTTTTCTGTGGCTTTCTGTTGTTCTTTGGTTTAGCTTCTTTTGGCATAAATCGCTTCCACTCTTCAATTGGTGCCTTGGAGGAGTTCTTAAAGAATCCTCACTTGAGTTAAGGCTGACTTAGGCAAGTTTGGACGAATGGATTGCCTAAGGCCGCACGAATTGCAAGAGAAAAATCTAGCCCCGTGACACTAGAATGCTCCTTCTCTGCCTTCATGATTCCAATTCCCACAAAGTACAGTTTACCCTACCTTTTGAACATCATTTTTGCACTCCTCGTCGATTCAAGAAACAAAAATGCCTCAACTTAGTCTGGTTCTCGTTCCTGTTGAGTCCTCGAGCCCAGCGACCTTACGAAGTCCAGAACACTTTCAACCAGGTACATTTCGACTCCCCTCTTCAAACTCTCAGTTGCGATTGCATGAGCCATTCGGTTTGTTGTTCTGGGTAGAAATCTGAAATATATTTCTTTGAAACCTCTTTTGATTTGCTGAATATCTCTATTAAAGCCCAACCTCAAATCTATCTTGCTCTTTCGCTTTACATTTTTTTATAATTGATAATGAATCCCCTTCTATTTCAACCATGTCAACGCCCATACTTCTGCCCAATGCCACTGCTTGAACACACGCGAGAGCTTCGGCCGCAAATGAGGACGCTACTCCCACATGCAGCGTAGATTTTGTGACCAAAATCTCTCATCTGATGTTTCTGGAAACAAGTCCTGACCCCAATGTGAACTCTTTTGGATCGTAAGCGGCATCAAAATTAAAACGGACAAATGTGTCTCTCAGAGGAACCCATTTTGGAACTGTGCAATTCCTGGTAAGCATTCGTTCTCCCACTTCGTCCAGTTCCTTAATGTATTTTCCAACGCTTTCTGCTCCCCATTGACCATAATTTCTTGAACCCTCATGTAATGTTTTGTTTCTCTCATTCCAGGTTACTTACATCGCCCAACAAATCTTTTTACAACTATCAATTGAACCACTCAAAAAAACCCAGGTTAGCCACTCCCTTATATTTAGTAGTGGTTGAGATAGTAACCAACCAAGATTCAACTCATTCCACATTTCCACTGTGACAGGACAATTCCTAAAAACATGGTCAACGATTTTTGAAGTCCCTCCGCATCTTGGGCAAGCTGTGTTGACTCAAATTCGTCTGTTATAGAGATTAGCTAGTGTAGGCAGAAAATTCCAAGAAATTTTCCAAGTTGTAATTTTTTGTTTTAAATTTAAATTTAATCCCCACAATTTCCTGTAAAACCCCTTCATGGTATTCTGGATGTCTGTAAATTGATTATTGCGACCACCATCGAGGAGCAATTTATAAGCACTTTTCTCCGAGAAAACGCCTGAAGGTTCGCCTCTCCACACTACTATATCCTCATGCTCCAACCTGGCTAAGGGGATTCTTAGAATTTTGTCTGCAACACTATCCTTAAAGGTATCCCTTATCAATCGAACCTTCCATTTCCTTTGAGAATGGTCAATCAAATCATAAACCTTTTCGATATTATTGTTACTGATATTACCATATATTCTGAAATTTTTCGCCCCTGCCAACCAAGCATCCTCACGAATAGAGATTTGGTCTCCTTTACCAACCCTCCAACCAAGACCATCTTGCAGCAGACACTTTGCTGACCAAATGCTTTATCAGGTAAAAGAAGGTAAATTACCTAATTGTGCTTGCAAAAAGTCACAATGCGGATAGTATTTAGCTTTTGGGACTCGACTTAATAATGAGTTCGGATTAGTAATAATACACCAACCCTGTTTGGCAAGCAAAATAACATTAAAAGAAATCAGACATCGAAATCCTAAACTGCCTTTCTTGCCATGATTTTTTTTGACACCAAAACCTTGCTATTATACTTTCCAACTCACGACATAAAGGCTTAGGCAGCAAAAAACAATACATTGAATAAGCTGGGATATTTTGTAGTACCACTTTGACGAAAACCTCTTTATTAGCTTGTGACAAAAGTTGTGTACTTCAGTTATCAATTTTCTGTCGAATGTGATCCTTTAAGGCTTGAAACGTAACTCTCTTTCTTCACCCCACTTATTTTGAAGCCCCATATACCTTTTTATTTCATTTGATTGTTGAACCCCCAAAATTCTAGAAACTCGAGTCTGATCCTCTTTTGAAGTATTCGGGCTATAACACATAACAACTTTATTATAATTAATGCATTGCCCTGAATATACTTCATACTCCTGTAATGTAACAACCTGTTTTCAGTGAAATTTGAATAGTGATTTCGGGACCATAAATCTGAGTTAGAAAAAAATTATTTTAATAATATTCCATGGTCTGCATTATGATAGGAAAGACGTATGAAAATTTCGATAAGAAATTTTATCGATTTTATGTTCAATTATAGAAAGGACTAAATTGCATAAAATGCAAAAGTTAAATTCTAGTAGTTAGAAGGATTAAATAATTATGGAATTCAAAATTTGAGGTCCTTGTAAGGCAAATAGACCATTAAGAGAAATTTGATAGATATTTATGATGATTCATCCAGAGAAATTTAATAAAAGAAAAGGACTAAATTGGAAAGTGGAAAAATAAAAGATGATAATTAAATTAAATGACAAAATATCATTTTTTTATCATTTTTCCCAAATTATTTATGGAAACCCTAGCTAAGAGAAAAGAGTTCAAGCAAGCAAAATTGGCTTAATTGGGTAAGCATTCTTGTCCCGTTTTTAGTAATTTGTATATTTTTGAGATCGTAGTAACTTAATCTACTTATTTTGGGGATTAATTTGTAAAGTTATCAAAGTATTAAAAGTTTTCCATGGATGAGTATACTGAAATTTTGAAATTTATGGTAGAAAATGGAAGGTTGTTGATAGATAAACATTTTTGTAAAGTGAATTTTGATGAAATTGTGATTTGGGGATTAAATTGTAAAGATGTAAAATTTATGAAATTTTTTGAATTTTATAAATTACATGGGATGTAAATGTTATATAATCTAGTTAGACTTAAAATAAGGGTTAAATTGCATAAATTACATTTTTGAGTCTAAGGACAGTTGTCATTTATTAAAAAGTATAGGGGCAAAATGATAATTTTCTCTAAGATGTGAATTGGATGAAATTGAATGTGAATTGTATTAAAATGGGTTAAATTTACTTATATAGATTCGGATAGACTTAGTTTGGAATTGGATCGAGGAAAACAAAAAGTATTGGATTAGTAGCCTACGAACATGAATAATTATCGAGGTAAGTTTGTATAACTAAATTATGTATATTAATATATGTGAATTGAATGTCACATATGTGTGAATTGTATAAATATTTTATATATGAAAACTTATCGCATGTCCGATAATGCCCGATAAGTAATAAGTCCCGTTTGAATAAATGAAATTCGATTGATACAGGATTTCCCGTATTAGTTGTGGTACTGCATGTACTGCATATGCTGCGGAAACACCATAGCTATTACAAGCATCCTGTTATAAACCCTCTCGAGCTTCTTGTTACATGGTTCCTGCGAGTATCCTGATCGATATTGATCTTGCATGTGTTGCAGACATATCGTAGCTCTTTGAGGGCGTCCTATTATATGATCGGTATGGATCTTGTATATAATGCAGACATATCATAGCTCTTTATGTGCATCTTGATATAGGCTCTTCGTGAGCTTCCTGATATGGTTCACTTGAATTTTTTGTTATATGGCTATCCGGATTTCTTTGATAATAACTCTTCAAAGCTACCTGTTAGGCTCAATGAGCTTTCTGTTTTAAACTATTATGAGTTTCCTGTTATATCTTGGATAAGCTTCGTGTTACATGACTTACATAAGCATCCTGTTATATGACTCGAGAGAGTACTTCCTAATTATGTGCCTTAATGGGTACCCTTGAATATGAGTTGACGGATTACAGTTTTGTACACTTTGAGTGTACTGCATGTGTATCCATCAATATTTCAAATAAATTTAACGGGTAAAATTTTGACATGATTAAACTGAACTTGAGATGATTTGTTATGGAAATGCACATGTTATATGAAAATATGATATGAAAATCATATGTTTATGAAAGTTATTACATGATGAACTCATTCTTGATTCTTGATGTTTATATGTAATATCTGACTAACAAGTTTCTTGAAACTATATGTGTTTAGGCAAATTGCCATATTTCTTTAGATAAATTTTGTATGCTTATCTTAAATATAAATGATTGGTAAGTTGATTTTCCGTTATATGAACTTACTAAGCATAATATGCTTACATTGTTTTATTTCCTCTGTTTTACAGTACTCGAAAGCTCGTAAAGATTGGAACTTGGTCGGAGTCACATTGCACTATCACTCGAACTTCTCGGTATATAAACCAAGTTAACTTTTGGTATAATGACATGTATAAGCTAAGTCAGGCCAAATAATGAAATGTTTTGGTTGTAATTAGCCATTAGAATGACTAATAATAGTATGTTTAATGTATATATATGCATGAGGTTGTATTATGTTTGGTATATGTGTGTGCTTGGATTGGTATTTTAGGTATAAACATGGTTAAGTAAATATATGATCATTTAATTAAGTTGGATGATTAAACAAATGTTGTGATATACCATGCATAAGACTTAGTTTTGACTTGGTTTTAATGCGTTAAATTGGTTGGTGAATGTTTTAAAATGTTGATGTAGGTGGAAGACAAGTTTGAGTGAGAAATAAGTCTTGAAATTGGCCTTATTTTGTCGACACGGGCATGTGTCTCAGCCGTGTGTGATACACGGCCATGCGTACAGGCGTATGGTTTAGCCATGTGTCCCCTGCATCTTAAAATTTAAGAAATAGAATGCTCCAAGTTGCTCACGCGGACAGAGACTGTAACACCCCTAACCCGAATCCGTCCTTGAAATAGGGTTACGGAGCATTACCGAAGTTTACAAATTAATTATCAGACATTTCATTTCATTTAGCATTCATATTAGAAACCAATCAAAATCATTCATATTGTCCTTTAAACGAATCCTCTAGGCCCAAATTACGCATTGGAAACAAATACGGACTAAGTCGAAAACTCAGAAAATTTTTAGAAAATATTTAAAATCTTCAACACTGCAAGGGTCATACGGTCGTGACTCACACGGTTTGGAGACATGTCCGTGTCTCAGGCCATATGGACATTCGAAATAGGGACACACGGTCGTGTCTCAGCTCGTGTTCGTGCCCGTGTGAATATATTGACTTGGGTCACACGGCCAAGTCACACGCCCGTGTGATAGACCGTATGAGCATTCTGTTTTGTGCAAATTTAAGATATAGGGGACATGACCGTGTCACCTGGCCGTATGTCACACACGGTTGAGACACACGACCGTGTTTCTGCCTTGTGTTTCTGCCTGTGTTGACTAAAATAGGCCATTTTACAAGCCATATTTCTCACCCAATTCTATGTCAATCTACAATCAGCATTACATATATCAACAAGCCATAATTAGACATCCAAAACAAGCCAAAATAAGTGGCTAAACTCAACAAATTACATATAGGCCATCATTAAGTAAAATACCTATACATGCCATTATAACCAAAATCAAAACATTCAAAAGTACCGATAGAACCGATGGATAGTGTGATACAACTCCGACAAGCTTCCAACCCAATTGAGCTTCCGATAATCTAAAAAGTAAATGAAAACAAATACATAAGCAATGAATGCTTAGTAAACTCGTATAAACTTTAATCATAATACTTCTTTTCAAATATGAAATTTATACATATCAAGAACAATCCAATATTAATACAACAATACTTATGAAGTTATATTTAACAGCTTACTAAGTGAATAAATCTACAGTATCACTTATACATATTATTCCTAACATAGTAGGATTTTAAACAACTTTAACTCTTCCAAAATTTCTTTATTTTCATTTGCGTTTCTTTACTTTTCACACTCATTCCATATGCATAACACACCAATCATAAGCATATCATTCAACCATAGCTACAAGCTAGTGCATTTAAACATAGACCTTTTCAAATTAATCATATGATAATTTATTTCATAAGAAATTGCGAACTTAAACCTTACCACTCTTTCATGAGCACTAGTATATTTTCATTTGAGTACTTACCCTTTAAATGCATTATAAAATAAACATATTACCATTTAACCAATAGCTTGGCACTTGCCTAAGCATCAAACAACACTTGTTATTGTATTTAAACATATTTCATATAAATTCAGCATTGATAATCTTATTTTCTCAACATGTTACACTTGAGTTTATTACTCATCTCAACTTACATAATTTTCTTGTATCATCATATCAAAATATTCATATATGTACATATCGTGATACATATCATTCTCTTCTTGTTTCTTCATAATAATATATCATTCATTTCATTATATCAATATATCATGTACCATCATTTCCATATATTTCGTATAAATAGCAAGAAACATATATGAGCTCAATAATAATCAAATTTCCATGTACATATACTTTCCACATTACGTGTCCATATAACAGGTACAAATCATATCTATATATTTCAAATTCATTTCAGTAATGATTCTTCTCGAATTCAGATTTTCTCATACCAGAACTTTGCTCGTTGAACCATTTAAATATCGATGGATACACGGGTAGTACACACGAAGTGTACAATCTATTATCCGTCAATTCATATACGGGAATGCTCATACGAGCATATATACAGGAAACTCATGTGAGCCAATATCAGGAGGCTTATCGAAGCTATATAATGGGAAACTCATAAGATTTTGAAATAGAAAGCTCATATGAGCTTAATAGGTAACTCCGAAGAGCTATTATCAGGAAGCTCATAAAGAGCCTATATCAGGACGCTCATAAAGAGCTGCGTTTATGTCTACAATATATGCAGGATCACAACCGATTATATAATAGGATGCTCACAAAGAGCTGCAGTAGTCCGCAACACATGAAGGATCACTACTGATCAGGATGCTCGTAGGAACCATATAACGGGAAGATCGAGAGGGCTTATAACAGGATGCTCGTAGGAGCTGTGGTGTGTCCGCAACACATGCAAGACCACAACCAATACGGGAAATCCTATATCCATCAAAATTTTCCTTTATTCAAACGGGACTTAACACTTGTCAGACATTATCGGATATGTGATTTATGTTTATACATGGCATCATACATTTCACAATCATAAAATTCAATTTAAACACATAAACATACATTTTAGTTACACGAACTTACCTGAATTGAATTGTGATAATTACAGGAGTTCAGTGACTATTCCACTATTTTTCTTTTCTTTTTTCACGAGTATCTACGGAATCTTGATCTAAAATATAAAATTACTCATTCATTAGCATATATTTCAGTTCCAATTCATTTCACAATTTGTACCATTCAATTTTTGAATTTACACAATTATCCCAATTTTACAACTTTTCAATTTAGTCCCTTAACTAGTTAATCTATCAAATCAACTAATTTTTCTCAATTAATAAATATCCAAATATTCTAGGCTATCATACAACCTTAATAAAACATAAATTTAATACCAAACCCCAATATTTTAACCATTTTCACAATTTAATCCTAACATTAATATTCAACAAAATCACTTTATAATATCATCATACAACAAAATTAAAGCTCTAAACCCACTTGACATTAATAATTTCTTTTAATATATTAATTTAGATAATAAAATAATTCATTTTATGCAATTTGGTCATTTTAAAATTTTTACAAAATTGCCCTTTAAAATTTTACTTTTATTCAATTTAGTCTCTAAGCCTAAACATCAAATTAGTCATTTTAATGTAAACCCTTGCTAGCTGAATATTCATATATATTCTCCTCCTCCTCCTCTCCATTTCACATCCTTAATATATATATTTATTAGAATCTTTAGCTTTTAGTATATAACATGCTTATATGTAACATTATCTATAATTTTACTATTTACTTATGTGTTCATATCAAAGTCGTCCACTTGAGTCATAGTCACTAAATTATTTATATCTTGAGCTACAGAATTCTAAGTTAAGATCCTATTGATTTTTGTGAAACTAGACTCAAATATCTTTCTACCATAAAAATTAAAATTTATAATTTAGCCAATAAGTACAAGTAAAATCTTCAAATTTATCCTTTTCTATTGTGTGATAGCTTGACCTTTCTTTACTAAAATTAATTATCTCTTAGTACAGAGTTTGGATGATGTTTCTATTTGTTTATCTTGAAAATAGACTCATTAATAATTTAAACATATAAATTTAAACCCCTAATTACTTTTTTACATTTTTTGATGATTTTCCAAAGTCAAAACAGGGGAACCCAAATTCAATCTGACATTGTCTCACAAAAGTTCACATATCTCATAATATGAAATTCTTTTGCTTACAACGTTTCTTCTATGTAAAAGTAGACTCAATAGGCTTTAATTTAATACTTTAATTAACTTCTAATTCAATTTCTACAATTTTTTGTGAAATTTCAAATTCAAACTACTACTGTTGTCCAAAACTGTTTTAGTTTAACACTCTCCTTTCCTTTCTCTACAATATTTCCCATCACTTCCTCTTATTTGTCTTGACTAACATATCAAGAACATAGAACCTTATATAAGAAAACTCTACTTTAACATCATTTTCATGCTTTTTCTATTGATTTCAGTCTTTAACTTGATTTTCTCTCTCCTCCAACTTCTATTTTCTTGAATCGAAGGTGATTTTCTTGTTCTCCATAGTCTCCTTATCACTTTTCTCTCTTGGTGATTATAAAAATTTCTTGAAATTCTTGGTGAAAATGGTGAATTTTTGGTGAAAGGACCAAATTATAAAGAAAATAATTTTTTTTCTTTCTTTTCTCTTATCATGTTAGTAGCATCTTTCTTTCCTTATATACTAAATAAAATAATAATAAAATATAATTAAAACCTAAATCAAAATATTAATAAACTAATATATATTTATTTAATTAATCTAAAACATCACCAACATCATCATTACTCTTCAAAATTATCTTCCTTGCTAAATGACGATTTTGCCCTTATGATTCTTTAAAATTCCTCCATTGACTCATCACTCATTTTGGTAAAATTGTGATTTAACCCCTCATACTTTTTCCACTTATTCAATTTGGTCCTAATTCATCCATTTTCCTTAGTTTCTAAATCATTCTACCCTTAAAATATTTTCACTATTGGTCCTTCAGCTTTTTCATATTTACACTTTAAGCCTTCAAATTTTGAGTATTTACTCTTGGGCTACAAAACTTTTCTCACTTTTGCGATTTAGTCCTTTCTTGAATTAATATATACTAATATATTTCTCAATGTTGACATAACTCAAAATTTCCCTTTTTGTCATTTATTTCCTTATTTTACTATATCAAGAAAAATATTTCACTTTCTTACTGTAGTAACTTTCGGGGTATTACAGAGACACGGGCATGTGTCTCAGCCGTGTGTGTCACATGACCTATCACACGAGTGTGTGATTTGACCATGTGACCCTTGCACCAAATTTTTGAAAATTAAATTGTCCACACGGCTTAGCACACGGGTTGGGACATGACCGTGTGCTTCACATTGAATGCCCACACGGCTTGGGACACGGTTGTGTCACTGCGCACACGGCCTGGTCACACGGGCGTGTGTCCCCTGCACTTAAGAAAAATTTTAAAATTTCGCGAAGAATTCTCTGAGTTCCCAATTGAGTCTCGACTTGTTTCTAAAGCATAAATTGGGTCTCGAGGGCCCATTCAATGGACACTGTGATTGAATATGTTTGATTTTGGTTTTGAAGAGTACATGATATCTGTCAACTATTTTTAAATATGTAAGCTCCGGTAATACTCCGTAACCCTATTCTAGTGACGGATATGTGTTAGGTGTGTTACATGCAAAATTTGTTTCAATGCATTTTCCTCTATATCAATAGCTTCCCCAAAAAATACACAATCATCTTTAAATAAAAGATGCGTTAGCTACGAACCCCTTCTACTAGCCTTGGCTCCCTTGATTACTCCTTCATCTAAAGCCAGTCTCATAAGCGTAGATAAGCATTCACTTCAAATCAAAGAAAGAAACGGGCTTAAAGGGCCACCTTATTGAAGTCCCTTACTCGGCTCAAACCTCTCCCCTACTTTCCCATTTAAAACCATCAAATACGAAACTAATGAAATACATCTATATCTCCAATCCACTTTGACTAAAAAAGGGATTGGAAATAGTTATGAGCAATACCCTCCATCTCAGCCTCACCTCTCGTAATATAACCATCCCCATCTTGCAGATCGACAATCTTGTTCATTCTTCTTCTCTGTAACGCAAAATTATTGAAAAAAGCTGCATTTTTATCCCCCAACCGTAACTAATTTGCCCTAGCTTTTTACTCTCAAAACCGTTTATCCTTATCAATCTCTAAATTCAACTGAATCTTGGTGTCAAGTAGTTTCGAAAGATTGTCGTCATCTCTTTCCCCCACTATTAAATCCTCGAGCTTTCTTGTCAATTCTTTTTTAATCCCTACCTTCCTCCTTCATACCACCACTATCCAACTCCTTAAGCTAATCCGAATGCATTTTTAACTTAGATAGAATATCATTATCTTCCCCCTCCCAAAGACATTTCACCTCCTCCTCAAAAGACTCCTCCATCACCCACCAAGCCTCAAACCAGAAACGTTTAGATAGAAGATCATAGGCATCAAACTCATACGATATAGAAAGAGGACAATGATTAGAAAAAGATGTGGGAGATGATGTATCACCATATTAGGAAACATAGTCATCCATCTTTCGTTCGCTACTCCTGTCTAACCTTTCTCTGATATTTTTTTTCAGAAGGTTACCCCTTTCCCAAGTAAACCACGACCCAAAATATCCCACATTCACAAGTTGATAATCAGAAGGAACCTCTCTAAAATCCCCCATTTTCCTTTCCTCACTTGGTTCCCCCCATTTCTTTTCAAAAGAGTAAAAAATTTAATTGAAATCACCCCCACAATCCAAGAAAGATTCTGTTATTGAGCTAAAAGCCTTTGCAAATTCCAAGTCTCCTTTCTACTCCGCGAATCTGTGGCCCCATAAAATCCCATAAATCTCTAATTATTCCCCCCATACCACCCTCCCTAAATTCAATATCAATATGATGTTTCAAAAAGCTCTTCAAAGTAATCGTATAATCACCTCACCAAGTTAAACTCAAACCCCTTCTAGATCCTTCAGCTTCGACATCAAACCATTAAAAAAACCACATCTTTGACGAACATTCTCCATTCTTCTTAAACTTAATTTAGTCTCCATAAAGAATACAATTTGATGATTATACATCTTCAGCAAATGCCGAAGTCTCCGTAGAGCCTGTGGCCTCCCCAAACCACGGATATTCCAACAAAATATTTTCATTGTGACCGGTCGACATGCCTCTTGGTAACTACTGATATAAAAAGAGTCCTTCCCACTGGACAATCCTCCCTAGGTACCAACGAATCTATCACTTTAGCAACCTTGTGATTCTCAGTATCATTCCGTGGGCATTTCTTCCCCTCCCCTCCCTCAATTGGGTTCTCCTCACCATCATGATCCATATCATCCCGTCCCCCAATCTTAAATGTATTACCAACCATACCAAAATTATCACTACCGTCCCCGTCCAGATTAGCCTCTAAAATAGGATCCATTTTCAAACCCGATCCCTGCCTCCCACTTTCCCCGTTTCCTCTTTCCATGTTACATCCTTGGGTCCCCTCTTCACCATCTTCTCTTAACCAAAAGCTACTCACCACTGCCGCTCTCCTCGATTGTGCTCATATCAATAGGTCCCATCCAGTTTCCACAAATTCTTATTCTCTTGACATTCTAATTTGGAAAAAAAGAATTACTATGCCTTAACGGCCCACGATAAATACAAAACAAAGTCAACTGTTCATACTTAAAGACACAAAAGTACAAAAACCCGACACACATATGATACTTTTTTTTCGTTTCAAATGTCTTCTCACATCCAACAAAACTCAAATCCACATGAAACTTCATAAGCCCTTACCCAAACTTTTAGAATCATACTCCAAAAATTCCCCATCAAAATCACCCAATTGCTTAGCAACAGACTCTTAAAACAAACCCATCGGTAGATCATGTACTTGCACCCAAAAAGTAAAGAACCGTAATGGTACCTTAACCAGATCTTCCCCTACATGTAGCTTACGAAACACCAAAAGATGATTATTAAAATCCAAAGAGCCCCATTAACAACTCCATCCAAATCCATTTTATGAAAAAACTTAAACAAGAATCTTTTTCCCTCCAGATCTGAGATCTGAACTCTTTTCACAGGATGCCATAAATTTTCCAATGTGCTATTCATGGCAGGAAAATGAACAATACTTGCCTTGAGAAAGTACCCCACCAAATACAAGTTCTGCACCACTTGTTGAGGGCCACTATCGATTTGAAGCAATAGAATTTCATCTTCTTCATCCTTAAGTGACAAATCTGCTAAATCCCTTTCCATAATTGCCAGGAACCACAAAACGAAAAAGGGTAAAAACAAATAACCTAAAACCATAATAAACCTAAACGTGCCAGGAAAGCAGACAATATCGTGATAGAGTAGGAGACTCTCATTACGAACTAAGCAATTTTATTTCCTAATTAAAATCCTAAATTTTCAAACACAATCATTAATATGTAAGTATTTATTACATTACAATTATTTAATTCTAGTGATAAAATTTATTTAATTTCTATAAATTAATATTTTAAATAATTATAGTATAAATTAATATTAATATTTAAATAATATTAAAAAATAATATTTAAATATAAAACAAATAATTATGTATTATTTTATGGGAATAAACACCCAATTTATAATTTTTTAATAATTTCATTCACTCCTCCTTTCACACTTCTCCTCCCTCTAAACATCTATTTCTTTCTCATGTCTCCCTCGCTAAAATCCAAAAATTATTATCTATTATTTTTAAGTTTTTGGTTGTTGACCATCAAGATTGTTGCCACCATCCACTGTTCACCATCGATCAAATACTTAGATTTATTTTTTATAAAACAACAATTTCATGAAAAGACCGCCAAAAAGTACAAAGCCTAAAAATCTAGAAAAAAAATATGAAGTACAAGGGTTAAAATGACCTAGCATAACTCAAAAGGAGACAAACCCTAATCGCACCACTTGTATTTTGCCGTTGGCAGCTACAATGGGATGAGAAGAGGAAACGAGAACCTCAATCTTGATGAAATTATCGTACTTCCAGCCCACAAGTCTACTACCAAAGAGAAGCCAAGACCAAGAAGAGTCCAAAAGAATCCCCATTGACATCGTGGAGCATGTCAGGGTCACCAACTACCGTAAATCCCAAGCCTTTGAGAGGGCATTATCATCCTAAACCAAATACTCGAATGAGCTCAATCGATATTACCATACACAAGCCTACAAGGCCAATTGTCAATGATGCTCCTCCCTATGCAACATTCTTGTTGGAACGAACAAAAATGAGGAAGATGAGGTTTCAGACCAAACAAAAGGAGACAAGCTTCTAGATCGTGGAAAGACCATGGGGAAACCAAGGGTAGAGATGGAGGCCAAGTTATTATACCAACCAAAGATAATTAAAAGAAGAGGAAAGGAAAAAAGGTGGGCAAAGGGAGAATAATGGGAGAAAATGTTAGGATCTAGTGCCCTTAGTGTAGTATTGTCGTCTATCTATACTTGTATTTTTCAAACAAATTGGTTTAATAAAATAGCCATTTAATTACATTAATATCCTTTGTATATTGTCCTCAATGTTTTTCACGCAAAACAAAATGGAGGCAAATATTGGTTCGCTAATTATCTAACGTTTAACTCATACTAAACAATATTACATGGTTGGATCGTAATACTAAAAGGCAACTTATATTAGTAGATTATCTAAACATGTTCTTAGTCTAATCGAAAATGAGCAAATTGATTGAAAGACTAATATTCGCTTGTAAAGTCAAATTGAGGAGATGCCTTGTTTTGGGTATTAGAGCTGATGACTCTTAAAATACAGAGACATGGATGTGACTGATTGGACTAACAGAACATCAGACATGACCCAAGTAGAATAGATCCTAGATCCGTTTATGGATCTATTCACTTGTTGCGTTCATAGAGTGACATACCTCAATCCTCAGTTGATGATGGACTGTGTATGTGTAACTTGTATACTGTAACACCCTGCTACTCGTCCTGGTCATCAGATCTAAGCAACAGGACGTCACATTCATTGCTAGAGCAACCACAAATCAAATCATGTTTAAAATATGCAATTTATTGATAATAAATCAAGCAATTATATAATCAATGTGAAATACAATCATTTTCGATCTTAGTACGAGCTTATAGAAGCTCTAAAGCTAATTCACATTCAAAAAAGGACTAAAATGAAAAGATTCAAAATGCAGGGCCAACGTCATGATATGATGGAGTTTCTCGTCACGACGTGACTCACTGTCCAGTTTCGTCTCGACGACCCAAGACGATATCGCAACGTGGTTGCCTTGTTGTGACGACATTCGAACGACGTCACGACGTTGTCTATTTATTTGACCAAAAATGTACTAAAATGCACTCAATGCTATCCCAACATTCAATTTCTTATTTCATGCTTAATTTAAACATGAATTACTTGCAGTAGACACTTCAAAACATTACTCAAACATGCATAGATGATTCACATTCATTCTCCAACATTTACCAAATCAAATAATATTAAAACCTTCTATGGCATGACACAACTTATTCAACCATACCATTTTAATATAAACATCAACAATACATACATGCCTCAATGCTAATTTGCTTACACTTAATAAACTTTCCAACAATTACTCAAATAATACTTACATATCAAGGTAATAACTATTATCACATATATTCATACCGACTTACCTATTCATAGCATACCATATAACAATTCACATATATCCAAATTTACACAAGATACCATTAACTTTTCAACCATCAATGATTCAAGCTATTATGCATACTTACCTAATTCAGACTTCAAGAACTTCATTACGCATACATATGATTTATACCACTATCAAGATTACACTAAACATTTACAAAAAGCATCAAACACCAACTCATCCTCCAAGCTTAGTAGGAGATAAACAAATGACTCTTTAGGTGCATGCCATTAAACTACAAGAAACATCACTAACTTGCTGAATCTGGGATTACGACTGAATACTGATATCGATAAGCGTACACGTTCAAAAACCTAACCTGTGCACGAAAAACAAAACCACACGCTGAGTATAACTTAGTGGTATTTCTATATTTGAACATTATAACATAATATAAATCATATAATACAATAAACCAATAAACCAAAAATCAAAATGCAAGTTAAAATGTCAATCTATAAGTCCTAATACATCACTTGATTATATAATTCATTTTTATCTTAAATCGAGCTATCATAGTTGTAGAATATACATTTTTCCATATATCAATCAAATTGATTAAATCGTGCAATATCAAATTCACATTTAGGACTTATAATTTGATATCCACTATTCACCCTTATTTCAATTTCATTTATAATAATTTTTTCAATTTCACATACGTAACAACTTATTTCAGCACAAAATAGATTCAATTGTACATTTACAATAATATACAATATTTGTAAAACTGTTCAATTTAGTCCTTATCGCTAACAATAAATCCGAATCAATTCAAATCAGCTTCTTTTATCATTTCCAACTTACCTTATGATCTTATCATGCAACACAGTTCATAAATGTAACAATTGAAAAGGTTTGGGTTGTAGAAATATAAATCGTAAACTTCGAACTATTTGTCGATGACTTTATTCTTTCCATTCCTTTTTGAAGAATCTGGATTTACGTTAGCGAATTAGGCTTCAAAATTTGGGACCCTTGAAAGCCAAATGCTTCAAGTTCTCTTATGGTTGTTCGGCTGCATGGAGAAGATGAGAGAATCGTTTTCTCTTTCCTTCCACTAAACTTAACATGCAATTTATTTTATTTTTAATTATATATAATATAAATTAATTAAGTTTTATAACATAATTCCCATATATCAGTAAGCCACCGTCCAAACAACATGCCTAAAGTGGTAAAATTGTTACTTTAGGCCTTAAAACATTTTCTAATTAAGAAATTCTATAGTAAATGAACTTTTACCACTTTTACAATTTAATCCTTATACCTTAATTAGTAACCATTTTGATAAAATTAACTATTCAAAATTCAATTCACCTACTCAATAACTCTGTACATATGTAATAAAAATATTTACGGGTTCAATTTATGGAAACGAGATCCTAAAACCTGAATTTTCCAATACCATGACTTTAGGATCATTACACTTGTACCTTAATTAACTATCAATTAAACAAAATTACTAGACCAAAATTTACTATATTTTTATACTAAATATTTATGAACATGGTTAAAAAATAGTATTTTAGAACCATAATTTTCTACACCACTAACTTTCAGGTCATTACATATACTTTAATGTAAATAAAAGTTTGAGTTCAAATAGATAAGGAACTGAAAATTTGTACGTTGGCTATACGAACTCTGTAGTATGTAGCATCATTCCACAACATTGGAATTTATAGCCTAAAGAAGGGTAAATGATATCCTCTCATCGACGTTACATGATAAATGCAAAATAAACGTAGTCACAGGTCATTTGTTTTTGTGATAAATATTTAATTATTATTTGATAATAATTGAATTTTTATGAAGAAAGATGTAATAGTTACTGTGAGGTAAAATAGGATCATATTGGGACAACAAATTTTTCCCAAAGAGGTTAAGAATACCCTATGAGGGTAACACACTTATGACAAGGTCATTGGATGAACACTTATTAAGTAGCTTTCATAATGATATATAAAAAGGGAGAGCTCAATCATTATACTTTAGTGGAATGACTTTATGACTAAATAATGTTATAATTAATAGATGAAAAGCCGAAAGTTAATTATAAATTAATTGAGCCTTAGTTATATATGTTCAATCAGTCCCTCCGTTAGTTTGGGATACCCAAAAATAAATTGCATGTAGAACCATTGAATAAGAATGAATGTAAACGATAAAGTAAGACAAATAGATCACATTTATCACTATTCGCAGGGAATGTATTTTCTCGCTAAGTACAAGAAATGACTTGAGAATTAATTTAAGGTTCTTTAAATTATTATATAATTATTTGAAATTACAAGATGAAATTAAATTAATTATTTATTATAAATTTGTTGAATTCGTATAGATTCTATTATGGTAAAGTTGCTACGACTTCAACAAAATTAGAATTGGATTAAGAAAATTATTTAATCGAGAAATGAATTAAATTAATTGACTAAATAATATTTATTTTGGGTAATAGACAAAATAAATTGGGTTAAAAGTGTTGATTAAATTATATATTAGGTTAAATTAATTTATTAAATATATTGGGTTAAATTAAATCAATTAAAAAATTGATTAAATTATAAAATATTGGATTAAAATTCTAAGAAGCATATATAATTAAACCTAATATATGAAAGACCCAATATGACCTTATGTATGACAAATGGTCGCAAACCCTAGTATAACTAGGGGTGTGTTGTCGCCCCTCTCTCCTACTATTAGAGTAGGAGTGTATTTTCTCTTAAAATACCATTATTTGTTCAGTACTTATTCAATCCGAACATTTGTACTTTTCTCTATATAGAGAGAGCACCGGTTAAGCTATTTGCACATCTTTCTCATGTCATTATTCTGTCAGAAAGTAGTGGTAATTTATTGATACTTAGCTAAATTTGTATGTTTAATGTACTTATTTTTGGTCAAATTTTGAATAGAATGTGATAATACTCTGGAATGACATTTTTTATGTATTAATTGCATATTTATTTTGAGTATGATCCTACTAATTTGAGCTATTTATGATTTTTTATCTTGTAGGGACTAAATTGAAGGAAAAAGGAAATTTGGGGCCAATAAGCTTCAATTTAAATATAAAATGGGCTAGCATGCAAAATAGGAAAGAATGGTTGTCGAAAATGCAATGTGTGGCAGACTTGGGGGGCAAAAGTGCAAAGAAGAGATTTATAAACACAAGACTCTATTTAAATTTTAATTATATTAGGATAATTGTTAATATTATTATTTAGATTTAATTTTAGCTTTTATCTTTATTTATCTTTTAGAATTTAGATAGGAATAGGCTAGGTTTTCTGAGTACTATAAATAGGGAATGAAGTGATACAAATTGTCCTAATCTTTTCTGTGAAAGCTCCCTCTCCCAAAAAGCTCTAGCTTTTGTTCCTTTCATTTATTCAATAAAATTCTATTTTTATTAAGTTTATTTCTTTTTTCCCAAAAAACATGAGCCACTAAACTCATCTAGCCAAAGGTTGTCGAGATTCCCCAAGAAGGGATCATGAGGCTTAGAATCCGCACTTAGCCTTCTCAACGAATATTCATCATTTCTCCGCATTACAGGATTGACGCTTCCATCCATGTCCCTTCAAAAGTGATCTTTTCATTTTGTGCAAAGACGACCGCTTTGTATGGTTGCATAGTCGGTTCGTTAGCTTACTACGTCAGTGGTTGTTGAGCCCAAGAGACAAAATGGCGTGGTATTCGCCATTGAGAAGTGATGATCTAGTGTAAGACGGTACTGCAAAAGCGACGGTTGGCTAGAATCACGTTCCTCTAAATCGTAAGTCTAAAATCTAAGTGGAGTTGGTGGTCATAGGCGTCCTCTTCCGCTATAACTGGCTTATTCTGTTCGAGAAGGATCACCTAAAAGCCTAGGATTGAACCCAAGGAGGATCGAGATAACTGGAGGCTGGAATCTCTCCATCAAAGACTTTCTTTTCTCAACTCTATTTATTTTTACAATTTCAATTTAAATTTACGTACTCTTAATTCAACCAAACTTTTAATTCTTTTTTTTATTTTTTTCCCAGGTAAGCCATTTTTCTTGGGCACGACTCTGCCCGGGATTTCGAGGAACAGGAGCTTGTGGAAATTTAGTCTCTAAGGATTTGACCCTACTTCCCTTATACTATTCTTTTCGTTATTTTATAGGGATAAGATATTTTTGGTGCTCTCAACGACGCATCAAATTTTGGCACCGTTTTTGGGGACTGGTAACGTACTAATCTTGTTTCTTTTGTTTTTTATGACCAGATCTGTTCCAGGAAATCTTACATTCGATTGTGTGCTTTCCCTTTTTCCTTAGCAAATTCTGCTAGGGAATGGTTGCTTTTTCTACCTCCTGGATCTATTACAACTTGGACTGATCTTTCCAGTTTGTTTCTCAACAGGTTTTTTCAAGCATCACGTGCAGCTGAGTTAAAAAGGGAGATTGTTGGGATAAGGCAAAAAGAAGTAGAGTCTTTTTTATGACTATTGGGAGCGATTTAAAAAGTTGTGTGCAAGTTGCCCACAACATGGTATAACAGAACAATCTCTACTCCAATACTTTTTATGAAGGCTTGAAGCCCATAGAAATGAACATGGTAGATGCCGTCAGTGGAGGGGCGTTGGTCAACATGACTCCCCAACAAGCAAAGGACTTGATATCTATGATAGCTGAAAATACTCAACAATTCTGAGCCAATCCTAAACTCACTAGAAGGGTTCACTAGCTAAGTAATTCAACCTTAGAAGATAAAGTTGATAGACTTACTAATATTGTGAATTCTCTTTTTGCAGTAAAAACAGGACCAACCCGACTGTGCGAAATTTGTGCAACACCAAAACATACAACTGATGCATGTCCTAGTTTGTTTGGTGAAACTATGGTCTATTTAGATGCTGTGGGAAACTTTCCTGGATTGCCCCAAAGGCGATATGACCCCTATGCAAATACATATAACCCAATATGGAAAGACCATCCTAACTTGAGTAATGGGGCAAACCTGCAGTATAGCCAACCATACCAAAACTGGTTTCCACAACAACCACGAGATTCAAGTACCTTTTTAGAAACCATGGTCAATAAATTAGCAGCTAATGTGCTTGATTTCCAACAGCAAATACAACGACAAACTCTTGATTTCCAAAAGGAAACAAAAGATTTTCAACAGAAAACTGAGGTGTTTATAAGAGAGTTGACCACATCAATTGAGAAAATGAACTCACAAGGAAAGCTACTGTCACAAACAGAACCTAACCCAAGACAACACGCAAATGCAGTAACGTTGCAAAGTGGAAAAGTACCAGACCAAATCATGGCAGGAATCTTGATCAAGATTCTACCTAGAAAAGGTAGGAGAACGATGAACAGGTCCAAACGAAACCTCTATTGCCTATAATTCAACCTCCATTTCCAAGACGATTGAACCAACATTGGAGAGGTAAGGAGGAAAAAAAGATCCTCGAAATATTCATAGATGTCGAGATCAATATACCGTTGCTAGATGCTAGCAAAAAAAATTCACGATATGCCAAGTTCCTTAAAGAGCTTTACACCAACAAGCAAAAATTAACTGGAAATGAAAGAGTAAGTGTTGGTGAAAATGTATCTGCAGTGTTGTAGCGGAAGATGCCAGCAAAATGCAAAGATAGGGGCATGTTTGCAATACCATGCAAAACAGGCCACTTAGGAATTAAAAAAGCTATGTGTGATTTAGGGGCCTCACAAAAATGTAATGCCTTTTTCTATTTATGAACAACTTAACGCATGTTTTTTTATGAAAATAGGTGTTATCATTCAATTAGCAGACAAGTCTATTGTGCATATCGAAGAAGTCCTTGAGGACGTATTAGTGAAAGTCAACGAACTTATCTTTCCTGTAGACTTTTATGTGATAAAAATGGAAGATGATAACACTCTTGGGTCTTCAGACATCTTATTAGGGCAACATTTCCTTAGTACTGCAAATACTAAGATTGATGTGTGTAGTGGAACCCTCATGATGGAGCTTGACAGGGAGATCGTGAAGTTTAACGTTTATGATGCTATTAGTCACCCGAGTGAAATTTTGAACATAAATCGTGTCGACATAATTAACTCATTATTAGAAGAAACTTTTGAGTCATCATATAGAGATAAACCTAAAATGATGTTTGATGATTTTGAATCTGTTAAGAATTATTGTCTCCGATGAATACTAAACTTCTACCTTCTATTGTGCAGGCACCAAATCTTGAATTAAAACCACTTCCCGAGCATCTTAAATGCACATTTTTGAGGAATAATGAGACCATTGTCGACTTAAAAGGGATTAACCCCTTGACAGGCACACATAAAAATTTCTTGGAGGAAAATACGAAACCAAAGAAAGATGCGTAAGGACGATTAAACCAAAATATGGTGGATGTGGTAAAAAATGAGAATTTCCAAGCCCATACGAATGAAAGAATTCAGCTGGAACAGCCCCAATACTAGTTGGGGGCATCAAGCTATCGGTGTTAAACAAGTGCTTGTTGGGAGACAACCCAGTTTTTATTTTTCTTTATTTTTATTTTTATTTTATTATTTATTTTATTTTATTTTATTATTTTTTACTTTATTTTGTTTGGATATTAATAAATTTCTCTTCTTCTGTCTAGGTAAATCGGCGAGGAAAAAACTCAGGAATTGACATGCTTTCACAAACATCCCTTATTCTATCCCTATTCCAAGTAGGAATAGCGCAACCTTGCGTTATACTTACCCAAAGCCTGCATCCAAACACTCATCTTAAAACCAAACACCCTTTCTTCTACACCTTCAAACCCTAAACTTGTCCTCATTTTTCACCTAAAAAGCTCTCCACCCGCTGTTCCCCTTCTCCTTCACCCCACCACTGATTTTTCCCACCACCATGGTTAGGACTAGAAGTCGTGTCACCGTCGAACCCTCTTTCAACGTGAACAACTGTCAGTGTCGATTCTTGGCGCCCCAACATGTCAACTTAGCCGTCAAACGCCTTCCCCTCATTCCTCTCCTCCACGCTACATCGAACCTTCTCCTCGTTGTAGCTATGCATGAATGAAAGTGAGTACATGAGGAGTTTCTCTAAAACCTTTTTATTTTACATATTTATTTTCCTTTTTCTTTCACATAGAGGACAATGTGTTTTAAGTAGGGGGAGACATTCCTCATTATTTCTATAATTTTATCTGTTGCTTTTACAGTTGTGTTACTATTGTTGTTACCTTGTGCTCGTTTTTGCCCACATTTATTTTTAGAATATCCTGCCTCTTTTCATACCCAAGATTTTAACCAGAAATTGCCCACTGTTTGACCTGCGAATATGATTCTTATCTACTGAGTTAGTTATGATTTTGCTAGTTTGATTTCATCTCCACTGTTTTTTTTCAATAAGACTAAAATGATTATGATTAATAGAGTTAACCTTATCTTGCTTATAGTAAAATCGATTAAGTTTAATGCAAAGAGGACACTTAATACAATTGTATACTAAATTTATGTTCATGACTGTTAGGGAGCTGCCGAAACTTATTTTTGACACTTGATTGTTTTTCCTAGTCCTCCAAATTAAAATTCTGTTTCATTATAATAAATTTTAATGTCTCCGTGGTTATGAGTGCAGCTTAAAATGTGACTGACTGAGTAACTCAGGTAGGGTGCTTGGGTTGTCATCCTATTTCACTTTAAAAGGTTGTGTGACGTGTTAGGAAAAACTCCGCTAACCGGAATTAAACAAAAAATTTTTAGGAATGTGTTAGGCTGAGTAACCGGGGTGGGGTGCTTGGCTGTTATCTCTCTTTACGTCAAAAGGTTCAATATATTCTTAAGAAAAAAAACATATATAAATATAATAAATTAGGAGTATGTTGGGTTGAGTAACCAGGGTGGGGTGCTTGGTTGTCATCTCTCTTCGCGTCAAAAGGTTTAATATATTCTTAAGCAAAGAAAAATGAAAAATAAAAAAAAAAGAGAAAAAAAGAAGGAAAAACAAGCGAAAAATAAATTGCATTTGGGGACTAAATGTGGAAACAAATTGGGTGTCTTGGTAAGTTTAGTAAATTACATAATTTTCATGAAATAATCCAAGACGATTTAATTTTTATGTGTTTAAATTGGAATAGTTTTTCAGTTTTACTTAAAGCAAGCTGAAGGTTCTCTTTATTTTTCATATGCATTATGCCTACTTTTTATAAAACTTTGGAGTGATATTTCTTTCATGGAATTTGATAATACTCTGGAATGACATATTTTTATGTATTAATTGCATATTTATTTTGAGAATAATCCTACTAATTTGAGCTATTTATGGTCTTTTATCTTGTAGGGACTAAATTGAAGGCAAAATAAAATTTGAAGGCAAAAAAGCGTGAATTTAAAGATAAAATGGGCTAGCATGCGAAATAGGAAAGAAGTGGTGCCGAAAATGCAACGTGTGGCAGACTTGGGGGGCAAAAGTGCAAAGAAGAGATTTTATAAACACAAGACTCTATTTAAATTTTAATTATATGAGGATAACTGTTAAAATTATTATTTAGATTTAATTTTAGCTTTTATCTTTATTTATCTTTTACAATTTAGATAAGAATAGGCTAGGTTTTCTGAGGGCTATAAATAGGGGATAAAGTGACACAAATTGTACTAATCTTTTCTGTAAAAGCTCCCTCTCCCAAAAAGCTCTAGCTTTTGTTCCTTTCATTTATTAAATAAAATTCTATTTTTATTAAGTTTATTTCTTTTTTCCCAAAAAATATGAGCCACTAAACTCATCTAGCCAAATGTTGTCGAGATTCCCCAAAAAGGGTTCATGAGGCTTAGAATCCGCACTTAGCCTTCTCAACGAATATTCATCATTCTCCGCATTACGGGACTGACGCTTCCGTCCATGTCCCTTCAAAAGTGATCTTTTCATTTTGTGCAAAGACGACCGTTTTGTATGTTTTGGGAAGGTTGCACAGTCAGTTCGTTAGCTTACCGCGTTAGTGATTGTCGAGCCCAAGAGACAAAATGGCGTGGTATTCGCCATTGAGAAGTGATAATCTAGTGTAAGATGGTCCCCCAAAAGTGACGGTTGGCTAGAGTCAGGTTCTTCTAAATCGTAAGTCTAAAAGCTAAGTGGAGCTGGTGGTCGTAGGCATCCTCTTCCACTATAACTGGCTTATTTTGTTCGAGAAGGATCACCTAAAAGCCTAGGATTGAACCCAAGGAGGATCGAGATAATCGGAGGCTGGAATCTCTCCATCAAAGACTCTCTTTTCTTAACTTTGTTTATTTTTACAATTTCAATTTCAATTTACGCAATCTCAATTCAACCAAACTTTTAATTCTGTTTTTTTATTTCTTTCCTAGGTACGCCAGTTTTCATGGGCACGACTCTGCTTGGGATCTCAGGGAGCAAGAGCTTGTGCAAATCTAGTCCCTAAGGATTTGACCCTACTTCCCTTATGCTATTTTTTTGTTATTTTATAGGGATAGGATATTTTTAGTGCTCTCAACGACGCACCAGAATGCTACTAAGCTTATTATTTCTTGTTTAATTTATCAAGACACAATTGGAATGTTAGAGTTAAAACAAACAAACAAATTGCGCTAAATTGGAAAGTTGTTGAATTGGTGGCTGATAAAAATTAGATTTTGACTATTTCAAACTCTATAATTAGAAAAAATATGATTTTTAGTTGTTTGATTAGAATGGAATCATGCTAAAATTAGTATATGATAAGTGTATAAATACCTTGTAAATGTGGCATGGAAAGACACACTTGAAATTGAATTGTAAATAATTTTTATTTTTCTTTTTCATGCATTTATAGCTTGGAAAAAACATTTTGCCATTTCATTTCCTTATTTTTGGTTCAATTGCTATTTAAGTATTTTCTATTTTTCACCTATCACCATTACATTTAAACCCATTCTCATAATCCAACAAAGCCTGATTAATCTCATGATCAACTAAACCCCATTTAGCCTTAGTCCGGTTGTAGTTTTGATGGAAAATCGTGAGATAAGAACCCGTGCTAAAATCTTACAACACGATATTCATTATCTCTCCAGATCATGGGATAGTCACATTCATCCCTCAAAGTTAATCTAATTTCAGCTCAAAGTGCATGTTGGGAGGAAGTTGTTTTGGCGTACAGTTGAGAAAACGAGTAGGTTGTTTGTCGTATTCGAGTTCCTGCGAAAAAATTGGCATGTCCAGTTGGAAAAAGTTAGTTGGATCTTGTTAAGAGAGATAGTGATCGAATTTAAACAACCCTCGCGGTTAAGGCCGTTAATTTGAGTTGGGTTCTTCTAGATCGCAAGGCTATTGAGATCTTAAATTGCGGACGCGTGTTACGTTGTTAGATAACCAATAAGGGTTGGTTTATAGGTCGTACCGGAACCAACTACACAAGGAAGAGTTGGCGGTTGAAGCGTCTTTGATCGCTATAACCAGCTTATGTTGGAAGGAAAAATCCACTTTCAAGGATCGATTCAAGTTCGGAGTGTGCTGAAGCTAAGGCTAAGCATTCACATATTTGATTTACCAATTTAATTACAATTTCTTAATTTTATTTTACAATTATCTATCTATTATTAATACGTTTTATTTATTTTTATTTTCCTTTACCAATTAATATCCCTTTTTATTTATTTTTTAGCTTTGCACGTACAGGTCATGGGCACGACAACTGCCTAGACTCAGGAATTTGGTCACGTAAATAGGAAAATTAGGAATCCCAGTCCCTGTGGTATCGACTCTACTACTCTATACTATTGTTTACTTCAATTAGAGCGTAAGAAATTATATATGGAGGTTTCGAAGCCTATAATTTATTTAGAAAGAATAAATTTTAATTTTTGGGAATTACAAATAGTTATTAGTTTATAGAGAGAACTTACTTTCCAACTGAAAGTAAGTAGATTGTTTTTTTCTTGTGACTTGGTTCGTGATGCTCAAGCCTACACTCGTAGATTGTTTCTTTCTTGTGACTTGGTTCGTGTTGCTTAAGCCTACACTCGATGCAATTCATGGTTCAAGGATAGCGATGACTCTACACGACTTTAAAGTGCCAAGTTCTTTCCACACTAGAGGAAAAGGAAAGAGGTCCAACTTATCTTCCAAATAGATAAGTTGACCTTTATCTTTATACTAGTATTTTGGTTTATAAGAAATTGGTGGGCCAACATTCTTATGCTGTTGAAAATGGAAAAGTCCTTAGTAGCCTGATTTTTGAGAAAATTAGACATCAAAAAAATATGCCACTAATGGAACCAGGTGCCCTTAGCCAGTTTCCTTACGGCCATGCCAAAGGAATTAGAGACTTTCACGAAATATAGGAGTAGAGGTAAATGAAAACCCAACTTGAAAAGGTATAATGGGTAGAAACATACCCTTCTCATTGTCAACAATATCACTGAATTGGTGAACACCATCTCAAACTAGGGGTGAGCATTCGATCGAATCGAATCGAATCGAATCGAAAATTTTTGAGTTAATCGAGTTTTCGAATCTCATTTTATCATCCTAACTTTATTTGAAGTTTTCTCGAATCGAGTCGAGTGAGATGGAATTCGAATCGAATCGAATCAAATATATTTGTGCGAGTTAAATTTTAAAAAATAATTTTGGGTCATTGTAACCATTGTGACCCATCATAATAAAATTTGTCCACCTTAATCAAATTTTTTATTAACTTTCATCACTTCATAATTTATTTATTAATTTTTATATATTGGTTAGCTTCTTTGCTTGCTTAGTTATTTCAATTATCTTGATTCTTGTCACTATGTATTTTAGAATTAAAAATATATTAAATGTAAAATATGATTTTTTAATAAAAGTTATTTTAAAAATAAAATGTGAAATTGATACCAATATAAAATTTTAACACGAATATTTTATGGCATAATTAATAATTCAATTTTAATATAAATATTCAATATGACTAAACAATTCAATAATATAAATAATATAAAATGTGAAATTTAATTTAATAATATAAATAGTAGATATAAATAAAATTATTACTATTTATGTTTAGTATTTTTTTGGATAATTTTGATTTTTTATTTGAGAGTAAAGGGTGAGAAGTAAAAGTTTAGCGGAAAAATAAAAAAGTTTTGGGAATAAAAGTTTGAGGGAAAGTAAATAGGGGAGTAAAATTTTGGAGGGAAAATATTAAAAAAAATTGGAGGGGGAGGGTTTGGGATAGATGAGAGGTGAGATGGGAATGAAATAAAAGTTTTAGGGGAAAAGTGGGAGGGAGTAAAAATTTTGGGGGAAAATAAAAGGTTTTGGGAGTAAAATTTTGAGAGTAAAATTTTGAAAAAAAATAAATGGGAGAGTAAAATTTTGGTGGGAAATAGATTTTGGGTAGATTGGAGGGTTGGGAGGGGAGGGGAGTAAAAGTTCTGTGGGGAAAGTAGGAAGGGGTAAAAATTTTGAGGGAAAAGTAAAAAGGTTTGGGAGTTTGGGGTAAAAATGTAAAATATTATAGTTTGATATTCGAATTATTCGAATTATTCGAGTTATTCGAATTCGAAAACTCAACTCGATTCGAACTCGAATTTCGAAAAAAAAATTCGAGTTGATTCGAATAACTCAATTAACTCGAATAACTCGATTCGTTTAACTCGAAATTTGAATTTTTTTTCGATTTTTTCGAGTCGAATCGAATTTTGCTCACCCCTATCTCAAACCATGAACCTATATTGATAGTGGGGATCTCTAGTTCCTCTAATTTGAAGAACTTGTAACATGCCTTTCGTTGTGACTGTACACAAAATATGATAATTGACAATAAGGAAATCATCTTATTGGATTTTAGTTTTTCCCTTATTAGCCTTTTCTTAATGAACCCACCATTGTTTAATATGAAGAAAGATAAAATAAAAACGAACAAATAAAAGACAAAAAGTTTTCTAAAAGCAAAGAATCACAAAAAGCAATAGTGCAAAAAAAAAAAAAAGGATTTGTCAATGAAGAATGAAGAAAATTGATGAACTCTGAAAGAACACGAGAAAA
The DNA here is from genome assembly GCF_025698545.1 of Gossypium raimondii. Classification (NCBI taxonomy): domain Eukaryota; kingdom Viridiplantae; phylum Streptophyta; class Magnoliopsida; order Malvales; family Malvaceae; genus Gossypium; species Gossypium raimondii. The sequence continues at coordinate 11,031,400 of NC_068568.1, forward strand.
GTACTAAAAAGCAAGTGCCCTCGAAGAATTAAGAGATGTTGCTCAAAATTGCAAAGGTAGAGTTCCTTTCAAAAACCTAAGGCCCATATTTATAGACAAACAATTTAAGGTTTGGAGCAACAATAAAATGATGAACTGTTTCAAAGTGAACTAACCATTGGCAAATGAAGCAACATGAAGTCAAAAGTCAACAATCATATCCTTTAAATACATTGTTTATATCTCAAAACAAATTTAGAGTAACCATCAGCTTTGTGCCACAAAAAGCATCACTGCAATGCCTTTAAGGATAATAGTTCACTTTAGGTCTAATCTCGTTCCTTCTTTTGACTTCCCAAGCACACCAACTCCACATCAAGATATATCCAAGCCATACCCTAACATGGTTTTACGTTGGACTCTACAAAAGATAAACCATTAGTCATCACCTCGCTAAAACATCACCCTAAATCCTTAATCTTTAGTTGCTCTCCATACCACTTGCAATATGAACCACCACCCAACACTTTGCATAACTTAATTGTTGTTATAACAAGTATAAAATCATATAATAATTATTAATTTCCATAAGATAAAAATTGATCTTTAATTTATAGCTATGTAAAAAAATGCAAGTCAATAAAGACTTAAAGATAAATTAATATTGTATATTAATTTAAATATTATGAAATTAAAAATAATTTTTAGATTTGGTTTCTCAAGCTTGTTATATAACAACATTTAAGACTTAAAATATTATTGAAAATATCATTAAACATTTTCAAAGACTTAAAATAATCAAAAAAAATGTTCCAAAAGTGTTTCATATTGTACCAAATGTTTTAGAGTCAATTGCAAGTTAATTTAAAGTGTTCTAAATGGTTTTAAAGCAATTTGGTGGCTAAGTATCAATACTAGAAGTTTCGGTATCAATACATTGCAAGTTAGTAGCCACAGAACAAAATAGAAAGGTGTGGTACAAATACCTATTCATAAGATATCAATATTTGCTCTAAAGGTAGCAATACATGCTTTTAAGCGTTGATAACTAAGCTTTATAACAATCACCAATGGCTACATTTATAGAAGGTATAGGTACCTATGTTGCAAGGCCACTTTTTCTGCCCGAGTTTTTAATTTGCAATGACTCTATTTCACCCCCAATAGCTTCAAACGACTAGGTTTTACTTCTTTGACATAAATACTCATCAACAACACTTCAAGACATAAAAGAACAATTTTCTATTATCAAAATCAAGAACATAACCTTTAATTCTTTATTTCTTCTTATTCTATTGTACATAGTTCTAGTGAGCTTAACTCTTGTAAACACATACCTTTTACATGTTTTAATTGTTTAATTTCTTTTTACAAATTAAATTGAAAGGGTTTCTAGTTTAAGCCACAAACGCTAGAAGTTTTTAGTTGAGCTATAAAAACTAATGGAATATTCGATTTTAGCCTTAAGAAAAATATAGGAATTTTAAAGGTTATATATTTCCTTGGAAGGTCCAATTCATAGTACTGAATTGAAAAATCCTTAGTTGAATTATACTAAGGTAATGAAGGTAGACAATTGGGGCTGAGCCACTCTAAAATTATTATGCAAGCTTTCTACCTTTCTCTTATTTTTTAAGGATAACATAAAATTTTCCCCTTGAACTTGACAAGTAAGTCCACTTTGGTACTTGTACGTTTTTGTATCCACTTTGGTACCTAAACTTGGCAATTAGATTCATTTTGGTTCCTAAACTTGAAAAATATAAAAGTTTGATGACGTGATTTTGAGATTATGCTACATCATCACTTGAAAATTAAAAAAATAATATAAATTTTCAGGTGATGACATGGTACAATCTTAGAGTATCACATATAACGTTCTAATAATTGGACCAATAGTTGAACCGATTAGTCACTGGTTCCTGATTCATCCGGTTTGATTGATTCAACTACTAGACGATTAATACATAAAAAATTTATTGAACCTATTCAACTACTAGTTTTTGTCTTAGTTTTTTTATTTTGACTAGTTTGAGCAATTTTCGATTTAATCGGTTCAACCCCTTTGTTTGGACCAATATACCAATCGATTCTCAATCCAATCTGTCCAATCGACCAATCTAGTCATGTTTTAAAGACACTGGTCACATCATCAAATTTTGACGATATCTAAGTTTAAAGACCAAAATGGATCTAGTTGCCAAGTTTAAGTATCAAAATGAACACAAAAAAATACAAGTACAAAAATAAACCTAATTACCAAATTTAGAAATAAAAATGATATCATCTCTATTTAAAAAAAATTTTAAAATTCTAATTTACCTTTCATGATATTTTTGGGCCTAACATGATTAAATGGTAGCTGGGGTCTGTTAGGCTTAAACCCATAAATTTAATGTCGAATGGAAGCATCCAAAACTTGAGATTTGGGAGCCACGACCGACGGAAAGTGTCTTGTACAACATTCAAATTGATCCTTGTGATTGATTCAACGCCAAATTGTTGTCGTGTGAACATGAGCAAGGAGATTTATGGCTTTGATTACGATTATTCATGATATCATATGTGTTTTTAGACGTTCATGGCTCCACCAAGTCCGGTTCAAAAAGAACATTTAAGTTGAGGTTTGTTTTCGGGTCGGGTTGGCCTATCCAAAAAAAATTATTTTACTATTAAAAAATAATAAAATATTAAAACAATTAATTGATATTATATATTTTATAATTTAATTTAATTTTTTTAAAATATATTTTTATTATTTAAATTGAATTCGGGATGGGTCTGGTTGATGTGCAAAATCTTTGTCTAAATCCAACCCAAGCTAGTTTGAGTAGATTACTTGATCCTTGGACGGATCTATGTGCATTACGTGATTTGTATACTTATTTTTATTTTACTTTTAATATAAAATGATATTATTTAAATTATTGAATATAATTAAAATGTATTATCTACAATTAAAATATTACAAAAAAACCCTTCAAATCATAATTAAAGATTGAATGAAAATAATAATGTTGTATTTTTTAAATCTAAATGTTAAATGTTAATAAATCTATTTTAAAGTAGTTAGTCTTAGGTTTTTTTGTTTGGGATAAATTTCAAAATTACACATGAATTTTAATTTTGTGTAATTTTATACATGACATTTTGGTTTAATTCAATTTTCACAAACAACTAACATCATTATCGATATAACATCATTTTATGTTTACATATTATATACACATATAATTTTACTTATCTAAAATAAAAATAAATTGATGTATTCATTTCTTTAAATGTATATAAGTGAATACGCCAAGTTTTATGCATACATTTAACCAAATAAAAGTTTAATGTGTATAATTGCATAAAATCAAACTTCATGTATCAAATTGCACATTGAATCAAAGTTCATGTGTAGTTTTGATACTTATCTCTTTAGTTATCTAAAGTTCTAGTAGGAATTTAATATGAATACAAATGTATTTTCAATTTTTTAAAACGTTTTTTGTTATGAATGCTATTAAGTGGATGATCAACTTTTCACCTTTCATCTCCCTTAAGCTTCCACCTTTCATCTTTTTAACCTTTAACCTTTCATCTTCTTGTAACCCATTTTCCTATTTATATATTAGAATATGAAGAGTCTAATTTCCTATATATAAAGAGAAGTATGCTACTTGTAAATATGATGAAAAATATAAAATGCAATAGAAATCTTCATATTCTCATATCCATATTTTATCTATTATTTTTGTTTACGTTATCAGCACGAGCGCTTAAATTAATCCAAGAGCCTTGCGTTTTTTGCTAGTTTGGATCAATGTATGTGATGACCATAATAATAAAATAACTTATGTTTATAATTTGTTTCATTTTTTTAAGGGTTCCACTAATCTCGTAATTTGTTAAAAACTTCTAACATAGTCAAATTACCTGTACTTTATTTTATGACTAAATTGTTGTAATTATTTGAGTTTTTTTTTCTGTTATGTTATTCTGGATAGTTTTGTTAAGGTATTACTTATGTTTGCTTGAATGTTTGTTAATGAACTACTTATATTTCTATTAAATTTATATTTTAGCTATATCATCAATATCGAACCTTGCAAAACTTGAATTTGTAGCTCTTGATATTACTTGTGACACCCCAAACCCGACCGAGACGGACCGACCCGAATTCGAAGCGTTACATTAGCTACCTAAGTGACTCTCTGGCTAATGACCACCCAAGACACACCCCGACCTTATAACATCTCAATCTTATCTGATCATTAGCTATGTATTAATGTAAAAGCAAAATATGAGCCAATTTTAATCTTTTCCTAGGTAATTTAACCTAAGGGTATTTTCATCATTTTACCACCTATGGTAAAACTAACCTGATTTTAGATCTAAATGTTTACCAACCTTATTTTAGTCAAAACTATGCAAGCCTAAAAATTTCAGCTTAAATTGAGCTCGTTTGCTATGTCTAATTCAAGTTTTACTAGTATGGACTAAATTGATACAAATAAAAACTATCAGTACTATACCCAAATATTAAATTGAGTGCGTTTATAACAAATTGTATCAACTACAAGTCTAAACCTAAAATATTATCAAGTTTACATATCATTTAAGGCTCTAATTGGACTTATCAAGTTGAAAGACTAATTTGTAATTTAAACGGACTAGAGAACCAATTTAAAAAGACTAGAATTCAAACCCACAACAGTCCATTGCAGTTTTTTTGTGTGCAAAAAATTCAATTTTAAACCCGATTTTGAGTATTTTAATGACTAATTAAACCCGATTTAACTACGATTAATTAACATATATATACACAACTTCAATTGAATTTATTGACATCAATTAAGCCTCAATTAAATAGAATTAAGCAATTAATTTCGTGCACATCAAACATCGAATAACTCAGAAAAGTGGCGTACCTTAGTCGCTAATAAACCACTCCATGGAAGCTTCATTTAAACAATTATTAGTATAAATTTCATGCTTCACAGATTGTGTTATCAATCACCATGTTATCAAGCAACAATACACCGTAAAACAATCATTAATTAAACTCAAACATGCCTTAAAATTATTACAAAACCATTCAAAATAAATGTCCAATGTCCAATGTCCAAAGTCCATTTACAACCAAAATCAAACTAATTCCCAGGAGTACCACAATGCCCAACTACAGTCTCTAAAATGCGTAAAAAAGTCTCTACCAAGCCTAAACCTCTTGGAACTCTCTTGCTCGGCTCCTCAGCTCCTCAATCCCGACGAATATCTGCACGAATGTAAGGGTGTGAGCTTTAAAAAGCTCAATGAATGTTAATAAAAACAAGTAAATTAACATCCAATTCATACTTAATTCACAACCAATCATTCACCAATTGTCAGCTAAAATAATCAAACATGTCAATTTAATTTTCATAAACATTTTTAGTATCGAAAATCAATTATTCATGGCTTTCAATCATCAATTGATATGGCAACAATCACACAAAAGTATATATTGACATTCATTTCTCATGGCTTAATCGAGTGACCATACATTGGATAAACAGATCTCCGAACTCCCACAAATATCAAATATAGTCCACCAAATTGAGCGGGCCGAAGCACACGCTCCTTTATAGCGCCTCAAATAACCCATTGAGTGGAGACTCATGCTCAACACTCCCTTATCTACCCCAATAAATCAGTCCACCTAGAGCCTCATTGCTCACAAATAACATATCAATATAATGAGTACTTACAAATCCTATGACATGCCAACTATATCCAATGGATCCACCATGCATGTTGCTAATATATCCAATCAAACATAGCAAATAAATCAGTCATTATTATGCTCAATTTAATGTGACAAAATAATTATGTATAGCTTGTAACATAGCCATTTAGCATCCAATAAAATCAAGCAATCCATACACCAATTTACCATATTCAATTATCCAATGTAACACCAACATATCATAATAAAAAATTTCAGTACACATGCTTTAAATTATCCTTAAAATTAAATCAATTAATTAACACTACACCATCCATAATAAAGACTCAGTTACCATTTTTTTTCCATACAACTTCAATATATTGCACATTTACTACCAATATTGCAAAAATTAACCATTCAAACATAATTAATTAATTGTAATAATTAATTAAGCTTCTAATTAAACATAATTGACGGTTAATTTACCAAACCGCCCTTAGAAACACTCACCACACAATTTTTTTCTACCACAACAAGTGATCAACTAGGCAAATTTGAGCTTTGATTCCGATTATCTCGGTCCTCTTCAAGATTCAGAGCTTCAACAGAGGTAAAGTAGACATTACCACCTTTCCAAAGCTATATTAAACACAATTTTTAATTAACTATGCTAATAGAAATTCACTCACAAAGATACTTTATCGAATTTGTAACATCAAGTTGAAAACTCAATTCCTCAAAAATCGACCTCTCCAACCCTCCTAATCACTTTCGAACATCAATACTAAACCAATTACACATAAACTAAGCATCAATTTCACAAAAATCTAGAAAATCAATTTAAAAAGATGATAAAATTTAGATTTCTTCAAATTACCTCACAAATCATGTTTAATCTTGATAAATAAGATCAAAAACCGTCTAATAGATCCATTTTGAGTTGGAACATCCATTGATTTGTGGATTTCCTTTCAAAATTAAATATCCACCATTAAAGCATCTTAACCTTTTGAAGAAGATGACATTAATAAAAAAAGCATGTAATTGACTCTCAAATCATGTAAAAATGTTTCTAATCATCATAAAAATAAGTTTAGAAATGATAGTTACCTTTGATTTGTTCTAAACCATTTGATTGAAAATATTGATTCAAGAATCTTGAAAAATTTTAGAATATTTTTGGCTACTTTTGAGAATAATTACAGGTGAAAAGAGAGAGTATTTTGAGAAGGACATTGTTTGGATCTATTATCTGATGATAGATCTTTAAAGCCATGTAAAAAAAACGAAATTTATAACTCTCTAATATGATGTAAATGGTGTGAAAAGTAGGCTAGATGCATTGTTTTTAAAGCTGAAGCAACCCACCAGAATTTAAAAATTGGGGAATTTGCCTAATGGTCACTCCCACATTTCCATTGTTTTACCATTTAATCTTTTCCCCCCAAAATTCTAAATTTTAAGGTTTATTTGCCAAATAAATACCCCAAAATTTCCCTTATTTTACAATTAAATCAAATTTAATTAATATTTAAATTTAACTTAATTTAACCCCCAATAAAAATTATTTTAAAATTATTTTTCGAACTCAAATTCATTATTTTCACTAATAATTATTTAATTACTTTAAATTTAATTTTCCAAAAATATTTTTTTTCGGATTATTGTTTAATTAATTTTAAATGAAATTAACCTCTTAAATTAAATTAAAAATCACTAAAAACCCTATAAATTTCTAGTTTTACACTCGGAACCCGAAAAATATACCTGAAACTTCTAGACCCAATTTAGGGATATTACATTACTGGAAAGAACTATTTATCTTGGATGTTAGATGCTAAAATACATTAAGTTGCAAAAGGCCTTGATGAAACTATTAATGAAGGAAATGAAGCATCTAGTCAAGATAAGGCCAAAGCTATGATATTCTTCGCCATCACCTCTATGAGGGACTAAAGACTGAATATTTGACTGTTAAAGATCTACTTGTCCTTTGGAATAGTCTAAAAGAAAGATATGATCATCAAAAAACTGTAATACTTCCTAAAGCTCGCTATGATTAGCTGCATTTGAGATTACAAGATTTTAAATCTGTGAGTGAATATAACTCGGCTATGTTTAGAATCACTTCCCAATTGAAATGATGTGGAGAGAACATAACTGATGAGAATATGTTAGAAAAAACATACTCCACATTTCATGCAAATAATGTTGTCCTGCAAACACAATATTGTGAAAAAGGTTTTAAGAAATATTCTGAGTTAATATATTGTTTTTTTTTGTGGCTGAGCAAAATAATGAACTGTTAATGAAAAATCATGAGTCATGTCCAACTGCCTCTACTTCATTCCCTAAATCGAATGTGACATCATATAACGGAAAGGATAAATGTCATGCTAGCAATCGTGGTCGAGGACATGGTTGTGGCCATGGTCGCGGTCGAGGACGTGGACATTAACGAGGTGGTCATTTTAGGAATACTCACCAGAAGTGGGATCATAAGGATGGAAAGAATGATAAAAATACAACTGGGAAAGTGAAAATTTTGTGTTATCGTTGTGGAGGTAAAAACCACTGGTCTCGTACCTACCGAACACCAAAGCATCTTGTGGAACTATATCAACAATCATTGAAGGATAAAGGGAAGAAAATAAAGACAAATTTTGTTTGTGAAAATGACAAAGATGATTATGACATCGTTGGTACAACTCATTTGAAAGTTTTTTTATTTCTTCACCACCCTTGAAGGGAATAATTAATCTTTTAATTTTAATATTATAATTTTAAAGAATAAATTTTATGCAAGATTTTATGTTATTAACAACATAGTTATTATATTATATTTTAAACTATGTATGAAAATTTTATATATTTTGAAAATCTATGTGACATTTATTTGTTTTCTTTGAAGAATATGAATAACTCTCATATTTAATTAGTGATAAATGGTGAAGACTTATGCTTAACAGACGGTGAAACTACTCATACTATAATTAAGAATAAGAAATATTTTCCTTATTTGACAATGAGAAAAACTAGTGTGAGTACTATATCTGGTAGTACCAAAATCATAGAAGGCTCTGGAATAGCAAATATATTGTTGTTCAGAGGAACTAAGTTTCAAATTAATGATACGTTATACTCTCCTAAGTCTCAAAAAAATTTGTCGAGTTTTATAGATATTCACCATAATGGATATCATATTGAGACAATAAGTAAAGGGAATGATGAATATCTTCAAATTACGAGTATAATCCAAGGAAATAAAAATATTTTGGAGAAATTGTGCACACACTCCTTTGGTTTGTACTACACGAGAATTAGTACAATTGAAGCACATGTGTCAATAAATCATAAGTTTACTAATGAATTTATTATTTGGCATGACCGGTTGGGTCATCCTAGTTTAATTATGATGCGAAAAATTATTGACAATTCATGTGGGCATTCATTGAAGAGCCAACAGATTCTTCAAGCTAAAAATTTTTCATGTGATGCTTGCTCTTAAGGAAAATTAATCATTTGGTCATCACCAGCCAAGATAACTTATGAATCTATCACTTTTCTAGAATGAATACAATGAGATATATTTGGACCAATACACCCTCGTGTGGACCATTTAGATATTTTATGGTTTTACTCGATGCTTCGACTAGATGGTCGCATGTATCCTTGTTATGAACTTGCAACCTGGCATTTGCAAGGTTACTTGCTCAGTTGATCCAATTACGAGCACATTTTCCAGATTTCCTTGTCAAGAAAATTCATCTTCACAATGCTGGTTATTTTACTTCCCAAGCTTTGAATGATTTTTGTATGTTTATTGGAATAAATGTTGAACATCTTGTCGAAACCATTTTTATTTTGAAAAAACGAGGTCAACTTTTAAAAAGAAAATGGAGTCGCCACCGATCTTTTTTCGAGGTGTGATCGGGTCACCTTGAGATTAATCATTTTAATAAAACATTTTGATTTATTAAAATAATGATTTTGGTCTACAAAATTCAAGAAAACGTGCTCGGGATTCGGTTACGCTCGAGGAAGGATTAGCACCCTCGTAACTCCCAAAAATTGGTACCTAGTTGATTAATTAGTTTCTTAGTATTGAGAATTGGAAACTCTGAAGAGATTCAAAATACGATCCTTTGTTGAAATGTTGAAAATATTTTAGAAGAGGACACATTTTATGTTAATCGAGGAAGAGAATTATATCCCGTAAGTTAGGATACAATGTCTTTAAATTCCCGATTTGAGAATAAATGCCGAAAGAAAATTACTTATTTGAGAGATATTTGATTATCTTGGGTTTAGAAAAGAGATCATGTCTCGTAAGTTAGAACACGATCTTTTGTTAATTCCCGAGATCGTTTTAAAAAAAACCTTATGTTTGAAAGGATTCGTGTATTTGGATTTATCGAAAAAATTGGAACCTCGTAAGTTAAGGTACGACCTTATCGAATCTCAAAATACGAACTTATTTAAAACAATATTTTTAAATGCATCGGGTAAAATGTAACGTGATTTTATAGTAAATTACAGTGTTAATATGCATAAAATAATAAATGCGATAATATGAATGATATTAATCAAAGGCGAAAATAAAATAAATGAATAAAAGATATGAGAACAAATAGAAACTAGAACTAGATTAAAAATAATAATAAACAAATACATAAATAAATGATATATAAAACGACTAAAAATATTAATAATAGTAAAAATAATAATGTTTGGAATTAAAAAGAGTATAAGTAAATAAATCATAATAATAATAATATTAATAACAGAATAGTGAACTAATCTAAAATTTAAAAATTATAAAAACATAAGTAAATAAATAATATGTGATAAAACCAAAATATCTTTAAAATTTAGATAAGTAAATATAAATAGAAATATAATAATAATAATACAAAATTAATATAATATAATAGTAATGAATAAGTAAATATAAAAAGAAAATATAATTATGATAATAATTAAGTTAATTAATAAAATAACAAAAAAGACTAATTTGAATTTTAAAGCAGAGATTGGGGAAAATCGGAAATAAAATAAAAAGGGAAGGACCATTATGAACACGCGAATAACAAGGAGGGACTTAAAGGGTAATTTACCCTTCTTCTCCAAAACACACAGCTTCAAGTTGGACCAAATTGAAAGCCAAAATAAATTATCGGGCAAAATTAAAAAATGAAATAAACCTGATTGTAAACCATAAAAAAAAGAACGGCTAAAAGCGCAAATAGCCCACGAAGCAAAAACACGCGGATCCTCCTAAGTGGGTCGGGTCAACGAGCGAGTCAAGGGCAAAACGACGTCATTTTGGGCGTTTAAGGCCAGCCTCAAAACGGCGTCGTTTCGATTGCCTATATAAGTAAAAATTTTAAAATAAAAATCAATTGTTTCATATTTTCAAAAAAAAAAGCTTCTTTCTCTCCATTTTTTCTCTGAATATTGCCCAGAATCCGACGATGAGAGCCGCCGTGGCGGCTGCCGGTCATCGGCGATGGCGCCGCCGTCCACGGTGGTCGAAAAAATAAAAAGGTAAGTTTTTTTTAATCTATCATATATGTGTGTATATATTTAAAAAAAACAAAAGTAATAATAAATAAATAAATAAATAACAGTTTCGAAAACTAAAAAAAAACCCTTTGCTCGTTCAGACTTATTCTTTTTTCGATTTGCTTGCTGTTTTTTGTATATTCGATTATGTGTTCGAATCTAGCGTTTCTTTTTGTGCTTGAATTTCTATTTCTTTTTTTGTATTCAAAGAAAAAAACCCCCTCCATTTACATTTTTATTTCGGCCTTTATAGCCAATTTACACTATTCATTGTTGTCTTCTTCCTATTTTTGCGCTGCTGTTGTTTCCTTTTTTATGTTGTTTGTAGGTCAATCAGCGGAGACTCCGACGGCGGCAGCGCAGGTGTGCGTGAGGAATGCGAGGCAACCATGCGGCGCGTCCTAGGGTTCCTTCTTTTCTATTTACTGAACTTTGTTGGGCTAGGGTTTGATTTGGGTTAGGACTTTGGGCTTGTAATTTATTTCGGTTTGGGCCCGAGTAAATTTGGGTCTGTATACATCCTATAACACATGTTCATACATAAAACGGTCTTGCTGAATCATTAATCAAACGTCTTCAATTAATTGCAAGACCATTACTTATAGAGTCAAAACTTCCAATTTCTGCTTGGTGACATGCCATACTACATGCAGCTACACTAATTCGAGTCAGGCCAACAAGTTATCATAAGCTCTCCTCGTTATAAATGGTTTTTGATCAGGAACCAAATATTTCTGATTTGAGAATTTTTGGATATGCTGTAAATGTTCCGATTGCTCCACCACAATGCTCTAAGATGGGTCCTCAAAGGAGGTTAGGAATATATGTTGGATATGAATCCCCATCAATAATTAAATATCTCGAGCCATTAATGAGGAATTTATTTACAACTCGATTTGTTGACTGCCATTACAATGAGTTAGTTTTTCCAACGCTAAGGGGAGAAAATAAACAGCTGGAAAAAGAAATAAATATGAATGAATTATCATTGTCTCATATTGATCCTCATACGCAACAATGTGAACTGGAAGTTTAGAGGATAATTCATTTACAAAGTTTAGCAAATCAATTGTCTGACACATTTATTGATCCAAAAAGAGTGACAAAATCACACATACCAGCTGTAAATGCTCCAATCAAAATTGATGTCCCTGAAGGATAAAATCTATTTTCTAATGAGTCTAAAGCACGTTTGAAGCGTGGTAGACCAATCGGTTCCAGAGATAAGAATCCTTGAAAAAGAAAAGGAGTAAAAGCAGATGATGGTCAAATCGAGAAAGTAATGACTTTAAAAGGATCTCCAGAAGAGATCTTGACATGACTGAAGTTCAAGAAAAATCTCAAGTATTTGATAATGAAGAGATCTCAACAAATTATGTCATGTCAAGAATTAAGTGGAACCGAAATCAAATCGACATCGAAGACATATTTGTATGCAATGTAGCACTAGATATTTTGAATAACAATATGGATCATAAACCAATGTCAATTGAAGAATGTAGACAAATAGATGATTGGCAAAAATGAAAAGAAGCAATTGAGTCAGAGTTAAAATCTTTTGCAAAGAGAGATGTATTCGGACATGTAGTTCATATACTTGAATGTGTAAAACCTGTGGGATATAAATGAGTTTTTGTGAGAGAGAAATGAAAAAGGAGAAATTGTGAGATATAAAGCGCGTTTGGTTGCACAAGGATTTTCACAAAGACCTGATGGTATTGATTATGAAGATACATACTCTCCAGTGGTGGATGCAACTATTTTTAGGTTCTTGATTAGTTTGGCAATAAGAGAAGGGATTGATTTATGCCTGATGGATGTAGTTACAACCTATTTATATGGCCCACTTGATAATAACATTACATGAAACTCCCAAAAGGTTTTAAACTTCCAGCAGCAGCTTTTGCATGTTTTCGAGAACATTACTCAATCAAATTAAATAGATCCATTTATGGATTGAAACAATCTAGGTGCATGTGGTATAATCGTCTTAATGAGTACTTATTGAGGGAAGGCTATAATAATGATCTTATTTCCCCATGCATTTTTATAAAGAGGTTTGGATCAGGATTTGTTATAATTGCTATGTATGTTGATGATTTAAATATCATTGGGACTCCTAAAGAGATTTTAGTGACAATTGAGTGCTTAAAGAAAGAATATGAAATAAAAGATCTTGGGAAGACCAAATTTTGTCTAAGGTTATAAATTGAGCACCTAAAGAATGAAATCATTGTGCATCAAACAAGATATACAGAAAAAGTACTAAGAAGATTTTACATGCATAACGCACATCTGTTGAGCACCCAAATAGTTGTTAGGTCACTTGATGTAAATAAAGACCCTTTCTGTCATTGGTAAAATTATGAAGATTTTCTTAATCCTGAAGTACCATATTTAAGTGCTATTGGTGAATTGATGTATCTTGCTAGTCATACATGACCTGATATATCAATTGCTGTCAACTTATTAACAAGATTTAGCTCTTGTCTAACTCGAAGATATTAGAATGGGGTTAAGCATGTTTTTTTGTTATATTCAAGGTGCAAGAGATATGAGTTTGTTTTTCCCTAACCTACCCAAAACATAATTGGTTGGTTTTGCAGATGCAGGGTACTTATCTGATCTTCACAATGCTCGATCACAAACTGGTTATGTTTTCACATATGGTGGTACTGCAATTTCTTAGGCTTCTATGAAACAAACAATTGCTGCTACTTCTTTTAATCATGCTAAGATTTTGGCAATCCATAAGGCTAGTCGTGAATGTGTGTGTCTAAGATCTGTAATTCATCACATACGAAAAGATTATGGTTTATGCTCTGAAAAAGAAGCTGCAACAGTCTTATATGAAGATAATACAGCTTGCATTGCACAACTTAAGGAAGGATATATTAAGGGTGATAGAACAAAACATATATCACCAAAATTTTTCTTCACTCATGATTTATAGAAGGATGTAGATATAAATGTCCAGCAGATGCGTCCAAGTGAAAGTTTGATAGATCTTTTTACTAAGGCGCTCCCTGTTGCTACATTTGAGAAGTTAATTTTCAACATTGGACTACATTGTTTCAAAGATATTAAGTGATGCTGTCATGAGGGGGAGTAAATTCGCACTACATTTTCTTCTAAGGTTGTGATATACTGTGTATCAAAGAATTATGTACTATTTTTTCCTTCACTAGATTTTTGTCCCACAGGATTTTTCCTAGTAAGGTTTTTAATGAGGCATATCCTTTATACAATGAATATCCAAGGGGGAGTGTTATGAATGCTATTAAGTGGATGTTCAACCTTTCACCTTTCATCTTCTTTAACCTTTAACATTTCATCTTCTTGTTACCCTTTTTCCTGTTTATGTATTAAAATATGAAGAGTCTAATCTCTCACTCTATACAGAGAAGTACGCTACTTGTAAATATGATGAAAAATTTAGAATGCAATAGAAATACTCATATTCTCATATCCACCTTTTATCTATTATTTTTGTTTATAATATTTTCTAATATTAAAAATAAAATCTTATTTAATTGTTAATGTAATAATATAAAAAATCATTAATTTAATTTTTAAAACTCGTCCTTTTATGTATGTTATAGATAGATTATAGACTAGTAAATCTCAACAAGTTTTTACTTTTTAGTAACTAATAAATCCAAAGTTAGATCGCAACAAATATTATAAATAATTACATTGAATAATATTAAAGACTAAGAAGTTGCAATGTTTTTTAATTAATATTTAAAAGTAAAAAAATGAAAATCATAACTTTTAACCTCCTATAATTAAAAAACTCAATACTGAGGTATAATTGTCCTTTAAGTCCTTGTTAATTTGAAATTTACAAAGATGATTTTATTATTGTTACGAAAACACTCTAATTTAGCTTATTTCGAAATACATAAGGGGATTAATAGCGTTAGTTCCATGAAAGACATTTTCATTGGCTGGTCAATGATCTCAGCTGCAATGTGGTTTTCTTTTAAAATATATGGTTTTGGCATAAAGAAAAGGCCAGATTCTAGAAGGAGCACATTATCCTCTAATAGTCATCCCCTTCAACATTTTTCATTCGCTTTATCCCCTTATAAACAAAAAGCTCTCAGATCCTCGGCAGAAGGACAGGCGAACCAGAAGGAGAAAGGTTGGACTTTATTTTGCCAGCGGATAAGGAAAGAAAACAGAAAAAGGGAGAGCAGAAGAGGAAGGCCGGACGACAGCCGCGGAAAAAGAGGGAACGCTGGTCGAGAGGAGAAAAAGTCTCTCTTAGGCTCTTTTTTAATTTTTGTACTGTCTGATAAAAAAATTATTTACTCTCCTATAGTTTGAAAAATATTTGTTTATCCATGAAAAATACACTAACCCCTAAAAATTATTTATTAGATCAATTATTATTATAATCGAGTCTTAATTCGGTTGGTATTGTATAAAAAATTAATTATTATATTAAATTTTAGGCTAAACAACACTCATAATCACTCTAAAATAGGGTTGGTCTTATTCTGGTTTATCTATTTTTTTCTTAATTTAATTATTTTAATTAAGATAATTATTTAAATTGGCCACCATCATTAAAAATTCAGTTAATCCACTGACGAATTATCAATGTGACACATTATCCCATTAAGTGATTGATACATGGTATTTTTAACTTTTGTCTAAAGCTAGGGACTTTTAGGTAATTATCCCAAAGCATTTTTTTAATTTATTTGCTACATGAAGATTTTCTTTTCTTTTTTTATCTTTATTTCTATTTTCTATTTTCTCTTTTTCAAGCTCGACCATTGATACTCTTCATCGTCTAACACCCGCCTTCACTTTTCACCCCTCTCTAAACCATAGCTACTACCTTCATCAACCCTACTTACTCAATCACCATTTCACCATCATCACAAAAAAAAAAAAAAGAAGAAGAAGAAGAAGAAGAAGCAGCAGAAAACAAAATTCAAAAAAGAGAAGAAAATCTTCAAGGGATTTAAATATGTACATGCTTCTTGAATAATTTTATGGAGTTTTATTTCTAAAATGTTCCTTTAAGAAACATAATTAACTCGATTTTATCATATTTTCTTCTTACTATGCTATTCACTACTAATATGTTTTTATAGCATGTATTGGTGATAAATGCAGTCACGGAGGAATCTCTGAATTTACAGAGAAGTTTTTCACAAAAAGAACAAGAAAAAAGAACATGATAAAGGTGGTGAAACCAAGAGGACAACAAGTTACGAGCTCGGGTAAAATTAATATATATGCCGTTTTTAGTAAATAATTAAAAATTAAGCTGATTTTTGTATATTTAGGGAAGTACACTAATTTTGAAAAGAGAAACAAAAAAATTTGTCCAGTAGGATGGGCCAACTCAAATGAAAATGCGTCCTGCTAGACACGTTTTCAGCCAACAATAACTTTTTCCAACAGTAAAAAATTCTAATGACTAAAAACGGCTAGTTTATTTTCTATATAAAACCAAGCCATTTTCTTTCTTTTGCATTCAAATCTCAATCTACTAATTCTCTAAATTCTTTAAGTTCTCTTATTTCATCCATTCTCTCAATTCTTTCTACTTTTTAGTTCTCAATTTTTCATTCAATTTCTCTCAAAATCTTGTTGTTTTAATTTTATATTTTGTTTTTATAATGGCAATTTCACTTATTCGTTTCGATGACAAGTTCATTTTCGACATCCACTTGCAAATGGTAAGAAAATATTATTAAATTTGTTAATTTTAATTAAGTTCATTATTAAGTTGTTAACATTATTAATTTTATTTTTTTATGTTTATATAATTAGGTCGAAGATTGGATTTTAGAGACTTACATACACAATTTAACTACAAGGGCACCGCATGTTATTGAACAACACTTGCAAGAGGCAGGATTCTTGCACGTGTCTTGTATGCTCGGGGGACTGAATTGGATCCCACATTTATCAGCGCCTTTGTAACACCCCTAACCGTGTCCGTCACCAGATTAGGGTTACGAGGCATTACCGATAAAAATAATACTCAGAACAGACATTCATTTCAATTCAAGTACCAAATAATATAATCATTTCAATACTATTCATCTAATATAATTTTAAACCAAACTAACATCCTTCGATACTATCATTCATACTCAACCCAAATTAATATTCAAACATTATAACCAATGAATCATGGCAATCGAATACTTAACTTATAACCAAGTATAATTCATTTCATATACCAATCATATACCAATCGAATACTTAACTTATAACCAAGTATAATTTTACTAAGTCAAGCCAAACCACATGATTTATTAAACATTAATATATATACGACATTAACAACTTCACATAATGGTCAAGTATGAAATTTGGTTTTACTAAATTATGCACATTTTACCAAAATAATAACTACCAATTTTATACATAAGAGCCAAATCAAATCAAATCATAATTACAATACCGCTTGACTAATAAATATCCAAAATACCTATCTATCATTTGCCAAATTCATAAATCACATATATGGCACATTTTAAACTCAAGCATTTAACTTAACAAGTTAACGATTAATTACCAAGATCATGAACAAAACATATCATAGGCATGTATAAGTATATTTTACCTATTGTTAGCCAAATATAAATACACACCCTTTACCATTTCCAAAATACATATGCATAATCTATCTTTTAACCATATATTCAGGTCATAAAATTTATCCTCCGATAATCCAACCAATTTCACAACTCCAATCAAAGCTAATTGTACCATTTATAATCGTACCTAAATGACCATCAAATAAATTACAATATATTTTCATATTTTACCATCACAAACTGTACTTTAACAATCAATATGCAAGTTGTCACACATACATAACTTAACTTATGTGAGCATATGTATTATGTCAAAAACACATCATTTACCACTTTCAAACCTTTACACAAGACAAATTATAAATCCAAAATGAGCTACTTTCATGGCCGATTATACATCATCATTAACACTTCTCATTGTTGAATCTTATAACCAACATCACAAACATATTTAACATGAAACATACCTCCAAATTAAGCTTATAACATGATTGAATATATATACCAACATTAGTATCATGATCAAGCCATTTTCGCATGGCTATATACATATATACAAATTTCAAAACCAAACATATCAAAACTAGCCTATATATGCCACATAACCAAAAACTCAAAGCTTATATTTACCGAAGCGAAAATCGGATAGTGTGATGAGGTCTCCTATGACTTCCAACCTGAGCAAGTCTCCGAAACTCTATAAATATAAGAAAAACACACAGAGTAAGCATTTAAAGCTTAGTAAGCCATAAGCAAATAAATCATCTCAATGATATTCATAATTCACTTTAACTAGGCCGAATTTAGCAAATCTCAACCATTTCATTCTCATTTATCAATTCAAAATTCAAATTAACTACCATACATCAAAGTCATAGTACACATGCTTCATAATTCCACTATTCGAACCATATATACTCCTCATTCAAATATATATCACATTCGGTCATACAAAACACATAACCAACAAAACAAAACATGCTTATTTAACTCTTTCACATATACATAACATATTTAATAATATAACCTTATCAGTAACATTTATCTAATCATCTTTTAATCCAACTAGCATACCTCAAAACCATGTTTCATATTTCATAAATCCCATGTTCGAAACATAGGACCACAATTTCATGGTACTCGAACTCTTGAATATAATTAAGCTTATTTCATTACGATTTCATATAATGGGCATATGTATCACAACGTTCATTTATATACATTCATTTCTTTCATTTCATTCATTATCATGTATTTCACATATCGTCATTTGAAATATACCCACTTTTCATTCTTGAATATCATATACACTTCGTATGTACCTGAATCGAATATACTTTCACATAGTCATTCATTTCTCGATATTGCCCGTTGAACCGTTCAAAATCAATAAGGATACTCAGATAGCTCGGAAGCTCTTACAATGCCAACATCCCAGACATGGTCTTGCATGTAATCAAATATCGATGCCATTGTCCCAGACAAGGTCTTACACGAAATCGTATACGATGCCGATGTCCCAAACATGGTCTTACACGTAAATCTCAAATCGAAGCCAACGTCCCAGACGTGGCCTTATACGATAACTCATATCGGAATCCTGTGTCATGACATGTGTATCCTAACTATTCCTATGGTTCGTATGGGGCTTTTGGACGTCGTAATTCGTTCGTTTCAAGCTCGTAATTACTTTTCCTATACTTATATTAATTCGGCATAGACATATATAGTTACTAAAATTCAATTAGGCACAATTAAATACATTTTGGTATGAAATTAACAACAATTATTCACTTATGAACTTACCTTATACGGACACGAACGAACCAGATAACTATTCAAAAATTTTTGATTTTTCCCCGATCCAAATCTGATCTCCTCTTTTCTTGATCTAATCAATTCAAAATTGGCTTTTTTTAATAACATATTCATTCAATTTTATCCAAAAATAGATAATTTGGGCATTTTTCATTTCAGCCCCTAACATTTCATATTTTTACAATTTAGTCCCTATTACAAAATAACACAAATTACTCAAAATTTCAACAAACTCATGTTAGGCTGAATTTACCTTAGGTCCTTAGCAGGCCATTTATTCAATTTATTTCACAATTTGACCCTTCAATTTACAAATTTCAAAATTTAATCCTTAATACACATTTTTATCAAAAAATCTTTTAATTAAACATATTAATCTATCAACAAATATTTATTTTCCATCATCAACTATCAAAATAATCATGCATTCAATAATGGAAACATTCAAATACTTTAACAATTTTGAAATCGGAGATACGGGCTAGCAAGATTAAGCTGCAACGATCTCAAAAACGTAGAAATCATTAAAAACGAAGCTAAAATCGTACCTATTTGAGCAATGAGAGCTTGACCAAATGTTAAAGCCAACAATGGCTTTCTTCTCCTTGAATTTTTGGTAAAGATGAATAGTGGAAGATGACAATACATTTTGTTTTATTTTAATTTAACATTATTTACTAATTTACCTAAACCATTAATAATATTAATAATTACACCATGTGCCATCCCACTGTCATCCACTATCTCAAAAATGGGATAATTACCAGTTAAGGACCTTCAATTTAAGGTTCCATAGCTAATAGACACCTTTAACTATAAGAACACAACTTTTACACTTTACGCGAGTAAGTCCTTTTTTTAAAATTGAGCACACAAACGATGAAATTTTCACACAAAATTTTCACACATATAAATCAACATGCTGTAGACATCAAAAATAATATTAAATTATTTTTTGACTTAGATTCGTGGTCCCAAAAGCACTATTTGACTAGTGTCTAAACTAGGCTGTTACAGCTTTGGTGGAAAGATGAAGATCGAGACACATGCATTCCGTCTTCTGTGCGGTGAGTGTACAATTATACTTGAGGACATAGTTTTACAACTTAGTTTACCGATGGATGTGACAGTCGTTATGAGGGCAATGGTTGTTGGCGATTGGAGCGCAATTAGTTATTAGGGAATGTGTCAAACAAGTTTTTTCGTAGCCGGATAGAGATGAAATGGTTGGAAGAAAATTTCAATTATATCGATATATCGACAACTTTGTGAGTACCGTTGTAAGAGAGCAATATGCCTGCGCATTCATCCTGAGGTTAATCGGGGGTCTTCTAATGCCCGATAAATCTTGAAATTTGGTACATTTAAGGTGGCTACTACAACTCGTTGACTTGAAAGAAATGAGGAGACTTAGTTGGGGATCAGCTGTGTTGGCCACATTGTGCTGCGGGATGTGTTAGGTGACGCAACTACAAAAAACTTAAAATTGGTGCTTGCATACTCCTTCTATAGTCATGGACATGGTACCGACTATCATTTTTACATCTTCGAGTAAATGCCCCTTATTCTTTCTCACTCGTAGTAAGATAAAATTCATTTGATAATATAGTTATTATAATATATTTTTCATTATTATATTTTTAAAATAACATATTATTTGAATAGGTGGAACAATTAGGCGAGTCATTTGGGTATAATAGACTAGCTCGAAGAGATCCGACTATTGTTAGATCAACAATTGAAAGTTGATGTTAGTTTTCAAAATTTTAAATTATATAATATTTATGTAAGGATTTAAAATTTAATATTAGGCAGATAATAAAATTTATAATTTTGTACTATAGTTTGAATGGATGTCATTTGCCATTGATAGTTTTCGCGATGGTGGAGATGCACAAATTCGATCAAGTGATGCGTCAATTGAAGTTTAGGCAAAGTATTCTGCCGTCACCTCAGGACATCGAAAAACTACACGAGGTCAACTTGCGAGAGAGAATCGACGAAGTTAGGCGAAATGCCATGAAAAATATATCTACTTTTGGGAGCATAGGTATTTAATTGGCGACCTCTCTGGATCACATGATATGGTTTAGACATCACAATAAGCCATATCTACAATCGGAGGAGGAAAGGACTAGGCAGCATCATCGTAGGAGGCCAAGACAATCCTGCATGAATCCTAGGTCGGGAGTACATGCCTCGATGGAGTCATCATCAGCTCCAACCCTATACGTGGCACCGACTTCCTAATCAGTATGGTTTATATTATTTTGGTGCTTTCACTAACCCTATTTTTTATACACAAATAGCACATTATGCACCATTATACCATGTATCAATTTAATACCCCGAAAATTACTACAATAAGAAAGTAAGATATTATCCTTGATATAGTAAAATAAACAAAAGGAAAAAAAAGGAAAATTTTGAGTTATGTCAACATTGGGAAGTATATTAAGATATATTAATTCAAAAAAATGACTAAATCACAAAAGTGAGAAAATTTTTGTGGCCCAAGAGTAAATACTCAAAATTTGAGGGGTTAAAGTGTAAATATGAAAACGTTAAAGGACCAATAGTGTAAATATTTTAAGGGTGGAATGATCTAAAAACTAAAGAAAATGGATGAATTAGGACCAAATGGAATAAGTCAATGGAGGAATTTTGAAGAATCAAAAAGGGCAAAATGGCCATTTAGTAAGGAAGATAATTTTGAAGAGTAATGATGATGTCGGTGATATTTTATATTAATTAAATAAATAAATATTAGTTTATTAATATTTTGATTTGATTTTTAATTATATTCTTTTATTATTTTATTTAGTATATAAGGAAAATTCTCTTCATCTTTCCATGCTACCAACATGAGAAGAGAAAAGAAAGAAAGAAATTTTCTTTTCTTTATAATTTGGTCCTTTCACCAAAAATCCACCATTTTCACCAAGAATTTCAAGAAATTTTCATAATCACCAAGAGAGAAAAGTGATAAGGATACTATGGAGAACAATAAAGTCATCTTGGATTCAAGAAAATGGAAGTTGGAGGAGAAACAAAAGCAAGTTAAATATTGAAATCAATAGGACAAGGTAAGAACATCAAGATTTCAATATATTTTTAAGTTTGATATTATTGAAAAAGCATGAAAATGATGTTAAAGTAGATTTTTCTTATATAAGATTATATTTTCTTGATATATTAGTGAACGGACAAAAGAGAAAGTGATGGGAAATATTGTAGAGAATGGAAATGAGGGTGTTATAAACTTGGTTATCAACATTTTGCACTAAAACAGTTTTGGACAGCAGTAGTAGTCTGACTTTGAAAATTCACCAAATATTGTATAAATTGAATTAGAGGTTAATTAAAGTATTAAATTAAATCTTATTGAGTCTATTTTTACATAGAACAAATGTTGTAAGCAAAAGAATTTCATATTATGAGATATACGAATTTTTGTGAGGCAAGGTTAGATTGATTTCAGGTTCCCCTCCTCTGACTTTGAAAAATCATAAAAAAATTGAGAAAAATAATTAGGGGTTTAAATTTATATTTTTAAATTATTAATGAGTCTATTTTTAAGAGAAACAAACAGAAACATCATCCAAACCCCGTACTAAGAGATAATTAATTTTAGCAAAGAAAGGTCAAAGCTGTCAAACAACAAAATGGGGATAAATTTAAAGATCTTAATATACTTATTGGTTAAATTATAAATTCTTCAGTTTTTATGATAGAAAAATATTTGAGTCTAGTTTCAAAAACATCAATTGGATCTTAATTTAGAATTCTGCAACTCAAGATATAAATAATTTAGTGACTATGACTCAAGTGGATGACTTTGATATGAACATATAAGTATGTTATACTAAAAGCTAAAGATTCTAACAAATATATATACATTAAGGATGTGGAATGGAGAGGAGGAGGAGGAAAATATATATATGAATATTCAGCTAGCATGGGTTTACATTAAAATGGCTAATTTTCATGTTTTAGGCTTAAGGACTAAATTGAATAAAAGTAAAATTTTAGGGAAATTTTGTAAAATGTCAAAATGACCAAATTGTATGAAATGAATTGTTATATTTTCTAAATTAATATATTGAAAGAAATTATTAATATCAAGTGGGTTTAGAGCTTTAATTTTGTTGTGTGATGATATTATAAAGTGATTTTGTTAAATATTAATGTTAGTATCAAATTGTGAAAATAGTTAAAATATTAGGGTTTGATATTAAATTTATGTTTTATTAAGGGATGTATGATAGCCTCGAATATTTTAATAAATTATTAATTGAGAAAAATTAGTTGATTTGATAGATTAACTAATTAAGGGAATAAATTGTAAAACTTGTAAAAGCTTGGGTAATTGTGTAAATTTGAAAAATTGAAGGGTATAGATTGTGAAATAAATTGGAACTGAAATATATGCTAACGAATGAGTAATTTCATATTTTAGATCAAGATTCCGTAGATACTCGTGAAAAAGAAAAAATAGCAGAATAGTCCCTGAACTCCTGCAATTATTACAATTCAATTCAGGTAAGTTCGTATGGTTAAACTTTAATGTTTATTTATTAAATTGATGAATGGTATCATGTATTTATTCATATCTATTGTTGAAAATAAAATTATTGTTAAAATATGAAATTGAATTGAATGCTCATAATGAGTGGAATGCGGGATTGAGTACAATTGTTCTCTGGCAAATGATGAATTGACGGTATATGCAAAGGATGAATTGACAGTAAAATACAAAGGATGAATTGACGGTATATGCAAAGGATGAATTGACGGCAAATGTACCCAAGTAAACCGAGGTTCAGCATTTGTTGCGAACTTTCGTGTTTACTTTTCGTTTAGCTCTCACAAGCTTCTGTTAACTCATATGAGTTTTCGTTCAACCCTAATGGGTTTCCATTCAACTCTTTTGAGCTTCAGTTAAACCCTTATGGGTTTTCGTTCAGCTCTTACAAGCTTCCGTTCAACCCTTATAGGTTTCCATTTAGCTCTCATGAGCTTCTGTTCAGCCTTCAGGCTTCTGAAAACGATGTACTCATATCTGTAAGTCGTTCTTCGAATGGTAAGTTATCGGGAGTTGTCTTGGATGATATATATGTATATGAAGAAATAGTAAAAGATTATATGTATCATGAAATGTATATATATATCAATATCTTGATATGTTGATACATGAAAATTATGTAAGTTGAGACGAGTAATAAATTTCAAGTGTGACATGTTGAGCTAATAAGGTTATTAATGTTGAAATTATATGAAATATGTTCAAGTACGCTAACAAGTGTTATTGTTTGACGCTTAGGCAAGTGCCAAATTTCTAGTTGAATGGTAATATAGTTAATTACAAGATGCATTGAAATGGTAAGTGCTCAAATGAAAATATGCTCGTGCTCATGAAAGAGTGGTAAGGTTTAAGTTATGCAATTTCTTATGAAATGAATTATCATGTGATTAATTCAAAAATGGTCTATGTTTAAATGCACTAGCTTGTAGCTATGGTTGAATGATATGCTTATGACTGGTGTGTTATGCATATGGAATGAGTGTGAAAAGTAAAGAAACGTAAATGAAAATAAAGAAATTTTGGAAGAGTTAAAGTTATTTAAAATCCTACTATGCTAGGAATAATATATATAAGTGATACTGTAGATTTATTCGCTTAGTGAGTTGTTAAATATAACTTCATGAGTATTATGGTATCAATATTGGATTATTCTTTATATGTATAAATTTCATATTTGAAAAGAAGTATTACGATTAAAGTTTATATGAGCTTACTAAGCATTCATTGCTTATGTATTTGTTTTCTTTTACTTTTCAGATTATCGGAAGCTCGATTGGGTTGGAAGCTTGTCAGAGTTGTATCACACTACCCATCGGTTATATCTATACTTTCGAATGTTTTGATTGGCATGTATAGATATTTTATTTATTGATGGCCTATATGTAATTTGTTGAGTTTAGCCACTTATTTTGGTTTGTTTTGGATGTCTAATTATGGCTTTTGTTATGTGTAATGTTGATTGTAAATTGACATAGAATTGGGTAAGAATTATGGCTTGTAAAATGGCCTATTTTCGTCCAAACGGGCAGAGACATGGGCGTGTGTCTCAACCTTGTGTGACACACGGCCAGGTGACACGACCGTTTGTCCCCTGTATCTTAAATTTCAGAAAACAGAATGCTCACACGGTCTAGCACACGGGCGTGTGACTTGGCCGTGTGACCTAAGTCAGTATACTCACACGGGCACGAACATGGACTGAGATATGGTTGTGTATCCTTATTTCGAATGCCCACATGGTCTGAGACACGGGCATGTCTCCAAATTGTGTGAGACACATGGCCTGGCCACATGGTCATGTGACCCTTGTAGTGTTGAAAATTTTAAATATTTTCGAAAAATTTTCTAAGTTTTCAACTTAGTCCCTATTTGTTTCTAATGCGTAAATTTTGAGCCTCGAGGGTTCATTTAAGGGACAATATGTATGATTTTTATTGGTTTCTAATATGAATGCTAGATGAAATGAAATGTCTGATAATAAATTTGTAAACTTTGGTAATGTTCCGTAACCCTGTTCCGGCGACGAATTCGGGTTAGGGGTGTTACAATCAACACCTTCTTTAGGTGCATTTTTTGCACCACCTCCATCCCCAGTACCATATGGAGAGCCAATGCCGAGAATTGTCGAGAATAGCACCAATATATCTGCCATCTCTGACAATTCCAACATTTTATCTGCAACCGGCATATGTGACACCATACACTTATCCACCTATAATGTCACAAATACCCCTGACGTCATTGTTCTACCAAGGTGACTCATCTTCGCAACCACCTATTACTTGAACAGACGATATACGATGGCAACCTAAGACGCCACAACACTCAAGCATGGAAGAACAATAAGAAGATAAAGATGGAGGTCAAGGTAAAGATGAAGATGGAGAATATGAGGAGTCGAAACCCCAACTACCAAGAAATCCTCCTTGCAATCAACACCCATCGAGTTGTAGCACACATTCAGCCAGTCAAAACGGATGGTTTTTTCCCTTGGAAATTTTTACCATGTAAATAATAATTTACTTTGTTAATTTTTAATTTCTATTGTATTACATTTTTTCCATCCATAATGTACTTATTCCACTTATACAAAAAAATTTGGTCTATTGTATTTTACGTCAATAATATATTATCTACAATCTAAGAAAAAAATTTAAAAATTGGGATATTGTATTCTTTTGTAATTTTCCTATCAGTAGTATATACTTTTTTTTACAATCTACTGAAAATAAAATAAAAATTGTTTATATTATATTATACTGCATTTTACATCAATAATATATCAATATTTACAATTTACCAAAAAATGAAAAGCAATGAAAAAAATAAAAAAATTATTTTTTTGTTTGTTTCTTTTTTTGTATGTCTATAAAAAATGAATATGTGTTAATTATGTCTTGTCCTCAATGTTTCCCCCATGTGTGGACATGTAGGCTTAGTATGCTTTGGGTTCCTACAATAACTTTATAACCTCGGTTAGCCTGTCGTCTCTTGAATATCCATATTGCCGCATATTCGAGTAGAATTCATCCGACCTTTTGGCTTGCGACGCAACAAAATATTCGATAACAACTCAAATGGAGCGCTCAATACAAGCAGCCACATACTTTCATTTGGGACCAGTGAGAATTCAGATTTTCATACTTTATATATGTGTTTTACTTTCTACATATCGTCAACGTAGCTCATGTAATCCAGATGTGTCGAGACACATGCAAAATTGCATGTGCACAAGAAAAACAAAGTGCTTGAAATCTTCCATGGTCGTAGTCTTTCATCCCAGGTATACACGGTATGATCCCCCAATAATACCTTCGTCGGGTCTACAGAACTCCGTAAACTGAAATGTTTGATTTGGATACGAGTGACATATTACAGACATAGAGTTTGCTCTTTTTGCATTTTCTCTAATTTTTTTCATCATATCCTCGCACCAAACGTGACCGCTTTTTATCTATCCAACATATTTTTCCGCTCGCTTTGGAAATAAGGTTGCTAAGCAAAAATATGTTTCTTTGGCTGCCAAAATTATCTACAAATGATGCGTCCCCTCCAATACAGAATTAATGCGTTCCGCTAAGTTTGTTGTCATGTACCCATATCATAGACCTCCATCATACGATTGAGTCCACTACTCCTTGGGTATCCCATCAAGGTATCCTGTACCGAGTTTGTTTATAGCTCACAAGTTCTCCAACATTTTATGGAAAAGATGTTGAACGGGATCATACACTGTTGAAAAAAATAAAGAGTATATCCATGAATGCAAGTGCTGTATATGCTAAAGAGTGATATAGAAAATAGTGACAACTACATACCCATGTTAATAACTTGTTGCTGCTCAACATCCAAGTGATATCAGCCTATGTACTTAGACCCTATATATCGTATACAATACCTATGGTGTGTACAGTCCCAGAGGCTTTCACGTCGTTCAATTGAGGCCCGTATTTTAGGTCCCTTATAGGAAATCACACATATATTGGGTTGCGACACAACATCCCTTCTCAAGTTAGTCAAAAAGAAATCCTAATCATCGACGGATTCTCCTAATATTATTGCAAAATCTATTGGTAGGATTTTTCTATTACTATCCTATGCAATAGACAAATACAACCAATGTTGATATCTCCTGTACATGAATGTGTCATCAATTTGTACTAATTGCTTACAGTACCAAAATACTGCGTTGCAATGCTTGAATGTCTAAAAAATGATGGAAATTGTTTTCCCTTGGACCAAACGATCATGGAAATACGCAAGCTCCTTTTCAGATCAACACACTGATTCAGTACCTGATACCATTGCCACAAATCATTATATGATTTATCCCGCCCGTTATGCATTTTTTCCATAACCTTCTGTTTTGTGACCCATATCTTGTAGTATGACACAATGTAATCGTACTGACTATGGATATTTGTAATCAATATTGACATGGGAATCTTAAGACTTCCTTTCACCATAAGGAAGATAATGTCAGAGTTCATGTCAGAATTTAACTTGGGATGATCCTATGTCATACCGACAACAACACGAGTATTTAAAAATGAGTAAGAAAATCTCTGAGATGAGGTCAGAATCTAATCTCGTATGATCATGTGATGTACCTGCGACAACACAAGTATGTGGAGCGTTATATTTTTTAATTGTCTAGAACCCCGTCTTCTTTCTCACAGATGCCATGTTTTTTTCTTGAACATCTGTTGTCATGCATTGCGCACTTGGACTCAAATTTTTCTGGTCGAGATTTTGTAACATGGAAGTTGACCCTATGCTTTATGTTTTACCACTTCACTGTAGCAACAAAAAACTTCTTTCGAGGAAAACTCCATTCCAACTTTTAAATCATCGACCTTTAATGAAGAACTTGCATGACTCGATCTTCTGTGAGGGATTTTTATAAATTCTAACCCACCTTCAGCATGGAGGTCGACATTATGCATGTGGTTTGGAGGTGCACATGACGTGAAATTCGGATAGGTTCCTTCAGCATTTTCCAAACCTTCATTGTTAGAACCACTCTTTTCTGATTCAGTAGGAACCGTCTATTATTCAGAAAATAATACAATTTCTGAATCATTCGGCCCGGACTCTTGGATTGGGTCATTATCGAATTCAAATCCCTTTTCTTTCTTTGCTCCCTTTTTGTTATCAACATTATTTACATGTCCAGGGTTGGATGTCTTTTCGCCGGTACAGGTTGTAAGGAGTACATTACCTGTTTTTGTATACCCTACATTAAAATCAAAATCACTTGTGGATTTCCCACCGGTGTAACTTGATGGCATACCCGTATAAGTGTTTCCGGCATAGAACATCGTTGTTTGAAATTTGAAATCAAAAGCACTCACAGAATGTCGTGCCATGGTGAAGATGTTTGGGTTACCAACAAACCTCGACTATTGGATAAACTGTGCGCCAAAGTTAAAATCGAGGGTTGAAACTGATGAATGCTTTCCTATTGATGATTCTGGATTTCATTATAGGAACTTTGTAACAATGTTTGGGATTTCATCGATACCAATTGGAAAATCGATACCAAGACAATATTTTGTTTCTAGTCAAAAATCAAACCCCAAAATTTATCGGTACCTTTATTAAAGTATCAATTATTTTACCTCAAGTATCAATACTCGTGGTAAGGTATTGATACCAAATTACAATACCGACTTCCTGCATAGTAAAATTTCACAGAGGTATCATTTTTATAACCTGAATATCAATACCTTTGTTCCAAACCATAAAAATACAGCACGTCTAAGCATTTAATCCATTCCAACAAATATCTAATCAACATGTATCATTTACCTCTTTAAACCAATGTCAAAACGACCAAAATAATAGTTCAAAACATCAAAAACATGCCCGAACAAGAATCAACATACCAAGGTCCAAGCCTATAATTCCTAAGAACAAATAAGCTATAAAATATCCAAAACATCATGGCAATATCATGCAACATTTCTACCACATTGTCTTTATTTCCCCAAATCATGAATGAATGAATAAACACCTACGAATAATATAAAAGTCTCTCTTAGATCACTCCCTTAACACCACACCACTCACATCGGAACACAACTAATATGCAATGGTTTAAAAAGGAGTGGGTGAGCTTTACAAGCTCAGCGAATGATCAGAATAACTACCACACAAACATGTCATCATGCATTTATCGAAACAACCATATAACACAATTACAACATTTCAACCCTAGTGTCATGTTAATTATTCATGCATTATCTATTGATTTCTTTACATAATAATCACATATCATTTAAGCATATATCACAATACTCATAAAGATATTTAAAGATAATTTGACACTTGAACTATGAAACATAAAAGTGGGCTCTCTCATGACTCATCAAATACACGAATCTCCAACATACCAAAACACTCATAGAGTTGAACATATCTCAAAAAGTGAAGCAAAAAGCTAACACTTTCCAACACACCAAACATGTCACGTTAAATGGAGCTTAGCTCACATTCCCTTATCTTTCCAACCAGTCTTAGGGCCTTAATGCCCAAAAACACAAAGATAAGTAATTACAATCCTATGGCATGCCAACTATATCCAACGGTCTCAAAGATCACAAGGCAAAATATTTGTTATTAACACACACATTTACTTACCGTTCACTGCACTTATTCACTGTAAATGCCACATTATAAACACAATATTATCTCTGTCATTTAGCATGTATAACATGCCTACATTTACACTTTAACAACGATAATCATGAACACATAAAATATGCCATAGCATCTCGTCTTACTTCACATTTTCACAATCACACTAGCACATGTTTCCCAAATTAAATCAAGAGTACGAGAAAGCATACACTCGAAATTTAGAGTAGGAGTTTAGGCTACTTCTAAATTCTCAATTAATGTAATGAATCGTGTCCACAAGTAGCAATTCTAAACACTCACCGTTCACGTTTTCGCCTAATAGCTAAACATTTAAACTAGCTTTTCCTTACCTTTATCTTTACTCGTTGAAGGTCCTAACGATTTCAAAGCTTCAACAAGGCAAATCACACAACAACACAATCAACAATCAGCCAAAGACTCACTTCAAACAATCAAAACACAAGCCTAAGCTAAATTCTCTTGTAATCGAAACCTTCAACATACCAAACTTGAAATTCAAATATCTTGGTCTATACTTAATATTTTTCCTAAAATGAATTTCATTCATCTAAGTATTTACCTACGACAGATTCTCAACCTTTAAACTACACAAAACTACCCAATTCATGGTATCAAAATTTTTCGATATGTTATGACAATTTTCACGAAAATCCATTAAATCCTTAGAAATTTTTAATGAAACTTCAAAGTAAGTTTAGAAACCATTTAATCACATCAAAACTAATTGAAAAACACTTTGAAACTATGTTTTTACCCAAAATCTTGAAATCCTCCATAAACGACCCAATTTTCAGCTTTTATTTGAAACATGTGATTTAATGACTAAAAACTCTATTTAAAAGATTAGGTAACATTAAAAACTAATAAGGAATCGAACTGTTACCTTCGATGGAAGAAAAATGAGCTTCTAGTTGAAACTTTGGTAAAATTGGAGGAGAAAAAATAAGATATTTTTAAAACTTTGGTAAAATTGCTTTTTAACTACTCCTAAATTGAAGCCCTTTTACAAAACAATCCTTATTTTAACATTTGAAAGTATTTTAACATTATTTTCAAAAATTGACTTGATTTTCAAAAAGCCATAGACGAAAACAATTTTGGGTTACCGCAATTCAAGTTTCTTAACCTAATCCGTGACAAAATTTCCATTTTACCCTCAAAATTCCTAGGCCTAATTTTGGGGTGTGAAAATAATAATTTATCATAAATTTATAGAGAATGAGACTAAAAAATATTATAGGGGCTAAACTTGTTAAAAACAAATTCTATAACAAGGACAATTGAGTAAAATGTGTTTCTAGGTAATCTTACATTCTGTCAACCAAACACTTGAATCTTACATTCCAACCAAATGAACCGAATAAAGTAATCTCACATTCCACCCATAATCTTACATTCCTATAATCCTATTACGGAACGTAATCTAAGTTCAACGAACCAAACATCCCCTAAAAGTAAAGTTTTTATAAGATAATATAATATTAAAATAAAATAAATAAAATTAATTAATTGAAAATATTTTCCATTAAATGATAAATATCTTTTATTTACTTCTCATTTTTCACAATTTTTTATACAAAATTCTATTGGATTATTATCAAATATATAAAAGGTTAATTGAAAATATTAATTTTTAATTAATTTAAAATTTTCAACGGTAAGTTAATTTTCAAAAAAGGACATTTTTATTGACAGAGTCAATGACCTACACAAAAGTCTTCTGTTTTAAATATATCCTTCTGGTATAGGGAAAGGGCCAAAATCTAGAATGAGAAGTAAATCCTCCATGCACGACTTCTTCATCACTCTTTCATTAAAATATTGCATCGGTATTTAGGGGTAAAGCTAGAAATATTGTAAAGGGTTGGAGTTGAACCGTAGTCCAATTTCAATTTCTTTTTTCAAAGATTGTCTTGATACAACGGTAAAAATTTTGAGTATAAAATATTAAATTTTAATATTATAAATAATATATAAGCTTCTCATAGTGAAATAAAAGATAATTTAAAAAAATTGCAAATGTAAAGATCTTATAGGGATTAAAGTTTGCAAGAATATCTGCTAGTTTTTAAATTTTACAAGTAGAATTAAATTGTCAACACAAATAGAATTAAATAATT
Organism: Gossypium raimondii; assembly: GCF_025698545.1. NCBI lineage: Eukaryota > Viridiplantae > Streptophyta > Magnoliopsida > Malvales > Malvaceae > Gossypium > Gossypium raimondii. Next base: position 11,064,397 of record NC_068568.1, read on the forward strand.
GATAAGTGTCCTATAAGGTATACTAAAATATTAAAAATAAAGCATATGATAATTTTTTAGACTACTGACCTTGAAATTTTATGTTTAAAATTAATATTTCATGTAAAATAACTAAAATAGGTATATAATTTTATATTTCAAAAGAAAAACATGAAAGACAACATGTAAAATTTGTATTAAATATTATAATTGTTTATTTTTATATTAAAAAATAAAGCATAAGATTACATGCATTAAATATTGGAATTGTAATTGGTTTAGCAACTCAGTTGCGGAAGCCTCAACTCAAAGGACTTTCAAGTACAAAACTTGTCAATATCGTAGTGTACGTGAAGATTTTGGGTACAAGAACATATTTATCAATGTTGTAAGCTTAAAGAATAAATCAAATCAACCCTTAAGTTTCAATAACTCTCTCTCTCTCTATATATATATGCACATAGAACAAAAAAGATTAGAAAAAAGAGAAAAATGTTATGTTGGAGCAAAAATCCTAATGTAGTTTCCAAGGTAGGCACTTGAGGTGAGGCTGAGAGCAGGATTGGGTCCAAGTACTGGAGCATTCACCTCCACTTCCATCGCAACATTTGCAAACTACTCCAAGAGTGGCAAAAATCTTGGAATATCCTACAAATTACATAAAGATAAACCCATTAGTGGACTGAAAAAGAAACCATCAGCAATAAGTATAAGGCTCATGAGGATGAGAGAACAGATTGTTACTTTGTTGAACAGATTGAGCGGAAAGTGGCCTTGCGGCCTGGGATGTTGAGATTACAAGCAACAACATGAGCAGGAAAGCCAGGAACTTATTCATCTTCCCCTGTGTTTAGAGTGAGGTATTTTGGCAAATATAAATTGGTGAAGAGGCAATCAGAAGGGGGTGAATATAAGCAAAATGAAAAACCAATGATGGGGTTTAATTAATTTAATAATTAATAGGACATTTGTTGTGAATCTAGAAGGGTGGCTGTATTTTTGTTTTTGAAGAGGTGCGGGGGAAGGGCTTCTAAAGGACAAAGGTTGACGCGCCACACGTTCCCTACTTGTTTACGTTATCCAAAGAAACAACTTTGGTCGAAACTTCCCCCTAATGTGGGATCCACGACCTTAGTTACCCATACTTGTACGATTAGACAAGACCAAAAAATGTGCATACTTGTACCCTGAATCTTTGGAAAACTACAAATGGTCAAAACAAAGACCATACATGATCAAACAACAAAGGCCTAAAACAGCCAGAACAGAACCCAACAAAGTAGCAGCCTTGTCCCAAACAAAAAGTACCCAGCACACTCTAAATTCAAGATCCATAGGCTAACGCTGAATTTCGCAGCAGCTCATCAATGCTCAAAAAATTCACATCCTATAGATGGATTTAATGACAAGCAGCCCAGTGTTTACTGATACCAGTGGTAGCCCATGTTGTGGTGATACCTTTACCTTTGTTATTGCACTTTAAACCTCACGTGTGTGAAATTCAATCATCATTAATGGAGTAATTTACCAATAAAAGTTCTTTTTTTCAAAAGTTACCGAAATGGGCCAACTATTTAATTATTTACCGGAATGTTCCATTTTCCCCGAAATCGCGTCCACGTCAGCGCGATGTCAGGGAACGCGTCAGGACATCGCGGCCACGTCAGCGTGACTTGATAACGTGGAAGGAAATCGCGCCCTTGACGTGGCCGCGATGTCTTGATGCCACGTAGCGCGTTTTGGGGGACGCGATTTTGACATTTTTTCCACGTTTGGTTTTTTTTGGCTTTTAGGGTTTAGGGTTCAGGCTTTTTAGGGCTTTTAGGTCCCGGCCCAAATTATTTCGAGTTGACGTTTCTGGTCAAATAGTATAAAATCGCTTCTACGAGGATGCTATTTGAGAAGAAATTGTGAAATCGTGCCCTCGTGGACGCGATTTTGCCACAGTAGGTCATGTAAGAAATAATTTTTTTTTACGTTTCTAAGCAAATTGTATAAAATCGCTTCTACCAGGATGCTATTTGAGAAGAAATTGTGAAATCGCGCCCTCGTGGACGCTATTTTGCTACAGTAGGTCATGTAAGAAATATTTTTTTTTGACGTTTCTGAGCAAAAAGTATAAAATCGCTTCTACCAGGATGCTATTTGAGAAGAAATTGTGAAATCGCGCCCTCGTGGACGCGATTTTGCTACAGTAGCAAGTTTGGGCTGAGGCTATAAATTAGGCAAAAAATGTTCTTAGAATGCATAATTCATAGCAGAAACAATTTAGAGATGCTAAGAAAGTTAAAGTTTCAAAATGAGTGAACGTATTAGTGCTGTTATTTACTACGATGGTGAGGTTTGCCACACTGAGAATGGTGTTGTTTTTTTGTCGGAGAATACGGTGCGACTGTCATTTAACCAGAACATAGATTTGACAGAACTTCGTAAAAGAATTAGGCGTAAAATCTTCGAAACGACGCCAATGAAAGTTCTGTCAATCACGTATCGATTTTGTTCTTGTGTTGATCCGGTGACATATGACTCGTTCGACATAAAAGGTGCTCGTAGCTTGGAGGCAATGGTGCAGACTCATCTTGCTAGCGGAGCAACTTATATTGAGTTATATGTACAATTTACGTCGCCAACTGATGTACTTCCGTCCGGTGTTCGAGATGTATACACGACCCCTGGCCGATACTCAGTTAGCGGGTTACAAAATACGGAACAGCCCATGTTCGGTAGCGATGTCGAATGCACATCCCCCACAAGACACTCTGTCGGTGGATGGGACATGTACGTCGGTGGCTCGACTTTTGATGCTGGAAATACGTACTGGGGAACGGCATCAAGTTCTAGTAGATGGCAATCTACATCCAATTGGGGACGTTATCAAATGCCCAGAAGAAGGGATGACGTACTGCCTACGATGTCAACCGGAGAGGCGACGTCGTACGCTGCAGATGATTATAGGTTAGAAGATGACTCCAATGTGGATCCACCTCGAGAGCCCGGGTCGGATGGTGCAGAAGTTGGCTTATTTTCTGAACCGGAGCCTATTCCAACAGAAGGTAAAGATGCTGAAAGGAGTTCAGATGATGAAGAAAATCCACGATTCAGAGCATACTCACCTCCAGCCCACATGCATAATGACGATCTGTCTGCAGATGATGCGTTAGATTTTCTAGATCTACCACAACGGTTGCGTGATCGTACAAGTTTGGGGGTAGATTTCGATGAACTTGAAGTTGGTAATCAGTTTACCAACAAGGATAGTTTTATTGGTGCTTTGAAACAGCATAGCATCAAAAACGGCGTTAATTACCACGTCGTTAAATCAAAATCTGATAAGTTTGAGGCGAAGTGTGCGGTGCAAGACGGCACATGTTCATGGAAAATCTACGCCTCGTTAAGGAAAATGACAGGGTTGTGGGAGATAAAAAAAGTACAAAGGTCCACATACATGTGCAGCAGGTACAGTATTGAATGTATCTGAATAATACTTTTATTTTGCAATGTTGCATTATTTAATGTACTCCCTCTGTAGGTGTTTCACAAGATCATCCCAAAATGGATTTAGCTATGTTAGCTAGCTTGATACTGCCCACGATAAAAGCAGATCCTAGGACTTCAGTGCCGGTGTTAATTGCCAATATCCGTAGCCAAATGGGGTACACGCCCTCTTACTGCAAGGCTTGGATAGCTAAGCAAAAGGCGTTGGAGAAGATGCATAGTGGGTGGGACGCCTCATATAATGAAATATGGCAGTGGTGTCAAGTGCTAGAGAGATACGTCTCTGGTGCCATCACAGACCTTGAAACGGAACATGCGTACTACAACGACTGATTGCTACGTGGATGCCAAGTGTTCAAACGTCTGTTTTGGACCTTTAAGCAATACCGAGACACATTTCCATACTGCAAGCCGTTGGTACAAATTGACGGTACATTCATGTTCAGTAAGTATACTCATCAGCTATTGGTTGCAGTGGCACAAGACGACGGTGGGAGAATTCTTCCAATTGCATTTGCAATAACACCGGGGGAGTCATCTAATGACTGGGATTTCTTTCTCTCTAGGTTAAGGAGGCATGTGTGCCCCCAACCTGATATCTGTGTTATTTCGCATCGGGCGCCAAAGATACTATTTGCATTTGATTGAGAGGGAAGCTTGTGGCAGCGCACACACCATAGATATTGCCTAAGACATGTTGCTTCGAACTACTACAGGCAATATCCATCTAAGAGCGAACGACAAGAAGTGACCAACATGGGTATTTAGTCTATAACTGTATTATTTCATTTGTCAATTTCAATTAGTTTTATTGGTAGAAGTCGTATAAAATATTCGCTATGATCTTATATTCGCAGGGTATGAAATAAATAAAGATCGTTTTCACGAGATGTTGGCAATTTTACTATCCCAAAATGGAGAAGTGGTGGACTACCTTTGTAACATACGTTTCGAATAGTGGGCACAAGCATACGACGGAGGCCTATGATATGGCCAAATGACGTCGAACCTGGCAGAATGCATAAATTCTGTTATTAAACGAACGCGCCATCTACCGATAACATCAGTTGTGCGAGAGACATATTTTCGTTTGGCGGCACTATTTCCAAAGCGAGCAGCAAGTTATGCAGGCCAGATGCAGGGTGGCCATGTATGGTGCAGTAAGGTAGTTCAAGAAATTAACAAGGCGAGGGCGAGGGCAAACATCATGTACACAGTGTGTCACGATCGAGACAAATTATGGTTTCACATGACGGATTTTGACAGACCGCACCAAGGTGTTGTTGGCGGGTAATATCGTGTACACTTGCGAAATAGGACTTTTGACTGTGGGAAGTTTGATGCACTTCGTTATCCATGCGCTCATGTTATTGCAGCTTGTCAGAAACTCCGTCTGGATCCGATGAGTTATGTGGACGAAGTGTACAAATTAGAAAACATGTACAACGTATGGAGACACGTTTTCCCACCAGTCCCAGACGAACGTAAGTGGTCGCCCGTATCTCTTGCTCCTTTTAAGCTGTTACCGGATAGAGAATTGCGTTGGAAACCAAAGGTTCGACCTTGCTCCACTAGAATACGAAACAATATGGATATCCAATAAACAGCCAGTCAATAGAAGTTGTGCGGATGGTGTAGGAACCCAGGTCATACAAGTCGATCATGCCCTAATCGCAATAGTTTAATGTAATTTTAGAAAAAATTATATTTTATTCAATTATTAATTGATAATTGTATTAATTGTTAGTAAAATTATCAAATTATGTAAAATTATTAAGTCCAAAAATTGTGTTAATTGTTAGTAAAATTATTAAGTCCAAAAATTGTGTTAATTGTTAGTAAAATTATCAATTTATGTAAAATTATTAAGTCCAAAAATTGTGTTAATTGTTAGTAAAATTATCCAATTATGTAAAATTATTAAGTCCAAAAATTGTGTTAATTGTTAGTAAAATTATCAAATTATGTAAAATTATTATGTTAGGGTTAGGGTTTTTAATTATGTTATGTTAGGGTTAGGGTTTTTAATTATGTTATGTTAGGGTTAGGGTTTTTAATTATGTTATGTTAGGGTTTGGGTTTTTAATTAGGTTATGTTAGGGTTTGGGTTTTTAATTAGGTTAGGTTAGGGTTAGGGTTAGGGTTAGGGTTAGGATTTTTAATTAGGTTATGTTAGGGTTAGGGTTTTTAATTAGGTTAGGTTAGGGTTAGGGTTTTTAATTAGGTTAAGTTAGGGTTAGGGCTTTTAATTAGGTTAGGTTAGGGTTAGGGTTTTTAATTAGGTTATGTTAGGGTTAGGGCTTTTAATTAAGTTATGTTAGGGTTAGGGCTTTTAATTAGGTTATGTTAGGGTTAGGGTTTTTAATTAGGTTATGTTAGGGTTAGGGTTTTTAATTAGGTTATGTTAGGGTTAGGGTTTTTAATTAGGTTAGGTTAGGGTTAGGATTCTTAATTGGGGTTTAGGTTAGGGTTTTTAACTAAATTAGGTTAGGGTTTTTATTACATCAAATAAACTTCTATTTTATTATATCAAATAATATCAAAATAACTCGAAAAACTTTCTATGTGTATTACATCAAATAAACTTCTATTTTATTACATCAAATAACAAATTTAAATACGGTAATCAATGTCTATGCCCGGGGGATTCGGTTCCACATGGCGGCCGTCGACGGTTACGCGCTGGATTCCTCCTTCCTCTAGCTTCCGGCGGCAGTTGTTCTTCCTCCGGTGGTGATTCTGGTTCTCCCGGTTCGGTATCTGGTTGTCGAACTTGGGACGATGATCCACCTTCAAAGAATAGTGTATGTGGAGGTGTTTGCATCATGAACGGCGACGGTGTTTGAAAGGCATACGTTGGTGGGGATCGGTAAAAAGGAGAGGTCCCCGACGGCTCCCCTTGCGATCCCTCCTGTACCGTTGGCCTATATATCGGTGGTCCGCTCGGTATAACAGGAAATGGAGCTGAACCGGGCATTTGGCTAGGATTCGAAAAATGATACATGTAAGGGTTAGGGTACATATAAGGGCTAAGAAATGCACCTGGCATCTTCTGAAAAGGCAATTGTGTTGGTATCATCGGTTGAATTGCTGCGTCAGGTGACTGCGTCGGTGCTCTCATTGGGGACGGTGATTGCATGGCCGCTGATGATGAGCCTGGTGACTGTCTGGGCCTCGTTGAGGGGTTGCCTTCGTAGTCTTGTCGTCTTAGATTTAGAGGCCCGCGCCTTTCCCTTCCGACACGTATTTGCCGCTGCCTCTCCTCTAGCGTCAGTAAATACGGCTTGCCATGGATCCTAAACCATGGCATGTATTCTGGAATGCACGCTAACTCCGGAACGATGATTGGTTCCCGAGTAGGTTGATATTCATACCAATTTTCCCATATTTCTATGTACCCGGACCAGTATTTAGGCCATTCCGTACCTAATAGCCGAAGGTCGATTTTGTGGTGATCGTCAAACTCCTCAGGGTCCACGGGAATTGGTTGTCTACATCCAAACTGTCATAGCACTCTGTCTGTCTAGTGCGGCTCCACGGTTGCGAAGTTGATCAGCAAGACTTTGACGTGCCAAGCGTTCGGATTTTGTAAAAACTCTTCCGGTATTACTACCCGAATTGCCAGATCCTCGTATAGTGTCCATTGAAACTATATGAACATGATAGAAATATTAGTTATATACATAATACTAAATACTAAATACAAAATATCTATTTGCAATAATACTTACTTGTGCTTCCGACCGTTGGTCCAATAGAAGCCGTATATCTTCAAGTTCGGTAGGTAATCGAGCATGACTTGCCGGATGGTTCCACCTAATTAAATAAATTTTTAGCATACTTCTATTTTTAAAAATCTACATAATAATTGTATAATCTAATATAAAATTTACCTCGTTATGAGTAGGAATGTATATGGGTAGTCCACTCGATGACGTAGAAATGGAAAGCGAAACTGTGCCCATGACTGCAATAGTGACAGGCAATCTCCGATTTTTGCTCTCCTCGGTCGCGTCGCCCCACACATCTCCCGATACAACGTTGCCAAGATAGCAGACCCCTAACTAAACTCATCGGCTTCTCTAAAATCTACCAATTTCAAGAGCCATCTTAGATGTACGCGGCTCCGTGACGTGTCGGGCATCAGATAACCTCCAATTATTTGAAGAGTGTATGCCCGAGCATATCGGATTCTTTCAATTTCGGTTGAACCTTCATTCGGATCAGGGAATGTGTCACGTAACTAGCCTATCTCGATCTTACCTCCCTCCATTTTATCCGGAATAACGCCCAAAAGCTCATAGCACACCGCCTCTCAATTGCTAGATTGAACAGTCCCGGTGACTGGCTTCCTGTCGACCGGCAATCCCAATTGCAGACTCACATCTTCTAGAGTGATAGTGCACTCTCTACATGGAAGATGAAATGTGTGCATCTCGGGTCTCCACCTCTCGATCAACGCACTAATTAGTTTCGGATACAACTTGCATCCCCGGCCTACCGTCACCACGTGCCAAAAACCCACTTCCCGCAGGTAGTTCTCTACCAAAGGTGATGGAGGAACATGCATGTTCCGGATATTGCATTCCAATACCCGATCTACAGACTTTTATAACAAATAATAAATTAATAATTATCTAAAAAAGCATAAATAAAAAATTCTTAAATAATATTTAAAAATTAAATTTAACACTTACCATTTCCATTTGTTCCACCGATATGTGATGCCTATCAAGACAAGTCAATGATGCGGCTATTGATGAAATCGTAGAAATTTTTACGATTTATAAAAATATAAAAAAATTTAAAACTATTTTAAAACAGGAAATTGAGAGCAAATTGAAATTAAATATGGGTTTGAGAGATTTTTAGAATGAATTTGAGAGGAAATTGAAATTAAATATGGATTTATGAGAATTTTGGAAGGAAATTGAGAGAAAATTGAGAGGAAATATGAGAGAGGATTTGTTTGTGAAAAAATAAAAAGGGGTGGGGGTATTTATAGTTTTTTTTTTTAACCATTGGGGGGGCAACGGTCAAATTTTTGATCGTTGGGCACTGTTCACGCGCGGGAGGACATCGCGGCCACGTCAGCGCGACTTGATGACATGGAAGGAAATCGCATTCTTAAGGGAGCGATTTCCTTCCACGCCAAGAAGTCGCTACCGACGCGGGCCGCTGATAAATCTCGACGCTGTTCTCGACATCGCACTGACGTGGACGCGATTTCGGGAAAAATGGATCATTCCGATAAATAATTAAATAGTTGGCCCATCTCGATAAATTTTGAAAAAAAAGGGTTTTTATTGGTAAATTACCCTCATTAATGTAACACCTAAGTTAATTGTAGTTTTGGGCTTTTGAACCTTGTGGACATATTGCGGATAAAGGAACAAGAATATTGCAAGGATCTCAACAGTGGGATCAATGCCTTAACATTATAGCCCATTGGTCGGTTTTACTGTTTAGTGTTCCCTATAGCAATTTAGTCTTCAAGTAGGGAACTGTGAGATGGTCGGATATTAAGTGTAGAAATAAAAATTAGTTTAAGGAAATTAAGAAAATATTAATTTTTAAAACAATGAGACTTCTATTTTAAAAATAAAATAAAATCCTTTTAAAAGGATAATTTTGTGGTCTACATTCTAACCAGAAAAAATTGAGTTAAATAATTGATTAAATGTACAAGGCCAAAATTGATACCTCATTAATTACACATTTTAATATTCAAAAACTAGATATTTAAATATTCCATAAATTTTATAATTAGGATAATGATATATTTGGCCTCGGAATTTTATCAAATCTTCTAATGTGGTACCCTACTTAAAAATAATCTAATATGGTATCTGAACTTTTACATTATTTATCAATGTGGTACTTTGACTAGCAACGTCGACTTGTCAAAACATATGAGCCACTTAATAATGACACAGAGAAATTTTTCTATTTGAAAATGTACTAATTGTTAACCCTTAATATTCACCTTTTCCAAATCAAACAAAAAAACAACCAATTTATATGCAAATGGTTTGGGATTTTCTGAGTTGACTTTTTTTAAAATTTACCTTTTATTTCTCAAATTTTCCTTAAGGTTTTGAATTTAATAATGAGTGGGAGAGAAGATACAAAGAACAAAAGACAGTAAAGAAAATTAAGAATCCTTGAACCTGTGATTAATCAGATATTTACGAGAACATCAAAAACCGCCATTAGTTGGATGAAAATTAACAACCCATATCCACCAACAAACAACTGAGCCTCTGTTCAATCATTGGCATAAGGGAGCAACTACGAGCACCCAAAGAGATGAGAGGAAACGACCTTGGAAGGTCCAAAACAAGGGTCGACAGTTCTCAGAGAACTGCTGATAGTGAAGCACTAACCGCCAGAGGATTCGAAACCCGCCAACTCAAGTACCTGGTTATTTTTCCAATGAAAGAAATTCTGATGAAACCGGCATGTGTCCCTATTTTGGTCATCCATGTGTCTTCACAAGTCAAAAATTAACACGGTTAGTAAAAGGAATGCTGATAAAATATAAGCGTAATTTTTACAATTAATTATTTTATAATTTTAACATTAGAAAAGTTTTTTTATTGTAAGTACATAATGTTTATTCACCTGTGTTTAAAAAGTGCATTTCAACATTAATAATAATAAATGATATTGCATTCAATAAATTTAACAATAATCTCATTAATTAATTATCTACTAAATAAATACTCAAAGATAGTGATTGCGGATTAAACTCATAAACACTTTAACAAAAATCTACCCCCACATTCCATTAAAACATACTACAACTTTCCAACTACTCATATATACATGTACCTCACATAAATGACTATAATATGTTAGAACAAAATTTCAGTGAAGAAAATCTTGAACATATGAACAGAACACGAATAACAACTCGAATAGAAAACGAAGATATAGGACAAGGCTCCAAGGCGTGTATCAAGCCACTATCTTTAAGGTTCTATTCGCCCCCACCTATACTCGATGTGCAAATGAGTTTTAAGCAAATGAACCTCAAGGATACAACGAAGCTCGATGACTATTTGCGTTTTGCACTGACAAAAATAGACCACTAAGCACTGACAAACGTATAACAAGAAAATCAATTTCTATAAAGAATTTCTGCAATGCTTTATAGAACAATATAATAATATTAGAAGACGGAGGAAAGATAGAATTTTTAGAACTTGTTGGTACGATTTCCAATTAAAATCTCATTTCTATTTATAGGAATTTTCATGTCTCTTTATAGAGACATTTTCAATAGGTGTCTTTTCTGAATAATAGCATCTTTAAAATAGGCATAATTATTCATCTAATATCATAACTATTCAAGTAATATTGTTTGAATAGTTATAGTTCTTTGTCAAAAATCAAGTGATATAACTCTTTATCAATAACCAAAAGATATACCTCTTGATTAATTACACTCTTTCATTTATAGTTATTGGAACACTATAAATATTATTGAAAATGTTCCAACAATCTCCCCCCCATTTTCAAAATATTTTAGATTTTGATATTCTTGGAAATCAATTTGCATAAATGAAGGTGTTTTACGATTGAACCTTCACTTAGTGAAAATATGTTAAAGGTAATCGAAATTGCATGTTAGACTAAGCTTTGAACCAGTGGTTCAATTTGATTAACCGAACCCATCTTATACAATGATTTCAACAACGGTCAATGCATAGTATTCAGGGACACTATTAGGGTAATGTGTATGTATCCTCTTTTCATGAGTGTTGTTAGAGCTAAACCTTTAAGCTCCTAAAAGCGGTCACACTTCACACTCACATGGGTAGATCCCATCAAGAGTGTTCCCGTAATTATAACACTCTAGCATATTTATGTTATGGGTCCATTAAGAGTATGTTACTCATCATTCACTTATCATTACGGGTACCTAGCAATTTAATCTTAGGATGAATTTATTTATAGTGCTAATAGTCACATACGAATGATGTACTTTGTCTCATTAAACTCAAGACTTGATGTTATTGTCATATCCCAAAAAACTAGGTTAGTAGAAATTAGGTTAGTGAAACCAAGAATGGTCATGTCTTGATTTTGAGTTAAGATTGTGAAAATTTTGTCAAGTGAAGTGATTTGGTTCAATGGTTAAGTGCTGTACTTGTGTGTGTGAGGTTTTGAGTTCGAATCATTTTCTTTGCATTTTTGTTATTTTTGATCCAACCCTTATCTTTGAGTGTCTAGCTTTTATATTATCTTTCAGTGGTAAGGCTTCAGCTTACCTAGAGGTCCTGTGTTTGAATCTTGTATGTGAAAATTGAAAATTAATTTTGTTTTTATACTTTAGGGAAAATCTAATAAGGATAACTAATCTTGTGTGCCAAGTTTGTCCCCCTAACAAAGGTGATATCATGACATCTCGAGCAATGTTGAAACTTGAGGTCTTCCTTAGGAGGTGGATATCGTGATACCACTAAAGATAGTAATTGGTCTTATATACTATCGGGGGTGTCATGATACCAAGGGTTGGATATCGTGATACCTTTGCCCTAGGTGTTGTTCTCACTCATTTTTTTATCTTCGACACGTCCCTACAACACTCAAACACACATTAGGCCTCCAAATAGCACTAATGACCAATTTGGGTAAAAAAAAATTAGACAAAATTGAGATATTTTCACTTAGTACCCAAAAATATGAAAATAATGAAAAACTATGCTAAAAACTTTATTTTTCTTGAGAAAAACCTCCTTAAGTGTGTTGGAAAAGCCTAATTTGCCATGTCGATTTGTGTTAGATCACATATATGCTTCTTTTCATGATATCAAAGTATGTGATAAGGTTTGTGCATCAGGTTCTTATTTTATGACTAAAACATGTCGTTTCATGCCCTAGAAAATAGTCGTTTGGAATCTAGATTGGATGGCTCAAACAATGGCCTGAAAACCAATTGGAATTTGGATTCTAGTCAAAACTCTGACTTATCACATAGCCTTGAAGTTGTTCAAACTGATGTGACACCTTAAGGGTATAAATGTCTTGATGAAGATGGTAAAATATTTATATCTTAACAAGTTTTTTATGAGTCGAAGTTTTTTATGAGTCGAGGTTTTTGTTTGCATATTTCAAGCAAGTACCCATGCGTCTTGTAGAAGGAACAATGTCATCAGGTTTTCCATTTGTTCTATTTAAGTCATCTTTTCAGGGGATATAAATGAAACCAATGTACAAATATGCTTCTTTTCATGATATCAAAGCACGTGATAAGGTTCGTGCATCAGGTTCTGATTCTATGATTGAGACATGTCATTTCATGCCCCAAGAAAATAGTCGTTTGGAATCTAGATTGGATGGCTCAGACAATGGTCTGGAAACCAATTAAAATTTGGATTCTAGTTAGAACTCTGACTTATCACATACCTTGAAGTTGTTCAAAATGATGTGACACCTTAAGGTTTATAAGATACTATCTTGCCCCATCTATGCCATTTGAAGATAGTGTTGTACATATGGATATTGTTGACTCTAACATAGCTCCCATTAATTCACTTAACGATAATGTTGAAGTTGTTGGTTCTAAGAATATGGCACATACTAGCATTGGTCAAAGTCATGACATGTGTTTTTGTAAAGTGTTCCCCTCTCATTCTAAAAAGAAAAGCATGTCTAATGGATCAAAAGTTGTGTCTCTTCCTTCTCATCCTATGACCACTAGATCCAAGGAAGGTATTTTTAAGCCTCGAGTAGTAGCTGTTCAGCTACTAGATCATTAGTAAAGTGTTGAAATACGTGAAACCCTATATATTTTAGAGATATTTTTTAAAGTTATTTAGGTAGATAAATCTTATTTAGGTAGATAAAGCTTAAAATAAATCAATTAATATTTTTTAGGAATGTTTTATTTTATCTTTTAGTAGTTTATTAGAATAAGGGAATTATTTTCCTAGTTAGGTTATGACTCTTTCCTCTATTTAAATTCAATTCTTCAATTAATAAAATACATAATAGTTTTATTAAATACTATCTTGAAAACTTTCATGGCATCTGAGCTAGGTTAAATCTCCAGTAACATCATGGTTAAAAAAACTTTCACTGGAGATAAGAGATCCAGCAATCAAACGAAGGTAGAAATTTTTGTCATAGAAACAACTACCGAGAGTGTAATAACTCAAGAGGCAGAAAAGTCTCACCTTTTTTTTCAGCTGGCATCTTATAAGTTGAATGGCAATAATTATCTCGAATGGTCGCAGTGCATAAAGTTAGCAATTGATGGGCGCGACAAGCTAGGTCATTTAACTGGAGAAGTCAAACAACCAAATGTGGGCGATCCAAATATGAGCAAGTGGAGGTCAAAAAATTCTATGATAATTGTATGGTTTATTAATTCCATGGAAGCATCCATAGGTAAACTTTTTCTTTTTCTCCCGACTGTTAAAGATGTTTGAGAGGCTGTGAAAGACACTTATTCAGACTTAAAAAATGCTTCACAGATTTTTAAGTTAAAAACTAAAAATCTGAAAGGCTAGACAATGGAGAAAGGAAGTTACTTTTTATTATAACGAGATGATGTCTCTTTGGTAAGAACCGGATCAGTGTTATAATGATGAATGGGAATGTACCGAAGACAATGTAAAAGCTATGAAAAAATAATAGAATGAGCAACCTTATTTATTTCTGGTTGGTTTAAGTAAAGAAATTGATAAAGTGAGGTCTCGGATCCTAGGAAAAAAGCCACTTCCAACACTTCTAAGGTTAAAAGAGATGAGACAAGGAGAAAAGTAATGTTAAGACCAGGATTTGAAACTAATGATGATAGTTCTACTCTTGTAACTATTAAAAATAATGATGATAGTGAAAAAAGGAAAAAAACCTTGGTGCATCCATTACAAAAAATATTGGTACACTCGAGAAACGTGTTGAAAGCTCTATAAAAAACTGACGAATGGGAAAAAAAAGAATGACAGCGGTCGTGGTTCACAATCAGGGGATAGTAGAACTTTCCAAACGACTAATGAAAATCATAAGCAACAAAGTTTTCTAGAAAGGTCTCCATTCACTAAGGAACAATTAGAGCATCTACACAAGCTTATTCAATCACCACAGTTTCGGATGAATTCTTCTACTCCTAACTCATCCAATAATTCTTCCTCCTCCTTTGCCCAATCAGGTACTGATTTTTCTATTTTGTTTTTAATGTCAAGCATTGTAAAACAAACATGTTGGTCGTTGATTTTGGAGCTAGTGATCACATGGCTAGTAGTCACTTTCTTTTCTCAACTTACCTTGTGCAGGAAACAAAAAGATCAAAGTAGCAGATGGGTCGTTCTCGGCAATAGCCAATAAAGGCACTATTAAAATTTCACCTTCTTTGGTTTTACATGATGTTTTACATGTGTCAAATATAACTTGTAATCTCATATCAGTCAGTAAATTATCCCTGTCTTTGAATTGTCATGTTATATTTGACTCCTCTATATGTAAATTTCAGGACATGGTCTCGGGGAGGATGATTGGCAATGCTAAAGAATCTGGTGGATTTTACTTTCTTGATGACGACCATCTAAGTCGACAAACAACTACTCTATGTTTAAAATATGTTTCTAGTTTTGATAAGGTTATGATTTGGCATTATAGGTTTGAACACCCTAATTTTTACTATTTAATATATTTGTTACCTGATCTATTTATAAAATAAAAGTCATTCTTCATATCACTGTGAATTTTGTGTATTGGCTAAACACCATCGGTCATTCTTTTCACCTCAAAAATATAAAGCTTCCAAACCTTTTTCGCTAATTCATAATGATGTTTGGAGACCTTCGAGAGTCTCAAATTTTTTTAGGAAACATTGGTTTGTCACATTTATTGATGATTATACTCGCATTTATTGGGTATTTTTATTAAAAGATAAGTCTGAAGTTAAAAATGTATTTCAATCTTTTTGTGCTATGGTGAAAACACAATTTAGTGTGAAAATAAAAGTATTTCAGAGTGACTATAGTGGAGAATTTTTTAGTGACCAATTAGGCGTTTTCTTAACTAAACATGGAATAATCCACCAAAGCTTTTGTACAAATACACCACAACAGAATGGGATTGCAGAAAGAAAAAACCATCATCTTTTGAAAGTAACTAGAGCCTTGATGTTCACTAGTCAGGTACCATGTTATCTTTGGGGCAAAACCTTGTTAACAATTATATATCTTATTAATAGAATGCTCAGTAAAAATCTAAACTATAGAACTCTTTTCAATCTTTTTAAAGATAACTTTCCTAACTTTAAATTGATCACAGATTTATCCCTCTGAGTTTTTGGGTGTAGTGGCTTTGTTCATCTTCACAACCAAGGTAAACTAGATCCTAGAGCAAAAAAAATATGCCTTTGTTAGATATGCTTCTAATAAAAAGGGTTACAATTGTTATGATCTAATTGATAGGAAGATTATTGTTATCATGGATGTCACATTTGCTGAAACACAATATTACTTTGATTCTGATCTTCAAGAAGGGAATTATATTAAGAATGATTTAATAATTGATCAAGAAAAGACTAGGAATATACAACATAGAGATTTTAATAATGGGGAAGGTGAATTTATGATTAACACAGAAATTAATGATGTTAATGTTATTAATAAAAAGGAGTATGAAGGTGTAGAGTATGATCATGAGAACAGGGAACAAACAAAGAAGTTATTGGTTAACTCAAGAAGAAAGCGAAATCAAGAAAGTGGAATCCACCAGATTCATCACAAAGAATCCGATCTACAAAATCTTGTCAAAAGTCTAGGTAAAACTTATACTCCAACCAATGAATTTTCTGATCTAAATATTCTAATTACTAAAAGAAAAGGTGCTAGAATTATTGTCAAATATCTCATGTCTAACTTTGTGTCCTATAAAACATTATTTTTTACATTCTCAGCCTTTGTTTCATGTCTTGATACTATAAAAATACCCAAAAATATGAAAGATTCTTTACAGGCTCCTGAATGGAAGGAGGCTATTTTAGAGGAGATGTGTGCTCTTACAAAAACAGGTACATGAAAAATAGTAGAATTACCTGTAGGGAAAAAACAGTGGGCTGTAAATGGGTGTTCACAACCAAACTCAAACCGGATGGATCTTTAGATAGATACAAAGTCCGACTAGTGGCTAAAGGGTACACTCAAACATATGTGGTAAACTATCTTGAAACATTTTCTCTAGTAGCCAAGTTAAATTTTGTTAGAGGTTTTTTATCAATTGTTGTTAATCTTGATTGGTCTTTACAACGCTAGATGTGAAAAATGTTTTCTTAAATGGGAAACTTGAAGAATAAGTTTACATGGAATCTCCTCTGGGTTTTGAAAAAAAAATTGGAACTCGAGCATAAAAGCTCAGAAAATCTTTGTATGGTCTAAATTAGTCTCCTCGAGCTTGGTTCGAACAGTTCACTCAAGTTGTTAAAAAACAAGGTTACTCACAAGGGCAAGTTGATCATACAATATTTTATCGACACTTACAAAGAGGTAGAATAGCGGTTATTATAGTTTATGTCGATGATATCATTCCTACAGGAGATGATGTTGATGAAATAATGTGTCTCAATTAGCATTTAGCATTGGAGTTTGGGATCAAAGACTTGGGTCATTTAAAATACTTTCTTGGAATGGAAGTTGCTTGATCAAAAAAAGGTATTGTGGTCTATCAGAAAAATATGTGATTGATCTTTTAAAAAAGGTTGAGATGAGTGGTTGCCACCCAACTGACACACCAATTGATCCAAATGTAAAATTCAGAAATAAAGAAGGACGGTTAGTTGATAAAGGACAGTACTAAAGATTAGTTGGTAAGTTAATTTACTTATCACATACAAGGCCAGACATAGCTTTTGCAATGAGCTTAGTGAATCAATTTATACACTTCCCAATGGAAGAACATGAAGAAGTAGTGTTTTGGATTCTGAGATACTTGAAGAGTTCACCTGGAAAGCGTTTATTCTTCAAGAAATCCAAACAAAGAGGAATTGAAGCTTATACAGATGCAAATTAGGCTGGCTCAATAACAGATAAAAGATCTACATCAGGATACTGTACATTTGTTTGGGGAAACCTTGTGGCTTAGCAAAGCAAAAAACAAAGTGTTGTAGCAAGAAGTAGTGCAGAGGCCAAGTTTAGATCAATGGGAGGAATTTGTGAAATGATGTGGTTAAAAAGAATTATGGAAGAGCTGAGAAAATCAATAAATTCACCAATAAAGTTGTATTATTTTAGCAAAATTGTCATTAGTATTGCTCACAACCCAGTCCAGCATGACAGAACTAAACATATTGAGATTGATAGACACTTTATCAAGGAGAAGATTGAAGAAGGCCAAGTGTGCATGTCGTTTATTCCTTCAAAACAACAAATTGCTGACATACTCACCAAAGGGATCTGTAACACCCCTTACCCGTATCCGTCGCCGGAATAGGATACGAGGTATTACCAGATTTTACTGATTTTTTTTTAAACTCAATATAACCCCTTTATAAATATCTAATCCTCCCTGCAAATTTTAAACTGAGACCAAGCCAACACAACCAATCCATTTCAACATATTTTCAAGATAGATTTATTGTATTCATAAGATAATCTCATCACATGCCAAAATCAAAATTTGGTAGCCATACCAATGGCTAACTATACATTCATTCCACATTAACATCTACTTTACTAGCTTATACATGCCATTGATTTCCAAAATAAGTTTCTTTATGTACCGAGATCTTGAGGTTGATAGTGTGATGTGTCTCTAACCAAATCCGACCTCCGAGCTCTTAACTCTACAAACAGGGAAAAAGAAACAGGGTAAGCACTTTGTGCTTAGTAAGCTCATGTAACAGGAATTATACTTACCTAATTTTTTTCATACAATGCAATAAACATTCATACATTCATTCAATACATTATTCCCCTATCATGCACAAACTCAACATTCAAATTAGTCCAATAATTTCCACGTATAAATAATATATATCATGATTGATGAGCTCATCAATTCCATGATTTCCATTTCCTTGTTATTCTTCCATATTTATCCCGTTGAACTACTTGGAATTTCGATGGATTTTCAGGGGTACACCTAAGTGTACAAATTCCGGGTCCGTCAATTCATATTCATGTGCGCACATTTCCATTTCAGAGAGCACACTCCCGTGAACCTCATCCTTACAGCGGGATTACCAGTCCAGGCTAAATCCCCTGTAATATAAACACATAGAGTATTGTCGGGATTACCAATCCAGGCTAAATCCCCTGCAACAACAATTACTCTAATGAGCTTGGATATGAATTACCAGTCCAGGCTAAATTCAGACCCTAATTCGGATTACCCGTCCGGGCTAAATCCATTTTCCATATATTCTTCGGGAGGGCTATATCAGGATAGGATCACCCGTCCGGGCTAGATCCTTTTTACCGTCAATTCCTTTTCAAAGATCCATCGAATTTTCTTTTCATTCAACCGGGATTTATTTTCTCTTTTCATCAAGAATATCAATACTTCATCAATTATCATACAATAAACATCCAAATCATATTCACAACAACAAAATATATTTCAAGCATTTAAGAATATAATTCAAGTTACATGAACTTACCTCGATACTTGTTCGTAAACAAAAAATCTACTAATCCCGAACTTTTTCTTTTCCTCGATCTAGCTTCGTATTTGAATTTTCTGGATCTAAATAAATAAATTTAATCATTAATCTAATACATTTCATGTTCATGTGTAAGATTCTCTATAAGTCCATTATTATTTATAGTGCATTCAAAGCTGTCTCACTGAGTCACAGTCACTAAATTATTTATATCTTGAGATACAGAACTCCAAATCAAGATCCGTTAATTTTCTCTGAAACTAGACTCATATATCTTCTTACCATAAAATTTTCAGAATTTTTGGTGTAGCCAATAAGTACAGTTTATTCTTTAAAGTTCCCATGTTTCACTGTTTGACAGTTCCGACCCCTCTTCACTAAAAATTAATTATCTCATTGTACAGAATTTAGATGATCTTTTTGTTTGTTTCATCTGAAAATAGACTCATTAAGGATTCTAAGAATATAAATTATAACTCATAATTATTTTTGTAAAATTTTAATGATTTTCCAAAGTCAGAACAGGGAACCCAAATTCATTCTGACCTTGTATCACAAAATCTATTATATCTCATGATTTACAATTCTATTGGTTACATCATTTCTTTTATAAGAAACTAGACTCAATAAGATTTAATTTCATATTTTATTCATCCTCTAATTCAATTTCTACAATTTTTGGTGATTTTTCAAAGTTAACCTACTGCTGCTGTCCAAACTGTTCTAGTGCATGAGGTTAATTACCATTTTTCCCTAAACTTTCAGTAAATGATAATTTCATCCTTGCTCAATTAACCTCTCAATTGAGCTTATTTTTCCTAAATTAACACATTATTCCATCACTTTAAACTACTTTATAACCTTTGGAAATCAGAATTTTAGCATTAGACTTTAATTCCAAACTTTTTCACAAGTAGGCCCTACAAATCAATTTCTATTGAAATCACCTAATAAAATCATCTCATAAACAAATTAAAACTTCACTTTCATCCTATTTCATCATAAACTTCCAGCACATATTCATAGCAACTTTCCATTTCATTCATAAAATCAAAAGCTAATGAATTTAGTAATAGGACCTAGTTGTAAAAGTCTTAGAAACACAAAGATTACAAGAAAAAGGCAAGCATTAACTCACTTGGTGCAAAAATTATGAAAAACCAGCTTGAAGAAACCCTTGGGACGTTTTTGGCTGATGAGAATGCAGAAAATATGAAGAGAATTCTAGATATTCCACTTTAGTCCTAACTTTTAAAGCAATTTTTGCAATATTCTAATTTTACCCTTAATTCTTCAATTCTCCAGATTTTTCTCAACGTATGCCGCCCAAAATATCTTCTTTTGGCATTATTTGCAATTTATGTCCCTCGTCATTTAACAATTGAGCTATTTAATCATTCTAGTAACTTTTACACCTTTTCAATTTAGTCATTTTACGTAATTGACTATCCAAACATTAAAATTTTCTAAAGAAATTTTTATATCATATTACAATATTTCATAATTATTTATAAATTTATTTTTGACTAGGTTTTACGAGATCAAAGTCTCGATACCTTATTTTTACCCAATTTCTTCAATAATTTCTTTTCTAACTAACCACTAAATCGGTAAAATTTTTCTATCGATATTTTCATACGATTTTCCTATCATATCAATATTAATGCAAAAATATTAAAATAAATTTATCTTTAAATAGGATTTGTGGTTACGAAACCACTATTCCGATAACTTTGAATTTGGGCCATTACAGGATCCCTAAGACAAACTTTAATTTTCTTGTAAGCAAGTTGGGCATGATTGATATATATACACCAACATGAGGGAGGATGTTGAAATACGTGAAATCCCATATATTTTAGGGATATTTTTTAAAGTTATTTAAGTAGATAAATCTTAAAATAAATTAATTAAAATTTATTAGAATAAGGGAATTATTTTTCTAGTTAGGTAAATAAAATACAGAACAATTTTATTAAATACTCTCTTGAAAACTTTCAACAAGAAGCTTTTACAAGTGAAGAGTGGAAGAATAAAGTTCAAGAAGAATACAATGCTTTGATAAAGAATCAGACTTGGTCTTTGGTCCCTCTATCACAAGATTGAACACCGATTGGGTGTAAATAGTTGTTCAAAATCAAAAGAAATCCTAATAGATCAATTTCAAGGTATAAATTTCGGTTAGTTGCAAAGGGTTACTCACAAATTGTTGGCTTTGATTTTCAAGGAACCTTCAATCTTGTTGTGAAGCCAGTTACTACTTGTGTCATTCCCTCTTTTACTATTACGAAGGGATGTAAGTTGCTTCTACTTGACATCAACAATGCATTTTTAAATGGTGATTTAGTTGAAGAAGTGTATAAGGAATAGCCTCCCAGTTATGAAAAGTATGGCAGCAATGGTCAATGGCTTGTATGTAAACTAAACAAAGCTCTTATGGTCTTAAGCTCCATGGGTATGGTTTAAAAAACTCAAGATTTATTTAGTGTCAATTGGATTCTATTCAGCAAAATCTGATGCGTCTTTGTTTATAAGGAGAACGACCAGGGTGTCATGTTTTTACTCCTGTACGTTGATGATATTGTACTGACTAGGAATAATGAGGTAGATATTGCAGACTTTGTGAAATATCTAAATGTCATGTTTTCACTGAAGGATTTAGGGTTGTTGCATTATTTTTTTAGTAATTGAAGTCAAGTATATTAATAATGGGTTGTTTCTTAGTTAGAGAAAGTATATTACAGAATTGTTAAAAAGAGCTCATATGGACTAAGCTAAAGGTCAACCAACGCCTATGGTAAGCACATATGCACTTTCGACCACTAGGGGAGATGCTTTCGTTGATGTACATTAGTATCGGAGCATTGTTGTATATTGTGATAACCAGACCTGAAATTGCTTTTGCAGTAAATCACATGTCAGTTCCTGCATCAACCATTAGATTTGCATTTCAATTCTATGAAGAGAATTTTGCGTTAATTGAAGGGTATGGCTGATCATCATTTGATGTTTTGGCTAACATTGCGATTATCTATTGAAGGGTTTGCTGATGCGAATCTGGGATCTGATGTGGACTATAGGCACTCTGCCACCAGATATTGCATCTTCTTTGGTGGAAATCATGTACCATGGTCTTCTAAGAAGCAGCCAAGTGGTCTCTTGTTCCACAGCAAAGGCTGAGCATCGAAGATTAGCCTTTGCCACAGCTGATGTTATGTGGCTTGAGTCCTTACTCATGTAGTTAGGAGTTGCTATGGATGATAAATCAAGAATCTGGTGCAATAATACTAGTACGGTTGATGTGTCCGCGAATTCGATTATGCATTCCAAGTTTAAAGGTGTTGCATCAGAGGAGAAAGTTGCAGAGGGACAAGTATTTATTGGTGAAGTTCCTGGCTATGATAAAGTGGTAGACATACTTACTAAGCCCTATCTGCTCCATCATTTTGCCGGTGACGAGGCAAGCTAGGCGTTACCTTGCTACCTTCTTCAAGTGATGCCTTGTGTTGATCTCAAGTATGATTTCTTGTTGTTGGTTAATTTGGTTTTGTTTTTCATGGTTTTTTTAGGAAACATAACAAGCAGAGATTGATAGGTTTAGTTTTTTACTAGCCTGTTATGTTAGTTTAAATATGGTTGTAACTTCTTTTACTGTCAACAACTAAATTGATTGTTTGGGATGAGTTGTTAGTAACAACCTTATCAGTAATTAGCAGTTTCCTATTCTGTAAATTGAGTTGGGCTCCTATTGGGAGCTATTACAGCTAAATAAATAAAAGAAGTAGCTATTTTCATTCTTTCTAGTGTGTTCACTCATCTATAAATTGATCAATAAACACTGTAATCAATCTAAACGCCATAATAAGATTGCATATTCAGAATTCATTTGCCATATTCTTTTAAAGGTTTTTTATTCATTTATTTGTGATGCTGCGCATAAATTCATAAAAACGCTGGTGAGATGGTCAACACCCTATTGACAAAGGATGCTGTTGATGACTTTGCCTCTGAGCTTAACCGTCTCAGACTCTACTAAGTTTTACCTCATTATGAAATTGGAGATGGGCTTCAACCCTACACCAATCCATTCATTTTACATTTTCAGTAGGCTAACTTCACATGTACCCATAACGCCTACAAGTAGATCAAATTCCAAACATGTTCAGCCCAAAAATTCGATGCAAATTTTTCATATGTTTTGATCTTTCACAAGTAACACTAGTTATTAAGAACCACATGTTAACTTGGCATTTTCCTCTAGGCAAATTAGTCACACAAGTCGGTGAGAGTGAGGAAAATCCATTCAAAAAATCCTTGTCTTAACAAGTTCATTTCTCATCAGATAATTGAAGACTGCAACACACTTTGAGTGGAACACACACAGTAAATGTCTGTGTTTCAAATGATAGTGCTCACAGCTTGCTTGCACGACAGTTATTTACTCTTTCTAACGCATCCAAACCCCTCATTTTTAATGGGGCCATGTGACAATTTTTTTTTTTTCTATTTGCCTCCATTGATAATAGTATGGCATTAAATGACATACAACATGTTGTAACTTTGTTTTGGTTGTGATACCCCTTCTCTCATTGCAGGTAGTTGAATTGGACCAATCACTCTCTTAATGTTTCATTATTGCATGTAATAGTGACAGGTTTTCTTCTTCTTCAAAGCACTAGGGAGCCGATTAAGAAGTAAGAAAATGTGGTGAAACGATTAAGAGGAAATAAAATGATTGTGGAAGTGTAAAAACAATGCATGATGATGAATAAGAAGCAACAGTACAAGTAGTACAGTACTGAGGTGGGCGGGCCCTTAAAATGACTTTTTTTAGCTAAATTGGTTCATATTGAACGTATTCTTAAATGGGGAATCCAAATTTATTTACTAGTAAAAGAAAGGAAAAAGATTGATTTGTACAGTTAGTCGTATAAAATTTCTGGTTTGCCAGTTATGTATATATAGTATTAAATAGACAGAAGCATGGGGCTGGGGTTGGGTCATTGGGAGTCCCTTTCATCTTTTTCTCCTTAAAGCGGATTGGAACATGGTGAAGCTGAAGCAGGACATTGCACCAATGTTTGTTCTTTTTATTGTAATAATAATTATTATTATTTCTAAAAGGAATGCTTTTTATGGGAAAACAGTGCTAAGTGTTAATTATTGTGTTATATTGGCCAAACGAGTAAATCTTACTTTGTAGGCAACTACAATTTATGGTCACAAAAAAACGTTTTATATATTAATTTACACGACGTGGGTGGGTGAAAAATTAATATAAAATTCAAATGTGATTTTAATTAAGGTGGTAAAACTTTTTTTAGATTTAATAAAATGATAAATTTGAGATAATAAAAGTTTTCATGATTCTCATTATGTTTTTTTTAATTTATCAAAATATAAAGGATATAAAACTATTAAAATAATATTTTTACATTTGTAAAAGTAATGAATTTTTAGTAATTTTACAACTAATTTAGGATGCCCTTGATAAGTGACATCAACGATAATTTATATTAAAATTTGTCGCACTTAGGGTACCCACCGTTTGCGACTATAATTAATTCCCTCACTGCAGGTGTCATCCAAAAAGATAAACAACTTACTATGAAATGTGCTCCATTATTTTTTTTTCTAATGTGAGAAGATAGCGAATACTTTTCTTTTCCCTCGAGAGAGTAGTATAGTCTTTTATATTAAATTAATGATTTTGGCTCTTTTTTTTTGTAATTTCATAAACTTGACTATACCATTAGTCATTAAATTTGGGTAATTTTTTTGGTCACTAAAATTTTAAATTTTTTATCGCCCAATTGTTAAAGTGGCAAATTTTAGTTGATATAATAACAATTTTAATCCACAATTTTCATACTTTTGTCAATTTTACTCTAATTACATATAAAATTATAAAAAACTCAAAATTATTTTTAAAATAAAAATTGTTTTCCTTTTCATATCAAGAAAAGCTATCGGTAAAAAATAGGAAATCAATAAATTTTCTTTATGTTTTTTTTTCTATGTTTTTAAAGAATGAGTATTTGGAAATCTCTATACAAGTAATATAGAGAGAAAATTTGGAGGGTTTAAAACAATTTTTCCTTATTTTCTCCCACTTTATCTATTTTAAAATTTTATCTTCTTTTATTTTTTTATAATTTTCTAAATTTTAAAAAGAATTTCAATTTTATCATTTTATATAATCGGGTCAAATTGACAAAAGTACAAAACTAAGGACTAAATTGGTATTATACCAATTAAAAAGTGATACTTAACATTCAAGTAAAAAAAATTTCAAAATTTCAGTGACTAAATTGTAATCTTTTTAGTTAAGTGAATAAGATGAAAACATATCCATAGGGTAGTGACTAATAATGTAGTTTTACCCTGTTATATATAAATAAGTTGTAATATTTTGATTTTTTTAAATGATCCAAACCAAATTTCATTAATTGGTATTAGTTTATTTTATTGATTGTTAAATCAAAATAACTCTTTATAAAAAATTCACTTTTCATAAATAAAAATATATTTGACATAAAATTTAATATTTTTTAATTTTCGAATCAAGTTCAATAAACCCTAAAATAAAAATCGAATCAAAGATTACTATTCAAATTATTCTTTTCTCAAACCTTACAAATTGCCCACTTTATCTTTATAAAGATAGCTCTAATAATTTTGATTAAAAAAAGAGAGGGGAAAAGATAGCTCTAATCATTAACTTTGGGACATAATCGGAGAGAATAGGCATGGTTTACAATTTCACTACCAATTATTGTGATAATGACATCAAATCTTCAAAATACCACTACCAACTTACCTGCAAATTTCCTCATTCATTCACGCATTTTGAAACTTCCACATCAAATGTCTTTGAACTTTGTTTCCCTCCATGTCTGGGTTAAAGGGTTTGGACCCAATTTTTTTCTTCTTCTAAGCTTAATCTTTTTAAGGTTAATTGTACTAATTTTACATATCAATAAGTATTAGATGTGGTAGTTAAGACATATTGTAATTTCAATGGGAAAATACAATTTTAAACTTTGAAAAATGAAAATATAAATCATAAAAATAGTTACGGAAATATAAAAAAAAATCCAATAATTTCAATTGGTGATATAATAATTTATTGAATACAAATAAAGAGATATTAATATATGCAACAATGTTGCCTACTATCATGGAATTTGCTGAAAGGAACTAAATTGAATATATATATACACACATACGGGAATAGAACATGCATTCAAGTTATTACCCGAATTCATTCCTACGAAATGTGATAGCATCTAAAGAAGGTAATAGGTGAAATGGAAGAAAGAATAATTAGCGTTGGAGTGTGGGGGCACCAAACAGTAAAAACAGGTGGCACAGTGACAGAGTGAAGACAAGGGGTGGGTGGGTCAGGCATAGCCAGTGTTGAACATCAACATCGAGGAGTGGAGGGAGTACCAATCTGTTGAGAAATATGTTCATATGTAATTGTTTTTTATTTATTTCAACTATGAATAGTTTCACTATTATGTCTTTTATATTTATACTTATATTTTTTATATTTTGCATGCATAACAAAATTGCAATAAGTAAATATTAGTTAAAAGTTCAAACTAAAAATAAGTGACATTGTAAAGAATCTTTACATTGCGAGAAATACTACTTACTTGAGTAAATAATCTTAATGAGCTCGTAATCCCGTATAAGAATCAAAGTGAACATTTAATTCAAATACTGAGAATGATTATTATGTCGTCTACAATTCTAATTGAGATGGCTAGTCTTGACTATCGGAGCAGTCACTGACCATGCATATCCAACTAATGTACTTTAATATAAGTGGAGGATTATACTCTAAAAATGATCAAGCCCATAGCCGGTATGTTTGGTACATGACTTATGTATGGCATGACTTTACTAGCAACAGTGAAATTCATAGCTCAATTAAAGAGTTAATGATATTCTTTCATTAGCATTGTATAGATTGATAAATATGGAACGTAGCCACGGGTTGTTTGTTCCCGAACGAGCAATTTATCACAGTCATTTGTTGACAGTGACCATATTAATCATTAAGAATATACAATGGTAACAATGGGATAAAATAGGTTGTATTGAGTGAACGGATTTAACTAAAAAGAATTAAGGATATCATATGAGGGTAACACACACATGACGAGGTTATTAGACAAAGCAGTTGGATGAATTGCTTTCGTAAAGAGTGTACAATTATGAGTTTTCAATCATGGTACTTTTTGTAGACTGACTCCATAATTAAGTAATTGTGAATTATTAGAACAATGCTTCTGGACATAATTACAATCACTAAAGCCCAATTGTATATGTTCTATTGGTCCCTCCGCTAGCTCAACAAAAACTCAATCGGATTGCATTTGAATTAGAAGAAAATTTTACAAATTTGGGAATAATTTAATTGATTCGATTTATTCGATGTGGAATTAAATTAGGTGGTTGTGAGAATTATTCAACTAGAGAATTTGATTAAATAATTTTTTTGAAAAATTAATTTGGAAAATCTAAGTGATTTTTGAAAAAAATTAATTTTCATCAAGTAAAATTAAATTAATCAAATCAATTAAAATTAATATGATATTTTTGGAATTTAATTTTCAAGTTAGACAATTAGCCTAATTGAACTTGAAAATTAGACCTAAGATCGTAAATTGGGTCCGGGAGCCCAAAATCGATACCAAGACCCAAAAATTGGTCTAATCAAGCTCAGTATATGAAATCGAGTCAACGGTCCAACCGTTGGACCGTCGACTAGACTAGACCAGCCGAGTTGTCATTGACCCGGACCGAACCAGTAGTAGCCGAACCGGCTCGGGGTGTCATAAGGGTGTCACACCTGCATCATTGGACACAGAAGTGTCGCTGGCTGCGACAGTGGTGTCTCGGTAACCAGCGATGGTTGGTCATTAGTGGTTGAGTAGTAGAAGGGTTGCAACCCTACTGTGACTCTACCAGAGAATTTGATTTTTGATTAATTATTCCAAAATTAATATTATTTTAATATTTTAATATTATATTTAATTTAATACTTATCTTAATAGTATTTTATTAATTTAATATTAAAGTGATTATCTTAATATTAAATTTTATTTAATGTTTATATTGTAGATAAACATTCTATTATTTTAATAAGAAAATATTAGATTAAATTTAATATTAAAATTATTAAGTTTAATCATAGTTGAACTCTCTAAACTCTTCCTATATAAAAGAGCCTTAGGTCATTATTTACACGCACTTAAATTTAAGAGAAAGTTATAGAGAGAAAATTTTCTAAAGAGATTGTTCCAGAAAATTTCTGAAGATATTTTTCCAATTTACAACTTGACTCAAAAGTTCAGAGAAATTGCAAAATTGCCCCACTTGTAATATTTGTGAAAAATTTTCTAATTCGAAGCGAGTCCACACTCAGCAGACGTGAGGTTGAGGATAACGGAGAAGACTATCCGGTCAAAATGTTCATCCAGACAAATCGAAAAGGTAAAATTTTGATTAAGTGGTTATTACTTTAAATATTACAACCAATGTCTTGTTTTGAATTTTTTTTTTTAAATTCTGGTATTTCCCTAAATTTATTTTTTGCTACAGTTCCCAAACACGTTTTTTCCAACACCATCGGTCGGTGCTAAGATGAAGAAGAAGAGGAAGGAGGTAGTCTCTATGGATGGTATTGGTAGAGAGATGTTGTTCCTTCATCTGATGAATGAGAACACATTTAAACAAAGAAAGGGTTTTTATCTTTGCTACAACTGTGCTACTTTTTGTCCATTTTTACATTTTAGAGATAGAGATGGTTTGGCTCCAAAAATACCCCCCTCTCTTTTCATTTTCCTTCCCTTCCTTTACGTAACTGTAGACGCCATTGCATTCCTTTCCCATGATTTAAACAGATAACTTAATACAAATTGCAAATGCATCATCAGCTTCTCCAAAATTTTTAACTCAGTAATCTACACCATTTTCGGTTAAACTATCTATCGACATCGTCCCAATATTTAATGAGTATGTCTACTACTAAGTAGTAGTGATTAATCATTTTTAAAGAAATAAATAATTGACAAAATATGTTTTATTTCCAACAACAAGGATCCAACCCTAACTCTATCATAATTCATAACCCTAATATTTTAATCCTTTCCTTTTACCAACCTTTACTCTCAATAAATTATTACAATAAACTATTGAATGAAAGGGTAATAATAATCTCCTCTTATAAATATATATTTAAATCTTAAAAATGTAATTAGCAAAAGAATTTTATTTTAGTGCCTTCCTCTCAAGAGAAATTAATCCAATCTAAAATGATTGAAGGACACCTTAGTTTAAAAAACTTATTTTAGATTTTCCAACGTTTTGTCTCGGGTTAATTATTAATTATTTTTGGGTTAAATTATAGACTAAATATTTGAATATTAAAATAATGTTGGGAATCGACTCGATTAAGCAACGAACAAGTAAAAATAGTAAAAAAATTGAGAAATTGAACACACAAATTTAACGTGAAAAAAATTAAACCCCAAAACCCGAAAACAAAGAACCCTCAAAACGTAAATACAAAATTCTCCAAAAGTGTTGAGTTCTAATATTTTAATAGGTGTATTTTCTAATGTTGTAAAAGAGCCTATTTATAGGCTAAATTCGTAGGTTAAATAATAATAAAATAATCTAGACTACTCAGTGTTCGACTGAAACAAATAGACAGAGTTTAACTGGGAGATTATTTCTCAAATTTGACTGAAATATGAGTCATACTCAACAATACAATTTAAGTGTCCATACTCTTTGTATATTTGAAATTCAATCTTCTTACTTTTATTTTTAAAATTTAGCCCTCTATTTTTTCAAATTTAAAATTCAAATCAAATTGTTAACATCATTAAATTCTTTTGTTAAATTCATTGGCGTGACATTTTAAAATAATAAAAAACTCACTTAATAGTCATGTGATAAAAAATGGCACAACAATAAACTTGAATTTAGCAAATAATTTTAATAATGTTAACTACTCTTAAAAGTTATATTAATATTTTAATCAAAATAAAGATTGTAAAAGATTGAGGTACCAATTTATATAAAACTTTGAAGTATAAAGATTGAATCTTAAATTAGAATG
Source organism: Gossypium raimondii (assembly GCF_025698545.1). Taxonomy (NCBI): domain Eukaryota; kingdom Viridiplantae; phylum Streptophyta; class Magnoliopsida; order Malvales; family Malvaceae; genus Gossypium; species Gossypium raimondii. Next base: position 11,094,630 of record NC_068568.1, read on the forward strand.
CGATATTTAGGCAGTTTGCTATATAATAAAAAAAAAAAAGGAGGTTTATCCACGCGTCAACAAAGGTTCCTTTTACATATAGTTACTACTTAATAGTATGTTTTTGTTTTCGATTAATTATTTATTCTTTGACTAGATTACAGTGTAAAAATTTAAAAGTTATAATTTGCTCAAAGTTTTTACACTCTTCATATATTTTGAATTTAGTCTCTATATTTTTATTTCAAAATCGTCTCTCTACTTTTCAAATTTAAAATTTAAATTCAATTATTAATATTATTAGAATTCTTTCATGTTGGTGTGACATTTTGAAGAAAAAAACATAAATTTGGTACTCATGTAACCAAAAAAATTGTAATAAACTTGAATTTAATAAAGAATTTTAACGGCACTAACAATTCTTAAAAATTCATATAATCATTTTAATTAGAATAAATTATTTAAACTAAGGTGTCAAATTATGTCAAAATTAAAATATATAAATTAAATTTTAAACTTAAACAAAATATAAAAATCAAATTAAAATTTAATCATTCATTTAATGTAAAAAGTAGGGGATTGATATTTAAATTTATAAAAAATAAAATGGCTTTGCTTTTATATATAGACGTACAGAGGGTGGCCATGTTCCTATTTGACAAATTCGCTGCTTTAAATTCTATTATATTTAGAGGAATAAAATCTAATTCAATTCAAAAATTTGATAAAGAATTTCAAAGTTTGAATTAAATAATTTAAGTTATTTGGATCAACTCGAATAAAAATTAAAATTTTCGATTTAACTCGAATATGAATTACACAATTCGAGTTATCCAAAAATTCGAATAAGAAAAGATAAAACTATGTTGTTTTGATAAATGTTTACTCATAAAGTTAAAAGTCAAAACCATTATATTGTTTATGTAGTAATATTATACTTCATTTACTTGTTAAATAAACGGTCCATGTAAACGCAACATTGAATATAAATAATATGATTCGTTAACTCGACTCGAAATTTTTTGACTCGATTCGAAAAAATTTCGAATTAAGTTTGGTTGTTAAAATAGATTTTGTCAACTCGACAAACTCAAAATTTTTTGACTCAACTCGATCACCCTTAATTAAATAAAAAAGATTACTTTAAATTCTAAATAATTCAAAGATGTTATTGAATTAGGAGTATAATTACAATTATAAGCATAATTACATTCATTTGAGAGCATATTTTAATTAAATCAAACATACAAAACATAAAAAAATAAAGGATCATGGGACCTCGGATAATGAAAAGAATGTGTTATTATTGTACGAAAATCTGATTTTACAATTTAGAGGAAGATCATAAAGAACAACCCAACGATCGTACAACAATAAATAGAGTAGACCTCAGTCAACCAACCTTTTTTTTATGTTAGGTTAACATTAATGGACCTGCCATCAAAGTTCGCCTACAATAAGTAATCATATAAAACTATGCATAACCTACATCTAGGTATTTGATTTTGGACAGCTTAATTATAATCATTTCTTCAAATCAACTTTATATTTCTTTTTATTAAATTTCTTGCAATTTCATTTAATATATATAATATTATTTATGTCATCTTAATCTCCTTTTTAACATAGCCAATCGATTTTTCTTAAACTAAACTTGCATATATATATTTTTTATCTTTGTTGAGGGGATGGAACTATTCCGAGAGAAGCCTTCGAAGTGTCATTCTTAGGGATGTCAGTCTGATTCCTCAATAATGGAATATATTGTCCTTTCGGCTTCACGGAAAGCTGTGTATAGTTTACGAAAGGGGTACCTCGAATATATGTGGACGTATGACCACCCACCAAGAGGCAACATGAGCATCTCGCCCTTGATGGGATTTAAACCCCTCACTTATGGTATATAGGTCACCCGTTAGGGTTATGATACCACTTGAGGTAGTAATTGTTATACCTACACCACGCATCTCAACACGTATCCTCCAGCGGAGCTAATCCCTCAGCGAGCTATGTGTATCTAAGAACTAAACTATGCCAGTATACCTTCTACTCTTTACCATATGTGAACCTGAGCTTGGCGTACCTCACAAAGCACAACACCTTTGCTGAATATATACATATACACAGGGGCGAAGTCAGGAAATTTAAATTATGAGGTCAAGTTTTGAAAAATTAAAACATTTATAAAAGTTATATAAACTAAAGTAGAATATTATTCCTTGATAAAACAATGTATAATATGGTTATATGTAAGACTATTACCGTCTTTACTAATAAGTTGAAAATTTTTGATCCACTCTCGTAATTTTTTTGGGGGAAAGTTGTGATTGCGAGGTTGACAAGGTACTCTTTGCAAAAATGACCTTCTTATATTATCTCTACCATTTAGATGATAATTTGTAATCTTAGCTCTCAATCTTTGAATGACTAGAAGGCTTTAAAGGTTAAATTTGACTAGTTTGACTTTTTTTTTTATATTGGTTTGTATTTCACTTTGACTATTTACTCTTGTCTTGTTGTTGTTTTTCTACTTCACTAGTAGACTTTAGAAAACTAAATTTAAGCCTTAAAGACAAAAGTTTTCACCGAAGACAACATACAACTAGTAATTTTCTTTCACAAAATAAAAATCACTTAAATGTCTATTAGTGTCATGAGAATGTAATATATCAATTTTCAAACACAAAATTCACAATAACCACACTAGTACTAACGATTTCTAAATAAAAATACTAAATTTCTAATTAATATTAAAAGATCAATATTATAAATATAATCAATCCTAATTTCTTCACGGATTTATATTAGTTAACCTTTAAAAATTATTATCCAATCAAAATATTAGGAATCTCATACAAAATTAATATCTCAAAATCACTCAATCAATAAAAACAAATTATTGCATAAAAATCTTAATCTATCACAAGAAAAAGTTACAATTTTAATTTTCTAGAGATTAATCATTAAAGCTTGAAAAGAAAATGAAGAATTGTTACCAATTAAGTAGACTCACTTGAAAGTATTGAAAAATTAATCACCTTTCTTGTAAAAATACCATAGTGTGTGTAAGAGAATAAGAAAGATTTGAAAGAAAGATAATGAGTGTTAAAAGAAAATAAAATGGTTAGGGATTTTCGGATTTTAGTGGGTAGAGATATTCATTTATTTTTATATAAAAATTATTTTTAAAAAATTTGGTGGATAATTTTAAATTTTTATGAGGTGAATTCACCAATTATATACATATTTATTTAGAAAAATTATAAGTAAAATTTTCTTTTTTTTTGTGGGGTCACTTGACCTTACAATCATGCATGTGGCTCTGCCTATATATATATAAGATGTATGTGGAAAGTTCAAAATCATTGATTACCTAGTTGTCCTAAGATGTCATATCTTAGGACATTACATCATTGTCACTGCTAAGAAACTAGATCAGATCTCAATGTTAGTAATTTTTAAACACGTGAACAATCTTGTCTCCACTATAAAAGGGCCCATGCAACAACTCACAAGACACTTCTTCCACTCCCACCACATCTTCTTCTTCTTCTTCCAACTCAACCATTAAAAAACCACCTGCCCTAAGTGGCTCTTCGCCTAACCTACAGGTGAACCACCAATCCAACCATCACTTTCTTCCCCTGTTAATGTTGCTCGTTAACAAGTTTATTTTTTTATTATTTAATAAAAAAATATTTCATGACATTAATATAAGAAAAAAATATTAAAGATAATTAAAATATACTATTCTAAAAATATATAAATTTAAAATCATAAATTAAGTAATTGTAAAATATTAAAAATTATATTTGCACATTGTATAATAAATAGAGATATTGTAGATAAAGGTGTAACACCCCTTGCCTAACCCGACCGCTAAGTCCGAGCTATAGGATGCCACAATTGTTGTTGGAGCACAACCGTCAAATACACTATAAAAAGATCATTTAAACATTCAAAATTTTCAAAATTTCACCCAAAACACGATTTACAATCTTTTTCGAGTCTCAATCGAGCTTATGAGAGGTCTTTTACTGACTCGAGCATGATATAGGACCGAACTATAAACTTTTAAAATTTTTTAAAAGGTATGGATACACTTGATAGGTGCCAGTACTATTTTTAGCTTCGAAGTTCTGGGAAATCGATAAAAAATGACAAGCATCGATACATGTTCTAAAGTATCGATACTTTATGATGGTATCGATACCGTTTTGAGGTTAGATGTTTTGAAAATTCAAGAAAATTTCTGAAGTATCGATGCCCAACCCCATGATATCGATACCTCTTGTTAATTTTACAAAAATATTCATTTTTGGTACCTATTTCATGACAACAACAACTTATACAATTAGTGTATAAATGCACACTTATACCTGCAACAAACTAATCCAAAAACATACCTAAACAATCATATTTCAATCAATTTGCATCATTTAACCCAGTATGCTAAAATTTGGCACCAAAACAAACCATTCAACATATACCAATTCTACCTATACAATTTTAACTAAGTAAATCATGCATTTGACCATTAAATACCATCATTCCACCATACCATTTCAAGTTCAAACATACCTTTCGAAAGGCATTCAAAATCACAACAATTTATCAAATTAAACACATATACACATGAGCACTATTTTTTCCAAAATCAAGCATTATGTAAGGTTCAACTAAGTTAACATTCCAAGATAACAAATATAAACACTTATGTACATGCCACATAACTGACTTAAAACGATCAAAAGACTATTGAGTCAGAGCTGGATAGTGTGAGCTTCGAGGTGATCCAATCGACACATTCCTCAAATCAACAATCTACAAGAAAGAGGGAAAACAACATAATGAATGTGTAGTAAGTCTATATGAAATGTACTCAACTTACCTTGATACTTTAGCGATTAAACAACTAAACATATCGAAAATAAGCATGACAATCCTTTGACATCCTATTATTCTCATATGCACATTAACAAATACTTTCACTGATTAGTTCATTTACAAGATATGAACTTATAACACGACCATATGGATATATATATATATATATATATATATATATATATAACAATCTATCATATAGTATATACAATCCCAATCATATTCACATTTGCAAACATGTATAATTCCATTCACAAGAATTCTCTTTAATCATTTATTTACCATTTAATATCGTTTTCATTTCTGTTTCACTTGGAGAACCCTAATAAAATGAACTTGGATACACAAGACTAATTTTCTCTCATGAGCTAACAGATTCGGGCTGCTAACACTAGCTTCAGAGCAGGGTTGCTATCACGAGCTAGTTTGATGTTGCTAAAACTAGCTTTAGAGAATTCGAAACATATGTTTCGTATTAATCCCTGATCGAACACCCTTTTTCATTCTTATCGATTGTACCATTTCTTTTTTTTTTTTTCATTTGGACCCTAATGGCATGCCATTCGTATCCTAATCGTTTACTAAATTCACACAGGCACTGTTTCCATTTTCATATCATTTCAAACTTTGTAACATCATCATATATATATCATTCAATCATACAACAATTTCACATCTATTCAATATATTGAATCTATTCATAATAATCATATTTTTCATACTTTACGATTTAGTCCTTTAGATGTCAACATTATCAAATTACAGTTAACCTAAGCTAATATTATAATGAGCCTTGTTTACTTATAGACTTATCATCAACCATGTTAGTCAACTCAAACATTTCATCAAGCACCTTAGGCTCTCTTTCTTGCTGCCCTTCTTCTTCACTTTCAACAGTTTCTTTTTGAAAGGATACCACATCTTCATTTTCCTCAGTAAACATAGTAGGAGGAGAATCTAGACCATTTTCTTCTTTCTTGGAGTCTCTTTTCTTCGTTAAGAAGTCAATAAGCTTTTCAATATTTTTTTCTTAAGTTTTTTTGTCAATTAGGGTATCGAATTTTATCGAGATTTCAGTTCGTTGTGGAATTTCTTCATCAAACATGTCCAACGAGCTTTTCTTTTGGTTTGGCTGCTTCATCAGTTCCTGTTACCTCGGGCTTTCTCTATTCTTCCTTGACCGCTTCCTAAGCTAATTCAACAACTGGCATAATGAAATTTTTTTTCAAGATTTTTAATGGCATAGTTTGAAGAGCAAACTAGAAGAGGTGCTCAAGTGGTAGAGCTTTCTTGTCTCATAGTTTTCATGACAACAAATAGTGTTCAGAATCCTCTCCAAATAACTTTTGAAACACATTATGATATCACTTGAAAAACCGCATTAGTTTGTTGTGAATATCACTTGATTGTTCAATAGCGAGTTTAGTCATAGAATTGTTCAAATAATAAAATAGAAATAAAAATAGCAAAAGTACCCTTCTATAAGATGCATTTGCAACCCCAATATCTAACCCTAGCTAGTTTGTCTATGCAATTAGGAAATAACCCTACTCTACGAAGCTTTACTCAATGAATGATATCTAATTCCTCAAACAATCTAACCACCTATTAGTGTAAGCCCAAACTACCCTTCTATAAGATGTATTTGCAACCCCAATATCTAGCCCTAGCTAGTTACAACCACTCACCCAAACCTAACTTACAAAGGTTTAATTCAATCACTGATGGTCACTAAACTAACTATAAATACGATAACGGCAAGCGCACCAATCGAACAATAGTATAGCTATGGTGAGTAGGGAATATCGTATCCATGAGGACTAAAAGTGCTAGTAATTACCGTCTTCTTATTATCTAGCTAACAAATTGGGGTGATGTATTTTAATCTAAAATTACTAAACTAATTTATCTAAGGACGCAACAAAGAATGAAATAGGAAAATAGTCAAAGATAACCAATGAGATAGACAATACCCAGGAAATAATCCACCTAGGCTTCACCTATTATTATGAATCTGAATTAAACGATTTATTCACTTGTATCTTGATTCGTAGAAATCCCTAAATTATGTTAATATCTCTTTTGAGAGTAAGAACAACTGACTCTAGGTTGATTAATTGAAATCTCTTTCTAATTAAAACCCCTATTGTCGCATTAACTCGATTTATAGATTCCCATATTAGATTTGATTCTAATATGGTAAATTTATGTCGTCCTATTTCTAGGATTGCATGCAACTCCACTCAATTATGCTAGATCTACTCTTAAACAATGACTTTTGCTCCATTGAAATAAGCACATTAAACATGAATTACTATCCCAAAAATATTAAAACAAGAAATAAGCATACATAATTGATAACAAGAATCAAGTATTTATCATGTAAATCAGAAATCAAATAATAAGATTTATCATAGGTTTCATCTTCCCTAGGTGTCTAGGGAATTTAGTTCATAATCCTGAATAGAAACATCTCAAAGTTAGGATAACCACAAGATATAAAGAAACTCAATAAAACTTTGAAAGAAGTTAAAATAAGATCTTTGATCTTAATGGAGATTCGCTTTTGAATTGATTCCGATGGCGTTCTTCGAGCTTTTTCTTACATCTTCTTAATTTCCCCCTTAAGTCTTCGTCTAATTGATATTTATAGATTTTAGAATGCTCAGAAAGCTTAAAAATTAGGTTTTTCCGCGTATTTGAGAAGCATGATGCGATATCGACACGGCTGGCACATGGGCATGTGGCCAGCTCGTGTGGAAATGCCCAAGCCATGTGGATATTAAAACAACTCTATTTGTCCGATTTTAGCTCGTTTTTCGCTCCTTTCGCTCTCAAATGCTCTCATAAGTATAGAAACATAAATTTAAAGGATTAGAAGCATCAAATTCACTAATTTTTATAATTAATCATCTAAAAATGTATTAAGAATGGGATTAAAATATGTTACTTTTTATAGTTTATCAATCACAATTAATTCTTAAGACTAAGTGTAAAAACAAAGAGAACAATTAGCCAGAATAACAATTCACAACTCTCTACAAAAAAAAAACTACATCGAATGTACAAAGTATTGCCTTTTTGTAGGCATCCTAGGCAGTAATGATAAATGTCGAGAAATCTAAATAAACTTGACTTCCTGTGTGCCTTATAATCAATCAATAGATTCCTAAGTCAATAAGAAACTCCTTCCTTGAAACTAGCCAATGACGACGTCTTAAATAATCCAAGTCAAATTCTATTTCAAACTCTTCACACACTACTCCTCTTAATAAGTTCATTTTTTGAGAGCATGAATGTTGCATTTCATGAGGTCCATTTGTTTTAAAAGCAATGCATATGTTAAAAAGTTCATTAAGTAAAAATACTCAAGTTGTCTTATATTGTAATTGACTAAGTCCGTTACCAATCAGGTCACTGAGCAAACATTGTTGGACAGTCGTGGTCCTAACAACCTTTTTAATCACTTCACATCAAACAATATAATCTACTTTTTATTGGTTTTGGTGAAAATCGTGAATTTAGAAAAGAAGATAAAAAAAGATAGAAAACGCCTTTTTTTAATACTTTTGATCAAAGCCTTATAAGTGAATATCTAAGAAAAATTAATTTTACACATATATGATTGAAAAATTTATAATGTTAAAATTTATTTTAAGAGGATCAATTTAATTTGATCACATATTTACACACATACACATATGATTTTATTGGTGAAATAACTCATCAACGATATCTTGATTTTATTAGTGGAATGCCTATTACAGGTGTTGTTGTTTAGCTCTCTATTCCCACTAATCTCTGAATAAAGGTTGAATACCATTCTTTACCCTAACCTATGAATTGCTTATTCATAGCACGGTAGGAATGCTGGAAGATTACTTTTTCATTTTTGCCCTAATTTTTTCATCATCGTTCTTTCTACAATTTCAACTACAGCCTCCACATTCATTCCTTTCTTCATTTCCAAAACCCTAAAACACCATTGCCCCTCACCAACTTCTTTAATGTTTTCCTCATAGGAATCGAGATCGTAGAAATTTCTTAATTAAGGGTAAAATCTTCAGCAAGGAAAAAAAATCTTGACTCAATTGAAGAACACCAGATCATACAATTTCTAATCAATCTCTCAGTATTGATTCAGATTTTCTGAACCAAAAGCAAGTAATTTTCAAAGGAGCTTATGCAACATAAGTAACTCTAAAACTGATGATTATTTTGATTTTTGTTTATGCAAATTAGTATGTCGAATCACAAGTTTATTTCCCTATTTTGGGATCCAGATTTTCCTCAAATGAAACAAGTTTTTTTTAAATCTTTTAAGTGCTATAAGCGGTTGATTTTTGGGTTTTTTTCCTTTCTATGTAAGGTGTTTTAATAAATGTTTTTTCTCTTAAAGATGAAAGATTGATGGTGTTGTTGTGTTCAATTTTTCATTGGTTCATATTTATGCATTTTTGTAGGGTTAAAAGAAAAGTGGAAATGGTTCATTGCATGATGGTTCTTAAGATGCTATTGCATTTGAATCGAGTTATGAAGATTTGGGATTAATGGTAGTGGCGGTACTTAGGATGCTACTGCATTTGAATTGAGTTTTGAAGATTTGTGATTAATGGTTCATTGCGTGATGCTACTTACTACTTAGATTATGACTGAGCTATGAAGATTTAGGATTAATGGTTTTATTCGTAATGGTTGTTAGGATGCTATCGCATTTGAACTGAGTTACTAACTACAAATTAGCTTTAGGATAAATTTTGCACTTGCCTTGGTTGTTGTCAGCATGGAAATCGAGTTAGTACTGCATAATGGCGATTGCCACTGTAAGAAAGATGGAAAGTCCAAGCACCTACTAGTGTTATTGCTTAGAAATTTAACTGTTTTGACTGTTCCATGAGAGGGAACACTTATTTCACTGTCCCACATCAAAGGTTCGAGCTTTTAGGTGATTCGGTCCAATTCATTACTACATACACTTTCGGAACTCACACCGCAAAACATACATTCTATAATTTTTGTGGAATAACTTCATTTTATACACCATGGTCGAACCTCGATGGGATTACGGTGACACTCATATGCTTAGACCTTGGAACGTTTTCCTATGTTGAGATTCAAAATTTCGATGGCAAGAATTCGAAAAACTAATATAATCAAAGTGGCATTGCTTTACAATCCAAAATTCATTTCCACCAAGTAGCTCTCATTTCAGGTTTATTAATGGCTTTCATAAAAGAGGATTGCCATTAATTTGATTGTCTTTTGAAAATGCAGTCGTTTAGCTTCTACTTTACATCCGCTATGTATTGGGGCTTCATGGAACTGAATGTTATATGTATATGGTACCTGCGTGTCTGTATGAATGTATATGTGATTTCTAACTTTTGATCCTAAGTCGGTTGCCATGAAACATTTTAAAGTAATTTAGTTATCTTTAAATATCATTTTTAAAACAACTATAATTTTGTTCAAGACATTATTATTTGCTAAATAAAGAGCCAGTTTTGTTGAATGAAATTTGATAAAGAAATGAATTTCAGGTTTTTTATTTGCAAAGATATTTGTAATTTCTATTTTGTGATTTGTAAAGATTCTTAATATGTATTGTTCATCTTTCATTGGTAGTGTGTTATTGCTTCCTTTTCTTCTTTGGCTTGCTTGATTGCTTCATCCACCCACAATTGAGCCATTCATTTATTCACCGAATCATTGTAAGTTCTGTTGCAATTAAATTCTTTAATTTGGTTTACTATTATTGAGATTAGTATGGAAGAAATGTGACCATTTTACTATGATTTGAAGATATGTAACACTTCAATATCCTGCAGTGATGACTCGTCTGCCTTTAAAAGTACAAAGTGAGAGGCGTAAAAGAATTAGTCTTGCAGTAATTATTCGAAGATATGTAACTTTTTGTTAATGTATGAACATTATGTTTGGATGTAAAATATAATTATCAAGTTATTTATTATTTCTAATAATTTTCTTTTTAGTTTAAAAAATAATTAAATTATTTGTTTCGCCAACCATATTTTAACACATTAAATATGCATTGTAGTGTAAAAATAATAAAATAGATTATATATTATTTTTATAATATTATATATACTATGATTTTTATTAATTCATATTTTATTAATAAATATATTAATAGTATTATTAAAATATATTTAATAATAATCTTATTAATCCCAAAGCATTAAATGATTTGTGTCCCTCTACATCCACCTGGTATATGCCGATCAGTTCCTTTCCCTTCGTTTAGTAGTTGTGAGTGGTTCACTTTAGATCTTATTGGTGTTCCACCGCTCTTTTCCACAAAGGTGCTGGACGCTGTGATGGAGGTGCTTATTGTTCTTGCTTCTAAGCTTGTTTTACCTGGGAAGACGCTTTATTTTATTTTATTTTATCCTCCAAGGTTTCCGGTTAGTATCAAAGGTTCAGAAAAGTTGGTGCAAATTCACTTGGTTTCAAAACCTTTTAGAGTTTGAAATGTATTTCAATGGCGGTATAAGGTTTTTCTGAGAAATAAAAGCTTTTTAGTCAGTTTTCAATTTTACTAATTAATGCTTTTTTCATAAAATATTTTATTTAAAGTAATATTGTGATGTGTCTCAATTTCATTTATTGGAATTGCCACATACATTTTTTTTTATATTAAAAGTAGATTTTATGGACAATTTCTGGAAGCAATAGCGAACCCAGGAATCAAAGGATGATTGAGGGGCCATTTTACTCTCTTAATACACGTACACAAGGACAAATCCAAAAATACTTTGGACAAGCCCCCTTAGGTTGCTACTTAAAGAGTCTGCCTTTGTTAATCATCATGCTTCGGGGTAATCAATATACAGCTTAAGATTTATCAAATAAATTATTATTTTTTTCAAAATCATCGGTAGGTTAATGCCCTTGTATAAGTGTTGTATGAAAAAAATAAATGATTTGTTATGAAATATATTTTATTTCCATAGACGCGAATTCCTCCATCTTGAAGGATGAGATATCACTACACCATATTTCATAATTTATCAAATAAATTATTTTAATATATCTTTCTCTTATGCAAACAAATTATCTCATACTACGTTTGTAAAATAATAAGGTAAAAGAATATATCATAATGAACAAGACAACTGTGAACCTCTTGTTTGCCGCCCATCTTTCCACCCTCTTCCATGTCAAGCTGAACGATGGCGATGGCCTAAACTTGGGTAAAGACTTTTTAGGGTTTGCATCTCTTGATTTAAATAATTTTTGAGAATTAATTAAATAGGTCAAAATTTGTTATGAATTGAAAAAATAAAAACAAATTAGAAAGTTATGGTAGATGTAAACTTAATCAATTATTAATGAGTTGGTGATTTCGTTATATGAAATCATAGCTAGAAGAGAAATAAACACTTCAACTGTAAATATGCCAGACATCAATGATTTCATCTACTTTTGTCCTGGAAATTAAAAAAATGATTTTTGGTAGATTACACGATTATATGGTGCAAAATTTGGGCAATTTATCAATAAAAGCCCTTTTTTTCAAAAATTACTAAAATGGGTTCATTATTTTATTATTTATCGAAATGGTCCTTTTTCCGCGAAATCGCGTCCACGTCAGCACGAGTTGCTGATGTGACAACAAATCGTGCCCTCAAGGACTCGATTTGCTGCCACGTCAGCAACTCGAGCTGACGTGGACGCGATTTCCTGGCGCATACACTGACATCGCGCTGACGTGGATGCGATTTTACCGTTTTTCCCACGTTAGGTTTTTTTGGCTTTTAGGGTTTAGGGTTCAGGCTTTTAAGGGTTTTTAGGTCTTGGAAGAAATAATTTCGAGTTGACGTTTCTGATAAAATAGTATAAAATCGCTTCTAGCAGGATGGTATTTGAGAAGAATTTATGAAATCGCGCCCTCGTGGACGCGCTTTTGCTACAGTAGGTCATGGAAGAAATAATTATTTTTTTGACGTTTCTGAGCAAATAGTATAAAATCGCTTCTAGCAGGATGCTAGTTGAGAAAAATTTGTGAAATCGCGGCATCGTCAGCGCTCTTTTGCTACAGTAGGTCATGTAAGAAATAAATTTTTTTTGACGTTTCTGAGCAAATAATATAAAATCGCTTCTAGCAAGATGCTATTTGAGAAGAATTTGTGAAATCGCGCCCTCGTGGATGCGCTTTTACTCTGATAGCATGTTTAATGAGGTTATAAATTAGGCGAAAATGTTCTCGTAATGCATAAGTCACGCAGAAACAATTTAGAGAGGCTAAGAAGGTTAGAGTTTCAAATATGAGTGAACGTATTAGTGCTGTTATTTACTACGATGGTGAGGTTTGCCACACCGAGAATGGTGTTGTTTTTTTGTCGGAGAATACGTGCGACTGGTTTTAACCAGAACATAGATTTGACAAAACTTCGTAAAAGGATTAGGCGTAAAATTTTTGGAACAACGCCAATGAAATTTCTGTCTATCATGTATCGATTTTGTTCTTCTGTTGATCCGATGACATATGACTCGTTCGACATAAAAGGTGCTCGTAGCTTAGAGGCAATAGTGCTGACTCATCTTGCTAGTGGAGCACCTTATATTGAGTTATATGTACAATTTACATTGCCAACTGATGTACCAGCGGCCGGTGTTCGAGATGTATACACCACTCCTGGCCGACACTCGGTCAGCGGGTTACAAAATACGAAACAACCCATGTTCGGTAGCGGTGTCGATTGCACATCCCCTGCAAGACACTCTGTCGGTGGATGGGACATGTACGTCGGTGGCTCGATGTTTGATGCTGGCAATACGTACTGGGGAGCGGCATCAAGTTCTAGAGAGTGGCAATCTACATCCAATTGTGGACGTTATCAAATGCCCAAAAGAAGGGATGATGTACTCCCTACGACGTCAACCGGTGAGGGGACCTCGTACACTGCAGATGATTGTGGGTTTGAAGATGACTCGGATGTGGATCTACTTCGAGAGCCCGGGCCGGATGGTGTAAAAGTTGGCTTATTTTCTGAACCGGAGCCTATTCCAACAGAAGCTGAAGATGCTGACAGGAGTTCAGATGAGAATGAAAATCCACGATTCAGAGCATACTCACCTCCAGCCCACATGCATAATGTTGATCTGTCTGCAGATGAGGCATTAGAGTTTCCAGATCTACCACACCGGTTGCATGATCGTACAAGTTCGGGGGTAGATTTCGGTGAACTTGAAGTTGGTAATCAGTTTATCAACAAGGATAGTTTTATTGGTGCTTTGAAACAACATAGCATCAAAAACGACGTTAACTACCACGTCGTTAAATCAAAATCTGATAAATTTTAGGCGAAGTGTGCGGTGCAAGACGGCACATGTTCATGGAAAATCTACGCCTCGTTAAGGAAAATGACAGGGTTGTGGGAGATAAAAAAGTACAAAGGTCCACATACATGTGCTGCAGGTATAGTATTGACTGTATCTGAATAATACTTTTATTATGCAATGTTGCATTATTTAATGTACTCCCTTTTTAGGTGTTTCACAAGATCATCCCAAAATGGATTCAGCTATGTTAGCTAGCTTGATACTGCCCACGATAAAAGCAGATCCTAGAACTTCAGTGCCGGTGTTAATTGCCAATATCCGTAGCCAAATGGGGTACACGCCCTCTTACCGCAAGGCTTGGATAGCTAAGCAAAAGGCGTTGGAGAAGATGCATAGTGGGTGGGACGCCTCATATAATGAAATATGGCAGTGGTGTCAGGTGCTAGAGAGATACGTCCCCGGTGCCACCACGGACCTTGAAACGGAACATGCGTACTACAATGACCGATTGCTACGTGGATGCCAAGTGTTCAAACGCCTGTTTCGGACCTTTAAGCAATGCTGAGACGCATTTCCATACTGCAAGGCGTTGGTACAAATTGACGGTACCTTCATGTTCGGTAGGTATACTCATCGGCTATTGCTTGCAGTGGCATAGGATGGCGGTGGGAGAATTCTTCCAATTGCATTTGCAATAACACCGGGAGTCGTCGATGATCGAGATTTTTCTCTCTAGGTTAAGGAGGCATGTGTGCCCCCAACCTGATATCTGTGTTATTTCAGATCGGGCCGCCGGTATACTAGCTGTATTTGATCGAGAGGGAAGCTTATGGCAGCGCACACACCATAGATATTGCCTAGGACATGTTGCTTCGAACTACTACAGGCAATATCCATCTAAGAGCGAACGACGACAAGTGACCAACATGGGTATTTAGTCTATATCTGTGTTGTTTCGTTTGTCAATTTGAATTAGTTTTATTGGTAGAAGTGGTATAAATTATTCGCTATGATATTATATTGGTAAGGTATGAAATAAATAAAGATAGTTTTCAGGAGATGTTAGAAATTTTACGATCCCAAAACAGAGAAGGGGCGGACTACCTTTGTAACATATGTTTCGAACAATGGGCACAAGCATACGACGGCGGCCTACGATATGGCCATATGACGTCGAACCTGGCAGAATGTATAAATTTTGTTCTTAAAGGAACGCGCCATCTACTAATAACATCGGTTGTGTGAGAGACATATTTTCGTTTGGCGGCGCTATTTCCAAAGCGAGCAGCAAGTTATGCAGGCCAGATGTAGGGAGGCCATGTATGGTGCAGTAAGGTAGTTCAAGAAATTAACAAGGCCAAGGCGAGGGCAAACACCATGCACACAGTGTGTCACGATCGAGACAATTTATGGTTTTACGTGACAGAGTTTGACAGACCGCACCAAGGTGTTGTTGGCGGACAATATCGTGTACACTTGCGAAATAAGACTTGTGACTGTGGGATGTTTGATGTACTTCGTTATCCATGCGCTTATATTATTGCAGCTTGTCAGAAACTCCGTCTGGATCCGATGAGTTATGTGGACGAAGTGTACAAATTAGAAAGCATGTACAACGTATGGGGACACGTTTTCCCACCGGTCCCAGATGAACGTAAGTGGCTGCCCATATCTCTTGCTCCTTTTAAGCTGTTACCATATAAAGAATTACGTAGCAAACCAAAGGGTCGACATTGCTCGACTAGAATACATAACAATATGGATATCCGAGAAACAACCAGTCAAACGAAGTTGTGCTGATGGTGTAGGAATCCAAGCCATACAAGTCGATCATGCCCTAATCGCAATAGTTGAATGTAATTGTAAAAAAAATTAAGTTTGTGAAACTATTAATTGATAAATTGTATTACGTTAAAAAATTGTATTAATGGTTAGGAAAATTATCAAATTATATACAATTATTAATTTTAGTACCGGTCAAAACATTTTTCCAAATCTAACATTATGTGAATGTAAAATTATTAAGTCAAAAATTGTATTAATGGTTAGTAAAATTATCAAATTATGTAAAATTATTATTTGTTAGTACCGGTCAAACATTTTTCCAAATCTAACATTACGTTAAGGTTAGGGTTTTTAATTAAATTAGGGTTTAGGGATTAAATTAGGTTAGGGTTTTTAATTAAATTAGGTTAGGGTTTTTAATTAAATTAGGTTAAGGTTAGGGTTTTTAATTAAGGGTTTAGGGTTTTAATTAAATTAGACTAGGGTTTTAATTAAATTAGGTTAGGGTTTTAATTAAATTAGATTAGGTTTTTAATTAAATTAGGTGGGGTTTTAATTAAATTAGGTTAGGGTTTTTAATTAAATTAGGTTAAGGTTAGAGTTTTAATTAATTTAGGTTAGGGTTTTAATTAAATTATGTTAAGATTAGGGTTTTTAATTAAGGGTTTAGGGTTTTAATTAAATTAGGCTAGGGTCTTTAATTAAATTAGGTTAGTGTTAGGGTTTTTAATTAAGGGTTTAGGGTTTTTAATTAAATTAGGCTAGGGTTTTTAATTAAATTAGGTTAGGTTTTAATTAAATTAGGTTAGGTTTTTAATTAAATTAGGTTAGGGTTTTTAATTAAGGGTTTAGGATTTTAATTAAATTAGGCTATGGTTTTAATTAAATTAGGTTAGGGTTTTTAATTAAATTAGGTTAGGGTTTTTAATTAAATTAGGCTAGGGTTTTTAATTAAATTAAGTTAGGGTTTTTAATTAAATTAGGTTAAGGTTAGGGTTTTCAATTAAGGGTTTAGGGTTTTTAATTAAATTAGGTTAATGTTAGGGTTTTAATTAATTTAGGTTAGGGTTTTTAATTAAATTAGGTTAAGGTTAGGGTTTTAATTAAATTAGGTTAATGTTAGGGTTTTTAATTAATTTAGGTTAGGGTTTAGGGTTAAATTAGGTTAGGGTTTTATTACATCAAATAAACTTCTATTTTATTACATCAAATAATATCAAAATAACTCAAAATTTTTTTATTTTTTACATAAAATAATATCAAAATAGAGCTAAATATTTGTACAAATAAATTTAAATACGGCAATCAATGTCTATACCCGGGGGATTCAGTGCCACATGGCGGCCGTCGACGGTTACGCGCTGGATTCCTCCTTTGTCTAGCTTCCGGCGGCGGTTGTTATTCCTCCGGTGGGGATTATGGTTCTTCCGGTTCGGCATCTGGTTGTCGGACTTAGGACGATGATCCACCTTCAAAGAATAGGGTATGTGGAGGTGTTTGCATCAGGAACGGCGACGGTGTTTGAAACCCATACGTTGGTGGGGATTGGTAAAAAGGAGAGCTCCCCGACGGCCCCCCTTGCGATCCCTCGTGCGCCGCTGGCCTATACATCGGCGGTCCGCTCGGCATAATAGGAAATGGAGCTGAACCGGGCATTTGGCTCTATATAAGGGTTAGGGTACATATAAGGGCTAGGAAACGCACCTGACATCATTTGAAAAGGCAGTTGCGTGGGTATCATCAGTTGAACTGCTGCGTCGGTGCTCTCGTTGGGCCTGGTGATCTTATGGCCGCTGATGATGAGCCGGGTGAATGTCTAAGCCTCGTTGAGGGGCTGCCTTCGTCTCGTCGTCTTGGATTTAGAGGCCCGCACTTTACCCTTTCGACACGTATTTGCCGCTGCCTCTCCTCTAGCGTCAGTAAATACGACTTGCAATGGATCCTAAACCATGGCATGTATTCTGGAATGCACGATAACTCCGGAACGATGATTGGTTCTCGAGTAGGTAGATATTCATACCGATCTTCCCACATTTCCATGTACTCAGACCAGTATCTCGGCCAATCTGTATTCAATTGCCGAAGGTCGACTTTGTGTTGATCGTCAAACTCCTTAGGATCCACCGGAATCGGTTGTCTACATCGAAACTGTCGTAGCACTCTGTCTGTCTGATGCAGCTCCACGGTTGCGTAGTTGACCAACACGACTTTCACGTGCCAAGCTCGTGGATTTTGTAAAAACTCTTTCGAGATTACTGCCCGAATTGCTGGATCCTCGTATGGTGTCCATTGAAACTATATGAACATGATAGAAATATTAGTTATATACATAATACTAAATACTAAATACTAAATATCAATCGAATAGCGAATGTATGAAAATATCTATTTGCAATAATACTTACTTTTGCTTCTGACCGTTTGTCCAATAGAAGCCGTATATCTTCAAGAGAGGACGGTAATCGAGCATAACTTGCCAGATGGTTCCACCAAATTAAATAAAATTTTAGCATACTTTTATTTTTAAAAATCTACATAATAATTGTAAAATGTAATATAATAAAATTTACCTCGTTATGAGTGAGAATGTATATGGGTGGTTCACTCGAGGACGTAGAAATGGAAAGCAAAACCGTGCCAATGACTGCAATAGTGACAAGCAACCTCCGATGTTTGCTCTCCTCGGTCGCGTCGCCCCGCATATCTCCCGATATAATGTTGCCAAGACGGCAGACCCCCAACTCAATTCACCGGCTGCTCTAAAATCAATGAGTTTTAGTAGCCATCTTAGATGTACATGGCTTCATGACGTGTCGGGCATTAGATAACCTCCAATTATTTGAAGAATGTATGCCCGAACATATCGGATTCTTTCAATTTCGGTTGAATCTTCATCCAGATTAGGGAATGTGTCACGTAACCAGCCCATCTCGACCTTACCTCCCTCTATTTTTTTCGGAATAACGCCCAAAAGCTCGTAGCACACCGCCTCCCAATTGCTAGATTGGGCAGACCCGGTGACTGGGTTCCCGTCCACCGACAATCCCAACTGCAGACTAACATCTTCTAGAGTGATAGTGCACTCTCCACATGGAAGATGGAATGTGTGTGTCTCGGGTCTCCACCTCTCGATCAACGCACTGATCAGTTTCGGGTCCAACTTGCATCCCCGGCCCACCGTCGCCACGTGCCAAAAACCCACTTCTCGTAGATAGTTCTCTACCAACGGTGATGGAGGAGCATGCATATTCTGGATATTGCATTCCAATACCCGATCTTCAGACTTTTATAACAAATAATAAATTAATAATTATCTAAAAATGTATAAATAAAAAATTCTTAAATAATATTTAAAAATTAAATTTAACACTTACCATTGTCATTTGTTCCACCGATATGTGATGCCTATCAAGACGAGTCAATGATGCGGCCATTGATGAAATCGTACAAATTTTTACAATTTATAAAAATATAAAAAATTTTAAAATTATTTTAAAAAAGGAAATTGAGAGGAAATTGAAATTAAATATGGATTTGAGAGAATTTTTTAAGGAAATTGAGAGGAAATTAAAATTAAATATGGATTTGAGAGAATTTTGGAAGGAAATTGAGATAATTTTGGAAGGAAATTGAGAGGAATTGAGAGGAAATATGAGAGAGGATTTGTTTGTGAAAAAATAAAAAGGGGTGGGGGGTATTTATAGTTTTTTTTTACCGTTGGGGGGAGGGCAACGGTCAAATTTTTGATTGTTGGGTACTGTTCATGCGCGGTCTAAATCGCGTCCCACGTCGTATGAGTTCTTGACTTGGACGCGATTTATCAGCAGATCTCGACATCGCTATTTGAAGTGGACGCGATTTCCCGGAAAAGGACTATTACGATAAATAATAAAATAATGGGTCTATTTCGATAATTTTTGAAAAAAATGGCTTTTATTAGTAAATTACCCGCAAAACTTTTATATATAAAAATACAAATATAGAGACAAGAGAATCATATAATATAAAAAGGCAAATATAAAATAGGTTCTAACATTAAATTTCCCGTGGAATAAAGGTTAATCATATATCTTACTTTAGCATCAACTACGAGTCCCTTAATATAACACTTGAAAACAGAAAAATAATATTTTGTACACACACATTGATAAGATAAAGTATATATACTTGTTCAATGTTAGGTTTATTTATCTCAATTTCAACGTCTGTTTATTTAAATAAAAATATTAATTTTGAAACATGAATTCATAAAAGAAAATGTTTTTAATGATGACTCCAACTTTTTCATTTTGTATAAATAATGATTGAATCGAGATTCATTTTATTAATGAGTAACATTGTGATAATCTGAATTGGATCGAGTTAGTCGTTTTAGTTGAAACAAGAACCATCAAAAGATTTTAGATTGATTGAATTGAGAGTTGATACAGATTAATTCAATTGAACCAGTTTTTAATAAATCAATCAAATTAATTAAATTATTAAATTAATAATTGGATGGATTTAATCAGGAAATAATAAAAGATTAGAAGAAAGAAAACCTCGTAAAGCGAAAATGGAAAGCATTGGAGGGATAGATGGGATTGAGTGTTAAGATCGGCAAACTCAGCCTTTCTTTCATTCATCGATCTCCTCACGTGCGTCATCACCTCAGAGGCAATGATCGTTTTTTACACAATAAACCAAATTTTCACATCTTCATATTTATGAAAATAAAACGGGTTTTATTTTTTTCATAAAGATATGAATAGTCAGTCATAGAATATAATAATAAGAAAAGCTACTTTTTTTCTTCTTCTTTTTTGATTTGCTGGTTAGAATAACCCCATAGCATAAAACACCAAAAGATTAGATAAAACGACAAAACATCTCTCCCAACCTTTGTCAGAAATATCTGCAACACAGTTTGTTCAATTATTACCGCAAATAGCCGGTCATCTTCCGGTCTCTCGAAACCCTATGATCACCAGACGTTCGAAGTGGTCAGAGAGAGAAAGATCACAGAGAAAAAAATAAACAAAGATTTCGTTCGAGTGCCGGTGTGTGTTTTTTGAGTTTGAGAGTGAGTGACTAACATGACATTGAGTTCATTTCTTTTTGTGTAAGAAAAAAAAAAAAAAGAAAGAAAAAGAACCAAGGAGAAAGATGTGTGAAGTTTTTTAAGTCCCAGGGCCAAAATTTCTGTATCTCTTGAACGAATCAGTTGTTAACTGCACCGGCTTTCTCTTCTCTGCCATGATCAACCTTTCATTAAATCATTTACAAAATATAACCCCCACCTTTTATCTTTTTCACTGTTTTTTATCTAATCAAATCCTTTTTTAATATAAAACCTTACAATATCAAGGATATAGTCATCTTGTTCTACTTATTTACTCTCTCTCTTTGGTTGCTGTTTCTCTTTTCTGTACCCTTTTCAATAAATTTCATTTTTTTTCTGGGGCGTTTTCTTGTAGACTGAAACAGTTAAAACTGTGCGTGTCTATCTCTTAGAGTTTCAGCTAGAGAGGTTTTTTTTTTTTATTTGTTTTTGTGTGGCTATGGCGGAGGGTTTTGAGCCCTACCATGTCCCACAACAAAGCAGAAGAGATAAGCTAAGAATTGTGGCACAAAACCACTCAGCTTGTGTTGAATCGACGGCTGTTACACTTCCAGGCTGCTCAGGTCTACTTCCTTTGTACGACGCTTCTCTTCTTTCCTCCGATTTGTTGACTTGCGCTGCCAACGCTAGTGCTAGCCATGACTTTCACCATCACCAGGCCAACCAGCTTTCGGCTTCGGCTTCTGGTAAAAACAGTAGCCTCGTTTGTGGAGTTAAAGAAGGTGTGAATTCCATGGGTTTTGTTGGTGGGGTTGTTAATGGTTCTTCATCAGCTTCTCATCATCACCCTTATTTGGACGGACAATCGTCTTTACCCGTGAACCCTAGCTCCATTCATGATATGAATAACAGCCCTTTCCTTTATACCCCGCAAAACCTTCAAACCATAAGAGATTTTGACCAGTCTTATAACAGTGGTGGTGAAGTCGTGGTTTATAAACCTGAACCTTTGTCCTTGAACCACGAGTCCAGTGCCACTGCTCAGGCCTTGTCTCTTTCTTTATCTTCTCATAATACCCACCAAAACAATCTTCCTTTGGAGCTAAATCTACAGAGATACGGGTCTACCATCTATAGTGACAAGGTCACTGACAGTGGTTATGTGGTTCCAAGCATTATTCGTGGCAGCGCTTCTACGTCGAATGAGGTTTCCAGGGGCTCCCTCCCTCTCGGGCCTTTCACTGGCTACGCTTCGATTTTGAAGGGATCCAGGTTTTTGAGGCCCGCCCAGATGTTATTAGAAGAGCTTTGCGATGTGGGTAGGGGACTTTATGCTGAAAAAATGACTCCTGATTCTTCTTTGATGGACCCTTCATTGCAGAATTTGAGTGGTACTGGAATTATTGATGATTCTCTCAGTGGGGGAGATGGTGGTGAGAGTAGAAGAAAGAAGTCGAGGCTAATTTCAATGCTTGACGAGGTTAGCTTCTCATTACCATTTCTTCTGATTTGGGCTTTGATATATGAATGATCCGACATGCAGTTCATGTTTGATGTACTTTTTTTTTTGTTTTTGGTTTTCATGGTTGGCAGTCCTGGTTTTCTGTTCTGCGAAGTTGGTCTTAAAACGGTAGTATATTAGTTTATTTGTATCCGTGTCTTTATCCCCCTTTAAAATCTTCCTTGAAGATGGTCTCTTTATGAAACTCGAGCGTTTCTGTCACTGTACAAGTCATCATCCATTATTAAAATAAACAATGTCAGATACTTTTTAATGGCTTTAAGTTTAGTCAGTGCTTGAACCAACATGCAATCTTGGGTGTTGCATGCATAATTGTCTGTAAAGTATACTCTACCTTCATCCATTTTTATAAAAAAAAAAATGAATGTTCCCTTCCCTCTGTTGTTTATGAGCCTTTCCTCAATTGAATATTACGTGAATTAGATTCCTGCATTTGATGAATGGCCTCTATGATCACCAAAAAAAATTATCCTTTTATGTAAAGGTGATAGTAGGGAATATATGCACTAAGATAAGTGTTAAAAAATGCTTCACAACCATAGAAAGAGTTCTAATAAGTGACAATGTCACCAATGTTTGGGGCTACTTAATGTGCTTTTTGAGTGATTGAAGGAATCCATTTGAAAAGATTTATACTCCAAAAAAAAAAAAAAAAGTTTTGTGGAAAACCTAATTGGTTATTCCAGATCTGCAGAAGACAAGGGCTATAACTTCATTTAGTTACTATAACACTGGTATCTATGTAGATTACTGATCTTAGTTAGCCCTCCACTTTTTATCTAAGTACTGTTTTTAAGAGTTAGGGATACTTAACTGGTTCCTTGGAATGCTTATTGTAGTGAATAAAATGGCAAACCAAACACCTTGAAATTTAGAATTTGCTACTTTATCCGGAATAACAGGCGTTTGCAGTGCTTTAAATGTTTTGATAAGCTACTTTCATAAAATAATAATACTGAATCATGAGTTTAGTGATTCATGTTTTGGTTGGGCCCAAGACAAAAGCTTCATCAAACTTAATGTTATGATGACAGAAGGCTTCAGACTGCTTATCTTTTTAGCTTTTGCTTGTTGAATAAATCTAAGTGATATGTATTCTGAAAGTCGGGGGGAATTATTTCTCTCAGATGTGATAACTTTCCTGTTATTGGATTGAGAATTGTCTGTTCTTGTAACTGTTAAGTATTGTCTTTGTGCTTTTAGCTTGTTGCAGTTCACTGTCATCCGGTCTGTGGTTTGAAGATGTGTTTTCTTCAATTTCATATAAAACTCTTATCAATTTCCTGAAGCTAATCAAGCTGTGTCCTTGATGGTCTCTCCGTCGGGACATAGAATAGACGAGTAATTGCATGTTCTAAATGTTTGATTGTCTACCATGGAAAGGTTTATGCCATAAGTTCTACATGGGGCAATTATGTTGGGTTATAAATTATAATATTTTCTAAAGCTTTCAAGCACAAGTTTTAAGATATATACTTTAAATGTTTGAATAATGATTTATAAAAGATCTAAATAGTATGTATGACCATTGAACTTTCTGTTTTCATTCCATACGATGCATAGTTTATTCTTAACTTATTATCCCCAAGTGGGTGCCCCTCTGGCCCTCATTTCCATTTACAAGTAGCTAGAACAGTTCGATGTGATGAACTGAGCTGGTAAAATAAGGGGGTCATGTTGATACAGTCCTTTGCTTGGCAATTGGTTTGGTGCTTCATGGTGGAAATTATGTACTATCGTAAATCCTACATACTGGTTTTCACTTTATAAGGAAATTGTTTGGGTAGTTGACCAAATGACAAAAGAGCATAGCATCAAAACAAGTATCTTGTTCTTTCAAAATTATGCTGTTGTCTTCACTAGGTGCATCAAGCTTCAGCCTTTTCGGTTTGCGTTTGTTTAATTGTTCGATCTGTGGTTTACGGTATTTTCTTCCACTGGATATTGTTAAGGGTTCAATTTCTGTTACCATATTTAATTCACAATGACTTATTTTTTAATTTCTTGCAAGGAACTGTGTTTATTGTTGATTAAAATGAATTTTTAGACTGGATGTTACCACCCAAGATCTTAAAAATTCCTGAATTGGTGCTTTTCGATTTTCAGAATTGTACACCCTTTGCTACTTGTTAACCATTTTGCAACTTTCTGACCATCTTTATCATTATCAGGTTTACCGGAGCTACAAACAATATTATCAACAGATACAAGCTGTAGTTGCATCGTTTGAATATGTTGCCGGACTGGGCAATGCTGCTCCTTACGCAAACTTGGCTTTGAAAGCCATGTCTAAACATTTCAGGTGCTTGAAGAACGCAATCACCGACCAGCTTCAGTTCATTAATAAGCCTCATGGTCGGACAAGCCCGGGAAAAGATGAAGGTCCAATGTTTGGAAACACTGAAAGAAGCCTTTATAACCTAGCTGTTCATAATGCTGGGTTCCATGAGCACCAACCTGTTTGGCGACCTCAACGAGGCCTTCCTGAGCGTGCTGTAACTGTACTTCGAGCATGGCTATTTGAACACTTTCTACACCCGTAAGTACCTGAATTGCAAAAGTAAACCTGTCATTGGTAATTGATTGGTTTTTTAACTTTTTTGTTCAATGTTTCAGTTATCCAACTGACACAGACAAGCTTATGTTGGCTAAACAAACTGGTCTATCACGGAGCCAGGTTTGCCATTTATCATCATTTTTACGTTCTTTTATATTATCATTTTGCCAACATTAACTTCGAAAGGATACTGTTGCAAACCAGGTGTCGAATTGGTTTATAAATGCGAGAGTGAGACTTTGGAAGCCAATGGTAGAGGAAATACACATGCTCGAACAAGCTCAAAAAAATTCGCAGAAGGAGGCTAGAAATCCGAACAAGTCAAGTGACCATTTGTCTTCCGCAAACTCTATCGCACCCGAAAATCCATCTACCTCCTTTCAAAGGGCTCAGGATACCCCATCAAAGCGCACAAGAAGTGAACCACTTTCCGATATACCCCTTGGAAGTGAACCACATAACTTGACGTACAACAGCTTATCAAGCCATCCACATGTTGGTATGGGTGTTAGCATGGCTGGTGGGAGTAATGGTGTCTCCTTAACACTTGGTCTTCATCAGAACAATGGTATCAGCTTATCCGAGCCATTTTCTTTTAATGCAGCTCAGCGGTTTGGCCTTGGCCTAAGCAGTGAGGGGTATGTTATCGGTGGTTATGAAGCACAAAATCGGCATTTTGGCAGGGATGTTATGGGAGGACAACTTTTACACGATTTTGTAGGTTGAAAAAATGTTTCAGAGAAAAAAAGCTTTCTGGTCATTATTTAATTGGACAGTATATTATACTAACGAAGTTTCGAGTAGATTAAAGCCAATATTGATTACCAGAATGCAAGCTGATTGCCATCTTTTTACAGTGCAAGATTTATGCCATCAAATCAAGTCCATATTTTCTTTCAGAAAATGTCCGCCGGGGCAAAGGTTATTGGTGTAAAATTCTTGTGTAAAATTATAATTTACATGATAGAAAATATAAACGCTTGAGGCCGTCAAATCAAGTCTGGCCTTAGAATATGCATGCATGAGTTCCATTATAATAATTCGTTGTCGTTTCAAAGGCAAGTGAATACTACTGACTATTTCTTATCCCTGTTTAAACTGAGCACCTTTAATACAAGTAGCTTGGCAGGGCTAAAGCACTTTGGATGGAGAAAGTTGGAAATTCAGGTTTATAAAGAGGGGTGAAAAACAAAATGCCTTAGACCTGGTCAAGGATATATATAATATGGAATATGGAATGTAATATAATAATACAAAGTTTTGGGAATTTGGTTAGTGTAGTTGCATGGATGGTGGGTAGGGTTGTCCACCGGTGAATGTGGCCTCTAAATTCTTCAGTCTTTTCAGTCTTTGATTATATTAATTTATTCGAATAATGGTATTGTTTTGGTTGAGGTTGAGGGCAGGCGGTGGCAAAGGGAGAGCCGCCTCGATTTCCACTCCTACGCTGGGGTCCCCCCGAAAGAGTCGGGGGAAGGGGGAGAGACCGTAAGGTGAAAGGTTATTCTGTAAGGGTATACTTTGATCCAGATAGTACACAAGTTGAGAGAGGAAAGCAGGGGAGAAGCTGTGGTCCACTGGTAGATGATTGGTGAAAGCTGTGAAGTTCAAAAAGAGTGCAACTGCAACACTGGCAGGCCTTGGTGCACTGCATGCCTTTTGCAAAAAAAACATTGCTGTTGTTGGTGCTGTGGGGTTGATGTTTGAGCTTAAAAATCAAATCAAAAGCAGCTTTCTTTTGATATGTTGTTACTGTGGTGCAGCTGTTGATGATATTAGGAAACAGATTAGCAAATCCAGGAGTTAGGTTAGGCATCTAATCATGTTTTTATTTGTGGGAATTAATCAAAGGTTGGTAAAAGGGAGAGAAAGTAAATTCTCCATATACCAAAAGAGGATTTGGAAAGCTGGCGGTTGAGTCGAGGTAGGCTCCAGGACACCATCAATGGCTCATTTGTTGTTCTACTGTTTCCATCATTTGAGTTAAAGTCTCACGTTGTATTATTTTCTTTTTCTATTTTAAGTGTTATTGGCAAAATCCTATTTCAAACCGTCTAATCTCTAGTGGATGAGTTTTTTTGCTTCTTGGAGTAATAAAAACAAGCCCATGAAGATTGTATTACAGCCATAGCCCATCTAGCCCTTTGCCTCCATGGCCCGTTTATGACAGACCTCAAGCTCCTTTCCATTATAGAAACAAGGTGATTATGCCAGGTTGGTCCATTCAAACCATTGCCCTTCGTTTCTATGGCAAAGAATCTTGAAATTTGTATTTTTCTATAAGTTCTTTAAAAAGAAAAGAAATTGATCAAAAAACTAAAAATAAGGTAAACTATAAAATTAGTCACCCAATTGGTTTCAATTTTGATCGCCTAATTATCAAAATTTTAATTTAGTTACTAATGTTTTAGATTATTTTATTTTGGCCACTCTCCATTAAATGGTTAATAGAAGTGATGATGTGACTTTTTTCTTCTGATATAATAACACATTTAGTCTTCAATGCTTACACGATCTATCTATTTGATTCTAATTCTAAATAATTTAATAAATTTAACCCTTCACATTTACAAATTTTATCAACTTGATCCTAAAACACATATAATTAAATATTGATAAATTTATATGCAAATTAGTGATTTTGATAAACTCAAAACTCATAACCTCAAAAACTCAGTAAATTTGTGATTTTTATAAACTTTCATTCATGATCGTACTAATAGCATTCTCAACAGAGAAACCCAATTTTCCTATAAAACCTAGCAAATATTTAACAAATAAAAGAAAAACGAAAAAGATTCCTATAAACCTTTTCAAATCATCATCTTTTGCAGTCTTGACAACATGATGAATCATGTAATATTTTGCACCCATCTCTAAGCATAAAATTTATTGTAAGGCTTATCTTCATCTAATTTGTTTGTAAATTATTTAGAAAAAGATGTAAATTTAAATTTTTATTTTTGTAATATTTTAAATTTTTAGATACATGTATTTTAAAATTTATTATTTCTTTTATATTTTAAAATATATACAAATTTTTTATTTTTCTTTTAAATTTTTAAATATTATTATAAATAATAGATTATGACATCATCAATGCCATGCGTCACCACCTAAGAGTGCCATGTGTCCTATATTTAACACTGTTACAAAAAAGTATTGGCAGAATGAAAATTTAGGTACCAACTTGGAAGGTGTCAGATTCGGGGGGCTAAATGCATATTTGAGCCTTATAATTATAATTAAATATAAACACATAATATTATTTATATATAAATAATATATTTTATACTTTTTCATAATATATAATTTATATTTAATTATATGTGTTTGAGGATCAAATCGATGGAATTTATTCTTGTGAATGGTTAAATTTATTGAAATATTTAGAATTAGGATCAAATTGATAGAATGTGTAAGCATTGAGGACTAAATATGTTATTATACTAGTTAAAAAATGGAACATCATCACTTTCATTAACCATTTAACATAGAGTGACCGAAATAGAAACATCTAAAGCGTGAATGGCCAAAATAAAATAATCTAAAATGTTAGTGATTCAATTGAAAATTTTATATTTGGGTGATCAAAACAAAAAACAAACTAATAGTTGAATAATTAATATTATAATTTACCCTAAATGAAAAGTACTATAACAATGATAGCATATGTCAAATTAATCTCAAGTCCAAGTTCTAAAACCAAACATTAAATTTAGATTTGGATTTAAATCACTTCAAAATTTACAAATAATAAATTAATAATAATTAAAAAGTATATTTTTAAAAATAAGGTAAACTATACCATTAGTCATCCAACTATTAACATGTTTCATTTTGGTTACCAAACTATAAAAATTTCAATTTTATCACTAATGTTTTAGATCGTTTTGTTTTGATCACTCTCGTTAAATGGTTAATAGAAATGGCATGGCCTCTTTCTAACGGGTATAACAACACATTTAGGCTTCAATACTTACAGATTCTATAAATATGATCCTAACTCTAACTAAATAAATAAATAAATTTAACATTCAACATTTATAAATTCTATCAATTTCATCTTCAAACACATATACTTAAATATAAATATAATTAATTTATGTAAAAAAATATTTCTGTATAACATAGAAATCAAAGAAGATATAAATATAATAAATCTATATAAAATGACAAAATTTAATGTTTATTTTTGTTAAAATAAAAAATTAAATAAACTTCTTGTAATAGGCCATTTTTTCCCAGGCCCAAAACCAAATAAATAAAACCTAAAATAAAAAAATAAACAGTCCATAGTCCAAAAAAATTACAAGCCCAAATGCCCAATAAATAAAAAAACCCTAGTAGCCCAAAGCCCAACAGAATAAAAAATAAACAGAAAAGAAAAAACCCTAGGTGCGCCGCACGCCGCCACCGCTCGAGGCTCACCTATCACCGGCCATCCACGCGTCTGACACCTGCAAAACAAAGGCAACACGCAACAACAAAGGCCAAACAGAAGAAACAACATGGAAACAGAGAAAAAAAAGAATAAACAAACAGTCTTGATTCGGCTATAAAAGCCAGAATCTCACCATTGTATTTTTTTACGAACATTAGAAAATAAAATAAAAAAACAAAAAATACTTTAGAGGTGATTCTCTACTTTTATTTTCGTTTTTAAATACTTGTTGGATTTTTTTTTTTATTTTTCATTTTTTCACATGTGAAAATAATAAAAATAAAAAAGGGGAAAAGAGGCTCATCGGAGACGCCCCGTGACCACACCGTCGGAGGACTCTTCTCCGTCGTTAGAATCGGATCCAAAGGGGGTCGAATGTCCTACTCTTTCAAATTTTTTTGGGCTGAGAAGGCTTGGCTCTCAAGGATGCCGTAAAACGAGGGCTAAAAAACCCATTTTTCCCGTCGTCGGCCACTGGCCACAGCGGCGGTGCGGCAGATCGTCGACAGAACCCTAGGCCGGAGGAAAGGGAGTGTTTGAGAGAAAAGGGGGTATCTTCAGTTTTTTTTTAAAGAGAAGAGAAATGTTTTTTTCTAAAAAAAAAATCTTGGCTTAAATAGCATAAATAAAATGACGCCGTTTTGATTTTTAGGTTCAGAGGCCAAAACAACGCCGCTTTGATTTTTAGGTTTAGAGGCCAAAAAGACGCCGTTTTGACCTCTGACCCGTGACCCGACCTAGTTGCCCTCAGGATCGGCGTGTTTCTGCAGTGAAAGGGATATTTGCACGCAGGATCCCTCTGCTTTTGCGCCATAATGCAATCTGGTCTCCATTTGTTTATTTTATTTTAGCTGCATAATTTTCTGCCTGTTTCATTTTAGTCCGCGCTGAAATGCTGCGCATGAGTGCTGGGAATATTTTCCCAGTCAGTCCCTCATTCTTCGAGCGTGTTCTATTTTGGTTCCTGGTAGCGTTTTTTTATTTATTTATAATTTTTTACCCCAAATTTCATTCTGATTTTAGTTTAATTCTTAGCCTATTTAATTTAAATTTTTTTTGTTATTTTTTAAAAGAAAAGTTTTATTTAATATTTTATTTACTTATTTTTAATTTTTAATCCAACTTATATTAGTTTTTATTTTATCTTATTTATTATTTTTAATTGGCTTGTTTATTTTACTCTTGCCATTATTAGTGCTATTTTATTCCATTATTTATTTATTTGCTATTTTTCAAATACTTTCAAAATTCGGACTTATTATTATTATGGTTATTGTTGTTGTTATTATTGTTATTATTATATTGTCATTTGCATCATTATTCTTATTCATGCATGTTAGCATTAGGATTCGTTAGTATGAATGCTATATATAATTATTTTATTATTTTATTATGTCATGATTATTTTAAATGTATGTTGTGTTATTATTATTAGTCGTATACGACCCTTTTCGTTTTAAACGGTTTCTTTTTAAATATAATCAAAATTGCACATATATTATTTTTAAATATTTCATTAATTCTTACTCAAATTCAAAAAGAAAATTTTCAAAATAAGGCAATACTTTGCGTTTTGGAAATTTGAGAAAACCGTACCCTAATTTATGGGGTTTTGATTTTCTCGTTAAACCTGAATAGCAAAATATCCTTTTAAAATTTCAAAATACATGGAATTTGAATAAAAATTAAAGGCAAGCTTATTCTCGAGGGTTCAAATGTTGCATCCTAACTAACGGGATGTGTCATTTTATTATCGCGGGACGAGAGGGCCTTTGATGCTCGTTTCAATTTAATTCAAGCGTTTTTTAAATAACATTAATAAAAAAGGGATCGTATTTTAAAATCTTTTCAAAATTTTAACTTTCGACATTAAGGCATTAAGTAATCAACTAGGTACCAATTTTGGGCGTATCGAAGGTGCTAATCCTTCCTCGTGTGTAACTGACTCCCGAATCTGTTTTCTAGATTTTGTACACCAAAATTTATCATTTTAGTAAATTTAAACTTTTATTAAAATGATTAAATTATGAGGTAATCTGATCACACCTAAATAAAAAGGATTGGTGTTGACTCCATTTTAGTTTTTAAATAAAAAGTTGACCTTTTACAAAAAAATGGTTTCGACACTTCTTTTATATATTTATAGAATTTAATTTTATATATATTCTTTCTAATTGTCAATGGAAGTGCTTGACTACAGTTGTTACATCCTGAAAATCGGGTCGGTAGTATTGACATTAAGTTATAGATTAAAAATAGAGTAAATAGAAAACACGTTAGTAATTAGGACTAAATAGGAATAGAAGCTAAAGTAGAGAACTTATATGGGTAAATTAGGACTAATGGTTAGTGGGGGACTTGTTAAAACAATGGTAGAAATAGGAGGGATTTCAAGGATAAATAAACCAAATTTAGAAATGAATTTGGCTATATAAGCCATCCGTGCTCATTTTCTTCCTCACATTTTCAATTTCTTTCTTTTGTTATTTTCTTTCTTTTCATACTTTGTTCATTTCAAAAATTTGTTGCATCCGGTAGTTGGTTTGCTCTCAAAAATTTTCTACACATGGTATTTTCTTAGCAACCAAGCACCATTTTCTTCTTTAAATTCTCAAGTAAAACACCATTTTTTCTCTTAAGCTTCGGTTTGGTTATTGAGCGGACCACTCAGAAGTCACAAAGGATAGCAAGATCGAAGGTAAACAATCTAGTTTCATATCAAATCTGCATGAAATGCTTTTGACTAAAGTATCTATGGTTTAGATAAGAAATATAAATAATCTTTGTTCTTTTTTTAAATGTTTGGCTTCATGAAAATGGTGGATCGAAGCTGGTGAAGTTATGAAATGTTTCTTTAAATGATTTTCAATGAGATTTGATAATATTAGAAGGTTTTACGATCTGATTTAGCAAAGTTTTTAAGGGAATTTATAAACAAAATGGTTTTGCTCTTGAGGAAGACGATGAACAGTGGCTGGTTGTGGAAGAAAAGAGTTAAGTAGGATTACCTTTTTTTTTTTAACAACTTAGATCTGCAAATATATGTAAGCTAGGAGGGTTAAAAGTTAGAAAATAAAGGGAAATAATGACATAGTAAAAATTTGTTAGAAATAATGTAAATAGTGGGCTGCTGTGGAGTAGAGAATGAATTAAATTATTTTAAACAATTATGTGATGTGTATTTGTTCGTGTGAAGCTGAAAAATTTGAAGGAGCATCGACTAGCAAAGATAAGGAGAAGGTTACATAGTCAATGTTGTGGTGAACAAGGTGAGTACTCTGTGTACTGCACTTGAAAACGATGTCACGCACGATTGGAAGTCAAGTAAGACGTGCGGATTTGAAGAAATATATATGTGCGTCTAGGGTTAGGTTAAATATATACTATATAGATATAGGCGTCTAAAGTTTGTTATATAATATAACTATGCGCATTGTTATATATATATTATATAAGTGTTATGGGACTTAATTTATATAATATATAATCATGATGTAAGAAGGGAACTACCATATACAATAAATGCATCCGCAGGTTTCATTATAAATAATAAATATATCTTTGCATTAAAAGGGTTTTGTATTATTTAATATATAAATGTATATATGCAGTGTGCGAACCTTAAATCTACTACATTGTGTGTACCTATAATATTATGAAAACCTACATTGCATGCAAACATGTCATATCCGAACCTGTTATTTTATGCTTGATGTTTTGTATATGTGAGCTTAATGCTTTGTAAACTATATTATGACAGGTTGTGGTATTACGAGCTTTGATAAAATTGTGTGCCTAAAATAAAGTGATCTGTAAATGTGTATTACTGTGATATGTTGGCATTGTGAATTTTTGGAACCATTGGATACAGTTGGCATGCTATAGGATTGTGAGTGCTCACTCATATAGTGTGATAGGGCATTGTGGTGGTGATTCGATGGAGAAATGAGGGTATGTCGAGCAATGCTCCATTCACCAGGGATCGTAAGGGTGTGTTTTCCGAAGAGTGTGAGCATTCGTGCTACACTTATATGGCGATTCTAGTGACTTTATGAGTCTTAGGGTGTGTTTTGGGAGATTTGTTTATCCAATAAGTATAGAATTTGATTATGCTTCCTTTTCACGAACTGCCAATATATCACTAAACTGAACTTGGTTTGTTATATGTGAACTGATGATATGCGAACCACCAATATGCAAAATCGTTTATATGCGAACTATTATATATGATTTGTTTGTATGTGGGCTGTTTGGTATGTGGAATATTGATGTGTTTTCTAGTGCTGTATACATGTGTATTCACTGTGCTTTCCTAAGCTCATCTCTTTATTTTTTTCCTTCTAGATAAACAACTAGCGGGATAGCGAGGAGGTTGGCAGTTCAGTGATCCATCGAACAAAATTTCTTCCTACAGTATGTGCGCTGGACTTATAGAACCCCAAGAAGGCAATGTGGGACATTCCTAGGCTAGAGCCTTAGAATGTGACTTAGATAGTTTAAGATAATTTAAAAATAATTTTTTAAAGGGTTGTAATTAAGTTTTTGGTTTGTTTAATTTTTGGGACTTTTTAATCTCCAGTTGTTTGAATTATATGATACTGCCTATATGAACTAACGGGACATTTTTCAGCTAGTAGAGCCTGTTGAAATTCAGGTACGTCTTATTCCGCTTATTGCATGACTTATTGCTTGATTTAGAAAAGCATGCTCTTAGAACTAAATGCTTGTGTGAAATATTTTGTATCTGTGTGGTGAGTATGGATGGTTGGTGTGATTTGTGGTAGTTTTTCAGAGAGTTACCTTGGTGGCTAATGTGTTGCTCAAAATTTAGGTTAGATTGTTTCAGTTGGGTTTAGGGTATCATATTTAGTGGTATTAGAGCTAGGTTTATAAAATAAAAATAATAAATGGGGTTTTAATAAGTAAATAAATAATTTTAGCATTTTTGGACAAAAATAATTTTGTATGAAAATTAGTTGTAAATGGGGTAGGAACAAGAACACATTGTCTTCTTTGAAAATATTTTCTTGAAAAAAATTACCTTGGATCACTTGGCACTTCTAACTTTTTTATTTTATTTAAATTAAAGCAAATAATAGATGGATATGCCTTCTAGACGTGGGCATCTAGCTACGAATGCACTGGTGGAACCACCTCCGAGACAAGCTGCATTTGGAACTGGTTTCAAGCCCTTGGTTTAAGCACTGATTGAGGCGTTCTAGAGTATAGTTGGTGGTAGGGGTGAGCATTCGATCGAATCGAATCGAATCGAATCGAAAATTTTCGAGTTAATCGAGTTTTCGAATATCATTTTATCATCCTAACTTTATTTGAAGTTTTATCGAATCGAATCGAGTGAGATAGAGATCGAATCGAATCGAATCGAATTATTTGTTCGAGTTAAGTTTAAAAATAAAATAAAATTATTGTTGTTTATTTTATGTAATTTTTAAAAATAATTTTCTTTAAAGTTTTTAAACATAATCATACAACAAAAATTGAAGTAAATAAGTGAATAAATAAAAGTAACACAACATCAACCGAAATAAACAACATGATTCCAAATAAACAACAAGAATAATACAAAAAGATTATAATAAAAAATAATTGACTGCAAACTTAAGAACTAAAAGATTCTTATTTTTTGTGTTGGTTATGTTTAGTACCAGAGATGATATAAGTTCTTTCTCACCACCCCCACAAGAAAAGCTTAAGAACTAAACAATAAGTAGTGAAAATAAAAGGGAATTCCACTCTCTCCCTGCAAACTTAAAGAAAACTCAAGCCTGCTCTGCTTTGATATACCTTAGAAATCAAAAAAATGGAAAAATAGTAGCTCTACTGAACTTTGTAACTAGTTGTTAAAACAGTGTTTTAATGTTCAAATAGTTATTTATAAGCACTTGATTCGGTAAAAAATGCCAAATACAAAGATGTGAAATATGTATAGAAATGATATTAAATACACAATTGAAAACTGCTCCCACTTTCCATTAAGTGTGGCCTAAGTTCTCAAATTCCACAGATAATATAGATGGTATTGCCCTAGGGTTTATGAATTAAAATTGAAAAACAACCTATCACAAAATGAAGATGAAAATCATGAACACACACACACATATGAGACCTCCTAAATTCAATCACTAAAATAGTAAAGTCCATAGCTAGAATGAACTAAAGAAAAAAGATTAAAAAGAACCTCGATATCTACTTAAAATCCCATTTTTCATGGAAAGAAGTAACAAATAATAATTATTAAAATAACCCTTCAATATCTATTTAAATCCCATTTTCCCCATGAAACAAAACACCCAATGATCATTCAATCAAAAGAAATACGAAATAAAACAAGAATTAACACCAAGAGAGAAACAAAAAGGGGTATAGAGGTATACCTTATGTGAAGAATCTCAGATCCCAAAGCTGAATCCAAAAACAAACAGAAAAAAAGATCCAATATTTATTAAAAAAGGGATATTTATTTGATACCCGAAAAGGGAAAAAGCAAGTTGAATAATGAGAATAGGTTTAAGTTCGGAAAGAAGAAACACGTGGCAAAAGAAAGGTATTTTGGGTGATGGGTTTAAAGGAACTGATTTTGCTTTGTTAAGTAGAGCTACTGTTTTCCATTTTCTTAAGATTATACTTGGGTTGTTTTAGGGCTTTGGTTTATTTTTGTATTGTTATGGGAAGAAAAGATATTACCAAACCGAACATGTTAAAGAAAATACGATGTAAGGAAAGGAATAAAGTTAATATACCTTAGAAATCCAAGGTAGAAGACGTAAAAACCTTGGCGGTGGAGCATCGGTACCGTGGAGGACCCGGGAATGGAGGTGGATCGGTGGAGAAGGGTGGACGGAGGTGAAGATTTTTGAATTGGGAAAAAAGGGAGGAGGGAGGGCACGGGCTTAGTTAGGGATTTTGGAAGTAATTTTGTTTTAAATGTAGTGTATTTTAAAAATAAAAAATATATGTAGTATATTTTAAAAATAAAAAATATAGTTTTTATTCGAATTATTCGAGTTATTCGAATTCGAAAATTCAACTCGATTCGAACTCGAAATTCAAAAGAAAAAATTCGAATTGATTCAATTAATTCGATTAACTCGATTCGAATAATTCAAAATTCGATTTTTTTTTCGATTTTTTCGAATCGAATCGAATTTTGCTCACCCCTAGTTGGTGGGAACCATGCCCCAACTGCTAGAGGTTGGTCACTCGAACGACTTCGAGCTTTGGGTGGTAAAGAGTTTTGGGGAGCTAAGGGAGTTGATCCGATGATTGTTGAATATTGGTTGGAGAGTGTTGAAAGGATCCTTGAACAGATGGGATGCTCGAATGATGAAAGGTTGGGTTGCATCGTATCCTTACTAAACGGTGAAGCTCATCGATGGTAGAATACGGTAAAGAGGGGACTACTGCTGATCACCTGACTTGAGAGTTCTTTTTGGAATCCTTCCAAAAAAGTACTTGGGAGAGCAATACCTAAATGCGAGGAAGAGAGTTTTTGGATCTGGTTCAGTGAACTATGTCTGTGGCTGAGTATGAGTCTGAGTTTGTACGACTCAGTTAGAATACTCCGGAGATGGTATTCTTTGAAAGGAAGATATGTAAGAGGTTTCGATTTAGGCTAAATCGAAACATTCGAGTATACCTAGTAACACAGAGTGCAGAGGTTTTCAATAATTTGGTAGAAAGGGCTAAGGCTGTGGAAGAGACGTTAACCGAGCCACCAAGGCCGGTTGCCACTGAGGCTGGGAAGAAGGGCTTTGATTGGTCAGAGTCATCGGGGAGGCTAGGCAAGAGAGGTCAAGAGATTCAAAGGTCTGATAGGAATGATTGGCGAGATTCTCGTTCGAGTCAGGCCAGACCACAGAGTACAATGGTAGTTTTTTCGGGTGGATTGGTCGGGTTCCCGGTGTGTCAACACTGTGAATGTAGGCATTCATGAGTGTGCTGGAGGGTGTTTGGGGCATGCCTACACTGCGGGTCGAAGGAGCATTGAATTCATAACTGTCCGATGAGAGACGAGATGGCTCATACTGCAACACTTGTTAAAGGCCGAGGTTGAGGTCGTGGAGGGAATGGGAGATCGATGGGTCGGAGATCAGTCGCCCATACTGTAACTTCACTAACCGAGTCGGGTGGACTTACTCTTGTTTATGCTATAAAGGAGTCGCGGGAGCGCTCGATGACGGATGTGATAGCAAGTACCTTTCTACTAAAATTATTCTCTTTATTTTGTTGATAGATTCGAGTTCTACTCATTCGTATATTGTGACTGATTTAGCAAGTGAGTGAGGGATTCTGGTAGAGACCATTAGGCAGGGAATGGTAGTGATGAGTTTGTTGGGAGGAAGTGTTTTGGTTGATTAGGTTTATCAAATGTGTCCATTGGCAGTAGTACTATGATACACTTTTTATGTGGATCTGATAAAACTCTTGTTTTGTGGGTTTGACGTAATTCTTGGGATGGATTGGTTGACGGAGCATAGGGCAAGGATCGATTTTGATATGAAGCATCTTACTTTCGGAGTCGAAGGCGGATTAGATATTGTAGTTTTGGGGGAGTGACCCAAATTCTTCTCTAATGTGGTGTTCGCGACTAAGACTGAGTAGCTGATGAGTAAAGGTTGTGAAGTTTACTTAATTTACGTGCTTAATTCTGGGATTAAAGGTTCGGAAGTTTAGGATATTCGCACTGTGAAGGATTTTCCTGATGTCTTTCTAGAGGAGTTACCCAATTTTTTGCCAGATCGAGAAGTTAAGTTTGGTATTGAGGTTTATCCTGGTATCGTACCGGTGTCTATGGAACCTTATTACATGGCACCAAAAGAACTCAAAGAGTTGAAGATCTAGTTGCAAGACTTGTTGGATCGAGGGTTTATCTGACTGAGTGTATCACATTAGGTGCGCCAGTGTTATTTATAAAGAAGAAAGATGGTACCTTGAGGTTGTGTATTGATTATCGATAGTTGAACAAGTTAACCATCAGTAATAAGTATTTGTTGCCTCGAATTGATGACCTATTTGATTAGTTTTAAGGAGTGACAATGTTCTCGAAGATCAATTTGAGGTTTGGGTATTATCAACTCAAGGTGAAAGAGGTTAATATCTTAAAAACTGCATTCAGGACTCGATATGGGCATTACGAGTTCTTGGTTATGTCGTTTGGGTTGGCGAATGCACCTGTAGTGTTTATGGTATTCTCGTGTATTCTTGTACCAAGGATGATCATGGTACACATCTACAGGTTGTACTTCAGATTTTGCGAGAGAAACAGTTGTATGCGAAGTTAAGTAACTGCGAGTTTTGGCTTTTGAAAGTAATGTTCCTCAGGCAAGTGGTGTCTTTCGAAGGGATTTGTGTGGATCCGAAGAAGGTTGAGGCTATTCTGAAGTGGAAGTAGCCGAAGAGTGTTACTGAGGTCTACAGTTTTCTGGGATTAACGGGAGTACTATTGTAGATTCGTTGAAGGGTTTCCCATTATAGCTGTACCTTTAACGAAGCTACTTCAGAAGTATGTGCTGTTCAAGTGGACTGAGAAAAGACAGTGATGTTTTGAGAAGCTGAAAACAATATTGACTGAGGCGGCAGTGTTGGTTCAACCTAAGTCTGGGTAAGAGTATGTTGTCAATAGTGATGCATTATATACGGGGCTTGGATGTGTTTTAATGCAGGGTGAGAAAATGGTAGCGTATGCTTCGAGACAGTTGATGTCACATGAGCGTAATTACCCAACCCATGATTTGGAGTTAACTGCTGTGGTCTTTGTGCTCAAGTTTCGGCGTCACTATCTTTATGGTGAAATGTGTGTTATCTACACCGATCATAATAGTATTAAGTATCTCTTATCCAGAAGGAGCGAAACTTGGGATAGATGCGCTAGATTGAGTTGCTAAAGGACTATGATAGTGTGATTGAATATCACATTGGCAAAGCGAATATGGTTGTTGATGCTTTGAGTCGAAAGTCGATGGTTGAATTGTGAGCTATGTTTGAACGGTTGAGTTTAACCAGTGATAGTGGGTTGTTGGTCGAGCTTCAGGTGAAGCCAACTTTGTCTAGTCAGGTTAATGAGAGGCAGTTAGTGGATGAGTTCTTAGCAAAAAAGATCAAGCAAGTCGATGATGGTAGCAGTGGAAATTTTGAGTTGAATTTTTATGGCATCTTGAGTTTTTGTGGGAGACTGTGTGTGCCTGTTGATGAGGAACCTAGGCATACGATCCTTACTGAGGCGCATAGTAGCCTTTATGCTATGCACCTCGATAGTATCAAGATGTATAGGGGTTTTAGGGAGTTGTATTGGTGGCCTAGATTGAAGCGGGATGTTACCGACTTCGTGGGCCGTTATATGGTTTGTCAAAAGGTGAAGGCGAAACATTAACATCCTTCGGGTTTGTTACAGCCGATACAGATTCCTGAATAGAACTGGAAAGGATTACGATGAATTTTATTTTGGGTTTACCACTGGCTCCGACGAAGAAAAGTTTGATTTGGATGATTGTTGATCAATTCTCAAAGAGTGCGCATTTTCTAACAGTGCATACTAATTACTCGATAGAGAGATTGGTTGAGTTGTACGTGGTGAAGATATTTCGACTTCATGGTTTACTAGTTTCAATCATTTTAGATAGAGATCTATAATTTACCTTGAGGTTTTAGATGGGCCTTTAGGGAAATTTGGGTTCAAAGCTTAACTTTAGTACGGCTTATCATCCCCAGATAGATGGTCAATCGTAACGGGTAATTCATATACTTGAGGATGTGTTACACAGTTGTGTCATTGAGTTTGGTGATAGTTGGGAGCGATATCTACCTTTAGTGATATTTGCATACAATAATAGTTACCAATTGAGTATTTAGATGGCACCGTTCGAGGCATTGTATGGTAGGAGGTGTAGAACTTATCTTTGTTCGTCTAAGCTGGGTGAAAGACGTGTTGTGGGTCCGGATTTGATTCGGGAGACTGAAGAAAAGGTGAAACTGATTGGTGATAGGCGGAAAGCCACTTCTGATAGGCAGAGGTCTTATGCATATTTGAAATGTTGTGACATCGAGTTTTAGGTTGGGGATCGAGTGTTCTCAAGGTTTCACCTTGGAAAGAAAGTTTTAAGAATTGAACGAAAAGGAAAGTTGAGTCCGAGATTTATTAGACCTTATGAGGTTATTGAGAGGATTGGAGCAGTAGTTTATTGACTCAGATTACCAGCTGAACTTGAGCGAATTCGCAATGTATTTTATGTATCTCTGTTACGTAAGTATCAATCTGATTCGTCGCATGTTATTCCGGTTAAGGAGATCGATGTTCGACATGATCTTACTTATGAGGAGGAACTAGTTGAGATCTTAGCTTATGAGGTTAAGGTGTTGCGTAACAAGAACATACCTTTGGTAAAGGTTTTGTGGTGCAACCACAAGACTGAGGAAGATACTTGGGAAACCAAGGATGCGATGAGACGACAATATCCTTATCTATTCAGTTCAGGTAATTTCGAGGACGAAATTCTTGTTAGAAGGAGAGAGTTGTCACATCCTGAAAATCGGGTCGGTAGTATTAGCATTAAGTTGTAGATTAAAAATAGGGTAAATAGAAAACACATTCGTAATTAGTACTAAATAGGAATAGAAGCTAAATTAGAGAACTTAAATGGGTAAATTAGGACTAATGGTTAGTGGGGGACTTGTTAAAACAATGGTAGAAATAGGAGGAATTTATAGGATAAATAAACCAAATTTATAAATGAATTTGGCTATATAAGCCATTACTGTTCATTTTCTTCCTCATGTTTTCAATTTCTTTATTTTATTATTTTCTTTCTTTTCACACTTCCTTCATTTCAAAAATTTGTTGCTTCTGGTAGTTGGTTTGCTCTAAAAAATTTTCTGCACATGGTATTTTCTGAGCAACCAAACACCATTTTCTTCTTTAAATTCTCAAGTAAAACACCATTTTTTTCTCTTAAGCTTTGGCTCAGTTATTAAGTAGACCACTCGGGAGTCACAAAGGATAGCAAAATCGAAGGTAAACAATCTATTTTCATATCAAATATGCATGAAATGCTTTTGACTAAATTATCTATGGTTTAGATAAGATTAAGAAATATAATAGTCTTTGTTTTTTTTTTAATGTTTGGCTTCATGAAAATAGTGGACCGAAGCTGGTAAAGCTATGAAATATGTTTTTTCTAAATGATTTTCAATGAGGTTTGATAATATTAGAAGGTTTTATGATCTGATTCAGCAAAGTTTTTAAGGGAATTTATAAACCAAATGGTTTTGCTCTTTAGGAAGACGATGAACAGTGGTTGGTTGTGGAAGAAAAAAGTTTAGGATTACCTTTTTTTTAACAACTTAGGTCTGCAAATATATGTAAGCTAGGAGGGTTAAAAGTTAAAAAAATAAAGGGAAATAATGACATAGTAAAAGTCTGTTAAAAATAACGTAAATAGTGGACTTTTGTGCAGTAGAGAATGAATTAAATTATTTTAAACAATTATGTAATGTGTATTTGTTCGTGCGAAACTGAAAATTTGGGAGGAGCATCGACTAGTAGAGATAAAGGCAATGAGAAGGTCACATAGTCGATGTTGTGGTGAACAAAGTGAGTACTCTGTATACTGCACCTGAGAATGAGGTAGCGCACAACTGGAAGTCAAGTAAGACGTGCGAACCTTGAAGAAATGTATATGTGTGTCCAAGGTTAGGTTAAAGATATACTATACTATATATATGTGAGTCTAAAGTTTGTTATATAATATAAATATGCGCACTGTTATATATATTATATAAGTGTTATGGGACTTAATTTATATAATATATAATCATGATGTAAGAAGGGTACTACTATATACAATGAATGCATGCACAGATTATTGTAAATAATATATATTTTTGCATTTTGTATTATATGAATGGATGCGTAGGTTTTATTATAAATAATATATATCTTTGCATTAAAAGGGTTTTGTATTATTTAATATATAAATGTATATATGCAGTGTGCAAACTTTAAATCTATTATGTTGTGTGTGTACCTATAATATTATGAAAACCCACATTGCATGCGAACATATGTCATATACGAACCTTGTTATTTTATGCTTGATGTTCTGTATATGCGAGCTTAATGCTTTGCGAACTATATTATGACGTGTTGTGGTACTGCGAGCTCAGTGAAAGTTGTGTGCCTAAAATGACGTGATTTGTAAATGTATATTACTGTGATATGTTGGCATTGTAAATTTTTGGAACCATTGGATATAGTTTGCATGCTATAGAATTGTGAGTGCTCACCCATATAGTGTGATAGGGTATTTTGGCCCGGTGATTCGATGGAGAAATAAGGGAATGTCGAGCAATGCTCTATTCACCGGAGATCGTAAATGTGTGTTTTCCAGAGAGTGTGAGCATTCGTGCTACACTTATATGGCGATTCGAGTAACTTTATGAGTCTTAGGGTGTGTTTTGGGAGATTCGTTTATCCAATGAGTATAAAATTTGATTATGCTTCCTTTTCACGAACTACCAATATATCACTAAACTAAATTGGGTTAGTTATATGTGAACTGATGATATGCGAACCACTTATATGTGAAACCGTTTATATGCAAACTGTTATATATGATTTGTTTGTATGTGAGCTGTTTGGTATATGGAATATTGATGTGTTTTCTAGTGTTGTATACATGTTTATTCACTGAGCCTTCCCAAGTTCATCTCTTTATTTTTTTCTCTTTCCAGTTAAACAGCTCGCGGGATAGCGAGGAGGGTGATAGTTCAGTGATCTATCACATAAACTTTCTTTATATGGTATGTGCGCTGAGCTTATAGAATCCTCAATATGGCAATGTGGGACATTCTCGGGCTAGAGACTTAGAATGGGAGTTAGATAGTTTAAGACAATTTAAAAATAATTTATTTAAAGGGTTGTAATTGAGTTTTTGGTCTGTTTAATTTTTGGGACTTCTTAATCTCCATGTTTGCTTGTTTGTATGAAATTGTTGTTTGAATTATATAATATTGCCTATATGAACTAACGAGACATTTTGCAGGTAGTAAAGCCTGTCGAAATTCAGGTACGCCTTATTTTGCTTATTATATGACTTATTGTTTGATTTAGAAAAGCATGCTCTTAGGACTAAATGCTTGTATGAAATATTTTGTATATGTATGGTGAGTATGAATGATTGGTATGATTTGTGGTAGTTTTTCGGAGAGTCACCTCAATGGCTAATGTGTCGCTCGAAATTCGGTTTAGATCATCCCGGCTGGGTTTGGGGTGTCACAGTAGTAGCCACCACAACTTAGTATTGCGAAAACTGTGCAAACAAAAATACAAAGAACACAAATATTTGTTTAGGCAGTTCGGTTTCCTTACGTCTGGAGAGCCTAACTCAGTGAGTAATTTCACTATATTTGGTCCACAATATAACAAGTGATTCACTCTATATCATTCCTCAAGTATAGAGATCTGACCTTTGTACTTAAAGACTACCACACTCACCTACAATTCCTCCCCTTAAGAACTTGGGCCATAAACACTCAACAATGATTACAATTCAGTTTGTTCTATCT
This sequence comes from Gossypium raimondii, assembly GCF_025698545.1. Classification (NCBI taxonomy): domain Eukaryota; kingdom Viridiplantae; phylum Streptophyta; class Magnoliopsida; order Malvales; family Malvaceae; genus Gossypium; species Gossypium raimondii. The sequence goes on from NC_068568.1 coordinate 11,138,731, forward strand.
TACAAAAATAATTCCTGAATGAATATATTGTTGGGGATCAACCTAATTATGCAACGAACAAGTAAAAATAGAGGAAGAAATTGAGAAATTGAACACACAAAATTAACGTGGAAAAACCCCTCCAAAGAGGATAAAAAACCGCGGGCAAAGATAATATGATGGCAAAAGAACGAAGAGTTCAAAAGATGGAGATAAAAACTAAACCTTGAAACTTGAAAAAGAAGAACCCTGAAAACATAAACAAAAAATTCTCCAAAAATGTTATGAGTTCTAATCTTTTAATGGGTGTGTTTTCTAATGTTGTAAAAGAGCTATTTATAGGTCAAATAAATTATGCTAATAAATGCTAAAAATATTATACTAATAAATACTAAATCTTATAGAAAGAAAATATATTTTGTTTAACTTGACTTGCAAGCAATCTCTTATTTTATTTAACAGGAATTTGGGTCACACAACTTTAACAATCTTCACATTGACATGAATTCTCACAATGCCATCTTTGCCAAAGCTCGCCATGGGCCTATCTTGAACTATGCAGGGAATTAACTGAGTCAAATCTGTGCTTAAAAGCTAGAAGACTTCTAGCCTTCGACTTGTGCACTGCGAAATCAAAACTAACCCAGGTCTGAATTTTCACGAACACAGTGCCCTAACTTTTCAAAACTTGCATCCAAAAGAGAACCTCTATTCAACAAAATGGTCATAAATTTTTCCTTCCTATGACCAAGTTACCTCCGCTCCAAACGAGTTGATTTCGACTCCGTAACAGACGAGGGATGTCCGATTTCACCGGTCACTGTAGAACCTTCCAAAATATAAAGATTGTCGGTCCTTTTACCTTTTAACAAAATGAGAGCTCCACGAGACACCTTAATATCGCTCAACTCGATGTTGATTCTGCAACCTTTTGAGTCTAAAATACTTAAAGAGATGAGATTCTTTCGTAAATAAGATATATAATTGACATCTGAGAGTGTCCTAATCATCCCATCGTGCATCCTAATTTCAACAGTACCAATTCCGATTACCTTACCGGATGAATCATTTCTCATGCGTACAACTCCACTTTCAACCGAACTGTATGTGAATAATCATTCTCTGTTGGGACACATGTGGAAAGAACATCCTGAACCTAGGATCCATTCGGACATAAGCTCAGAGCTCTCACTCGTTGACACTAGCAAGAAATCATCACCACTTTCGTCGGCCAAATTAGCACCAACTACATCTTCCTCGTTACTCTCAACAGCTCTTTTATTAGCTTATAACAATATGTGTTGACGTGACTTAAATTCTTACAATAGTGACACCTTTTGTTTTGCATCTTTGATGTTATCAAAGCGAAAGCTTGCCAACCTGCCTTGCTATCCGAATCAAACTCATTGTCGAGTTTTTCTTTACTCAACAAATGACCCTTCATATCCTCAAATGAGAGTTTGTCTATGCCATAAATCAGAGTCTCCCTGAAAGACTTGTATGAAGAGGGTAAAGAGTACAATAATAGCATAGCCTGATCTTCATCGTTAATCTTCACCTTAACATTCTTTAAATAATTCAAAAAGTAATAAATTAACTAATTTGATCTCTAAGAAGCTCACATTCGTTCATGCGAAACGTAAATAGACATTGTTTCAACACTAAACGGTTAGTCAGAGACTTGGTCACATAAAGAGTTTCTAACCTTTTCCACAAGGCGGATGAGGTTTTCTCCATCAATACCTCCTACAATACCTTATTCGTGAGGCACAACTGGATTGCCGACATGGTCTTTCCATCAAGCTCTTCCCATTCTGTTTGATCTAAATTTTTAGGTTTTTTTTCGATAACGACCCTTTTTAGGCCGGTCTGAACTAGAATTTCCATCATCTGAACTTGCCACAAATTGAAATTTGTGACACCATTGAACTTCTCAATGTCCAACCTTATTGTTGCCATCTCTGAACGGATTGATCTACAAAAATTGAACCTTACTTTGATACCACTTGTTGGGGATCGACCCGGTTAAGAAATTGAACACACAAATTTAACGTAAAAAAACCCTTCCAAAGAGGATAAAAAACCACGGGCAAATATAATTTTATTATAATGGCAAAAGAATTAAGAGTACAAAAGATGGAGATAAAAACTAAATCCCAAAACTCGAAAACAAAGAACCCTCAAAACGTAAATACAAAATTCTCCAAAAGTGTTATGAGTTATAATCTTTTAATGGGTGTGTTTTCTAAAGTTGTAAAAGAGCCTATTTATAGGCTAAATTAAATGAGGTCAAATAAATTATGCTAATAAATGCTAAATATATTATACTAACAAAGACTAAATCTTTTAGAAAAAAATATATTTTGTTTAACTTGACTTGCAAGCAATCTCTTATTTTATTTAACAAGATTAGGTCACACAACTTTAATACAAATTAAAGTGCTCTTAAATAAGCTCTCATTATATAGCCTAGACAAGCCTCAAAGCATATATCAATTTCAACTTGCTAACATAGAATTTAAGTGAATATAAAATAATTCTTTGAAAATAACTATTACATCGTTAACATTCAAAGTTCATTTAATCGAAGATATGATCTCAAAATCAACAACTCAATCTCGACCGAATCTCCACATTCAAAGGGTTGAATGGATTCACTCAAATTCAATCCAATTTTCAAAAACCAAAAATTGATTTCTATAAATAAATCACATTAACAAATCCAAAAATTTTGTTTGATTAAATTATCAATCCAACTAAGACAAATAATTAAACTACCTCAACCGCAGCATACAATGGACACTACTTAGTCTCACTCTGTTTCATTCTTCACATCTTGTCTCATCATGTACATATATACAACCGCCTACTTTTTTTCTTCTCTTGGCTATATTGTAATAAAATACTATCTAAGGTTTAGTGAAACTGAATGTAGAAAAAAATTCGAATGAATTCTAGTTCTGTTGGGAGGTTATTTCTCTTAACTTATATATTTTATAAAAGTTCAAATATAATTTTACTCTTTTTCTTAATTAATAGTTTTATAATTTTAAAAGATTTTTCAAAATCTTGTCATATTAAGGAGTTAATGTGCAATTTTACCATACACTAACATATAATTTTGCATAAATTACACCATGATCACTTTAAAATAAGGTTTGTCCTATTTTGATTACTCCAATTTTTTCTTAATTTAATCACTCGAATTAAGATAATTGTACGAATTAGTCATTGCCATTAAAATTACCTCTTTTAACGAATTGCTGATGTGGCACAGTAAGTGACTGACACGTGGCCATTTTTTTGTTGACTTTTGACTAAAGTTTAAGGACCTCTTTATAATTAGTCCAAGATAATTTCCCCCTGAACTTTATAGAAAGGTCCCTAAACTTTAGTCAATATTCAACAAAAAAATTGCCACGTGTCAGTCACTTATTGTGCCACGTTAGCAATTTGTTAAAAGAAAACGAAAATTTTAACAACAGTGACTAAATCGCACAATTATCTTACTTCAAGTAACTAAATTGAGAAAAAATTGGAGTGACCAAAATAGAACATACCCTATTTTAGAGTGACCATGAGCATAATTTACCCTATAATTTTATACATATCCAAGGTTAAAAATGTAATTTTTCAATTTTGGTGTGGCTAAAACCTCTGCCTACCTTCTAACATCGTCCAGGTCTATTAATATTGGTCTATTGATATTGTTATTGCAACATCGATTCAAACAAGCTTAAGCACATAATATCTTTCACTATATAGAAATATATAAGAATAAACTATTTATGATTAACGTATTTTTTTATTTTATGTAAATAAAAAGTAAAATATTTATGAATCAAAGATGCATAGCGTGGAGCATCAGGATATTTGATTCAAAATTTCTTTATAAACATAAAAGGAACAATATGATTCAAGCATAATATTTATATATAAATAATATTATATTTGTATTTTCTCATAATATATAATAATTTAATTATATTTATATTTAATGTTTTTGAGGATCAAATTGATATAATATGTAAATATTGGGGACTAAATTAATTATTATACCGGTTAGAAAATTGACACGTCATATTTTTGTTTACTATTTAACAGGTAGTGACCAAAACATAAATGATCTAAAACGTTAATGGCGAAATAGAAAATTTTTATGGTTTAGTGACCAAAATAGAAACACGCTAATAGTTGAGTGACTAATGATATAGTTTACTAAAGTTGTCCATGGGTTGTGTCATGCCGGGTCGGGCTGAAGCTCAGTTTCAAAAAAATTCCTTGCCTAGGCATGCCCAAAAAGCTCCTTTTACTATTAAAAAAATATTTAGTAGATATTTTATAATAAATTTAAATTTTAAAAATGATTTTAATTATTTAAATTAATTCGGACCAGACCGAGTCAGCTCGAGGTATAAAATCCTTGTTCAAACCCAACCAGACTTGAGTCGGGTCTATCGGGCTAGACGGTCTACTCGACCCTTTGATAGATCTATAATTTATCCATTCATTTATAGTTTTTAAACAATTAATTTCTAAATTTCAAAAGTGGAAATTAAAATCCAAATGAGTAAAAATCTTATATTTGAATTGTTTTAATTTTCCAAATCTAAAATTTTGAATTCAAGAGCCATATATAAATTTCAAAACATTACATTGACAAATTATTAAAATTGTGAAGTTGTTAAACTAAAATCTCTGGATCTCATAGGTGTAATAGTTTAAAACGCGAGATTAAGCTGCATAGCATGAATACATCAATAATCAGTTGAACCATGTGAAGATGTATTATCATGGAAGACTATTCAAAGGATTAATTAGAGAATAAGTTGAACATGTAGTGGTGTGAGAGCAAAAACTACAAATGATGGTGGTGAAAAATGTGGGATGGAAACCCCCTCCAGGCTCCAAAGGGATGTGTCAAGCTAATTTCTGATGAAGTCCGCAGAGGGTATTCTGTGAGATGGATCACTCGGAATATATGATATCTTAAAAACACAAATTACCAAATTGGATAGCTTGAAAATAAATTTGCAGTTCAGATGCTGCTACGAGGGTCAAGATTGCTCTGGACTCTAGCTCCCTCTTCACATTCCAATAGAGCTTGGACAATGGAATCCATTGTTGGTCTCCTGTTTTATCTTCCTCCATGCAAGAAATTCCAATTTCGTTCATTTTCTCAGCTTGGTTTCTATTGAATTCTCCATTCAATATTGTATCCACTCTATCTTCTATCCATGCCACCTCTTCACTCTGAATTTTTCTTTTGATATCCCTGAGAAACTTCGTCACTTCAGTTTCCTGCTGCTCGCCATCCTCCAACACCCAATTGGATAGTCGATTGCCTTTCACTAGCTCCAAGATCACGACTCTATACATCAACTTTTGCAGTGATTGGAAGGTTTAATGCCCACTCAGGAGCCATATAACCTTTTGTTCCTCATATACGAGAGAATTCAGGGTTCTTGCGATCCCTTTGAGACAGTTTTGCTAGTCCAAAATCTAAAATTTTGGGCTCGAATTCTCCATCCAAAAGTATATTTTCAGGTTTCACGTCGCAGTGTATAGCCCATTCTAAGCACTCATGGTGAAGATAGGCCAAACCTTTAGCCGTCCCTAAGGCAACTTTAAACCTCTCTTTCCACCCAATAACATTACTCGAGAAAAGATGTTGGTCCAATGACTGATTCTCTACGTACTCATAATCCAAGAGTCTATGTCTACACTCTGAACAAAATCGTCACATTCTCACAAGGTTCATGTGGTAGATTGTCCGAATTGTGCTCATTTCTGCCCAAAAAACTTCCTCTGATAGATATGCATCTCCCAATTTCTTTACAGCAACCACTCTTTCGTCTGCCAAGACACCCTTAAACACAGCTCCGGAGGCTCCTTTACCTAGCTCTTCTTTGAAGTTACTGGTGGCTTTCTTAAGTTCGAAATAGCTAAACTTCGTGAATTGGCTAGCTATCACACGATAACCTTCTTTAACCACATCAGACACATCATGTCTCTTGAAAAGAAGCCACGAACCTGACACTATGAAAATCATTTCAATTGCACCAATAACAAAGGCAAACCAATATAGATAAGCCCATTTCATCCTTTTAACTTTGGCTGCGTACATAGAAGAAAAGCTTGTCACAGGTTTAGGTCCTTTTGTGCTGCATGTAAGACCAGTGCCATTGGGAATGGTGTATTCAAATGTTTCTAAACACAAAGGTGCTTTCAAATATGTGGTGACTCTAACTTTAGGAGACTTGTAACCATTTAACAATGCAGCTTTCGTATAACATTTTCCTTCCCCTTTTATCTTATTATAGCTAAATGCTTGACAAGAGTTATCATTTATGCATACATTCTTGCACCAATCAAAATGTCTTGTTAATGTTATAAATGATATCATACCTGTAGAAATCCACGTGAGGAATCTCCATGAATGTCATCGGCTGTTGGGACGCTGAACAGGTTTTATTGAACCTGGGCTTGCAACCTTTGTTCCAGTTACTTGGGTCGGTCATCTCATATCTAGGCAGGCAAGAGTATTTTGGGCTCGGTGTATTGACACAGATCCCGTTCCTTCCGCAAATTCCATGCACTTGACACTATTGTAGAACAGCTTCCCAGGTGATCGTCCTCAAACCTGTTACATAATTCAAGCTATATAGCCTGAGGTTTCCATCGTAATCAATTGTTAGCCTCCTTTTGATCCCCAAACCCAAATCAGAAGCACTGAATTCTAACTGATCACTTGACGAGAACCTCCCCACGTCATCTAAAGATGCAACTCTGTTACTGTTATAGCTCATTCTTCCATTTCCAAAGATAGTATTGTCAACGTCAGGCCAATACAAGCTTGAAGTATCAGGCCCATCATACATCAACTTCAAGACATTATCGTTATCAAAGCAAAAAATGAAATATCCAGCAGCATAATTTCCGTTTCCTAACCTGGAAATCAACCTTTTACTCCTGGCAAAGAGTTGGGGAAGAAGTATATCTGTAGGGAAATCAAAGCTTTGTGTTGAAAAATGGTCAACCATACTGCTGTTATATTTTTGTTTAAGTGCATGCAGCTTATAAACATGTCAAGAAGATTATGCTTCTTTAATAAACAAGGTTGTTTAGTTACTTTGTTAAGCTATTTAGTTGAAAATGAACTAAGTTGGTATTGTTTTGATGTTTTTAGGCGTTGATTGACATAATCAGCTTGTGTGCAAGTTAAGTTTTACTTGTTTCAAAGTATGATTAGTGGTAGTAAGTAGTATTTGGTGATGTATTTGGCTATAAATGTATTGTTTTTTCTAGTTGAATGAATGAGCAAAATGAGCTATCAGCCATAAGCTCCCTTACTGCACATTTGTAAGTAAGTAAAAATATTTCTTGCATTTTGCTTCATTGTTCTGTGCTCTCTGTTTTCTTCCTTTGCTCCTCCTCATCCCCAACAAATGGTATCATGAGCCCAAGTCTTTGAGGGCTGCTTGTAAAAAAGACAACAACAGCTCACCCCTGTGAGACTCCCAAACAAGCTTGGGATAAGCTGAAGGAAGAGTTGATGGAGTATGTGCATGAAGACACTCCACAGTAGGAGGGAGTATGTGCAAGAAGAAACAAGACTATAATGAACAAAGAAACAAGGCAAGATGTGTTTGAAGGCAAGTTGTCAACCAAGGCTGTGAAGGAGGACAAGACTCCATTTGATGAACAAATTTTTGGCACAAAAGATTGGGATAGTAAAGTGTGTAAGTCAGACTTGGTTGAGAATGAAGCCAAGGTTGAAAATGAATTGCTTGAGCAGAGTCAGCTTGAAAAAAAGCATCAAGGACTGCCAAGTTAAAAAAACTTGATGAATGATTGGTATTTGCAGCATGGAGTCCAAGGAGGAGTGTTGATAATTGACCAACCATGCTGCTGTTATATTTTTGGTTAAGTGCATGCGGCTTGTAAACATGCTGTAACATGTATGCTTGCTGTAACAGTAAGGTTGTTTAGTTACTTTGTTAAGCTACTTAGTTGAAAATGAACTAAGTTGGTAGTGTTTTGATGTTTTTAGGTGTTGATTGACATAATCAGCTTGTGTGCAAGTTAAGTTTTACTTGTTTCAAAGTAGGATTAGTGGTAGTAGGTAGTATTTGGTGATGTATTTGGCTATAAATGTATTGTTTTTTCTAGTTGAATGAATGAGCAAAATGAGCTATCAGCCATAAGCTCCCTTGCTGCACATTCATGAGCAAGTAAAAATATTTCTTGCATCTTGCTTCATTGTCCTGTGCTCTCTATTTTCTTCCTTTGCTCCTCCTCATCTTCAACACTTCGCCATAGAATTTTGCCAGATGAGTTCTTAAGAACCAGATTTCCATTATTCAAAAGCTCTGCCTGTTGAGCATCAGTGGAGCTGGTGTTGGTCTGCCATATAGTGGAGCCATCGACATCAGTCAGGACAAGGGCACCATCCCGTCGCAGAGAAACTCTCGAACCTTTGCCATTGACGGGTTTGTCATAATTAGCCATCCAAACAACTGTTTTCTCCTTTGAGTTAGTAAAACCAACAACATAAAAGCCACAAGTGAACGTGTTGTCTGGAGATGGTAATAGGTCTGAATCGGGATGTTAGATAGAAAGATGAGAGCCTTTCTGCAGTAAGTTTGAAGCACTTAACAAAGGAAAGTGTTGAGTTTAGTTCCAATGCAAAGGTGGCCATGCACGATATGAAAAGGTGGCCATGCACGACATGCAAAGGTGGCCATGCTGGAAGAAATGGCAGCAGGCAATCGGGCTGTGGTGTGCAGCAGTTGGAGAATGAAGTTGCTGATTTGCTTGTTGCATTTTGTTACTCTTTAAGCCTTTTGTGATTTAGTTCAAATTGAACTAAGTAGGTAAACATTTTGATGTATCTTTGATGTTGATTGACTGATAATTCAGCAATACAACTTGAGCAAGTCATATTATCAAGTTTCAATGTAATTTAGTGGTGTTAGGTACAAGATTAGGTGGTAACTTGTCTATTTTTGTGATGTGTTATCTCATATATGTAATGGTATTGAGCCTCTTTGAATGTTAATGAAAATTAGCTTATTTTTCATTCAAATTATCTCTTTTCTTTTCTGTTTTCCTACTTGCATTTTTCTTTCTGTTTTTCTTTGCTCGATTGTTTCTTCTCCAAGCCTCGAGGCTTGCTGTCCAAGCAAAGCTTCAGCAGCTTGCTACTACCTCCAACACCAACAATTGGTATCTAGAGCTTACTTCTTAAGGGATCTGTTATACAAATCTATGGCTTCATCAAGCTTTTCACCAGCTGCACCTCAAGTCTTCAATGGAGAAGGCTACCACATATGGGTGGTCAAAATGAAAACCTACCTGCAGGCTTTTGATCTGTGGGAGGTGGTCAACTCAGATGTTGAACCAGAGCCACTTAGAGCCAATCCAATAGTGGCTCAAATCAGGCAGCATGCTGATGAGAGAACCAAGAGGCATAAGGCCACGTCTTGCATCCAGAACTCAGTGTCAGATGTGATTTTCACAAGGATTATGGCCTGTGAGACTCCAAAACAGGCCTGGGACAAGCTTAAGGAGGAGTTTCAAGGCACTGAGAGGACAAGTCAACAACAGCTGTTGAATTTGAGAAGGGATTTCGAGAATCTGAAGATGAAGGAAGAAGAAACAGTGAAGCAGTATGCAGATAGAATCATGGCAGTGGTTAACAGTATAAGGCTCCTTGGTGAGCACTTTGATGAGGCAAGAATAGTGGAGAAAGTCCTCTCCACTTTGCCTGAGAGATATGAGGCCAATATATCCTCTCTAGAGGACTCAAGAGACCTAGCTAGCATCTCCCTGACCGAGCTAATCAACACATTTTATGCTCAGGAACAAAGAAGAGCTAGCAGAGCTGAAGATCACCAGGAAGGTGCATTCAATGCCAAGGCCAGAGAAGCCTCGAGCACCAATGCTCCAAGAGGCAAAAAGCTTTGGAAAAGCAGGCCTAAGCCTGATGCTGCAAGGACCAATGACCAGCCCTGCAGACATTGCAAGAGGCCAGGTCATCCAGAAGATAGATGCTGGTTCAGGCCAGATGCAGTATGTCAACACTGCAAGAAGAAAGGCCATTTTGAGAGGGTTTGCAAAAACAAAACCAAGCCAAGGCAGAGTCAATTTCAACAACCAAAGGTTGAAGCTCGAGTAGCTGAGGACAGTAGTGACCGAGAAGAGCAGGTCTTTACTGTTTCTTGCTTAGCTGCTGAGAAGAAATGCTCAAAAGGCTGGTTATTAGACAGTGGTTGCACTAACCACATGTCACCAGATGCCTCCTTGTTTAAAACCTTGGATAGAAGTTGCAAAACCAAGGTCAAGGTTGGAAATGGTCAGTTCATAAGGGCTGAAGGAAGAGGAGAGGTGCTGATATGTACTCCTACAGGCAACAAGATTATTCCAAATGTGCTTTTGGTGCTCGAGATTGTGAAACCTTCTCAAAGATAGCTCAATTGCTCGAGAAAGGCTATTCTGTTGTGTTCAAGGACAAACAGTGCCACATTGCTGATCCAAGTGGATCAAGCCTTATGACAATCACAATGACTGACAAATGCTTTGAGGTGCACTGGCCAAATGACTCAAAGTCAGCATACACAGGCTCTGTTGATGATTCCAAGCTTTGGCATCAAAGGCTCGGGCATGCCAACTTCAGATCAATGGTTCGAATGGCCAAAGAAGGCTTGGCAGAGAACTTCACCAGCTCAGTGGAGCATGATGATGTGTGTGAAGTGTGCCAGATGGGAAAACAGGCAAGACTGCCATTCCCAACAAACTCAGCATGAAGAGCCACTGAAAGATTGCAGCTAGTGCACTCTGATGTGTGTGGACCTATGAGAACTGAATCACTCAGCAAAAACAGGTATTTCATTCTCTTTATTGATGATTTTACAAGGTTTTGCTGGATTTTCTTCTTGAAATACAAGTCTGAGGTAGCTTAAGTGTTTGTGAAGTTTAAAACTGCTGTAGAGACACAAACAGGCTGCAAGCTGAAATCGATAAGGTCAGACAATGGTACTGAGTACACTTCAGCTCAGTTCCAAGCCATTTGCAGTGATGCTGGCATCAAACACCAGCTTACAAATGTGTACACACCCCAGCAGAATGGGGTATCTGAAAGGAAGAACAGAAGTCTGATGGATATGGCCAGATGTCTCCTGTTTGAGAAGAAACTGCCCAAGACCATGTGGGCTGAGGCAGTAAACACTACCGTTTATCTGCTGAATAGGCTTCCCACCAAGGCTCTTGCACACAAGACACCTTTTGAGGCATGGTTTGGCTTCAAACCTTCATTGGCACACCTGAAGGTGTTTGGTTGCTTGTGCTATGCACAAATACCAGCAGCAAACAAGGACAAACTCTCAAAAAGGGCTCAACCAGGTATCCTAATGGGTTATAGCTCAGATAAAAAGGGCTACAGGGTTCTGGATCCCTTTACAAGCAAAGTTCAGGTAAGCAGAGATGTTGTCTTTGATGAAAAGGCTTGCTGGAACTGGGAGAAGAATGAACCAGAGGCAGTTTCAGAAGACCTGGTGCTTAATCAAGCTGAATTCGAGCAGCTTGGTCCTGAAATGGATGTTGATGATGTGCCTGTGAGAGGAACAAGGACCCTGGATGAAATTTATGAAAGGGCACAGCTTGCTATAACAGAACCTACTTGTTTTGAAGAGGCTGAGGCAGATGAAGGTTGGAAACAAGCTATGCTTGATGAAATCAGCATGATTCAAAAGAATCAGACATGGGAGCTGGTTGACAAGCCAGCTGGAAAGAAGACCATTGGAGTGAAATAGGTCTATCGAGCAAAACAAAATGCAGATGGCAGTTTGAACAAACTGAAGGCCAGGCTTGTTGTCAAAGGTTTTAGCCAAAGGTATGGTCTGGACTACCTGGAAACTTTTGCACCAGTAGCCAGGCTTGATACAGTGAGAATGATAGTTGCCTTGGCTGCTCAACATCAGTGGACCATTCATCAGCTTGATGTGAAGTCTGCATTTCTCAATGGTTTCTTAGAAGAAGAGATCTACATTGAGCAGCCTCAAGGGTTTGAAGTCACTGGCAAAGAACACATGGTTTACAAGTTGAGAAAGGCCTTGTATGGCCTGAAACAGGCCCCTCGAGCCTGGTATGCTCGAATTGATTCCTACTTGCTCAGTTTGGAATTCGAGAGGAGTGCCAGTGAACCAACATTGTATGTGAAGAAAAATCAAGCTGAGACTCAGCTTATCTTGTTACTTTATGTTGATGATTTGTTGGTAACTGGAGGAGATAAGAACATGCTGCATGATTTCAAGAAGAAAATGATGAATATGTTTGAAATGTCTGATTTAGGCATAATGAACTACTTCCTAAGAATGGAAGTGAAGCAAACAGCTAATGGAATCCTTCTCAGCCAGAGTTCCTTTGCTATGAAAGTCTTGAACAAGTTCTCTATGAAGAATTGCAAGCCTACGAGCACACCAATGGCTGTTGGAATGAAGCTATCAAGGCAAGAAACTGATGAACCAGTTTGTGAGACAATGTATAAGAGTCTCATTGGTAGTCTACTGTATTTGACTGCAACAAGACCTGACATTATGTTTGCAGTTAATGTGCTATCCAGATACATGAATTGCTGCAACAATCAACACTTTCAAGCAGCTAAACGAGTGCTGAGGTACATCAAAGGCACCATTAACCATGGTGTTATGTTCAAAAGAGCTGAAAACATGAAGTTAATAGGCTATGTCTATAGTGATTGGGCAGGATCATGTGATGACATGAGGAGCACATCTGGATATGCATTTAGCCTTGGCTCAGGCATGTTTTGCTAGAGTTCTAAGAAGCAAAGTCTGGTGGCACAGTCAACAGCAGAAGCTGAATATGTTGCTGCTGCATCTGCTGTGAATCAAGCCATATGGCTTAGAAAAATCTTAGCTGATCTAAACCAAATCCAAGAAGGAGCAACAGAGATCTACTATGACAACAAATCTGCTGTTGCAATTGCAAAGAATCTTGTCTTCCATGGTAGAACAAAACACTTCAACATCAAGCTACATGTCATAAGGGAGATGGAGCAAGCTCATGAAATCGAGCCGACTTAGATGTTAAACCTGAATTTGGAAGATTACATTAGCCACCGAATGGCCCGATAAGCTATTGGAGTTTTAAAACCAATTAATATTCATATTTCGATATCTTAAAATCAAATTAAATGTTATGCATGCTAAAAGAAAACAAATCCTAAGTCTCATGTCACAGTTTAAAATAAAATAATACAGTCTCTGAATAATTAAAAGATCAAATAATAATTCTAAAATATTTTAATAACTAAAATCTGAGCCGAAACCCTTCGAATATCGCATCCGCGTCCTAACCTGATGGGTTATCTGTAAAGATGAAAACAAATGGGTGAGTGAGCTATGACGCCCAGTGTGAGTTCAATCACAAGATAATCAATGCAAATGATTAAGAACGTGAAAATATGTCACACAGAAATAACTTGTAGTGACAATATCAGTATATCGATGTTTCAGATTATTCAACAATATACATGTATATATAGAAGCCATCTCTGAAATTCAAGTTTTGTATGCACATGTTTTTGTGAATGCCATATAGTTTCGATTTTAACAGAAAATATCTTACCCCACTGCTACACACCACAATGAGAGTTCCTCTAAACTCCAACCACCATTACACCAGATTGTGGTTTAACCACCAATGGTTTACAGATTAACTGCCAATGGCTGTGGACACACGGCAAAACGCCGTAGATGAAATCTACCTATGACTGTGGATACACAGCAAAATAATGCAAGTAGAATCTGTCACTGGCTGTGGATACACAACATGTTTGCAGGTAATAGTTGCCACTGGGTTGTGGATGCAAAACAAAGACGTCGCAGATGGAATCTGCCTATGACTGTGGGTACACAATAAAACCGTCACAGATGGAACTATCTTTGGCTGTGGCAACACAACAAAATAATGCAGATAAACTACCAATACTTTCTCCGTTTATAATATCCTACCCTATGCAATGCAGTATAACAAGCTCAAAACAGATCAATACAATAACATTTAATAGGTTTTTAACAGTTCGATCCAGTGGAAAACATTATGCTTATAATAGCTCGATACATTAGCCAAAGACATGCTTATCATGTGTTAGATTAACGATAACATAAGGTAAGTTGTATGTATAATCACAACTACAGATACAATAGACATATATATATTCGTAATTCATGAAAATATATATAACATCAATTCAGTCAATCTGATCATGCATTTTAACATTATTTGTACTATTAGAGACTTAATTGGATAACTTAAATACTAAAAATAATTTGGAAACCATTCAAGGACTAAACTGAACAAATTTTAAATTTTGGGAAAAAACTATAAAATCTAAAAAATAGGGGCACAAGGTCCTGTGGCCAGGTTTTGTGGGATGCTATAGATTGTGTAGAGGGGTTATACGACCATATAGCCAGGCCGTGTAACAAACTGTGGTTGTGTGGAAGTTACAAAATCAAGCTACAAGGGAGACACGAGCATGTGACAGGTCGTGTAAAGGGTTATTGGCCATGTGAGATTCGAACTAGCCTAGGGTTCTAGTGGCACATGGCCGTATGAGGGGACGTATGGTCCACACGTTCATGTGGCAGACCATGTGGCCTTATTCTAGGCACGATTTTGCCTTGATTCACTTGTAAAAGAACACACACCTTTCACCGGTGGCTCGAGTGACGTTTCTCACATTCAAATCTGATCTGGGGTACCTAAATCGGGTTCCTCAAGTGACATTTATACACATGTTAACATTTTTTTTAAGATTTATCAAGATTTCCAAGAATTTCGGTAAGATTCGTAAAAGATTCATTAATTTGAATGAAATATTAGCATCAGATGTAAATACTACGAGAATTTGGGATTAATTATCGAGATTGAATTGTACTTATGATTCTTGGCAAAGATTAAGAACGTTTCTAATGATGGTTATGAAACCAATTGAAAAATGACTTGAATTGAGAATATATTTTGATCTGGGAAGAAATAATAAATTCAACAATGAAGAGAAAATATTTTGCAAAGAAAAGATAAAAAAGAAAAGGGAGAAGAAATAGGGAGAGAAGAGAAAAACCTTAGTTGGGGTTTGAAGAGAAAACAAAATCCTTGTCTAGTTGGGAAAATTTAGACTAAATAGATAGGGTTTTCAAAGTTTTAGGGGTTGTTTAGTAATTTACCCTTGGCTACCGAAATTAAAAAGGAAATGGGGATTTGGGTAGCTCGAACTTGGTTTGTAAGGGAGGGAGAGGAGTAGATGCTTAACTATTTAGGCTGCTGCCCATTCTATTAAGTTTCTACTCCAAATAATATTTATTTTGGTATGATTTTTGTCTTGGTTTGCTGAAATTAAAAATAAATGAAATGGGAGAATAGTGGAATGGATAGAACCTAGGACCTCTAGGGAGTGCACTAACTACTTATCCAACAAGACTAAGTAATTTCTTAATTAATTATTTCAATTAGCCCCCTATATTTTGAGGCATGACAACTTTCCCCTCATTAAAGAAATTTGTCCTCAAAATTTACCTGGTTTGAATAAATGAGGATACTGTTGACGAAATGCATCTCTTGGCTCCCACGTGTCCTCTTCAATTCCATGGTTCCACCATAAGACCTTGATAAGTGGGATTCATTTCCTCTTCAGAACCTTTACATCACGATCTAGAATTTGCGTGGGTTCCTGTTCAAAAGACAAATCCCATATCGCCTTAATCTGATCAATTGGTATGATATGGGAAGGGTCGGATTCGTATCATCTCAACATGGAGACGTGGAAGACCTTGTGTGTTCGATCCAATTCTGGAAGTAATTCTAGCTAATACGGAACTAGACCAACTCTCTTAAAGATTCTATAAGGTCCTATGAATCTAGGACTTAGCTTGCCCTTTTTTCCTAACCTTAACACCTTTCACCATGGGGATACTTTTAGGAAGACTTGATCTCCTGTACTCAATTTTTTTCTCTTTAAATTCTTATACGACTTCTACTTATCTGAAGTTTCTTTTAGTTTATCGTGAATCAATTTTATTTTCCCTTCAGATTCTTGTACCACTTTTGGACCCAAAATTTTCCTTTCACCCAATTTTGTCCAACATAGTGGTGTTCGAAACTTGTGCCCATATAAGGCTTCATATGGTGCCATTTGTATACTCGACTGGAAGCTATTGTTGTAGGCAAACTTTACTAGAGGCAAATGTTCCTCCCAACTTCCTCAGAACTCGATGATGCTACCACTTAGCATATATTCCAATATTTGAATAACTCGTTCGGATTGTCTGTCAATTTGTGGACGGAAGGCAGTACTAAAATCCAAACAAATACCTAATGCCTTTTGAATCTTTTTCCAAAATCGAGATGTAAAATGGGGATCTCAATCCAAAATAATTTATATAGGTACCCTATGCAACCTCACAATCTCTGAAATATATAACTTAACCAGCCTTTGTAAAGAATAGTCCGTGCGGACAGGTAAGAAATGTGCTGACTTAGTTAATTCGTCTACTATTACCCAAATTGAATCTTTCTTAGTGGGTGTTAAGGGTAACCCACTAATAAATTCCATCGTTATTCACTTCCACTTCCATTACGATATTTTAATAGGTTGCAACAACTCTGAAGGGAACTGATGTTCAACTTTCACTTGCTATCTTGTTAGGCACTTAGCTACAAATTCAATTATGTCTCGCTTTAGTCCAAGCCACTAGTACAGTTTCTTTGCATCTCAGTACATCTTATTCCTCAGGGATGCATGGCATAAGGGCTAGCATGTGCCTCTCAAAGTATGAACTACCTGTAATAACCCAAATTTGCCCGGCCCACATATATTTCAAAAAGAAAAAACAAATAAATAAAAATAAAACCAAATAAAACCAAATAAAAAATAATAGTAAAAGCCAATAGCAGTTCATTTACAAACCTGAATCAGCTAAACCTAAATGAACCCCAAACCCAATTTTCATAAACCCGAATAAATGCCCAAATACATAGCCCATTTTATTTTAGCCCAAAAATAACCCAATTATAATGGCCCAAACGACCCAAATTCAGAAACCCTAGGGGTTTCTAGAATGTTTTGGTGCAGCAACAACAGTGGACTCTTGCTTTTGCGCCGTAGACGAGCCCAACATAGACTTCGCGCGTGCATCACCACCGGGCGCGTGCACGTGTGTGCCTCCGTTACTCCAGGCTGGTAGAGTACCTGCAAATACATACGAAAAACAGCAGCAAAGGATAACAGAAAAAGCGAGGGAATAACATATGGGATTTGGAGGATTTTATTTTGATTTTCATTTATTTATTTTTGTAATTTTGGCAATAAAAAGGCCAAGACGAATATTGTAAAGGGGGTACGGAGATTTGAAATAGAAAATCAGAGAAAAAAATTTCAGAATACGAAAGGTGATTTAAAATTCTACTTTGTTTTTTTTTTGTTTTCGTCTTTTAATCTCTTTTTTCTGTGTTTCGTGTGATTGATTGTTCGAAAAGGAATAAAAGAAAGAGATTAGAGAGTAAAGAAGTACTTGATTGCCGAATCGTCGATCACTCCGTCATAATCGGAGTTGGGCGAGAGATCGGAGAGCCTCTGAGTGGCTGGTTCTTCGAACGGTGCAGAAAAACACACTCTCTGTTAGGTTTTTTTTTAAAACAAATGAAAGAGGGCTGTTGCTTTTAGGTTTTTTTAGCCTATGAGCACGGGAATAAAACTCTGTCGTTTAAAGTCAATACGACAACTTCGACACGGCGTCGTTTGAAGGCCTAGCTTCGCGTGGTGACCCGATCTCGGGGAAGGATCTGCGCATTCTGGTTTGTTGGATTATTTGCGCAACAAGTCCCTCTTTGCTTTGATTAATTTCAATCTGATTTCCTTTATTTTTTTAAAATTTGTACCGAATATTTGACTTTGTTTTTACTTAAATCCAAGCCTAAACGGTGCCGTTTTCTACATTTGATTTTGATTATTCTAAATTTTTGCGTTAAATTGCTATAGTAGTCCCTATGATTTTCAGTGGTTTTCAACGCGGACGTTTGCTCATTTATTTCAAATCAACCCTTAGAATTTTGTTTGAATTCAAAATAGATCCATTTTCATTTAAATTAATTGGTTTATTATTATTAATTTCATTTGTTGTTATTATATTTAATAGTATTATATATATATATATATATCAGTTAACCTAATTTTACTATAAATTCTTTTATTATGTAATATTATTTTATGTATTCATTACTTAATTTTATAAATATTTTTATATGTTTTTATATACTATCTTAGCATAATTTATACATACTTTTTTTTCATGTATGTATATATATATAATTAACTTCAAAATTTTTAATAATAATTTCTCATACTTTTATATATATGGATATATAATATGGATTTTTTTGCATACGTATGTATATATATAATAATATATTATTAATTTCAAATGATATTTTTATGCACGAAAGCCTTATTCCTTTTAAATTTGTTATTTTATTTTATTTATTTTAACTTTTTATATATTATCACTATGTATATACTATTATTTATACTAGACTTTATTTATATAAATCAAAATGTAGGTATTAATTTTTAAGTTATTTACCTTTATTTTATTTTTTATAAATCTTTCATTAAAATTCATTCAAACCTTTTATTTGTTTTTTAGTTCTATTGTCAAATTGTATCAAATATTCATATTATTTATTGTTAATATTGTTTTTCTCATTGTCTCAAGTTTTTTTAATTGATTATTAATTTATGGTTTGCTTAATTATTAATACGGATGTTTGTATAATATGATTAAAATCAATGTTTGTATTTGCCTATTACTTGCTTGATTGCTTCTAGTTTAAGTTTAGATTGTTATTTATCTTTTACATTATATGTATTGTTATTCAATCATGTTCCAATTGTAAGAGTTGTATTTTATTAAAGCACTATAATCATTTTATTTCATAATTCCTAAAAAAGCTTGGTGTTCACAAGTCCTCGAGAGAATTGTGCCCTAACTTACTGGGCTTCAATTCTTCTCGATGAATTTAGATAATCAAGAGTTCATTTTATTAAAACCATACAATTATTAAAATAAAGTTATTAAGATTTCAAAATGTTGGATCCTAACTTACTAGATATGACATTTTGTTATCTCGATTTTAAAATAAAGGCAATATTTGATGTTTAAGAATTTCGAGAAATTGAACCCTAACTTACTGGATTCTGATTTCTCGATTGACTTAAATAGCAAATATCCTTCTTAAAAGATATGATTTTTTAAAATATGAAAAAAGACGAATCTAACTTTGAAGATTGAACTGTTGCACTCTAACTCACTGAGTGTGGCAGTTTATTTCTTTGAAATGGGCCCGTCTATTTAGCCAATTCAATTATTTAAGCTTTCATTTCATG
Organism: Gossypium raimondii; assembly: GCF_025698545.1. Lineage (NCBI taxonomy): Eukaryota > Viridiplantae > Streptophyta > Magnoliopsida > Malvales > Malvaceae > Gossypium > Gossypium raimondii. Next base: position 11,158,175 of record NC_068568.1, read on the forward strand.
GGATCGTATTTAAAAATCTTTTCAAGTTTCGACACTAAGACATTAAACAATCAATTCGGTACCAATTTTGGGCGTTAGGAGGGTGCTAACCCTTCCTCGTGCGTAATCGACTCCCGAACTTGTTTTCTCAAAATTCGTAGACCTAAAAATCATTTTTAAGGTGAACCGATCACACCTCCATAAAACATTGGTGGAGACTCCCATTTTCATTTTCAAAAGTCGATCCCCATTTTCAAATCAAATATAAAAAATGGTTTCGACACTACCTTAACTCCTTGTCATTTGGCATGCAATACCTTCCACGAAAGCACAAAAGACCTTCATCATTAACCTCATAATTCTCAATTTTTACTTCTTCCACCTTTTTGATCTATGACAACAAGGATACATCTAAGGGTTGTTTAGCTTTGATCTCATTGGCTAAGGTGTGTTTCACTTACAGTTTTGCTAGCAAGCCTCCATCATTCACTAGACTTAGCCTAGCTAACATTACTCTTAAATTAGTCATCTGTTTTGTACTTAGAGTGTCTGCTACTACGTTAACTTTTCAGGAGTGGTATTCAATTATATAATCATTATCTTTTAATAGCTTTGACCACCTCCGTTGCCTTAAGTTAAACTTTTTTTAGGTGAGAAGATATTTAAGACTCTTATTATTGGTATAGATGTAACACTGCGCCCCATACAAGTAATAATTTAACAAATCATTAAATAATTTATTATGTTACTCGATTTTGGAGTGGTCGACACATGTGCAAATTGGTGACTATTCATACTCCAATGCTTGTAATTGAGTTCGCTAAATCGTTTCAACCTCTTGATATTGATAGTTTATGCTTTTGTGATTTTGGAATTTGTATGGGATAAATAATTATTTTTAATTATTGTATAAAATAATTTGGTTATATCCGAAATCGATATTTTGTAAAGGCAAGGCATTTTTAAGAAACTATTTTAAGAAAAGTTATTTCCCTTTCGTGTGCAGAACGATCAAGAAATATTATTGCCTTTACTCGAATGGAGTAATTCATACGAATTGTTTTAAACCAGAATGAACTCTAGAGACACACAAGAAAGAAAAATATAATTTTAATAGTATTCTTCTTTTAGAACTCAATTCCATTTTTTAATTCTCAATTTTGGTATCTCTATATAGAGTACCAAGAATTACCTATGTGCCTTGTGAAAAATAATATCGGTAATGACAATATATCGCAAAGAAAATAGAAATAGAAAAATAAAGAACACACAAATTTTACATGGAAACCCTTTCGGGAAAAAACCACGGGCAGAGGAGAAGAAAATTCATTATGTCGAATTTGAATTTTTTTTACAAGAGGAGTAGACTATGCCTATTTATAGGCTTGTAAACCTTATTCTAATAGGAGTGAATCTCCTTATTCAAATAATATCAAATAGATGGAGTTTAATAAGGTTTAAAAAACCTTATTCTAAAATAAAATAAAAGAAGTATAATTCTATAGGGATTTTACTTTTGCTTTATTTTACCACAGTATTTTATTAAATAATGATTTGAGTCACTTAATTCTAACAATCTCCACCTTGACACGAATTCTTAATGAACAAGTTCTTCACCGCGAACTCTCAACGAACAAGTTTCTCCACCTCTGCTATAAAACCCCTTAAGGGTTTATCTTCAACAATGAACACCAACCAAGTCTAAGAAATGCTCAAACTTGGTTATAGGAAGTGACTTAGTCATCATATCTGCAGGATTTTCATGAGTACTAATTTTGCTCACAATAATATCACCACGAGCAATAATATCACGAACAAAATGATACCGAACATCAATGTGTTTTGTTCTCTCATGAAACATTTGATCTTTTGTAAGGAAGATGGCACTCTGACTGTCACAAAATACTGTATTGATTTGAAGGTCTTCATTGAGTTCACTAAAGAGTCTCTTCAACCAAATAGCTTCTTTACAAGCCTCAGTAATAGCCATGTACTCAGCTTCAGTGGTAGACAAAGCGACTGTAGTTTGCAAAGTGGCTTTCCAACTGATTGCACAACCTCCGATTGTAAAGACATAACCGGTGAGAGATCTTCTTCTATCGAGGTCTCCAGCAAAATCAGCATCAACATACCCAATGACTCCATCTCTAGTTCTTCCAAACTGTAAGCAAACATCAGTAGTACCTCGTAAGTATCTTAAAACCCACTGAACTACTTTCCAATGTTCTTTACCGGGATTCGCCATGTATCTGCTAACTATATATGATAAATCTGGACGTGAACAAACGATGGCATACATGAGAGATCCCACTGCACTAGAGTATGGAACATGTGACATGTACTCAATCTCATCATCTGATTGTGGAGACAAAGCCGATGAAAGTCTGAAATGGGCTGCTAAAGGAGTACTAACAGGCTTAGCATTCTGCATATTGAATATGGAAAAAACTTTCTTAATGTACCCTTTCTGACTTAGGTACAATTTACTTACTTTTCTATCCGTGAGAATCTAAATACCAAGTATCTTCTTTGCTGGCCCCAAGTCTTTCATCTCAAATTCCTCACTTAGTTGAGCTTTGACCTTTCTTATCTCTCATTTATCTTTCGCTGCTATCAACATGTCATCAACATAAAGGAGTAGAAACACAAAAGAACCATCACTGTTTTTCTTAAAGTAAACACAACTGTCAAAGATACTTCTTTTAAAATCATGAGAAGTCATAAAGGAATCAAACCTCTTATACCACTGTCTTGGTGACTGTTTCAAACCGTAAAGGGACTTTTTCAGCAAGCAAACATAGTCCTATTTTTCTGAGACTGTAAAACCCTCTGGTTGTTGCATGTAAATATCATCCTCAAGTTCTCCATGCAAAAATGCAGTTTTTACATCTAACTACTCAGGCTCCAAATCATGCATGGCCACAATACCAAGCAAAGCACGAATCGAACTATGCTTCACAGCTGGAGAGAACACATCTGTGAAGTCCACTCTTAGAATTTGACTGTAACCCTTTGTAACAAGCCTTGCTTTATATCTGGGTCCTTCAACTCTTGGAGTCCCCTCTTTCTTTTTAAACACCCATTTACAACGAACAACCATTTTACCTTTAGGAAGTTTCACAAGATCCCATATTTGATTTTTGTGTAGTGATTCCATCTCCTCTTGCATAACAAACATCCACTTTTCTGAGTCTTCACAACTAACCGCCTCAGAATAATTAGATGGCTCTTGGTTTGCATCTATATCTTCAGCCACATTTAAAGCATAAGCAACTGGATCAGCCTCGACATACTTCTTTGGAGGTTTAATTTCTCTTCTAGTTCTGTTTTTGGCGATAGAGTATTGTGGTGAAGAAGCAACTCTATTTTGAATTTTTGTACTGGCTTTAGTAGTCGACTCTGTTGTAGATTCTAGATTAATCTGATGCTCCACCTGCTTTTGATTTTTTTATTGGAAGAGTCTTTAAGAGATAAGTTAGGTAGCATAGCAGTTTCATCAAAAACAACATCTCTGCTAATCACAACTTTTCTATTTTCAGGACACCATAACTTTTACCCTTTTACACCAGCTTTATAACCAAGAAAAACACATTTAATAGATCTCGGTTCCAATTTTCCATTATCAACATGAGCATACGCAGGACAACCAAAGATCTTTAAATCAGAATAGTCAGCAGGATTACCAGACCATACCTCTTATGGAGTCTTTTTCTCAATGGCAACGGATGGAGATCGGTTGATCAAAAAACATGCAGTAGAGGCTACTTCTGCCCAAAATGACTTTGATAAGTTGTCATTTGACAACATGCATCGAACTTTCTCCATGATCGTTCTGTTCATTTGTTCTGCAACGCCATTTTGCTGTGGAGTATGACGAACTGTCAAGTGTCTCACGATCCCTTCTGACTTGCACAGTTTATTAAATTCAACAGTTTATTAAATTCATCAGAACAGAACTCTAAGCTATTGTCTGTGCGGAAGTATTTTATTTGCTTTCTTGTCTATTTTTCAATCATGATTTTCCAAGACTTAAATACGAAAAACACATCGCTTTTCTGCTTCAGGAAGAAAGCCCACACTTTTCTGGAAAAATCATCAATAAAAGTTAGCATATAATTAGCTCCACCTCTCGAAGGCATTCTGGATGTCCCCCACAGATCAGAATGAATATACTCTAACGTTCCCTTCGTGTTATAGATTTCTCTGGTGAATCGAACTCTTTTTTGCTTCCAAAAAATGCAGTGCTCACAGAACTTCAATTTGCAAATTCCTTGCCCATCAAGAAGTCCTCTTTTGCTCAATTCTGCCATGACATTCTCACTCATATGCCCTAGGCACATATGCCAAAGTTTATTAATATCATCATCTGACAAGGAAGAGGATGACACAGCTACATCACCAGTAACAGTAGAACCCTGCAAAACATATAACTTGGCAGTTTTTCTCTGCCCTTTCATCACAATGAGAGAACCTTTGGAAATCTTCAAAACCCCACTTTCAGCTGTGTATTTGTACCCTTTTGAATCAAGAGTACTCAATAAAATTAAATTTCTCTTTAATTCTGGAACATGTCGTACGTCACTGAGTGTTTTGACAACTCCATCAAACATCTTAACTGTAATTGTTCCAACACCTGCAATTCTACATGAAGCATTATTTCCCATCAACACAATACCTTCAGACACTGTTTCGTAAGTTGTAAACCAATCCCAATTGAGACTCATGTGGAATATGCAACCCGAATCAAGGATCCACTCCTTGTTCGCTTCGGAATTGTTGACAGAAGCGACTAGAAGTTCACCATCGCTGTAATCTTCTACAACATCAGCTTTACCAGAATTTTCTAGTTGTTTTCCATTTTGATTCGCAGCCTCCTTTTTGATCTTGTTTTGTAGCTTATAGCACTTAGATTTAATGTGACCTTTCTTCTTGCAAAAGTTACAAGTTTTGCCTCTATTTGAAGACTTTGATCTACCCTTAGATTTACTGCGAGGATTCCATTCCTGTGTCCTTCCACGATCATCATCAGCATTCTGATCTTGTCTCCTACGAATAATAAGACCCTCTCCTTGAGAGTCTGTTTTAACCACAAAATGTTTCATCTTATCATACGAGGTTAAAGAATCATAAACCTCATCAACTATGAGAGACTCGTGGCTATATAAAATCGTATCTCTAAAGGTTGAATAAGACTGGGGCAACGAACAAAGTAGAATCAACCCTAGATCTTCCTTATCATACTGAACCTCCATGGCCTCCAAGTTTGAGAGAATTTCTTTGAACACTGTTAAGTGTTTGTGCACAGAAGCACCTTCCTCCAAACGATGAGCATGAAGACGCTGCTTCATATGTAGCTAGCTAGTTAGAGTTTTCGACATACATATCTGTTCCAACCTCTTCCATAATCCAGTGGCAGTCTTTTCCTTCATCACATCCTGTAAAATTTCGTTAGACAAATGCAGATGTAACTGTGTTAACGCCTTTCGATCCTTGCGCTTCTTCTCTTCTTCTGTCAATGTTGAAGGCATCTTATCTACCCTTAGTAGGCTTCCTCTAAGTCCATCTGTGCAAGAATTGCTTGCATCTTTATCTGCCACAACGCAAATATGGTGTTGCAATCCAACAGCGAAATTTCGTACTTCAAAGATGTCATTTTCGTGATTGAGATGAACAACCCGAAAGCTCTGATACCAATTTGTGAAAAATAATGTCGGTAATGACAATATATCGCAAAGAAAATAGAAATAGAAAAATAAAAAACACACAGATTTTACGTGGAAACCCTTTTGGGAAAAAACCATGGGCAGAGGAGAAGAAAATTCATTATGTCAAATTCGAAATTTTTTTTTACAAGAGGAGTAGACTATGCCTATTTATAGGCTTGTAAATCTTATTCTAATAGGACTGAAACTCCTTATTCAAATAATATGAAATAGATGGAGTTTAATAAGGTTTAAAAAACCTTATTCTAAAATAAAATAAAAGAAGTATAATTCTATAGGGATTTTACTTTTATTTTATTTTACCACGATATTTTATTTAAATAAGGATTTGGGTCACTTAATTCTAACATGCCTCTTTGAAAGAACACAACCTTTCATTTTGAAAGGCTTTATGAATAGTTATGTCTATTTACATAAGGATACTTCTCTTTAATTACATTAGTTCTTTCTTTTCCATTATGTATTTACATATTATATATGTATATATATGATTGTTATGATTGTTATGATATTATAAATAATATAAAACATTAGCAGTCCATATTTTATTTAAAATACTTTATATAATATATATAATATTATTATATATTATATACAACAATAATCTAGTACTATTATAATGTGCTTGAATGAGTTGATGTCACCTATCAACCAAGTCCCAACTTATTTGTGAAATTACCAAAAGCCCATTTCTTTTGTAAAGCAACAAATATTATTTCGAGGGTGTCTTTTTATATTTTGATAAATCTAGAGTATTTATTCATATGTGATTTGAACCTAATAGTTAATGATTTTTACAATTTCAACTTTATTATTTCAACCAAAATCACATTTGGTTTTGTCAAATTTTTATAAATTTCTTATATTTTTTTATCTACATTGTGAGTGTACCATAATCTAGTATAAATTACTCTCTATATTAAATCTAGTGATATAACTTTTAATGATAATTATTGGTAATGTTTACCCCCATTTGGGTTGGACACATGGCATCCTGAGAGAACACCGGAAAGATACTTGTAGACGGTTCACAACCTTTCATCCTTTAGATCAACAATAGCCGCTTAGCCTTTCGGATGAGTTACCCTCGTGGAGATCATTCACTGATAGTAGGAATGCATCCAACGTTTAGCCACCTATTACTATGGTCAAGTCACATGTTTTTCATGTGAACACTTTTTTTGGGGACTACTAAAGTCCACCTAAGCATAATAACCTCATACTGCCTCAAAGGGAATAACAGAAGGGTCCCTCACACACTCCATGATGAAAACCCAATTGTAATGACTTGCCATGTCACCACTACCAAACAAGGGGATTTTTCCAGTAAATACCCTCCAAGAAGAAGGAAAAAGGATATTCTTTCCCATTAGCAACCTTGAGCACTCACTCTATGAATTTAGCCTTCTCAGCCTTCACAACAACCTTCCTCCTCCTCTTGTCCTTCTTCGACTCTCTTCTTGTTTAGGTGAATTGACCTCCTTTGCTCTACTACATTCTCTTCCTATCTTCTCCCTTGTTGATACCTTTCATCAACAATTGGTGTGGTGAACATAGACTTTACCATGGCTTTTTCTCAGAATGATGCTCCTCTCAACACAACAAACCCAACTAACTCCACCAATCCAACAAACTTATCAGTTATGAAGAATCATGTCAACCCTATCACCTCTAAACCCCCTTCAAATCAAAATCCCGCTGCCTCAACCCAACCAATGGGGTTGAATAACCCTTTCATTCCTCTCCACCAGCCCTCATTGTTATTCTCTCATCCTCTTCCGATCTCATTACTTTCTCACCCTCTGCCACTACTTTCCCAACTGCTTGCATCATCCCTAGCTTTGCTCAACCTGTCTCCTCCCAATCTTAGTTGAACTTTGGAAGAATTAGGATCAAATTGATATTTAATTATATGACTTTACAAGGCCTTCTAACTATCTTTTGGGGCAATTCTTGTGCTCAAATCATAAATCTTAACGTCCTCTTCGTAATGGTTTTAGAGTTATTGGATTTACATATTTGTAGCTAGAGATATGATTGTTTTCATAAATGAGTGCAATTCCTGGGGACAATTCAAGTTCTATCACAAACCAACTACTCCAACTCGTCAAAACTGATAAAAGCAGAACCAAATACTAAATTATTGATGTTTTATTGTTGTTAACTATCGAAATTGGTCCCAAATTCATGAAATTTTTTAAAATTTCGCCACAATTACCTTTCATGTTTTCAAACAAGTCTTTAGAATTTTGGAGAAGGGAAACTTTGATTTCATCGGGGTTGTTTTATCAAAGTAAAGTTGAAGTTGATATGTAGAAGAAATTTGGATGGATTTCCAAGTTAATTTTTACGTAATCTTAGCTAGAATCTTGTGTGGAATTATTATGCAGGAAATTGAAAGAAAATGTATAGTCTTTCATACTTATTGGTTTGAGAACCAAAATTGTATAAAAAGTTACGATATAATTTTTCATATTTTTATCATAACCATTATAAAAAATGTTAAAAATATTGAAACTTTCATAATTGTATAACTAGACCTAAGACCTAAATAGAGAAATTAAAGAGATATAGTTATTTTCATAATTAAAAATTATAATTTATTTTGAATTTTTATAAATATTTATTGAAAATTTTAAAAACTTCTGTATTTTTTAATATTTTAAAATTTTTACACTTTTTAAGAGGTTTTTTATAATTTTGGAATTATTAGTTTTTTATATTATTTTGAATTTTAAAATTTAAAATTATTTGGCATATAGGACAAACTATTGCCACTGTGGAATTAAAAGTTGATGCTACTTTACTCCAAATAAAACAGTAGGAATCAAATTGAATAATGTAAAGTAGAGGGATAAAATTGTTATTGTTATGAATATCTTATTAAGTGGATCTCCATCAAGATCAAGATAAGTTTTGATGTACTTTAAATGCTAATAGTAATTAGAAATAGATCTCTACTTCATTTATATTTCTTATGCATATAAATAGAGACTTTGGAGAAGCTTTGTAAATGATTCCGATTGATCAATAAAATACGCTCCCTCTTTTCTCTCCCATACTCTTTGTTCTTTACTTTGTCTCTTTATTTTATAACAGTTATTATATTTTATGTATAAGGATTATTTGGTAAATCGGTCCTTATACGTTAGACAAAGAGCAAAATTTGGTAAATCGGTCCTTATACGTTAGACAACGATTGAAATCTAATGAAATGACTATTTTGCTCTTTGTCTAACGTATAAGGACCGATTTACCAAATTTTTAGTAGGAGGGCCAAAATGCAATATGAAGTATAGTATAAGAATCGTTGTAGTACTTTTACCTCAAATAAATTCATCAATCACGATATTGCATATTTCTATTCAAAATTCCCAAAAAGATGTGAATAAATAATTAAAATAAAAAGATAACAAATTGCGAACGAAACACACAAATTGCACATGGTCCAATTACAAAATGAATTGCAATTGATAATATTAACAACTTTATAATACAACTATTCATCAATAATTATAATTTGTATAGTGTAAAGAATATATGAAATCATAACATCTTCAACATTTAGAACATTGAATTAAAGTTTAAAACATCACTCTCCGGACATCCCACATTTATGACCAAATATGAACATGTAAAATATTAAAGTAACGATTTAGTATAACTACTCAATAAATAACTGACATTCCTTCTAGTTGGGTCAAAATATTTAAGCCAAAATATTTGATTAAATTTATGTACAACAAAATTTTGGGAATTCGTCAGATACCATAAACATGTATAAACCAAAAACGTAATTTTCTAAGTTTGTATAATATAAATATGCACAATTCATCTCCTTTTAGAGGCTATAATCACCTTTATCCTGATGATAAAGGTTGAAAATCACAATTACCCCAATAGCGCGGGTAAAAAGTATATTAAAAATAAGTTAACACGGTCAATGTTTAACCCCGTTAGTGAAATCTGAACATACCATATTAGAGGCAAATTAAAAATATAAAGAAATTAAATTACCTGTAATGAGACTTGAACTTATACAAAACATATTCGATATATTAAAAATAATTTAATAATAAATTTCTCAAAACATATCATATATATATATATATATATCAGAAACATAATTTAATAGTATATATACATATACACCAAAAACATACTACGTAAATAAATTAAATACGAAAACATAAATTTAGATAACGAAGCATAATGGTTAGAATTCAAGAATCATAGTTACATAGCAAAATTTATATATCTCATGCATAACGTAAAGCGATTTTCTGAGAATTAAAAATCTAGGAAATATTAAGGAACGATTACATAAACTTCTTAGTATCCTAAAATTTAATAAACACATTCGCAAATGAAAAATTAACCTACAATTTATAACTAAAACGACATCAACTTCCATTAGTCATCTTAAAAATTTCCAAGTAAATAAATACAAAATATGCACATTATTTTATTAATATGTTTTAATAATTTCATAAAAATGAAATAAATGTATTTATTATAAATTATTTTAGTTTGATGTATTTAATAGTTATTATGTATTTTCACCTTACCTTTACAATTGCATTTAAATCAAACAGGTTTTAATTTCATTGTTTCAGCACTCAATCTTACTGCTACAACTATATATTCTCACTAGTGCCGTCCTAATTCGATTTTGTTCAAGGGGAAATGGCGGTTTTTCTTGTCTGATTGTTGAGCATGGATTTTATGGTCTTTTCCGATTCATGATGGGGTGCGAGTGATATAATTGGCATTATTTAGCCATTTCTTCCATCCAATTGGGTCTGTGTATGCTATTGCAGATGTCATTTTGAATCAGTCTCTGCAGTGGATAGCATCTTATATTAAATAAATATAAGACCTGACGAAGAAGCACAAAAACACAAATTACCAGATTAGATAGCTTGAACATTAGACTGAAAGTAGAAAATAAATTTGCAGTGTGCTTCTATGATGGTCAGGATTCCTCTAGACTCTAGCTCCCTCTTCACATTCCAATAGAGCTTGGACAATGGAATCCATTGTTGGTCTCTTGTTTTTATCTTCTTCCATGCATGAAATTGCAAATTCGATCATTTTCTCAGCTTAGATTCTATTGAACTCTCCATTCAATCTTGTATCAATTGCATCTTCTATCCATGCCACCTCTTCACTCTGAATTTTTCTTTTGACATCCCTGAGAAACTTTGTCAATTCAGTCTCCTGCTCCTCACCATCCTCCAACACCCAATTGGATAGCCGAATGCCTTTCACTAGCTCCAAGATCACGACTCCGTAGTTGTAAACATCAACTTTTTCTGTGATTGGAAGGTTTAATGCCCACTCACACTACACCAAAATAGGTTTTTAGCGGCGTTTTTTTTAGCCTTTAGCGGCGATTTCACAAGCGCCGCAAAAAAACGCCGCTATTGACAGTGTCGCTAACATTTGCGGCATTTTTTAAAATAAACGCCGCTAAAGGTCATGACCTTTAGCGGCGATTTCGCCACAACGCCGCTAAAGGTCATGACCTTTAGCGACGTCTCCCAAAAGACGCTGCTATAGACCATGACCTTTAGTGGCGCTTTTCTGAAAACGCCGCTAAAGGTCATGACATTTAGCAGCACTTCTATTACAAACGCAGCTAGAAGATTGACTTTTAGCGACGCTTTTTTACAAACGCCGCTAAAACATAACTTTTAAAAAAGTTTAATTAAATAATATTTATTTCTATAATAAATATTATATTATGTTTTATTTTTGAAATTTAAACTTTAAGGATAAAAAAATTAATTCAATTAAATTTTCTATTAAAATTTGAACTTTTAAAAATTAATGAATTTAAATTTAGAATAAAATATTATGTTTAAATAAATGAGCAATCTACCTCACAACTCATCTGATCTATATTAACTCGGCCAAATATAAAAGAAGCTACAAAACACGTAATAATTAACAATCATGATTAAAGAAGCTAGTACACAAGGTAGCTACAAAACCCTATTTCAATAACACCTAATTCAAGTTCCGACTAAGATAAACGACCATGGAATGCAACATTAAATAACACTCTACTTGAAAAAGTGCTAAGCCTTGGCTTTTCCAACTTGAAGAGATTGAATCCTCCACTACACCTTCAATATCTAAAGGATGCAAAACCAAATGATCAGATAAACCAACAAACTTGGTAAACAATAGAGATGTTAAAAATAAAAAATATATATAGCCATTAAGGCTCAAAAAAATATATAACAAACAATTATGTGCAGCTTTAGTTGCAGGTTGAACCATACTAACAAACAATCTCAATCATAACTCTTTCATGTGTCACAAATAGGCATTCTTTCTAATGATTGTCTAAACTACTTAATTTTTTAACAAGGAACAATAGTATTAATTTGCAAAAAGCAGAACAGAAACATGCTAGCTGCACTACTGTCAATGAAGTGGAAGTACTCACAGGGACATATAACTACATACAGGTGTGCTACTGTCAATGAAGTGGAAAAGCTTTTTAGCAAACTGCATTCATGCACAGTGACTAAAACCCCATTTGCTTCAAACGATGCCAAATACTTTCTGCACAAGAAATTGTATTAGAAAAACAACTAATTAACCCCATAGTTTATCAAGAGCCGCTATTTTAGAGACCTGAATAGATAATGACACTTGAGCTATACATAATTTCACTTAAAACATGTCAGCCTGATAGGTATATGGTAGATAGAATAATATACAACAAAACAAAGATAAGGCAGATTCCAATATATCCCAAATTTCCAAAGTTAATATAGATAGAATAATAACATGTACCGTTCACCGGCAACATGTACAATACTAATCACTACAAAGTAAAATCTATCCGGATTGAAATTTAATTATAATTTTTTCATAATTAAAATTTAAGGACCATAGAAAAGAATTCCAAAACCAGTAAAGCATGTGTGTGAGCAGCTCAACTAAAATTTGAAGAGATATGTTTAAAGTTTCCTAGCATTGCCTGATTTGGTTCTCTATAACCATCACCGATCGATGTCCCCTCCCATTATTTATCACCGTCATAAACTCATCTTATCATCCAATGTCTCACAAATATAAAAGAGTTGGAGAGAGATTGAAATTATTCCAATTGCATATAAGTATAGGAAAATATAATGGATATGGAAATGCTTTGTAACTCCAAACCAATTTAAGAAGTCCATTTTGACTACCTAATTCCAACGACACAACCTCAAGTTTTTAATGAACTACATAGCATTCTATAATTAAGGAACTGCATCATAGACCCATTGAATTTAGAATTTCATTATCAGTTCCTTAATTTTTACACTAATCCATCAGAGTATAGGCTAAAAAACTATCAAATTTCGGCATCTACTGACATTGTCCCAACATCCAAAACAAACTTAAAGAAGTATATAATTATCATGTAAAAGAAAATATTCATCAAAGTATCTACCTCTCTCAACTCCTACCCTTAACAAAATTTTGACGTGGGATGGTAGAGTGATCTGTTTTGATAGTTGGAGAATTTACTAAAATGATTAATTATATAAGGATAATTATTTATAGTAAAATTTAATAATTTTATAATTCTACAAGCTATCGTTCATGCACGCATTTTTGCCCCAATCCAATGTTTTATTTATGTAATGATCTATATCATACCCATAGAAATCCACGTGAGGAATCTCCACGAATGCCTTTAGCTGTTGGGACCCTGAATAGGTTTTATTGAACCTTGGCTTGTAACATTTCTTCCAATTACTTGGGTCGGCCATCTCGTATCCAGGTAGGTAAGAGCATTTTGGAAGGTTTGGTGTATTAACACAGATCCCATTCCTCCCACAAATGCTATGTACTTTACACAATTCTAGAACAACTTCCCAGGTGATTTTCCACAACCCTGTTCTATAATTTAAGTTATAACGTTAGTCTCCTCTTGATCTCTAAACCCAAATCAGAAGCATCGAATTACAGCCTATCGCTTGATGAAAACCTCCCCATGTCATCTAAAAATGCAATCCTGGTACTGTTATAGCTCGTTCTTTCATTTTGAAATACAGTGTTTGTCAATATTAGGCCAATACAAGCTTAAAGTATCAGACCCATAATACTTCAATCTCAAGACATTATCATTGTCGAAGAAAAAACTAAAATATCCAGTAGCATTACTTCTATTTTCTAACCTGGAAATCAACTTCTTACTCTTGGTAAAGAGTTGTTGAGGAAGAAGTGTATCTTTAGGGAAATCAAAGCTTTCCAAAGAATTTTGTCATGAGAGTTCTGTTGCGAAGTAGCCATTCATGCAATGGCAAACTATTCCTTTGAATTTGCGAGCTCACTTGAAGTTGCCAGCTTAAATAAATCTGTGAGCTCTACATTTGCGAGCTCAATCAAAAGTGCGAGCTCATCAAAAGATGCGAGCTCAACTCAAGTTTCTTGCTAAGTTAGATGCAAGCTGTTATGAGTTGTTGGCGAACCCCAAATCAAGAAGGGTTGGCATATTCTACAGATGATATTTTGTAATTAGTCTGTTTGCTGAGATTACTTCCTAAAGAAAGCAAAGTTAGTATTCATTTGAATTTTTAGGTACTGACTTTTACCTAATCAGTCGATGTATAAGTTTCATCTTTGTATTTTCAAGGTGTTTTAGTGGGGTTTGTTGAATTATCTGTAACCACTGCACCCATATATATTGTAATTCATGTCAAAAGAAGATGAGGATGAGAGAATTTGATAACAGTCTTACGGCACCCTTACGGCACCCATATATTTTCAAGTATTTTTCCTTGTTTTCTCTGTATTTGATAGCAAGTACGACACCCTTACGGCACCCCGAGCCAGTTTGGTCCAGGTCAATGACGACTTGACTGGTCTGGTCTAGCCACCAATCAGACCGTCGGCCTGGTTTTACATACTAGACCCAGTTAAACCAGTTTTTGGGTCTTGGTTTCGGTTTTAGGCTCCCTAGCCCAATTTACGATCTCAGGTCCAATTTTCAAGTTCAATTACCCATTTGACCAATTTTCTGACTTGAAAATTAACTTTCAAAAATATCAAATTAATTTTAATTAATTTGATTAATTTAATTTTACTTGATCAAAATTAATTTTTCCAAAAATCACTTAGATTTTCCAAATTAATTTTTCAAGAAAATTCTGTAATCAAATTCTCTAGTTGAACAATTTTAACGACCACCTAATTTAATTCCACATCAAATAGATCGACTCAATTACATTATTTTTAAAGTCGTAGAATTTTCTTCTGATCCAAATGCAGTCTGATCGAGCTTTTGTTGAGCTAGCGGAGGGACCAATCAGGCATATACAATTAGGCTCTAGTGATTGCAATTATATCTAGAAGTATCGTTCCGTTAATTTGCAATTACCTAATCATAGAGTTAGTCTGCAAGAAGTATCATGATTAAAAACTCCTTATTGTACACTCTTTACGAAAACAATTCATCCAACTGTTTTCTCCAATAACCTCATCATGTGTGTGTTACCCTCATATGATATATTTGATTCCTTTGAGTTAAATCCGTTCACTCAATACAATCATATTTTATCTCATTAACACCATTGTTTCTTCTTAATGATTGATATGATCACTATCAATAAATGACTATGATAAATTGCTCGTTAGAGAACAAGCAACCCGTGACCACATTTCATATTTATCAATCCACACAATGCCAATGAGAGGATATCATTAAATCTTTAATTGATCTATGAATTCTACTGTTGCTAGTAAAGTCATGCCATACACAAGTTATGTACCCAACATACCGGCTATCAGATCGATCATCTTTAGAGCATAAGCCTCCACTTATATTAAAGCATATGAGTTGTATACGTATAGTCAGGGACTAACTCAGGATTTAGGTAAATCACACGATGAACGTGACAAGTGAATTAATTCACAAACAGATTCAGAATTAATCTATCTTGGGTCCAGTCCAATGTATCATTCTACCAATGAATACATCTATGTCTCTATTCGTGGAGTCAACTACTCCGATAGCAAAAACTAGTCATCTCCCCAATTGGAGTTGTAGACGACATGATAATCCTTCTCAGTTTTTGAATCAAATACTCACTTTGATTCTTTTATGGGATTACAGACTCATTTAGATTATATACTGAAGTAAGTTGTCTTTCTCGTAATGTAAACATTCTTTACAATGCCACTTGGAAATTTTGCCACGTTGTTCTAATGCATGCTCAAGTGTTAGTAAACTCTTAATTAAAGTATGTGTAGTAATTTGTAAAGACATCTAAGGATTTTTTTGACTTAAAACTTATGCAAATGTTAAAAGAGAGGATGTTCCATTAATAATGAGTCATTTTGTATTTGTATAATATGAGATGGCGGTGTAGGGTCTTAATATCCGGGATTGGCGACCAGGGCAGATATAGGGTGTTAGAGTCATAGAAGTATTGGTGGACATGTATGAACCATGTTGAATATGAAAAGATTGGATAAGGCCACTATGGAAAAACATATGTCAAAATGCAAATTCCTGCTTTATGTTGAAAAATGTTTATACAAGGTAAAACTAAGAAATATAAGTATAATAAGTACAAAAATAATTAAATGAAAACTATTATGTGAATGAAATGTCCCTTCACTATTAGGGACTTATTTAGAAATTGAATATAAGAAATAAAACCATTATTAATTCATTCTATAGTGACGAATGCCATGAGAAATTTGTCACTGAAACTGAACTTAATACTAAAATGGTTAATGACATATAAAGTAAGTTGAGATTTCTGTTAAACCCTATGATAATGTCATAAGCCATGAAACTGTTACTGAATTCTTTTATAGTGACCTAAGTTATGAAAATCTGAACTGAAACTGAATTAAGTTGAAACGAAATCTTCTAATAACCTGGATTAATAAAACAAAGCCTAGTAACTTAATGAGTGAGCTAAGATATATTGACATGCCAATAGGATGTGAGCGGTGTGGAAAGTTTCCAAGGGAGTGATTCAAGCTAGGCTAGTATTTGAGTAGGTGTTATTATTATCATTATTTGAATTGTGGGAATAAGGCAATGTGGTAGATTTGTTGCATGAATATTGCCATTATGTTTTGGATGATTACTTGGATTTGTTACTCTTTGAATTTATAGATGTTTGACATTAGTTTATTGGTATTGCTTAGCTTAAATCATTGACGATGCTTGAGTTGTAGTTTCGGGTATTTTTTATGTCAAACTTCAGAGTTAAGATGCATGTTGAATTGATATAGGTATGGTTGTGCTAAATGCTCTGCTTTGGTGTTGTTTTGTTGTTTTGTGTAGAGGTATAGATAATCGGGTATTTAGTATCAATACTTTCATGATATTTCAAATGTGCGGGAAGTCAGTAACTTAATTTGGTATCGCTACCGTTTCTTGAGTATGATACTGGGGGTAAAAATACTGATACTTTTTTACTTGTATTGATAGTTTGTTGGATTTAAATTTTGCAAGAAAATAGAATTCTGATTTGGTACCAATTTTCTAAGCGGTATCGATATTATTTATGAGAAATATCGATACCATTGAGCTAGTATCGATACCTACGTAACTTTTGGCAATTTTTGTTAAATAGTCCTTAAGCATGCTTCTATGTCATGATATGAATGTTTAATGTATGTTTAATGAATTTTAACCTTGCTTAGGGTATTCTCCACTTGGATTCTCTATGAATGTTAAAATTTTGTTGATGTTTGCATGCTAATGAGACGTTGTGTAGTATGTGATGTTGTGACGGTGGTCGCCCTGTTACTTGGGCTCAGCGATCGGGCCGAGTATAGGGTGTTCTATTTAGTAGTATCAGAGCTTAGTATATCTAACACTTGGACTTAAGTTAGTGATGTACGGGCTAGGGTTGTGAAACTCATGTTGTAACACCCCTAGCCCGTATCCGTCACCAGATTAGGGTTACGAGGCATTACCAAACATAAGCACAGTCTTTCACAATCACTTAATACAAATCGTGCACAAAATTATATCGATTTTTTTTATAATAATTTTCAACTCAATTAGCAACCAATCACTCATCCATATAAGTCAAGTCTGCAAACACAAAACACATGACCAATATAAATCGAACATACATTATTAATCATATTACAAAAATAATCCATGCTATAAAATTGAACATATCAATATCATTATCTTTTTCAAATCAAAATTTCAATTCAACTAATATGTATCAAACCTTACCACATGTGTCTTATAAAACTTTCATACATGAAACATTTTTCTTAAACAATACCAATTAATAAAATATAATCATGTGCTTTACTAATTCATACACAATTCACTATAATATCTTTAATCATTTTCGAACATCAAAGACATTTCATAACATACCTAATCCATATGTTCAAAAAATCAATCCAAACCAAATATGCCTAACCATTTTAACTCATCACAAGACTATGCATAAGACCATATTAATTTAAACCATGTAGTTCTCAACTTATAATATTCACACATTTGCATTACTTAACCAAACAAAACCAACATGATTTTTACCACTTATAAAACATATACTAATCATGCTTTAGAAATTAAACATATCAATAATATTTATTTAATCATATTTCATTTTCATGTACTCAACTTACATCAAAACATTCATTTATAAGCTTTCCCACATGCGCACATTAGCCTAAGTTGAACTATACCTCATGGTTAACTAAGCAAAATTGTACAAATACATACAAGCATATCCTAATGACCAAATTTCAATTGCAACATAACCAATTCATACATTGCTCACTTGACTAACATTAATCATTTTTTTCATGTAATTTAGCCAATTCAAAGCATGCAAATTCCATATGCTATAAATCATGCCAAAATTACCAAAATTCATGACATAGGCACATATGTATTCATTTACCTGCCATCAACCAAATATAATAGCTCATCACTGCCATTTCCCAAACTAATACATAAACAAATTACAGTCAAAATCAATAATAAACCATGCCCAAACACATCCAACAACCATGCTTAATTCACTTGAACCGAATTTTAACAACCAGAAATGCATATTATACCCAATCATATATCAAGCACACCATAACATATTTCATGAAACATAATTCCCAACACGAACTTATACCATGACCGAAAATGCATAAACATAAGCATCATTACTAGCCATTTTTGCATGGCTTTACATACATACAACTTCAAAATTGACAACAACAATCGGTAGCCTATACAAGCCATATTTCAAAGATCAAGTTTTTTTTATTTAAAAATACCGAAATAGCAATCGATAGTGTGACAGATTTTCTTGATGATCCTTGAGCTCGTAACTAACTTCCAAAAACTATAAAACAACGAACAAACACACACAATAAGCTTGAATAGCTTAGTAAGTCATAAGCAATTAAATTATCAAATGAACATTATATGATTATTTCAAGTAGGCCGAATACTCCTAATCTCAAACACATGTATTTATAATCACATTCAAACAATTAGTTCACAATATTATATTATACAACAACACCTACGTTTACATTCAAACTTCATATAAACTCAAACACATCTGAATCATTTACTTCAAACTCACATTCGGTTTGTCGTACCATTGCCCGTTGAACCGTTCAAAATCAAATAAACTACTCAGATAACTCGAAAAGCTCGTACAATTCCAATGTCCCAGACATGGTCTTACATGTAATCAAATATTGATGCCACTGTCCCAGACAGTGTCTTACACGAAATCATATACAACGCCAATGTCCCAGACATGGTCTTACACGTAATCATATATCGGAATCCTATATCATGACATATGTATCCTAACTATTCCTAAGGTTCGTATGGGGCTTTTGGACGTCGTAATTCAATCAATTCCAGCTCGTAATTAATTCTCCCATACTTATATCAAATTCGGCATATACCCAAATATATTTAATAATTCAATTCAGCACTTATAATTCATATACATTCGAAATTAACGGCATTTATTTTCCTATGAACTTACCTCAGACAAAGATGAATGGATGGAATCGACTACTCGACCACTTTCGATTTTCCCCGATCTAATTTCGTGTTCTTTTGTTCTTGATCTATATAACTTCAAATTTGGCTATTTAATAACGCATTTCATTCAAATTTATTCCAAAAACACATAAATGGGAAAATTATGCTTTTGCCCCTAACATTTCACAATTTTCACAATTTAGTCCCTATTTCACAAAATACAAAATATTCAAAATTTCACCGCACCCATTGTAACACCCCTTACCCGTATTCGACACCAAAATAGGGTACGAGGCATTACCGGAGTTTACTAATTAATTTTCAGACATTTCATTTTTATCTAGCATTCATATTTATAACCAATCAAAATCAATACATTAATGAGCTAACATTAACCGATTTAACTTATACATGCCATTATAACCAGAATCAAATCATCCAAAATTACCGATAGAACCAATGGATACTGTGATATATCTCTTCCAACTCAATTTAGCTTCCGATATATAATCAGCTAAATGTATCAAATAATTATACATATTACCAATAATAATTTAATTCCAATAGTAATACACACATATATATAATTTTCATTACCAAATAGCATTCACTTCAATTAAAATTGTTACAGAATATAGCTCATTCGAGCTTACCAGACTAAATTGCGTAAATACCAAAATTCGGGGATATTTTGGAAGTTTTCTATTTTCTCAAATTTTCACCCAATCTTGATCTAAATTAATATTTCATTCCATTTACTAATTTAAATAATAAAACAATTCATTTCATGCAATTTGGTCACTTTTTGACATTTTACAAATTTACCCTTAAAGTTTTACTTTTATTCAATTTAGTCCCGAGTCTAAAACGTGCAAGTTATCCATGCTAACTGAATATTCATATATATATATATATATATATATATATATATATATTCCTCCTCCTCCTCTGCATTCCACATCCTTAATTTATAATACATGCTTATAAGTAACATTATCTATGATTTCACAATTTACTTGTAAATTTATTCAAAGCTGTCCATCTGAGTCATAGCCACTAAATTATTTTTATCTTGAGATACGGAACTGAAAATTAGGATCCGCTAATTTTACCTGAAACTAGACTCACATACCTTCTTACCATAAAATTTTCAGAATTTTTGGTTCAGCCAATAAGTACAGTTTATTCTTTAAAGTCACCTTTGTTCTGCTGTCTGACAATTCCGACCCTTCTTCACTAAAAATTAATTATCTCTTTGTTCAGAATTCGGATGATGTCCCCATTTGTTTCTATTGAAAATAGACTCATTAAGGATTTTAAACATATAAATTTTAACCCATAACTATTTTTTTTTACAATTTTTAATGATTTTTCCAAGTAAGAATAGGGGAACCCAAATTCATTCTGACCTTGTCTCACAAAATTTATTATATCTCATAATTTACAATTCCATTACTTACACCGTTTCTTTTATGAGAAACTAGACTCAATAATATTTAATTCCATATTTTGTTCATAATATAATTCGACTTTCATAATTTATGGTGATTTTTCAAAGTGAGCCCACTGTTACTATCCAAAATCATTTTAGTGCAAAATGTTTATTACCATGTTTATAACACCCTTATTTTCTTTCTCTACACTATTTCTCGTCACTTTCTCTTATTTTCTCTTCACTAACATATCAAGAACATAGGACCATATATACAAAAACTTTACATTAACATCATTGTCATGCTTTTTCAATAATATCAAACTTAAAAATATATTAAAATCTTGATGTACTTACCTTGTCATATTGATTTCAATCTTTAACTTGATTTTCTCTCTCCTCCAGCTTCTATTTCTTGAATCTAACTTGATATTCTAGCTCCACATAGCCTCCTTGTTATCTTTCTCTCTTGATGGATATGGAAATTCTTTTGATTTCTAGATAAAAATGATGAATTTTTGGTGGAAGGACTAAATTGTAAAGAAAGTAAAACTTTCTTTCTTCTCTTCTCTTCTAACATGAATTGCATGGAAAAGATGGTGGGTTGGATCCTTCCCATCTTTCTTTCCACATATATATATACTAAATATTAAAATAATAAAATAATAACATATCATTTAAAAATCAAATCAAAATATTAATAAACTAATATTTATTTATTTAATTAATCTAAAATATCTCCAACATCATCATTATCTTCTAGATTTCTCTCTCTTCTAATTGACCATTTTGCCCTTCATGATCTTTTAAAATTCCACCTTGAGTCATCACTTAATTTGGTAAAATTGTGATTTAGTCCCTCAAACTTCTTCACCTTTTTCAATTTGGTCCTAATCCATCCATTTTTCTTAGTTTCTAGATCATTCCACCCTTAAAATATTTACACCATTGATCCTTCAACTTTTCATATTTACACTTTAACCCCTTAATTTTTTGAGTATTTACTCTTGGGCAACAAAACTTTTCTCACTTTTACGATTTAATCATTTCTTGAACTAATATGTCATAATATACGACCCAATGTTGACATAACTCCAAAATTTCCCCTTTTTGACGCTTTATTTTCTTATTTTATTATATCAAAGATAATACCTTACTGTAAAGATTTTCGGGGTATTACACCCATGCTTGGCCGAATTTCACTAAGGTCCCTAGCAGCCCATTTCTTTCATTTATTTCATATTTTGACCCCTCAATTTACAAAATTCACAATTTAATCCCAAATAGGCATTTTTACTAAAAATCACTTAATTAAACATGATAATCTAACAACATATTTTTATTTTCCATCATCAAACAAAAAAAAAAAACAAGGTCTCTTCAATGGAAAATCACAAAATACACAACCAATTCAAAATTTCAAGCATGGGCTAACTAAAACACAAAGCAATGATCTCAAAAACGTAAAAATTATCAAAAATCGAGCTAAACACATACCTTAATCAAGCTTAGACAAGACCAAACCCTAGGAACTCTTTTTCTTTTAAGTTTCGAAAATGGTGATGAAAAAGATGAACAAGTGATGTTTTTTTTTATTTTTATTATCATTATTAACATAATTACCAAAGTATCCTTAATGAAATAATATAAAAGCTTAATAATGATTGTCCACTACCGTCCATACTATCATTTAATGGCCTAATTTCATTTTAAGGCCTCCACATTAAAAGAACATAGCAATATAGCACTTTAACAAATAGCAAGCCACTTTTATGATTTACGCAATTAAGTCCATTTATAAAATTAAACAACCAATCGGTAAAATTAATTCACGAAAATTTCACACATGCATTCTAACATGCTGTAAACACATAAAATATAATTAAAATATTTTTTTGACATGGATTCGTGGTCCCGAAACCACTATTTCAACTAGGGTCTAAACTGGGTTGTTACACATGTGTCTAAATTTCTCTGAATACTTGAAGTATTTGAGATGTCTCTATTTGAATTGCATGAATTTTTCTGAATTGGGGCAAAAACGAGAACACATTGCTTTAATTCTAAAGTTTTATTGCAAGAACGTGACTTGGATCATTTCCTTGCCACTCACACCTTTGGTTTTGTTTGTGTATGTTAGATTAGATTCAATATGTCCCATAGACATGTCAATGTGAGTGCGAATGTATTCGTATGTTATGAGTGTATTAGCTAATAAGTGGAGAATCTCGATAGAGACTATTAAATTAGGAACAACGGTTATGAGTTCTTTAGATGAGAGTGTTGTAGTGAATAAAGGAAATTGTTAGAGAAGTTACCGTAGAACAATTTATAGTAGTGAATAGGATCTTCAAGAAAAGCCATAGGAAGTTACAAATGATAGGAATCAGAGTTGTGCAACGAAAGTGTGATGGTTGGTTTAAAAGTAGAAATATCATATTTTGTAATTAAGCAAGAGACGTGTCAGTAGGTACATTTTAAGGACGAAATTCCTTTTAGAGGGAAGAGTTGTCGCACCTCGAAATTAGGTCTAGAAGTTTCGAGGGTAAATTAGGAATTTTGGCTTGAAATAGGTTCAGAAATTTTGAATTGTGGTAACCTAAAATTATTTCCGACTATGGTTTTCGAAAATTAAATTAATTTTTGAAAATAAGGTAAGAAAGAACTCTAATCTTAAAAAGAAGACTGTTTTGTAAAAAGGGTTAAATTAAAAATGGTTTTAAAGCAAATAAACCAAGTTTTAAAATCAACCCATTTCCCCCATTTTAAACCTACTTTTGACATGAATGAAAAAAAGAGAGAGAAAGAAACCCCTTCATCCCTTTTCTTTGTCGTCCATTAGAGAAGAAAATCGCAAAATTTCATCCTTCAATTTTTTTGTCTCTATTACTCCAATCTCTTGTTTTCTATTATCCTTTAAACATAAAAATCCCTTTCAATTCTAAGAAAGACACCAAAAACACCATTAAATCCATTGATTTTTCTTCACATGATTTTTTCTGTGTTCTCAATCAAATGTTTGATTCTCCTTCAATAAAGGTAATGTTTCATTTTCTTATTAGGCTCCGTTTGTTTCACTGAAAATGGCTTCCGGAAATTGATTTCTGGAAAATGACTTACTTTTCTGGAAAAGCTAATATTTTCTGGTGTTTGGATGAATCTGTGTAAAATATTTTCTTTTATTGGCAGGTTCTTTAAAAATATTTCATAAAATTCGTTTTCAATTAAACAAACATACATTTGAGATTTTTTTTATTTTTTCATTGTTTAATTGAGTTTATTTTATATCTATAATTTTACATTTTACATTATTTTTACATATATTAAAAATATTTTGTTAAATTTAGGTTCATTGCAACGATTATTTTTAGTTACATGACTACCAACTGAGTATTTTTTATTTAAAATGTGAAATTAACAAAATTGACAAAAAAATTTAACAATATCAGCAATTAGACTTGATTTTCAAATCTGGAAAGTAGAGGACTAAATTCTTGAAAATAAAAGTACGTAAACTAAATTGCTAATTTGTGAAGAGTATATAGACTTATGACATATTTTAACATTTATACAACAAAACATTTATTATTAATATATTTATAATTGTAATAAATATTTAGTACTAAAATTTTAATATTGATATTTTCAATAATATGTGAATAATATTATTTAAAATTATTATTTTTAAAATTTACTATTAAAATAAAATTTAAATATTAAATAATTTATTAAAATAATAAATTATATTAATTGTACT
The DNA here is from genome assembly GCF_025698545.1 of Gossypium raimondii. NCBI lineage: Eukaryota > Viridiplantae > Streptophyta > Magnoliopsida > Malvales > Malvaceae > Gossypium > Gossypium raimondii. The sequence continues at coordinate 11,183,071 of NC_068568.1, forward strand.
AATAATTTATTATATGATTAAATATAAATAATTAAATACATATGTTTAATAATATTAAAAATATAATATTTTATATTAATATTTTAAATATTTTTAAAAATAAAAATAAAATTTATTATCAATATAATAATATTAAACTTGATTTAAGTTAATTTTTATATAAAATTAAAATTATCTATTGAGGAGCTCTTTTCCGGAAAATGACTTACGCTTTTCAAAAGGGTAAGTCATTTTACAAGGAAAAAGGTTTATTTTCTGTTGACCTGTAAGTCATTTTCCGTTGACCAAGCTGTTTTCTGTGAAACAAACACAGGAAAATGCAAAAAACATTTTCCGTAGAACCTTTTACATATAAACAAACGGACCCTTAGTTTTTAATTATATCTAGCCTTTTAGATTGAGTTTTTATCTATTGAATCAAGAGTTTTGAATAAATGCCAAAATTTAGGTCGCTAATGGTGAAATTCAGGATTTTTTATGAAATCAATGTTTCAAAGTGTTTTTCAACTCGTTTTGATGAGATTAGAAGGTTTTAAAATTTCCCTAAAGTCTCGTTAAGAGAATCTAAGGTTTTAATGGGTGTCGAAACTGCTTTTTTGAAAAATAAAAATTTAGTTGTCGACTTTAAAAATAAAAATTGGAGTCGCCACCGATCCTTGATTGGGGTGTGATCGGCTCACCTTAAAAACAATTTTGGTCTGCAAAATTTGAGAAAACAGGTTCGGGAGTCTGTTACGGACGAGGAAGGATTAGGACCCTCGTAACGCCCAAAATTGGTACCAAATTGATTTTTTTTATGCCTTGGTGTCGAAAATTTGAAAAGATTTTAAAAGGAAACTTTTTATTTCATGAATGAATTAAAATGATAAGACATTCTTATTTCAAAGAAATAAAACACCACACCCAGTGAGTTAGGGCACAATGTTTTTAAATCCTCAAAATACCCGAATATTGCCTTTTGCTTTTGAAAATTCTTATTTCGAGAAGAAAATGACATGACCAGTAAGTTAGGACCCAACATTTTGAATTCGAGAATAAGCTTTTATTTGAAATTTGTGAATTTATTGCAAACAAACACTTGGCTTTCTAAATTCATCGAAAAATAATCGCAATCCAGTAAGTTAGGACACGATCTTTCTCGAGAATCATGAATGCCAAATATTTTGAAAATTTGTAAAAATATGATGATTTTAATGCTGTGGCAAAACCAAAATATATTTCCCAAAAGGTATGTTAAAAAGTTAATGTACAATATGAAACAAAAACTTTAATTTAAAACATATGTGAATAAATATTTACAAAATATATATACAAGTACAATATACAAGTAAATTTGCAAATATGTGTACACATTTATTTAACACACATATACAAGGATACATATAAAAGATAGAACGGAATATATCAATCAAAACTAATAGAAAATGCATGTATGTATTTGAAAATCATGAAAAAAAATATAAAAGTATGTACATGTGCTCATGAAAATTTTGAAAGTAAAATGAAAATATAAAAATATGTATATGTATATATATTTACAGCATAAAAGAAATGAATATGTATATATCTATAAAATATAAAATATATAAAAGCTAAAAGATAAAATGAAACACAGAAACGTATGTAAAATATATGCATGCGTTTAAGAAGTCTAAGAATATATACGCATTATAATAAGAAAAATATGTATGTATAAAGATATGAAAATAAAATAATACAAGAATGTATATGTATATACATATATTTATATATAAAATGCGCATGGATTTATAAACGTTTAAAGGAATATGTGTTATAAAAATATATATCTTATAAATGGTGTATAAGCATAAAAATGGAATAAATGATATAATAATGGTGTGAAAAAGGATTAAAAATGCAAAATAACTAATAAATGACATTAAAATAAAAAGGAGGACCGATTTGCAACACGCGAATTACATGAGGGGCCAGAATAGAAAATAATCCGCCCCTAAAACACTGCGCAGCAATGGGGACCGTTTTGAAACAAAAATCAAATATGCGGCCCAATTTAAAAAAGAAATAAAAGGGTTTAATTGAAACGAAACGCAAAAAAAAGGACTAAACGCATAATTTCTCCATTCAGGCCAGAACGCGCGATTCCTTCCCTCCGGGTCGGGTCACCGCGCGGGTCTGGCCCCTTCAAAACGGCGCCGTTTGGCCTTTAATATTTAAAACAGTTTCCCTTTTCTTTTTTTTTAAAAAAAAATCTGTAGCCCACAAAATAAAAGGAAAGAAAAAAAATATTCTTTAACACTCTGCTAGGTTTTTTTTAAAACTCTTTTTCGTTCTAAGCCGTCGCTCGTCGGCCACCGGAGCTCCGATGACGGCGGAGATGATCCCAAAACGGCGGCCCGAACACGAAGGTAAACTTCTCTTCCCTCTCTTCCTTTTATAAATCAATAGTAAACATAAAAAACACAAAAAAGAAAACAAAATTTAAAAACCACCTTTATATTCAAAGGGAAAATGTATTTCTCTTTTTCTGTATTTTCGTCTCTGTATTTGTATCTCTTTACACTCAAATCCTCCCCCTTTTTACAGATTTTTTCCATCGGTTTTATACCCGAGAACAAAGAAAGATAAACAAATAAAAACCCCGCAAAATACGAAAAGCATCATTATTCTCTGTTATTGTTGCGTTTGTATATGCCTTCTTTTTTGCTGTTTGTTTCTGTTCGTTGCTGCAGGTGTGACATGCGCGATGTTTGCGGAGGTGTGCGTGCAGATGGAGGCGCGCAATGGGGCAGCAGTTGTGGCACCAGTTTGCTGCCACTGCTTAGGGTTTCTTGTTTTTGGGCTGTACAAGGTTAATGGCTTGGGTCTGTTGGGCCAAAGGGTATTGGGCTGGGGTTAATTTTGTTTTTATTTTTTTCTTTTTGGTTTCTTTAGCGGGCCGGGCAAAAAATTGGGCTCTACAGCTGCCCCTCTTTGCTCATTGCCGTGTAACGGGAATAGAGCAAAGACTAAAAGCCCAATTGTGCCCGATCTTACTGAGCCTCAACTTTATCAGTGCTTTTCTTCCTCAGGTAGCCTCGTTCATTCCTACTGCATCTTCAGGGGTATAGGAACCAGTGCTTCGATCCACTCCACTGCAACGTCAGGGAGATAGGATTCGTACCTTGTGGCTTCTCAAAAGAACAAAATTTGCTATCTCTAGTCTGCTCCACTGCAACTTCAGGGAGATAAGACTTATAGCTTCAACTTGTTCTGGTACAACTTAAAGATAAGATCTGACGCGATCTGCTCTACTGCAACTTTAGATAGATGAGATCTGTGGTTCTAATCCACTCCGTTGCAACTTCAAGGAGTTTGTTCTGTCTGCTCCACTGCAACTTTAGGGAGATAAGACTAGATGCGATCCGCCCTCTGCAACTTCAGAGAGATAAGATCTGTGGTTTTAATCCGCTCCACTGCAACTTCATGGAAATAGGATTATTGGCTTTAACCTGCTCCACTGCAACTTCAGGGAGATAAGATTTGCCACCTTTAGTCTGCCCCACTGCAACTTCAGGAGGATAAGACTTGCTTCCTTAGTCTGCCCCACTGCAACTTTGATCTACTTCGCTGCCTAGGGAGATAAGATCTGTAATCTTCAATCTATTCCACTGTTGCCCAGGGAGATAGAGTTACTGGCTTCAATGTACTCCACTGTAACCTCAGGGAGGTAAAATCCGCCATCCTTGATCTGCTTCACTATTGCTTAGGGAGATAAGATCTGTAATCTTCAATAGAATTACTGGCTTCAATGTACTCCACTGTAACCTCAGGGAGGTAAAATCCGCCATATTCGATCTACTCCACTACTGCTTAGGGAGATAAGATCTGTAATCTTCAATCTATTCCACTGCTGCCCAGGGAGATAGAATTATTGGCTTCAATGTACTCCATTGTAACCTCAGGGAGGTAAAATCCGCCATCTTCGATCTGCTCCACTACTGCTTAGGGAGATAAGATCTGTAATCTTCAATCTATTCCACTGTTGCCTAGAGAGATAAAATTACTGGCTTCAATGTACTCCACTGTAACCTCAGGGAGGTAAAATCCACCATCTTTGATCTGCTCCACTACTGCTTAGGGAGATAAGATCTTTTATCTTCAATTTGTTCAACTGCATTGTTGGGGAAACCAGATCCGCCGTCGTAGCTTCAATCTATTCCACCGCACCGTCAGGGAAGTAAGATCCGCCGTTGTGGCTTCAATCTTTTTAATTGCAATATCAGGGAAACCAGATCCGCCGTCGTAGCTTCAATCTGTTCCACTGCACTGCTAAGGAAGTAAGATTCGCCGTTGTGGCTTCAATCTTTTTAATTGCAATATCAAGGAAACCAGATCCGCCGTCGTAGCTTCAATCTGTTCCACTGCCCTGCTAAGGAAGTAAGATCCGCCGTTGTGGCTTCAATCTTTTTAATTGCAATATCAGGGAAACCAGATCTGCCATCGTAGCTTCAATCTGTTTCACTGCACTGCTAAGGAAGTAAGATCTATGGTTTCGCCGGTTTATTCTCTGGGGAACATGACCTGTATAATTCAATTTATGAACCTAATTATGCCTAGTGATTAGGATGACATGATCAGAATGAATCAAATGCTCCTAACTAGACGTGTATGAATGACATTTGAATGAATGCAGAATGTCATGTTTTGAGAATGATCCTTATTTATCACTTAGGTTATCATTACTCAAAGTTAAAGTTTCATCGCTAATGTGCTATAGCTTTTTCTTGCTCGGCTGGCGTCTCTAAAGAAACACTTGACCAGATTGCCCCCACTGTAAACCTCCAAGTTTGATCTATTAGGGCGTAAAATTTGTACCATCTTTCTCCCGTTGTAACCCAAGAGTAAAAAGATTTGGCTTTTTCTCAATCCTCTGTTATCACAATTCAAGGATACAGGATATGAAACTCTTTGGTTTCTTACACCATTCCCAGGGTGTCCTACCAAATGCTCATGCACAAATGAAGAATTTTCTTCTCCAAGAGCAACTTCTTATTATTATTCGGTGATCATTGCTTGCTTGTTCATCTAAGCTTTGTCACCAACACGACATATTGCCATTTTGTTCAATCGATGTTTTAGACAACAAAATTCAAAGGGATAGTCTTAATTTAGACTCTTCCTTATTAGATTTCCAACCTTTGAACTTGGTGCGTTCTAAACAATAGTCCTGTTTAAGGTTCCTATATTATTCAGAAACTTCTAGAGTAATATGCAAAACTTCCCTTGTGAAAGTTTTATTAGTCCATTAATCATTATTCTAATGCAACATGCTTGCAAAAAAAGATCATGGATAAGAATAGAGTTGGTTCTGAGCCTAGCTCGAAATGAATAAATTGTCAAAGATAATAAAGATGGATAACAAAGAAATTGATTTAGGAATGCATATCTTGGAAATGAATGAAGTGTTCCAAGAATAACAAAAATACTATAAGGATTAGGTGCCCCAGATATCGCAGCTTGAACTTCTCTGTACAAACTTTCTGAAGCCCATTCTGAGTTTAACATGTGTTTAGGAGATCAATAGTACTTTGTCGATGCCCCAAGATGTCACCTACCTTTTCCTATTGATTAAGGTATAGCAAGACCACTGTATGCCCCATTCTGATCAGTATTTGAGCTACTCCGATAATCTCATGCCCCATTCTGATCAATATTTGAGCCGCCTTTTTCGGGTTTTCAACTCAAATCCCCTTTGGTCTAAGGCGTCCTTTGCGTGTTTTCACCTTAGCCTCTACATTTTTACTTTTTCATTTTTCATTTTCATCTTTTTATTTTTCACATCACTTTTTTTTTGGACTCAAACTTCCCTTTGCGGGTTTTTACCTTGGTCCTCTCCTTCTTTAAGCAGAGTATTTCTTGACTGAATCTGAGTTTACAGGACTTTGCAGGTTTATCATCCATCTCGCTCAAAATCAAAGCTACTTTGGAAAAAAAACCTTCTCTATAATCATAAGGTTCATCCCAATTTGGCATCCGCTTCCCTCCAAGATATTTTTTTGTAGAGGGGGGATCTTCAACATTTGGTCACCCTCGTGGAATTCTCTAGGATGAACCTTTTGTTATAGGCTCGCATCATTCATTTCTGGCACATCTGACCGTGATGAATAGCTTTTAGCCTTCTTCCTTCTATCAAGTTCAATTGATCACATTGCGATCGGATCTATTCTGCTTCATCCAACTTTCTCAGCCAATACCCGGAGAGAAAGAATTTCAACTTCAATAGAAAAATCGTGAAGAGAGAGGCACTGCTCCGGTAGAATTTCCACTGCATCATTCATGATATTAATCTTGAACATACTACAAATTTCTGATATCGTGTTGTTGTTCAGATCGCAATGACAGTGCTTAACCTGGGAATATCCTGGTATGACCATGCGTAGACATCTTTGAATTCTTGAAGTAACTCAGCTTTGTCTTTGAAGTCATATTAATTCCAATCTTCACCAAGCTCACAAATTTTAATGATTCTTTGTGAGGTAGGATCTGTCTATCCTCTACCATCCTCAATAAGTCTGGAAATAAGCTACAATCCATGTCACCTTCAAAGCTGTGAGATCCCTCCAAACACATGTCTCACCCAAAAGGAGATTTTGAGTCTGTAGCAGCGTCACTCGTGTCATTGATATCCAAGGACCTATTGTAGGTGCTAAAGGATATACAAAGAATATATGAATAATATGAATGAATGAATGAATGGTTTGGCAGAAAAAATCTGAAGGAATGAAAAAAATCGTAAAGAATGAAAGAACATTTGCTCAAAGATGATTGCAATAATGTATTTCATTAAAATAACAATGTTCAGACATGAGCTTATTTCACAAAGAAGTTCTTATTGCTTCTAGGCTAAAAGCAACAAGTGTGTTCTGAACATTACTCTAACAGACTCTAAATACTTCAGGGGTTTCCTCTACAGTCCCACTATTTACAACACCTCTAAGGCGAATATCTAACAAGAATCCTTTTAATTGTGTCTCCACTTCTTCATTCGTTGCATTCCCTCACCATCAATCATGATTGGGTAATGGATTTTCTGCACTTGATGAGTCACCCAACTTGACAATACCCATATTGATGAATTTTTCAACTAGCTTTTTGAAGGTAATGCAACTCTCTATTGAGTGCCCCGTAATTCATGCGTGGTAGTCACATTGCGCGTTTGCATCATACCACTTAGGATACGGAGGTTGTGGAGGTTTTAAGTAATGAGGAGCAACAATATGCGCATCAAACAAGCTTTGATACAGATCCTTATATGACATCGGAATTGGTGTGAACTGGAGCTTCTCGGTACCTGGTTTCACTCTAGATTCTTGTCTTAATGAACCTTGTTAGTTAGTAGTCACCTCTCTTGGCTTACTCACAGTAACTGATTTAGAGTAACCCGTGTTGTTCACCTCATTTTCTTTTCTCCTTGGGACTAACCTCTTGTTACTCTCCTCTGCATCAATTTTCCCGCTCCTTATGGCGCTTTCAATCATTTCACCATTCATGACTATGTCAGAAAAGCTTTTTGTGGCACTTCCTAACATATGTGGGGCTTTCAATGTATTTATAAAAAGCATCATCGTTTATTTCTCTAAGAGCGGTGGTTGAACTTGGACTGCGACTTCCCTCCACCTTTGTGCGTACTGCCTAAAGCTTTCGCTCGGCTTCTTCTCCATGTTTTGAAGGGTAATTCTATCAGGAGCCATATCTGTCACATGACTATACTGTTTCATGAATGCTTGTGCCAAGTCCCTCCATGAACCAATCGTGGTACGGCTCAGCTGATTGTACCACTTAGATGCTGCCCCTGCTAGGCTATCTTGGAAACAATGTATCAGTAACTGGTCATTGTCAACATATCCAGCCATTCGTCTGCAAAACATGGTGATATGAGCTTCTGGGCAACTTGTCCCATTGTACTTCTCAAATTCTGGCATCTTAAACTTGTGAGGAAGTGCTAAATCTGGGACCAAACTCAACTCTTTGGCGTCGATTCCCCGATAATTTTCAGTGACTTCCATCGCCTTGAACTTCTCCTCGAGCCACCTACACCTTTCCTCTAACTGTTTCAGTAACTCCTCCTTCATTCTTTCCTTCTCAACCACTTCATCAAAGTCAGGAATGGTAGAGTTAACAGGATTATTTTCAGGATTAGAACCCGGCCCAGCTTGGAAGTTTGAAATACCAGCCCGAAACAGCTAAGGCATGATAGTGACAGTAGATTTGCGCGGGTATTCAGCTTGAGCTCGCATATGTGGAGGGGTGAAACCTGAAGGATAAAGAGGTTCATCATCATTTCCCTCATCGGCATTTGCCATGGTGCCCTTTCCTTTATTACTTCCCTTAGTTATCAATTGGGTTAACTTTGCCACTATATCTTCTTGGGATTCTCGCATCTTCTCAAACATCTCTTGTTTCATCTTGTCTAACCGCTCCTGCACCTGTAGCTGAAGTCGGTCCTGCATCTCCTTCTGACACTGTTCGAGTTTTTCCAATCTCTGATCCATGTCCTTAATCTTTGCTCGAGTACCGTAACGGTGTTTGATTGGTTGGTTGGTTTCTAGGTTAACCGAGTAATGGTTTTAGTTAATTAGGATCTTTTAATAATCTTTAATGCATATGATGTAATGTAATGCAAATGCATGAAATGAATGCGAAAAGAGACGTTGATTCATGTTCAATTTTTTTACTAGAAAACTTTACTAGAAAACAAATCTCTTTACATAAAGCGGACATATATATACGGCTTTACTCTCATACTCCAAGTGAAGGCATCGGCCCTTCAGATATTAAGATACATCTCACGAATTTGATCTCCTTTTTGTTTGATCTAGGTCGTAAATCCTTGCTCATTCACGTTCATTAGCTTCTTTATGAGATTGGGACCTTTGATGACTTTTGAATAAACTTTGACAATGTGGATCCTCAGGTCATGCAGCAAAGTCGTATACTCCTCTTGTTAGGCTTTTCATGCCATGTTTTCTTCGGACCACCGGATTATCTTCCACCTTATCACGAAACTCGTATTCTATAACAAGCTTTCTAATCTAGTAATCGAACTCAAATCAACATCTCTTTTCTTCAATGCAAATGCAATGCAATCATGATGTCATGCAACCAAAACAAAATAAACCCAAGTCAGTATTACACCAAAAATATATAATCCAACACAAATATGAAATAGCAGGAACATTTATTCAGGAATCCACTAGGGTTTGGTATAGATCTACCTAGGGCAAGTTCCTAAAGCTCACTAAATGAGGCTTAGTTTCTAGATTTAATGGTACCCGAACCAGCAGATTCCTCGATCCTCACCCATTATAGGCTCATGTGAATCGAGTTCAGTTCAGGGGGATACATTTCCCTGTGGCTGCACGGAGATGAAAATCTCACGAAGACATAGGTACAGATGTATCCCGGAAGTGGTCCACTAACCTGCACGGAGGTGAAAACCTCACGAAGGACTAGTTTCTCGCTCCCACTTAAAGGGGTAAAACTGACCATACAATGCAAAATGCAAATACATATCAACTAACTTGATTCAATCATGCAAATGAGTCACGATGAAAATCAATAAAGGGGAAAGGAAATCATGATTTTTTTAAAAAAAAACTTTTGACTTTCGACAAAAAAGACAAAGCATAATCAATTCATGGCTCGACTCTCAAATGTCCCCAGTGGAGTCGTCAAGCTGTCGAAACCGTTTTTTTGAAAAACAAAAATTTAGTTGTCGACTTTAAAAATAAAAATTGGAGTCGCCACCGATCCTTGATTGGGGTGTGATCGGCTCACCTTAAAAACAATTTTGGTCTGCAAAATTAGAGAAAACAGGTTCGGGAGTCTGTTACGCACGAGGAATGATTAGCACCCTCGTAACGCCTAAAATTGGTACCAAATTGATTTTTTTTATGCCTTGGTGTCGAAAATTTGAAAAGATTTTAAAAGGAAACTTTTTATTTCATGAATGAATTAAAATGATAAGACATTCTTATTTCAAAGAAATAAAACACCACACCCAGTGAGTTAGGGCACAATGTTTTTAAATCCTCAAAATACCCGAATATTGCCTTTTGCTTTTGAAAATTCTTATTTTGAGAAGAAAATGTCATGACCAGTAAGTTAGGACCCAACATTTTTGAATTCCCGAGAATAAGCTTTTATTTGAAATTTGTGAATTTATTGCAAACAAACACTTGGCTTTCTAAATTCATCGAAAAATAATCGTAATCCAGTAAGTTAGGACACGATCTTTCTCGAGAATCATGAATGCCAAATATTTTGAAAATTTGTAAAAATATGATGATTTTAATGCTGTGGCAAAACCAAAATATATTTCCCAAAAGGTATGTTAAAAAGTTAATGTACAATATGAAACAAAAACTTTAATTTAAAACATATGTGAATAAATATTTACAAAATATATATACAAGTACAATATACAAGTAAATTTGCAAATATGTGTACACATTTATTTAACACACATATACAAGGATACATATAAAAGATAGAACGGAATATATCAATCAAAAACTAATAGAAAATGCATGTATGTATTTGAAAATCGTGAAAAAAAATATAAAAGTATGTACATGTGCTCATGAAAATTTTGAAAGTAAAATGAAAATATAAAAATATGTATATGTATATATATTTACAGCATAAAAGAAATGAATATGTATATATCTATAAAACATAAAATATATAAAAGCTAAAAGATAAAAATGAAACACATAAAACGTATGTAAAATATATGCATGCGTTTAAGAAGTCTAAGAATATATACGCATTATAATAAGAAAATATGTATGTATAAAGATATGAAAATAAAATAATACAAGAATGTATATGTATATACATATATTTATATATAAAATGCATGGATTTATAAACGTTTAAAGGAATATGTGTTATAAAATATATATCTTATAAATGGTGTATAAGCATAAAAATGGAATAAATGATATAATAATGGTGTGAAAAAGGATTAAAAATGCAAAATAACTAATAAATGACATTAAAATAAAAAGGAGGACCGATTTGTAACACGCGAATTACATGCGGGGCCAGAATAGAAAATAATCTGCCCCTAAAACACTGCGCAGCAATGGGGACCATTTTGAAACAAAAATCAAATATGCGGCCCAATTTAAAAAAGAAACAAAAGGGTTTAATTGAAACGAAACGCAAAAAAAAGGACTAAACGCACAATTTCCCCATTCAGGCCAGAACGCGCGAATCCTTCCCTCCGGGTCGGGTCACCGCGCGGGTCTGGCCCCTTCAAAACGGCGCCGTTTGGCCTTTAATATTTAAAACAGTTTCCCTTCTCTTTTTTAAAAAAAAATCTGTAGCCCACAAAATAAAAGGAAAGAAAAAAAATATTCTTTAACACTCTGCTAGGTTTTTTTTAAAACTCTTTTTCGTTCTGCGCCGTCGCTCGTCGGCCACCGGAGCTCCGATGACGGCGAAGATGATCCCAAAATGGCTGCCCGAACACGGAGGTAAACTTCTCTTCCCTCTCTTCCTTTTATAAATCAATAGTAAACATAAAAAACACAGAAAAGAAAACAAAATTTAAAAACCACCTTTATATTCAAAGGGAAAATGTATTTCTCTTTTTCTGTATTTTCGTCTCTGTATTTGTATCTCTTTACACTCAAATCCCCCCCTTTTTACTGATTTTTTCCATCGGTTTTATACCCGAGAACAAAGAAAGATAAACAAATAAAAATCCCACAAAATACGAAAAGCATCATTATTCTCTGTTATTGTTGCGCTTGTATATGCCTTCTTTTTTGCTATTTGTTTCTGTTCGTTGCTGCAGGTGTGACATGCGCGATGTTCGCGGAGGTGTGCGTGCAGATGGAGGCGCGCAATGGGGCAGCAGTTGCGGCACCAGTTTGCTGCCACTGCTTAGGGTTTCTTGTTTTTGGGTTGTACAAGGTTAATGGCTTGGGTCTGTTGGGCCAAAGGGTATTGGGCTGGGGTTAATTTTGTTTTTATTTTTTTCTTTTTGGTTTCTTTAGCGGGCCGGGAAAAAAATTGGGCTCTACAATGGGTTTTCATGAAAAATGGCTATTGTATGTCGAAATTTCAGAACCATGAATCTGTGTAGTTTAGAGTAGTATGAAGGTTGAAAACTATTCTTAGATGTATAATTTTATGATTGGAATTGATTATAAGCAATGGGAATGAGTAAAGATTAATATATTTGAGTTTCAAGTTTGTTAGTCAAAAATTTCAGTTCCGAGAGGGACTAGCCTTAGACCTGTGTTTTTGTTTATTTAAGGTGTGTTATGGTTGCTAATTGATTGTGCATATTGTGTGGCTATTAGGTGTGAAGCATCAGAACCGTTAGAGGCTTCTACGAGCAAGGAGAAAGGCAAGGAAAAGCTAGTTTAAGCTTTCGGCAATTAGGCGAAAGTGTGAACGATGAGTGTTTGGAATTGCTACTAGTAGAAACTATTCATAGTGTTAATTGGGAGCTTAGGAGTAGCCTAAACCCCTATCCTAAGTTCCGAGTGTAAGTTTTCTTATACCCTTTGTTTAATTTGCAAAGTATGTGATTGTATGATGTGGATTGAGTATTAAGTTGTGATAATATGACATGCGATATATATTGTGATTGCTCTTGTGAATATGTTAGTTATTGGCATATTAAATATGCTGAACGACAGTGATGATGTTGTGTTAGCAATATAAATGTGCAGTGAAAGTGTGCAGAAAATAGTAAGTTTGTATGCGTTGAATTGTGGAATGTGATGCTAATGTAACAGGTAATGTCTGTTCATTTCTATTAAAACTTGGAATTTGTAATAGCTGGATTTTGACCCTAATCGGACATAGTGGTTTCGGGACCACAAATCTGAGTCAAAAAAATATTTTAATATTATTTTATGTGTTTATTATGTGTGAATTTGCTTGTGTGCAAATTTCGTGTTTTAATTTCATCGTTTAAGTGTCCGATTAAATAAAATGACTTAATCGTGAAATATAAAAATTTGATGGTTAAATGGGGAAGTGCCTAATTGTTGTTGTCTTTATAAAATAGAGGGTTTATGATGCAATAAGGCCAAAAGATAGTTAGTGGGCGGCATTTGGCAAAAACAACCTTGAATAATATGTTATATAATATTATTATTAAAGGTTAATTTAGTAAAACAATAATATGATAATATATGTTATAATTAAAACAAAAACAAGCCATTATCATCATCCATTAGTGTCGAAACTAAAGAAAGAAAAATTAAGAAAAACCAAGCTTCATTTGGCTAGGTTTAGGCTTGATTCAAGGTATGTTTTACTTCGATTTTTGATAATTTTTACGTTTTTGAGATCGTTGCTAAGTTATCTTTAAGACCCATGCTTGAATTTTGTGAATTGATGATGATTTTGAAATATGTCATTATGAATTCATGAGTTTTATGATGTTTGAAGGTGAATTATGAAATATATCTGTTAGAGTAACATGTTTTGTATTGGAATTTTTGGTGAATTTGAGTAATTATGGTTAAATTGTGAAAATAAAATTTTGGAGGACTAAAATGAAAAATAAATGAAATGCATGGACTTGTATGAGTATAATAAAGATTCGGCCTAAGCATAGTCTAGTCAAAATTTGAATGTTTTGTGTTTTGTGTAATTTGGACTAAATTGTGAAAAGTGTAAATGCTAGGGGAAAAATGGTAATTTTCCCATTTATATGTTTTTGGACTAAATTGAGTGAAAATATGTTTGAATGAGTTTAATTTGAATATGTTTAGGTCAAGAAAAGAGAAATTCGGATTTGGATCGGGAGAAAACTAAAGTCGTCGACTAGCCATTCTGTTCCGTTTTACATCGCCGAGGTAAGTCTATAAGTTAATAGATGTACTTAATTTAATTAAATGTGAAGTATATGTGCTGAAATGAAATATATTAAAATATTTGAGCTATTACCAAATATGAAATGATTTGATAACTATGTTTTAGCTAATGTTTTAATTGTGTTTTGATATATATAAAAAAATAAATAAATATGAATATCATGGAAAATTATGAACTTCGATATATGAAATATGTGATAGAATAAACTATGTATCAGTTTTTATCAGGCTATAAGCCTAGCAGCCTAGTGCCGGTGAGTTTTTATCAGGCTTGAGCCTAGCAGGTTTTACACCAGTGCATTATTACAGGCTTTATGCCTAGAAGGCTTTATGCCGATGTGATATCGAATATATAAAATGATCCAGAAGGCCAGGTATGAATTAACTTGTGAGTACGTATGTGATTCAATATTTATTACAAAATAGGTACTTTGATAATGAAATATATATTTATATATATTCGGTTGTCAATGAATAATTGGTATATCATTGAGGTGTTTCATAAATATGTGCATACATGATTTAATGTGTTGACACCATTTTTTTGTGAAAACGGGGTCGACTTGGATTTTAAAAATGAAAACGAAAATGGGAGTCGCCACCAATCCTTTTTTATAAGTTCTGATCGGGTCACCTCATAAAACGGTTGTTTTTAATAAACGGTTTAGATTTATTAAAATAATGCTTTTGGTCTACGAAATTCAAAAAAACGGGTTTGGGAGTCGGTTACGTACGAGGAAGGATTAGCACCCTCGTAACGCCCAAAATTGGTACCTAGTTGATTAATTAATGTCTTGGTGTCAAAAATTAAAAACTCGAAAAGAATTTAAAAATACGATCCCTCTTTATATTGTGTTATTTTAAAATTACTCGAATAAATCAAAATGGAAAATGCCTCCTTATCTCGAAGTAACAAGATGTCACGTCCAGTAAGTTAGGACACAACACCTCGTATTTTCGAGAGTAAGCTTGCCTTTATTTTTTTGTTTAAACCTCATTTATTTTAATTTTAAAGGATATTCGGTTATTTAGGATCAACGCGAGAAAAATCGAAGCTCAGTAAGTTAGGGCACGATTTCTCGAATTTTCTAAATACGGAATATTGCCTTTATTTTCGAAATTTTACCCTTTTGAATTTGGAGTACGAAATAATGGAATTTTTAAAAAAATGCGTGCAATTTTGATTATATTTGAAAAGAAATTGTTCAAAACGGAAAGAATGTCGTACACGACCTATAATGAATATACAACATACACTTAAAATCCATAAAATAATATGCATCATAAAATATACACATAACATTGATACAAATAAATCGAAATGCATGAATAATAATGTAAGAAACAATATAACAATAACATTAATATAATAACAAAACAAATACAATCCTAATAGATTTAGATTTGAAAACATTTGAAGATAACAAATAAATAATTAATAGAATGAAATTGCAATAATAATGGCAATAATTAAAATAAACAAAATCAATATTTAAAATAGTGAATAAATAAATAAAATAAAACCTAATGTAAGTTTGATCAAAATTAAGTAAATAAATAAAAATTAAATGAAATATTAAATAAAATGTTTTTTTATGAGTAGATAAATAAATAAATAAATAAAAACAATTAACCCGACTAGGGACTGAATTGAAAACGGACGCAAAATCTGGGGCTCGAATCATAAATAAATAAAAGAGGTTGCCAAAAAACTGAACTGAAACGCGCTCAAAACTCAAGGGACCGATTGTGAAATATTCCCCCACTCGAAACGCAGCGTTTCAACGAGGATTAAAATGAAATCGCCATAAAATTTATGGGCCAAAATGAAAGAAACGAAAGGATCAGATTGCATTGCACTATAAAAGAGGAGGGGCTGAACGCGCAAATAGCCCCTCCAGGCACAACACACGGATCCCCTGGAGCAGGCGAGTCGGGTCGCGCGGGCAAAGGCAACTAAACGACGTCGTTTCGACGTCCAGGCACTTTGCGCCAAACGACGTCGTTTAATTAGCAATATAAAAGCCAGATTTTTTTTCTTGAAATTTCATTTTTCAGTATTTCTTAAAAAAAACTCAACAGCCCCCATTTTCTCTCAAACCCTCCTCATATTTGGTCGTTTGATCGCCTTAACGCACTTTCGTGGCCATGGCCGGCGTCGTCTTGAGGCTTTTTCGACCAGTAGCGTTGAAGCGTTCAAAGGCCAAAACCGCAGATCAGGGAAACAATGAGAGGAAAAACTTGGCCCCTTCCCAAACCCGAATCCAACGACGGTGAAGGACCACCGACGGCGGGGCGAGTCGGCTTTAGGTAAGTTTTGCTTTCCCTTTTTTATTTTCGTTTAAAAAAATAAAATAATAATAATAACAAAATAAAGAAGAAGAAAGATTTAAAAAAAACCAGTAATCCTCTTAGTTTCTGCTTTTTATTTCTATTGTTCGTAAAAAGGAAGAAGAGAAATACATTCATCCGATTTAGGCTTTTATAGCCTATTTGAACAACTCTCCATTCTATTGTTTTTGTTTGTTTCTGTTGTTTGCTTCTGTTGTCTTTTAGTGCTTGCGTGTTGCAAGCGGTGTCAGAGAGACGTCAAACACGCGGAGAAGGCCTGGTGCACATACGGCGGCGGTGGCTGGTAGCAGGAGGAGCGGCAGAGGCGCGAAAGGTATGCGGGGTGGACCTAGGTGCGGCACACCTAGGGTTTCTGCCTTTCTTTTTGTTTGGCTGAAATTGTTTTAGATTTTGGGCCATTTGGGCTTTAGGGTTTTGGTTTATTTGGGCATTATAATTTGGGTAGTGGAATCTGGGCTTGTTTTATTGTAATTGGACTATTTTGAGTGTGTTGGGCCCGGGCAGATTTTGGGCTTTACATAATGTATTCGGCCATGTAGACTATATGTATATGTGAGTCGTTATACTATGAATCTTGGACTTAAGTATACAATTAAATGTATGTATGGATTTTACGATTAATTAGATTAGACGTTGAATAATAAAATGCTAAAATAACTAGGTGAGTATTCGGCCTAGTGGTGTTTGGGTGAGGAAATCTATTAACTATGAGTTTTAATAGTTTGAGATGAAGTTTGGTAAAGTTAATGTGGTTAGTTAAATTATATAAATTGATTGTTATTAAATCATTTAATTTCTTAAAGACTTACTAAGCTATAAAAGCTTACTTGGTGTGTTTATGTTTCTTTGTTTTATAGACTTTTATATCAAGCTTCAAGCTCGAGGATCGTCAGCGAAGTTCATCACTCTATCTACTATTTCGGTATTTAAATATTTGAATTCAAATTATGGCATGTATAGGCTGAATGATATTTTGAATGTCGCAATTTTGAATTTTGTATGTGTAATTAATAGCCATGCGAAAATGGCTTATCTCCTTTTGTTTGAATTTGGCTTTGATGCATATGGTTTAATGGTCAAAGATGGAGTATTTGCTTATGTCATTTATGTGCATGGTTTGTTGGGTTTTGGTATAACATGTATCCGGTTATGACATATATATATTTGATAGGTTAAACTTGGTCATATTGCTTTTGACATATTGGATTGAAATGATGTATATTGTTTGGATTTATTGAATTCGACTATGAGATTATTATATGTATAATGGTGCATGAATTAGTTGTTATCATGTTGAATGTGTATAGGATAGTAAAAGTCAAATATGTCATATAAGTATGTTATGTTTAATTTTGATATAGTATGGATTTGGTTATGGCATTTAGTCGAATGGTTAGGTTGGTCTTATTGCAATTGATGTATTGAACGGTAATAATGTTGTGATTATGCATTTTCAGTTTTAATATAGGTTCATGATAGGTTATTCGGCTTTGTAATGAAATTGTTAGTAAATACATTATATGGCATGTTTGTGTGGAAGGATAAATATGTGATATACGTTATATGCATCTATAAGCTTATGATGTATATGTATATATATATAAATATTGACTATGATGATTCGGTTGTTTAATAGTATAATGAATTATGTGTATAAACAAATTTGGCTTGTTAAATATGTGATATATGTATGGCATAATTAAATCATTATGTGCGGTTAATGGATGGAGAATATTGGATCGTTGGGTTTTAATTTGCACATGGATTGGTTTAAATATGTTTTATGCTAATTAAGCATTTGGAAGTATTGTATATGCATATGAAGTGTATTGAAACATGTCTAATTCGATTATGCAAGTAACTATAAGATTTGATTTGTGTTATGTTATATTGATGAATATCTATTTGGTCTTATTAGATATTGTCGAAACCACTTTTTGAAAACGAAAATCTTGTTTCGATTTAAAAACAAAAATTGGGAGTCGCCACCGATCTTTTATTGAGGTGTGATCGGATCACCTTTGAAAATGACTTTGGTCCACGAGTTTTAGAAAGAAAACAAGTTCAGGAGTCAGTTACATACGAGGAAGGGTTAGCACCCTCGAAAGGCCCAAAATTGGTCCCTAATTGATTAATTAATATCTTATAGTCGAATGATAAAAATCTAAGATTTAAAAAAAGTGATTCCCCTTTTATTAATACTATATATTTTTTAGAGGAAAAACGTTTGGATAAATTTGAATGAGTGTAAAAGGCTTTCTCGCCTCGAGGCAACAAAATGTCGTACCCCATAAGTTAGGATGCAACATTTGAATTCGCAAGAATAAGCTAACCTTCAAAAACTTTATTGAAATTTAGCGATTTTGAAAAATAAGAAATATTTAGCCATTTTAGTTCGACGAGAAAGTTGAAACCCCGTAAGCTAGAGTATGATCCCTCGAAGTTCCAATGATGACATGTAGCTTGCTTTTAATTTTATTAAAAACATATGTTTTTGAAAATAAAAGGTCATTTCAAGTTAACAAGAAAACTGAGACCCCGCAAGTTAGGGTACGATTTCTCGAAACTCTGAAACGCGTTACAAAGCCGACTCAAAACGTATTTAGTTTATTAACTTAACATAAAGGGGGGAAAAGAATGATCACGTATATTGGAATTTGGCTTACGATATGATAGCGAGAAATACGAGCGTAATTGTATGTATGGCATAATAATACATAGCAAGAATATAAATAACAATGTAAATACAAAAGAGCAAATTAAGGTATACATATACATAGCAATAGTCTCACATCATATATTATACCAACATACAAAGGTTAATGAATTAAAAGTCAATCAAAGCACCAAACAAATTAACACACATGAAATTGTACAAATTTTAAAATAACTAAAAGCGAATAGCATGAAAGAAGGAAACTACAATCGATAAACCATATGTTAAAATAAATTTAAAACAAATAGTATATACATATGAGAATTTAAAAAATAAATAAAAATATAGTTAAAAGTAAATGCTACATAAAATAATAGTATCCAAATAAATTTTAAAATAAATATTATATAAGGAGAAAATCAAAATTCATAAAATAATATACGAATACTAATATTAATAAATAATGTATACGGAATGAAAAACTTCATATAATAGTATATATAGTAATATGTATAAAAGCTTAGAAAAATAATACATATAAAATTAAAATGGTAATATACAATAAATTTAAACAATGTCAATAACAAATTTAAAATAATATTAAGCTTAATCATTAAAATAATATTAATTTTAAAATTAAATGCATTAAAAATAAGGGAATAATAAATACTTAAATAAAATTTAAAGAAAATCAAGCACATTAGATTAGTAGGGATTAAATTAAACCCAAAATAGAATTAAAAGGGAAAAAAAGAAAATAAAACAAAATGAAGGGCCAGTGCATAATGCGCGAATAACATGAGGGCCAAATGGAATATATTCCCTTCCCTCAAAACGTTGCGTTTTGGTATGGACCGAAATGAGAAAAAAATAAAATGTCAGGCAAAATTTAAAAACAACCGTGAAAGGATTGATATGAATGCGTCATAAACGCAGGGGACCATTTGTGCAAATTCCCCATGCGCTATAAAACACGCGAATCTGGGACTAACGGGTCGAGTCATCAGGTTCTGTCCTATACGACATCGTTTTGAGGCCATTGAAGCAGGCCACAAACGGCGTCGTTTCGTGGCAGTTATAAAATGAAAAAAAAAACTTGAAAATTCTTAATACAGAACAGGCAAGAAAGAAAAAAAATAAAAGAAACCTAGGGGTTTCGTCTTTCTCCACCGCCGTTCTCAGCCAATCTGAATCCCCGGCATCCCGTCTAGCTCCGATTTGAGTGAAACAAACGTGGATTTCGACGACGAAACCACGAAGGTAATATTCCCCTTCTTCTATTATTATTTATACAAAAAAACAAAAAAATAAATAAATAAATAAATAATCCAACAACAGAGACGTGATTCACCTTTAATTTTTTTATTTTATTTTTCTCTCTGTATTTTCAGTATGCCTGTGTATTTTTTCCCCCATTACAATGAATCAATCAGCTCTTTTTATAGCCGAAAATACAAAATAAAAGAAAATGAATCCCCAAAAATCTCGCATGTTATCCCATTTTTCTGTTATCCTATTTGAGATTTGCTTGCTATTTGGATCCGCTTTTTCCGCAGGTACGGAGGTCGTGGAGGAGGCACACGCACGCGGGGGCTCAGCACACGCGGAGGAGGACTTGGTTGCAGTTAGGGCAGCGGCGGCTAGGGTTTTCCTTCCCTTTTTGCTGCTGAAAAATGTTTAATTTTTTGGCCATATTGGGCCACTAGGGTTTTTTGTATTTGGGCTAATTGGGTTTGGATTTATTTTATTTGTAAATGGACTGTTTTATTGGTTTTTGTAAGGTATATGGGCTAGGCCAAAATTGGCCTATTACAAATATAATGGTATATTCGGTTAATGCTTGGGATTTATTATGATATAGATGTTAAATATTGTGAAGGTATAAATATGCTATGTATTGAGAGATAAATAATGACCGAATATGCTTAGGTTAGTTATGTAGTATTAATGAGATATGGATGTTTGAAATTGGCTCAAATAATATACCTAGGTTATTTGAGTTAGATTGAGATAAATAATAATAATAATAATAATAATAATAATAATAATAATAATAATAAAATACAACTATGTTTTATTTTGAGTGGTTCGGTATACGTAATTAAATTCTTTGTAAAGAGTACAGATTTGGTGAACTATGAATTGTACTTGTGATTTTAGAGATTGAATGTGATCATAGTGTTCAATGTTTTATCATGCTATGTTCGGTAATACCTTGTAACCCTAATTCGGCGACGGATACGGGTTAAGGGTGTTACACAATTCATCTCTGATTTCAACGAGCTAGTGGAGGGACCGATTAGACATATGTGATTAGGGCTCAAATTATTTATAATTAAGCTCTAGTTTTTCACTTATTAATTATAAACTCATTTAGTCACGAAGCCAGTCCACTATAGTATCGTGACTAAGCTCTCCCCAATGGCATACCATTATAAAAGCAACTACTCAGTGTTTGTCAAATTACCTTATCATAAGTGTGTTACCCTCATAGGATGTCATTGATCTCTTTAAGATAAAATTCGTTCTCCCAATATGATTCTATTTGATCTCATGGTAACCATTACATCTTCCTTCATAAAAATCAATTATTATTGAATAGTAATTAAGTCATTCATCACAAAGACGAAAGGCCTATGACCATGTTTACTTTTCATCAACTATGTAATGCCCGGCCGCCCTAAAATGGAAAATTTTCTATTTATGCCCTTTGAAATTTTTAAACTTTTAAATTAATAAAGATAAAATTACACTTTGCCCCCCTTAAAAATGATAAAATTTTGATTTAATCCTTTAAAAATTATAAAGATAGAGGCTATTAAAATGGTGAAATTGTAATTTTCATTTAGGCCCTTTGAAATTTTAAAATTTTAAATTAGTAAAGGTACAATTGCACTTTGGCCCCCTAAAATGATAAAATTTTAATTTAATCCTTTAAAAAGTATAAAGATAGAGACTATTAAAATGATGAAATTATATTTTTACCATCGTAAAAATTACAATATAATTTCGCCCTTAAAATTTTTTCTAGCTTAGCCCTGAATACAATGTTCATATTGTCTATAAATAATGATATTAAGATTGGCAATGGAATGAGAAACTACTATAAACAAAACAAGGTTTGGTTTTTCTATTAAATTTTTTATTAATTTTTATTTTTTTTATTTTTAAATTTTTTTACTTTGTGTGATTTGTTTTATCAGTTTATTTACTTTATTGGAAATCTTCAAATGAAAGATGAGTTTTCAAAATATTTCAGAATCTAATCGAAAAATTGAATCTTCAAATGTTCTAAATAAATAAACTAACTATTAATGTAACTTCTCTTTTGATTTCTTTTTCCTCTATGTATCTTAATTAATTGTATTTTTTTAAACCATTACAATGTAAAAATCATTTTATTGTGTAACAATAGT
Organism: Gossypium raimondii; assembly: GCF_025698545.1. Lineage (NCBI taxonomy): Eukaryota > Viridiplantae > Streptophyta > Magnoliopsida > Malvales > Malvaceae > Gossypium > Gossypium raimondii. Next base: position 11,205,363 of record NC_068568.1, read on the forward strand.
CTTCAATTATAATATTATATTCCCTAAAATGAAATTGTTTTATTTAGGCCATTTATAATTTATAAAGTTTTATTGTATTCCCTAAAATGAAATTGTTTTATTTAGGCCATTTATAATTTATAAAGTTTTAAATTAGTAATGGTAAAATTGTACTTTGGCCTCTAATAATGATAAAAATTTGATTTATCCTTTAAAATTATAAAGATATAAACTATTAAAATGTTGAGGTTACATTTTTACAATCATAAAATATACATTTTAATTTTAACCCAAAAAATCTATTTTGGCTCTACCACTTTTACTCTACTAAATTTGTATAAAGTAATCTTAAATTATTATTTAAATGTAAAATAGTAATATTAATTTCTCCTTAAATTTTTAAGGAATTTTTAACATATACACTTCTTTCATAATTATAGCACCATATTTGTTGTTAACATTAATTATTTCTTATTTTCTTTTTAATTTTAAGTAAAACTTAAACTTTTTCAAAACTGACAAATCAAAAAGAATTTTGAAATAAATTCGATAAAAAGATTTTTTTTTTGAATCTACATGTTAAATACATTGAATTCGTATTTCTAATTTTTAAATGATTATAAAAATATTTAAAAAATTAATAAACTAAATTAACTCGGTCAAAAACTAATCTATTTATATGGTGTATATATAACAACATATCTATTTTTATAACAACTACTAAAATTTATAATATATATAACAACATTTTATATGGATACAAAAATCTATAATTTATACCAACCTATTTATTTACATTACAATCTCTCTATTAGTCCTCTTACAAGAAAGATTTTAATCTCTTCTTCTCTCTTTTTTTTTTTTTTATCTTAACTCTAGTTGCCTTCGCCTTCTCTAGCCAATCGTCATCACCAAATGGCTCCTCTTTGCTTCTTCTCAAATCTCACTTCAGATTTCCCAATAGACCTTCAAAATCCCAAGATTAAGACCTTAAAGCTTCGAACAAGGCTTCAATAGATCTTCGCCGTCCACCGTCTGATCACCATCACAACTTTTCTTCGACCAACCATGACTCTTAACCACTCAAATCATCGAACTGGTGGCTTGAGTACTCCAACCCACAAAACCCGAAATGGGTGTGGGTTTCTTCACTTTTGATTCTCTTCTTTTTTATTTTTTTTCTTTTTACTTCTATCTTTTGATGCAGGCCAATTTGGGATTCTTGTTCTCTTTTTGCTGGTTTGATTTTGGATGCTTGCTATTTTGTATTTTTGTTTTTGCTGATTTTTGTTGTTTTGTAGTCGATTTTGAATTGAAGCTTCATAACATTGCCACAAGCAAGAGGTCCGACCAAACTGATGCCGATGAACGGGCTGTGATGGGATCTCCCTTGACGTTAGCCCAAGCAACTGTTTTGATACCAGCCTCAACATTTTCGCCGTTGATTTTCAATTTTCACTATCATGGAAAAAGATCAAGCTTCATGGTAGCTAAGAGCTTTTCCAAGTTCCGTTTGCCAAAAAATTGTTTCCCAATTTTTTTTTCCATTCTAGGCCCTAATTTTAGGTAAATTTTGGGTAAATTAATTGTCAATCTGCCACGTCAGCTAATTGGGTTTCCAACGTGGCAAGTTAACTGGCCACATCAGCTAGTTAACTTGCCACATCAGTGGTCCCATTAAGATAGTAACGGAAAATGTTAATAAGTGACTGATTTGTCACTTTTTGATAATGTTAGTGCTTGTTTTGTTATTTTTCTAAAGTTGAGTGACTGAAATGAAACCTAAGTGACTGTTTTGTCAGCTACCCCAAAATTGAATAAGTATTGGTGTAATTTACACTTCTATTTCAGTGCAAAAATGGGAGGATTTTCCCATCATTAAAAATTGGATTTGTTTTATTGAGGGTTATTACTCACTCCAATCGGATTAAATATTCTGAATTTAAAGATATAAAATGAGGGAAGAGGGACGGATTTGAAAACCGAGAATCCAACAAAAAGGATGAAATCGCCACTGTCCATGATAACTGCAAACTTTTTCCATTTTCTCCAGAGAAAATTGACAGTGACATAATAAATTCTTCAACCTCACATTTAGTAAAAATGATCCTCTTTTATGTTTTTGGAATATTTTTGTTTTGTTATAAAAAAAGATTTTACGTACTTATAATTAAAAAAGACCCTGATTTTGATATTAAAAATTGGGTGGGAGATTTTGTTGCTGACATTAAAAAGGATAAAAAAACATTTATTAAAATGACTCAACCAACCAATTCAATTTTAAATAAATTATTTAAAAAATCATTAAATTTGAAGTTCATTCAGAATTGATATATCAGCTAATTCCCAGTTCAACCCACGAATCCAGGGAAAAGGCTAAAAACAAACCAAGCGGAGAATGAATGAAAACTTGAACCAAATTATCATTCACTAACGGCAGAAATGGGAGAATATTACAACATTCAAACAGGATACAATTGAGTTGACCCATGTTAACACCCTAATTCCCTGTTACTCAAAAGAATTAACTGTACAAATAAATATCTTTTTACACAATGAAAATGGAAATCATCAGCAACAGGAGTTAAAAATAGAGTAATAAATATGGTTAAACTCTATGGCTGATCCTTGCACTTGAGAAGAGCCATCATCTGTGATCTCGAGTAACCTTGCCTGTTTCGAAGAAAATCAATGTAAGTTCGGAGTCTATACCGATCTGAGTTTGTAAGGGAAAATGGAGGATTCAGAATGAGAGATGGTGCTTCCACTAGAAGGAAGACTAATAAACGCTCAGCCTTTGAATACAATAAAGCTGCACTTTCCATATCACCCATGAGCTCTTCAACCTGCAAAACACATATGCAGGAAGCATCTCAGCTGATAAGCCTTTTACTTCAACCTTTTATCACCTTTATTCAAGAAATCTTTTATGACATTCATCAACTCTGTAATAACTTCATTTTATATTATATAAGATCTCCGCTTGATCCATTCTTCATGCCCACTAACTTAGATGAATGAATATCAAGGTGAGAAGAAAAGACTCACTCCTCCATGTCTTCCCAAGGCAAGGGCGGCTTGAAATATTGTCTCCATTGCATCAGGCATCTCTGTACTTCCTGCAACCATGATGACAACATGCTAATTCAGAATCCTTAAATTAAACGAATCTCAAGTGGCTTACTTTGTTTCCTTTCTCATGAGCAATAATTTTCATATGCATTTAGTTGCTTTCTTATTGTGCGAGCAATTTCAAATTGGAACAAAAAATACTAATACAGGGAGTGAGTAATCATTATCAAAGGCTTACCAGGCTCAATAACCTTGGCAAGTTCCTCAGCATGCTCAACTTCCCGGAGAAATTCCCTTTCTATCTCTGAGGATATATCCTCTGGCCCTTCTGGGCTGACAACATTCGTACATTCTTCCGTATCAGATGTTTCATGTTTCCTGCTGGCACCCAATCTGCTTGCCTCTCGGCTTGGACTTCCTTCTGTACCCGATGCAGCCTGGGTGTGGCAAATATGCAATGCTTGCTTCCAAATTGCAAGAATCACAAGCTGGATTGAGAATGCTTCCAGTTGCCTACCTGCCTCAATCTATCAACAAACCATGATAATGTATCATACAAAATAACCACAATAAACCTTGTGATAGCAAGGAAAATAGTAAGAGATCCTAGCTAGCAAGATGTTACAGAAGCAACAGTAATCAACATAGAGAGTGGCATTGAGTTGTGTCATTTATACTATTATACTATTGCAAATATTTAGCATGCAAGCATGGGGAAGAATAAAGGGAAAGACTGGACCAAGTATGCTGTCACCCTACTCTGCATAACGCACTGATAACAGGTTTATTATGAACTAACCTTTTCATGCACTAATTCTGTAATTGTAGATGCACAATGCTGTAATGACTTTATCCTAGTCAAGCAATGAGATGACGGCTGTTCCAGAACATCTCCAATATCCATGGATCCTTGAGAAGTCCCAGGGGCAGAACTCTGACTGTCCAAGCTTCCTGCATGACAGATTTTGACATTGGAGGGACCAATAATTGGCATGGGGGCAGTTGATGCAGTTTTATTGACAAAGGGAATTAGAGGAGGATTCTCAGATTTGTATGGAATATGATTTGGCTTGGAAGTAACTGAAGAAGATGACACATCCAAGGGAGGTCCAGACACAAGAACATAATCTTGGTCAATCAACTCCAGTGACTCTGCAACTGAGGAAACAATGCAGGAGTGACAGTTAAACCAGACATGTTATTCCAAGGATGAAAATTGCGCGAAGAATGTACACTTAGCAATATAAGTTGGGAACTAGATCATAAAAGTATTGGAACATGAGATTGCTGGTACCTCTTGAACGAGTATTCACAGATCTTTGATCCATGGATTTGTGAGGTTCGTGCAGAGCTTCACTTGACACCTTGCAGCTTTCAAGCCTGAAACTAGCATCTTTCAATTTTTGTCTTGCACCACTGTATTTGGATGTAAAGTCTACTCTATTCACAGGACTAGATGTTGCTTCTCTAGCATCTTTTGCATCAGCAGAAAATCCATAAGCAGATTTCATCAAGGACCTCTTTTTCGCAAAGGAAGGGCTACCATCAGGACCACTAGAATCATCATCTAGAAAGAAAGGAAGACAGTCCTCCTGAAAGCTTTCCTCAGTATTCCTCACAGCACCACTTTCAGAAAGAGGAAAACCAGCTCTTGGAAATCTCTGACTCCTGCATATACCTCAAAGTTTCAGTATTAAGGAACTTAGGATAATGCATATAAAAGAAAGATGATAAAAAAAATCATTTGCTCATTTACCTCAAAGATTTGTCAGGTTGGCCCTCAGAAAGAAATGGGTGGTTGAAGAACTCTTCAAATGTTAAACGTTCCACTGCATATACAAGGATAAAGAGAACAGCGAGAATGAAGCCAAGAATATAAATACTTGCTCAGCACTAAAAATACATTGATAGCATTGCTGTATAAACAAGACTCTGATGGCTCTCCTTGCTCATTGTCTTGACACATACGCTAAAGCTTTATCTTAGCATCATCTGCATGGTCTAGCACGAAGAGACGACTACTTTACATTACAATGATTCTTGTAAGCTCATTTAACAAATAGTTGGTTGAAGTCGTTCGTGATTATAACATCAGTGTAAGTGAAAAGGAAGAAGAATGGGTAATTACAAACTAAAGAATTCAGATTGAGGTTGAATCCTAGGAATTATTCTTTCAGACACCTCTAGAGTTGGAAATCCTCATCATCCTAGAATAAAGTATCGTCTAACCATAAAATGGTTGTTTTGGTCTCTAATATGTCAGCAAACAAATCACTTGTATATTGGAAGTTTGTAATTTAATCTACATCTGTGGAATACCTGGGTTACGTCGCAGCAATTTTTGACATAAATCTTTGCAATCAGCTGTCAAATAATCATTTTCCACAGGGAAATGCAACTCAGTTGATTTCAAAATGTTCTGGAGTAACTGCAAACACCAGATATATATATGTTTATAAAGAGATTAATGAAATCGCAAAGGTGCCAAAATAATCACAGGTCAACTCAGGTGATCAATTGCAAGCCAAAAGTTAGAACAATTCAAGAACCCTAGGAGATAATTTGAGACAAACAAAAAAGTTAAAAGTTCATTTAACTTGTATTTGATTGTTTCCAGTGAATGGAGTTTTCCCAGTAACAAGCTGAAACAAAATAGCACCAACACTCCAAAGATCTGCCTGCGTATTAAGGTCAAGTTAGAAGGCAGTAATTTCAGGCATGAAGCAGACGAGCAAGAGGAATCTTGTCTTGTGTGGGAAATAACCATCACCTTTGCATCATACTTCTGCAGCTGCATTATCTCTGGAGCCATGTAAAGAGGTGAACCACATAATGTTTCAGCAAGCCCCCTAGGTTGCAGAGATCTGACAAAACAGAATTGTATGTTCTAACTATTGAATATGGGTGAAAAAAGTCATTTGAAAAGCATATGTGCACAGCACAGTTAGTACTGAAGGTATATATTTTTCATCTTCTTTCCCTCTGTCCATAATTAAGGTCTATATAAACAAATGACCTTTATTCTAATTGAAAATACACAAATGGGTCGCAAATGCAAAAAATTTTCCATTATGACAAACAAGAGAAATATAGTAGATATAATAATGAAGAACTTCCTTGACTAATATCAGCAATTAAAAACCAATTATGCTGGACCATTGCAGCCATAATTCTTTCAGCTATTAATTCCAAAGAATATCCAGAAGCTTCAGTCTCCATTCTTCACTGTGTCAAGCAGCAATATATAAAGTGCTTATGCCCTAAGATAATACCTTATATTTCTTAATTTGAGAATTGAAACCAGTCTCAAACAATTTACAGCTGAACACATAATACAAACTATTAAAGAAGATGGGTAGTCTCAACATGTAATCTTAACAACCAAAACAATTGCTAGCAACGCATCACAAAACTCAAATCAAACAGCCAAGGATAAGGCCCTTGACTAGAAAGATGGAAGTGTACTTTTTACTCACAGGGATTCCTTAATAATAAATAAATAAATAAAGGGGAAGAGAGAAAGGGAATAAGAAAAACACCCTATAAGTGGGTGGATCAATGTGATAGTTTACCTTGCAAATCCAAAGTCCGCAATCTTTAAAACTGCATTGCTGTCATTTGTTGAGAGAAGAAGATTCTGTTCAAAAAGCAACATTATAAAGAAAATATCCAAAGAAAACCTTACAGCATGGACAAGACTGACATATAAATAAATGTCTTTCAACAAAATGAACCTGCTTTTAAATGCAAATTTACCAACATATAGAACTTCATCAAATTCAATAATACTGATCCAAAGCAAACCCAAAAATAGGAGACATCCCTTACATCTTAGTCCTATTTGATTACAATTACAGAAAGAAAATAATACGACTTTTTAGTAGGCATCTTTTTTACTCATAAACATAAGTAGCCAAAAAATTAGATCAACATTCGAACTTGAACTAAACAGAACAAACTGAACCTGAGGCTTTAGATCCCGATGTATAAGATTATTGTCACGGAGAACTAGGAGGCCCGCCGCTGCAAGAAGATGGTTACTGGAGTCTTGAGTGACTGAAATTCAATGGATAAAGAAAAGCACCAATGGTTAGCCGCATACCTAGCTGTTGCATGAAATGCTTTGCAGTTGCCTCAGGGACACTTCCATAGCGTGTAACATACATAGAAAGATCACCCCCCTTGCAGTACTCCAATACAAGATGTATCTTTCCAGGAACCTAAAGATATGCATCCAAACCAAAATTAAGATATGATTAAGATATATGCTATAAGATTACTCAAATAACAAGCGGAAGTAAAAATTTTCTGACATGTACATCAGCATTATCTCAGAACAACTTTGTTTCCATATCAAAGTTTAATATGAGTGACATTTTCCAGAAGACCTCAACTTAACCAATCGATAGAGCAAAATTGCAACTATGAAAATCATTAGACCACTCCGTGCAGCCCATGGAATGAAGGGTAACAGCATTAAATGCTGCAGAAGGAAGAAAAAAGATTTAGATATACACAAAAACAGCCCCGAGCCGGCGAGCTTCACAAACATTTACATGAAATTAGCTTTTTAATTTAGTTTTTCTAGAGCACTGCCGATTTAGCAAGTTTTCCAATGTTACACAAATGCTTCTGACATAGTATTAGTGGCTATAGATCAAAGAGAAACCAAATTTAAATTTGAATTCAATTTTTGGTATTTTAAATCGAGAAGTCTCAACGCAATAGAGATTAACACAGACAAAATAGACAGATAGACTCAAAGTTCTACTCTTAATTAATTAATTCTCTACTTCTTCCTTTACTTTCTCAGCATCCAAACAACTCCTGAAAACTAAACAGAAATATTTGTTTTAAAAAAAAAAAAACGAACCTCAATAATATCATGCAGTCGAATAATATTAGGATGATTAATTCTCTTCAAGATAAAGATCTCTGACATCAAACTATCCTGCAACTTCTTATTCAACCGACTCGTTACGATCTCCTTTATCGCCACTTCCGTTCCATGAACTCGATGCCTCGCATGCCAGACAATCGAGAACGAACCCGACCCGATTTGCCGGCCCACTAAATAGTCCCCTACCACTCTTCCCCTCCCTGTTGGTTGAGCCATTACAGACGAAGCTGGAGAAAAAGAAAACCCTAGGATCCAACGCCGGAATATGAAGCTTAAATATTAAAGAGTATCCGTATTCGACCCGTATTTTAAAAGGATTTCTGATTGGCCATGTGAGGATAATATGGAGAGCAAGAAAAAGGAAAGGTAAGAGAGGAGAGAGGAGAGAGGAGGGAGAGGTTAAAAAAAACAATTAATGGAGATTTGGAGTTTAATTACTATTATGTGCTCAATTATTGAGGTCTTAATTAATTGTGATTAGGGATTTTGATTGCTTCTGTAAGACCACAAGCTTAAGGCGTACAGAATTAGGAATGTGAGACAGAACCGATCTGTTTTTCTTCTACTTATAAATATCTCCTTATTATTTAATAAAATAAAAAAATTTAAAAAAAAGTGCCATTCATGCTTCACCTAGAATAAGAGCCTAATTATAAAAGGATAATAATCTAGACTTTTATGGTTGAATTTTCGTTTTATCATAACTCTCTATTTTTTCAATTGTGATAAAGAAACTGAATTAAGTTAATTAGCATGGTTTATCTATGGATACTTCTATTTTTGCTACTTGCTTTCAAGTTATAATTATCGATTAAAGGAACCCAAACATATTCATTATAAAAATGTCTTGATTTTGTTCTGCTTGCACCTCGGTACAGGTACTCATAAGCCATTTAAACTCATTAATATTTGCAAATAGTTACTACAAATTCATTTATACATACTCTCTTTTTTAAAATATATATTTAGTAATTATATCTTTACTATCAATTATTTTATATTAATTCTAAAAACAATTTACCATATTTTTTATATTTACTTTATGAATATAATATGATATAAATTATATAATATATAATAAAATTCATATTATAAGTTTGAAAATGGGTCGAGTCGAGTAGGGCTCAAGCTTCAATATTCAAAGCTTGAGTTTGTCCCATATTTTAAACGGCCTAATTTTTTACATAAGCCCATTTTTCAGAATTAATATTTTTGTCCAAACGTTCCAAATTTCAAGCTTAAACAATGACCTTTAAAAGGTTTATTTGATAACAAATTTTAATATTTTAGCCTAATCAAATTTTCTAAATTTTAGAGGTTTTTCCTCTAGAAGGCAATCTAGCATGGCCTTTCTCCTAAGGCTAATCTCTAAGCTTCTGGCATCCCGACGTTTTGCCCTTTTTCTTTAGTTCTACATCGTAATGTTATGTTCGGGTTTGCCTTGACATCTAATGAACGAGCCAGGGGTTCTGATCCTCCAAATCATAGGGGTCCCTTAAGAAATTATATCATTATAAATAATGGCAGTTCATATCTCCAAAGAATCAGTACTTCCTTCGGGATGCCATGTATAGGTGTCCTATCACTCAAAAAGATATGGTAAACCATCTGGCAGCCCATGGTATCCGTTCCCCCAACTATGCATATCAATTCAATATCATGACAAGGGAGAGACGCTTGAACAATTCCAATGAGGGCATCATCCTACCCCTATATTTTTTAGAAGCTGGCTTCCATCTTTCCTTATATCCCTTTTTTGGCGGTGTGCTTAAAGAGTATAGTGCACCAGGGTAATTGTTTGGTTTGTCCTGGTGGACTTTGATGGCATATTTCCTGTAATGTAGAAGCTGGAACAAGCCGCCTCTTTTTAGCGTATTCCAACGCTTTTACCAGTTGAAGGTTTTGACACAATGACCTTCAACTATCATGGTTAACTTTAGCGTTCTCTAGGGCCGCAAACCTATTAATAAAGATTGGCCTCCAGAATTTTATTTAGACCACAGTAAATTTATTTTGGTGAAAAATAGATTCCCTAACGGTTTTGACTTTTTGACGAGGTGGCCTGTTCCTACCAGATCTACTTGCCGCCAATCTCAGCCTTTAGACATTGATATCACTGTAGAACAAATTAATAGGTTGAGTCCAGGGTTTATTCTAAAGTTAAGAAGACTCTTTACCCTCATGAACGTCTTTTGCTATTGCTTAGAGGGAAGGAGCCCAAATGATTGGCGTGCATTCGATCGTTATCTCGACGTAGACCCCAACATAGTTCAATCTATCGAAAAGGCATGGCCGTTTGGGGCTAATAGCGAGTTAGCTTGGGCTTTTGTAGGAAAACGGAGGAAGCCCCTTTATTTCTTCAATATTGTGTGCAATATTCCACCTCGCTGTTGGTTTACCTCCACTCTAGGGTTTAGAGGTGAGTCTCCGGGTAGGGATTTAACTAAAAATGTTACTGACCTTGCTGTTCCCCTTGCAAGTCCTACTCATTTCTTAGCCCCGACTCCCTTGTTTCATCTAAAAGTCATGGATACTGAGACCTTATTTGAAAGTGCACAATAAACTATGGATGCAATTTCTTCGAGCTGGTAATAGCGGCCACAAGAGGTCAAGAGCTGAAAGGGGGTATTTTAGTGCCGCAGAGAGCAATGACATCAGGTTGCCCCATCATCAACCTAGTGATCGCGTGTGCGTAAAACAAATGATTTGATAAAACAAATTTAAAGTGTGGTTTTAATACAAGTGTACAGGTCAGTTGTAATATTTATAGTTCTAATGGAATACAAAATATTTCAAAGGGTCGAACCCAAATGAGATGGTGATTGGGTGATAAATAGCATACACTATAGAGTCTAAGCGGCTATTGGTATGATTTTATAGTACAAAAAACCATAACAAGAGAGTTTTGCAAGAAAATTAAATATACTAATCTAAGGACCAAATTGTAAATAATGCAAAACTATGAAATTAACCAATAAATGACTAACAGTGATCAGTTGATTTCGATGTGGTTCATCGGTCTTCAAATGAGGGACTTAAATCACTTAAATTACTAAGTGGCTCGATTTTATCTCTCGATCTCAATTTTACCAACTTAGATAAATTAATTTAGTTTATCTCTCGATCTCACCAGTTAATCCTAGACTAATGAATTGGTGCATAACAAGATTACCTCTCGGTCTCACTTGTCTAATATTCCCTTAGGGGCACCAATTCCTAAGTTTTTAGATCTATTCGGTTTATTCCAATTTATTACGATTTAGTTCATTGTCCAAAAAAATCAACTTACCCACATCTCCATCAACCAACCCTTTTTAAGATTTAACTACTTATGCTGAAAATAAAGCTAATGGACATGGAAATGAAAAATAAAGAAGCCATTAAAGTAAAGCTTAAGAAAAATATAAGAGTTTGGATTTTTATACAAGAAAGCTTAAAAAACATAAAACTAAAGGCATTCAATAAGAAAATCTAAAGCAATAAACATAAAATGAACAAACTTTAGCCTATTTAAAGTAAAATAAACTACAATACATTAAACAAAACTAGAAATGTCATACAACCAAGGTACAATGACTGAAAACGCAAATAAATCTAAGGTAGTAATAATTAACTTAACTAACATTAAGAATACTAAGAACAAGGAGAAAGTGCAAAAAAATAAACTCTAAAACTAAAAAAGGAGAAGAGAAAATAAAAACCCTAGAAAAGTTGCAGAAAAACTAAGAGAAAACCTAAAGAAACTAAAGCTAAAACTAAACTAATGTGTGTCTCCTCTTTCATTAGCCAAATTGGCTATTTTAGGTTGATGGCTGATGAAATGTCATTGCTAAAATTACCTCTACATGAGTCTTGTGTGATTGATGCATCGGGTGGACAAAGACTACCATTTTTCCAACCTTTTCCCCTTACGATATCGGTATTGCGATACCCAAGTAGAGGGTATCGTGATACCCTAGTCAGTTTCAAACTTGAGGGTCTTCTTTGAGGGTGGATATCGCAATACCCAAAGTGGATAACACAATAACACTGAATGGTGGTCTCCAATATTCAAGTCTTTTGGAGGTATCGTGATTCTAAGGTTTGGATATCATGATACCCTTTCCTTTAGTGTCATTTTCACTCATTTTCAACCTCCAACACGTTCATATACCACTCAACCACATGTTAAGGCCCCTAATGTCACTATTGGCCAAATTGGGTTACAAAAATAAGTAAAAATGAGACATTTACACTAATTAACTTAAAATCTAAAAATACGAAAAATTACGAAAAAGACGCTACTTTGCTTGAGAATAAGCTCCTTAAGTATACTAGAAAAGCATAATTTTTCATATCAAATTATGGTAGATCACCTAGAAAGCAGTCGGTCTTTCCAGAAGGTGTATCCCCTATTCCTCTATGAATACCCAATACAATATTCCCTTTATTCGTTTCTCCGGTACGTTCTTTATCTCCACCTCCAGTTCCTTCTGAATCTCAAGTTGAGTTTGTCAATGTTGAAAACCCACTTGTTATCAACCTAGCTTCCCACACATCTCCTATTGGTGCCATTACTTATACTCCCCCTTCTAGGGTGGTCCAAACCTTCTTCCCCTGGCAAAATCATCTCCATGCAGGCCAGTATCCCATTTCTCCTTTTGTTGTCCAACAATGTTAGGACCAAGAGTTGTCTCCAGAATTAAAGGAGTTAGCCTACCATTCCTCTCTTTCTTTTGGCTTTCATAAGCTCACTCTTGCAAGTAAGTGGGTTCATGTTCTATGTTATCAGTAGAGAGTGGCCTAGCGAACTGGCTCTCTTACAAGCTTGTGCTGAAACTGAGGCTAAGTAGGCCGAGTCAGAATGGGTCTATCTCTCTAGTCAATAATCTCTTGCCTAACTTCTCCAATCACATAAGGCTTCTATCCAGCAGATCACTGAGCTCACTAAGTTCGTCTCAGTCTAGGAGACCAAGTACCAATCCTTAGGAACTATAGCAATGGACTTGGAAGAAATGGTTCCCTAGTTGGAGAACCGCGAGCAACAATACCTCACTGATATGGAACGTATCCAGAAAGAGAATAAGAAGGACTTAGCGAAGTACAAGGCAGATACCCACCAGGGCATTCAAGATTCCTACCTAGGTTAAGGGCTAACCTAGTGTTGTACGCATAGGTCGTCGCAGGTCTCTTTGACCTAAGTCAAGTAGACTTCAATTGCATTTATTAGTTTACCAACACTAACTTCGTCATTAATGTTTACAGCCTTTCGGGAGTGAGCTGGAAAGAATTTAATACGGAATAGAGAGGGTTTGGGAAATTCTTTTACAACCAAAACATGAATGTATCCAACCTTGATTTTCCAAAAGAGTCTACTCTAGGGGAGAATTAAAATGCTCATATGTTTTGTAACAATTTCTTTAGATTTTTAATGGAAATTTATTCTTTTTGCTTCCTCTCCTTACCACTCATACTTTGTTTCCCGTTTTTTTCCTCAGCCATGATACACCCAATACTAGATTTCATAACCCGTATAACTGTAGTCACTTCTTTATTATTCGTTAGTCCCATATAATGACCCGAAAGACTCAACCAGACCTATTGTAACATGTTTATATAGTTATATCTCACATTTCTAAGTCTAGAGGGTAGGTTGAATCGAAGCTCTAATACCACTAAATTGTAATACCCATACCCGACTAGTTCTCTAGGTCTGGGTCTAGGCCTTAGATATACAAATTTTGAATAACTGACTAACCTTATTTAAATTATGCTTTCAACAACTCAACAACACGCAATAGTCTACATTAGCTCATACATCTTTTAAAACTATTGCTTAAACAACATATACAATTTCAAATGTAAAACTCGAAGAATTTATGGTTAGGCTAAAACCTCGAGGCATAGCCTCTAGAAGCCCTCCTTTATACACATGTTACGACTATCACTCCTTTTTATTTCAAGTTGGTGAAATCTGGCTTTGCCCTCTACTCGATTTCTGATGAAAACCTTATCCTGCACTTAAGCAGCCCATTTATTAGCTCTATAGAATTTAGTGAGACTCTGCATAATGGACATATAACAATATTCAAAACTAAGGGATTGAAGGTTTAAAAGAATTTTCAATCCCCGACCAACTCTAGTATTTAGTAGAGTATATCAATGAGGCCTTGATCTGCCACAAATTAATGAGGTAAATTAGGCTCTTCTGGCATACTTAAAGAGTTTTTTCTCGAGCAAAATAGCATTTTTAGCATAGTTTTTTGTTATTTTCAGATTTTTAGTTAATAAGTGAAAATGTCTTGTTTTTTCCCATTTTGTGACCTAATTTAGCCAATGGTGCCATTGGGAGGCCTAATGTGTGATTGAGTGGTGTAGGGACGTGTCGAAGGTTGAAAACGAAAGAGAATGGCACCAAAAGAAAGGGTATCACGATATTCACCCCTTGGAATCGCAATACCTCCTAGAAGAATGGGGACACCCTTTAGTGGTATCGCGATATCCTTTTTGGCTATCACGATATCCAAGCTTCAAAGAAGACCCCAAGGCTTGACACTACCCGAGGTATCGTAATATCCACTTCTAGGTATCATGACATCACTTTCATCAAGGGGACAAACTTAGACAAAAAGGGTAGCCTTTGTCCACCCGATCCACCAATCACCCAAAGGCTCGTGTAGAGGCATTTAGGCAATGGAAAATCACTCAAAAGAAAACTTAAAACAGCCAAAATTGGCTAAGAATGAGAGAGGTGCAAGTCAGCTTAGTTTTAGGTTTAGTTTTAGTTTTCTTTAGGTTTTCTCTTAATTTTTTTGCACTTTTTCTAGGGTTTTCATCTTCTATTCTTCTTCATTAGTTTAGAGTTTATTTTTCTATATTTACTTCTTGTTCTTGATGATATTAGTTTTATTTAAGTTAGTTATCACTATAGCTTAGGTTTATTTACACTTTTAGTCCCTTTTCATTGGTTGTAAGACATTTCTAGCTTTAGTTTAATGTATTTCAGTTTCTTTTACTTTAAATCCATCAAATTTTGTTCCTTTCATGTTTATTGCTTTACATTTTCTTATTGAATGCTTTTAGTTTCATGTTCTTTAAGTTTTCTAGCATAAAAACCCAAAATTTATATTTTTGTTAAGTTTTACTCTAATGACTGCTTTGTTTTCCATTTTTATGTTAATTTCCTTTACTTTCAACATGAGTAGCTAAACCTCAAATGGGTTAGTTGATGGAGATATAGGTAAACTAAAATTTTTGAACAAATGACTAAATCATAATAAATTAGACTAAATCAAATATATATAAAAACTTAGGAAGTGACGCCCCTAAGGGACTATTTAGGCAAGTGAGACCGGAAGGTAATCTTGTCGCGCACCTGCTCATTAGTCTCAAATTAACTGGTGAGGTTGAAAGATAAATCGGGGCTAATTTTTTTAAGTCGGTAAAATTGAGAACAAAAGATAAAATGGAGCCACTTAGTAATTTAAGAGATTTAATTCCCTTATTCGAAGATCGATGAACCATATCGAAATCAACCAACCACCATTAGTTATTTATTGAATAGTTTCTTAGTTTTATACTCTTTGCAATTTAATATTAAATTAGCATATTTAGTTTTCTTGCAATATTTTCTTGTTATGAATTGTAGTACTATAAAATCGTACAATAGCCGCTTAGACTTTATTGTGTATGCCATTTGTCACACAATCACCATCTCTTTTGGGTTCTATCTTTGGAATACTTTGATGTTCCATTGTAAAACTATAAATATTACAATTGACTTGTAAGCTTGCAGTAAAACCGGCCTTTAAAAATTATTTTATAAATTCATTATTTTATGCACACATGCGCGATGTTGGTCTAGTTGTTGGCGCCATTACCGGGGAGATGGTGTAAGATTGAGTCATTTTTAGTGTGCACTTTTGAGTAAAGATAAGTAGCCAAAGTAGGATTTATAGATACGACTTTATTTTCTCTGTGTTTTTAATTTTTTTCGCAAGTTTAGTTAATTTTTTTTTACCTTTTTATGCTTGTAGGAGGCGTTGTCTAACTCGAACTGGTAACAGTGTCTTAACATTTGAGCCAGAACCAGAACGTATCATCACACACGCGAGGAGGGCGTAACACCCTAGAGATGTCCCACCTCCACTAAAGAGCAACCTATTGAAAATCATCAAGCAGGATTCAACAACCATCACACCTATCCATGGAGCAACGAACTTTGCGCGACAACGTGATGCCCAACCTAGATGTTGTTCGAGGTAGCATTAATCGCCCAATGGTTAATGCTAATAACTTTGACACCAAACTGGCGATAATCCAGATGATACCATCGAACCTTCAATTTCGAGGGTCAATGAATGAGAATTTGAACCAACACTTAAAAATATTTCTAACTATTTGAGATACTTTCAAGTATAATAGGGTATCCAATGACGCTATCTGTCTTCTGTTATTCACTTTCTCTCTTGCTGATGGTGCTTTTATGTGGTTAGATTCACAATCGAACCTATATATGTACTCTATCGGTATGATTTCCACAGACCATTTTCGCCACTCACTTCTAATTATTATGTCTCCCACTATGGAACTAGCCGGTTCCAATCTAACTAGAGCAAAATTAGAATTTAATCATCCCTTAACTAGCCATTCAAGTTTTCTAAATATCTCATTTGTCCTTTTAATCTTTGGGCTTCTGCAGAAGTAAATGCCTTTTAATCAATTTTAACTAGACCAGGACAAAAAACTAACACTAAGAACATTAAGAACAAGAAGGACAAAAAAGGTCTTTTAATCAATTTTAACAAATCAGAACTTTATCTTAGACCCTCAATAAAACCATAAGCCCAAAGATGGTTCAGTGGCATTCTTAATTTCAAAAGATTAGACAGTTCAGGTCTATACCTTGGTATTGACATAGGAAAAACTCATAGGAAAAGTGAATTTTTTCAAGGAGTAGTCGACAAAATTAATAAAAAACTCTCAACATGGAAAGTTAAATGTCTCTATGTTGGAGATATGCTACACTCATCAAGTCAATGTTCTTATCTATCCATTTCTATATACTCTCAGCTTTCAAAGCACCTATGTGTGTGTGTGATAAGGTTAACAAAATTATTAGATCTTTCTAGTGAGTGTATGACTATGGATAAATAGAATTACATGTGTATAATTGGATTAAATTATGTGCCCCATTATATGAGGGTTGACTAGGCATCCATTAAACCAAACTCATGAATGAGGTATTTTTTTTAAGCTAACTTGGAGAATCATGTCTTTTCCGAATAGCTTTATTACTAGAGTCCTTAAAGCTAAGTACTACAAGTGCTTATGCTTCGAAGTTGTCACTACTAAACCCACTAACTCTAGGGAGTGGAAAGGAATTCTCATTGGAAGAGACATTTTTAATCAAGGTAAAGATGTTCAAATTTGGAGTGGAAATGATTGTTGGATCAACTCGAATTCTAGTGGCACTCAGTTGGATTTAGTGTAGACATGCAACAATATTATTAAAGCTTAACATTACTTTGACTCTTGTAAGACGGAATGGGATGCTATGAAAGTTAGACAAAACTTTGAGCCAACCACTATTCGAAACCTCACCAATAGACATGTTGCTTTTCCTAGGGTAAAAGATAGACTTGTTTGGAGTCATGACCACAATGGGAACTTCTCAGTAAAAAATGCTTACATGTACCTATGGCTCGTTCAACACTCAAACAACCCCATTAAGAATGGTAATAGTATCCTTTGGAAATATCTCTTTAAACTAAAACTACCCTTCAAGCTTATCATGTTTCTTTGGAACATTTGTAACAACTATATACCAAAAAGGGACATTTGCCATAGTGTAATGTCAACATAGATGATTGTTTCCTTTTTGGCCTCTCAAACATGGAATCCATGAAGCATCTATTTATCCATTGTGATTTTGTAAGAGCCTTATGGTTCGAGTGTTGGGATTTTTGCTATAAGTGTATTGATTTCATCATTCTACTTATAATTTTCAAATTGATTGAATAAATAAATTTTCATATAATTAATTATATATCTTTGTATGATTGACCTCAATGGTTTTTTGTATGAAAAGCAAAATTTATAAATAAATATTAGCTCATTGATTACCTAATGTTTAACTAATATAAAGTTACATTATAAAGAATAAATTATAATGTGAGAAGATAACTTATATTAGTAGATAATCTAAATTATCATTAATTCATAGGAATCAAACTAAGCAGTTGATTCAAATAGACTATTATATTATCTATAAATTCGATTTGGGGAGATAGCTTGTCTTTGCTATTGAAGTGGTTGACTTCCAGAAACGAAGACATATATATGATTGTCTAGATTGACTATACATTAGACTAAACTTAAGTAAAATTTATCCTAGATTTGTTTATGGATTTATTCATTTGTGATGTTCATAGTGTGACTTACTTCAATCTTGAGTAAATTATTGACCTTGTGTATGTAATTCATGTACTTTATTATATTGAAAACATGTGCTCTCATGGTAGTGAGCCAAAAGTTGGTATATTGGGTACATGACTTATTTATGACATGACTTTACTCATAATAGTGGGATTCACTTGGATAAGAGTAACTAATATCCTTTCAATGACATTATGTAAAGCTGAATATACATCAAAAGGGAGTGAATTGGTGTTTAAAATTTTTGGAAGGAAGATGACAATAAATTTGACATAAGAATTTATAGTGGTTTGACCCTAATTGCCTACCTCCACTACCTTAGCTTACCACAGCTAAGGATTTCCCAAATTCACTAATTTGAAACTTTTTTAGGACAATGTTTAACCTTCACAAACACTATCTTTTCAATAAGCAAGATAGAGTCACTCTCCCTTAAGGTTTTCTACCCAAAATTTTAAGTAAACCCTCACAAAGATAAGAAATAAATTGGAAAACAAGGAATACCACTAAAACGATGATTTACAATAATATGGCTCACTCAAATGATTTTACAACACTTGAAAGATTAAAAGAAATAACTACCTAAGTGTGTATAAGAAAATATGATAAATATAAAATAAATATTGGAATTATGAACAATAGACTTTGCAAGCATGTTTCTTATGTTCTTCTGAGTGTTCTTGACCTCTATTTATACTCTTTTGTTGATTTAAAGTCGCTTAGAGTGGTTAGAGGGAAAATTGAGTCGTTGGAGACATTAATTCGAGCATGTAATGCAAGTTGTAGGAGAATAAGTACTAGTACTTTGGTTTTTTGGGTTTGGTTCCTTCCTTAAAAATGTGACCATTGAGCTTGTGAATATTGAACAAAAAATGGAGAGGGTCTGGTACCTTATCAGTAGAAGTTTGATACCTCTTGAGTTGGGGTCTGGACTATACAGGGAATTGAGTTCGATACCAACAAGATAAAAAGCTCACTACTAATTTGGGCATCAGTTCCTTTGCCAAAAGGGTCTAGTACCCTAAGGCAAATTGCTTATTTCCAAGTTGGGTATCAGTTCCTTTTAGCTTAGGTATTGCACCTCACCCAAAAGTACTTAGAAATTTTGTTTAAAAAGAATTTTGAAGCTTTAAATTTATTTCCAAGTATGAACAATAACTTGAAAATACTTTCTTGAAACATAATTTATCAAATTAGATTAAGGGATTATTTTTTATATCAAAACATTAGAAAATCAAAGCTAACACATTGCATGGACTATGAAAATGGAATGTGATCAATGGCTATTTTTCTAGAACAAATGACTATCATTACTATTTGAAAGTAATGACTATTTTCATTTAAGAAGATAAAATGGTAACCATGAGATAAAATAGATTGTATTAGGTGAATGAATTTAACCTAAAGGGATTAAGGATATTCTACGAGGGCAATACACATATGACAATGTCAATTGACAAAAGCATAATTTACGTTGTTTTCTAATGGTATATAATTGAGAGATCAATTATGGTATTTTAATGGAATGACTCCATGACTAAATAATTTGTGATTAATAGACGAGAGTCAAAAACTTAATTACAAATAATTTAAACTCTAATTATATATGTTCATTAGCTCATTCGCTAGCTTAATATAACTCGTACAAATTGCATAATAAGAACTTCTTTAACAAATGGAAGAAAATGATGAATAAGAAATAGATTATATGAATTATCATCCGCAATAAATGCATTTTCTTGAGATGACAAGAGATGACGTGAAATTAATTTAATTTCTTTGAAGAATTATTTAATTGGATGAAATAAATAAGTCTAAAGTGAGAATTAAATTAATTAATTATCGCAATTATACTTTAATAGGACAATCAAAGTAAATTATGCATAAATTCTAATATGGTAAAACCGTCATGTTTTTAATGGAACCGACTTCTAATATCACAAGCATCACATTTTCTTTTACGTGTTAAATATTTATTCAATTTTAAAATATTTTGTTTTTAATTATAATAATTATTGTAAAATAATATTTTATTTAAATTAATTAAATATATTAATTTATCAATTCAATTATCATAATAGAAATTTTTAAATAATAATTAAAATATTTTTAACATATTCAACATACAATATAGTTTTACTTTGTATAATTTATGCAAAATAACATTATTCAAAACAATAACTAATTAACTCTAATATTAATTAAGTGATAATTAAGATGCTTAGAATTATGTTCAAGCAATGATTTTATTTTGCTTCAATAAAATTATCACAACTTTTTAAAAATAAAATTAGCACAACTTCTTGGTTCACATCAAAATTTTTAACTAATAATTGTAATTGTAATTGTAATTATCACAACTTTTCTTATATTCTATGCTTAGAGTTCTATTCAAGTAATAACTCTATTTTAAAGTTAGCAGAATTTTTTAGCTAATAATTGTAAATTAAATTATAATTATTTTTAAATATGTAATTATCACAACTTCTACTAAAATATAATTGTTTTAAATGTATAATTATCACAACTTTTATTTTGCTTCAACTATTTAATTTTTAAATGTGAATTTAGTAATATGATTGAAAATAATTATAATTATAATTATATTTAACGCTTTTCCTATATTTTAAGCTTAGATTTTTATTTAAGTAATAAATTTATTTTAGAATTAGCACAACATTTTTAATTAATAATTGTAAATTAAATTATAATTATTTTTAAATGTGTAATTGGTCTCAATTTCAACTTTTAATAAATTATGATTATTTTAAATGTATAATTATCGCAGCTTTTATTTTACTTTAAATTTTTAAATGTGAATTTAGTAATATAAAAAAATAAAAGGTATACTTGTTGGTTCAAAACTTTTTCCTTTTATTTATATATATTATAGATAAAATTGACTTGTGTAAATTATTTTATTGAATTCATTAAATTAATTAATTATGAAAATACATATTTAAATAGAAAATTAAGTTATTGTGCTATACGAACTTAATTTAATTTAATTTAAAATGTGTGCTGCCAATATTAGAAGGTCAACTTTCTATTAAAATATTATATTTTCACATCTTCCTATTCTAGTGCGAATCTTGTGAATATCGCTTTATATATAGAGATTGAGGTTGCCGAAAAACATATAAAAGCAAGTGGGGAAACTCCGTTAAATTTTAGTGAAAATTTTATTTAAATTATTTTCTTCAATTAAGTAAATTTTAATTTTTCATGAGGGTTTCTTATTTGAAATTTGTGAGAATATAATTGTGTTTTTTAGAAATTAATTTTTTATGTTGAATACCTCTAAAAGAGAAAGTTGATTACCCTTGGAAAATTTTAGTTTTCATTTTATGTTTAATTCTTTGAATTAGATCTTACTCTCTAAGCATCTAAGAGTTTGATGATAGTAGAGAAGATCATTCGGTTGAAAGTTAAAAAGTTTTGATCACCAAATCTTAGATTCGACATATAACCTTTGTTTGAAAACACGTATTTTATCCAGACAAATTTAATACTATAGATATCACCACCAAATCTTAATTTTACGGTAAATTTTAAATTGTCAGTGTGCGAATTAAACTATTTTTCATACACATTTTTCCAACATCAAGTCTGCTATTTGTGTGCCCAATGGCTTGAAGTCAAAGAGACTCAAGATGCTTTTGCACATTATTCACATGCAACTTATGGATAATATGGATAATAAGTTTATAAGTTTTCAAATTTTTAATAGATTTATGAATTTGATACATTCATATGTCATTATTTTTAAGCAATACATTGTTATGACATTATTAATATTATTTCAATAATATTATTTAAAAATATGATACAGATTTAATACATTATTTTTAATTGTTAAAATTTAATAAAGTTTATAAATCTTAAAGAGTGTATAATTTAAATTTTATCAACATTGAATTTATAAATTATTGATATTATTCAAATAATGTATTACAATTTTAAATATATGCTCTATTTTTAAGTTAATAAACGAATGTAAATAACACAATTAATTTGTTTCATCATAACATATATGCCACAACGAGTTAATAAACTAAGCATTTGTGTCACTTAGAACCCTAATAACATAATAAGAAGTAAAAACAAAAAGTATTTGTAAATTTTTGAATTTGGTATCACAAAAGCAAGTGTCAGGTCAACCACTGAATATTTATAATGTACAAGTATGTAATATTTATAATGTACTCTAAAAAATTATACGTAAAAAATAATAATTTAGTGTATATTAATGTTTAAATAACATATACCCTTCAGCAGAAATCATTGAAGCCTTTAGGCAGTTCAGCATATAATTCATTTCATTAAGCGGCGCTTAAAGAAAACGCCACAAATCTGACAAATTTTGAGGGCCAACTAAACTCGTCAATGAAACGGCTCCGTTTTATTCAAATTTTCAAATATTATTTGCGGCGTTTTTCATAGAAACGCCACTAAATATTCACTTTATTTATAAGTATTTGCGGCTATTGTATCCATATTTGCGGCGTTTTAGTAAAAAACGCCACTAAAATTTCAAGTACAGAAAGAGACCGTGCCGTTTTATTAAAATACAAGTAAATTTTCTGGCGTTTTCATAAAAAACGCCACAAATGATTAACTGAAACGACGCCGTTTTCCAGTTTAAAGATACTTTACGGCGTTTTTCGAAAAACGCCACAAATAAAAATGCAATAAATATTTGCTAAAATTTGAATAAATTTTATTATTTATTTCTTTATCTCTTGTATATTTAATTTAAATTTTACATAAATAATTATTAAAATTTTAAGTAATATTTAAAAGTATTTAATATAAAAATTAATAACCCCTAAATCCCAAATCCCTAACCCATAACCCCTAAATCATCCTTAACCTTAAAGCATAAACCCTAACCCCTAAATCTCCCTAATCCCTAAAGCATAACCCCTAAAAAATTTTATTATATAATTTTACTATTTAAATTTTACGTAAATAAATATTAAAATTTTAAGTAATATTTAAAAGTATTTGATACATGTATCAATCTACATGCATAAAGTGATCATCTATCTATTATATATCTCTTAAATAATATAAACTATATACTCATAATTTAAATATATTAAATTTATTATTATCTATTTTAGAAATATATAAGAACATATTTGATATAAAAATTAATAAAACTAATTAATCTAAACTTAAACTCTAACCTTACCGTTGCAACCCTAAACCCTAACAGTGTGTTTGGTTCAGTGTATTAGCTAATCCATTACGCCCCGATTACGCGCCTATTACATTACGCTCCTATTCCGGCGTTTGGTTCGCTATAATAGGTATTACGCGCGTAATACAATCCCGACCTAATCCCCAAATTCCCTGCTTTTCTAATCCCTTCCCAAATCGCGTACTACACATTACGTCCGGCTTCCCTCCCTAACTCTCTGTTTTACCCTCCCTCCCTACCCGACCCTCTCCACTTCTGTCCTCATAATTTCTCATCGTCTACCTTTATCGATTTTCTCTGTCGATCGTTTTTTCCCTTTCATTTGTTGCAGCACGTTTGAAAGCCACTGCTTCATTAGGTTCTCTCGGTCTCGGCATGAGGTATGGATGAACTTTTCATTTTAGTTTTCTGTCTTTGCCTTGGATTGTGAGTGCTTTGCATGCTGATTTGCTTGTCTTTTCTGAAGCATGATTAGAGAGGGTTATAAATCATCATCTTCATTGCATGAGAAGCATCAGTTGTTTATTTCTGATAGTTGAATCGATTGTTTATTTTAAAAAATTTAATTGAATAATCATGATAAAGTTGGAGATATTATGAGCGATAATATGTATATATTAATGATAATACGATGTGAGTTATGAAATCATTCTATCGAAATAATTTATGTTTAAAAGAAAATCCACACCCTACCCTTAAGAAATTGTGCGGTCGGTGCTTTCTCATCGTTAAATACAATAAAGCGCATTTCTCCATCCCCGTCTTTTTCCTTCTCAATAAACCCCACTCTAAGGAAAACTTTGGTCTTACCTATCGCCATGCAAGTTGTGTTAAACAAAGAGTAGTAAACAAATTACAAACCCATCGATAAATGAACACCGATTGTTGTGTATGAATGATCACACAAAATCTTTAATCATGGAGCATAAAAATATGTTCTAATAACATCTTGGCAAAGGTATTGTCCAATGCGGGACTTTCATTTGATTTTACGATAAAGTCGAGAGTAGATGATGTTCTAATATCGATCTATGATTTGAATGTTGTTTTCATTCTTTCATGCTATTCGAGAAAGTATTGTTCTCAATTTGACGACTTACTATCTTTAAATACTTCGACGGTATCATCAACTGATTAATCAAATTTCGCAAGATAACAACCGTATTTAGTTTCGATTTTCTTACCGAAAGCTTCAGAGACCTTTCTCTCTAGGCTTGGATATTTTTGTTTTGTTTGGGTTAAGGTGTAAACCATGATGGATGATATGACCTGTATATTTTCCGTGTTATGGTGGAGATTATGTTTCTCGGACTAATGCCGATATGCATTTTGTTAAACTATCTCTTGGGAAAAAAATGATTTGTGTGGTCCAATGCAGATAGAAGGGAATAATGCGAATGCCAATGATGCAATCATGCTCGACAAGGATGGTTATGTATCTGAAACAAATGCCACAAACATTGTAAGACTAGGGTTTCCCCCTAATAGCTTAGATCTATATATGAATTGGGGGTTTGGGGAACATTAAGACTGAGTATTGTATCTATATGCATCAATAATCTTCATCTTTGTTCTTGGTTATTTTCCGTTGTTTTTACCAAAAATGGAAAACTGCGAAAATACCGTAGTTTGCCATTCATCTCGATAACTGATAACATTGATGGTGTGGAATGTTCAAATGCATTTAGTTGGTTATAGAAGGAAAATCTTTTTTTTCTAATGCATATGCTTTGAAAGTTGAAAATCTCTAATCGAAACATTCTTATGTTTTACGTTGCGCTTCTTGGTCAAGAAAGGTCGTGTTTTAACCCTCATGCCGATTATTGTCTTCCGGGATTACTCGAGCAATCTGTAAGTTTCTTAAACATTCATTTGAGCTGTAATTTATATTTAGGCTCGTAAATATCGAACTTCCCGGTCTCAAGCGCATAATTTTGTCATGAGAATTTCAACTATTTCATTTGTACTTTTATATTGTATCATTGGCACTGATATGCCTTTCATGCCGTTTGGATTGCAGATTATGGAGCTTGTTGTAAAGGAAAAATTTGAGCTAATGGAACGAAGAATTAGCTTATCTAAGTTCCATGCAGCAGATGAGGTATCCTGTTGTTTTTCTATCGAAAGCATTTATATGGAATACTTCTGAAATTCTAAAGTAACTGCATATAATTGATGAAGTTCCTTTGAACCATATGAAAAGGCCTTATTTGCTTCTATCCTATGTTATATTTTAAAGTTCATTGTCACGAGACAAGTGTTAATTATGGTAGTTAGCCCAAGAACTTTCAGTATATATATATTTTTCTCGAGTTAGTAACCTTCATATCAAATGGAAGATGTTCGGTTGTTTCTATTAATCATATTGTTCATGCTTCTTTCGGTGAGTCCCCATTACTTCCCTTTAGAGTTTGATTTAATAGCGAGGCAGCAATTTCCCTTCTTGGTTATATTTTGTTTGGTTCTGTTGTTGTTGCATTTGTACAAAATATTATCCACCCAAGAAAGGATTTCCCTTAACTTCTTAAAATCCAAACATTAAATCTAGAAAGATTTGATATTGAATTGCATAAGCAATTGCTGTTATTGTTCTTGGATTTGTTCATACATTTTTGTCTCACAATTTATGCCAACAAGTATATACAACAAGTCTATTTAACAAGTCCTTCCAAACACATTTTGTAATGGTGGGATATTGTGCACATCTTGTAATGGTCAACTCTTTATGGACTCAGTCTCACATCGAGAAGCTTTGGGGTATTCCTAAGTGCATTAAGCGAGTTTATCCACCTTGTGATACTTCAGGACTTTAGGATCTGTTTCTCGTTATTCATCACCAATCATCGTGCATTTTATATTTTTAGTGCCATTCATTTGTGATTTCTTACCAGTTTACATCTGAAACAGGCACTTCCTTTGGAAAGGTCGGTGGAAACTCCAAAAATCATATCTGTTGCACAATTTCGTCCCGAGAAGGTGCACATACTTACATAGACCTTCAAGCTAAATTTTTAATGGTTCCGGTGTTTCAGTTTTGGAACCTTGATTAGTTCTAGAAACTCTTTATAGTTTGATTTTTTTTTAACTCAGGAGCTGCAGGAGTACATAGCTGCAGGAGTACATGGCTGTGATTTCTTACCAGTTTACAGTTTGCATTAGTGTTGTAGAGTACATGGCTGCAGGAGCCATACCTATAGGTGAGCTAGCATGGCAACTGATATTATAATTTCTGATTCGAGCTACTTTTGTTTTCCATTTTAAAAATGTTTTTAAAATGATATTCATTTTGCTCGACTCCTCAAATTTCATAATTCACGCCGAAAATGGATATTGTTTTAGATGAAGATGGACACAAACAGATTTCTTGCTCAAAATGTAGAAGAATATGAGATCGATCTTGAAAATCGTGAAGATGCCCGAGTCTGAAAGACTCAAGATAGTTACTGAAGAAGGAGAAGAGCTAGCGATTTTCGGAGCAAAGATTTTACGATGATCTCAAAGCCGTAATCCGACCAATTATATGCGGTTCTTCCTAGTTATAGGATTGCATTAGAAGATCACAGTGACATAGAAAACAATAGTTATACTTTTTTTTTGAAAGAAAACCCGAAGGTTAAAACTTCATTTAATTGAATCATTAAGAGCAATATCATGGATTTCCGTCGGAAAATCCATGTTAAAGTCCATACAGCTCTTGTTAAGGTTTGCCCATTTACACAGGGCATCAGCAACTCTGTTACAACACCTTGGGACCCATTTAACCGTAAAGAAATTGAAACCAACTGTGAACTTCCGAATTTCTTTCAACTGGTGGCCCATCAAGGTCAAGTCCTCCTTACTGCTGTTGAAACGGTTAACGATACTTGCGCAATCTGACTCAATCACCACGCACTTCCAGTTTTTGGAACGGGCGTAATTAATACTCACTTCCATGGCATGCGTCTCCACCCACTCAATACTCTAAACATTGTTAGACATGCCCACACGTCCCCCAAGAACGAAACCATCTGTATCCCTTGCCACCAGACCGTACCACCCCGTATTCTCATGGATAGTAGCATTGAAATTAATCTTGATAACTCCTGACTCAGGTTTCTGCCAATCCCTTTCCACAATAGGCTTAGGTATCATCGGCCTGTCCAACAGATTAAAGATACGAAAGTCCCTATTTAAAGCCCCAGCCCTGTCCCATGTCACCTTGGCATCCTCCTCTATATTACGAAAAACTTTGCTGTTTCTACTATTCCAAATATTCCAGAGGGTAGAAATAAAATCCGACATAGCCTTCTTGTCCATCACGCGGGCAACATCCTCGATCCAGTCCACACACCGGTCATAAGTACCCTCGAACAGCTTTTGATTTAACCCCCCATAGCGCAGCACTGCCCTAGCACTAGGGTACTCTCTCAAAGCGTGAACAAGGGTTTCCCTCTCAACACCACATCTCGGGCACATACTGTTGAAATCCCTCCGGATTCGAGAGATATTCTCATAAGTAGGTAGAATGTCATGCCCCAGGCGCCAGCAGAAAATCTTAATTTTTGGCAAGGTTTGCAGTTTCCAAGTAAGGTTCCAGAAAAAACGGTGGGGTCGTAGCCCACATTCTTCAAAGTCATCCAAGAGTAAGCTGACTTGGTAGAGTAAGAACCCTGGGGATTATAAAACCATATACGTAAATCATCCGGGCCATTAGGAAGAAAGGGAATTTTACTAATATAGTCCCACATATTCTCCCCATAGATCACCTTCACTCTACATTCGTTCCATCCATCTTTGTTACTGTTCAAAAGATTACACACCTTGTTCTCCTGAACCTCCCTTCTATCGATACGGATGGAATCACCGGATAAGCCTTCGAAACCCCAATTATCCTTTCAAATGTCAATATTGCAGCCATTCCCCACCCTCCATCCGAAGCCCTCCTGTAGCCAAGTGGTCGCCTTTTGGATACTCCACCAAGTAAAAGAGGGTTTGTCGACCCACTTTGAATGAAAGACGTTGCCATCTGGAAAGTACTTAGCCCTTAAAACTTTGTAACAAAGCGAGTCTTTACAACTCATAAGCCGCAACACCTTTCTGCCTAATAAAGCAACGTTAAAACGCCTAAGATCTCTGAAGCCCAGTCCTCCCATACCCTTCGGAAGGCACATCCTTTCCCAGGCCAGCATATTCCACCCCCTATTATTATCCTTACCCCCCACCACACCCTCTGGATCAAGGACTGAATCTTATTAATGACACCGTCCGGGATAAAGAAAACCGAGAAGGCATAGGTCGGGATCGATTGTAGAATTGCTTTAATAAATATTTCCTTACCACCATTAGATAAGAGTCTCTTAGACCAGCTATTAATCCTATTGGCGACACGATCAATAATATTCTGAAAGACCACCGATTTTTTCTTACCCACCGGGATAGGCAAACCAAGATAACCATCAAAGTTATCCACCATCTTCATTTTCAGCAATCTGCTTAAGGTTTCGCGATTCACGTTCGGGGTGTTAGGGCTGAAATAGATCATCGACTTGTCTAAATTGATACTTTGGCCCGACCTCTTTTCGAAAGTTTCCAGAATCTTCATGACAGCCTTTGCTTCATGCTTTGAATTCCTAACAAACAATAAAGCATCATCAGTAAAGAAAAGATGATTAATACTCGGGCCATTCTTACTAGCCTTAATGCCTTTAATACTCTTAGTCTCTTGAGCATGGGTTAACATACGAGACAAGGCATCCATGCAAAAAAGAAACAAGTACGGGGAAAGGGGATCTCCTTGTCTAAGACCCCTTTTCGGGACAATAAGCTCAGAGAGGGTCATATTGCATTTAACTCTATATCGAACAGTACAGACACAGTCCATAATAATATGCACCCACTCATGAGCAAAACCCATCTTCAGTATCACATTTTTAAGAAAGTCCCAATCCACCCTGTCGTAGGCTTTGCTCATGTCGAGCTTAATCACACAACCCTTGTTCGACCCTTTTTTAGAATTGCGAAAGTTGTGAACCAATTCATGGGCCACTAAGACATTATCATGGATCATCTGATTAGGGACAAAAGTACTCTGGTACTGGCTAATACAAAGGTGGAGGTTCTCTTTTAACCGGTTAGCCAGTACCTTTGCAATAATTTTGTAAACCACCCTACAGAGGCTAATCGGACGAAAGTTAGACATATCACAAGGATTCTTGATTTTGGGGATCAAAATAATTAAGGCTTCATTGATACACTCTGCGCTTCTGTTGCCTTTAAGGATAGAGTGACACAGGCTCAGCACGTCTTTCCCAACGGTAGACCAATTTTTCTTGAAAAAGCTGCCCGAAAGGCCATCGATACCAGGGGCCTTACGAGGGTCCATTTGGTTGAAAGCCTTAATGATTTCACCGTCAGTGAAGTCGTCCAGTAGTCTCTTGTTAACGTCCTCGTCAATACACCTAGGGATCAAGTGCATGTCACTATCATTCCCCTCATAAGTCGGCGATTTAAACAAATTATCAAAATAATTCCAAGCAATCTGACAAATCTCCTTCTTATCTACGTGCCACACGCCCTGCTCATCTTTAATTCTGTCAATTCTATTCTTTGATCTGCGACTCGACGCCCTCACATGAAATAAGCGGGTATTCCTATCCCCCTCCTTCAGCCACTGTGTCCGCGCCCTCATGGCCCAATATTTCTCTTCCACATCATAGTGATAGCCCAACTTACTTCTAGCTATCTTCAGGAGACTCGTCGATCTCTCACTAATCTGGCTGTCCATAAGAATACTAATTTCCTTCTCCAATCCTTTGATGTTGTTTTTTAACTTTCTGTACCGATTATACTGCCACGGGCCAAGCTTGTCTTTTACCAGCTTCATCTTGTCCACTGCATTGCACCCCTCCATTGACCACACCTTAGAAATAATGTCCTTAGCTTCCTGCTCCTTTGCCCAGCAGATGTCGTACCTAAACCAACCTCTAGAAACATAACCCTTCTCCTTAGGCTTGTTGCCATGCAGATCCAATAAGATAGCCTCATGGTCCGACTTAGACTGGCGCACAATGCTCGAGGTAATGTACGGCATCTTCTCGATGATAGTATCCGAAATGAGAAATCTATCCAACCTTTCCTTAATAACCCCGGTACCCTCTCTATTATTAGTCCACGTAAACTATCCGTTATTGGTTTTGACATCACTCAGGTTTAACTATTCCATAATACCCCAAAAGTTATCCATCACACTCATAGGCTTTCTGCGGCCCCCTTCCTTTTCCGAATTGTTAAGGATAGCGTTGAAATCCCCACCAATGATCCAACCTTCGTTAACCTTTATCTTAACCTTCTTTAACATATCCCACGCAAGGTGCTGAAGAGTGGGGTTAGGGTGGCCATAGAAACCAGTGAAGCGAATAACCTCGCCATCGACCAGTTTAATCAGCGAGCCAATGTGGAACTTGGAGTAAGTCTGGATTGTAACATCAACACCCTCCCTCCACATCAAAGCCAGACCACCGCTCTTTCCCTCAGAACTAACAGCAAGGCAACCACCCATCCTACACCTAGACTGAATACGAGAAAACTCGTTAGCATGAATTTTTGTTTCGCATAGAAAGATAATGTCGGGAACATTCGCAACCAGGAGTTGCTTCAGCTCTCGAACTGTCACCGGGTTCCCGACCCCGCGATAGTTCCAGCAAAAGATTTTCATTGCTCTTGGCGGGACTGGTCACTAGCCGCCGCCTTTGATGGTGAAATAGGTCCAACAAGCCTTCTTTTAACTTGTCTCGCTGGACTTTCAACCGAAAAATAACCTTGTAAACTCTTTTGTCTCGTTCTCTTACTTTTCGACTTTCCATTCCCCTCCTTAAGCTGTTTGTACTTTCTATTTTCCATAGGGGAGGTAGATAGAGATTCCTCCTCAAGCACCCTTTCTCTTCCATCCATACTTGGTCTCCAGCTTTCATTGCTTGATCTAGTCAGACTTTCCTCCTTATTTTCCTTCGGTTTTACCATTGATTTAAACTCTTCCACCCCATTTCTTCTCATTCCCTTATCCTGATTTGGGGTCACAATGAGTGCCTTCATCCAATTTCCAAATTGAAGATTCGAGTCCATCATTCCGCCCTTCATCGCATTGTTCGTGCACATCTTCAACGTATGCCCTATGATCCCACACGAGTGACAAAAATCTGGGAGTCTTTCATATTTTAACAGACTTATTCTTTCATTGCCATCTTTATCAGCGAATTTTATGATTCTTCTCAGTGGTTTTGACACATCAATCTTGACTTTTAGTCTCATGAATTCTATCCAACTCCCAAATCTGTCCTTCAAATCGATTGCCACCAGTACACCAATCGTATTACCGACATCCAAAGCTGTTTGACGGTCCATAGGTTCTATAGGGATGTTGTAAATTCTCACCCAGAATGGTACAAATTGGAATTCATAGGATTCTAACTCCTTTCCTTTCTCGAAAGGAAGCAACGAGAATAAACACCTGTCAAAAAGCCATGGTGAGAGATTTAAAATACGGCTACGGTGCTCCTGGCATCCGAACTTCACAATAATCACCCCATCTTTCAGAGCTACGAAGTCAACTTCCTCTTTTGTAAACCAAAGCGACTTAAGAACCCTGTACATCGCCTCCCTGTTTGGTAGTTCGGTCACCACGATCTTTCCCATTGCCCATGCCTCCCAGCTTTGAACCCCATCCACTACCCCTGTATTAACAACCAAGGAAGATTCTTCCTCCGAAAAATTTAATTTTCCTAACAGTTCGTTAATTTCTTCCATCAATAATACAAGAATGAACACTGGCTTTCCCTCCAAGACGTTCAGCCACAAAAGATCCAAGAAAACACAAAATAAGCAGGAAAACTACGATAATAAACTTTTCATGCATGACACACCACCGACTCTATGTAAGTAAAAACTCATTAAAAAGCGAAACCAATGGACCCCGCACAGGCCCACAAAAAGAAAAGACGACCCTAAACAGCAAAAAAGAGGAAAAAAGGGGACACAGGACACAAGAAAAAAACAATCAAGAAGAAAAAACAAAAAAAGAGAAAGTGGTTAAGACAAGAAAGCACCGCAAGAACACCCAGAAAAGCACCCGGAGAAAGAGGGAAATCAGGTCCGGCTAAGAGGCATCAAAACACGTCACAAGACACCAGCACCCAAACAGCAACCCCCACTTGACACCAGGAGAAGCAGACGAAATCACCCAGTCAATGCAACTCCCTCAGAAACCTGCTAACTGCCATAATATTCAAGACAATAAGGTAGACGCTGAGCAAATCTATACTAAATTCATGGTTTTCATACGCATACGCTAAAACAATAGTTATACTTGTTCTTGTTTATTGGGGTTCTTCACCCTTTCGATCCAGTCATTAGAAAAAGCTTAGTTTAGATTTGTCAACAAAATAGATATACTTAATACACTAAACCAAATCCTCATTCTTTATTTTATTTGTTTTAAACTTAGGTTACCTTAATTAAACTAAATTTATATGTAATAATTAAATTATATGTAATAATAATTATTTTAAATTATACAAATTCATAAAATATAATTTATTAGTTATAATTATTTTA
Source organism: Gossypium raimondii (assembly GCF_025698545.1). NCBI lineage: Eukaryota > Viridiplantae > Streptophyta > Magnoliopsida > Malvales > Malvaceae > Gossypium > Gossypium raimondii. The sequence continues at coordinate 11,238,524 of NC_068568.1, forward strand.
AATTTTATTAAATCATATATTTTAATTAAAATATATTTTATATTAATTATTTCAAATTTTCTTTTATAGTATCATATATTATGATTTGAGTAAATTCATATAAGAATATTAATTATTAAGAATTTTATTAAATTATATATTTTAATTATAATATATTTAATAATAATTATTTTAATTTATATTTTACAAGTATCATATATTATGATTTGAGTAAATTCATATAAGAATATTAATTATTAAGAATTTTATTAAATTATATATTTTAATTATAATATATTTAATAATAATTATGTTTAAATATGATTAAATTATTTATTATTGATATTAATAATCTTATTAAAATTTAAATAACAATAACAATAATAATTTACCAAAACAAATTTCGCTAATTATTAAGAATTTTATTAAATTATATATTTTAATTAAAATATATTTAATAATAATTATGTTTAAATATGATTAAATTATTTATTATTGATAATAATAATCTTATTAAAATTTAAATAACAATAACAATAATCATTTACCAAAACAAATTTATGCTAAGGGTATTCTAGTCATTTTAGTTTTTTCCATTATGCTATTACACCTCTATTCCATTCAACCAAACACAAGATTACTATTACGCCTCTATTCCATTACATTCAACCAAACAGTTGATTTGCTATTACACTTCTATTCCATTACACATCTATTCCATTACACCTCTAATCCAATACACCTCTAATCCAATACAGCGAACCAAACGTGGTTTAAATCCCTAACCCCTAACCCCTAAATCCTCCTAACCCTTAAAGCATAACACCTAACCCCTAAACCTTAAATCCCAAACCCTAAATTCATACCCGACCTACTCCTTAAACTCTAAACCATATACTATAATGATAATTAATTCAATATTTTAAAATTAATACTACCTCTTTTACGATTATATAAGAAATTATTTAATATATAAACTAAAAAAATCAGTAATGTATCCAAAAAACTTTAAAAATATTTTAAATAATAGTTTTTAATTTTTCCATTTTTAAGAAATATTTTAAATTATTTTAAATCTCTGAGCATTAGCGGCGCTTTCCTAAAAACGCCGCTAAATCCCCGAAAGCACAGAAAACGGCATCGTTGGGCTTAGTTTTTTTGCGGCGCTACACCTAAAACGCCGCTAAATCCCCGAAAGGCTAAGAAACGGTGTCATTGGGCTTAGGTTTTCTTGCGGTGCTTTTTTAAAAACGCCGCTAAAGCGCTGAGCATTAGCGGCGCTTTTAAAAAAACGCCGCAAAATCCTGAAAGCACAGAAAACGGTGCCATTGGGCTTAGTTTTTTTTGCGGCGCTATTCCAAAAACGCCGCTAAATCCCTACATTAGCGGCGCTTCTTTAGAAACTCCGCTAAATCCCCGAAAAGCTCAGAAACGGTGTCGTTGTGCTTTGGTTTTCTTGCGGCGCTTTTTCAAAAATGCCGCTAAAGCCCTAAGCATTAGCGGCGTGTTATTAAAAACGCCACTAATGACTCGAAAGCTCAGAAAACGGCGTCGTTGGGATTAGGTTTTTTGCGGCGCTTTCTCAAAAACGCCGCTAAAGCCCTGAACATTAGCGGCGCTTTATTAAAAACGCCGCTAAATCCCCGAAAGCTCGGTAAACGACGTTGTTCGGCTTAGGTTTTTTGCGGCGCTTTCTATAAAACGCCGCTAATTCTTATTTTCAGCGGCATTTTCCATAAAACGCCGCTAATGATCGATCTTTAGCGGCGTTTCAATAACAAACGCTGCTAAAGACGCCGCTAAAAGCCTGTTTTGGTGTAGTGAACAAATAAGCTGATTTTCAAGAATATCACCCCAAATCAGGTTGGAGCTATGGAAAAACTTAACCACCTTGTTTATTCCATTCTCTCTTCATTCAACTTTGACACGCAAAGATGTAGGCATTACCAACCCCTCGATAGATAATTGGATCATCAACATCTCTTATCCCCATGGATCCTCATCTACTGCAACAATCTCATAAAAGGATCCTCATCTTCTCCCTATGGACATCCTAAATCAAATGCCAACAATCCGTGGTTATATATAATATAAGTTAAAGCTAGCACAAAGGTTGTCTGGGTGGTGTAGTTGGTTATCACGCTAGTCTCACACACTAGAGGTCCCCGGTTCGAGCCCGGGCTCAGACATGGCAATCAACTTTCGTTTTGCCTTTCACAATCACTGAAGCCAAACCTTCCAAATTCCTTCACGGTTAAGCATTTTTCATTTTTAAAATACCATTTTGTTTTTCTGTCCAAAAAACCCTCTCCAATAACAATCTGTAAAGCTTCCTTCACGTAGAAAAATCAACTCTCCCTTTCCCTCACGAAACTTCGATATCTTTTTCCCCAGCTTCACTTCCTCGTAAAAGTTTCCTTTTTGCCGCTCCTTCCCCCTAGGGTTTCGTATAGTAAGGAACGAGGGGATCGAACATAATCAAATCGAATGGATTGGGGAAACGTAACCGCAGAGGATCTGATCGACGCGCTTCGTGAAGTTGACTGGTCATCACCGCCACGACCTCTCCCCGAATTCTTCTCTCGTTTCACCTTCCCTCGATCATATGCCAAATGGAATAGCCGCCTTAAATGCAATCTCTACTAGTATTTTTTTCTTTAATATTTTAATTTTATTTTCTTCTTTTGTTCGAATCAGTTTGAATCTTGATCGATGCTGTTTATTTGCCGAGAAGAGAAAATAAAAGAAAATTTGACGAGAAAAAAAAAAGAGAGAGAAGATAATTGTTGAATCTTAATCGGGAATGTGCTTTTGCATATACTAGAACAAATACGTCATTTCTTTTAGTTTTGTACTTGAATTTTATGCATTTCTTTCTCTTTGCAGCTACCGAACCAATTATTTCATCATGGTTGTTGTCATTCTTGGTAAGTAGACAAATCAACGATGGCGCTCGAGTTTAATTTTAGTTCATTTATTTTTTCTTAAATAACCTTGTGTGTGTGCGTGTGTGTGTTTTAATTTCATTTTGTAGGTTTGGGATTCTTGAGGAGACCGGTTGCTATTTTAGCTGCGATGTTAACAGCACTTAGCATTGCTTTTCTGAATGATAGGTAAGTTATGTTAGACCTCTTTGTTTAGTGTTCTGAATATCAAGTCAGTGAAGTTATTTTGAATGTTACCTTTGAAATGGATATACCTAGCATTGACGGTTTACATATGGTTAGGGTAGTTTCTGGTTCACGTGTGTATAACAACTTATTTATTTGTTACAGCTTTGCTGGTACTTTTAGTGAGAAGGTGACAAGAACTGTGAGGCAATTCTCTCCACATTTAGCGGCTAAGATGAGGCCTCCTCTTACGTAAGTTTTGATTACTTTGTTTGTGTTTGCAGACCTTATTTTCTTGATTGGTTATTAACTTTTTCATTCTGGTCAGGCCTGTTATTCGTGGTCGTCCCTCTGCTAAAAGAACAATTCACATATGTGGTCGGCCTCGTTGGGTCTTTGTCTTCATATTCTCAGCTGGTATTGATATGTTTCAGAAATGTTTTCTTTCTTAATAAATGAGAACTGATCTGTTTTCCATCCTGTGTAGTATAGGAAGCCATTAATTTTACCATTCTGGTTGCAGTGAGTTTCATCCTTTGGTATGTATCCTGTGGTCTCTTGACTGTGCTCTGGGCGCTTGCCATTGCACTTCTTGGTGAGTCATCTCCTTATGCTTTGTTTTTTTACCTCTAATTTTCCCCTTAGGATCTCATTTTTCATCTCTCTCTCTCTCTCAGCCACTATCCTCCATGCAAGTTTTAGAACACCTAACCTGAAGGCTCGTCTTAACACTTTCCGTGAGGAGTTCCGTGCAGTTTGGCGCAATTACAGTGAGCTGTAGCTCATATAGCCTATAGCATGTAAGTATATCTGCATCTAATGTTACATCGGATTTCAGTTTCCCTCTTTTTAAAAAAAATTAAGGTTTTACCTTGATTAGGGATTTACAACTGTTATTTTTGTTTTACTTCTCTAGTCTTCAGTGGTGAATCTGTTGACTAAATTCACATTCTTGATTTTAGATTATCGTGTATATTCACAATTTCACATGCTATTTTTATGTATTCCATGATTGTGGTTTTCTTCTCCACTGTCATATGCACAGTGGCATATTGGTATCACTCCTGAAGTCTTTGCTTTGTTTGTGTTATCTTGTATGTACACAAATGCATTATTTTCGAAACCTTCTCTATATAGTGATACTAGTTACTGAGTATCTATAAGTATCATTTAGTTCTTTATTCCATCTGATGAAAAATTTCCATTTAGGCCCTTTTATAATTTATAAAATTTTAAATTAGTAATGGTAAAATTGCACTTTGGCCCCCAAAAAATAAAAAGTTGATTTAATCCTTTAAAAATTATATAGATGTAAAATATACAATTTTATTCTGCCCTCCCCCCCCCCCCCAAAAAAAAAAAAATTTCTGGCTTCACTCCTGGGTACTAGGATTCGACATGAAGGTAATTGGCCTAGTGCTTAAAAGGATTGTGTTTGCATTAGGCATGCAAATGGGAAAGGTTCGATTTTGTTTTAGATTAGTTAACAAATTTTTCCATAGATCAAAATTGGCAAATTTCTTGGGTTTATATGTCAAAAGGTCAATTGAGTGACTGACGAGACACTTCCTAATTTGAACAGCTCTTGAACATTTGGTGTAGTAAATCACGGGACTGCTTCAAAATTTTTCTTGTCATGGTGTTGGTGTTGTATAGACTATTGGTTTTATAATTTCTAAACTCTGCTACTTTCTCTTACAACTTATACCATCAACCTTTATCTTCAGCAATGCCTAATCCTTTGTCGACTGCCTCTTGTACATGGGTGATTTGGCTTAAACACAAGGCAGGGCATGATTCTTATTGTTACTGCTTTCTTTGGTTTCAGCCTCTGGCAGTGAAGGAAGGTTGTGATTATGTGAAAACTCGTACAACATGTTATTGTAAGGTTAGATGGGTGCTGTTGATGTTTCTAAAAAGATAGCTTGTTTGGCTGAAGGCTGCTAATCTTTGCAATAGTGGAGAAGTTGTAAATTGTCAGTACCTCATTTGTTTCTGTAAAGCAGACCATTTCTGTGTTGACTCCTTATTGGAGAATATTTTTACTCAATACCCCTTCCTTTGAGAAGAAAAAGAAGTGCAGAATTTACATAAGCAATGATTGTTGTTGGGACAGGATTTAGCTACACTTGATTCATAATTACTTGTAGTTCCTTTTGCGGGTGAATTTATTGCTAAGATAGTGTAAAACCTCGTGCCTTGAGAAAAGAATGTTGTGAATGATTTCCATTATTGTTTGTTTACGATAATAATACCATATTGCTTTATTTTCTCACCGCTCACTTATCTGTGGCCCTTAAACACTGAAATATTGGTTTGAAATTTTGTCCTATCTCGGCCCAACTTTTGACTTGGCAAAATTAATGAATTAAATTACGTAAATATATACATTTTGAGTCAGCAAGTACATGGTGGTAATTAAAAAGTGAATCTTGGAGGCAATAAACCAAGATAAAGGGGGAAAAAACCAACTTCCTCCTATGACAAACGCTTTACATGTTAAATAAGCAAAAAACATAAACATTCGCAGTCAAACATAAAATCAACTCATCAACAATAAACTCATATTACTCAATTTATAAACATTTAACATTCAAGATATATTGAAAACCAGGAGCAGTATTTGGAGGAAAACGTATTTCAAAGGTGAATTAAGAGAAATTTTAGTGAAGATTAAATTGAAAATTTGAGAAAGATGGATTAAAAGTGTAAATATACTCATTTTAGAAAAATGGGCAAAATTTTAAAAAAATATTTTTTTATGAATGTGATACATATATGTATTGATATGTTGAGTTGGAAATTTTATATAGGGATTAAATTGAATAAAATGGAAAGTATATGGACTAAAATGTAATTTTCTCATTTTTATGGAAGAGGTACCTAAATAGGGGTGAGTAGATCCGATTTGACTTGAAAAACTCGGTAAAAATTTTAAATTTTGAATTAAATAGTTCAAGTTATTAGAGTTAATCGAGTTATTCTGATCAACTCGAAAAAAAATCAAATTTTTCGGTTTAACTTGAATATCAATTATACAATTCGAGTTATCCGAAAAAAGGCAAAACTACGTCGTTTTGATAAATATTTACCTTTTCTAAAGTTAAAAGTCAAAACCATTAAGTTAAAAGGCAAAACTACGTTGTTATAAATCATTTACCCAATAAATTAAAACGCAAAACTATTATATTATTTATGTAGTTAAATAATCTTGTACTTCAAATAATCGGTCCATGTAAACGCAACATTGAGTATAAACAATAGGATCCGTTAACTCGACTCGAAATTTTTTGACTCGATTTGATTCGATTCGAAAAGATTTCAAATTGAGTTTGGTTGTTTTTGACTCGATTTGACTCGTCTCGATCGAATGCTCATCCTTAGACTTAAATAAAAATTTTCCATCTTTAATTGATATTTAGAGACATGATGATGGGATTAAAATCCCATAGCTGACGAGGTGGAAAGTTTGTGGAAATTTATGGAAATTAAGGATGAAAAGAATTGAAATTTGATTGGATGATGGAGTAAATGAACTAAATTGAAAAAAGAAAGAAAAGTGTAGAATTTTCTGTCAATTAGAAGGTTGAACAGCAGCAGCTTGGGCAGCAAAAATAAAAGGGAAAGAAAGGAGAGAAAAGAAAGAAAAGGAAAAGAACAAGAGAGATAAAAAAGGAAAAATTCTCTTCTTTTTTTTTTTTTGAGTTTTTCCTTAAAACCAGAGCTTAATTTTAGATCTTAGAGTGCTATGGAATATTTTCAATCATGGAAACAACTTAGATGAAGATGAAAGTAAAGTGAAAACTTAGGAAGGTGAGGAGAAATGTTAATTTCAAGTGAAGAAATAGGTAAGTAATTAATTGAACTCAAGTTAGTTTATTTTAAATTGAATTATTTGAGTATTTAAAATTTAATATGAAATAGTTAAATAAGATATAATTAAGATTATTGAATATGTGTATTGAATTTAGTAGTTAATATGAAATTAAAGGTGTGTTAGTTTTCACAAAAAAAAAATAGGTGTGTTAGTAATGTAAGAAATGATAACGTGATAATTTAGTGACTAGTGAATTTCATGAAACTAAGGATTAAATTTTAAAGAGTGAAAATTTATTTATTTGTCACAAATTGATAAGTAAATAAATGTAGCATAGTGAAATTACTATAAAGAGGACTAAATTGTAAAGCGTATAAAAGGAGTTATGTGAAACCAATATTGTGATTAAAGACTTAAATGAAGTACTATGTGATAGAAGTGAAGTGTAAAGTGACATCATAATTATTGAATTTTCAATAATTTAAGGACTAAATTGTAAAATGTTCAAAAATTACTAAGTGTGATAAAATAGTGAAATAAAACATTTAAGTGAAGTTTTATAAGAAAGTAAAGTGTTTAATGACAGTGAATTGAAATCTAAAGTGCTAAGTGTTGTGAATATATGTTATGTTTGTTTTTTATGAATTGTGAATAAAGTAAATATGTGAAATAAAAATGTAGTGAATGTATTTATGTGATTCAAAGTGAATAAGTAATATGATACAAAGTGATATATGTGTGATATGTCAAGTATGTTATATGAAAGTGATACGTGAATAAATGCCTTAGCGAACTCAAAGGAAATATGATATATGATAATGAAATGATTTTGGAGTTGAAAGGGGCTAAGGATTCGGATGAGAATCAAGTTGGTGATACAGGGGTCCGAAGGAGATTAGGATAGGAGTATTGGGTTTTGTAATGTGTTTACTAGAGTTCCTATATATTTTTTTTTGGAGTTCTCGTTATCAAATTTCTGTTATAGGCTAGGAGTTCATGTTTAGCCTAGATCTCTACAAGTAAAGAAATTATTGAACTCCTCTGAGACTTATTAAGGACTACAAAAGTGATATGTGAAAATAAAAGTGTATGTATATATGCAATAATATGTGAAAATAAAGATAAATGTGAACATGTGAATTAAGTGTTTATGTTATGTTTGCGAAATGAGAGAAATATTTTGGTATGTGAATATACAAGATTTTGAGTCTTCGATTGGGACAATGGAAGCTCTTAGGAGCTTTGGCATTACCAAATTTTGTTGGTTTTATTGGAGCCTTCAGGTGATGAAGGAGTAGTTTTTTCATGTTCAATATTGTGCCGTGGGGTTAGAAATTTAGTCTCGTAATCTGTGCAATTTTAGGTTTTTTTTGTTTTAAATCTGTCAAAGTCAACATAACTCTCGCAAAGTGAGAATTCTCGATAGAAATTCTCCAAGACATCGAAAACAAAGCGGAAGCAACTCAAAGGTAAAAGAAGAACGAAAAAGCAGAAAAACCACAAGAAAGTAAAAGCACGCCAAGTGTTTGAATAAATGTTCTCAATAGTATTCGATTAGTATGAAGGATTACAACTGAGTGATTACAAATGAGGGGAAGACCTCTATTTATAGTAGAGCTCCCTCAGATCCAACGCCATAGATCAAATTACATCAATAGTTGAGATTGGTGTCTATCTACAAGATGAGAGTCCTAAGGGATTTAAACTCTATACATCTTTATCCCTTAGGATTTACAATATTTATCCCGATAACACTAGTTTTACTGGAGTGTTTCATTGGGCCACCAAGACTTCAAGTAGATGGATTTATCCATGTGTTCCACAAATCGGACTAGTTCAAGTGTATTAAATGAGTCTCATTTGATCAATTGACCTCCATGAGACGTTCCATAAGCATTCATCACAAATTTTTTTGATGATCATGTTGGTTGTTTGTACTACCTCTTGTAAGATGATTTTCTTTCTTTTTGAAAGTGATGTATGTTATTATAAGAGAAGTGGATTTTGAGTTTTCGGTTGGGGAAGCTCTAAGGAGCTTTAGCATTACTAAAGAAGCAGAGAATTGTGGAATTAGTTTTCTATATTCAACGATCAAAGTTACAGAGGAATTTATACAAGCTATACATGAGCTAATCCCTATTCTTTAGGAGATGAGATCAAAGTTTAAACTACCTAAAATTAAGCTAACAATACAGATATAGTGAGTTTAAACAACCATATGAAATGGTCAAAGTTTAAGCATGTGTCAGGCATGTGTTACACTGATACCCCCCCCAAGCTGAGAGTTCGAAGTAACTCCAAGCTTGGACAGATGAAGTTGGAAAAGATTATTTGCCAAGGGTTTGGTAAACGTGTTTGCAAGTTGATCCTTGGCATGAACATGAACAATACGGAGCTGGTTTTGGTGTACTTTATCTCGAACATAATGAAAATCGACAGCAACATGCTTCATATGAGTGTGGATTGCGGGATTTTTACTGAGATAAATCACGCCGACATTGTCACAATATACCGTTGGCGGAACTGTTTGATGAACTCGCAATTCTAGAAGAAGATTGGTGACCCAACAGACCTCGGATACAGAGTTTGCAACAGCCTTGAACTCCGTTTCAGTTGATGACCGAGCAATGGTTTGTTGTTTCTTGGAGACCCAGCTGATCAGGTTTGGTCCAAGAAACAGAATGTTGCCCGATGTTGAATTTCGACTATCAAGATCCTCGGCCCAGTCGGCGTCAACATACATGGACAGACCAAATTGTTGCGCAGATTGAAATCTCAAACCAAGTGTAGTGGTGCCACGCAGATATCGTAGTATACGTTTCAAAGATTTCCAATGCAGCGCGGATGGTTGATGCATGAATTGAGAGAGCTTGTTGACAGAGTAATTAATGTCAGGCCTTGTAAAGGATAAATACTACAATTTACCAAGCACTGTACAATAGCGTGTAGCATCAAATGAGGGTGCTCCATCATGTAAAGATAACGAATCAGTGCTGCTCATCGGTGTAGGAGCAGGATTACAATCCTGCATATTCTCAGCACTGAGCAGTTCGGCAATGTAGTTTGTTTGAGTGAGATATACGCTGTCAACGGTTCGGGTTACCTCAACTCCCAAAAAATAGTGTAGATGCCCAAGATCCTTTATTGAAAATCGATTGGCAAGAGAGTTTATAACTCGGTCAATTGTGGAGGTATGAGTCCCAATAATAATGATATCATCGACATAAACCAGAGCAATTATTTGGACTGCACCATTGCACATTATAAACAGAGAAGGATCAAATTTAGACTTGGCAAAACCAAGCTCATGTAGGTAGGTCGTGAGGGCAGTATACCATGCCAGCGGAGCTTGCTTGAGGCCGTAAATTGCTTTGTTAAGACAACATACATGAGTCGGAGCAGTAGAGGATGCAAAACCAGGAGGTTGAGACATATAAACCTCTTCAGTAAGATCGCCTTGCAGAAACGCATTGTTGACATCTAGCTGTCGAAGCACCCAATTATTCGAAATGGCAAGGGATAGTACAACTCGTACCGTTGTTTGTTTGACTATGGGACTGAAGGTTGAGTTGTAGTCAATGCCTAGCCGTTGGGTAAACCCCTTGGCAACCAGCCTCGCTTTATAACAATCAATCGTTCCATCCGACTTGCGTTTTATCCTGAAAATCCACTTACAAGCAACAACATTTTTAGTGTTATCTTTAGGAACTAGTTTCCAAGTTCCGGTTCGAGCTAAAGCATCAAGCTCTTCTTTCATAGCATCCCGCCACTCTTTGTGTTTTTGAGCTTGGTTCACAGTGGTGGGTATGGTTTCAGGTGAGACAAGTGTAAGGCAACTAAATGGTTTTTTTTGGTTTGAAAATATTATTCTGGGAGCGAGTGACAACTCGTGGAATAACAGGGGAAGGTTGTGGTATCAGAGGGGAAGAGGCAGTAGTAGTGGGGTTTGAGGACGAGGCATGGGCTGCATCAGATGAGGGTGAGGCTGACTCGTCAATAGGTGTTGATAAAACAATTGGGTTATCGGGTAGGGCTGGGGTTACCTCGGGTTATGAGTGAGAGGCGTTGTTTGGTGATAAAGGAGCAGTAGGATGAGAAGACATACCTGGGGTGATCGAGGACGGCAGTGGTGCCGGACACGAGTCGATAGTCCTGGTTGGTGGGGTTGGTTAAGAGCAGACCATGGATTGGGGCAGACATGGTTCGAGAATTGAGGGAGGTAAGGCAGGTTCGTTTGGGTGCACTGGGAAGTGATGTTCACGATTGTTGGTGGGAAACATATCCCACTCAATGATTTTGGAGGTGGGTAACAAGTTACGGAATTGTGTTTGATATAGGAACTCGGTTTTAACAAAGGAGACATCACGAGATAGATAGACCTTGGAATTCACAGGATCATAACAAATGTGGGAATGATGAGTGGTTGACACGCCTAGGTAGACACATGGCTTGGACTTGGGATCAAGTTTATGATTAGCGTAGGGTTTGAGCCATGGATAACACAAGCAGCCGAAGCTTTTAAGGTTATCATAGGTTGGTGTTTTGTGGTGTAGTTGTTCATAGGGGGACTTATACTGCAGCAAGGGAGTGGGCATGCGATTGATTAAGTAGACCGCATGGTGACAAGCAAATGACCAAAATGAGAGAGGAAGGGTAGCTTGGTGTAGTAAGGATTTTGCCGTCTCAACTATGTGTCGATGTCGACGCTCAACAGTGGCTACTCGTTGTGGTGTGTAAGGTGGACTCACTAAATGTTCAATACCATTGGTTTGAAGGTATGGGTCTAGGCTCTTGTATTCAGTCCCTCCATCAATGTAGAGGGAGAGAATGGTTGTGGAGTAGTGTTTTTCAAGCAATGGTTTGAGCATTTAGAAAATGGTTTTAACTTCACTTTTGAGTTTCAAAGTAAATAACCAGGTATACTTGGTAAATTGATCAACAAAGATACAATAATATAACTTGTTGTCAATGGAAAGGACTGGAGAAGGACCCCATAAATCACTGAAAATAGTTTGCAAATGTTTTGTACTTGTGAGAGAAAACTCTTTAAACGGCAAACGATGGGATTTATTGCATTGACAAGAATTACAAGTCGTAAAATTGTATTTGGTTGAAACTGATAACTGGAACTTGCTGCAAATAAAATTGAAAATTCTTAAATTTGGATGACCTAGCCTATGATGCCAGACTGCATTTGGCACGGTGTGGTGGACAGTGAAGGCTGTAGGTTGTGAAGGCGATCGGCTAGGCCACTCGTACAGTCCATCTCTACTCTATCTGTGCACCAATGGTGTCTTCGTGGTGAGATCCTTCACACAAAAGTAAGAGGGAAAAAATTCAATTGATGTTTGGTTATCATGACAAAATTGTGAAACCAAAATTAAATTACGTTTAAGCTCAGGAGCACAAAGAGTGTGAGGAAGCTTAAAAACAGAATTCGATGCTTGTAAGTGTGTTGTGCCTGAGTGAGTTACTGGAATTTTCATACCATTGCCAACAGTAATACCATCATTTCCAAAATATTGAAGCATATCATGAGATTCGGAAGTCATGTGATGCGATGCACCAGAGTCAACCAGCCATGTGTTTTGATTCTGAGAGTGTGTCATTGCAAAATTTGCCTTAGCCTCATAATGATTGTGTGAGGCTGAGCGACAAACATCTGCTTCATGTCCTGTTTTTTTACATAATTGGCAGCGAACATCCAAATTAGAATTGTTTCTGCGTCCATTTGATGAGCGATTGTTGTCTTGCCAGTAAGAGGATTGGTTGCTGGATCGTTCATTGTTACGCCACGGCTGGGAATTTCTTCGGTTGTTCCGAGGGGTAGTGTTGTTCGAAGACCTTGCGCGTTGTGCTACCGCAGCTGTTATAGGAGCCATCGGCTTCTTTGATTCTTCATGGGCTAAGAACACCTCATGATCCATTAACTTGTCGCACAAATCTTCATAAGAAATGGTCACATCTCTGGCTCTAATGGCAGCCGAGATTTCACGATACTCGGAGCCAAGGCCACGAAGAATGTGAACGACTAAGTCTCCATCAGCAAGTGGGGCACCAGCCGCAGCCAGTTCATCAGCAATTGCACGGGACGAGAGAGGTATGCTGAAATAGATTGAGTGTCTTTGGAGATACGAGCAAGCTGGTCGCGGAGACTAAAGAGCCTAGAGTGAGACTTGTTGGCATAAGTATAGTGGAGGGCTTCCCAGGCACGTTGAGCGGAGGAAGCGTCGGCCACCGTAGGTGCAATGGTCGGATCGACCGATGCCATAAGCGCATTCTGAATGAGCTGATCTTGTCGAAACCAAAGGCTAAAGGCTGGATTTAGGTTGTCACTCTCGCCAATGGTGCGTGCAGGAGATGGTTTGGTGCCATCGAGATGGCCGTAAAGATCGTGGCCATACATAAGCATGGAAAATTGAGCTTTCCATGTAGAGAAGTTGAGACTCCCAGTGAGCTTGATCGGGAGCTGAGATGCTGGATGAAATTGAATTACCGGCGATGTGGTGAGATTGTTGTCACCACTAGCAGTAGGGAGGGCCATTGGAGGGGACGAGATTAGAGGAAAAAAAACTGGATTTGGATCGGTTAAGATTTGGAAGCTCTGATTACCATAAAGAAGCAGAGAATTGTGGAATTAATTTTCTATATTCAATGATCAAAGTTACAGAGGAATTTATACAAGCTATACACGAGCTAATCCCTATTCTTTAGGAGATGAGATCAAAGTTTAAACTACCTAAAATTAAGCTAACAATACAGATATAGTGAGTTTAAACAACCATATGAAATGGTCAAAGTTTAAGCATGTGTCAGACATGTGTTACACTGATAATTACCAAGTATTGTCGGATTTATTGGAGCCTTCAGGTGATCAAGGAGTGGTTTTTCCATGTTTAATCTTGCACGTGCTTCGATAATTTTGGTATGCTTTGGCGATCCTTTGAGAAGCATTTCAATGGTGGGTTCACTAAAAGTAGTCATGATTATGTTTGATTTGCTTTCTTGGTGATTTGCTGTGAAAGGGTTTTTGGATAGGTAGATTGTTGGTATTTTGTTTCTTCTATTGGCTGCAAATGATTAGGCAATTTTTGCCTTCTTATTTCTAGTAAATAACTTCTTTGCACGTAAGTTATTAAACTTACTAATAAGTAATTTGTATTATTTTCAGCACTAAATCTGTTATTAGTGATTGAAAAAATTGGTGGAAGAAAAAAAATGTTGCACATCTAGATCATGGGTTTTGTTTTAAAATGTAAATTTTAATTTATAGGACTCATCTTACTTCTTTATTTATGAATATATGGTTTGTTTAAATTGATTCCAATTCTAATTATTATGTTTTTAAATTTAACTTTTAGCTTATTATATTTTAATTTTACAATTATATTATTAATGAAATCTTAAAATCTTATAAAAATAGTTTAATATGATTAAGTTAATAGGTAACAAAGCTAATTTATATATATATATATATATGTATATATATATATGATGTCTCTGAAATTAATTAAAATTTGACTTAGACAAGTATACCTATTAATTAATAGTATAGTTACGGTAAGTAAAGATATCGTTCCCACGAGGACTACAAGTATTAGTAATTACCGTCTTTCTATTATTTAACCGAATAATTCAAATGATCCATTAAAACTAAAATTAACTAATTTAATTAACTAACGAACGTGACAAAAAAACACGAAAATAATCGAATAACAACCAAGAAACGAAACAATATCCAAATAAGAATCTACCTAGATTTCATCTGTCACTATCAATATAAATAACGCAATTTCTTTACTTAGCACATTGATCCGTAGAAATCCTTAAATTATGCTAATATCTCTTTCGAGTATAAGAGCAACTGACTTAAGTTGATTAATAATTGAAATTTCTTTCTAATTAAAACCTCTATTATCGTGCTATGAGTTCCTCTATTAGATTTGATTCTAATATGGTAGATTTATGTGATCCTATTTCTAAGATTGCATGCAACTCCACTTAATTACACAAGATCTAATCTTAAACAGGGTCTATTCAACTATCGATTTAAGCACATCGAACATGGATTAATACTCTAGAAATATCAAGTAAAGAATTAAGCACACATAATTGAGAACAAGAAACTAAGTATTTATCACGTAAAATAGAAATCAAATGACATAATTCATCATAAGGTTCAACTCCCTAAGGTATTTAGAAAATTAGTTCATACTTGAGAAGAGAAAAATCAAATATACAGTATAACCAAAAGAATAAAAAAAAAATCATGATAACTTTCTAATAAATCAACTGAGAATCTTCAATCTTGATGGTAATCTGCTTCAAAATCGGCTTCAATGCTGTTTTTTGAGTTGTTTTCTTTAGTATTCTTTAACGGCTCTCTCATATTTTCTTATCTTTGTTATATATATGTCTTAGAATGCCAAAGAAAACCTAAAAATCGTGATTTTCTGCTGTTCAGTGCACAATCTTGTGAAATTGACACGGCATATCACACGGTAGTGTGAAAAGGTGTATCCTGTATGGCTCCTTCAACTTTGCTCTGACGCTCCGATTTTCACTCCCAAGTGCTCTATTAAGCATTGAAACATGAATTTAAAGGATTATGAGTATAAAATTCGCAATTAACATCAGATAATCACTCAAAACGCGTTAAGAATGAGATTAAAACATGTTACTTTTAACACTTATAAATATAATAAACAAGATAACTATTGCATTATGTTTAATAGATATAATGTCATAGTTATAAACTGTTTTTGGTCCTCATTTTGTAATGGGCATTTCCGCTGAATACAAATTTCAATTATCGAAAACAAAAATAAAACTTATTCCACCATCACAATTCAACACATCATATTACCCTTTACACTGGAAACCCGAATTGTAATACAGCGTCAAACCCCGCGTTACTCCGGCAGAAACAGTCAAAGCTCCGCCCATTGCCTAGCCCGATGTAACCAATTAAAATATTTATGTATGTTTGACTTTTACCTTTAAACATATGGTTTCGTAGTTACTAATCTATACCCTAATAATTGCTTCATTCAATTTCGATATACCCAAACGCGGTTTATGACTTTTCTTTTCTTCTTCTTTTAGGGGTTTGAAAAGTATGATATTCAATCTAACGTACGACAACCGTATAACCTATAAAAGGAGTTCATCGTTATCAACACATTAGAAGGGAAAAGAAAAAAAGATCAATGGAACCTTGGGTGATTCCGGTTATTATATTCTCTGTATTTTTATGTATGACGCTTCTGCTTGCTGCTCTTAGTCGATGTGCTTCCGTAGGGAGTAGTAATATTGGCGGTGGCGGTGCTGCTGCTGGTCATCATCGCTTTGGCCGAGATCATGTAAACATAGATATTGGTGGTTCTGGTGATGCAGGGTATAGCAGTTGGGGAGGAGGTGGCGGTGGTGGTGGAGGAGGTTGTGATAGTGGCGGTGGGGGAGGAGGAGGAGGTGGCTGTTAAAGAGGCAAATCACGTATGTAATTAGAATGACAAAAAACGAAGATTCGTTGGTTGACTTCAATGGGAGAACACAACAAATATATATAAAAGCTATTTGTAAAATAGATTAACAGTTTTTTGAGTTTATTGTTATGTAAATTATAAAGCTTGTTCCTCCTTGCTCATTCATAACCATGTTTGAAAATCCAATGCAAAACTACATTTATTTGATTTGATTTGTAAAATTAAAATTTATTTGGAATTTAAATTTTTATTTTCATATCTCAAAATTTAAATTTAACTATTAACATAGTTAAAATTATTTTGTTAATGTGAAGTTTATTATAATACTATTTTTAGTTATATTTCCATCTAGTAATTATTTTTTAATTTTAAAATGTCTCGCAAATAAATTGGACAAAGAAAAGTAATATTATTAATAATTGGATCTAAATTTTGAAATATGAAAATAAAGAAACTAAATTCATGAAAATAAAAGTACAATGACTAAATTCTAAAATTTTGAAGATTATAAGGACCTATGACATATTTTAACCTTTATCAACTATTATTATTATTGAAACTTTTGTTTGAACTCTTGAAACACATTATTTCAACACTGCTTTCATACATGAGCAATGGATTGTACATAAAAGTGTAAAGTTATGCATGACTTTTTGATGGTCGCTTTGGCTTCCCTTTTGGATTGCCTAACCATGTCTGGCGGCTGCAAGATATAGGATTCAGTATCGGCAGAATGGCAGTAGATACTTCGATCATAGTGGTGGCAATATCAGCAGAGAAGGATGATGTTGGTTATCATGTAGGTGGTGGAGGAATTGCAAGTGGTCGTTAGAAACTGGATAATCTGGTGATGCTATTGCCAGGAATGTCTAATAAGCCAAAAAGAATCATACGTTGGGCATTAGTTCTTTTAAACCAGATGAGAATAGTCTATTTCAAGTTATTAAAAGTAAACAAATTTGGAAAGCAACTAGCAAGCCTTTTAAACAAGTTGATGGAATCAACAAATCCAAATTGCACATGATTGATAGTTTTCTCCTTATTTTTATTTCTACTCATGTACCATAGCCATTATCTCCTACATCTCCAAGTCCAGGAACGATAATCCTAAAAGCACCCAAAATTACACTTCTCATATCACAACATTCATAAGTGTTGAAAGCTGGACTGCAATGCAACATGGAACCAGCAGCCAGCTACTATCGAGTTCAGCAGCAGCAAAGCAATTGGAAGTGTAGCATTGAAGCTTGACCGAATGCAACAGTTGCTTGATTGATTTTGTTTTAATGTAATCTTGTTTAGTTACAAATTTGTGTAAGAAAGTTAGTAGGATTAGTGTTTGAATGATCTTTGATGTAATAGCTGATTGGTCAGCTATTTTTGTGTATCATTTTAGCTATAACTAGATATGTATTAGTTGGGGCAGTTAAACAATTAGGTAACTATCATTTCATCAATTTGTAACTTAAATACATTTTGAATTTTGAATGAAAATATGGTTGTTCGATTACATTTTCTTCCTGTATTCAAGTCCTTCTTGTTGCTTTCTTTTCTTTTCCTTTGCTTCGATTTTTCATTGGTTTTGCTTTGCAAATCTGTTGATGCTTGCTGCCAATGTTCCAAGAAATGGTATCATGAGCCCGAGTCTTTGAGGGGTCTTTTTTATTTTATTGTTTTCAAATCAAAAGCAAAGCTTAAAAGAGAAAAGATTGAAGCCTTTTAACTCAGTCTAGCAGAATGAGTTTCACTCCACCTCCACCACCTGTGTTCACTGGAGAAAACTATCACATTTGGATAGTTAAAATGAAGACTTACCTCTAGGCACATGATCTGTGGAGTGTGATCGAAAACGATGCTGAACCACCTCCATTGAAAGCCAATCCCATCATTGCTCAAAAGAGGCAGCATGCTGAGGAACGAGCCAAGAAGCACAAGGTTATGGCTTGTTTGCAGAATGGAGTTTCTGATGTGATCTTCACTCGCATCATGACCTGTGACTCACCTAAGCAGGCATGGGAGAAGCTGAAGGAGGATTTCATGGGGACTGACAAAACGAGGCAGCAGCAAGTGATCAATCTTAGGAGAGACTTTGAGAATTTGAGGATGAAAGAGTCTGAGACCATCAAGCAATACTCAGATAGAATAATGGCCATTGTCAATAGCATAAGGCTCCTTGGAGTGGACTTCACTGAGTGCAGAGTTGTTGAAAAGGCCATTACAACTCTCCTTGAGAAATTCGAGTCAAAGATCTCTTCACTTGAGGACTCGAGGGACTTATCAGCCATTTTATTGTCTGAGCTGATAAACTCCCTATATGCACTTGAGCAAAGGAGAGAAAATAGACAGGAAGAAATTCCTGAAGCTACTTTCTAGGCAAAAGCCAATGAAGGCTCAAGTTCGAATTTGAAAGGTAAGAAGCCTTGGCACAACAGAAGAGACAAATCAAGAAGAGATGAAGGAAAAAGGGTGTTTCCACCATGTGCTCACTACAAGAAGACAACACATTCAGAGAAGTATTGCTGGTATAGGCCAGACATCCAATACAGAAAATGCAAATAGTTTGGTCATGTGGAGAAGGTGTGTAAAGGCAAGGCAAAGAAGGCTGCTCAGCAACAGGCTTGACCTGCTGAGGATCTGCAAGCTCAGGAGGAGCATGTGTTTACAGCATCCTGTTTTGTTGGCACAACAAAAGCCAGCAGTGATTGGCTATTAGACAGTGGCTGCTCACACCATATGGCAGCTGATGAAATGCTGTTTAAGGACCTAGACAGAAGCTTCTACTCGAAGATCAGAATTGGAGATAGAAAGCTAATTGAGGCTAAAGGAAAAGGCAATGTGTTGGTCAGCACTGGTTCAGGTAACAAACTAATCACTGATGTGCTCTTTGTACCTGACTTAGACCAGAATCTACTTAGTGTAGGCGAATTAGTGGAAAAAGGCTATGCCCTGGTCTTTAAAAATGGTTGCTGCATTATTCACGACTTGCATGGTCAGGAGCTAGTTACAGTTGCTATGACTGATAGATGCTTCATGTTGGATGTAAGTCAAGTGGAAAGAAAGGCATACACCAGCCTTGCTGATAGCACTGATTTGTGGCATAGGAGATTAGGCCATGCTAATTTCAGATCCCTTGATTTGTTGCATAGGCTAAATTTGGTTGAAGACATGTCTAAAATTGAAGCTGGTAGGACTGTGTGTAAGGTTTGTCAGCTTGGTAAGCAGGCTAGATTGCCTTTTCCTATTGACAGTGCTTGGAGAGCTCAAGAAAGGCTCGAATTGGTGCATTCTGATGTCTGTGGTCCTATGAAAACAACATCAATCAGTGACAACAAGTATTTTGTCTTGTTTATAGATGATTTGACAAGGCTTTGTCTGGTTTATTTTTTGAGGCAAAATTTAGAAATGTTTGAAGCCTCCTACAAGTTCAAAGCATTTGCTGAAAATCAATCTGGCTGTAAAATTAGAGCCTTGAGGACTGATAATGGCTCTGAATATGTGTCTAAAGATTTTAGAAGCTATGTGAAAGTGCTAGGATTCATCATCAGCTCACAACTGTCTATACTCCTCAGCAAAATGGAGTATGTGAGAGGAAAAACAGAATGGTGCTTGATATGGCCAGATGTCTGTTGTTTCAAAGCAAGCTTCCAAGTCAATATTGGGCTGAGGCAGTCAACACCTCAGTATACCTGCTCAACAGGTTACCAACTCGAGCAGTCAAGGATAAAACTCCTTTTGAGGCTTTGCATGGAGCCAAACCAGTTGTAGCACACCTGAAAGTATTTGGTTGTGTGTGCTATGCTCATGTTCCAGTGGAAAAGAGAACCAAAATCGAGAGCAGAGCTATTCCAAGAATTTTTGTTGGCTATAGTAGTAACAAGAAGGGCTATAGGGTGTATGATCCATCAACAAAGAAGGTTTTAGTCAGCAGAGATGTGAAGTTAGATGAAGAAAGGGTATGGAGCTAGAATGGAGCTGAAGCAGGCTAGTTTGAAGAAAATCAGTTGGACTTGGTTACTGAACCTACAGAAGAAGGACCAAATGCTGATGTTGTTGATGATACACCAGTGAGAGGCACCAGAACCTTAGCTGATGTTTACCAAAGGTGCAATGTTGCTGTAATCGACCTACTGACAATAAGGAGGCTGCCAAAGATGGGAACTGGATGAAATCTATGGGAGCTGAGTTGGAGATGATTAACAAGAATCAGACATGGGAATTGGTGAACAGACCAGAACACAAGAAGGTCATAGGTGTTAAGTGGGTGTATAGAGCCAAATACAATGCTAATGGCTCATTGAACAAGCACAAGGATAGGCTTGTGGTGAAGGGCTACAGTCAGTAGTATGGAGTTGACTTCTTGGAGACATTTGCTCCAGTAGCAAGATTGGACACAATCTAGCTTCTATTTGCCTTAGCTACTCAGAAACAGTGGAAGGTTCACCAATTGGATGTGAAATCAGCATTTTTGAATGGCTTTCTCAAAGAGAAGATTTTTATCGAGCAACCAGATGGATTTAAGGTTGCTGGACATGAAGACAAAGTGTACAGGCTGAGAAAGGCACTTTATGGCCTGAAGCAGGCACCAAGGGCCTAGTATGACAGATTTGACACCAACCTGTCCAAGCTCAGATTTGAGAAAAGTGCTAGTGAACTTACACTTTATGTAAAGAAGTTAGAATGTGAGACTTTGCTGATTGTTTCTTTGTATGTTGATGATCTGCTAGTGACAGGGAGCAAAAATGAGCTCATTGATGAGTTCACAGTCCAAATGCAGCAAGTGTTTGAGATAACTGACTTGGGGATCATGACTTACTTCCTTGGTATGGAAGTGCATCAGTCTGATCGAGGCATCTTCATCAACCAACATACATTTTCCTTGAAGATTCTTGATAAATTTTGCATGCAGAACTGTAAAACAGTCAGCACACCAGTGGCTCAAGGTGAAAAACTGACTAGCAGTGGTGACCAAGAAAGGGTTGATGAAAGGCACCATCAAAGCCTAGTAGGTTGCCTGTTGTATCTAACAACAACTAGGCCAGATATTATGTTTGGTGTCAGTTTGCTATCGAAGTTCATGCACTGCTGTAATGAGGCTCACTTGAAAGCTGCAAAGAGGGTCCTTAGATACATTAAAGGGACAACAAACTTTGGTGTAATATTTGAAAGTGGAAAAGAGCTGAGACTTGAAGGTTACTCAGATAGTGACTGGGCAGGATCTCTTGATGACATGAAGTGTACCTCTGGCTACTTCTTCACACTTGGATCGAGTGTATTTTGCTGAAGCTCAAAGAAGCAACAGACTATTTCTCAGTCCACAGTTGAAGCAGAGTACACTGCAGCTTTAGCAGCTGTCAATCAGGCCATATGGCTCAGAAAACTCCTTCAAGACCTTAATGAAAACCATGCTAAAGCAACTGAGATTTGGGTGGACAATTAATCAGCAGTTGCTATAGCTAAAAATCCTGTGTTCCATGGCAAAACTAAGCACTTTAAGATTAAACTTCATTTTGTTCGAGAAGCTGAGTAAACAAAGGAAGTCAGCCTTGTTCACTGCAGCTCAGGGGCTCAATTGGCTGATATGTTGACTAAGCCCTTAGGAGCTACCCGATTTGAAGCCTTGAGAAGTGCAATTGGCATGTGTTGCATACAGTTCAAGGAGGAGTGTTGAAAGCTAGACTGCAATGCAACATGGAACCAGCAGCCAGCTACTGTAGAGTTCAGCAGTAGTAAAGCAATTGGAAGTGTAGCATTGAAGCTTGACCGAATGCAATAGTTGCTTGATTGATTTTGTTTTAATGTAATCTTCTTTAGTTACAAATTTGTGTAAGAAAGTTAGTAGGATTAGTGTTTGAATGATCTTTGATATAATAGCTAATTTGGTCAGCTATTTTTGTGTATCATTTTAGCTATAACTAGATATGTATTAGTTGGGGCAGTTAAAAAATTAGGTAACTGTCATTTTATCAATTTGTAACTTAAATACATTTTGAATTTTGAATGAAAATATGGTTGTTCAGTTATATTTTTCTTCTGTGTATTCAAGTCCTTCTTGTTGCTTTCTTTTCTTTTCCTTTGCTTCGATTTTTCATTGGTTTTGCTTTACAAATCTGTTGATGCTTGCTGCCAATGTTCCAACAATAAGCCCAAGTTCTATAATAAGACAGCGGTTACCCTTTGTCATTGACCATAGGATCAATGATTCCGGTATAAACATGAAGCCTGATAATCACAAAACCAGTAAATACACAAGTTACTATATGGATTCATTTAATTGCCCTGGGAATTTCTCGCTGAGCTTTTGAAGGGCTGGAGGAGCTGCCACAACAGATATCTGTAATAAAACAGCTTCATTCATATTAGTAAGTTGGCATAAAAAATGCATATTGAAAGTAATGATTTCTGGCAAAGTTGAAGATGGGAAAATATAGACACATTTTATCTAGAGTTTTCCCAATCTTCATAGAAATAGCTAAGGTCAAACTGTGGGATGCAACACTTAATGATCATATTCCGAAGAAGTTCCGAGGTGCAAATTCAACTGAAAAGAGAAAGATTCTTCCAAATTATTTACCACTTTCATTTGCTTCTTGTTCCTCTAAGAGGTCAACTGCTGCCACAATTGTGCCACCTGAAACTCTTAACAAGAAAATTAGCAAAAGCAGTGCAACATTATCAACCTCAGTCTTAAGAAAAATGATCACTTAAAACACAACGCTTGTGCGGCACAGCAACCATGATAATACTAACCTTCACTTTCAACACAAAAAAGAATGATTTGCTTGATCTTCAACAAATTGAATGCTAAAATAAGAGGTACAAATGCCAAAAAGATTTATATTTCTTTAAGATGGATATGATACAAGATTTCTAGCTCTAAGATGAAGATTAGTACCTGTTGCCAACAAAGGATCTACCACAAAAACTCGAGATCCTTCAAAAAGCATTTTAGGCAACCTACAAGAGCACATTAGCACAAATTACACACACAGTTAAACCTACACTCAACAAATCAAAAGGATGAAATGGGGCTGACCGAACTAAATTACCACAGTTCAACTGGGAACATACCAGGAGGTAGGAACCACATAATAGAAAGAGAAGTAAATTCTTATTATTTAGATAAACTGTCGGCAAAAGTGTTTTTACATCTCTAATTATCCCTTCGTTCACAAAGCCATAAATAATCATAAACAAGTAAACTGGTTGGCCATATAAGAAAATGTAGGATAAGAGGTAGTCTTAAGTAACATGTAGGAAACAAAAGCCAAATAAAGATATCTTTAAACATGAACTATGCTATCTTTTGTTTTGTTGGTTGAGTGAGAAAATGTAACAGTATGTTTTTCAACAGCATCGAAAATAGAGATTTTGGGGTCATAATCCCGACGAGTAAGTTCATAAATAGTGTTTATTAATATTTATGAGTTGATTATAGTGTTTTATTAAATTTTGATTGGGTAAGTTTTGTTAATTGGATAATTAGTTAAAGTCGAGTGGTTTTAAAAAATGAGGTATTGAGATCTCGTTTTTGTAAACCGAACTGTAAATATTTTTATTAAATATTTATGGAGTTGTTATATAGGTAAATTGAAATTTGGTCCAAAAATTTTGGTGATCGATTGTTAATTAAGGAAAAGAATTAAATCATAAAATGTGTAAAACTTAATCGCTATTAGTATATATTTGCTTAATGGTTATAAAATCACGTTTAGAGGGTTTTATAAGGCAATTTGATCATGTTGGAATATAATGGCTGGTTACCATACAAATTTGGTGTAATATTATGTTAATATAATATTGTTTAATAATTTAAAAATGATTAAAACATAAAAACAAAACACATGACCTTTTTCATTCCACTTTCTTCATCCTTTCCGCCTGAAACCACCATTGATAAACCTCAAGAAGTTAGGCCAAGCTCAACACCTTTCATGTCACTGATTTCTTTATCAGTTTTTAGTAATTTTTATGATTTTAATATCGTTGTAGCTTAATTTAGCTATCCAGGGACCATTTTGTAAAACTATTAAACGTTTTGAAACTTACCATAGATGATTTTTGGATGTTTTTGAAGTTAAATGGTTAATTTTGAAGCTTGATTGTTTAATAGGACTGTTTTGTAAAGTAGTTTTGGTTAGTTTTAAGTTTAGGGACTAAAATGATAAAATAATAAATTTAGCATGAAGTTATTATAAAATTTCAGTAATAATGGGTTGTATATGTATAAGGGTAATTTCAGACAAGTGTTTTTGGTTTGATTGTGATATATGTGAAAGTTTCGGTTTTAAAGACTAAATTGAATAAAAGGTAAAAGTTTAGGGCAATAATGTAAAATGTCATTAAAGGGTCAAATATATGAATATAGATATTTTAAGGTATTTGAATTAGTTAATTGAGCTAAATTATTATATGTAGATAAAGAAATGGATCAAGCGGTTGATAATCGAGGAAAAGGAAAATCGTCAAGTAGTTCTAGGTATAATGCTTGTAGTTGTTTCGTTTATGTAAGTTCGTATTAGATTTGTTATGCTTATTGATGGTTTGAATTTTAATTATATGTGTATATATATATGTGTGTGTGTATGGTGAGTATGGTTAATTGTGGTAAGTTTGAAAGTGGAAAGAAAGGTTTGAATTGTAAGTATAACAATTGTATATGTTTGAGTTGAGTCATGTTATTCTATGTAATATATGTAATGAAGTTGATCAAGGTATAATGTTATAAACATGAAAACATTATAGAATACAAGTTAAGCCCCATGTGAGCTTAGTGAATGATAAGGATACAAATGACATGTCATTAGGCTGTTCTAGGCACTAGATGTCGGTGATTACAGTTTTTAGGTACTATGTATTGGTTTTCCAATTTCCAAGCACTCTATGCTGGTGATATATTTTCAGATACTATGTAGCAGTGGTGGATACCATACCGATAACTGGAATCTAGAATTTGTTGCAAATTCTCGTCAACTTGTGTGAGCAGTATTATGTAATGGTTAATGTCCCGATGATCAGCTTGTGTAGCATTATTTCTATGCGTATTCAAAGTTAATCTACTATAGTTCCCCTAGAAAAAAAA
Source organism: Gossypium raimondii (assembly GCF_025698545.1). Lineage (NCBI taxonomy): Eukaryota > Viridiplantae > Streptophyta > Magnoliopsida > Malvales > Malvaceae > Gossypium > Gossypium raimondii. Next base: position 11,263,994 of record NC_068568.1, read on the forward strand.
TTAAGGAATTGTTTAGAAATTAAATTCAGGGCATGAAGGGCTAAATACTTATTAGTTGTGAAATGGTATGCGAAACTAGTATCTTGTGTTTTTTCCAATGTGATATGTATATTACTAACCATTTGGCATGGTAGGTAATGTGAAATATGGCAAGAATCATTGCTATATGTTAAATTGAAATGTATACTTTAAATGAAAGATATGTGATGTTTAAATTTTACAAACTTACTAAGCTTTATATAAGCTTCGTTTTCTTCCTTGTAGATTGTCGGGTTTGAGCTGTCAATTGGATCGATTTTAGAGATCACACTATCTGTCAACTCTTTTGGTAGCTATTTACTTATTTTGTCCTAGTTATAAGTGGCATGTAAATAGGGTTTGCCAATGTATGTTATAAGTTTTTAGTTTAGTTTTGTGCCATTTGGTATATGTATTAATGTATAAGTTTGTAAGCTATGATGGTTGTTTGTTGGCTTGTGATAGTATAAATTTGTTTAGCGTTATACTACCTTAGCTATGAAATGTGCAAAAGTTTTGGTTATTTGGTTAACTTGATTTCATGAATGTGAACATGAGGAAATGATTTTAGTTTAATAGTTGAATTGGCATGGAGTGTTAGGTTGTTATGCTTGAATGGTTAAAGTTTAATGTTTGAATTGTGGTGCCAAGGATGACATATTGGTTAGGCACTTAGGTTGGATGTTATTTGGTATGTTTTGATGTATTTTATGTAGGTTTAATGGATGGTAATTGCATGAATTATGGCCTAAGTGATTATAGGTGTGATGGCTTGGTTTTAAAAGCATGTTTAGGTGCACATGGCAATGTACCAGACATGGTTACCTGACACGACCATGTGGTCTATTTGATTTTGGTGCACATTAGTTCACATGGAATCAGTCTATCACACGGTTAGGCAACACGACCATGTCTTAGGACCACATAGTCTCAGCCTTGTCACACAATTTGGCCACACGACCATATGACCCTCATTTACACTTTTTACCTAATTTTTTTTGTAAAAGTTTCAATTTAGTCTTGATATGATTCCGAGTTGGTTTAAGGGTCTCGTGTGCTTAATTCATACCTGATTTTGATTGTAAATCACACCACACTTATGCTAATATTTTTAATAGATTTGTTGATTATTTATGAATATTTGTATGATAATAATGTTTAACAGCTGTACTACCTTATAGTTCGAGGCAGGTGATCAAACCGAGTATAGGGTGTTACAGAAGAAAACATTATAAAGATAATATGTCAACTTTACCTAAATGATATGTTTTTGTAGCTAGGAAAACGGATGATGCATGTTCAGCTAGAGTAAGACCAGCTCTCAGTATTGTAACAATCTAAGAAACCCCAAAAAAACAAGTATTAGTTACTAACTGAAAAAATTCAAAGAAATATATAATTTAAATGTTAAAAGTGGAAACTAACCACTATAGGTTCCTTTAGATCAATAAATTCAACTAAAGTAATAGCCATTGGTGATTGAATGTCCCCTGCAACAGTAGGCTGTTAGCCAGGATATTTTATGTTCCATATAGGAAAACACATCCTTAATTCCACTATAATTTCAAGAAAGATATGTACAAGGTAAGAACTTACCAACCAATCCCTTGAAGCTTCGTACATAAGTAACCTCCCTAATGTAGCCATAGCATCTCCTAATAACTAGAGAAATCAGAAAAGAAAAATAAATAAAATGAGATTTTTCCAGTGGTCCAGATATGTAAAAGCTAAAAAAAAATATAAAGTTCAAATAAAATTTGAAGAAAACTTAGTGAAAATGGGCCAAAGTATTTGCTTATTCCTCAAAACTAAAACCCGATGCTTAATTCATGGATGTGGAGGCACAACGACCTTAAAGAAAAATTTAAATTTAAATTTAAATACAATAAACAAAAACATAAAGAAACTACATTGTTTAAGTTCTAAAAAAACAAAAAGAGAGAAAAAACTGATGAACACTTTGAACCGGGCAAAATACCAGAAAAAGCCACTTTTTTTAAAATTTACTGAAATGGGCCCGATATTTTATTATTTACAAGAATGGGCCATTTTTCCCCAAATTGCGTCCACGTCAGCGCGAAGTCAGAGGACGTGTCAGCAAATCGCGTCCATGTAAGCACGATTTGTTGCCACGTTAGCAAAGCGCTCTGACACGGACGCGATTTGCTACCACGTAGCGCGCCCCTAGGGACGCGTTTTCCCTATTTTTTGGTTTTTGGTTTTTAGGGTTAAGGTTTAGGGTTTTTAGAATTTTTAGGGTTTTAGAGAAAAAGTAAAAAAATAAGGGTTTAGGGTTTCCTAATTAAATTAATTATAATTTATTCAAAATTGGATTATGTTTCGTGTTTATGGGTTTTTAAGATAAAATCAAAGTAGGATGCTTTATCAGAATAATTTCTGAAGTCACGCCCACGTGTACGCGCTTTTGCTACAGTAGGTCCTGCAAAAATAATTTTGAGTTGACGTTTCTGAGCAAATAGTATAAAAAACGCTTCAAGCAGGATGTTTTATGAGAAGAATTTGTGAAATCACGCCCTCGTGGACGCGCTTTTGCTACAGTAGGTCCTGGAAGAAATAATTTCGACTTGACATTTCTAAGCAAATAATTTAAAAAAATGCTTCAAGCAGGATGCTTTATGAGAAGAATTTGTGAAATCGCGCCCTCGTGGATGCGCTTTTGCTACAGTAGGTCCTAGAAAAAATAATTTCGACTTGATGTTTTTGAGCAAATAGTTTTAAAAAATGCTTTAAACAGTATGCTTTATGAGAAGAATTTGTGAAATCGCGCCCTCGTGGACGCGCTTTTGTTACAGTAGGTCCTGAAAAAAATAATTTCGACTTGACATTTCTGAGCAAATAGTATAAAAACGCTTCAAGCAGGATGCTTTATCAGAAGAATTTGTGAAATCGCGCCCACGTGGACGTGCTTTTGCTCTGATAGCATGTTTAATGAGGCTATAAATGAGGCAAAAATGTTCTCAGAATGCATAAGTTACAGCAGAAACAATTTAGAGAGGCTAAGAAGGTTAGAGTTTCAAATCTGAGTGAACGTATTAGTGCTGTTATTTACTATGATGGTGAGGTTTGCCACACCGAGAATGGTTTTGTTTTTTTGTTGGAGAATACGGTGCGAATGATTTTTAACCAGAACATAGATTTGACAGAACTTCGTAAAAGAATTAGGCGTAAAATTTTCAGAACGACGCCAATGAAACTTCTGTCTATTACGTATCGATTTTGTTCTTCTGTTGATCCGGTGACATATGACTCGTTCGACATAAAAGGTGCTCGTAGTTTGGAGGCAATGATGCAGACTCATCTTGCTAGTGGAGCACCTTATATTGAGTTATATGTACAATTTACATTGCCAAATGATGTACTTACGACCGATGTTCGAGATGTATACACGATCCCTGGACGACACTCGGTTAGCGGGTTACAAAACACATAATAGCCCATGTTTGGTAGCGGTGTGGAATGCACATCCCCTGCAAGACACTCTGTCGATGGATGGGATATGTACGTCAGTGGCTCGATGTTTAATGCTGGAAATACGTACTAGAGAACAACATCAAGTTCTAGTGGCTGGAAATCTACATCAAATTGGGGACGTTATGAAATGCCCAGAAGAAGGGATGATGTACTCCCTACGACGTTCACCGGTGAGGGGACCTCGTACGCTGCAGATAATTGTGGGTTAAAATATGACTCCGATGTGGATCCACCTCGAGAGCCTGGGCCCGATGGTGTAGAAGTTGGCTTATTTTCTGAACCGAAGCCTATTCCAACAGAACCTGAAGATGCTGAAAGGAGTTCAGATTAAGAAGAAAATCCATGATTCAGAGCATACTCACCTCCAGCCCACATGCATAATGTCGATCTGTCTGTAGATGATGCATTGGAGTTTCCAGGTCTACCACACCGGTTGCGTGATCGTACAAGTTTGGGGGCTAGATTCGGGTGAATTTGAAGTTGGTAATCAGTTTACCAACAAGGATAGTTTTATTTGTGCTTTGAAACAACATAGCATCTAAAACGGTGTTAACTACCTTGTCGTTAAATCCAAATCTGATAAGTTTGAGGCGAAGTGTGCGGTGCAAGAAGACACATGTTCATGGAAAATCTACGCCTTGTTAAGGAAAAGGACAGGGTTGTGGGAGATTAAAAAGTACAAAGGTCCACATACATGTGCTGCAGGTACAGTATTGACGGTTTTTAAATAATACTGTTATTATGTAATGTTGGATTATTTAATGTACTCCGTTTATAGGTGTTTCACAAGATCATCCCAAGATGGATTCAGTTATGTTAGCTAGCTTGATACTACCCACGGTGAAGGCATATCTCAAGACTTCAGTGCTGGTCTTAATTGCCAATATTCGTAGCCAAATGGGGTACACGCCCTCTTACCGCAAGGCTTGGATAGCTAAGCAGAAGACGTTGGAGAAGATGCATACTGGGTGGGACGCTTCATATAATGAAATATGACAGTGGTGTCAAGTGCTAGAGAGATACGTCCCAAGTGCCATCACAGACCTTGAAACGGAACATGCGTACTACAACGGCCAATTGCTACGTGGATGCCAAGTGTTCAAACGCCTGTTTTGGACCTTTAAGCAATACCGAGACGCATTTCCATACTGCAAGCCATTGGTACAAATTGACGGTACCTTTATGTTTGGTAGGTATACTCATCGGCTATTGCTTGCAGTGACACAAGATGGCGATGGGAGAATCTTCCAATTGCGTTTGCAATAACATTGGGGGAGTCGTCTGATGACTGGGATTTCTTTCTCTCTAGGTTAAGGAGGCATGTGTGCCCCAACCTGATATCTGTGTTATTTCAGATCGAGGTATAGGTATACTAGCTGCATTTGATCGACAGGGAAGCTTATGGCAGCGCACACACCATCGATACTGCCTAAGGCACGTTGCTTCAAACTACTACAGGTAATATCCATCTAAGAGCGAACGTCGACAAGTGACCAACATGGGTATTTAGTCTCTATCTGTGTTATTTCGTTTGTCAATTTGAATTAGTTGTAAATGAAGAAGTGGTATGTAATATTCGCTATGAACTTATTTTGGCAGGGTATGAAATAAATAAAGACCATTTTCACGAGATGTTGGCAATTTTACGTTCAATTAACAGAGAAGAGGCGGACTACCTTTGTAACATACGTTTCAAATGGTGGGCACAAGCATACGACGGCGGCCTACGATATGGTCATATAACCTCAAACCTGGCTGAATGCATAAATTCTGTTCTAAAAGGAACATGCCATCTACCGATAACATCGGTTGTGCAAGAGACATTTTTTCATTTGACGGCGCTATTTCCAAAGCGAGCAGCGAGTTATGCAGGCAAGATGCAGGGAGGCCATGTCTGCTGCAGTAAGGTAGTACAAGAAATTAACAAGGCCAAGGCACGAGCGAACACCATGCAGACAGTGTGTCACGATCGTGACAATTTATGGTTTCGCGTGACAGAGTTTGACAGACCGTACCAAGGTGTTGTTGGCGGGCAATATCGTGTACACTTACGAAATATGACTTACTACTGTGGGATGTTTGATGCATTTTGTTATCCATGCGCTCATGTTATTGCAGCTTGTTAGAATCTCCGTCTGGATCTGATGAGCTATGTGGACGAAATGTATAAATTAGAAAACATGTACAACGTCTGGAGACACGTTTTCCCACCGGTCTCAGATGAACGTAAGTGCCCGCCCATATCTCTTGCTCCTTTTAAGCTGTTACTGGATAGAGAATTGCGTCGCAAACCAAATGGTCGACCATGCTTGACTAGAATACGTAACAGTATGGATATCCGAGAAACAGCCAGTCAACAAAAGTTGTGCGGATGGTGTAGGAATCCAGATCATACAAGTCGATCATGCCCTAATAGCAATAGTTGAATGTAATTGTAAACAAATTATATTTTTTTCAATTATTAATTGATAGTTGTATTAATTGTCAGTAAAATTATCAAATTATATCAAATTATTAATTGTTAGTACCAGTCAAGGGTTATGGTTAGGGTTAGGGTTTTTAAGTTAAGGGTTTAGGGGTTTTAAGTTAAGGGTTAGGGTTTAAGGTTTAGGGTTAAAGAGTTTTTAAGTTAAGTTATGGGTTTAGGGTTTTTAAGTCAAGGGTTTAGGGTTTTAAGTCAAGGGTTTAGGGTTTTAAGTTAAAGGTTAGGGTTTAGGGTTTAGGATTTGTCAATTAAATTATGCATTTAATTATAATTTATAAATTTATAAATTTTTAATAAATTAGTTTAGGGTTTTTAAGTAATAACTCAAAAAAATTTCTATTTTATTACATCAAATAATATCAAAATATTCAAAATGTTTGTACAAATATATTAAAATACAAATAAATCTCTGTTCCTGCCGAATTCAGTGCCACATGGCGGCCGTCGACGGTTACGCGCTAGATTCCTCCTTTGGCCAGCTTCCGGCGGCGGTTGTGGTTCCTCCGACACGGATTTTGGTTCCTTCGGTAGGGCATTTGGTTGTCGAAGTTCGGACGATGAACCACCTTGATAGAATAGTGAATGTGGAGGTGTTTGCATCACCAACGACGGCGGTGTTTGAAACCCATACGGTGGTGGGGATTTTTAAAAAGAAAAGCTCCCCGACTGCCCCTCTTGCGATCCCTCGTACCCCGCTGGCCTATACATCGGCGGTCCACTCGACATAACAGGAAATGGAGCTGAATCGGGCCATTGGATCCAATCTGCTATAGGACTCGGAAAAGGAAACATATAAGGGTTAGGATACATAAAAGGGCAAGGAAACACACCTGACATCATCTGAAAAGGCTGTGCCGTGGGTATCGTCGTTTGAACTGCTGGGTCGAGTGACTATGTCGGTGCTCTCGTTGGGCCTGATGATTGAATGGCCGCTAATGATGGGCCAGGTGAATGTCTGGGCCTCGTTGATAGGCTAACATCATCGTCCTTTGGTCTTGGATTTAAAGGCCCGCGTCTTTCCTTTTGGACATGTAATTGCCACTGCTTCTCCTTTGCCGACAGTAAATACGACTTGCCATGGATCCTAAACCATGGCATGTATTCCGACATACACGCTAACTCCGGAACGATGATCGGTTCCATAGTAGGTATATACTCATATCGATCTTCCCACATTTCGATGTAGTTGGACTAGAATCTCAGCCAATCCGTATGCAGTTGCTGTAGGTCGATTTTGTGCTGATCATCAAACACCTCAGGTGCCACAAGAATCGGTTGTCTACATCCAAATTGCCGTAACACTCTGTCTGACTGGTGCATCTCCACGGTCTCGTAGCTGATCAACGTGACTTTCGCGTACCAAGCGTTTGGATTTTGTAAGAACTCATCCGGAATTACTACCCGAATTGTCGGATCCTCGTATGGTGTCCATTGAAACTATATGAACATGATAGAAATATAAGTTATATACATAATACTAAATACTAAATACTAAATACTAAATACCAATCGACTAGCGAATGATGGAAATATCAATTTTATTTAATACTTACATGTGCTTCCGACTGTTGGTCTAATAGAAGCCGTATATCTTCAAGAGAGGTAGGTAATCGAGCATGACTTGCCGAATGGTTCCACCTAATTAAATAAAATTTTAGCATACTATTATTTTTAAAAATCTACATAATAATTGTAAAATCTAATATAAAATTTACCTCGTTATGAGTGGGAATATATATGGGTGGTCCACTCGATGACGTAGAATAGAAAGCGAAACCGTGCCCATGACTGCAGTAGTGACAGGCAACCTCCGATTTTTTCTTTACTCGGTCGCGTCGCCCCACACATCTCCCGATATAATGTTGCCAAGACGGAAGACCCCCAACTCAATTCACCAGCTGCTCTAAAATCAACGAGTTTCAGCAGCCATCTTAGATGTACGCGGCTCTGTGACAAGTCCGGCATCAGATAACCTTTAATTATCTAAAGAATGTATGCCCGAGCATATCAGATTCTTTCTACTTCGCTTGAATCATCATCTGGATCTGGGAATGTGTCTTATAACCAGCCCATCTCGATCCGACCTCCGTTAATTTTCTCTTGAATAGCGCCTAAAAGCTCGTAGCACACTGCTCCCCAATCGCCAGATTGAACAGACCCGGTGACTGGCTTCCCGTCCACCAGTAATCCGAATTGCAGACTGACATCTTTCAAAGTAATAGTGCACTCTCCACATGGAAGATGGAATGTGTGCGTCTCGGGTCTCCACCTCTCGATCAACACACTGATAAGTTTCGGGTCCAACTTGCATCCCCGGCCTACCGTCGCCACGTGCCAAAAACCCGCTTCCCACAGGTAGTTCTCTACCAACGGTGATGAAGGAGCATGCATATTCCGGATATAGCATTCCAATATCTGATCTACAGACTTTTATAACAAATAATAAATTAATAATTATCTAAAAATGCATAAATAAAAAAATCTTAAATAATATTTAAAAATTAAATTTAACACTTACCATTTTCATTTGTTCGACGGATATGTGCTGATTATCAAGACGAGTTAGTTCTCCGGCCATTGATTTAATAATAAAGACAAATTTTTACAATTTAAAAAAAATTTAAAAAACATATTTTTTAAAAATTATTTTAAAATATGGATTTAAGAGAAATTTAAGAGGAAATTGAGAGAAAATTGAGATTAAATATGAATTTGAGAGAAATTTGGAAGGAATTTGAGAGCAAATTAAGAGCAAATTGAAAGGAAATTTGAGAGAGGATTAGTTTGTGAAAAAAATAAAGATTGGGAGGTATTTATAGATTTTTTGTTTACCGTTGGAGGGGCAACGGTCAAAAAAATGACCGTTGCACTGTTCATGTGCGGGGAAATTGTGTCCCCAGGGGCGCGCTATGTGGCAACAAATTGCGTCCATGTCAGCGCGCTTTGCTGACGTGGCAACAAATCACGCTTACATGGACGCGATTTGTGTCCATGTCAACAAAACGTGCTGACGTGGACGCGATTTGCTGACACGACCTATGACTTCGCGCTGACGTAGACGCGATTTGGGGGAAAAGGGCCCATTCCGGTAAATAATAAAATACTGGGTCCATTTCGGTAAATTTTAAAAAAAAATAGGCTTTTAATGGTAAATTGCCCCTTTAAACCCTATAATAGGGTTTTTTGGATGCCCACATGAGAATCTACTGTAACAAAACCCAATGCCACGTCCGTAACCACCAATGAGTTGTAAAAGAATGCTTTAAAAAAGAAACAATAAAGGGAATACTAAAGAAACAATAAGAAACTCCGCTTTATTATCAATTGCATTTCACAAAATTTTTACTTTTTTTTAATAATGGAAGAAGGCAACCAACTGCCTTTAAATCAAATAAATCTTACATTCGATGCACCAAGTTTATCTTCTAACAATAATTTCCTAACAGGAAAGCTATGGAACTAAAAAAAGAGTAAATTCAACGTTATTAATTGAGCCTGATTTACCAAACCAATCTATTACCATATTCTTGTAGCTTGACTTATTGTAACTTTCTTCTGAACTCATTAATCCTTCGGATAATTGTCATTGACGGAATATTCACAGAATTTCCCAATATCATCTCAATTGCATCCAAAGAGTCACTTTCAACAATAACCTTACTATAGCTCCTTAATCGAGCAACTTCAAGTCCAACTAAAATAGCCCATAACTCAAACTTAAGAGCAAAGCCCCTTCCGATGTATTTCCTGAAACTTTCCAACCAATTCCCCGCGAAGTCGTGCACCACTCCACCAACCATCAATCATTGTCTGTTCATGGTTGAAAACCCATCAACATTGACCTTAACCCATCCCAGACTCGATGGACACCATTTTACCCTCCCACCTTGCTTCACTCTCAAGGACCTAGAATTCTTTAATGGCTCGCAGATATTAGAAACAAATCAATTTACCCTGCAAACAATCTCTCCAGGCCTATTTGCTACTTGTTGGAAGATAAAACTATTCCTATTTTTCCATAGCAACCAGCACAAGATAGCAAAAAATCACACATGAGCATCATTTCCACCAAAATCACTATTCAAATTGACAACTACTTAGTCCAAAAGATCTAAACTAAAGAAGTGAGACAAAGAATTTGAGGATATCACATTTTTCCATACCTTAGTCGCAACAGTGAAATCACACAAAACATGAATAATTATTTCCTGATTATCCACGCACAGGGTGTAGCCCATTGTGGGAGACATATTCCTCCTATTCCTTTCAAAATTTGTTAAGAGCTTCTTGCGTAAAACTAGCCAAAGAAAATGCTTGATTCTTGGTGGCAAATTGGTCTTCCAAATTCCACTCCAAACATTATCCCTTGCTCGATCATCCATCTGTACTAAACTATTATATGTTGCTTTGACAGAAAACTTCCCAGTTTTATGTGGTTGCCAAAAATAATTATCCCTCCTCCCCGTATCACAAGGGAGAGGGCATACTGCTATATATTCCAAGACATTTCTACATTAACCATCTGCATTAACCATCTTCTATATTCAAGCTGAACAACATGTGATTACGAATCGCCCCTAATTCAGGAATCTAAATGTTACCAAGAAAATACACAACTTTCCCATTGCCTATGCTCCAAGAAATATTATGCCTAAACTGTTCCCAAAAATTTGATAAAGAACGCCATACATAAGAACAACAAGGTCGATAAATAGATTTAGGACATTGGTCTATTACCTTATACATATACTGCAGCAGACAAACCCAAGGAGCATCCACATTGGTCGTGAACTGAAAATCTACCTTCATAAGAAAAGAGTAATTTTTGGGGACCAATCTTCTGAAACCAAAACTCTCATGCTTCATAGGTTAGCAGCATGTATCCCACTTAACTAAATGCACTTTCCTATAGTCTCTCGTAAAACCCCAAACAAAGTTCCTAACAATTTGTTCAACCTTTTCATATACTCCTAAATGAATAATGGTCAATTAAATAAAGTAACTTGAGATAGCCAACAACACTAACTTAGCCAAAGTAACTCTAGCAGCCATAGATAGGAGTTTAGCATCAAACCTATTGAGCCTCTTCTGCACCTTATTTATAACAAATTGAAACGTACTCCTAGTGACTCTTTTATGGAACAACGGTATTCCCAAGTAGATCCCCAAGTCCTCCACCTCTTAAAAACCCAAATCTTCACTAAGCATCTCCCTAACCAATTCATCAGCGATAGCTAAAAAATAGATTTTTGATTTCTCTGTATTCATTTTATGAATCGAGTACAACAGAATTGTCAAAAGACTGACCTCATGGACTAAGCAATTTTCTTACTTGCTTCTCCAAACAAAACCAGGTCATCCGTAAAAAAAAGATATGAAAGAGGAGGCCCTCCCATCCCTAGTCGAACAGGCTTTCATGTAGACTCCGTAATTGCCAAATTAATTGTCTGACCAAGCTTCTCCACTGTTAAAACAAAAAGATATGGGGAAATAGGATCACTTTGTCTTACTCATTTGTGAAGCACCCATTCCACAAAAATTGCATAAAAGCAGAAGTGACACACCGCATAATGGCGCGAACTAACCTCTTAGGAAGTTAGGCATTTAAGAGTGTATCCTCAATAAATTCCCATCTTAGTCCATCATAAGTCTTCTCCATATCAAATTTGACTGCCATCCAACCTTTCTTCCCTTTTTTGTATTGCCTCAAATGTATAACCTCTTGAGCAATAATCATGTTATCCATTATGTATCTCCCCCAGCAAAGCTAGTTTGATTAGTTGCAATAATGGACAACATAATAGGCTTGAGGCAGTCCACAATTACCTTTGTGAGGACCTTATAGGGCACTGTACATAAGCATAAGGGTCGGATCTGTGAGATAAGTTTCAGAAAGCTTACTTTGGGAATTAGAACAATCAATGTCTTGTTAAAAAAGGATTCAATACTACATTGTTCAAAAACCTTTCTAATTATGTTCACAAGTTGATTCATAATATTCCTCTCAAGGGCTCTTTGAATGCCATCAAGTCTATTCATAATATTCCTCTTCCTTTTCAAAACATTCTTGTTCCATATTTTTGCTGCCACCGTTAACTTCTTAACTGACTCTTCTAAAGAGCTTCCACTATCCCAATTCTCATTGATTATAGAGCTAAAATTACTATGAGACAACCAACCACTTAAAAACTAGAAAAGACGAGGAGATTCTGTTCTCACCTTATTTCCAAACGAAATCGAGAGCGAGCGATGGTCAGATTTGATTCTCAACATATGAAATACAGTAGTATTAGGAAACATTAATTCCCAGTGAGAATTACATAATGCTCTGTCAAGACGTTCAAATATGGTCCCTCTATTCCAATTGAACCTGGGAACTTTAAATCCAAGGTCTTTCAACCCACAAATCTGACAAATCTATTGGAAAACTAGACAACTAGAAGCAACCCTTTTCAAACCACTTTTCTTCTCATCCTCGTAAAGTAAAGCATTAAAATCCCCAACAACCAACCATAGGAGTTGCATACTTTTTGCAATATAACTTAGGCCATACCATAATTCCTTCATTAGTATTCTACGAGGACTCCTATAAACACCTGTAAAGAACATCCAATCCATAGCATCATCAAACTTAATTTCATGTGAATGAACTGCACATGATTAATCATAACCTCCACACGGATGTTATCCTTCTAAAGAATCCAAATCCCACCTGAAAACCCCATTGTTTCCACTTGATGTGAATAAGGTAGACCAATACTTCTAATCGCTTTATTTGTTTTAATGCCACTAATTTGGGTTTCCATCAACACAACAACTTGAAGATTTAACTCACGTAAATATTCATTCATAATTCTACCAAAATTAGGATTCCCAACACCTTGGCATTTCCATACAAAAATTCTCGACATCATAAAGAACATAAATTAAATCGGGCAAACCTTGGAGAAGTCCATCACTCATCTGATGAATATTCTATGAGTGTCGCATCGTTTTCGCCCCATGGACCAAACTCATCGATCTACCCAGTTGCTATCCACTATCGGCCTATTCCAGCACCACCAGATTAATGCTTTCCTCTCGCGCGCCCGTAGCTCTCCCCTCCACCTTCAGATGGTCCACCATTCCTTGAATAACTTGTTGAACAGGGACCATGCCATCCAAGCCACCAAAGTTATCCCCGTGTTCTAGTCTCAATGCTCAGGGTGTTGTTACTTCTCTTTTCCTTCAAAAATGGAGGGAGTGTCAAATGAGGAATTAGATTTGCGATACCCAAATTATCCTCCATTAGAGAAGAAAAGCCAAATGTAGCATTCGGATTCTAATTCTCTTTGAAGTTATGGACTGAATGAAATTTTTGATAAAAAATTCCTTGATTACCATTAACACTAAAATTAGGTATCCCATACCCCACTTTTGGACCAATTTCTCCATTACCACTGCCCAATTTCTCCACTTTAGGCTCATTTATAGTCTGCTTAGTACCCTGCCCTTTAACACCCACAACCCATTTTTTATGGCCTTTGCCTTTACTGACTTTTCCTTTAATACCCCCATCCAGCTTTCTTCCATTCGTTACTTTTATAATAGATTCTATAATACTTTCCTGGCCCTCACTTGATAATTCAACAGATAATGTAGCTCATTGTTCCTTCTGTTTTTTGAAATTAAATATGCTCGTGCCATTCTCGTTGCTATTAGCTTGTGGAACTCCAATTTTGGAAAGAATATTGAACCGAGATCTAGAAAGATTGTTCTCTTTTTCACCCTCCAGTCCATCAATGTTCCTTTGGCTTTGTCTAAGATTCTGGTGATCCACAATCATCCACTCACCAAACCTTTCATTCTCAACCCTTTCTTATATTGATCCAGGACTTTTTTATTGATCCAATCCAACAGGTTCCTCAGCATCAACCGATCCATTCTCCAAATTATTCACTTCCTGGATTTGGGGACAGTCTCATTTCAAATGCCCAAGGGAGCCACAACTGAAACAAACCGTTGAAAGGGATTCATACTCCACTTTGTAAATCTGGCTAGCGATTCTAATTCTGGATACAAGAGGCTTCCTCAAATCTACCTGGACTGCAAATCTGGCAAATTGACCCCTAGCTCTTTTATCTTTCTTTAAATCAATTTTGCTTACATTCCCCACCATTTCATCGATAGCTTGGAAAATACTTCTCTTATACAATGATCCTGATAAACCCAAAATGTGAACCCATGCAACAACACTATGGGGAAACGACTTTAATGGAGAAAACTGATTCGTCCAAGGTTGAACCATCATATATTTCCCATAAATCACCCATGGACCATTTGAGAGAATGTTGCTATAATCCAAATACGATTCAAACTTTGCTGGAAAATAGTCATTTTTAATATCCATAAGCTGGAAGTGCATAGATGGTTTCCACAACAAACAAACTTTGTTCCATGAGGCATTGTACCCTATCTTCCTCCCTAAAAGTTTGATGAACACAAGTTTTGACATGCTCTCCTCAATTATTGAATAAACTCTGTCAGAAAAATCAATAGAGGGAACACCATCAATAACCTCATTACGTATATCACCATCTAGTAAATCAATACCATCCTCTTCCCATTTATTCTCCAGAGAATTATTCAACGGATTTGAATTCATCACCACATCTTTAAACAAGAAAGGTTTAGAACCCAAAGGCTCTATTTGCTCGTTCCCTCCTCCGTCATCAGGAGGGTCCTCTTCTCTCTACCTCACTTTTTTAACCGCCCGACCAGGAAATCCCCCGGTCTCTTCGCTTTTACCACTCATACCACTCATAATTATTAAAATTGTTAATACTTTTGTGTACTCTTTTGCACAAAATTTTTACTTTAATGGCCTTTTATAGGCTTTTAGTTAAAAATTCTTTTTTCATAAATTATCATTCATGTATATCATAATGTAAAGGATATTAAATCTGAAATGATACATAAAGTACCTCTAAAGCTCCTGTTGTTTTTTCAATGTCATTGTGATCATTAAACTTACATTTATTTCTCTTTTGAGTATTCCATTCAAAAATGGGAGGACTTGACTTGTACCTTAAGTTTATGCAACCTTGTTAGCTTCTGCCTTGGATATTTTAGTTAAAGTTTGTGTGCTGCAAAAATTGTGATCACCAAACATCTAGGCCATTGAATGATCATGCATAGGTGTTATTTTCTAAACTTGCTCGACAAGTTTTAGGTTTAGGTTGAGTTTAGTTCATGATCTTTCTAATTAGGGCTTAGGTGAGGACTTGTTGTAATTTCATTAAAATAATAAAAATGGTTAATTACATAAAACTGATAGCACACTTAAAATAATTTAATATAAATTAAGTCGCTCGTAAGCAAGTAATTTAAAAAGTAAAAGAATTGAATCAAATTATTTATTTAACCTGCAGCATTCTCAAATTTTAGTTGGAAATTTTATCTACTTATTTAGCCTTTACATAATTTCACTACATTAAACATTTTAATTTTAATTTTAAAATTAAAAACCTATATATCAAATTTAAATTTGGAGAAACAAAATATTATTTATGCTTAAAGATATATATATATATATATATATATATATATATATATATATATATATACCTTATAAAAGAATTACATGTATATCACTAAAGGCCGAGGCTCGATTCCAAAAAGAATTTCATGCCCAGGCTCCCGACTCATTCAAAAACTAATAAAATACTTAAATATATATTTTTAATTGATATTTTATGTATTTTATAATTAAATTTAAATTTAAATTTAAAAATATTTTTTTATTATTTAAATTGAATTTGTGCCGGGCCAAGCCAATTCAAAATAAAAAAATCCTTATCCAACCTCGGTCCAAGTTAATCCGGGTGGACTACCCGACCCTTGAACAAATCTATATATCAACATTGCAAGGATAACAATTTAACATCATATTACTTTAATTAGTTTAGCTACAAATTTTAATATACAAATTATTATAGTATAGTATAGTATAGTATAGTATAGTATAGTATAGTATAGTATAGTATACATCCAACATATTCATAGTATTTATGTATTTTATATTATTATTTTATGTTATACTATATTATATCCTGTAATTTAACGTGTAAGTAGCTATTTTATACTATAATATAATGTGCATGAATTATTCTTCGATTAACTTTTAAACTAACAAAAATATTATATATTATTTATTATATTACTATATTCGCATTTAAATTATTTTATTGTTTAGAAGAACCTTTACTTTTATTATTAAGTTTTGAATAATAGAAAAACATTTTCAAAATTCATAAATTTTAAATCCTAAACCTTTAGTTTAGAGGTAGAGCAAAAGTCGAATAAAATCAACTTAATCATCTAAACTAAGGGTCCGTTTGATTGCCATAAAATGTTTTCCGTAAAATGATTTCGGAAAATGTTTTACTTTTTCGTAAAATGATTTACTAGAAAATATTTTTGGTGTTTGATTGAATCATGTAAAATATTTTCATTTGTTTGTGATTTCCTAAAAATATTTTCGGAAAAGTTGTTTTACATATATTAATATATATTAATAAATTTTATATTTTAAATTGTTTTTACATATATTGTAATGACTTATTTATAAATAAATAAATTAAATTAAATATATAATAATACTCAATTATTAAAATATAAAAGCATTGCAAACTACTTCTGAAATTTACTAATTAGTAGTGAATCAATTGTAGTGATCTCCTGATGAAATTACGCTTAGCATAAAAGCAATTACGAGAAATGAATTCAATGCCAAAGTACAAGATAAATGGAACCAGTCATTACTTGGTATGAGGTTAATGCTTGCAATAGAGGGATCAACACAATCAGTTGGTAACTTTAAGAAATTGATTCGAGGTCAATTATTCTTCTGAATCATAAAATGGGAAAAAGAACAATAAAATTAATGATACTGAGACAATAAAAATTATAACAGATAGAGGATCGTTGATCTTGGTCTTCTAGATGTCGATGTTTGCACCAAAGATGTGGCAACTCTCATTAATGACCCATTAGCGCACAATAATACACAAAGCACTGCCGTGCCTTGACAACAAGCACATTCCACTCTTGTCCATCCTGTTTCCCTCCTCTGGATTCCAAAATGCGAACAATTACTCCATCATCATGCCCTCCATGACCTCCAGCTCCTATTACTAGTAAACTGTTTCCGCATGCTTTAAATGCCAGCCCCCAACCGTAGGAAGAGTCCGCCCTCACAGGGAGTCTCTTCACAACACTCCATGAGTTATTAACCTTATCATATTTCTTAACTTCATTAGTTGCTTGATCAGCAGAGTAAAGCTGATTATTTACAACAACAACTAAAGGAGGTGAACGCATAGTAGGATGAAACGTACTTGCATCGCGACCAGGGTACATATTTTCTATCCTCCTCCATGACCTTGTCTCAATATTGTACTCTTCACCACAAGTCAAACAATCTGTATGACTTGACATGCCCCCAATCACATAAAACTTCCCATCCATAAAAAATCCCGAACATAGTTTACGTGGGAAGTTCATGTCGGGCAATGTTTGCCAAGTACCTACTTCAGAATTGTAGAGTTCAGCAGATTGTAGGACATTGCCATTCTTATCACTTCCCCCAGCAACAATGGCTATCTCCCCAAGGCTGCTAGAACCAAACAGACAACAAGGCAAATTCATTAGGAGGCATTTAGAGCAATTGTGGGTAACCAAACTCCATGAAAATGTTATAAATTCGCAGCAGCTCATGATTCTAGTAAACTAACTTGATAACAATTCCAGAAAACTAACTTGGTGTTATATTGAGAGTCTAACTAGTAGGATAATGGTACATTCTCATTTAATGCTGAATGAATAATCATCATCATTTGGTGCTATCTGTCCCCATCTCTCTTTCATTCAAACATATAAATAGCTCACTTATTTTGATCCATTAATGAAATAAGCCTTGAAAAAAAAATCAAACATCAAGAGGGGCAGGGAGCTTACAAAAGGCGATCAGAAACTTTCCATAGCCTTTCATTTGATACGGAGGAAGGGTAAGGATACATGCCAAATTATATGATTCCTCTTAATGTTTTTCCTGCATGATCAAACACAAACTACTAACTAAGATATTTGTTTGTGTTAGGAAGTACAGTCTAAAACACAACAATGAAATGACAAAAAATGATCAGTAACTACAGAAAATTTTAGCAGACATGCTATGAAATGAATAAGAAATAGAAAGCCCCAAATACACGCATATAAACAATAAATTCTACTACTTGAAAGCTCATAATTTGAGGCTACAAAGGCAAGAATTCTTGTATCCACTCCATGCCACATTACTAAATTCCAATTACAAAATATCAGAATTTCCACAAACATATAGACACTAGTTGTAAACCTGCATCAAGAAACAAAAACGCACTAAATGTTACCTTAGAAAAGTATCCAACCATATGGCAACCTCGATCATCACATTCACATAAAACATAAAACAGAAACAGATCAACATCATAATAAAAGGTCTTGTGGTCAAGGAATAACTTCGCCAAATAACAAAGATTCGCCCATAAACTTTATTCGGAATAAATCACGCCCTTCCTAATAAGTACAAAATAAATGACCCTTTCCCCACATCAATTTTTTCAAGAACAATTTTTCAATATCTTAAGCAGTTTTTCAAGAACCAAAATGATGGCATACCTTAAGCAGTTTTTCAAGAACAAGAAGAAATGAAAATGATAAAGAAGATAAAGAAGATGTCATACCTTAAGCCAAGACCCTGCGAAGAGGGAGATTTGAGCGAAACGAAACAGCAGCGTGTAGTTTTCCTGAGAAGAGAAGATATGAGACGGACACAGCTAAGGAAAAATGGAAGATATTATAAAAGATGAAGAAAGGAAGAAGTAGAAGGAGGAAAGTTACTTGGATGAATAAGGAGAAGGGATGAAGAACGGAAGGAAGACGGAGAAAGTAACCTGGTGAAAGTTGGAAAATGTCTTACAGAAATAAAATCGGTAAGACATTTTTCGTATACTCATGCTCATTTTACCCGTGTTTTGGAGAATGTTTTCCTTCAGGAATTCATTTTCCAGCAAACAAACACAAGAAAATAAGGAAAATATTTTCCGGAAAACATTTTCAATTAAATTAATTTCAATTTTAGATTAGTTGGAGAGATTAATTAAAATATGTTACTTATTAAATTTATACATTTTAAAAATATTTATGCCCCAAATATATTATAAGGAAGCCCATAACCAAATAAATATAATACTCATTATTTAATATCCAAAATACATACATAACCCAAATCCATAAACATTAAATAATAAAATTTGTAAAATTAACCGAAATCCAATTAAAATTTATTAACGATAAAAAATTTAATATGTGAAAATTATAAAATTTAAATTATTAATTAATGTATTATATCATTATATCTTTTATACAATCATTAAATATAAATTTTGTAGATTTAAATAATAATTATTTTGAATATTTCTTATACATATATAATAATTTTATTTAAAATATTTTATATTCATAATTAAAATTTTAAAAATTGTTTCACTTTATAATTTAAATAAAATCTTATTATTAATACATTTATAATATAATTATATAATATTTATAATGTCGAAACCATTTTTATTTTGAAAAACGGGATCGACTTTTAATATGAAAATGGAGTCGCTACCAATCTTTTTTCGAGGTGTGATCGGGTCACCTTGAGATTAATCATTTTAATCAAACATTTTGATTTATTAAAATAATGATTTTGGCCTACAAAATTCGAGAAAACGAGCTTGGGAGTCGGTTACGCATGAGAAAGGATTAGCACCCTCTCATAACGCCCAAAAATTGGTACCTAATTGATTAATTAACATCCTAATGTCGAAAATTTGAAAAGATTTTAAAATATGATCCTCTTTAAAAAACTGAATAAATCGAATTTGATGTTAAGACCTCCTTGTCCCGAAGAAATAAGATGTCACATCCAGTAAGTTAGGATACGACATTTTAACCCTCAAAACTAAGCTTGTCACATGCATTAAAGTTTTAAAAGGATATTCAATTATTTGGATAAAAAAATCGAAACCCAGTAAGTTAGGGCACAATTTTCTCAAAGCTCTAAAGTACCGAATATTGCCTTATTTTTAAAAGTTTTCTTTTTTTAAAATTGGGGAAATTTGACGTAATATTAAAACGATGCATAAAAACTTTGATAAAAAAATGGTAATATGAAAATACAAATAAACAATTTATAAAACACATAATGGCAATTATTTAAATGCTAGCATCAATAATCAAAGACCAATGAATTTAAAACAAAGACTATATATATATATATATATATATATATATATATATATATATAAGGCAAAATAATATGTAAATAAATTTAAAAATAATGAATTTGAAAATGAATAATAAGGAAAAAGAAATTTGAAATCAATAAATAAATTATATATATAAAAAGTAGGTAATATATGTATACATTTGGAAGAAATAATATATAAAAATGAAAATAGGTAATATATAAAGTAATAATATATAAATGAGTTTAAAAATAAATATTGTGTAATAAGGAATTTAAAACAAGTTATACACAAAACATCTTAAAAATAAATGGTATATAAAATAGATAGTATAAAAAAATTTGCAATTGATAATATATGAAAAAAATTTTAAAGCAAATAATCAAACAATTTAAAATGGATTATTTATAACACGAGTTTTACAAAATAAACAACATGTGTGACATAATATTAAAAATAAATAAAGTATATAATTAATGGAAGAAAATAAAAGAATGATAAGGATGGTTAAATGAATGAACAATATGTAAATAAGAAAGTTGATGGATAAATAAACGAATAAAAATAAAAGAATGATTAATGATTAAACAATTAAATGGATAAATAAAAAAAGTTTAAAAAAAACGCTTAAGTCAGCCTAACTCTCACAATATGAAGATTCAACGAAATTCATCCACCAAAATCCAACTCAAATGAAAGCAACTTAAAAAGAAACGAAGATGAACGAAGAATAAAATAAGAACAAGCCACAGAAAATAAGAACGCAAGAGAGGGAGAAATTTGAGTGAATGCTGTTAAGAATTATTATTGCTCCAAACTCAAGTGTTTTTACAATGAATGGAGCGGCCTCTATTTATAGTTGAGCCTCCCCAAATCCAACGGTACAGATCAATTACATCAACGGCTAAGATTAAAGGGTATCTACAAATTAAATCTCTAAGATTACAAAATCATATCTTCTAAGATTGCATATCCTTGAAGATTATGTTTCCATATGCATCAAGCAACCTTTTCAAGTAATGGACCATTTCGATCGGGCCAAATGATATAATTTTGGACTAGACTTGGACTTTGTTTTATTATTTTGGGTTTTTTTTTGTGAGCCCGAGCTAATTTGGCCTATTACATATAATATATTTTCATAATAATAAAAATTTTGAAACCTTTTTTAGATAATTACATTTATTTTCTTTAAATTAAGAGTTATTTTTTTAATTTCATGTATGATTTATTTTATTATTTTCCACAAGTAATTATCTTATTGTGTTACCTAAGTAATAAATTACATCTCATTCAAAATATTCCACATCATCCACGTAATTTTTTTAACAGAACTTTGATCAAACCAGTTTGAAAAAACAGTTTGAAAAAAAAAACAAAGGTTGATGGCTCAAAAAGACTCAAAATTTTAATTAGGACCATTTTGACAAAACATGTAAAGGTGTTTGACAGTAAAGACATCTAAAGCTTAGCAAGAGCTTCGTTCTAAACATCATAGCCTTCTGCATAACTTAAACTTATCATAAATCAAGAAAATCCTTTCACCCTCCAATAATGTATCTTAATTAAATCTGATTAAATGTCAATTTGTCTGCTCTTTCAAGTGTTAACCGATTTAGGGTGGGTTTGGATGGGCGATTGGGTGCGGTGCGGTGCGTTTAGCTTACTTTTTGTCTCACGCTACAGTGTTGCTACAGTATCTAATCTCACCGCCACCACTGTTTTTACACTAACCGCAGGTAAACGCACCCCCCATCCAAACTTCCCCTTAATCATCCTCAAACATGTAATTTTCAGTTTTCAATATGGATTATTAACAAGAAGCGATAATCCCTTGCGTGGATAGAGAGACATGGCTCAATTATCAAAGAAAACCATACAACATTTCACCATTGCCATCCATTAATGAAAGTTTCAGCCAACACAGAGTTCCTATGCGATGGTTGCAGGACACTAGGTTTCGGCACAAGGTATCGATGTGAACCATGTGACTCTGATCTCTATGATCACTATGCCAACTTCCCTTTGGAAATCTCTTCTTTCAAGCACCAAATGTGTCTGCGACTTGTGTGGCAACCATGTCGAAGGCCTTTTCTATTGGTGCAAGCTATGCGAATTCGATGCGCACACTCTTTGTACACAATTACCTGAATATGTACGGCATGTGATGCATACAGATAATCCTTTAAGGTTGCAATGATCAGTGCCTAGTAGGTGCATGGTCTGCAAAGATTCATGCTTGTAATGCCTCAAAATTTTGAATGTTTAATGGTGAGATTTTATAGTAATTAAGTCTTTGTATCTATGGCTTTGTGATTTTCATATGTATTCAAGGGCAGGAGTTCGAGTCACGATTTAGAAGTTTTGCTAGTTAAATTTAATCAACCATTGCTCTTGAAGCGTCAACTTAACTTTAATTATATGTCAATTTATGACAAGAATAAGCCTGCTGATTCATTGGTTAAGCATTTGAATATTTTTTGGTCTTGTGTTTGAGTCTCAGCATATGTGTTAGGAAATATTTTTGCTTACTATCGAAAAACTTATTGGTGGTTAAAATAATTTTAAAACGTTTCTTTTTATTCTCTTTCTTTCTCAAAGTTATTTCTTCTTTCTTTATTTTTTTATTTTCCTTTTCTTCTCTTTTTCATTTTGTTTATACATCTCTTGGGCTTGCTGTTATCGATTGTTCGACGTCTTATTCTGATCGGATGTTTGGGACAAGTAAGTACGCTTTCTGTGATATCAACTGAGAGTTAACTGTGTAATTCTGTTGGAAGTTCTAGGAAACGACGGCTTCGTGTCGTTGAGATAGTTTTACGCTAATGGATAAATTCTTGTAGTTAAATGATTTTGGTTTCCCTATTTTAGGAGTAGGTGTTGAAAGTAGCGAGTCTCGACATGTCAATTAGAGTAATTGCTATAGAACGTTCGATAAATGTTGATTTCGTTGAAGGTTTTGTGTCGAAACTTTTGACATAAGTGTTTTGAGTATAATTGTGCATCATTGTCGATAAATTGGGTTGATTGAGTTACTGGATGGTCATTTTAAGCTTCAGAGATCCACTGCATTGTTACTACTTTGAAATCCCTTCAGGTGCATACCGAAAACCTCAAATTTTGTGAATTTTAGATGCCGAGAAACATGGATGTCGATGCTACACGGTCGTGTGCCAGGCTGTGTGGTAGGATATGTAACACGTTGCTTACCCAATTTGAGCCACACAGGCAGGGGACATGGGTGTGTGCCCCGACCGTGTGTGGGCATGCTAGTGCAGGGTTCACACAAGCCAAAGACATTGGTGTAATGACCCAAATTTAAGGTTATCGGAACAGTGGTTTTGGGACCACAAATCCGATAAGAAAAAATTTATTTTTATTATATTTTATGGCCTACAATTTCACAGAAATATTTCGTGAAAATTTCGTTAAAAAATTTTGACGTTTGGGCACTCAATTTAGTAAAAAGGACTAAATTGTAAAAAGTGCAAAAGTTGAGTTCTATATGTTAGAGGTGTCCAATTGTTATGAAATTTTAAATTGGAGATCTTTATATGGTAATTAGACCATTGGTTAAGTTGGTGGACAAAAATGGACATGGTTAGGCATGTTTCCAAAGTTTTTCATTAAGGGCATTTTAGTCATTTAGTTATTAAAATGAATTAAAAACAAAATTAAAAGCCATTTTTTTATCATCTTCTTCATTAGGCCGAATTTAGCAAGGGGAGAAGCCATATTTAGGGTTTTCAAGCTTCCAAGCTCCATAATAAGTGATCCCAAGCCCCGTTTTTAATGCTCTTTACGTTTTTGAGATCCCGGTAGCTTAATTTAGCTTATTCTAGCAATAATTTAACCTAGGGTTTATATTTGGAAAAATACCCATAGGTGAAAAGTGTTTATTTTGATGTTTTATGAAAGAATATGAAGCTAGAAATTATGTTAAATAACTTTTGCTAGCTGATTTTAAGCGAAAACGAGTAAGTTGACATAATCAGTAAAAATCTCTAATGTACAAAAGTAAGTGTTAGAGTGAGAATTTGATGTTGTCATAGAAGAGAAAAATGTTCAGCATGTTATATAACATAAGAATATGAGATGAAGTTTAATTTCTGAACTTTGGGGCAAAAGCATAATTATGTAAAAGTTTAGGGGCAAAATCATAATTTTTCCAAAGTTAGAGTCGATGGCTATTTTGATAAATGTGAGTATTAAATGAGTTAAATTTGCTATTTTAGATCAAGAAGAACGAAACTCGAGGTTAGACAAAGGAAAGAATAAAGTTAAAGGCTAAGTTGGTGAATTTGGCTATATTTTGTACCGAGGTAAGTTTACGGTAAATAAATGTAATATTTTAATAATTATTATTAATTTTGTTATTTTCCAGCAATTATATATTTATTTCATGAAAATATCTAATGTTAACTCAAGTATGAGATGACAGAGAATCAATGTTACAAGGCCCCGTTGAAATATGAGGAATGTATCGGATACAAATGTCATGACATTTGGGTAAAGAGGTCTCATGTAAGACCATGTCTGGGACATGGCATTGGCACCGAGATGAGAGGTCCCATGTAAGACCATGTCTAGGACATGGCGTTGGTACCGAGATGAGAGGTCCCCCGTAAGACCATGTCTAGGACATGGCATGGGCACCGATATGAGAACATCCCATGTAAGACCATGTCTAGGACATGACTTTGGCATGTTATTATCAGAAAAGACCCAAGTATCCTTATTATTCCAACGTGGCTCAATGGGATAGTAAATGAATCGTGTTAATGAAAGTTCATTTAAAAGCATAAATGGCAAGCTCAGATGAGTTATAAGAGTAAGAACTTACTATATTATCAATTGATACTCAATGTTTCAGCAAGAGAAGAATAAGTTACGATCATGAGTTAACTAAGTAAACCAACAAGAGAACGAGAATGAGATTAAATAAAGAGTAAACTAGAGATCTTGACATTTGAGTTTAATTATTTGTGTTCAATGTTGTTATTTATTTGCTAGTAAACTTACTAAGCTTTATGCTTACTTCTTTTATTTTTTTCTCTTATAGTATTGTAAAGCTACTTTCAGAAACTTAAAGACGTCGGAGATCGTCCACACTATCAACGACAACAACTCGGTATTTTATGATGAACCATGTTTGGGTTATGGCATGTATAGGGACTTAGTTATTTTGAATGTTTGTATTTATGATTTTGCTAAAGAATGATATGTAAGTATTTGATGATGAATGATTGTTAAAATGGCTAAGTATGAAGGTGTTTGTTGTTACAAATGTTTAGGTGATAAATCATGAAAGAGTAAAATTTGCAAAGAAACAAATTTCAAGCAGCAATAGTGACGTGAATTTGAAAAATCACCTAGGATATTATAAAATGAATTAGAAGATGAATGATATATATAATTAAAGCTTATTAAGTCTAAGTTCATAGAAAAATAATGGTATAGCAAAATGAATTTTATATTTTAAGAAATGTAAATTTTAGTGAGACAGGGTCAGAACTGTTTTTGGAGTCCTCTGTTCTGAGTTTAGAAAATCATTAAAAATTTTACAAAAATGATTATGAGTTGTAGTTTATATTTCTAAATTCCTTATTGAGTCTATTTTCTTTAGAAACAAGTGAGAACACCATATGAAAATCCCAAAATGAGAAATATTATTTTTAGTGACAAGAGGTCAGGATAGTCAAGTGGTGAAACAGGGGAGACTTTAACTAATAAACTGTACTAATTGTCTGAACCAAAAATTATAAAAAATTTATAGTAAGAAAAAATATGAGTCTAGTTTCAGGGAAAATTTACGGATTTAAATTTCAAATTTCATAGCTCGAGTTATAACTAAATTAGTAACTTCTGCGCAGGTGGACAGCTTTGTTGTGAATAGTGAAATTAATTTCAAAAGTGAAATTTTATGCCCCGAATTTTTAAGTTGAGTAAAGTAATGCCTCGAGCTCGACTCCGGCAACGATCTCAGGTAAGGGGTGTTACAATGGGAGTGTGTTCAGGCCATGTATCTCATTGAGTACAAGATAAGGACTACACAAGCCAAAGACACGGGCGTATGACTCACTATTTGAGATTTAAGTTCCCACGGACAAACTAAACGAGTGGGTGTTAGGCCGTGTGAGGCACACAGGTGTGTGCTAGGTCGTGTGGAATCACACGGACGTGTGGGTCAGTTTTGGAAGTCATTTCTGGGGCCGTAAACATTGTTAACGTAAATGTAAGCTTAGGCCATATGAATGCTATTTGATAATCTGATATTGAGATTCTGATTATACAAATGTTTACTAAATCTGAATGATTGTGTGTACATTTTGACATTTGTAATCTGTAACTGCATTGGGTGGGAAATCATGTAAAGAAGGAAGTGATATGTTCAGATTCGGCGGCTAAACCACTACTCATATGTGAGTTCGACGTTATTCGTCTATTGATCTGGCAGCTAAGCTACAATCATTCTGAAAAGTATCGTATCGACACTAAGTGGTGTGTAGGGCTAGATGGGTATTCTGTACCTAAATGGTGTGTTGGGAGGGACATAGATAGTGTGTAGAGGATGGGGTAAGAATAAATATATCTGTTTTTAATCTATTTTGTTCTGTATCTGAATTGGAACTATTTTGTTATAAAATTGATACAGTAAGTTCGTACTGAATGTCTTCCAATTCTGATTGGAACTTAAGACCCAATAATTATATTTAACATTGTGCTTTAGTTAAATCTATTATTGTTTTTCACTGGGTTCACAACTCATTTTGTGTTGATTGATTTTCAGGTGGGTCGCAGACTTGATCGGGTTGGCGTTGTGGAAGCTCGATCAATCACTTTATTACCCTTTTATTTATACTATTAGTAAATTTCAGTATTCTCTAGTAATACGATATTTGATGACGGTTGAATGTTTTGTTGATTTCTATGATTGCTATAACATGTTGAATGATTTTTCTTTTTCTCTACAAGTATAAATGTGGATTTCTAGTATCGTCAATGTAACTCTTCAGACTTGGTCCTAATGTCTAGGCCGAGTTTGGGGTGTTACAATGATCATCATGGAATTATAGATGTGGGATTTGTTGCTCCAATCTCCACCTTGAGTGTGTTTTAGTACCATGTGAGGAGGAAACAACGATGTTAGTGCCTTGGTCTTTGAAAACACCAGCTCCACCACCATTGGCTTCGTTGCTTTCTTTCGATGCTTATTATACTTAAGGCTAAGGGGTGATTCCACCCCCTCTTTATTTTGCATATACTTACAGAGTCCCTTATGCCCATGGCTATGGATCCCCCTCTAATTGTGGCAAATTCTATGAAGTTAATAGTTATCAAACTCATAATAATGGTAGTCAAGTGCAGGGAAATTTTGGGAAGGTGCGAAAGAAAATGTATGCAATTACTGGGAAGTTGGCTCTTAGAGTGCTTAGCAACATGGTGTTTGGAACCTTGTTCTCATGATATAACTCAATATAGCATTGGGGTTTTAGTTGTTTTAGTTGTTTTTCTTTGTAATATACTTTACTCTTTTGTTTGAAGACCAAAACATTGTAACTTCATGCTATAAAAAAAATCCCTATATATTTTGTGATTTTTCTCTTTTATCTTTTAAGGTTAAAATTTTAGAGAAAAGAATTAATTTTGTAATATCCTTTACTAAAGTCAGTACATTCAAAGTTGATGTGTTGATCGAATTAGACAAAGATGACGGTGAGGATAGGCAATTTACTTCGCTTGATGCAAGGTGGCAAACCTCAACTTAAGGTGGCCGATATAAAGAATGAAGAGAAGAGTTGGGGAAAGATATAGTGTCATACCCCGAGTTTGGAGTTAGAAGAATCAAGGTTTGTAGGATGAGTCAATGGGTGCGATGAGACTTTTAAGTTTGTTTTCGTGTTCTAAACACAGAATGAGCCTACTGGTTCAATGGTAAGGTGTTAGCTTACCCTTAGTCTTGTGTTCAAACATTCGCATATGCTTAGTGGAGATTAATTTTGATTACTTTTTGCTGTAAACTTTTTAAAAAAAATTCTAATAGGTTAAAGTTTTATTAAATTTTATTTTAACTATTTTCTTTTAATTTTTGAAATAGGAAAATTTCCCAAAAACTTCCTCACATTCTCACGTCTCTCTTCCTCTCTCTTCTAACTCCAGATTTTGGTTCTTTTTGCCATTGGGTGATCTTTTTGCTATCATCTTCTTTTCTTCTTCTTCCTTTTATCGTTCTTATTTGATTCACTATTACCTTACTCGAAATTCTTGTAACCTAGTGTTATCTCTCTAGTCTCATTCGTTCGTTCACATTTTTGTTCATCAAGTTTTAACGGGTAAGTATGGTCTTTTGAGTTTAGATAGGTTATACCTTTGTTCTTTCTGTACTGTAAAGTTTAAATTCTTATAGGCTTTGTATACATGTGATATTGAGTTTTTAGATCGGTATATAGAGGCAAACCAATCATTTGTTGGTGCTTGGAATCGCGTTTTAAGGTGTGCGTTCTTGAACCTTTATAATTAGGGGTGATTTGTAGCTGAATTCCATGAATTACAGTAGTTTTGGGGGTGGTTTTTGGGATCACACAAGCATGTGCCACATACGAGTGGTTCACACGATTGTGTGCTGCTTAAGATATCAGGTTAAACTTCTTGTCACACGGCCTGGGGTAGGCCACACGGGATAACCACACGGCTGTGTCTTCCCTGCTTCGAAATTGTTAGTGAGTTACATGGCCTGTATACACGGTCGTGTATCTTAGCCACACGGACGTGTATCTCAACCACACGACCGTGTCTCCTCTACTTCTGAAAATGGCAGTGAGTTACACAGCCTGCTCACACGGTCGTGTACCTCGGTTACACAGGCGTGTCCCTCTACCACATGGCCATGTACCTGTCACACGGTCTGGACCTTACAACACGTCTATGTGGTCCCATTTTGCAATTTTTTTTTCTTTTTGCAAATTATCTCATTTAAGTCCCCGAATGATCCCTAACTCATTTAAGTCTCCGTAAGAGTGATTGATAAACCATTTTTGTTTGTGGAAGGTTTATTTAGGGGGTATTACTTCTCGAATGTGTATAATTATATGTATTCATAAGATTTAATTTGTCATTCGCAGGAGTGCTTATTTATGTGGTATACTAAGTTGGAATATGAAAATGTCTGGATGTAATAATTGGAAATTGTGTATGTTGTCGTTCCATTATTTTGTATCTAAATACAAGTATGTCTGATTCTGCTAAACTGAATTGGTTGCAAAAATGTTCATTGTTTATGCAAGTTCAAAAATGATTATGTTCAATTCTACATATCCAAACTGATTCTTTTATTTGCATTTGTGGTTGAGATTTGGATACAAAATGAAGGAAGTTTGATTTGGCAATTTAACTGCATTATTTAATTTGGTGGTAAATCCGCAATAATTCAAGTGACAAATGATTACATAAAGGTGTGATTTGGTTGGATGGGTCCACCAAAACCTAAAAATGGTGTGTAGAGGATGGAAGGGTTTAGTGAACCCTATTTGGTGTGTTTGGATGGAAGGAGATGGTCTGTACCGTTTGGATAGGTGGGATTATCTTACATTTGTTTTTGCATTCGAGTATGTACCACATATACGATTGATTTTAATATCTACGTATTGATTCACTTATTCAATGTGTTTTGATATCATGAATCATCAAGATTTTCATGTGTTTGGATGTTCACTTGACACCGCTTATTTACGTTTGTTTTGGAATCACACTAAGCTTTCATAGCTCACCCCCTTAGTTTTCCTTTTCAGATAATCGATAATATTAGGGATTTGGACTCAGCAAATCAGAAGTCTTGGGTTACTCATCTCGGTTTGATTTAATAAGTTTTTTCTGTTAGAAAAAATAGGTTTGGAAAACACAACGGAATATAAATTTAGGGGAAAACTAGAGTTTTAATTTTTTTTTCAAAACAAGATCTTGGTTGTGAGATCTAAAGTAATAAACACTTAATCAAAATTATACCTTTTCGATTACTCTAGGATGAGCACTTCGACCGAGCAGTCTTCTCCGCTATCCTCAAGCTCACGTTTTTCGAGTGTGGGCTCGCTTCGAATAAAAAATTTTCACAAAAATTAACAGTGGGGTAATTTCGTAATTTCTTTAAAATTTTGGGTCAAGTTGTAAATCAAAAAAATATCTCTAAAAATTTTCTAAAATAATCTCTTTAGAAAATTTTCTCTCTACAACTTACTCTTGAATTCAAGTGTGTATAAAATTGTAACAGCCCGATTTTGACCCTAATCAGACAAAGTGGTTTCGGGACCACAAATCTGAGTTAAAAAATATTTTTAAATTATTTTTGGTATTTGCAGTATGTGAATTAATATGTATAAAAATTTCGTATAAAAATTTGATCGTTTGAGTGCTCAATTTGATAAAATGACTTAATCGCGTAAAATGAAAATTTAGAAGGTCAAACTTAAAAGAACCCAATTGTTGTTGTCTTTCAAAAATGAGGGTTTTAAATGGCAATTAGGCCATTTAGTAGATAGTGGGCAGCAATGGTCAATATTGCACTTAAGTTATATGTTTATAATTTATTTAATTAAGGTTAATTTAGTCATTAAGTAAATTATAATATTATAACTAAAAATAAGTAATGAAAAGATGAATATTTCATCTTTCTTAGCCAAATAGTGAAAATGAAGAAACCTTCCATGGCTTTTTAAAGTTTCGGCACTTCCATAGCAAAATTAAGGAATATTTTGGTTTCGGTTTTTGATAATTTTTATGTTTTTGACATTGTTGCTTTGTGTATTACAAGACCCATACTTTAATTTTAGAATTTGATGGTGATTTTGAGATATGCCATTGATGAATGCTTGAGCTTTGTGATAGTTGATGATGAAATATGAAAGATATGTAAAGGATTAACATGTTTTGTCTTTGAATGTTTAGTGAAATTGAGTAATTAGGGTTAAAATTGTGAAAATAAATTTTTGAAGGACTAAATTGCAAAAAGTGTAAAATGTTAGGGGCAAAATGGTAATTTTCCCATTTATGTATTTTTGGATTTAATTGAATGTTTTTATGAATAAAAAGGTTAAATTTGAATATGTTTAGATCAAGAAACGAAGAAAACAGAATTAGATCGGGAGAAAATGAAAGTAGTCGAATAGTCGATCGTGTCCGCTGATATCCGAGGTAAGTCAATTAGCAAGTAAATGTTATCTAAATTGAATATATATATATATATATACTTTTTTTACCACACATATGATAATTTAGAACTTAAAATGTGTAAATTAAATAAAACCTTGTAATTTACCTATATTATAGCGAATATAATAATTAATATTGATAAGTTGATGTTAATGATTTACGTTTCATGTATGTTAGCTAAATATGCTATAAATTCAATGATTCAAACAAATGGTGGAATAAATATGCATAGATGTGTAAATTGAATGTAAGTCTTAATTCTTTGGATTGAATTTAAGTTATGAGTTAAAGATATGGTTCTAAAGTATATTATAAGTTCTTGTAATAAAATTTACATACTATGAATTACATATATTTTTGTGCGTATGGTTAGAACATAGTTATATACGTATATTCATGTTCTTGAGCTGGAAAACTAATGTATGAATTTTATAGGTATAAGAGGGTTCGAACATAGATTACAAAAACATTTGTGCTGAATGTAATGTTTTTTCTTTTAGTTATACCTATGTGGTCCGAATGTAAGTTTACTATGAAGAATCGGATATAATTCAATGTTACGGATATGCAATTACTGAGTAAGACTTATGTAATTATAAATAACTATACGAAAGATCGTCTTTGTATTTGAGATTCTCAGGCTTGTGCCTAGCAGGCTTAATGCCAGTGAAATATTCAGACTATACGTCTAGCAGGCTTAATGCCGGTGAAATTTTCATACTATACATCTATAGCAGGCTTAATGCCGGTGTACAGAATCAGGCTTTAAGCCTAGCAGGCTATGTGCCGGTGAATTTATATAAAACGTGTGTTCAAAAAGTTCTTGTTAATGTAATTTTAAATGTAGTCGGACATGTGAATGAATTATATCTGCAGGTATGTATTAATTAAATGAATGAATGGAAATAAGGTAAGTTGTCTATTCGGAATGAAATATCATAAGTGTTTGTAATATTATAAGTTACCAATTTTATTTAGAGATGTAAATTGGCTTAGTTGATAACTAAGCTACCATAACGAAGGCTTATATATATATTTATATATGAATGAATTAAGGTATGTTTAGATTAATAGAAAGGTATATGGAATTGAAAGTGTAACCAAGAGATGTATAATATCCTTATAAATAATTTAATTGTTCTTTTATTTTATTTGTTAAATTTTATCTATGCTATTGACTTACTAAGCTTTAAAATGCTTACTGTATGTGTTTGTGTCTGTTTATTTTGTCTTATAGATTTTGAGGTGGTTACGAGTTCGGGATCGTCAGTAAAGTTTATCACACTATCGGATAATTACGGTATTTTAAGCTAAAATTTTCTTGAAACTATGGCATGTACAGACTAGTTTGAAATTGTTTCTTTTGAGAGTATATTTGTATTAAAGCCATGCGAATATGGCTTAATTAGCTTGCTCTACTCAATTTTGGATTGGATTAAAGACCATGCACAATTTGGTTTTGGTTTGACATTATAGGAAAATTGTAAGGTAAATAAATGTTGTGTGTGGTTTATTCGAACTAGGTATGAGCTTATATATATATATATATATATATATATATATATATATATAACATGGTTATAGGTGAAAGTATACATTATTTTAGAGTGGAATTTGGTTTTGAATGCTAATGAAAAGTTAAACTTGAGAAGTTGGATTTTATATACAGGTATATATGTTAAAATGGGGTATGAAATGCATTTTTATAAGGTGATGAAATAAAACTTTGGTAAATGATATTTGTATAGATAATTAAGTGTGTGCATATGCGGTTTTAGTATTTATATACATATATATACTTGATAATTAAAGTTGGCATTGAAGTTTATAATATTTTGGAATAAGGCGATGGTTGAATATGCATGTTCAGCTTGGTCATAGTAAATATTAAGTAAAATGTTTCACATTTTAATTTAGCATCCGCATGATATATATATATGTATAATGGTGATTTATCAAAATGTTTGACATTAATGATGGGGTGGTTGTTGTTAAATAATGAACTTTGCTTAAAAGTATATTTGACTTGTTAAATATATAATATGAGAATAATAAAGTTGAAAGTATATATGCAGTTAGTGAGTAGAGAATATTAAATTGTTGAGTTATAAATTTATGCAAAGGTTGAATAAAAAAATGCTATGTCTTGAACTGTATTAGTAAATATTGTATATATTTATATATATTCATATAGAATGTCTTGAAATTTGTTTGATTCAAGTATATAGGTGATAAGAAATATAATTATGTATATAAGATTTGCTAAAGTGACACCGATATATATATATATGTATAAATTACTATATGAAACGTAAGTTTTCATTAAATGAGTATATATATATATATACACTATTTATGTTCGAATATACCTTTGATTAAATTTGGTTGAGTTGATAAGGAATGCAACTATGTAATAATTTGAATTGTCCAGTAAGTATATTTAGCATTGTTCTTGCGTGTTTAAGATTGTTCAATAATTGTCTATAATCATGTTACGTTCAGTAATGCCTTGGAACCCTAATCCGAAGACAGACACGGGTTAGGGATGTTACAAAAATAATGACCCAAGGCTATCTTCATATAGGAAGAGTTTAGAGAGTTCAACTATGATTAAACTTAATCACTTTAATATTAAATCTTATTAAAATAATAAAATGTTTATAAATATTAAATTTAATTTAATATTAAGATAATTACTTTAATATTAAATTAATAAAATACTATTAAGATAAGTATTAAATTTAATTTAATATTAAACTATTAAAATAATATTATTTTTGGAATAATTAATCTAAAATCAAATTCTCTGGTAGAGTCCCAGTAGGAGTGTAACTATTCCACTGCTTAATCACCGAAGACCAACCACCGCCGACACCGCTGTGTCCGGTGATGCAAGTGCGACACCCTTACAACACCCTCGAGCAGATTCAATCCGGGTCAGTGACAACTTGACCGATCTGGTCTATCCACCGGTTGGACCGTCGACCCGGTTTCACATACTGGGCCCAGTTCGACTAGTATTTGGGTCTTGGTCATGGTTTTTAGGCTCTCAAGCCCAATTTACGATCATAGGTCCAATTTTCAAGTTCAATTATCTATTGGGCCAATTGTCTGACTTGAAACTTAATTTTCAAAAATATCATATTAATTTTAATTAATTTGATTAATTTAATTTTACTTGATCAAAATTAATTTTCCCAAAAATCACTTAGATTTTCCAAATTAATTTTTCAAAAAAATTCTTTAATCAAATTATCTAGTTGAACAATTCTCAGGACCACCTAATTTAATTCCACATCGAATAAATCGACTCGATTAAATTATTTCCAAAGTCGTAGAATTTTCTTCTGATCCAAATGCAGTCCGATCGAGCTTTTGTTGAACTAGTGGAGGGACCAATAGGACATATACAATTAGGCTCTAGTAATTGGAATTATGTCTAGAAGCATCGTTCCGATAATTCACAATTACTTAATCATGGAATCAGTCCACAAGAAATACCATGATTGAAAACTCCTTATTGTATACTCTTTACGAAAACAATTCATCCAATTGTTTTGTCCAATGACCTCGTCATGTGTCTGTTACCCTTATATGATATCCTTAATTCCTGGAGTTAAATCTATTCACTCAATACAATCTTATTTATCTCATTGTCACCATTGTGTCTTTTTAATGATTAATATGATCACTGTCAACAAATGATTGTGATAAATTACTCGTTCGAGAACAAGCAACCCGTAGCCACATTTCATATTTATCAATCCACACAATGCTAATGAGAGGATATCATTAACTCTTTAATTGAGCTACGAATTCCACTGTTGCTAGTAAAGCCATGCCATACACAAGTCATGTACCTAACATACCGGCTATGGGCTCGATCATCTTTAGAGCATAAGCCTTCACTTATATCAAATCACATGAGTTGCATACACATAGTCAGTGACTAACTCAGGATTTAAGTAAATCACGCCATGAACATCACAAGTGAATTAATTCACAAACGGATTCAAAATTAATCTATCTTGGGTCCAGCCCAGTTTATCATTCTACCAATGAATACATCTATATCTCTACCCATGGAGTCAACTGCTCCGATAACCAAGACTAGTCATTTCCCCAATTGGAATTGTAGACGACATAATAATTCTTCTCAGTATTTGAATCAAATGCTCACTTCGATTCTTTTATGGGATTACGGGCTTATTTAGATTATCTACTAAAGTAAGTTGTCTTTCTCGTAATGTAAACGTTCTTACAATGTCACTTATCTTCAATTTGAACTTAGACAATCAATGAGCTAATATTTACGGGATTTTGTGGTGTTACATATCGAGAAAGAGAGAGAATTCCACTCTATAGGAACTTTGAGCTTTATATCTCGAATGGGAATTGATAGAGTCAGGGATGATAATTAATAAGTGGGACCTTTATGAGTAGTGAATCGAGGGGTGCTCCAAAAAGATGTGTCCGATAAGTTCATGACTCAATTTCAAAAGCTGCTCCCAAAGTAATAAAAATTTGAACCCAAAAGAATCCAAGTTCAAAAAGATATAAATTTGAACCCGTAAAAATATAAATCTTAAAGAACGCTTGATATAAGCCTGCCTGAGCGTAACCATTTGTCGCTTCTATTAAACTCAAAAATGTGTGCTTAACGTGCACACACATAATGTTGGGGGTGGGCAATAATGGCCCTAAGCCCCTTACTCTTGACTCACGCTATATCTTCCTAGCTCATTTCTTCAGATTTTTATTTGGTGCCCAATAGAATATCTGTTTCTGGCCCAACAACTCTAACCTCTGGCAACTTACATATATTCCCAAGGTCTCTGCTAGGCCCGTCTTCCTAAAGTGTTTTTGTTCTGTCCCGGTTGAATTAGTACCAGAGTTTCAAGCTGAGACAACGACATCATATATTGATCTATAACGTCGTTTTAAGGCTACTATCTAAATCATCCCAATAATTGTCTGTTGACAAAAGGAACAGGCCAGACCAGGCATATGCATCTTGGTTGTTGATCTACGACAACCCCGTAGCCTATTCATCAATAACCATCAGCGTTTGTACATTCATTAAATTTTGTGGTGAGATTCGGATGTGGGCCTATATATCATCACCAAAATGTTGAAAAATATTGGATCAATGTGCCTTATCTTGCTAGCTGAATATCCCGTCCATATATTTTTCAAACAGTTGTTCCACAAGAATTTTGCCAATTGCCAATCTATGATTTATCACTTGAAAGTTTATTTCTTTTTCTCTTTGTCTTTGTATGCTTTATTGTGTTGGCACGCTTTCTTACAGTAATAATTTCTGCTGTTGATATCGTGTATCAACTATTTATCAAAAATATTAATTCTCTTTCATTTTCTTTCGTGTTAATGAATTGAGCTTGTTCAAATTAATCTAAAACTAAGCTTACTTAGAAAGAATTTCCATGTTTTTTTTTTTGCTTTTTAAAAATCAGATTGAACCATCGCCTTACGCAGCAAAACTGTTGAAAATTTTAATTTTAGATTCTTACTAGAATTATTTCACTCAAAAAAAAAAAACCAACCCAATTGGTAGCTCAATACTTGCTTTTAATGATAATTATATTATTTTTAGGAATAATAATAAAGTTAACCTTTTAAAGTTTACATTTTCTATTAATTTGATAATTATTCTTCTTTTAGTTAAACTTGATTATGTCAAATCACTTTTCTTTAATAGAAATATTGACTAGAACATTAATTTTTTTAATGAAGTTGACGTGGTACCTGTGTGGCAGTCTACATGCGTTTCATATTTATGTCGCACTATTTGACTTATATGTCATGTTAAGAAAAAAATTTAAAAAGTATAAAAATAAAAAATGAAAATTATAAAAATTATAAGTTCATAAAAATTCAAAAATATTAGCATGCAATACATGTGGATTGCTATGTAGGCTACTATGTTTTAAAATTTAACATTTTAATTAGTATTTCTATTAAATAGCAAAATCAACTCTTTTTCAAAAGGCTGATGGTCAAATTGGGCTATTTATAAAATCTCAAGGGCCAAATTTAGCTTAAAAAAGAATATGGCCAAATTGGTAAAAAAATATAAACATTAAGAGCTAAATTTGACATTGGACCTTATATTTAATACAATCATACACAGATAATTGACATGCATAAGAATTGGACTATTTGTCCATGCAAGAAAATAAGTTTGATACTTTTACGAATAAAAATATTAGATTCTAAAAATGAGTTTTGACTAAGAACTAGGTTCACTTAAAATATGGATCGAACTTGGGCATTAATATTCAAGACTCAAGTTTGGTTTGACATAATTTTCAATTTTATAATATGTTGATGATGACATGTTTATTTTGCATGTTTTACATGTTTAAATCAATTAATTCTTTAATCAGTTCCTGCTAAATTGGTGAATTTATGTTTAAATTTTGTCAAGAATGCAATTGGGATGTTTTAAGTCAAAAACAAGCAGACAAGGACTAAATTGAAGCACAAGCAATAAAAAGGAGCCGAATCAGAACTTTTGAAACATTTAGGGCTGATAAGATTTTATTTGATTTTGTAAAAGTCATATTTAGAAAAAAATCATATATGAATTTGATTTCATGTAATTGGTTGTTAGGTAAGTTAGGCTAATTTTAATATATGTATATGATATGTATATAAGTAGGATGGGTGGTGGCCTTTGAAAAACACAATTGAATACACTAGAAATTGAATAAAATTATTTTTATTCCTTTCTATTTCATGCGTCAGTAGCATTCTGCCATTTTATTTCTTTTTCCTTGTTTCTTTACAAATTTGTTCAATTGCTTCCTAACTCTTTTCTCTTTCCACCTTCTACCATTTCCACTAAATCCATTTACATACACCAACTAGCATGATTAATATCATTCTTCATTAAACTTCTACTTAGCTTTAGGCCGGTATTCTTTCCAGTCAAGAATCGTGAGAAAAGGAATCCGCAGTAAAAATCTTTCATAGCGGTATTCACCATCTCTCCAGAATACGGGATAGTACAAATTCATCCCTTAAAGTTAATTCAATTTTAACACAAAGTGCACGTTGGGTTCGAGTCGTTTTGGCATACAGTTGGGAAGTCGAGTCGGCCATGTTGTATTCGAATTTCTGCGAACAAATTGGCATATCCTAGCGGGGCCATACTAGTGGGATTTTCGTCAAGAGAGATAGTGATCAGATTTAAACAACCCACGCAGTTGAGGCCGTTGATCCGAGTTAGGTTTTTCAAAATGCAAGGTTGTCTAGGTCTTGAATTGTGAATATGTGTATCGCGGTTAGACAATCGGTAAGGGTTGGTTTGCAGGTCATAGATGAATCAACTACGAAAGGAAGAATTGGTGGTTGGGACATTCTTGGTAGCTATAACCAACTTATGGTTTAAAAGAGAAAACTCATTTTCAAGGATCAATTCAGTATCGAAATTCACCGAGTCTAAGGCTGAGACTTTATATTACTGCTTACGAAATTTGATTCCATTTCTTATTTTATTTTCAATTAATATAATTGTTTA
Source organism: Gossypium raimondii (assembly GCF_025698545.1). Lineage (NCBI taxonomy): Eukaryota > Viridiplantae > Streptophyta > Magnoliopsida > Malvales > Malvaceae > Gossypium > Gossypium raimondii. The sequence goes on from NC_068568.1 coordinate 11,303,052, forward strand.
TTGTTGCTCTTTCATTTTATTTACTTTCTAAACATTTTCATCTCCCCTTATTTGTTTTATTTTTTCCTGCAAGTTTGTCACATGTCGTGGGCACGACTATTGTCGTAACAATAATTCTATTCACAAGAAAGGCAAAATTAGATAACCAATCTTTGTGGATTCAACCCTACTGCTCAATACTGCTATGTAGTGTTATTTTGTCATAGTAATTTATATTTGGTGGTTTCGATGCCCATCAAATTTTGACGTCGTTGCTAGGAATTGGAAATATTTTTTATATTTTTTATTTGTTTTCTTTACGACCAAGTCAAAATCGAGGATTCCAAAATTTGAACCGAAAATAGAGAAGTTTGCTCGAACACTACGAAGAGAAGCTATTCGGTGCGGTAAGCGACTACAACCTGAGTTCGAAACAAGATCTTATACCGAAGATATTTTCTCATTCGACGAACCAGAAGAAATGGCAAATCAAACTATATGCCAACCTGTAGCAGCACTAGATGAACAATAGCCATTATGCATAACTTATCCGGTGGGGGGAATGTCGTTTGATTTAAAGTCGGGCTTAATTCATCTATTGCCCACCTTTCGCAAATTGCAAAATGAAAATCCACATAACCATCTTAAAGAATTTCACATGGTTTGCACAAGCATGAAACCTCAGGGAGTAACCAAAGATCAAATTAAACTTCATCCTTTTCCTTTCTCGTTAGCTGACTCTGTCAGAGAGTGGTTATTTTATTTACCTCCTGCTTCAGTTAATACATGGTCTAATATGTCTCGCTTATTTCTTGATATGTTTTTTCTAGCAGCTCGGGCAGTCAAATTAAGACAAGACATTGTAGGAATTCGAAAAAAAGAGACTGAATCACTCTATGACTACTAGGAGCAGTACAAAAAATTGTGTGTAAGTTGTCCAATACATGGCCTGATTGAACAATTGCTTTTGTAGTATTTCTATGAGAGGTTACTCCCAATGGAGATGAAGATGATAAATGCTGCTAGTGGAGGGGCACTTATAAATATAACGCATCAGAGAGCAAGAGAGTTAATTTCAACCATGGCTACGAATTCTCAATAATTTCGACCGACTACAGAACCCACGAGACAGGTTCATGGGTTAACTTCTTTACCTTTAGAAGATAAAATTGATAAACTTACTAATGATGTTCAAATTTTGCTTACAAATAAAACAAGCCCAGCACGGTTGTGTGGAATTTGTGTTATGCCAGATCACCCGACAGACTTATGTCCTATTTTACACGAGGTTTCGACAGAACAAGTAAATGTTTTTAGAAACTTTTTAAGGTCACTCCAAAGGCGATATGATCCCTATTCGAACACTTATAATGTAGGGTGGAAAGATCATCCAAATTTGAGTTATGGATCGAATCCTTGATTCAATCAGCCATACCAACAAAGGTCGATTCCAAATCAACAATTACCACCTCCAAAATCATCTTTGGAAGCCATAGTAGAAAGGTTAGCAAACAGTATTGAAAAATTTCAACAAAAAAACTTGCATGCATTTGCAGGAAATAGATAAGCAAGTGAGCAAGCTTATGCTCATGGTAAGTCGTTTGGAGTCCCAAGGTAAGTTGCCATCTCAAACTGAACATAATCCTCAACATAATACAAGTGTTATGACATTAAGAAGTGGAACAGTTTTGGAGTCAACTCCTAACACGAATCGTACCCATAACCCAAAATAGGAAAAATAGAAGCCCGATCTAGCGTCTACTACAGATTTGACTCCTCAGAAGTCATTTGTAGTACCGCCTCCATTTCTTGGAAGACTCGTCAAATGTAAAAAGAAGCAAGAAGAAAAGGAGATCCTTGACACTTTTCGAAAGGTAGAAATAAACATTCCTCTTCTTGATGCGATTAAGCAAATTCCACAATATGCAAAATTCTTAAAAGAATTATGCACAAGTAAGAAGAAGCTCATGGGTAATGAAAAGGTGAGTGTTTAAAAAAAACGTCTCCGCTATGTTATAAAAGAAAATCCCACCTAAGTGTAAGAACTAATGTATGTTTTCTATATCTTGCAAAATAGGCAGTGTTGGAATTAAAAAAGTCATGTGCGACTTAGGTACATCTATTAACATTATCCCTTTGTCTATTTATAAAGTACTAAACACGAGTCCTTTGAAAGAAACAAGTAGGTCTGTAGTGTATCCGGAAGGAGTGCTAGAAGATGTTTTTATCAAGGTAAATGAACTAATTTTTCCTGCAGATTACTACATCATCAACATGGAGGATAACAACTCAGTCAATTCTTCTGATATACTACACAAACTGATACATGCACGAATTGGGTGAAATTTATTAAATTTCAATCATCAAAGCTGCCAATTTTCAAGCTTGGGAAATCAACAAACTTGCGACGACTTTTTGGATGGGATCTTGGTATTTTTAGGTTGATATGTCTCATGGCGTTTGAATATCTATCTCTTAGCTTCGAAACGCATTTTGAATCACTCGATTTTGAGTTCGAGAGCTCAAGTTATGACCGTTTTAGTGAAGACTGCACGAGCATAATTTCTGAACAGGATTATGACGAGAATTATGAATTTCGGGCTTTTAATTCAAGTTTAAATCATATTGGGTTTAGGTTTTAGGCTTAATTTTTATTATATATGAGCCCAATATTGTATTTATCCGATCTTATTATTTTATTATTATTTTATTCTAATTTTTTTATAATTATCAAGTATTTTAAGTTATTTAGGAGTTTTATGTTAATAAGAAAGTTTAGTTTAAAACTACTTCTTATTTAGATTAAATTAGAGTTCTAGTATACTTAATAGTTTTATTTAAATTTATTTAGCTAGCATATATATAGGCCTTTGCATTGTACACAATTGATACAATTCATTATTATTCTATTTCTCTTTCGCGTTTATCCGTCTCATCCTTTGTCACAAACAAAGATTGATGTGCGGAGTGGAATGCTCACTATGGAGTTCGATGGTGAAGTGGTCAAATTTAATGTTTATGAGGTGATGGGCCAACCCAATACAATATTGAATGTCTCTAGTATTGGTATTATTGAGCCACTAACAAAGTTACATTTTGAATATCATGAAGATGATGGGTTACAAACTGTGCTTTGCAAGAGTTTAGACTTCGATACTATGGATAAACTGGAGGAATTAATGGCGTTGGAAAGGTCAATTCATGAAGCTGTCATTCGCATGGAAACCCCAAAATTAGAGCTCAAATTGTTACCGAAACATTTAAGGATTCCGATAGAGCAAAAGGCAAAGCTGAATGGAGAAGCTCAAAGACGCCTCAATCCACCGATGATGAGGAATCCAAGAAGTACTTCAAGGACAATGGGAAAAGGTTGAAACCTTTCTACAAAAACTTTTAAGTGCACGTAATGGAAGAATTTATTCTCAAGGAACCAAACGAATAACACTCAGGTCGTCGAGCTAACAACGTTAAATAAAAGCGCCTTTTGGGAAGCAACCCATATTTATTTATTTTAATTTATTTAATTTTTTAGTTAAGTTTAGTTTATGTTGAAAATAAAAAATAATAAGATTATTATTTAATCTATTTTAATGTGTTGTTTTTCAGGAACGATGGTGAAGGCTATCCCTTTTCATGCAAAAATAAATCAGAATCGGATTTCTTTTGTGGCACGATCACGCCTTATGAAATTTCAGTGCTGCCATTTGTTGAAACATACACCTAGGACTGAACCAACCAGAACCAACCTGAACTACCCAAACCACCCTCTGCCTAATTAAACATACACGAGGAGTGCACTTGACCCTTCTCTTTCTTATTTGTTCTTTTAAAATTGCACATTGAGGGCAATGTGGGCTAAGAAGGGGGTGTTGGATTAGTAAGTATGCATGATTTTTTCTCTTTCATATGTGTTAATTCTTATGCTGGGACTATTCATTAATTTTGTTTGACATTGAGCCTCTAATTCATATGATTTGTCAATTTAGATAGTTGGGTGTTAATTTGTTCGACGGTGTGTTATAAAGTTGAAATGTGTAATTAGATTATTTCAAGAAAATTAATTCTTTATAAATTTTCTTGGTAAGTATATCATTCTTAGTTATTTGATTTTAATGCATTTGCTAATGGAAAAAAATAAATAAATAATAATAATAAATTTTACTCCGTTGATGGCTTAAGTTATGAGTGAAGATTTCAGAAATGTGACTGAATTTAGTAACCGGGATGAGGTGTTTGGGTTGTCATCTCATTTCACATAAAACGGTTTGAGTGACGAACCGGAAACTTGCAAACACTCCACTAACCGAGCTACCATGAGTAGGAAAAAATAGTCTATTTGGAGACGTGTCAAATTGAGTAACCGGGGTAAGGTGCTTGGGTTGTCATCTCACTTCTCGTGAAAAGGTTTGACTATGTCCCAAATTTACTGCATAATTAATTGAGAATAAATACCTTGCAACTTTTGGTTCAATTTCAATTTAGTGAAATAATTGAATTTACATGTTTGAATTTTATGGACACTTGTTGATTAAACTGAGTATTTGAACACTTATTCATTTTTCACCTAAATTGTTTATATGGATCATGGTTGCAAAAGAGAGGCTTGATTTTTGATAAATTATTGGATAGTTTCTAATGTAAGAACATACAATATGCTTGAGGACAAGCATAGGCTAAGTAGAGGGGTTTGATAGCATGTTTATTTTGCATGTTTTACGTGTTTAAATCAATTAATTCTTGAATTATTTCATGGTAAATTGGTGAATTTATGTTTAAATTTTGTCAGGAACGCAATTGGGATGCTTTAAGTCAAAAACAAGCAGAAAAGTACTAAATTAGAGCATAAGCAATAAAAAGGGGCCGAATCGAAACTTTTGAAACATTTAGGGCTGATCAGATTTTATTTGATTTTGTAAAATTCATATTTAGAAAAAAATCAGATATGAATTTGATTTCATGTAATTGGTTGTTAGGTAAGTTAGGCTAATTTTAATATATGTATATGATATGTATATAAATAAGATGGGTGGTGGCCTTTGAAAAACACACTTGAATACACTAGAAATTGAATAAAATTATTTTTATCCCTTTATATTTCATGCATCAGTAGCATTCTGCCATTTTATTTATTTTTCCTTGTTTCTTTACAAATTTGTTCAATTGCTTCCTAAGTCCCTTCCCTTTCCACCTTCTACCATTTTCACTAAATCCATTTACATACACCAACTAGCATGATTAATCTCATACTTCATTAAACTTCTACTTAGCTTTAGGCCAATATTATTTCCGGTCAAGAATCGTGAGAAAATGAATATGCACTTAAAATATTTTATAATGGTATTCACCATCTCTCTGGAATATGAGATAGTACAAATTCGTCCCTTAAAGTTAATTCAATTTCAACATAAAGTGCACGTAGGGTTGGAGTCATTTTGAAGTACAATTGGGAAGTCAAGTCGGTCATGTTGTATTCGGATTTCTACGAACAAATTGGCATATCCTAGTGGGGTCATACTAGTGGGATTTTCGTCAAGAGAGATAGTGATCGGATTTAAACGACCCACGCAGTTGAGGCTGTTGATCCGAGTTGGGTTTTTCAGAATGCAAGGCTGCAGGGGTCTTGAATTGCGAATGTGTGTATCGCGGTTAGACAATCGGTAAGGGTTGGTTTGTAGGTCATAGCGGAATCAACTACGAAATGAAGAATTGGCGGTTGGGACGTTCTTGGTAGCTATAACCAACTTATGGTTTAGAAGAGAAAACTTATTTTCAAGGATCAATTCAGTATTGAAATTCACCGAGTCTAAGGCTAAGACTTTATATTACTGCTTACGAAATTTGATTCCATTTCTTATTTTATTTTCAATTAATATAATTGTTTATTGTTGCTCTTTCATTTTATTTACTTTCTAAACATTTTCATCTCCCCTTATTTGTTTTATTTTTTCCTGCAAGTTTGTCACATGTTGTGGGCACGACTATTGCCGCGGGCACGACTATTGCCGCGACAATAATTCTGTTCACAAGAAAGGCGAAATTAGATAACCAATCCCTGTGGATTCGACCCTACTGCTCTATACTGCTATTTAGTGTTATTTTATCGTAAGAATTTATATTTGGTGGTTTCAACGGCCATCAGTTGAGTTTTATATATATATATATATATATATATATATATATATTATGTAGTTTATATTATATTAAAATTAAAAATATAATAATTTTATGTCAATATTAGATTTAATTTTGTAAAAATCTTAAAAAATTGTTTTCACATATTTTTATTAAACTTTTTATTAAAAAGGAAAAATAACATGGAGGGCATAAATGGACTTTCATTAATCATTTACACATATTTTGAGCGAAGATGAGCTTGAGTGACATAGTATGGTATCGATAAAATAGAAAGACCCACCTCAACCAAATTATGGACAGCTCCAACAGTCGAAAATTTGTTTTTAAGGATTTTTAACAAAATGTTATAGCATATGAATTTTTTTTACCAAAATTTATATATTGATAATATATTAAATATAAATAATATATAAATTAATGAAATATTGATTAAAATGATAAAACTAAGATATGTTGAAGTGTGATCATGTAACCCCATAAAAAATTTCAATTTTTTGATGGTATTTGATTAACTTATTGTACCAACATGGACAACAACTTAATAATATAGTATTGTTAACAGGTAATCATATATATTATATATATTACTTTACAAACTCTGCCACAACTGCGAAGAATCAGTAGCGTAATGGAATCAAACATCTGCAATTATTGATATGGTTACAAAAGGGTGCACAAGGGAGTGAAATGATTAGCCCCAAAGACCCAATGCATTGCCTTTTGACAACCAGAGACGACAATACCAAGTGCCTACATTGGCTCTCAAGTCTTAACAAACATATAAAAATCCTATTTCTTCAATTCTATAATCACTGTGGAGGCTGATTCATCGTCCCTGATCATTGCCATAATGTTTCACTTTCGTATAATATATTGAGGAATCAAATGGAAATTTGTCACTTGCTTTACAAACAACAACATCCAAACACGTCATGTGAATCAAGATCTGCCACGACTTTTAATTTACTCAACAAAAACACTTGTCCTCACAAGATATTTTATTTTAATAGCCTGGGACATTTTTCTGCTGCTGAAACCTGGGTGTGCTCCTAGGCGAAACGACTTGCATGGTTTTACCTTATAGGATCAGCAATTGGGTGTTAAAGTGGGACATTGGTACACACCTAGACTAGAAAAACAAAGTCCAAGAGAGACGTGAATCACTTTTAAACTAAACAAATGAAAAAAGCCGACCATTCCTCACGTCTTTCAGGTGTGACTAAAAGTCGTGCATTGATTTTGGTGCCGATCTTGCTTTGTCTCTTACCGCAGCAGATTTCAAAGCTTAGGAGTACGTGGCGATATCTCCATCGCCCGCGTTGTTTTCTTCCCCTAATGATTGGAGGGTATAAATACGAAGATCTAATCAACCTGATTTCTGAAATAAAACACCATCATCGTCTTCGAGTCGCCTCAACCACCCAATTTAACTCAGAAAAAGCGGCAGTTGCCGATCTGACGCAGTTTTCCAGGAGATGTGGCTTTGTCCCTTCGCTGAGAAGGCAATGGAATCTGAACGAACTTTCATGAGAAACGTGAAGCGTGTGTTCGTTAAGGTTAGCTAAGTGTTTAAGAGTTTCAACCCAATCTTTATTTTCTTATTTTGAAAATGGAAAGAGACTAATGGAGGGAAATCTGATTTTGATTTCCTTAATTAAGAGTTCAACGTATTTAAATTGTATACCTATTTCTTATCAAATAGGATTACTTAATCCTATATTTTCTAACTTGCAACTAGACCTGTTCATGGGTCGACCATCCGACTTCACCCGAAATGTAAGAAGTTTAGGCAAAAATATAAGTCTGAAAAATAAATTTAGTTAAAAAATAATGTCCGTTTAAAAAATAGATCAGGCCTCAAGTAAGGTATTTTTGGCCCTTGCCCGACCCGAATTCACTAAAAGATAAAAAAATATATATTTTTAATATTATTTTCTTATTGTTTTCTCCCTATTTTACTACTATTTTATTATTATATTGCTACTATTTTGTTGTTATTGTTTTGATGTTGTATAAAACTTATTTTATTGTTAAATTTGTTATTATTTTAAAGACATTTGTTAATTTTGTTATTATTTTAGAGGCATCTATCTTAGTGTTATTTAAGTAAACATATTTTTTAAATTTATTTTCAATTTGTTGGGAATTATTTATTTTGATGTTTTTAGTATTTTTGATGTATTATATATTTTTTAAAATTATATAAAAAATAATATAAAAATTAATATGGGTAGGCCAGGTCAGGCCCGAGTTTTAGCATTTTTATCCGGGTTAGGCTTGGGTAAAATTTTAGGCTCATTTTTTGAGTCGATCCGGGCTCAGGCTCAGGCCTAACAAATGAGCCTAAATTTTTAATTGAACCCGGCCCGGCCCATGCATACCTCTACTTGCAACTACTCTTTTCTTTTTTATTTAATTTCTATAAATATACTTTTTTTTATTTGTGGTTTAAAAAATATTTTATCTACTCGGAAAAAGAGTTCACATGCATTCTATTGGTTTTTATATTTTTTATTGGTATACTATCGACCAAACTATAGATGAATAGACCAAAAACCAAAAATAAAAAAGAAATTATATATCATTATTATTATTATATTGGGAGAGAGAATAAGAGGAAATGATTTAACTCATGTCACTTAAGTGTCTTCTACTTTTGGCTTAAAAAATGCTTTTATAAATTATTTTTGTCTCAAAAGTATTTTTAAAAAGTTCAAAAGCATCTTATATAACAATGTTTTTATTTTAAAAGTGTTTTTATCCTATTTTTCTATATCTATATTTATAATAAGCTCTAAATTGAATGGTGTCACGAATTAACCAAAAAAAAGCTCAATTAAAAATTATTAAAATGCCTTTACTTTCATGAAGTAATAAATATCTATACTTATTTATATTAAGCTCTTGATTGAGTTAAACTCGATTTGAAAATTATTAAAATAACATTATTTTTATAAAGTAATAAATATCAATATAAGAGTGTTTTTTAGGTTTTCAGTAATTTAAATACGAATTAAGTTGTTATTTCTAATATAGTATAAAAACTAAATTTAAAATATTAATATTAGGGTTGGTTATCATTAGTTTCAAATTAAAAATTGAATGTATATTTTAAAAAGAAGATCTGACTAAATTTGATAAATCAGTTTATTTTGATGCGATTTTTCTCAACTGATTAACACTTAATTGTCTAACTTTGTGATCATTGCTTCCATGGATAAATGAACATCCAAGTGTTTACATGTTAATTGACGTGATGATATTTTCCATAGATTTTTCTCGTTGATTATGGCAAAACACAATTTCATGGATGTATTTGAGGGCTTGCAACAATATCACCATTATTACTCCTATATATCTATACTATTATTTACGTCTTTTAAGTTAATAAAATTATGAAAAGGTCCTTCTAGAATTAAAATAAATTATATGATTCGAAAGTATTTTAATCTTTTATTTAAAAATTCAATAAAATTACACGTGAAGTTAGATTAGAATTTGTACTATTTACAACAATAAAACATTAACTTTACTACAACACTAAAACTTTATTTTAATATAATATTTACATTTTATTATCTTCGTCGATTGTATATTAATGATGTTTTTAATTGAGTTTGTTTTATAAGTCAACTCGATACTAACTCACAATTCATGACAACACCACAATAAATAATTATAATGCATTTAATATTCTTAATTTGATGTATTTATGTGTTTAATTTTCATTTTATCCTACATATTTCATGCATTATTATAATTAATTAATTTCAAACCATGCATTTCTTTATTAATTGTATGCTATTTTTAAACACACATTTGTGTTCTATATACGTAGTTTCCACACGCGTGATAGTATTCCTAATATTAGATTATGACACATTTACAATGTGAGTAGGTATATAAAAATATAAAATTCAAATATGACTTTCGTTGAAATAGCAAAAGCATCATATATTAAATTTAAATCTCATGATTTATGAATGAATTTTTCTAAATTTATTAAATATTAAAAATAAATAACTTCAAAATAATATTTATTTCGTTGGAAGTATTTAATAAATTCACAATTAAATTTGAATATGATTGATGAGTATAAACTCAATCAAATGTTTCATAATAAAATTTGAATATGATTGATGAGCCGAGGACACCCAATTTTACTGTAGAAAATATACTATTCGCATAATTAATTTAATTTTTAGTTAATTTTTTTATATTATTTAGATAAAGAGAAAACCCTAATAGTATAGATAGATGCTTAATAGATTCCAATAGGCATCTGGATGAAATGTAGGGGGAGGTAATGGACATAGCCTATTTTCTATTTTCTTTTTCGAAAAGAATGTAGGTTTTTCATTCACATAATGGATGTGGAAATGATATCTTTTTCTGTATGCCTAAGTACTCAGATGAAAGCTATCCCATGTGATGTTGTTGATGTGGCAACTGCTGCCGGGATTCCCTACGGACCAACCCAGACTACACGACAACTACATCAAATCAACTATAACCATAGAAAAATTTAAAATAACAAAACGAAAAACAAATTTTATTTTTTTTAAAAATATATATTTATATTTCTATCCTTTTTGTTCGGACTTGGGAACACTATTTAGTATTTATTGAAATTACTTGGACGTGGCAAACCGCTACACTCATTCATCTTCTTCACAACTTCTGAAACTCCATAAAAAAAAAAAAGTTGAAAGCTTTTTAAGTAGATCGACCCGACTCAGCGAGACTCACTCGCTCGCTTTTAAAATTAACTCAATGGATCCTTCCCGTTGTTTTGTGACAAATGTCAAGCGTCTCATTGTCAAGGTTTCTTTTCTTTTTTCTTCAATAACCAATTTCTAGGATTCTTTTATTGATTGTTCTGTTTTTTTTATTCTTTTTCATAATGGGGTTTTGATTTGATGTTTTAGTTCATAAGGACTGATTTTGATTTATGGGTTTTGATTAAAACAGGTGGGAACAGCTGTGGTAACTCGAGCTGATGGAAGATTAGCAGTGGGGAGGCTTGGAGCTTTATGTGAACAGGTAAATATCGAAAGAAGAGAAGGGCTCAATGGAAACAATGATTTTTTTTTATGACCCATTGCTGCAGCATATCTATAGCAAAGGGAGATATTATGCCTAACAAAATGATTGGCATTTTTCTAATGAATTGGTTGCTTGCAGCTTAAGGAACTGAATTCTCAAGGGTATGAGATTGTTTTGGTCACTTCAGGTGCTGTTGGTCTTGGTCGTCAAAGGCTTAGATATAGGAAATTGGTTAATAGCAGGTAGTTAATTTGTGTGTGTGTGTGTGTGTGTGCGTGCCGTAGATAGTTATATGGCATTTTGAGAAATTTTGAATGAAACGATTTCATTTTGGTTCTGTAGCTTGGCTGATCTTCAAAACCCACAATATGAACTTGATGGGAAGGCTTGTGCTGCTGTTGGGCAGAGTAGTTTAATGGCTCTCTACGACACCTTGTTTAGCCAGGTGAACAAAAAAAAAAACACCCTATTTCTGGTGTTATTTTTATTAAGCATTCGGCAGTTTTCTTCTTTTTTTACTTGCTTTAATATGATACTCAATTTTTGTGCAGCTTGATGTTTCTTCTTCACAACATCTTGTGACTGATACTGATTTTAGGAATGGTAGCTTCAGAAAACAACTCTCTGAAACAGTGAAATCCTTATTAGCTTTGAAAGTTATTCCAATTTTCAACGAGAATGATGCTGTCAGCACCCGAAGAGCACCTTATGAGGTATATAATTTCTTTCCCCTGAATCTGAATTCCCTTCTGTTGTTCGTTGTCATTTAGCTATGTACGCCTGCTAATAGTCTTTCAGCATTTTGTTGTAACAAGAGTTCAGATGAGATTTAGCTGTTTCAAAGGTTTCCCTTATGTATCAGTTCACTTCCTCCTTGGAATATAAAGAGTGCTTTTAAACTAATTAACTAGAATGACTAAGAACTAGAGAGCGCTCAACACATTTAGCTGAGGTCATTTGTACTAATGACTGACAATTCAAGCTCTTCCTTTGTTGTATGTCTGAAGTGGCAAGAAGTGAAGCTTTTCTGTTTGCTTGGTTCTTTGAAACTGTTTTTTTAGTTTCTAACAAATTTATTGCAAGTGTTATTTCAGGATTCTTCTGGTATATTCTGGGATAATGACAGCCTGGCAGGTCTCTTGGCTTTGGAGCTACAAGCTGACCTCCTTGTTTTATTGAGTGATGTGGAGGGTCTTTATAGTGGACCACCAAGTGATCCAGATTCAAAGCTGATCCATACCTACATAAAAGAAAAACATCAAGGAGAAATAACATTTGGAGACAAGTCCAGGCTTGGTAGAGGGGGTATGACTGCCAAGGTTAATGCTGCTGTCTGTGCAGCTTATGCTGGTATCCCTGTTGTTATTACTAGGTACGGCCTGGATCCAACTCCACAAACTTAGTAACAACATATATCCATGTCATTAGTAATCCAGACGGTTTAATCAGCTTCATTAATTCTTAATGAAACTGATTCATACTACTGCAATTTTAAAGAATCATTAGCCACTCCTCTGCATCCTAGTCAATTCAAGAAATTTCTACTTCCCCCCTTCATTTGTTATTTTCTAAAACTTTATATTTATTTTGGATAAAGTTGACTAGTTGTTATGAAAATAATTCTATGATTGAGTATTTATTGTTATCAAGCACTAGGCGTCTCAATATATATATTCTTTTGTGCTTCAAATTTTGCTTTTGCTCCATATTTTGAAGCATGTGTTTCATTTCTCAATTTTAGTATTTGTAAGAAGCATGTTTTTCCTGGTTCACCATGAACTGTTTTGTCGTCGCAGTTCTCATTTTGCTTTTTTCTTCTTCATGTTTTGAAGTGGATATGCCACAGACAGCATTATAAAGGTTCTTCAAGGAAAGCGTATTGGTACCCTGTTTCATCAAGATGCACACTTATGGACTTCAGTTAAAGAAGTTGGTGCACGTGAGATGGCAGTTGCAGCACGGGAATGTTCCAGAAGGCTTCAGGTGGGAAGAACTATTTCTTCTTCTAGCACCAAAATGTCTCTCTTAGGCTTCGTGTTCCTTCACTGAAGGAGTTAAGTTTGAATGTTTTTCTAAATGGTCTTAATTGCAGGCAATGCACTCAGATGATAGGAGGAAAATTTTACTGGACATAGCTGATGCTCTTGAGGCCAATGAAAGTTTGATTAAGGTTGAAAATGAAGCAGATGTTGCTGATGCCCAGGATGCTGGATATGATAAGTCATTAGTAGCTCGTTTGGCCCTGAAGCCTGGGAAGGCAAGCATTTATTTATTCCTGGATTTATGTGATTGAAAACGAATCTAATTTAGTTCTTTGTGTGACTGCTGCTGTTCCATTAAATCTTTTGCACAAGCACATTCCTCAGGTTTCACACTGATTATTATTTTACAGATAGCTAGTCTTGCAAAATCTGTTCGTGTACTTGCTGAGATGGAAGAGCCTATTGGTCAAGTTTTAAAGAGAACAGAGGTTAGAAAATCCTAAAAAGTATCTGAGCATGTCAACTTGCTTTCTTCATCACCTATTTTGGCCCTTACTTTGACTGCCTTGTCCCAGCTTGCAGATGGACTCATCTTGGAAAAAACGTCTTGCCCTCTAGGTGTCCTGCTGATTGTATTTGAGTCTCGACCTGATGCCCTAGTTCAGGTAACAGACAATGGCTTTTAGTCAGATAAACTGATATCATATAGCTTTTAACGCTGTTTTGAGGATTACACTCTCATGTCAATTCATGTTTGCTTGAGAACTTGGGTTGGGGCATCAGTTCTTAACGGATAATTAGCCAACAAGTTTTGGTGGTTGATCGTGTTAAGATGAAATCCACATGATCCTAGGTCCATGAAGAAAATGACTTGTTCTCTGCAGTTAAACTATGTTATTTTGTGTATTATTTCAGTGACAAATGATCTTCCATTTTGACTTTTCGTGAATATCCACATTCTGTTGAGTCACATTCCTTCTTCTTACTATAGTGTACTTGATTGCTTTCTCTTGCTATTGGAACATGAGATATTGAAGTTAAGCACTGGTCTATTTGATTACTGCATGAAGAGTCCTTTCATTGTTGAATATTAAACTTTATGCTGCATTTTATTTTCTGCCATTTTAATCTTAAGGTCTATCTTGGGGTTTGTAATAGTTTCTTGATTATTTTACCACTTTTTTGTTTACCTTTATGATTTGGCAGATAGCTTCACTGGCCATTCGAAGTGGGAATGGCCTCCTGCTGAAAGGTGGCAAAGAAGCTAAGCGGTCAAATGCAATCTTGCACAAGGTTTGATCCTCTGGGTTCCTTGTACTGGAGCATAAACCTTATTTCTTTTCTTTCTATTCACTATTTTTCCCCTATATGTCAGGTCATTACTTCGGCTATTCCAAAAAGCATTGGAAACAAACTAATTGGACTTGTGGCTTCAAGAGAGGATATTCCTGATTTACTTAAGGTGAGTTGCTGGATTCTGAGTTAATGGCAGTTTTTTGGTTATGTGATGGTTTTTAAGTTATTCTACTTTGGCACAGCTTGATGATGTGATAGATCTTGTGATCCCCAGAGGCAGCAATAAGCTGGTTTCTCAAATTAAGGAATTGACAAAAATTCCTGTTCTTGGTCATTCTGGTAAGAAAAATATTGGGCCCTTTGATGCTCTACAGATGGAATTCATCAAGTGGAGCTTCAATTTGTATTTTCTTTTTTCTGTACAGATGGAATTTGTCATGTTTATGTTGACAAATCAGCTAAGGTGGATACGGCCAAGCGCATTGTTCTGGATGCAAAGATAGACTATCCTGCAGCATGTAACGCTATGGTAATTTCATTTGATATTTGACATCAATTTCCTGTGTGCCAATAAGTAAATCTGACTTGTTAATTCTTACACATGGAGTCTGTTTCATACTCTAATTTATCCTTTACAACTTTCTTACTTTTGTACTGTTTATTTTGAAGTTCATAACCATTTTTTTCCTACAGGAAACGCTTCTTGTACACAAGGATCTGTCAAGTAATGGTTTGCTCAATACACTTACTAAGGAACTCCAACATGAAGGTATGCTTCTATGAATGATTTTCCAACTACCTAGTGCATTAAAAACTATAGATCACTTACAGTTTTTAAATATGCTGGATTCAGTGAATTTGGTAGTTTTCGTAGCTTTGTTCTCCATGATCATGTAACCAGTTTTCTGCAAACCCTTTTGGGCAATCTAGTTGAAAGGGTTGTTCCAATATTGACTTTTCCAAGCAAGAAAACTTTGAATGCAGAACTTTGTCTAATACCAAGCAGCATTATTAATTTTAGAGTGGGGATATCCATAGATTAGGTGGACTAGTTATTGATATGCATAGACGAGTATGCCTCCCCAAAATTGCAGTGTATGGAAAGATATCAATTTTAACTGGTGCTATATTTGACTGTATGCATCACGAGGATGTGGCTTTGTGATAGTCGCTAAGAGGTCTAAACTTTTTAACCAATTTAATGCATGGTCACTTGGTTTGGCGAGATTATGCATGATTGGGCTGAAAGTACAGAAATTGTGTAAAATCATAGAGGCTTGAACATATTTGAGTATGTGGAGAAGATTCAGTTTTATGCTGTTAAGTGGTGCAAATGCACTCTCCTTTTTTCTTCATGTTGTCGAGTGTTTTGCATGTGGAAAAGTTATAGCAGTTCCCAAGGGATTATCTAAACTTTAGAGATATATCAACTATTGGAGGGATTATCTACTGCAGGTGTGACCCTTTATGGTGGACCAAGAGCGAGTTCCTTGTTAAATATTCCTGAGGCACATTCATTTCATCATGAGTACAGTTCAATGGCCTGCACAATTGAAATTGTGGATGATGTGCAGGCTGCTATTGACCATATACATCAACATGGAAGGTATGTCTTACTCATTTTCTTTTTATTGCTTCATATTTTCCTTTGAATAGTTAAGTTGCCTTCCTCTAGATTCTAAGTACCTTGCTGTCTCTGCAGTTCTCACACTGATTGCATTGTCACTGAAAATCATGAAGTTGCTGAAATTTTCTTACATGGAGTTGACAGGTAGGCTTACGTCTAAGTTGAAGATCTACTTTATTTGGACAGTCACTTAAGTCTACCATGAGACTTTTTCTCATTATCATGCATTGCTGCATGCTTTAATATGGACATCTATTTTTCTTCCTCCTTGTCGGGATAATATTGGTGACATTGCAATTTGACTATGTTTGTGTTACAGTGCTGCAGTATTTCATAATGCAAGCACTCGATTTTGTGATGGAGCCCGATTTGGACTTGGTGCTGAGGTATTCAAAATTCAAAATTCAAAATTCCTGGTGGTGTTATAAGAAAAAGGTCCGTTTTTCTAAACTGTTTGGTGCATGAATTTTAACAGGTTGGAATAAGTACTAGCAGGATCCACGCCCGAGGTCCAGTCGGGGTTGAAGGAATGTTAACAACTCGATGGTATGCTTCTGATCTTGATTTCTACGATTGCAATTTGCTTAGACAAAAATCTTTTGTGGATATGACTGAACATTAGCTTCTATCTATCTAACTACTTGTCTTGTTAAAAATGCAGGATATTGAGGGGGAGTGGGCAGGTGGTGGATGGTGACAAAGGGGTTATTTACACCCACAGGGATCTTTCTCAGTAAACTTTAACTATAGTCTGCTTCAAGAGATGCAAGGAAATTTGTCTTTTTATTTTCTTTTTCATGCATATTATTATTAGTTTCTATCTTGTAATATAGCACTGCATATCTGCTTAGGTAACTGCGTATGGCGTTACTCTCTTTTTTCCCCAGTTGTTTTCACCCTTACTATCATATTATCTTATGTCATGGATAAGGATTTTAAGATTACATCTAGGATTTTTGGCAAGCTGTTAAGGTGAAAAAGATTGATATGGCAGGTTGAAATTCTTATTGCTGGAAAGTTTGAATGTAACACCAGATTCATTCATGAAAAAGGAAATGTTGTTTTCCAATTGCCACTTACCTAAAACACCAAAATTTCTTTGTTCTTGAATTAACACAAACTTTGACAAAATATGGAAAATAAAAATAAAAATGAAAGAACACTGCAGTACGGAATGAAACTGCTATGAATCATGATCTGTCTTCATCGACTTCATCTCATATTTCACCATCCCACAGTTCTTGAAGGCTCTTGTAAGGACTACAAGTTTCATGTATAGCAAATTCCCCTCGGAGAAGCCGTTGCTGCATAGAAATTAAACAGGATTTTATTCAATGGCAGGCAATTGAAATTCTTTACTATTATGCATGCATGCATGCATGCATGTGATGAGCCATGTTTTACCTGGTGGATGCTTGAGAATTTCGAAAAGAGCTCAGGAGGTATGGACCAATCAAACAAGCTTAAATTCTCCTTAATCCTAGATTCGTTCACACTTTTTGGAAGTACACTGTGACCGCTCTGAATACCCCAGCGTAGAGCAACTTGTGCTGGAGATTTGTTAAGTTTCTCTGCAATTTCAACCAAAATTGGTTCCTTCAACACTTCTCCTCTAATCCAAGACCCTGGAGATCCTAGTGGGGAATATGCCTGCAAGAATATTCACATCTTATCATTCAAAATTTCAAGGATTTGTGTCCATTTTTATGATTAAAAACTAATCCAGTTACATAATCATACCGATAGATGAACTCCGGTGGACTTGCACAAATAGTGTAGCCCAGGCTGCTGCCAAACAGGGTGGCATTCCACCTGATTTACAGCAGGTGGAACTTTAGTATACTTGAGCAGATCCTGCAGTTTCTTAGTTGAGAAGTTGCTGACACCGATGGCCCGAGCCTTACCAGACACATGCAAGTCCTCCATTGCTTTCCATGTCTCTGGAAGACACAAGGGAGCCATGATTTCAGGATCCCATCCTCTAATACCAGGCTTTGTACGAAATGGCCAATGTATCTGTTACAACATACATAGGACAAATTTGCATTAGCATTGTGTACAAATTCATTTTCGAAATGGGAATGATTTTTCATTGATGATTTCGGGCAAAATGAACTCCACTTAAGAGCATAAAGACATACAAGATAGAGATCAATATAGTCAAGTTGGAGGTCCCCCAAAGTTCGGGCCAATGCCTTGGGGACGTCTTCAGGCGCATGGTCACAACACCTGTTTATGTTCCAAAAACAGAAAAAAAAGGGACTCAAGTCACGTATCAGCCAGATCATTAACATTATTTTTAACCAGTCAGAGCTTAATAACACATTTTTAAACCTGAATATGGGTTTCAAAGCTAATGTCTTTCTCATTATCATACAAACCATGCCTTTAAAGCTAAAAGGGAGATTAAAATAGATACCAGAGTTTAGATGTGATGAAGAGTTCACTGCGCTTCACCTGCCCTGAGGAAAACAGTCTCTTCAATGCAAGCCCAATCTACATAGCATGAACCATAAATAAAAGAAGCAATCACCTTAATCAATTTAGAAAATTTCAGAAAAGAAGGGGGAGGAGGATTTTACCTCCTCTTCATTATCATAAACATGAGCACAATCAATGTGCCTATAACCAGCCTGCGAAACAATGGCATTATCAGAATACTCGATAGTTTTAAGAGTAAGTCCCCTCTCAGTATAGACTTGCAAAATAAGATTCATATCGAACTGAACTATATATGGGCAAAGTCAAATCTTCTGCTGCTGCAAAATGCCTCCCAGATCTATTATAGTGGGAAAGTTAGAAGCAACTTTCTGGGCTGAATAAAAGTGGAAAAAACTGGGATCGCTCATGGGATGAAAGGAAAATTTATAGACTTGGGTTCCAATCAAATACAAGGAAGAGCAGGAAGAGAAACAAAATCAATGGGAATAAAATAAAATATGAAAACCTTGACTGCAGCAACGACAGCTTCACCAACGACACCAGGAGGAGCTTTCCATGTCCCTAAACCAATACATGGCATCTTAGCTCCCGTGTTCAGTTCAAAATAGAAAGGTCCATGTCCACTTTTCATCTCCATTTTACTCTATAAGAAAAATAAAAAAACTTAACGAGCAAACACCCACAGCTTTTAACTTCTAATACCATATTGAAATTGAAAAAGGAACAAGTTCAATGATATATATGGTGGTTTTTTTCTGTTGGAACGAGAAAAAGATAGGAACCAAATGAGAAAATCACGATATTTCAGCAACTGATCCGGCAACTGTTGGCCAATTTCAACACAGGTTATTGAATGTCAACAGAATTCCACATGTAACAGGTTTGTACACATCGATATCAAAAGTATCTTAATCATTTATATTAGAATCGTACGGCTGACAAAGTTGGATCTTTCTAAGAACTCTACAAACAACAAAACACCCCAACGAAAGAGTTTTGTGACTCACCTCTTTTGGAAGTTGATTCCTTCTGGAGACTATTTGGAGCTAACGGACTGGGTTGGTATGGTCCTTGGATCAAGTTAGGGTGTTGTTTCATGAGAGCATGAATACTGAAAGTGACAAGTTAACGGAACAAGAGTAACTAGTTGGGTCGGCCGGTGTGTGATGTACGGTCACCACTAAGGGATACAAGCATCCACACATGGTAGGTTTGCCCTTGCCCCATAAATGGCAACTTTTATCATGTACTCCTTGATACGCGGTTATCCACAATGCTCGTCACATAACTTAATGTAATGAAACATCCTTACTCTTTGAGCCCTTTACCTTTGACATTTGAGTTTTTATTAGAGTCAAGAGACAATTAACCAAATCTTAACTTGAACTGAGAATTCAAAAACTTCTTTGAAAAGAATCAACCTCCCCTCAACAATAAACTACCATATTTTTGTGAAAAACAGGTGTGAAAAATAGGTGAGGTCAAATGGGTGGATCGTAATTGTAATAGAGTGGTTGATTTTTTATGTAATTGGTCGCTTTTGAATTGCTATACTTCAAACTTCGAGATGGATTATCCCCGTGATATCCATAATCTTGTAATTTCCAAATCTTGTTAATTTTGAGGTAGTGACCTTTGGGCCCATTTCTTTGTTAAAAAAGAATCTGAATTGTAGCAGCCGTTGACAAATGTAATTATTCAGATGCTGTTTTATAGTTATGATTGTAACTTGTAATGTAAAAAAATATCTGAATTGTAACGTTAGAATTTACGTGAATGAGTTTTGTCAAAAGGAACTATCAGGCTGCGACTGCGAATGTCAAGGATTTCCATTTGCCATGTTGGGAAGTTGGTGAAAGGCTAACCAAAATGTAATTGTTTTCTGTTTTACTGTTATTGCAGTTGCTGACCTTATGATAGGGTTGCCCTTTTTCTTCTTTGGGTAATAAAATTTTCAATCACTTTTGAGTGTTGATTCCAATTTCCAAAGATAGATAGTAGTGCAGTGTGGATGAACCGACACTCTGAAATCTTCCTTCTAAACCTCTTTTTTTTTTTTTTTCTTTTTTTTGAGGATAGGCATACAAGTCACTGCGGAATTGGTTTGGAATAAGTACCATTATGAGATATTCATGGACCAAACTTAAGTGGAGATATATGAATCCTTGAAGAAATGGCAAGGGTCCTACCAACCCTTCAAATTTCAAGGTTCATCCATGGCCAATTAAACCAAATTTCAGAAAATTAAACAATGCCAAGATCAATTTCGAAACTATTATTATAGTTGTCGAGCACAAAATACCCGAGCGATGCATCCATCGGCCATCCTAGTTACTGATATTGATAGAAACAAAACAATAGGAAGAAAAGAAAAAGTACTAAAAACATCCCCCTTTTCACTCTTTTTCCCCCTCACCACAAACAGGTTCGCTTTTCCTCTTTTATATATCTGCTTCTGCTCCACTGCTCCTGTATTATTCAGTCACTCAAATCTCACCATCCCAAAGTTCTTCAACAGTCCTGTATGGACCAAAAGTCTCATGCACAAATGAATTTCCCCTGAGCAATCGTGCCTGTATAATTCAAAACGAGAATACATTCAGGACAATAAGATAGTGGAACAAGAGAGCTATCGGAATTAATCAAGCCACTTGTAATTCCTTACTACAGAATAATAACATTTTTGCTGAGAAAGGTTATAGCAACTTGCCTGTTCAATTTCAGAAAGCTTGGCAAATAAGTCCTCGGGAATAGACCAATCAAAGACATTAAAGTTCTCCTTGATCCTCTCTTCATGTGTGCTCTTTGGAAGCACACTATGACCCATTTGCAGGCCCCAGCGCAGTGCAACTTGTGCAGGAGTTTTGCCTAATTTCTGTGCAACCATATTTAGAATTGGGTGCTTAAGAACATCACTCTTGAGCCATGTTGTGCCCGGAGAACCCAGGGGTGAATAACCCTGAAATAAAGATATGCCACTTTGTTATTTTTCACTAATACAAGACTCGAGAATCAAACACAAAGTGGAACAAGAATTGCATGCTCACCGATAAGTGAACTCCCTTGGATTTGCAAAATTCACGTAGCTTAGCCTGCTGCCATGAAGGATGACACTCAACCTGGTTGACAGCAGGAGGAACACGTGCCACAGCAAGCAGATCCCCCAATTTCTTTGAAGAGAAATTACTAACACCAAGAGCCCGAGCTTTACCAGAGTCATAGAGTGCTTCCATTGCTCGCCACGTGCTAGGTATGTCCGGCTGAATAAAGTTTTCAGGCTTAAAGCCAGCTGATCCTTTCTTCATCCGAACGGGCCAATGGATCTTACAAACAAACAAACATCCTCATATTAGCCACAATTGAGAATTACCTTCAATAATACAGGATACTACAAAATCGCTAACATAAAAAACTCAACATCTTCCAAATGTTATTCTTAAAACTTGATGTCAGGCAATAGTTTCTAGTTAACATAAAATATTCAATGACACTGTTTAGAAGCTTCACTTAATATGCATATTCACCAGTATAAATAACACAGACAAAGGTCAGATAAAGTAGCAGTTATCAAGCAATACATACAAGGTATAAATCAACATAGTCAAGCTGAAGATCCCGCAAAGTTCGCTCTAATGCAGCCGGCACGTCTTCAGGTGAATGATCAGTACACCTGTGCATAACATAGTTTTAGAAAGCAATCTTCAATAAAAAATAAAATCCATGGATAAAAAGAATATACAAGAATGAAAAACGAACCAGAGTTTGGAGGTGATAAACAGCTCCTCACGTTTAACCACACCGTCTTCAAACAGCTTCTTAAAAACCACCCCAATCTAAAACATATACAGACATGCGCATACCGATCTGATCATTATCATTAACTTACTACTCAATTAAAAAAAACTAAAATCTTAACTTTATTTATTCGGTATCCAAATATCGGCTTTTGCTCTTCTTTTTTTTCGCTTTTCTTAACAAAAAAAAAGTGAGTAAAAAATTTAAAACATAAAGTAAAAGATGGATTCTAAAAATATGTCCAATCCAAACAAAGCACAGTTTACCTCCTTTTCGTTTCCGTACACTTGAGCGCAGTCGATATGGCGGTATCCGATCTGAATAGAACGACCAAACAGACATCTAATTATTATTTTATTTTTGAAACATCAAAATAAATACGACCAGCGAACTGCATTTCCAATGAAGACAGAAATATTCGAGAACTGCGACGATCAACAATAGTGCCAACTATATATACCTTTACGGCGGCGGCAACGGCGGCGCCAACGAGGCCAGGTTCAGACTGCCAAGTCCCCAAGCCTACGGACGGAATCTTGGCTCCGGTGTTCAACTCGAAGAACTTGATTGCATTCGCCATCTGGATGGAACAAAGAGAAAGCGCTTGGTTTGGACGCAAAATGCGAAACGCTAAAATACAAAGAGCACCTTGTAGTCAGCCACGCTTTTTATAACGCTAAAATGGAAAAAAAAAAAGAAAACATTTCCTTCCCTAAATTTGTTATTGAGGAGCGGGGATCATGTGAGAAATTTCTTCATTATTCCGCCACGTGTGCTTTGATGAGATGATGGACTGGAAAATGCAAGTGGGCCCTATCCCCAATGGTGAAAAGTCGGCCTGCATTGCGGGACCGTCCACTTCGGTAGGATTTTGGATTTCATTTTGGTCGGACAGACCAAATTATTGACCAGGTGGGCCTATCATATTTTACTCATTTAATTTCAATTTTCTTACGAAAATTATTATTAATTAAAAAATTATTTGAATATCATTTTTTTTCCGGAAAAATTAATTTTTTTAAATGAACCGGGCTGAATTTTATAATAAAACAAATCAAAGTATAAACTAACATATTGAAGATGGGCCTACGAGAATGAAGAAACAAACAGAATTAAAAACAAGAACCAAAATAATAAACAAACCGAAATTGAAAAAGAAAACAAACTAAAAGCCAGCTTAGACTTAGCTGGCACTCACTCTCCAAAAGTAAACCCTAAAAGGTTGTGTTGGTGTCAGATTCCTAAAACGCAAATGTTCCCAAAAAATTGATCTTTTGCATTTCTTTACCTTTTCTTCTACCCAAACGTTCCCCTTTCTGATATCAAAATGGGTCTCTTGGTTTGAAGAGCAAAGATCCCACTCTAATTTCGTTCATCATTCATAAGTATAGGAAATTTTTTTTTCCTATTTTTAGATATTGTGTTGCAAGATTATGAGCGAAAATATTTGCAGAAGGCACATAAGCAAACTTTAGTTGTTAAAACGATTAATGTTAAATGGACGAAAACATAGAAAACAAAAACATGGTATTAAAAGAAATTAATTTTGAATTTGTTTTTGTGAATTATGTAATGCAGTTCATCTTGTTTTAAAAAGAAGGTAATAATAAAATAAAAAAGTTGTCGTTTTGTTGAGGTCGGCAGCTACTAGCCGTGAGGGTGACGAAATCCATGATCCAATATTGTTTTGCAATAAAAATACCTGCAGTTTTTATATTTTTTGAAAACAAATCTTTTGGATGAAACATGGTTTCAAAAATTTCTATTGTATTATTAATTTTAAATTTAAAAATAATTATAATTTGATTTGCGATTATTAGTTAAAAAAGTTTGATGTGTTATAAAATAAAAAGATAAAAAGTAAAAAACAAAAAAAAAATAGGAGAACAAAAGAAAGAATGTATTTTATTTATCAATGGGAGTGTTTAGAATGCTTCTCTAAAGTTTTTATTTATAGGCATAAGAATTATAACTGAAATAGAGATTTACTTCTAATCACTATTAGAATTTAAAGTACATCAAAACTTATCTTGATCATGATGGACATCCACTTAATAAGATACTCATAACACTCTCCCTTAGATATCTATTGGTAGATAATGTGTCTCGTTAAAACCTTACTAAGATAAAAAACCTTACGGGAAAAAAATTTCCTAGTGAAGCAAAAAGAGTACACATATTTGTAATACGCATAATATGTTGCCTCGTTAAAAACCTTATCAGGAAAACTCAATGGGACAAAATCTAAGTTAAGAGAAAAGAGTACAACACGTATTTACTATTAGAGTATGCCCAAAGATCAATCATGAGATGGTTGTAATAACATATTTGATTTATCATATTTATTAACATAATAAATAAACTGTTTTATAATAATGTCCTAAGAATAATGTGATTATTCTTAAAAGATCCTTAGTCAAGTATTATTGGATAGGACAACGATAATGCATTAAGACTAACATGTAGTTGATTGATGATAAAGAGTTTTCATTGATATGGAATGTCAGAATTGATACATGAATATGTGTGTTAGAGAACTACATATTGGACTGGCCCATTATGAGTATGTTTCTTGGATTATTATGTAATTGTCACGACATTACTCATAGTGATTAATATGTATATGATCCTCAAACTTGAGATCATCATAATCCCAACATCGTGAGTAGTACATTTTGATACAGTCAAACGTACACCGTAACCGGTTGTTCTATAAAGGCTGATGTTGGATATACCACAATCGATGTAGAGGGATATGGTTGGTCGATATAGAATAAGTCCCTCCTACATAATGGGAGTAATATCTTAGGCCACTTGATTAAGTGAGACTAGAAATGCATGGCCATGCTCAAATAAGTTGATATGAGATGTCATACTTATTTGTATATCGTAGCCTACTTAAGATATCAAGGAACATGGAATGGACTATACAAGTGTGACTATTCCATGACTTGTGTCCAATCCAGAGATAAAGGACTTAAGGATTATTGCATAAAAGGTTAATCATAAAAGGTTATGTCGAATCATGATCTCTTGTGACTTAGGTAGCAATGATGCATTGCTAGATGCCACTCATTGTTTGTAACATTGGAATCGTTCTAGTATTACTGCTAACGTTACAGGAACCTACAAGGTCACACCTTATAGTTGAAATGAACGGAATAAACCATAGTTGGTATTGTTTTTGGGTGTCGCTTGAATTAAATTAATTATAGAATTAATTTAATTCGGTAATCAAATTTCCAACACATTATGTACAAGGTTGTTGTACGCACAATGAGGACATGAATTTGGTTAGCATATGAATTAAAATAAATATATGGTTTACCGAAATTATATTATAATTAATGTAATTATAATTTTCGGTTTAAAATATTATTATATTTATTTAATTCCTAAAAACCCTAAAAATTAAAAGGATATATAAGAATCCCGTTTTTCTTTATTTAAGGGTCTAGCAGCCGTCAAAGAAAAACCACTTTTGAAAACTGTTTTGGGATTTCTTCCGTTCGTAGTCAACTGGGTGGATTACGTAGAGGTCGGAATCTCGATAGATTGCGGCTTGGTTCGACTGTAGATCAGACTACACGTGGTTGAGAAGTTGCTATCTACTCTGATTAAACATTAGGTAATTTCGTAACCTTTTCACCCCGATTCGTTCCTCACACATGGATCCGTGGTTAGGGTCGCTAATTATTAAATTTTTTGTGCGCCTAGGGGTGCCGGCGATCCAACATTTACTCCCCCTCATGAAAACATCACATACTTTCACATATTCTACATATTCAATCTTGAATACTAGTTTTTCAAATGACTATTTGAATGTATTTGCTAAGCATTTATATCACTATTCTTTTGAAAGTCATGAGTGAGAGAAATTTTAGGGGAAAAATATTTTGATCTCTTCAGGAGTTTCAACAATAATTATAGCAAATTTTAATCATGATTCTTCTACAAAAACACAAATAGGTATTTTGAGTCATTTTATAATCCCCTTCAATTACTATTTACCACATATATTCAAATTATTTCAATTCATATAAATGAATAATTTTTGAGAAATTCAATATGCTTCTAGCATCCTAAATCATTCAAGGGTTTTAATATAAATTTTACTATATAGTGGTTCATAAAAGGTTGTAACAACAATCATTATACGCAAGTTAAATCTTTTATAAATTGTCAAAATAATATATCTAAAGGTTATTGCATTCACCACAAAAAAATATTATATTTTTTCATAATCAATGCGAGGACTTAGCGAAAAACTTCATATTTTTAGTCTGCTTTTGCAAAACTACTTCATTTGCACCCTCACTGGCTTTATACCTTTAAATATTTGGACTAAAGGTCCAAAAACTCCACGAATTTAATTGTACTTGAGTTGTGTCTTTCTATTTTGAACAATCTATTCCATATCTATATTTATTAATAGATTTATTCAAGATCCTCTTTTTATTTCATTATTTCAACAATAATATTGCATACAAAACCATTGTCAACCACTTTTATTATCGGTTCGATATTTTTTCGAATTGACATAACTTATCGAGATATCTTATTTTCACTATTTTAATCTTCAATTTCAGGTACCTGAATCTCTTCTGGAGTTTTACTTATTAGTTATATCTTGGGTCTCTTCTGGAGCACCCGCCTTCACTATATGACCATCTAAATTTATTTATTTTTTATGAGAATTTTCATATTTGGAACTTGTAATGAATTATCCTTGTTGAACTTCTGGTTCAAATTACTCTCCCCCTTAACTCATTACAAGTTATTATTTCCCTCCCCCTAATGTCGAGAAAACTATCAAATCAAAATAATAATCACAAATCATGTCATAATTGAATCTCCAATACATTTAAAACATATAATAATATGAGACTCGTAATTAATATATATTCCTAACCTTTTTTTGAATATTCACTCAACTTTGTTGTGGTGGAGCAATTGGAACATATACACACATACAAAAATTCAAAGATGAGAAATATTTAGCCCTTGATAAAAAATCAATTGTAATTGGGAGTGTTTATAACTTATTGGCTTAATGTGTACAGCACGTAAATCAACATAATCTCATGTTGAAATAGGAAATTTAGTTCTCATAAGTAATGGTTTAGACATTAACCAAAAGCGTTCAATCAATAATTTCTCTAAACCATTATGCGCATAAATAATAAACTTTTACAAAAAAAATTCAAACTCAATCAATAAAAGACTAAAATATAAACTCATCAAGATTAGCAAGCTTAATTGCATGATTTGAAATTAATTATTTAAACAAGCAATCTTACAAATGACATGTTGCAAGTTGGTAATACATATGTGATTATTTTGTAGATGCATCTATCAAAATCATATAATAACACAACCATCCACATGGTGGATGAATGTGCCTATATTCATTTCAGAACTGCAAGACATTAAATCTCAACTTTAACTAGTGAGTTTCTAACAATCAATTTTCATTAAGAATAAGCAATAAATGAGAATTCTTTAAATTAAAGAATCTTTTGGTTCTTTAATGAATTTTAATATGAATTTTCAATTAATTTTTGCATCATATATGATCCAAGATGGTCTAACTGGTCACGCCAAATAGTAAATATATTTGTATCAAGAAACTTCGGTTTACTTTAATATGCGTTTCAATTGTACTAAATTGTAACAAATTGATAGTTTTACTATCATTCCTTTTATTTTATATCCACATATAAATACTATTGTGACATTTACTACTGGAAATGTCTAAATTAATGTAAAGTCTATAATGCTACTAAGTCAATAGATATAATTTTCAAATAATTATATGCAATTTTCGTTTCAAGGAATATGCCAAAATCTTCAAATGCAGAGCATTTGGTCTAGTGGTATGATTCTCGCTTCAGGTGCAAGAGGTCCCGAGTTCGATTCAAAATACGTTTAGAACCCTTTTAACAAGAGTTTTGCATAATCAATTAATTATCAAGAATAATTGCCTAGGTCATGTATAGAAACAAGCCTATATTAAATATATCAATAAAAGTCACATCTCAAACATAAAAATATGACATAATGAAAAACCAGCAAATTTTTTTTCTTTCATAACCATCATCATAAACATGTATGAAATTTAACTCAAAATCCAATCATTCATACTCATAGAACTTCTCATTTATAATTGTTCATGTCATTTCTCTAAATAATTAGCATATGGAATAATATAAAACGCATGAACTACTATTTTAACAATTCTTTGAACTAAATCAAACCGAATAACCATAAAATGTATTGGTTTATTAACACTACTAGATATGTTTTAATCAAATATATTATTTAATTATAAAACCTACTATAGCGACGTAAATAAATCAGTTAATATTTATTTTCAAGAAAAATGAGATGCTTAAAACAATATGCAACCCATATAATCAAAACTTAAAAGAAGACCATCTTAAATATTTAAACCATATAATCAAGTTGATTTAATATTTAAATATGGTACTTCTTTTTACGTTGAGTCTTGACAATTTTATTAAGAAGTAAACAAATTAAACTCCAGTAGTAGACTTTGAATCCAATCAAAATCTATTAATAGAAAACTTTGAAAGTAGATCTTATTTTCTAGGTGTACAACATGTACATAACCAATGATTTTTATATATAAGTTTTCTCTTACAAGTTCTCATCAGTAATATTTTTCCACATAATTTTAATTGAAAACTTATTCGAATATTGTAAGGATTATATAAATCTCTTTGCATAAAAGATCATAAAAACTTTAGAGATTTATATGTACCTGAGTGATTAAAGGCTCTAATGATTACCTATAGTGCGTAGGCCTCAATTGAAATATTAGTAGCTTTAGGAGGCAATCGACAATAGTAAATTTTGGGATATTTTGTGACTTATAGAGAAAAACAATTAAAAGAAAATCGTGTTGATAACGTGTTATAAAATAAAAAAAAGAAAGTAAATAACAAAGAAAATAGGAGAACAAAAAAAAGAGCGACTTTTATTGATCAATGAGAATGTTTATAATGCTTTTCCAAAGTCTTTATTTATAGGCATAAGAAGTATCAATGGAGTAGAGATCTACTTCTCATCACTATTAGAATTTAAAGTATATCAAAACTTATCTTAATCTTGATGGACATCCACTTAATAAGATATTCATAACATGATATAAAAAGTTTTGTTAATTTTAAAATAAAATTATTACTTAAATAGAATTTTAAACAAAAATAAAGGAAAAAATTGTGATAATTATAATTATTATTTAATTTACAATTATTAGTTAAAATTAATTATAATTTAATTTTGACATTACTATAAAAATGAATTTTATTTAAAAAAGTTGTGATAATTTTATTTATGAAAATTAGAGTTATTAATTGAAATAGAATTTTAAGCATTTTAACTATCACTAATTAGTATTAGAGTTATATATCAATTAAAATTTATCTTTAGCTTTATAAATAACATTTAGTAGTTAGGTATATTCAGTCAAGTAGCATATAGTAAAAAAATGAAGATTGTTAACAATAATAATTTAGAATTATATAAAATTGAATGTAGTATTAAAGCAATGATTCTTTAAAAGGTAATATCGAATAATATTCGAACAAACAATGGCATCAGAGAGATAAAATATTATTTTAATTGACAATGAGGTAATATAATATTAAGAATTTTTATTTTGTAAATTATTTTTACTATGCAAAGCACGCAGTAATAAATCTGTTGTTTATTTATCAATTTATTATTTATTTAGTGCAAGTGAAAATGTTTGTGGATTTGTTTTGAAGAAATCAAATTTCAAAAATCATTTTTAATTGTTATTATTAAATGTGATTATTAATTTACTGTAAATAATTTTTATTTAATTTTTATATAGTTCCAAATAGTTTTTAAGTATTAATTCATTTTTCTTATTATTTTAATTTTTATTTTATTTCCTCAAATGTTTTTTTAAATTAATTGACCTTTAGTTTAAATATATATTTGAAATTATAAAAATATATTACATAATGAATTAAATTTAATTACCGTAAATATATATTTGAAATTGTAAAGATATATTATTCAATAAATTAAATAATATAAAATCACATGCAAGCAACATTAAAAACTAAGAAAATGATAAAACTCTTTATTGATGAAAAATCTTTTATTAATATTGCTACATTTGGAGATATATATTTGATATCAAGCTGTTGACGCAATCAAAATATAAAAAAATTATACTGAATATCGGTACTTATGAAGCAGCACCATTCCAAATATGCTTTTTCCAAATTACTATTTTATTACGGGTTAATCTATTAAAATAATTATTTTTGTTTATCTCAGATTACATTTTAACTATTTATATTTGAAATGTTACGTTTTACTCGCTTACATTAATATGTTGTAATATTTTAGTCACTGAGTTGTTAATTGTCGTTAACGGTGTAACGGTTAGCTGACGTGGCACATTTTTTTTATGAAAACTGATGTGGTACATTAAATCATCATTTCAAACAAAAATTTTAGGTTAAATCATGTTTGAAATGGTACGTTTTAGCATGCCACGTCAGCTTACCGTTACACCGTTAACGACAATTAATGGCTCAGTAACTAAAATGTTACAACATATTAACGTAAATGACTAAAATGTAACATTTCAAGCATAGGTGACTAAAATGTAACCTGAGATAAACAAAAGTGACTATTTTAGTAGTTTTCCCTTTATTATATTAGCATCCCTAAATGTGATGTACCCTTTCCTCATATTTCACCATCCCATCCCATAAATCATTCAATGTACCCTTTCCTCATATTTCACCATCCCATCCTATAAATCATTCAATGTTTTTGTATGCACCAAATATTTGGTGTACGAAAAAGAAACCTTTAATAATGTAGCACCTCATACTCGACTCAATTATCGGGTTCGAGTTATGAAATGTCACGTTTATTATTGGGGTAATTACGACCTCAACTGCAATTTAATTCAACAATGTATACATAATATCAAGCTCAATACATCATTAACACGTGACATATAATCAAATGAGGACTAAAACATAAATTTTTAAAACTATCAAATTGATGCTGCGACGTCAGGGATGTCATATCACGACCTTATCAAAACAATGAGTGTCATTACGACTTCAGAAGCTAGAGGTAACGATGCCACTCTCTATCGATTCAAGTCGCAATGTTACCACCTATTTGTGCATTAACCATTTGGTACAAGTTCAATACTTCCGACCTGATATCACATTTGCATATAAAAGGTTCATTCCAAATTTCAACAATCATTACATCATTAACAATACCAAAATAAAACAGAGACTATATAAGTATTGTTGATTGAATGCTGAATCACGTCTCAAACTTGATGATTTACTAAAGTCATCACCCTAAACTTCTAAGATAATAGCTACATGTCATCTGAAGTTTCTAGAATTAAGTACAAAAATGTAAATAAAGTGAATAAATATAAGAAAAGAAATATAAGTTAATAAACAAAAACAATGGGTTTGGTCTAAAAGTCTATTGGTTTCTAATTGGAGACCTAGTCTTTATTTTTTTATACAATGCCTAAAATTACTCATAATTTTTCCTCAACCTTTAAATTAGAGGATAATGAATTTTAATATACTTGAACCCACGTCTTCTTGCACTAGCAACAATGTCGAGACCAATTGAGCTATGACTCAATCAACACAAATTTATAATATTTAAATATAAATATGAAAAATAAATTGAGGCCTTGTGTAATTTTGTCCCTCAACATAATATATTATATTTATATTAAGTATTTAGCTAAATTGGTAACTAAAGTTAATTTGGAATAAGTTCAATTTTGAATTTATTAAAATGCCCTTATTTTTACAATATAATAAATATTAATATAATAATATTTTTATCTTTTCGTATTTTAGTAAAATAATACTATTATAAAATTTGAACTTGGGACAAACCATTTAATTTGATTTTAATATAAATTTTTTATAAATATTATTAAAAAATATGAAATTGACCTTTGAGTGCTCATTTCCCTAGCACTGCTAAGTGATAATTTTTATATTTGAGTCTTGACAATTTATTGAACGATTTGAATAGATCGTGCTAATCATTTGGAGGATGGTGTTAGCCCAACAATGAAAGTCATATTAATTGAGAAACTCACATGGAAGATTAAATCGAATTAAAACACCCGAGACAATCCTTTGCAACATGAACATTTGGATTGGATTGAAACTCTACGAGATTAACTGCCAAGAGTCCACCTTTGGTTTATTCTCTATTATTATATTGTAAACATGTTATTGTATTGCTGTTTTAACGGGATTGTGATAGACCTTTTTGTTAGCATGTATTAAATATAAATCTATGTAAGGGAGAGACTTGTTGTAATTATTGAAGAGAGTGAATATTTTTCACAAACATAAACAATTTCGGTGTATTCTATTTATTTTCTGTTTTCATATTTGGTGTATGAGAAATGCTCACTTTCCTATCACTCTTTCCAATCACTTAACTTTAGATTGCAGTAATGGTCTATTAATTTCAAATATACCTTTTTACATACTTTTTCCTTTACCCACAACTTGATGTGCCATAATGCTAAGCTGTTGCCATGGATGACATTCAAATTGAACCACATCAGGGGGAATGCGAGCCACCTCCAACAGATCTCTAAGCTTATTGGAAGAGAAATTGCTGACTCCAATAGCTCTAGCCTTGCCGGAGTCATAGAGTGCCCCATTGCTCTCCGTGTACTGCCTATGTTGGAGGCTTGAAATTGTTGATGATTATTATTAAATTTGAATACAAGTAAATGGAAACTCTTCATCTAATAATTGAATATAATTATTGCATTTCACAAGTTATCAACTTGTTTAACAAAAATAGGAACCAGAAAAATGTATTTTACTCTTGTGAATTATATATATATCTACAAATTAAGTTTACTTACAAGTGCATCAATCTCAATTAAGAAAAAAGCTTTATTAAACTTCAAATTTTGAATAAAAGGTAATGCTGCTGCAATCTCCAAGTTCCAGTGCTTTGTTCCGGGTACTTTACTTTGCAAACTTGACATCCGGGTTTCTCATTGTTTTGAGCCACATGTCGGCCATTACTCTCGAGGAAAGGCTCCACAACATATCTTGTCCCTTTGACACTACTTGTTTACCTTTTCTTCCAGACTTGCCCAATCCGTATGCTACCAGCCACTGCATCGCAGTTAGCCTGTGCCTTTCGCTATCCCATATGTTCCTTTTTCCAGGTGTTCCTACCTTCAAGCCTCCAACATGCAAACTCATCACTTTGAACCTCTTTTCTTCGTCATTCTTCTTTGGTTCGATGTCACCACTTGACGCATGAACGAGTGCAAATACAGGGCCTCCAACTGCCTCGTATCGCCTCAAGGGGTCACGTAGTTGCACGACCAATGCTAGCGTCAGTGTTTCCGGGTCGCCTAGCTGATCTTCGGAAGAAGTCAAGCCGTAGTCCTTAGTCCAATTCTCAAGTGGAATAGCAGAATCAAGTGGTTGATCTTGAGTTATTGCCTTTCCACTGAGAGCTGAAACATCGAAAGGTGGTTCTTCTTCTGCCATTTCTGCTTGTACTTTCAAGGCTTCAACTGCCATTCCCTCAATCTTTTGCAGCGAAAACGCTAGAATTTCCTCAGCCGTCAATGGGTTTTCGCTCACATTCCAAATCCCAGTCGCGATCCTCTCTTTCCTGCCGGTGTTCATCGCAGTCGCCATGACTTTTACAGCTGCAATGGTGCGAGCTGCACTCGAGTTAGCACCTTCCTTGTTTCTCCCTTGGATAATAGAAGAAGCAATTCCTTCAAAAGCTATCTGCTCTGCAGTTTTACCCATTATTTCATCCAGGGGCATCGAAGATGAAATCTGGGAGCTGAGTTTCTCAACTCCAACGGCTGCCATCTTCTGAAATAGTTCAAAACCATTCAATGATTTATCCGATGGGATAACCATTGGTTTCGACACCTGCATAGCTAATTTTGGCATGTCTTTTCTAGCAACCAAGGAATCCAATGGATTCACAGCAGCTAAGTAGCCTCCATCTCTTGTTTGAACCACACAGCCTAGCCCCTTTCCTAGATCAGGGAGATATACTTTAGAATCAGAATCACCAGCGGTATCATCCTCAGCTTTGTCGAGTTGAAAATGTGGAATATCTTTAAATTCATTGCTTCCTTCATCCTCTAACATCTGGAGAAATTCCCTTGTTACAGTTTCTTCATCAGCATCCAGCCTTTGTGACTCTGTTTCTTCATCAGCTTTGACAATCTTTTCATCCCCCATCATAGATTCAAGAGCTTTAATCTGCCGGGCAATCGAATCAAGCTCAGTTAACCTTGTCTTATGTAACTGATCATTCACCATCTCCTTGACAACCTCACTTGAAACTGATTTATTGTCTTCGGGTTCTTCTTCCTCGGCTTCTTTGAGTTCTTTCTCTTGAATTTCGACCCCCTTGTCTTCAACATCAAACTCTGGGAGGTCAATCTCTTCCATCTTTTCCGGTTCTTCTGATTTCTGAACGGAGACAGAGGATGAAGGAACCGTCGCCGGTTCATCGAGGTTCAAATCATCTAGTCCTTGAAGATCAGGTGTCACCCCTGTTTGTGAAGGAGTCCAAGCTTCTGATCGGCTCATCATCCTCGGACTAGGAACACTAAAAGATGTTTTCGATTGCTTACGAGCAAAAGATGCTGAAAAATTCTTGGATTTGGTGCTTTGCAATCCTCCCGAGGCTTGATTGTAAATACCAATTCCTCCATCTTTTTCCATGATCTGAAATCCCAATTTCACAATGAGTTCTCCCCCTTTCGCCTTCCCTAATAGATTGAAACTTTTGTCCCATTGCCGAACCCGAGTTCCTTCGTAGCTCTTCTCCACAGACTCCTGAATAAGGAGACTCAAATCCACAGTGTTTCTCCCAAAATCAAGCTCTTCAGCATCAACAGCAACCAGATAGATCCAAAACGGACGAGGCTCAAATTTCGTAGGCTTTCCATTGCCAGAACTGCAATATACATGGCACCTAACAAAAAGAGTCTCTTCAAAATCCGCAGCTCCTTGTGATACCCGTGACGGCATGGTGTTAACAGCTCCATCTTTGGTTTCTTTCTTCCGAACACAAACGGAAAGTCGCAGACCATTCATGGAAGCAGGAAGGCCTTGCGCAGTCACAACTTCAACAGATAACAAGCAACTCAGCTTTTGCATCCCGATATGCGTAAGCGCTCGAATCGGCTTCCAATTCCATATCCCTTTCTTTTCAGTTGACACAGCTTTCGCTTCTAACTGATTTGGTCTCGTGGCCTGAACCTGGTTATCATTCTGGTCGTCAGCTTTTGGTCTGGAACGCCAAGGTGACAAAGACAAACGCCGAGCTCGGGGCCTAGCACTGTGCTTATTATCTTCAAATTTAACTTCGGGGACCTCATCAGTAGGTGGAAGAGAAGAACGAGGAAGAGCAAGGGAAGCAGTTCTTCGAGTAGTAGAGATGTGGGATTGATACAGGGATTGACTAAGTGCTTCCAGTTCATCCAAAAGCTGAGTATTGGAGTTTCTCCGACCCGTTGCAGTTGCCATGTCGAGTTATGAAAAGAAGAATTGGTGATGTTGGAATGAGTTGCAGAGAAATGGAAAAAAGAAGATGAAATGAGAAGATAAGGAAAAGACATGGTATGAAATGCTGTTGTGTGGTGGAGAAAATGAAAGGGAGGATGATGAAAAGTATGTGTGGTGGAGAAAGTGCAGTGAAAGGGGATGAGAAGTGGCTGTTTCTGGTCCTTTCAATAGAATTTACCAGTCACTGCCACCAAAGGGAGATGATAAACATGTGAAGGATAAGAGGAAAACGTTGGCTTTCTCTCCCTCTCCAACTCTGTGTTTTGAGAGTGATGGGGATGCAGGAGAAGCAAATATGGTCCCCATATAATTTAATGTTGGTTCTACAGAAGCGGGGGATGGATCATTTCAGAAATTTCTTCAGTTTCTAGTCCCCAATTTTCTTGAGTTTTATATTTCATTTTGACCTGAGACAGCATTTATTTGTCAGATGGGCCTATGCTTATTTTACTTTTTACACCCAAATTTTAATCTTTAATATAATAATATAAAATATAAAAATATATATCATCTTTCACTTTTTTAATTTCATTTATAAATTTAAATTTAAATTATATTGATTGTTAATGAAAATTTATAAATTTTAATATATCTCTAATTTTTTTAATTTGATAATTTTCATAATTAAACTTCACATTTCTCCAAACAGATGATATCCTAGTTTGACTATTCTAATATGGCCTCTAATAGCATAAGAGGACCTTGATTGGCTATCATCATCATCATCATCATCATCATTTACTAGCATCCCAACATTCTCAATTCCATTCAAGCCACCTTCTCCTACGCCAATACCATTTACATTGTTTTCTCTTCCACCATATCATCCTCCTCTTCCATTCTCTTAATGATGTCAGTTTTTGTTTTGGACATCGTTCCCAGCAAAATCTTTACCATACATGATATTCAAATCTTCAAATTATGGAAGTGTCTTGTTCTTGAAAGGGGTTACATTCTTATAACTCTGCATACATACTAAATTAATCAGTAGACATGATCAAATATGAAGACAAATTTAATAACATAATACTTTATATAATCACCTTGAGAAATTAATCCCAAACCGCTTGCTCTGCCATCACCACTTTTCTTGTGGCATCTCGTCTAAAGCCACTAGAGTGCATACCATAAATCATGTCATATACAATTGACCACTTCTTTCTAAGAGTCCTCAATCTATTGTCAATGTAAGGCTTGATACCAGAAAAAAAGGGGGAAATTTCAATTGTAACATTTTCTCAAGTATAGGTAGATATCTTTTCCTAAAGCCACAATAACCATTGTGACTAACTAAGTGGTACAATTCAACAAGGCATTGCACTAACATTTTTTCTCTGTCATTTCTCCAATGTCTTTCATTGGACTTACTACTTGAATTCTCACTTTCAAATTTCACCTCTAGGCTTGTCATTCTACATATATATGTGAAAGTGGAATAACATGATACATCATAATTGTTACCATATCATATATAAATGAAATATACAAATAATAAAGTATAAATACCATAAAAAATGCATTTCATACAGTTGCAAAAATAATATTTATAAAAAGTAGTTTGCATATTGAAAACTAAACTTAGATCTTGTAGCATCCCAAAATTTTCACTCAGGTTTTGTAACATCCCAAAATTTTTGGTTGGACACATGACACTATTCTAGTAATGGATACAGTGAACCGGTGAGAAAATTTGGAAAATGAGTTGGATAAAGAAATCTTATGGAATCAAAGTTGTTAATTGCTATGAGAAAATTTTGAAAAGAATTTACACGTAGAAATGTGACAAAAGGAGAAAATTACAAATTTTAAAAAGTTGAAGGACTCAAGTGAAATTTTGAACAACATGGGAAAATGAGCTATCAATGATTATTTGCCATGGAAACATATTGAATTATATGTTAGTGAGAAATAAATCATTTTGGACTAAATTGAAAGAAATTTGAAAGTATAAAGACTAAATTCTAATTTTCCAATTTTACTAGGTTAAGGGTAAAATGTAATTCTCACCACTCAAGGATTTATATTAAAGGTTTATTATGAATTACAAACTTGAATTGGTCTAAGTATCAAGTTTTGAGAAGAAATCGCTAAAAAGGGGTAAAAAGGGGAAATATGGTAATTTTATCATAAAATAGTAGTTTGGTAAATTCCTGAGACTTTTTTGATGGAAATGATATTCAAATATGATATTTGGAATCTAAAATTATTTTGAACCGTGAGAACCCCATATTAAGGAAATGTGCTTCAAATGGATAAATTTAGAGTTAAGTTGTTAGATGTGGGCCTAAGGCCCATATGTTGATATTTTTGTAAGGGATGAGAACCCCCATTAGCCCCATATTCTATTCTTTTCCAGCTAGTAGAAGCAGCCATTGTTTCCATTGTTTTGCTTCTTCATCTCGTTGCTTATTTCTCCATTTTCTCTAAAAAATTCCACTACCCACATTGAGTTAATGTTGAAATCCTCATGAAATCAAACCCCCTAAGCTCGTTTCCTTCACCAATTGTAGCAATGGAAGCTTAGGGTTTTATTGGTTTTAGTGGGATAATCCATGGCTTGAGCGAGAAAGCTCTAATAAGGTAAGAAATGGTTTACTACACCTACATTAGCTTGATATTTACTATGATTTGTCATGAGAAAGCTTCGAAGGAATTTATATTTATTTTTTAATGTATTTTTTTTGTATGGAAATGTGGAGATGATGATTTATGGAAATTATAAGCTTGAATGATGATGGAGTAGAGCTCATGGAAGCTTGATTAAGTGTTTTAGATCATCCATTAAGGTAAGTACCTTAGATAATCTTATTTATCTTATATTAAAGTTTATGAACTACGAGAAATATAAGTGATAAATATGGAATAGAAGCTTGTAATAAACATATGCAAATTCCATGGTTTAAAATATATGAAATAAGTCCAAAGGTATGCTTCATTAGAGTGAGAAGTTTTAAGTTTTTTATTCACTTATTAAATTTCAAGCATTGTGTACATCTTTGGTTTGATAACATAGAGCTTATTAGACATCCATCCATTACAGATAAGAGTACGATTTCTAAATATTGCAACACTATTATTGAAAGTCACGGTCAAGCCATCTTTAAATAAACATGTAACAAAAAATAAGTTTCTTTTGAAACTAGGTACATAGGTTACGTCTTTCAAAATAATCTTCCTAAAATTATCAAAATAAAGATGTAAATCTTCCACTACTTCAGCTGCTACACTTGTCCCATTTTTGGCCCACAATGATAGACACTTATCACTAAGATCTTTCATTTCCTTGAACCCTTGTAGAGAAACACACATATGATTAGTGACTTCAAAATCAATGACCTAGTGGTCTATTGAATCTTTCACTAAACAAATTTCTACCATAAAGAGTTCCATACCTTTGCCTTTAGTGGCTAGGTAATCCTTCCACTATTTGCAATTGGCCTTGAAGTGCATTTTCTTATTGTAGAAGAAACATTTGGACTTAGATAAGTCTTTAGGCTTCTTGGTTATTTTTCTTTCCACTTTGGGTGGATCAGTGGACTTAGCCTTATTTCTCTTAGCATTTTTTCCCTTTCCTTTAGAGGAAGAAGCAACTGGTAAGTTTGCTTCTTCTTTTTAGACCAGTTGACTGCCATTCAACATTAACTCATAGGATTGTAACTCCTTCATTAGTTGTGTAAGCATCAGATTCTTATTCCTGAGGTTATATGCGATCCTAAAGCTTGCAAAATCCTTAGACAAGCTTTTGAACATCATCTCTATTTACGTATTCTAATCCAGATTGGCCTCATTATCTACGACCTCAACAAAGTAACTTATAAGTGTAATCATATGGTTTTTGGCTGGAGTACCAAATTTTTGTTGGACATTCATCAAACTAGTTATAGCCAACTGTCGAGCCAAGGCAACTTGGGCTCTGAACATGTCTTCTAGTTTGTCTAGAATTGCTTTGAAAATCTTACAACTCTCTAGTTTCTTATAAAGGGTGTTGGTTACGCTTGCCAATATATAGAAACGATTTATCTCATATGACTCCTCCTAATGTTTTCTAGCTTTAGCTTGAGTGACTAGTAGGCATTTATTATCAAGAAATGTTTTGAGTTTCTCACAACTTAGGAAAATCATAAGGTTCCTTTTTTATTCCTTATAGTTATTTTCATTCAGTTTGTTCTCAGTAAGTATTTTAGTTAAAGAGTAGGTGTCATTTTTTGAATTGAAAATAAAATATTCATTTATTAATAACTTTGTATTAAGAAAATATTAAAAACATTTTGCTACAAACGATATGCATTAAGATGATGTACAAGTCTTACATTAAACCTTGAAAATATTTGTAAGTCGTTGCAACGATAATTCCTACACCCATTGAATTAAGTCACCCTAGAGCAATTTTAACCAACTAGTAAGGACATTGATTTCCATCCAATAAATATGTTAACCTAATCCCTTTGGTATTCACACATACTAATAATCGCTTCACGTTTGACCATCACTCCAACTTAAGGATAGCTTTTTGGGAAGTTACTTAACTAGAATGATCTTGAGTGTATAACCATCAACTTAACAACTATCCTTCCATGCACCATAAATGAGTCATCTTGGGACAATCTCAACGAGTAACATGTATGACTAGTTTCCCTTTATAAAAAGAAAACTTCAACGAATTCCACATGATAATACCTACTTCAAGGTCGACAAATTATCATATGCTATCATAAGATAGTTATCTATTGTAAGGAAATATCCTCAGTGAAATCCACATTACAATACCTACCTTGGGGCAGGAAAATTGTCATGCCATCACAAAAGATTATTTATGTGAATCATAGGTCTTATCCCACTCAATTTTTTTTAAAAACAGGCAAGGTTTTTATTTTCGATTTCAATCATGAATGATTAAAATATTTTGACAAGTACATGCGGCATTCTTACCCTAAACTAAATGGCATGCTTATTATACATATGCATGAACATG
This sequence comes from Gossypium raimondii, assembly GCF_025698545.1. Lineage (NCBI taxonomy): Eukaryota > Viridiplantae > Streptophyta > Magnoliopsida > Malvales > Malvaceae > Gossypium > Gossypium raimondii. Next base: position 11,343,975 of record NC_068568.1, read on the forward strand.
CTTTTTAGTCAATTTAAATATCATCATGTTATCATAGAAAAAAACATAAAATTAATTTACTCTAACCAACCAAAGTTTCCATGATTCCATCACATAAAAAATAGATAATAATAAAAATTACAATTGTTATACTAAAACATTCTTTGGGTTTTCTGGTGAAAGCCAAAGATCCTGGTTTTTGGTTTTTCAAAAACCGAAATGACCTGAAAAAAAAAATCAAAGGGATCTACTGTCAAACTAATGTCGCCACCATGGATCTTTGTTGCCGCCATCGTTAATGTCACCGTTGCTGTTGTTGGGTCGTCACTGATCACCATGTTAGCAATAGTTGAACCATGGTTGACTGGCCACCACTGTCGACAACCACCCCCGAATTACCGGTAAACATTGCCTCCCGACCATCGCCGGTTGCTGGTTGGTTAGGTTGAGTTTGTGTTGCCTCGGTCAGTTCTAAATGTGTCTCGATTCTCCGGGATTCGTCGAAAAATTTAGTTACACAAAAAACTTAAGTTTGTTTCTAGCTCACATGAAATTTCCTAAAATAAATAAAATAAAAACTACATGGAAATGATAGTTCACGGTCTAGTTACATCCAATCAAAATTTTAAGAATCACAACTTTGGCAAAATTATCATATATATAATAAAATAGTAAAATAGATTTATTCACAAACATAACCCAAAAAATTCATATAATTACAAGAAAATTTGGTATTGGTTTATACTATAAACAAAGCACAACCTAACTTTGATAACAATTATTGAAAAAAAATCTGGTTTAGAAAACTGGTTTTAAGTCACAGCAGAAAATCAAAATTATGAAAATTAACCAATTTGTGATATTTATAGCAATAAATTTTTTCCTAAAAATACATGTGCTTTATGCGATTCAGATCCTAGTTATTCTTGGCTTTGAACCGAATAGTCTTATCTGCTATTCTTGTCCCACGAATTGCTTCGAGTGGTAAAGTAATTCTCTCTCAAAAGAAACCAGTAGAATTATTATTCCTAGAAAATATAATTTATGCTTAAAATAGTGTAGTGTTGAAATAGGCATGACATCTTAACGGAGAACATTTGACGTCGCGACGTGACTAACTAAGTTAATGAGGTCGCGACGTGAGAAAAGAGTAGTCGTGAAGTCGCACATTGAGGTCGCGACGTAACTCACAAAGTTCACCCAAAACATTTAAAAATCATTCCAAAACATATCCCCAAACATCACCATATCATTCCAACATAAATCATGTCATTATAAATCAAAACATAAACTTATTTAAGCTTAAAAACTTAGCATGAACACATCCAACACAAAAGATACATATTTGTTTAAGAGAAACTCAAAAGAGGCTCAAGTTCATCATTTAACTTTACAGTTGCTCGAGTTATCTAAGCCTTTATATACATGCCAATAATCCAATATGGATGGTATTTAAACACTTGAATTACAACCTTAAAAGCTCGATGGATGATGCAATGCTCCCAAGCCAACACCATGGCTTCTTGGTAAGCCTAAACCTACGTGTCTTAAACAACTAATGCGTGAGCTTAAAAAGCTCAGTAAGTAGCCATGGAATATATCCGCAAAGCAATTTAAATTTGTGACGATGCGCCTTTCAGATCTCGTTTTGAGTTTCGATCACCTTTGATTAAATTTGCATAAATATTAAATGATTTTAAATTGTTTTTAAAACTTTGAGTCTTGTCTATAACATATTTTAATTAATTTATAAAAATGTTTTAAAACTTTCAATTCTTAAATGAATCCAAGATTTCTTACTCATACATGCTTTGGTGGCCTCTCTCATTCGTACTGATCATCTGAAACAGGTGAGAGGTGTTACAAGTCTACATTTATTGAAAGATTCTTATAACTATTTCAATTTAACTTATGCCATTGTTTGACCTCCCTAATCAAGTAGCCCTCCCCTCATTAAACATCTCAGTAGCAAGTTGTTGATGCCACATGGTCAACTCATTTGTAGGTTGAATTTTGGAGATTAATGTTTCATCCGTATCTTTCCAATGTTATGTAAACTGAATCAGATTGGTCAGTTGAACTAGTTGGATCGAGAACCAGTTGGGGTATTGGTCCCATGAGAGGTAAAAAAAATGATTAACCTATAAACTGGTACGGATTGGTTGAACCGAGCTAAAAAATTGGTTGAATCGATAGTTGAACTAGTTCTGAGTTGGTCTAACCAATTGGTTCCCAAAACCACCTGCCTGATTGGTTCAAAGCAAATAAATTATTAAAAATAAAAATATTAAAAGTTATAAAAATATGTTCAACTGCCAATTCAATTGGTTTTTTAGCTCGGTTTAGCTAGTCCATATCGGTTTGTGTGTCAACCAATTTTTAAAATTTTTAAACATTTTTAGCCCTCAACTACATTTTTTTTGTGTCAATTTGGTCCATACTCTTTAAAAGTAAGCAATTTTTTTTTCATATTTTAAACAAAAAATACAAAAATTAAAAATATAAATTTTTAAAAAATAAAAAACTCTTTAAAATTTAAAAATTAAAAAATAATTTTAAAATACAAAAAAATTCAAAATTCTATCTTATCTAAATCGTATTGGATCGATTGGACTAAGAATCGACAAGGGTATCAATCCAAGGGAGGTAAAAAAACTAGTTGGCTTGCGAACTAGTAAGAACTAGTTGAATTGATTTTTAAAATTTTGTTAATATTTTTATTTTTATTTTAAAATAATTTATTTGATTTGAACTAGTTGGACCGATCATTTTAGGAATCAATTGGTCAGACTAGTTCGAAATCAGTTCAACTGCCGGTCCAACAGATTTTTTAGCTCAGTTCAATCAGTCTATATTGGTTCACGAATCAACTGATTGTTTAACTCTCACCGGACTGATAATCTAGTCAATTTCTAGTCCAACCAATTTGATTGGCTAGTCCAGTCCAGTTTAAATAACATTGAATTTTTAATTTTTTTTATATTTTTAAAATAATTTTTATTTTTTGAATTTTAAAGAATATTTTTCATAAAAAAATTTAAATATATTTTTAAGTTTTTATTTAAAATATGAAAAAAAATAATTTTTAAAATTTTTAAAAACATATTTTATATACTTTTAAAGGGTAATGATCAATTAATAAGAGGGACCAAGAAATTTTAATGGAATAATGGCAAAAATATCCCCTATACTTTAACAAAACTTTCAATGCATTACTTGTAGTCTTAATTTGTTTGATATGGTATTTTGGTACTTTTGTCACCGGCGAGAGGGCTGAGGAGGGACTTGCATAAAATTTTACCTTTTATATTTTAAGGTAAAAGATATTAAATAAATTAAAACTTTTTTATTGAAAAAAAGTTGTTCATCTGCCAAACCCATTTTTTATTATTTGTTAACATTCTTTTAACTTCTTTGAAACTTATTTTTCTCAAGACTATGTTAACGATGAAAGCAGATTGCTTGGGAAAGGAAAATGAGCAAGTTATTGCCTTTTGTCTTTCTATTTTGGTATCCCTGAAAATCTTGGGAATAGCTAAAACGGGTGAGTTGCCCTGCTACCTTCTGCATGACAGTCGGGTGTTGAGACTGATCCGTACTGACTTCCCTTAAGAGTAGAGCTTGATTTGAGGCCACGAGAGATTGTTGCAGGACTCCGCCTTCCTTTGGCTTTCTCTAGTAATATGAAACAAATATTAAAAGAAAAAAACAATCCTGAAATGGTGTTTCTTTTTGGGGGTTTGTGAAAGTTAGAAGATAAAATAGGATTGGATTGTCTTTAAGATTCCATTCTTCATCAAACCTTTCCATTTTTTTTTTTTGGTTATAGATGTGATTCAAGATATGCCGGCATGGCCTGACTGCCACTTGTTCGAGGGCGAGGAGAACTGTAGATACTTCGATTGAAGACGGAGATGCACTGCATGGTTGAGTTGGAGTGCAAGAGTATGATATTTGGACTCCAGGTGTGTCACGGCTGCTCTCCATCGCTGCAGAAAAGAACAACAGAAGTAAGATTTGTTGTGTTATTAGTTTTTGACTAAAAATAGAGTAGTAACCAAATCGGTGTGTCAGAAGTTAGATTGGACATTGGAGTACCATAAAGCTAGATGGAACAATTAAAACTACCAATACTACATTGAGAGTTTTGTTGAAGTACAGGGAGATCTTTTTGCTATTATCCCTTTTTCAAATGGAAAATAGGTATTAGGGACTAAATTTTAAATTTTAAAAGAATATAGAAACCTTATAAATCAATTTAAAATACGTATCCGTTCCTTAACAATTATCATAAATTTTAAATTTTGTAATTAACAAATGAGTATAAATGATATAATTTAATTCAAACTTCATTTTATTATTAATTAAAAAGGTTAATGTGCAAATTTACTTAAACTTGAAAGTTTTCATCATATCTAATCCATATTTGTCATTATACCTTGAGATAAAAATAAATTTACAACTATATTGTAAATTTATTATGAATTTTACACTTGAATTCAATTTTAATTTAAAACATTTTAAAATAATTATTATAATAATAACAATTTAAAATAATAAATTAATATAGTATCCACAATTAATAAAAATATTATTTATATAAAAGTAATCTTAATTTTTTAACTTTTCAAGTTTTTCTTTTATTAAATAAAATTCTATGTTAATTTATTATCTTATTATATAAAAGAATTTATTTTAATATTTTATAAATTAGTTTATTATTAACTATTAAAATAAAATACTTGAACCCAACTTGAATAGTTTATGTTTGAATCATTGCTGTATCAAAATAAATTAAAATAACACTAAAAATCCTATCACATGCATATGCGTGTAAAAATCATGTATTTAGAACACGAAGTGTATTTGAAAATAACATACAATAAATAATAAAATGTATAATTTAAAACTAATTAATAATAACACGTAAAATATGTAGGATATTAAAATGGAAAAATAGATTAAATTGTGACACCAATTTAATCAATAGCATTACTAGTATCTGAAATTTTATCACATGTGTATGCATATGAAAACCATGTCTTTAGAACACGATATATAAAAATATAAAAAATGAAAACACCCACATAATCATATAACTTACTTTACAAATAAAATTAGTTTTGTTAATTTCTTAACGAGTTGAGACCCGATAATGAGTGACACAAACTCGCTTAAAAGCTTAATAAATAGTCTAGATACACAAATATAACTTACTAAAGTTTCAAATAAAAAATAAAAATACGTTTATGTACGATGGTTCTAGTTCGAATCTCATAATGGATAATCTTTTATTAATCTATAAAATATAAACAGACAAAACACCAACATAATCATAAAATTTATTTTACAAATAAAACGGATTTTTGGTAATTCCCTAATGTTGATAAGTGACACTAACTCTATAAAAGACTTAATAAAATAGTATCAAATAATATTTTTTGTTAAATTTTATTTTCAAATCATGAAAATCAACATTAGTTGGTAAAGTTTAATGGCAAAATTCAGAAAAAAAAGTTTAGTGATAAAGTTCAATGTCATAAAAGGTGTGTGATAAAATTTAGTCATGTTGTCAAATTATAATGACAAATATTAATTAAAATAAAATATAGTAATAAATTTTAATATTCACGTGATAAATTACATACTAACCCTTAATTAAAGGGTATTATTGGTAGTTTCAGCTAAGCAAACCTACACTCAATACTGGTACTCGATCAAACGTCAGTTCTCCAAATGCTACAGCATTTTCTTATTTAATTAACAACACCTGATGCGATGTTCCTTTTCTCAGATTTCACCATCCCATAGTTCTTCAATGCTCCTATATGCACCCAATGTTTCGTGTACGAAAACGGAGCCTTTGATCAGCCTCTCCTGCAACATCCAAAATTTACATCATTTTCTTTTAACCTTAATCTACTACAATAGAAATAGAATTGGATTAGCTTATTTAGCTTGCCTGCTCTATTTCAGCAAACTTGGCCAACAAGTCTTCGGGTATGGACCAATCGAAAACATCAAAGTTTTGTTTGATCCTCACTTCATTTGTACTCTTAGGCAAAACACTATGACCCTTTTGCAGCCCCCAACGGAGGGCAACTTGAGCAGGGGACATGCCCAATTTCTCTGCTACCATATTCACAACTGGATTCTTCAGAACTTCTTTCTTCACGAAACCTGTGCCTGGGGAGCCCAGCGGTGAGTACCCCTGAAACAATGGCATGTAATGCGCTTCACTACATTAATAAACTTAAATTGCTTGATACATATATGCATTCATCGCTTCATACTCACAGTTAAATGAATTCCCTTGGATTTACATAATGCATGTAGTTTAGGCTGTTGCCATATAGGATGGCATTCAACTTGAACCACAGCTGGAGGAATTCCAGCCACCTCCAACAGATCTTCAAGCTTCTTGCAAGAGAAATTGCTTACTCCAATAGCTCTAGCCTTTCCGGAGTCGTAAAGTGCCTCCATTGCTCTCCATGTACTGGTTATATCAGGTTGTGTTAGGTCCTTTTGTTCAAAGCCAACTGCTCCCTTTATCATGCTGATCGGCCAGTGCATCTTTCAATGTTAAAGAATCACCGTTTATAGTAAGAAAACATTTACAAAATCTACTTTGTGATAAGGGCAAGTCGAAAACATGGTTGCCATTAGCTTATACTTACCAGATAGAGATCTACATAGTCCAGTTGCAGGTCTTGCAAGGTACCATTCAATGCCTCTGGTACGTCTTCCGGTGCATGATTAGTGTTCCTGAAGAAAATACAGTAAATTCATCTTTAAGCCTTCAAACGTTCTTCGGATAGCAAATTCAATATACAAAACGCTTGAAAAGGATTTCGAAATCGGGACAAACCATAGCTTGGAAGTGATCCAAAGTTCTTCACGCTTCACCACACCATCTTCGGAAAGCTTCTTTAGAACCAAACCAATCTGCAAGAGCAAACCAAAAGTTAAGGTGATATAAGAAATGATACTTGAGTACTTAAGATGAGGAACCAACAAATTGTGAATTTTGTTTCATGCAATTACCTCTTTCTCGTTCCCATAGACTTGAGCACAGTCGATATGCCGGTATCCATGCTGCATTAAAAGCCAATATCAATCAATCTGCTATTTCCCAAAATTTTCTACTAGTCATCATGCTTCTTAGTTTGTTTCTTTAGGCCTAGGCCTTTTATGTTACCCCCCAAAAAAATTGTTTATCGCTTTCTTTTTCTCCTACCCTAGACCATTTAGGATAAATAGGATATTTCTACAATAACATGTGGTCAATATTTTAAGGAATATTTTAATGAATTATCTAAAATATCCGTTAGGCGTTCACCATAGCTAGAAAATTTGACTCAAGAATCAAAACCCATACAATAATCTTTGAGTGTGCTCAAAGAGAGAGATGCAAAACAAAACAGCCACCAGAGTCCAATCCATGGTAAATTATGCAATATCAAGAAACAGAAAAAAGGGGGGGTTGGGATGGGAAAGAATTAAGAGAAATCATCAAGCATAGAGTAGAGATGAGAAACAATACCTTAATAGCAGTGGCCACTGCATTGCCAACGACTCCAGGAGCAGCCTGCCAAGTTCCTAGGCCAACAGAGGGAATCTTAGCCCCTGTATTAAGATCAAAATATCTAATTGCCGCAGCCATTTTCACCACAGAATCATCATCCATGGAGTCCTTTTATATAGAGAGTAGAGACGGCAACTAAACGAGGTTGCCACAAAATACAAAAAGTTGAAATGAAGATGTACATCTTTCACGTTTGGGAGAGACAACATGCGTGGTTGGGTTCGTTTTGAGTTGGGATAATTAGGATGGGTTAATTCATGTTTAATTGTTTTTTTTTTAGATATTTTGATTCTTTTTATTTTTAAAAAGTGATTTTAGTTTGAATTGTAATAATTCGTTTTTTAGTAGTGTCAGAAACAGTGATTTCAGGACCACAATTTTCACCTGTAAATATTAATATTTAATATTTATAAGTTAAATATGATGTTTGTGAATTTTGATTTTATAGATTTTATGAATTAGTCAGTTAGTCAAAGTACAAGTGATTTGTACCAAAAGTCAGTGGTTTTGAAAAAAAGGAGGTTTTGAGACCGCATTTCCATAAAACGAGCCCATAAATTATATTATTGAATGTTTAAGGAGTTATTATTTTAGTGAATTGAAGTTTGGTATGAAAATTTTTGAGTTTAGATGGTTAATCAACGAAAAAAGACTAAATCATAAAAATAGTAAAAGTTAATTATTATTGATTTCTATAAAAAAGGTTAAAATGGTAATTATGTGAAGACTTATATGGCAAATAGACCAAAATGGGAAAAGCATGTACGGTTAGATTTAACATTAATAATGGTTAAAAGCATGAAAACATAAAATCATCACCACATTTTGTCTTCCACCAAAAAGAAAAAAAAAATATAGAAACACCATTGTTGAACACTCAAGTTTCGTCCAAACTTAAATCTTTGCATGGTAAGCTTTTTTTAAGCCGGTTTCTTGTAAATTTTATGTTTTTGAGATCGTTGCAACTAGGTCCAACTAACTCATACCTCTGTTTTTGAAACTTTCAAAGATTTAAATAGTTGTCATTGATGTTATTTGAAGTTCTTGAATGTTTATGGTAGATTTTGAATCTTAGAGTTGAAATAAGATTAATTTGTTAAGTAAATTTTGTTAGTTTTGAGTTTATGGACTAAATTGTGAATATCTTGAAATTGGTATGAAATTTTTATAAATTGTGATAATAGGAGGCTGTATATGGACATAATTGAAGTGGGTTTAAAATTTGGAGTTCAAATTCAGAAGATATGATAAGTTCGGTTTTAGGGACTAACTTGAATAAAATGAAAAATTTTAAGGGCATTTCAATAATAGAAGTAATTTGATATATACTTATAATAGGATGATATAAGGTGTTTGGAATTGATAAATTGAATTGAGTTATTGAATAGATTGGAAATTGGACTAAACTGAAGATAATTGGGGAAATGACAAAAGTTGTTGATTAGTCCTCAGAGAGTCATTTGTTTGTTATCTTGACAAGGTAAGTTCATACGACATTTTGTGTTAAATTTTATACATTTAGAATTATAATTTTAATTATGTTTAATTGAAAATTTAATTATTTACGATTCGGTACAAAAAGGTAAGATAAAGGATTAAATTGAATACGATGAATTGTAAATTGAAATAATTATAGAATTGACCTTAAATTGGATTGAAATAAGATATATTATGCAATGATGTGATTAAATGAGTTGAATTGATTCGATTTAGACATGTTGATAGTGATAAGGACCGAATTGAATATATGTGAAAGTATGATATAATGTTGTAAACGTGAAATTGAATTAGTATGGTTATGTGATGTGCTGTTATATTTGAGAATTTATTATTTGGTTGATGAAATCATGCAATGGAAATGAGAAAATGTTACCCTATTAAATGTTCGGAAAAAGTCGGGTATAGTTGGTATTCCATAGGATAGGAAGAGTTCAAGGTTATAGGACTACGTGCCAAGGAGTGCTGAGCACCCCATTTACCAGTTATACCGACCAGTGTTGGGCACATCTATTTGTCGATTTTACCAACCAACGTAGGGCGCAACTTATTATTTTCGAAATTATTCGACAGATACTGGATGTCAAATTCGTGTGTTGGTTGGATCTGTGTATCTGTCCGAGTCCGAGTCAGGTTAATAGGGACATCTATATTGTAAATGGAAAAATGATGATCGAATAATACTTATACATATTGAGAATCGGTTATACAAGCCTAGGGGGCCAATATGGAAACATGATAAATCGATGAATGTGATTCGAAATAAAGTATTATGAAATGAAGTAGTAATTAACATTAAATTGAAAATTGATATATATTTGGTATAAAGATGAATTGATATGATACGATAATAAAGTTCATATGATTTAATATGAGAATTCAAATTATGAAATGAAAATAATGTTTGACATTAATTTGAAATGGGATGTATTATGGTAAATAGATTGTATGATATGATTAAGATAATGACTTGATTAAATAATTATTTATTTTGTGAATGATAATGAAATGTTGAATTAAGTGAACTGAAATGCTATATGATTGAGTTACTATATGGTTTGATAAATGTTGAACTCACCTATTTGATATTTGATTTGCCATGATAGGCAACTTTACCAAGCTAAGTAGTATGTAGTGTATATTTATAACCTACGTAAGTTACTTGGTTTAATACCTGTGAACTTACTAAGCATTGAATATGCTTATCTCGTTTGTTTTTCCTTTTCCCTGTATATTGTCAACTCGAGAAACACGTCAAGCGGATCGTCTGAAGTTCACACTATCCCGATATTGATAGTAATCTTTCAATTGTTTAAAACTCAATTTTGTAGCATGTATATAGGAGATTCATTTTTGGTCAATTTTGAATGTTAGAACTTTGGTTCTTGATTGTGGTTTGTGACTTGAATGACTATATGTTATATATATAGGCTATTTTAGGTTGATGGTTTAAAGTTACAAGTTGAAGTTGTAATTTGTTATAATGGTTGTCATGTATAAGGTTGTATTTAATGATTACTATGGTATGCATATATATGGTAAATGATGAAATGATGATAGTATGTGTGGTGATGGTATGCCTGATTTTGGATTGTGAAATGGTTGGAAAATGGTTAAACTTGGACGAAATGCTTGGTTTATGTGTTCGTTGATACTTGTAGTATATGCAATTATGGTGCTAAGTTGTTTCATGAATTTGGTAAGTTGTGAATATGTACCAAAGTAATTGTGTGTTTGAGATTTATGTATGGATAATTTTGGTAAGAGTTAAGGCATGTTTTAGGTTGATGAAAAGGTAAAGTTTGGAAGGTATTTATGGTAAAATGCACATTGGTGTTTATATATGCTTGTATGGATGGTTATGTTGGATGTTTTATATTGGTTTTGATGGTACCAAAATGGTACATTGGTTAGACACTTAAGAATGATGTTTTAAATGGTGTTTTTGGTATGTTTTGGTGTGTTTTGATTAGGTTTAAAAATTGGTATGAAGTACATATATGGTGTATGAGTATTAGTGTTTTGTAAGTTGCCTTGTAGGGTATTTATAGGTACACACAGTTTGTTACACGGTCTGACACATGGTCATGTGTTTTACATAGACAGATGACACGTCATGTGGTGTGTATAATTAGGTGACAATTAGGTCCACATGGCCATAGTTAGTTACATGGTCTGACGACACGGCCATGTGACCCTAAATTACACGACATCAGTCTGTTACACGATTAGGAGACACAACTGTGTGGTTCAGCTCCACACGGCTTCAACCTATCACACGGCTTGGCCAAACGGCCGTGTGACCGTTGTTTTGCATTTTTGCCACAATTTTCTAAAATGTTTCAAATTAATCTTTGTTTTGTTCAAGATTGTTTTAGAGCTTCCGTAAGCTCAATTTAGCATTGATAATGTATGAATAACATGTTTTTGACTATATGATTGACAAATGATTATCATTTAGAGAAATTTGAATTGATATAGCATGATTTTGTTCTATTATGTGTTGTAGCATCCTGTAACCCTAATCCGATGACGGAGACGAGTGAGGGGTGCTACATAAATTATTTTGGATTTGAATTTTGAATTTTTTTAAATTATAACAATTATAATAGAATCAATCATTACGCATAATAAATTGAATAAATAACCACTAACTCAATTTGAACTAATTAAGTTAACTAACCAAGGTAAATTTGAGAGAAAATTTCAAATTGGGAATCTAAAAAATTGTTAGGGTTTCAATATTTCCATCAAGCTAAAGTCTAATTAGATTTTTTTGGATCATTATTGGTTTGTATAATTAAGTTGATGTCACTTTTGGCTCAATTATCCAAATCATTTTAAATTTAAATCGTTTTAAATTTGGGTTATTTTGAGGTCAAATAATTTCAATTAAGGTTAAGATCTAAAATTTTCACTTATTGCCTTTTATGCTTAATCAAATTGGATCCTTTTTCCGTCAAACAAATTGCATCATATTTAAGTTTAAATTGAGGAAATCAAAATTTTGAGTTGGGATTAAAATTAATATTTTAAAACAAGTATATGAAAATTGATTTAATCAAATTATTGGATATGGACGCTACTATTTTTTGAGTAATTTATATTGATTGTCATTCAATTATTGGTAAATTTCTTTCAAATTGATATTGAATTTTTTTTCTACAATAGTCTCAACATTTAACTTTTTTCCAATTTGATCTTGAACTTGGATCCCATTGAAGGTTGTAAAATATTCAAAAAATGTATAAATAAATTTTTACTTTTAGATTTTTATACATATTTCTTAATTTTCAGACCATGATATTATATGATATTAGAGTGTTAAATCATTATAGTATAAGTGAATCCAATAACTAAGACCAAACTGTTAAATTATGAAATTAACATGAATCCAAAAAAAAAAAAAAAGAACCAAGTTGTATCACTTTAAAAAGGTGTTCGGATGCTGAGGCTTCTCGGACAAAGAGTGAGTATTGAACACTTGAATCAATTGGTACTTAAAATTTGGGGTGAGCATCTGATCGAATTGAGTCGAACTAAGAAAAAAAATCCAAGTTAATAAGTTACAAGTCCTATTTCATCATTCTAACCCGATTTAAATTTTTTTAAATCGAGTCGGATGAAATGAGATTTGAGTCAAATCAAATAAATTTATTCGAGTTAAATTAAAAGATTAAAGTAATCATAAATCTTATTGACAATATGACTAAATTTCAAGTTAAAAACATAAATACCACGTAAAAAAGATAATCAATATGATAAGCTTGGTTTCATAATTTACATATTTAAGGCATCGATTTCATCATTTTGGGATTTAAAAAATTTAATTTAGCATTTTAATATTTTTTAAAAGATTTTAGTAATTTTAATTCTTGAATACATGTTTATAAAATTTTCGAAAAATATTTTATAATTTTTTGAATTTTGAAGATCATTTTTTTGTTTAATTGTTTTTTAGAGAGACCAAGTTGCACAATTTTGAAGTTGTCACAGACTTAGGGGATATTTACATCAATTTGTTATTTGAGTTGTAAAATTCAACTTACACATCATGGGCATCTTGCTTTTTTTTTTTTTATATTATATAGAATTATAAGTGATTGTTGAGAGTGAAGCTATTATACATAAGGTGACTATTCCACCAAAAAGTTTTCTTTTAATTCAAAACGATCCATATGTAGAATCAAAGCAAGTGAATGCTGAGATTCACGCAGGAGCATGCACTTTAAATTTGAAAGGCATTGGAGCACCATGCAAATAAATTACTATATGTACCATTGGGAACATGATGTGATTCATTGTGAACCCGCATGTACCATTCGGAAAAAAAAAATATTTCTTTGCATTACCAAAATTCCTCCACTTACGCAAAGAAATTAAAAATTTTGTAAACATGAGAAAATGTAAAACGTGAGAAGAGAAGCATCGAAATTAGCCGCTTAAGCACTAGTATCTTGTGGATTTGAACTAGTACGTAGTGAAATAACTGATTATTCTATTTAACAAGTGAACGAATCTTGAACCTGTTAAGATAGGGGTTAACTCATGACACACGACTAATCTCAGATTCAATTGATGTTCCATGATAAATCAACAAGTTTTAGCAAATATACATCAGTGACCGCCTCCAAACGTGTGAACGTTTAGAAAAAAGTCATGCAAATAAAAATATAAATATTTAAGTGCGGTATTTGAAAGCAAACATGTCAAATTGCAATATAGTTTTGTTTATAATGAAACACTTGGTAGGTAATCCGAGGATTGTAACCAAGGGATTGCAGATTAGAGAAATTATTATTAAATTAATTACAAAAAATAAGTATCTAATCGAGTCCCGTATTAGTAGTGTGAATCCAAATTAAAATATTAAGTAAACTAATTAAATTACTTAACCTAAATTAACCTAATAGAATTTCCTATTCCTAGTGTCAACAACGAGCCTCTAGCCTATGATCGATTAAATCCCTAATTAAAGTTTTAATATGAATTAGCTATTAATTAACTATACATCTCGGCCTCTACTAATTAATTAATCGACATATACTCGCTTATCTTTTGATCTCACTTTCTCCATCGAGATAAATTATGATTTACTCAGCAAACTTGTTTCCCGACATCGTTTAACCTTTGATTACTTCTTAAGGTGTCAAGCCTAGGGTTTAAGAACACATAATTTATATAAACTAATTCTATAATAAACCCTTATTTTTTTCGTTAATTAATCAACTTAGTTAATTAATCAATTCAATAAGCGAATCATGCAAGATATGAATAAAGTGCAAGAAATTATTCTAATATTCATACAACGGTTAATTAATCAGGTTAACTAAGTATAAATAAAAGAATGAAATAGAATAGTAGAAAGAATGCTCATTGATAATATATTGATGCGCGGATCTGAAGCAATCTCCGTTCGTAATTGTCTTCACATCGAAATAGGAATAATTCTGATTAAACAAACATAAAAAGAAAATACAACTGAAAACTAAAGAAAACTATTTAAGTCTAACTCTGCATATCAATTCTAGTGACCTTAAGGTGACTTATATAGGCTACGAGCTACTTGGTGACCACTTAACCTAGATACATTTTGGGATTCTAATTAATGCAATATTCTGAGAAATGCTTGGGGTCCAAATAAGGAAATATCCCAAAAGTATCGTCCAAGGAATCAACCACATTTCTTCCATGCTATGTTGCATCATCGTGAATCATCGCGACATCCAAAAGCCCATGTCGCGATGTTATGTCTTTTTCAACCCTAGTAGCTTCATCGTCCTGTATTGCAACACGGCTTCCTTTCTGTCGCGACCCGATCATCGTTCCTTGTATCATTGGGCCTAAATTGGCACCCTACACACTCAATTAGCCCATTAGTAATTTCCTAGGCCCGAGTTGGCCTTACAGGTCATCGAAACATTAGAAAATGCGTAAAAACACTTATTTTACTAATAATTAAATCCTAAGCTACTAATACTAAAGATGCAATAATTAATTATGAAATTCCTAGAATACAAGCTCGTTAAGTGTCGAAATGTACTTAAACTACCACTGCAATTGGCACACCTTTAGTAACCTTGTTGCATCGAGTTGACATTTCAGTCTCAAGTCGATTTTGGGCCTTCAAGGCCTAAGGTTATGATCCATTCAACGCACATTGGGCATAGACTCAAATTTGGTCTCATCTCAATCGCTAACGTAGTCTTGTCTATTCTCATTCCTCTAACAAACACTCAAACTCAATGCCACAATACATAATCATCAAATTATAACCTTGAAGAACCTTTAATGATATGACCCTTTGTCGACTGAATATTACCATGTCTTTGATACTCAAAATTGCATCCTTCTAGATGTGGCACCAACTGCACTCTTGCGGTATCCCACTGGATGCGTCCCCCTGGACGTGGTTTATGCCAATCGCTCTTTGAGACACCAACACTAAGGTTCTCAACATGGGAAATTTAGACACATTGGTCACCCCCAATTTAGGCCATCTCGGCCCCTCCATGGTTACCCCATTGGGTGTGGCCATCTTGGCTAACCGCAACCCATGCAACACCACCGTACTAGCTTAATCTCAATCTCAGACTTTGAAGCCTATACACGTAAACTCTGGCATGCCACTCATTTCTCTACACAATCTCATAGGTTGCATGAACAAGACATCCCTTACTTGTTCTCTTGTTCAAGCTCTCGAACTATGATTCTCTAGTCTGCTCTAGCTCAAAACTCGGTGATGCTTTGGACTAGGTCCACAAATCTCATGTATTAGTAGTGCATCGTGGATAAGGGTATTGTAAGGTCTATCCAAAAAGCAAGGATCCAACAACTCACTCATGGTCCTTCGTCTAAATCAAACTCAAGTCTTACTTCTGTCTTGCTCAACTTAGTAGGTTCGCTGACCTGCACAACACAAAATACAAGATTGGCTTCTCATGCCACAATCTCAAGTGGTCTTCTAACCACTCAATCTCGCCAAGTCTTCCAAGCCCATCTTGAACGCAATGGCCTACTAGCTAACACAGATGGAGTTTGCAACCACTCTAACACTACTTAAGTGCACTCTTGCACTGCTCAGTTACCCTAGAACTCTGTACAAGCCCAATTTTTAGCCCAAAACCCAATTAACCCTAAACTAAACAAAAACAATTATAACCCAGCAAACCTCAGCCCAATAACCTACCCAAACCTGAATAGCCCAATAACAAACCCAAAAATAAACCCAACAGCCTAACCCAATTACAAACCAAAGCCCAAAGCAGCAACCCAATACCCAACTAAACCAGACCCAACAACCCACTAACCCGAGGCCCAATGCCTAGGCCCAATAATAAAAAAAATCTGCCTAGGGTTTCAGAAAAGAAACCCTAGCGCCGCACCTAGGCACTGCCGCCCCTCTGACTTTTGGTCTTCTGCCACTGCTGCCATGTCACGTCGCCACCGCCCCGGTCACGTCGCCACCCCCACTTGCGCCATTACCTGCAAAGAAGAGAACAAGCAAACAAAGAACGCAGGCAGTAGAAAATCAGCTATAAAAGCCAACAAAAATGTAACTTTGTTTCTTCTTCTAGCGATTTTTGTAACACGAAATAGAGATTAGCTAAAAAGAAAATAAAATACAAATCATTCAAGGTGATTTCACCATACTATTTCTCTGTTTCTTGTTCCTCTTTTCGCAAAGTTTTTTTTTATTTTTTTATTTTATTTTTTATTTTATTTTGATTTTATTTCCTTAAGAAAATAAAAAAGGGGGAAGAAAACTTTACCTGCGCCGCGCCGGAGGAAGAGGAGACGAACGGTTCTCCTCGTTCTTCGGGTTTTAGGCTCGTTTTTCTGGGGATTTAGCCTTGGGTTCACGTCCTAGAGACGTTTGGCTTCAAAAAGGGACCAAAAAGGCCCCATTTTGGGCCTCCAGCCGCCACACACGGTGGCGCTACGGCGGAGACCGCCGGAACCCATGGCCGAATCCTGGCCGGAGATTTGAGAGAAAAAGGGGGGGTGGCTCTGTTTTTTTTCTGAAAACTGAAAGAAATGAAATGTTTCAAAATTTTTTTGTTTTAAATAGAGGTCACAAACGACGCCTTTTGAGGCCCTTGACCATGTGATGACCCGACCCGAGGGAGGATCCGCGTGTTCGATTTTGGGTTATTTATGCAATGGGTCCCTCCAATTTTGTGGCACTTTCGTGGAAGTTTTCGACTTTTGCAATTTGGCCACAAAGTTTTGTTTTCTCTCAATTTGGCCCTTCTTTGCACTGCGTTTTGAGGCGGTTGGGTTATTTGCCCATTTGATCCCTTCGCTTTTGGCGCTTTGTAATTTAGTCCCTTTTATTTTGAATTACCATTTCTTTTGTTTTATTTGATTTAGCCCATATTTTAACAATTTTATGTTATTATTATTATTATTATTATTATTATTATTTTATATATTTGTTATTCTCATTATATATTTTCATTTATATTTACTTATGTAATTTTAAATATGTGTCTTATTATATTAATATTATTATTATATATTTGCTTATATATATATATACATATATGTATATGTATTTGTTTCTAACTTATTTAATATATACATAAATACTTTTTTCTTTTATATATGTATATCTATATACTTTCCATTTTCCTCACGAATATACGTATACATATTTATATGTTTTTTATACGGCTTCTTTTATATCTATACATATATATATTTATCTTATTTTATTTTTTTATATATCTCACATGCACATTTTTATATGTATATATTATATATTTATATAATATTTATACGCATTTATGCATTTTATTTACATGTTACGGTTTATTATTTCGCATGTTATCGATTTGTTCTTTTTCTTTATTTTATTTTATTTTATTATTATTGCCCGTATTATTTTTATACTTTTGTATTCATCATAGTTTTGCCATGCATAATAATGTAATTTGCTTTCACATTTTTACTACGACTTCATGTTTTTATTTCACTCAATATAACAAAATTTGTTTTAAAAAATGGCACTTCTTGTTTAGATTCGAGAAGATCGTACCCTAACTTACTGGGTTTCAATTTTCACAATAAATCTAAATATACGAATCTTTTCAAACTCAAGTTTTTAAACAATCTCGGGAATTAAAAAAAAAGATCGTGTCCTAACTTACTGGGCATGGTCCCTTTTCTAAACCCGAGATAATTAAACATCTTTTAAATAAGTAAATTTTGCCATTCATCCACGTATCGAGAATTCGAGACATTGTGTCCTAACTTACTGGATATGATGCTTTCTTTCTCGATTAACGTGGAACGTGTCCCTTTTTCCCAAAATTTTTAACATTTCAATACAAGGATCGTATTTTTAAATTCTTCAAAGTTCTCAATTTTCGACATTAAGACATTAAATAGTCAACTAGGTACCAATTTTGGGCGTATCGAGGGTGCTAATCCTTCCTCATACGTAACCGACTCCCGAACCCGTTTTTTCTGAATTTCGTGGACCAAACTTGTTGTTTTAATAAAATCAAACCGTTTATTAAAGACAACAACTTTTCAAGGTGATCCAATCACACCTCATAAAAAAGGATTGGTGGCGACTCCTGTTTCATTTTTTTCAAAACCCAAGTCGACCCTGTTTTATCCAAAAAATGGTGTCAACAAACTCGATTGACTCAAAAGCACACTTCACTTTGTCACATACCGAAATGACCTGTCCCATCGAAGATCTCCACTACCAATCTCGTATTTGCCAATGTTGGCCTCACACACATGGACAATGTTGGAGCTCTTGGATTGTCCACCATGGCAACCATAGTATTTCAATATGCCTAATGAAATATTTTCTTATGTGGAAGATCAGTTCAAATCGCCACCACAGAGCATACTTCGAGTAACCTTCAGCTTTGATATTGCTTGTTGTGCAAATAAGGTAAAAGAGAGTAAATTATCGTACTCAAAAACCACACTAGGTTCAATTCTAAAGAAAGATTAGAGGGGTCACAAACGATCCCACTTAAAACTAGCACAATATATCATTACAATTGTAGCCCACAAAATACTGAAAGAAAAGAAAATAAAAAAACCAGAATCTTATACTTTGTTTTTTCCTCCATTGCTTGTTGGCATAGTTTTTCGAGAGTTGAAGATGTCATATCGTTCTGCATACCCTAATCAATGGACTGACTTCAATGTATTTTTCCTCCCCCATCATGGTAAGCAGTGGAAGAAGATGACTGCTATTTGCCCGAGTAATAGTAAGGTCATATTCTGTGGGCACTAAGAATCTGGTTCAAAATGCCAACTTTATTGTTCACAGTCGAATATGAACTTGTTCATCGTGACAGACATGTTTAAACAGTAGTTGGGGTATTGCTTCTAAATTGTTAGAAATATACTACTGCAAAATGAAATCCGCTAATACTGACAAAAAAAAACAATTGAGCATAAATAATAAAAGAATCACTATGTTGTGGAAGAATCACTGCCTTAGAAGTAAATCCGTCCTGATCAGTGTAATCGAGTAGTGGACGTTGCCTCTAAGGTTAACACAGTACTTCAATATTCGTACACTCGAGACAATTGGTATTGCTCTTCTCACAAAGGAATCAGAACTGAAAAACAAAAGCTCTGAAAGAAATAGACGAGTCGTGGAAGAAAAGATTGCTTGTTGTTGTTAAAAATGAAAATAGTGACCTACTATTTATATTGTTTTCTGAAGGAGAAAATGGTAAAATAGCAATGTCCTTTTCCAAAAATAGCAAAGGATTAATATTCTGCAATAGTCATTGAATTTACCTCAACCGAAAATATTTTGAAAAACAAAAAAATATTTCTTTCCATTACCATCAGGATTAAGATCAAATAAACATTCATTATCTTTCTTCTAAAGAAAAATATATTTCTAACTCCAAAATTACTTATTCAAGTTGATATGAGAAAATCAAATAATTAAATTCAATTAACTCAAAATTTTAAAAAAATCATTTTTCCAATAGACTTTGACTTTTGCTGAGCCCACTTAAAATGCAATTATAATGAAAGAGATCCCTGGTCCAGGATTTTAGTGCCGGCCTATGCAGGGCTTCGTGTTACACCATCCATTTGATCATATATAAATTTACTGCATAATCCTATCATCTTAGATACTTTTTTTTTTTCCTGTTAGAAGCCAACAATGAGTTTCTAATATTATTACATACCATAAAGTTATAGTCACCATAACTACATCCAAAGATCATATAGTATACTTAAATTGCAAAGGACTGCTTTACAAGAGCCATGGCAATATCTTCCCAAACATTTAAAAGCATTGTTGGTGGGCATACATATATATATATAGGCATATATAATTGCTTAGACCTTATAGTTTTGGTGTATGTTCAAAACTCACCATCCCATAGCTCCTCAAAGGTCCTGTATGCCCCGAATGTGTCATGAACGAATCCGCTGCCTCTGATCAGCCTCTCCTGGAAGACATAAAACAAGCAATACATAATCCAAACTACACCCGAACCCTACATATTTTGAATCAGACACTAAAGTAATCCGGCCACGAAAAGAGGGTAAGAAACTTACCTGCTCAATTTCAGCAAACTTGGCAAACAATTCTTCAGGTATGGACCAATCAAAAACATCAAAGTTCTCTTTGATCCTTGTTTCATTTGTACTCTTAGGCAAAACACTGTGACCCATTTGTAGCCCCCAACGAAGAGCTACCTGAGCAGGAGACTTGCCCAATTTCTCTGCTACCATATTCAGAACTGGATGCTTGAGGACTTCTTTCTTGATGGTTCCGGTGCCTGGGGAACCCAATGGTGAGTATCCCTGAAACAATGAAAAGCAACTCACTGGTCATATGCTAGAAATGATGAGTGTTTGAGAACCAATAAACATAAACACGTAGCTTTTCCTTTACATTCATCTTTAATTTTGTTTTAGATGGTTGGACTTATCTAGTACAATTGTAGAAGCAGGCATCACAAAAATAATTGTGAATTTGAGCACCAATCGGTGTTTGTTGCTTTTGTGCTAGGCATATCTGTACTCACAGTTATATGAATTCCCTTGGATTCACAGAATGCATGTAGCTTAGGCTGCTGCCAGACAGGATGGCATTCCACTTGCAGAACAGCAGGAGGAACACGAGCTACCTGCAGCAGATCTCCTAGCTTCTTAGACGAGAAATTGCTTACTCCAATAGCTCGAGCTTTTCCAGAGTCGTATAGTGCCTCGATTGCTTTCCATGTACTAGGAATGTCAGGCTTGGTCAGGTTCTCAGGCTTAAATCCAACTGAACCCTTCTTCATGCTGGCAGGCCAATGAATCTTCAAGCATTAAACAATCAAATAATCAATTCAACATTTGCTAATGTTAGTAAGGCCAAAATGGAAGAAAAATGGTAAATACCAGATAGAGATCTAGATAGTCCAGCTGCAAGTCGTGTAAGGTGTTATTTAACGCCACCGGTACATCTTCCGGTGCATGATTAGTGCACCTGCAGAAAGTTTTAATTCATCGGCAGATCCATATAACATGCCTCAAAAACAAGATAACACTTGTAGTATCCTAAACAGAATTAAATTTTGAAGTGGCTTCATTCGTGTATGGTATATGTAAAACACTTGGAAAAGGGTTTTGAGATTGAGGCAAACCAGAGTTTGGAGGTTATCCAAAGATCTTCACGTCGCACAACACCATCTTGAAACAATTTCTTCAGAACAGAACCAATCTAGATCAACCAAAATTATGGGGATATCAGTAAATTTCCTTTCTATATAATCATCATCGAAATCAAAGCATCAAAAGCATGCCGAACATAAATTCTACAGCAAAAGATACAAATAAATGAATTATGCGAATTTGACTATTAAAAGAAGTTGAAAATTCAACCCGGAAAAGGAATTGCAGCAAAGGTCATTACCTCTTTTTCATTGTCATAGGCTTGAGCACAATCAATATGCCGATACCCGATCTGCATATACATAAAGATAAGCAGTCACTCCAAAGACAGACACCACAGCTTCAGTTCCTACAAAATTATCCAGAAAAATACCTTGATAGCAGCAGCAACAGCAGCGCCAACTACGCCAGGAGAAGCCTGCCAGGTTCCGAGTCCTACAGAGGGGATCTTAGCTCCGGTGTTCAGCTCAAAGTATCGGATTGCCTGAGCCATTTTGTTCATACAGAACCGATGAATGGACTGTTGTTTAAAGTAAAAGAGAGCTGCGGAAATGATCAGTAAAGGAGAAAAAACATTTTCTAGTATCAGAAGTCTAAGGGGTTGATAATTGCCAATTTTGGTACGTCTATTAACATTGTATCTCGCTTCAATGGTACTAAAAATGACATCATTTGACGCGTGTGCCTATCCTATGCTATCAAGTGACACTATTTATCAAGAAAAGAATTTAAAGAATCAAGTCACGACCATTTTGTTTTCAAGGAAAAATATCTCAAACTTAAGTGTCTGAACAAAAAAAATTTCAGGGTGTTCATATTCATAATTTAAAAATCATTTTCTTATTATTTTCGTCCCTAAGAAAATTGATTCAATAAAAAATTTACTTAAACTTTCGCGTTATTTACTAAAAAAATGAGGCATAATGATTTTTTGGCTCTCAAAAAGTCATTTTAACTATTCATTTAATTTTTCGTCTCTTTTAACACATTGTTAACATGACATACACATTAACGTTGGCAATTACTTAATTTTTTAATTTAAAAATATTTTTAATAATTTTTATTTTTTTAAAATTAAATTTTTTATATTTTAATTTTTAAATATTAATTAATTATTGATTAAGCATCCATGTGGCAATCCACGCGTATACAAATGTTAATTTTTCTATTAAATTTGGAGTGATTTGACAAACAACACAAGTTTAAGAGCTAAAAAAGTGACAAATTAAATCAAAGGCTAAAATTATTTTTAAAAATACAAAATTAAATAACTAAGAACTCTTTATTGTCTAAACTTAAGTTGTAGCCGATTGAGTTTAAACCTAAAACAATTTTGTTGAGGACTCCTCAACGAATTAGTTTTCTCCCCATTGGAGTTTTGTTTTACAACTCTGCTAAGAGTTTAAGTGTCCAAAGAGACGGCAAATTTCCAAAGTGGAAGCATCTCGTCAAGTGCTTGAGAAGACAAACTATGCGTGTTATGCATGATCACCCACCAAAGAAACCTCATACCCTATAGCATATAGGGCATTGTTGAGTAAATATGCTACCACTTGAACTTCACCTTCTCAAGCACCCGAAGCGTTCCCTCCCTATGAAGTTATTGCCTCTTTAGGCTCTCAACAAAGTTCGGAGACCAAGCCCCCACCGGGGGTAATAACACCCATTAAGGGGTTCGTTGGCTTCTGGCAAATGACGCTTTGCAGGTTTCTCTTGATGTAGTTGACCTCCCTTCAATTTTTGATGGAGTTGACCTCCCTTCAATAACTTTAATATAGAGAAGCAAAAAAGATTACCTAAACTTTAATTTGAACTTGAAATTACTAAATATTAAAAAAAAAGTATAAACAATTTATGAAATTGAAAATATTAACATTTGATATAACTTAAACTCGAAATTATTGAAGTTTGCTAATCAAGAAGTTGGGAAATAATCTAAAATTACTTTAACCTACAATTATATACAGCAAATTCTAAATCGAACTTAGTTTTTAAGTGAATGCCACAAGTGCCCCTTAAACTATAGTTGAAGGCATGAATTATGTATAACAAGTAGGCTTAAATGTTAAAAAAGTCATAAAATAATTTTTTAAAATCAATTAAGCCTTAATCAAAAATTTTCACTCAATCAAAGTCTTAAGATGAAATTGGGGATTTGGCATTTAATGCCCTAGAATCCTTAAAGGATATGAATAGAATTACTATAGAGGAGATAGATAGGTTGATAAAGAAAGAACCCCAAAATGTTCAAGATTTGGCCGTTGACCACATCAGTAAGAGTTTATATAGTGATTGGAATTACTAATATTGATCCAAAGTTTCAAGGATTGTCATATGGTGACAAAGAGAGAGGTGGAATCGTATTACAACTTAACATGTAACTTTGGTTGCTATTACTAAGGTTGTTGAAGGAGCTAATGAAAAGAAGAAAGTTTCTGATAAGGGTAAAGAAAAAGCACATGTTGATGATGATGATGATGATGTACATCTTTCCAATTTGATGCCTCAAACTACTAGGAAAAGAACCAAGAGACCCAATGTTCCATTGAAATCGAAGCAAAGAAACAAAAGGCTCAAAATCGTGGGTGCTGCTAAAATGCTTGAAGAAGTGCAAATCACTCCTAAACCTAAAAAGCTTGAGTTTCTAAACACTGCGTGTACCAAAAAGGATGAGATTGATGGCACAAAAAGGCTTCATCAATGAAAAAAATCAAGGAGGCATGTTTCTTGAAGCATGGAGTTGATGTTTTTTTTCTTAGAAAACTAAGCCCTGTTATTCTCTGCGTGTTGTGTCAAGCCTTATGTCCAAAAAATGGTTTTGGACCAATCTTTAGAAGACAGTCACTGATCCTAATGATAAACACTTTATGCAAACATATGTTCATGGACTTTATTTCATCTTTAGTCCAACTATCATCAAGTATTTGAAGCATTCAAGAGAAGACGGACTCCACCCTTGACAAGGACAATTTGGTAGAACTTTTTACTAACGGATTGAGGAAGATTTGGCCTAATGGGCAAGATTTTAGAATTTTTTGAGTTGGAACTGACATATGTTGCGTTGCAAGCTATTGCCACCAGGACTTGGTTACCATCCAAGCAAATCATATGTGTGAATAAGATTATGGTAATATACAACATCCCACACCTGAACTAATCGCGAGATCCGAGATGTGAAATGTTAAATTTGTTGTCAGAACAACGACAATTGCATTTGCATATCTAATAAACAAGTTATCAGGTTCCAAAACTTAATAACCGTATTATTAAATTAAATTCGAATTATAAACTAGTATATGAAATCCCTTGTAAACATCGATATTAATGAAAGGAATAAAACGTAAAATTTTCAAAAGACAAATGAGATATCACGACCATGATGTAGGCATATCATAACATTGAAGACAGAAACATGCATCGCGACTTTAATCGAGGTGAGTTGCGACCTTGAAGGCAGGGGGATTCAATGTTGCAACCTCAATAGGGGAGAATCGCGACTACGAGGACAAAAAATCAATGTCGCGACACCAATAAGAGAGTGTCTTGACTCTGAGGGAAGTTTCCCCAAATTATGATTTATTCTTCTCTAATCTACCAAACATCATTACCCAAATGGTCAATGTTGCGAACGCCTGAACTAAAAATATTGCAATAAAATAGATAAATAATTAAACAACGATGTCCGCAAGTATACAGGTCAAATTGTAATACAGATTAGTATTACAAAAAAACACTTCGAGAAACATTCCAAGGATCGTACTCAAGGGAGGTTGAATTAAACCTAAATTAACCCTCTACATTAATGGGGTTAAATAATATCGATTTAAAATTATATTACAAAAAATAAAATTAACATCAATTACTTAAATTAAACTAAAAATCAACCAATTAACAACCAAATTTAATCCAATAAAACAAGAAGGATATCAACTCACTTCAGTGCTCCTAATTAACTTCAGAACTTAGGTTTTATCGAGTTAGCTATTAATTAATTAATTATTACCTTTCAGTCTCTAACTAATTAACTAATCAACCAATACTCGCTTACCTCTTGGTTTCACTTTCTTAACCTGGATAAATTATGAGGTACTCAGTAAACTTATCTCTCGATCTCGTTTATCCTAAATTACTTCCTAGGGGTGTTACTTCCTAAAGTTTAGTCGCACATAATTTAAACCAGCTAACTCGAATCTCAACCTTAATTCATCCGTTAATTAGTCACACATTCGTTCGTTAATCTCCCTAAGGAAATTAGCTCTTCGTGGTCTAGATGCAATAATCCTTAAACTCATATTTAACATAAAAAAACAGTAAATTAAATAAAAGTAAGGAATAGAAAAATAAGTTCGTTTCAATATCGATTTGAGCTCGAAAGCGAATCTCCTTTGATAGTCACGAAGATCCCTTCGATTGCAATTGGAATCCACGAAGAAATAACAAAAAAACTACTATATTAAACCATTGGATCACAATTGAATCCAAGTTAAACAAGAACAAAAAGTATGTAAAGGACTAAATTGGAAGAAAATAAAAACTAAAGTAAAACCCTAAAATAACTAAGTGACTCAATTGGTCAAGCCTCCTCAAATGAGACTTAAAATATCTATTTATAGAGTTTATGATCAGACCTAATTAAGGTTATTAAACAACCCAAAAAAGCTGTTTAAGTTACTTTGTGTGGACAAAAAATACCTTAATTAAAATTTCATCTCTTCACTTGATGTTGTGACACCACAAGACTGGTGTCGTGACACTGACTTTAATTTCTGGGTACTTTGGCTTCAAAGTTCAGTGTTGCGACATCACTCCTCGGTGTCACGTGTTTCAATGCCACAGTCGTCCTTCGTTTTCTAAGCCCAAAAAAAGTGTCCTACACACTACATAGAGTCGTTAGATCATCCCTAAGCCCATAGTGGCCCATTAGATTATTACATAACTCAAAATTCTATAAAAACGTTTATTTTGCATAATTTAAACATAAAACAATAAAAACTAAAAATGAAATCAAAACATATAAAAATACTATAAAATATGTTGATAAGTACTAGAATGACCTTAATTTTCCACAACGAATTCTGACAAATCAAATCTTTTTAAATCAAACCAACCAAAGCTACAAGTCATGTTCCACTCTTAATAAATCTTTTTTATGGAATGAATTTCTTTTATGGCCCAAAAGAAAATAAGACTCTTATTTGGATTCAATCCTTAATATCCATTTTCCTTACCCAATTATTAAAAAAAATAGAAATAGAGAAGAGGATTTTAACATGTCTGAAACTCTCTCGTTGGTTAACTCTGCTATTGGTTCTAACTCTATAGCCTCGGACTGTGGTGTTGGAAGGGCTACGAAAAGGGTCAGGCGTCAGCCAGAGATAATGATGGAGATGGCTGATCCGATAATAGATGGGAATGGCCAGACAGTGCAAGAGGACAATGTAGCAAAGGACTCGTATAAGGCTAAGTTAATGGGTGCTTTATCGATTCCAAATGGGGATGTTTGTATGGATGAGGACTTTGAGTTACAAGATACGGATGGGACGACAGAGATGGTAATGGGATCCCTTCCATTACGTTTTCGGATCAGGTTCATAGATTCATTGAAAAGAAAATGGCTCTAACAGTTGTGATCAAGCTGTTGGGTAGGAAAATAGGTTTCAAAGCCTTGCTCAATAAGGTATCTGCTCTATGAAATATAAAAGGTAAATTTCAGTTATTGGATCTGGAGAACGATTTTTACCTTGTCCATTTCCAAGATAAGGGTGACTTTGACAAGGTACTGTTGGGTGGCCCATGGGTGGTATTCGGTCATTACTTGTCGGTGAGAGCTTGGTCTGCGGATTTCTCAACAAGTAACAGTGAGGTGGACAAACAACTGGTTTGGATCCAATTACTAGGACTGTTTGAAGGGTTTTACTCTGACTTTTTGCTAAGGACCATCGAAAGTATGATCAGACTAGTGTTTCAGATTGATGCTGGAACAGATGCAGCAGTCAGAGAGAGATTTACGAGACAGGTTGTTAGTGTGGATCTGCAAAAGCCATTAGTTTCAAAAATAAGAATAAATGGAAGGATTCAAAGAGTTGAATACGAAGGATAACCCAATATTTGTTTCTCGTGTGGGCTCTATGGCCACAGCTCGACGCTGTGCTACGAGAAAAATGCGCCTATGGCGGAGGATACGACGGTGGAAGGTGGTTCGAGAGTTCAAAAGTCAAATCTCCAATCTAGGGCCAAGGAGGAGGAATTTGGCCCATGGATGGTTGTCGAACGTCGACAGAGGGGTAAGATGAGTGACTCATCGCAAGGTAGGAATGTTGGCGATCATGGCCGATTTGAAGGTTCTCGTTTTGCTATTTTGGAGGCCAAGGGTGAGGGGATAGATTTCGAAAATCTTGTTGAAAGAGGGAATGTTGCGAGGAATTCAGGAAGGAAGGTGCATGCGACGGCTAGTAGGGATGGTAGATTAAGGGTTAAGGATGTTAGGGTTAAGGGTAAGAGTGTTGTTAGGAATTTTGGGCTTAAAAGTGTTGGTAGGGTTTTGAAGCCCAACAATAGTGGTATTCGGTCTGCTTCTAAAAAGAATTTTAATGGGGTTAGAAAAAGTATTACTTTGGGCCATGGGAGTAGTAATGATGCATTAGCTCAAGAGAAATTCAAGAGTGTTCCCCTTAAGCCCAAATTGGATATTTTAAAATATTCTGCCTTTCAAGTTGTTGAGGTTGATTCACACGGTATAGGAAATGAGAATAATTTGTTCAAATTTGGAGTTGCTGGGAATGTGAAATCGGGAGAAGGGTCTAATATGAAGCTTGTTGAAAGTCTTACTATTATGTAACCATCTGAAGGGAATTCAGGTAACATTGGGCAGAATTCGGTGGAATTATCGGAGGTTGTGAACAGTATTGTGGGTATTTTACAGCAGGCTCTGGAGCAACTGAATGGGCAAAATCCTTCATCAACAGAGGGTACGAGTCCTGTGGAGGTGTCTGTGCAGAAGACTGGGGTAAGAATGTCATGCCTTATGATTGCTTGCTTCTTCTCTTTGATATTTTTTATGGATTTGAATTTAATTTTCTGGAATTGCCAAGTAGCAGGTCATCCCCGTTTCCATAAATTTATTCATGAGTATAGATGTGAATTTGCAATTGCTATTTTTTTTTTAAGACACAAATAAGTGGCTATCGTGTGGATGAAGTTATTAGCAAGTTGGGATTTCTGAATTCTTGTAGAATTGAGGCAAATGGATTCTCGGGTGGAATTTGGATTCTTTGGAGTGATAATGTCCATGTTAAATTGCTGGGATTACATTCACAGGTTATTCACATGAGGATTGGTTCTGGACAAATTTCATTGGGTTTTTGTTGTTGGGCAATTTATGCTAGCCCTCAAAACCTCAAAAAAGTACTAGACGTATGTTGTGGAAGCATTTGGCCTCGCTTACTGATTCGTGGGATGAACCTTGGCTTATTGCTGGTGACTTTAACTCAGTGCTAGATGTGTTTGAAAGGAGAGGTGGCTCAGATGCAGTTAGACATGGTTGTTCTTTGTTTCTGGAGTTTCTGTTTAATAATGGATTCTAGGATCTGGGTTGTTGTGGGTCTCAGTTCACATGGAGTAGAGAAGGTTTATCTCAACGTTTGGACAGGGCCATAGGGAATGCGAAATTTGACTCTTTTGCTCCGAAATGTTTGGTTCAGAATGTACACCGTCTAAAATCTTATCATCTTCCAGTTTGGGTGACCCTTAAACCTCGCCGGGTCGATAGGACAAAGCATTTCCATTGTGTTAACAGTTGGTTTCTTCACTCTGAGTTTAGAAGTTTGGTTAGTTCCAATTGGAATCCTGATGAGTCTGTGGTAAATCTGACGGAGAAGTTTCGACCTAAGGTCCAAGAGTGGAATAAGAGTGTCTTCAGGAACATTTTTAGTCGAAAGAAGCAGTTAATTCATGAGATCAAGAATATACAGAGATTGTTGGAGTTAAAATCGAATGATAGACTTCGTAGGAAGGAATTAGATTTGAGACAAACGTTAGAGGATATTTTAAAACATGAGGAACTCTCATGGTTTCAAAAATCCCGCTCAGTTTGGCTCTCTTGTGGCGACAGAAATACTAAATACTTCCACGGTATAACTCTCACTAGACGACGAAGGAATATAATTAAAGGCCTTAAGTTGGATAGGACGAATTGGTGTTTTGATCTTGATATACTGAAACAGCATGTTGTGGGTTTTTATGCAAAGCTTTTTGCTTTGGATTATCCAATTGTTGGGTGTCTGCCTTGCACAGGTAAGTTTCAAGGGTTATCTTTGATTGAGAAAGGTAGTCTTGAGATGAAGCTAACTGATTTAGAAATCCATAATGTAATTTTTGGTATGTCTCCGCTTAAAGCTCCTGGGGTTGATGGGTTTCATGCTAGGTTTTATCAATTTCAATGGGATATTGTTGGTCCTTCAGTTTGTTCGATGGTACGACAGGTGTTTGGTGGTTCTCCAGTGGATCACAGGATTAAAAAAACACTTCTTGTCCTTATCCCAAAGGTTGATTGTCCGGAAAGTATCACTTAATTTCGGCCAATTAGACTTTGTACGATTTTATATAAGATAATTACTAAGTCAATTGTCAACAGAATGTGACTGTTAATGTCTAAGCTCATTCAGTAGAATCAGGCTAGTGTTGTGATGGGTAGAAACATATTTGACAACTTAGTTATTGCTCAATAAGTGGTCCATTCTTTGAGGAATTTGAAAGGAAAGAAGACTGGGATGGTCTTTAAAATTGACCTAAAGAAGGCATACAATAGAATTCCATGGGACTTTTTGCGGGATATGCTTTCAGAAGCAAGTTTACCTCCCCTGTTGATTTCAGTAATTATGAACTCTGTGTGTTCTACTACGTTTCAAGTTCTCTAGAATGGTACGATAACTGAGGAATTTAGGCCTGCTAGGGGGTTACGACAAGGTGATCCACTGTCTCCTTGTTTGTTCGTTCTTTGTATGGGGAGATTGGGGCACTTAATTGTTGATGCAGTGAATAATGGAAAATGGAGGCCTCTGGTTTTATCTAGGGGTGGCCCAGCTCTTTCACATTTTTTTTTGGGGATGATCTAATGCTCTTTGGCGAAGCAGATCCGCAGCGGACAGATGTGATAAATAACATTTTGCATAATTCTGTCACTTCTCGGGACAAAAAATGAATACAAACAAATCTCAAATCTTTTTCTCGCCTGTTCCTGATATAGTTGCTTCAGTTATATGCAGGAATGTGGGCTTTGGACGTGTGGAGGACTTGGGAATGCATCTTGGGCTTCCGGTTTTACATAGAAGAGTTGGTGTTGGTAATTTTGAGTTTTTGGTGAATAAGGTACGTAGCAGAGTCAATGGGTGGGAGGCTAAGAAACTATCTTTGGCAGGTAGAATTACTTTAGCTAAATCAATATTGTTCTCTATACCTAATTATTTTATGTCTACAGTTCGGATTCCCATTATTGTGTGTGGAGAAATCGAGAAATTGGCCCGTAATTTTGTTTGGGGATCTACGTCTGAGGTTAGGAAACCGGCTCTTATTAAATATGATGAGTGTTGCCAATTGATTAAAATAGGAGGTTTGGGTTTACGGAACCTATCTGTTCAAAATAAGCTATTTCTTTTGAAACTCGATTTTCGTTTACTGATTAAGACTGATGATTTATGGGTCAAAATTTTGAGGAGTAAGTACAGAATTTGTGGAGTGCTACCGAATTCAATTGATAGGGGTAACTACTCTTATGTTTGGAGGTCATTGATGCGGGTTTGGACGGATGTGGTGGATAATGTTTATTGGGCCATTGGAGATGGAACTTTGACGAATTTTTGGAATGACAATTGGATTCATCAGGTTGGTCCGCTGAGGAATTTCTCCGTGGGATTTGAGGAACAAGATGACACTCACCGAGTTTGCGATTTAATAGATGAATCGAGTAACTGAGACTAGTCCCGTCTTAAAAGCCTTCTGCCGAAACCAATAGTGAAACAAATTGCTTTGGTTGTACCTCCCTCTCCGGCTGCTGGGAATGACCGGTCAGTGTGGAAATGAGCGGCTAAGAATGCATTTTCCATGGCTGAGACTTATAGAGGTATGTACCAGTTCACTTTGGAGATGAACTCTAATACTTGGAAATTGCTTTGGAAAGCTAAGGCCCCCCAGTAAGTTAGAAGGTTTCTTTGGCTATTATGGAAGAACAAATTACTAACTAATGCTGAGAGAGTTAGAAGACATATGGATTGGGAGGACTGATTTCCTCGATGTAATGGCACTATTGAAACGGAGCTCCATGTCGTTAGAGATTGTTTGTTCCCCAGGGCTGTTTGGACTTCAATTATACCAACTCATAAGCAGGTACTTTTCTTTTCGCTACCTCTTCATGAGTGGGTTATTTGGAACTTGCAAAATAAGGGGAATTGTGGTAATCATGAAATTGATTGGCAAACTTTGTTTCCTATTGTTTGTTGGTTACTTTGGACAAACAGGAATATGTTTGTTTTTTTCGAAAGTCATAGTTCTGTTCAGGAGGTTGTTGATACAGGTATCAGTTGGACGAAAAGTTACTCTCATTCCTCAATCGTTAAATTCCATTCGACTCTACTATTTCTGCTACAAAATGGCTAGCTCCGGAGAGGGGTTGGGTTAAACTCAATACAGATGGAGTTGTTTCGACTAGTACTCAACCAGCTGCAATTGGGGGCGACATTCATGATGATAGGGGTAGCTGGGTTTGTGGTTACTCAATGACATTAGGGAAGGATGAAGTGTTTCGAATTGAAGCACGATAGATGTTAGAGGGGCTTCGACTAGCTTGGGATAAGGGCTCTCGACAAGTTGAGCTTGAATTGGATAATGCTTTGTTAGTTGAATTAATGTTAGTCGGTAACTCTATTGCTGGTCATATTGTAGAATTATGTGCTATTCACAAAATTTTGCATAGGCATTGGAAAGTTCGGATCCGCCACATTCCCAGAGCTCACAACGAAGTTGCAGATTTTATGGCTAAACAAGTTCCAAGTTTCACAAGTATCCAAGTGTCTCCATCCCTCCTCAAGCTATAAGGGGGTTTATTCAAAAGGACGATTTGAGTTGTGATTTATGATTTTATTGTAATCGCTTAGTGCTATTTATTATTTACTAAAAAAATAAGACTCTTATTTTTTACATGGTCCATTTATTTCATTTTTTTTTTCACAATTTTTTCCTTCTTTTTTTTCACATGATGTATTTTTTCATATATACATTTCAAATTTGTTTTCTACATTTCTTTCTTACTTTTAGACATGTTTTAGACTTGAAAAGAAACACGAAAATAGAATCAACAACAAAGACGAGTTTCAAGCAAAAAGAAACACAATTTACATGAAAAACAAAAGATGAAAAATTAAAAAGGATAGATTAAAATGATTCTGAAAAATCTAAAACTCTGATGTCAACTAATGTGAATCTCATGCAACTATTGAATGGAATATAGACCTGCTAATGTTAAAGAATCAAGAACCAATATTATCAAGTGATTGAAATTCACATGATCTCACCCTTGAAATTTCTGGATTTCACCTAAGACAAAAATGAAAAACATTTCATAAGTTCCATTTAGTGTTCAAATTTGTTCCAACAAAAGTTGCTAATG
This sequence comes from Gossypium raimondii, assembly GCF_025698545.1. Taxonomy (NCBI): domain Eukaryota; kingdom Viridiplantae; phylum Streptophyta; class Magnoliopsida; order Malvales; family Malvaceae; genus Gossypium; species Gossypium raimondii. Next base: position 11,377,358 of record NC_068568.1, read on the forward strand.
CTTATTTAAAATAAAACTAGAGCTTTTTTGAAAAAAAAATTACAAGGCTAAGTTGGTAATCATAAGTCTAATTAAAAAAATATTTAAAAACAAGTAATTAAAATCATGGTTGTTTAAATCAGTTCGGGTCAACTGATCAGATCGATTGAACCAAAAAACGAGTAGATCATTAGTTCAATTAGATTATTTAAACTGTTTTAAGAATGAATTCCATTGAACCAGATTCGAATGTCGAATCGTTGGATCTCTAATCACCACAAAACTGGAAAATTCGATTTTTCAAAATTTTAGCTTAAAAATATTACCCAAAACAAAACCCAACTCAAACCTACCCTAACTTGAATCCTTAAAAAACCTAGCCAAATCAACTCTTAAAAATTAAATTTAAAAAATGAAAAAAAAAATCTAAGCATAAAATAAAATCGGGGGTTATTTTACCCAAATGACGAGAAAAATAATTAATTACAAAAATGACCCATGTTAAAAAAACAATCACTAAAAAAACAATCACCTAAATGACCTAAAATGAACAATAAACTTGGGTTGGGAGGACTTAATGACCGACACCACTTAAAATTCTGTCACAAATTCTGTGATTGGTTAAAAAATATTTTTTGGGGTGTTGGACACTATATGATCAGCACCCATGTATTTTTTTTAAATCGTAGCATACTGGTATACATTTATACTAGTATTTCAAAAAAAAATAGGTGCTGGACAATAAATGGTTGGCTCCACTTTTTCCTTTAAAAAATAATTTTTTTAGGTGCTGACACACTGATGACCGACACTAAAATTTTCAGGAAACAAAAAAATGCTCCTCACATGGGCTAATGAAGCCGGCCATTTAACTGGTCTGACAAGGCCCAATGAAGCAGGCCTGAACCCGGCCATTCACAGGCCAAGGCCTGACACCTTTTGCTAGCCTAAAGCCGGCCATTTAGTGGCCTCGTCCAAACACCCTTTTTTTTTTTTCTTAAAATCTAATTTAGCCTTTCGTTAAATTTATCCTTTAATTATAATATAATTTAGTGTCCCGTATAATTTATCATTCAATTAATTATTTCTAGTTTAAATTTATTGCTTTAAATATGATTTATCCTATACTTAATTATTTTTATTTAAATTATTTTATTTTAATTGAAATTTATTATTTTAAATATAATTTATTATTTTTAATTTAAATTTATTGCTTTAAATATAATTTATCCTATACTTAATTATTTTTATTTAAATTATTTTATTTTAATTGAAATTTATTGTTTTAAATATGATTTATCATTTAGTTGATTATTTTTAATTTAAATTTTTTGCTTTAAATATAATTTATCCTTTAATTAATTATTTTATTTTAATTACTGTCCTAGCAGCCAAAAAAATTTTTGGTTCCCAAAAATAGTGGGTACCGACCATTTACTTCCCCTAACTCAAAAAAAAATTTTATAGGAAAAAGTGGTGCCAGGCATTTATTGTCCAGCACTCAAATTTTTTTTTGAAATACTAGTATAAATAAATATCAGTATGCTATTGTTTGAAAAAAAATACATGGCAGGCCATCTAGTGTCCAACAGCCCAAAAATATTTTTTTAACCTTTGATACAATCATTAGGCAATGATTGTGTTAGAATTTAAGTGGTGTCGGCCATTAAGTCCCCCAACTCAAGTTTACTGTTCATTTTAGGTCATTCGGGTGATTATTTTTTAACCTGTCATTTTTGTAATTATTTATTTATTTTGGGTCATTTCGGTAAAATAACCAAAATTAGGCAACAACATGAAAACTCAAGAAAATTTCAAAGCAAGGTACAATTATTTTACCTAAATGACCTGAAAAAAATAAACAATTACAGAAATGACCCAGGTTTAAAAATAATCACCCAAATGACTTGATATGAACAGTAAAATGGGGTTGGGGGACATCCCTAAAGGCATAGATGATGAAGGCTCGGTGGACGGTGAAAATATACATGCCCATTCGGTCGGATACACAGGAACCGATATAGTTATCTGTAATAATCTAAGGGCTTTCATGACTGATGTAGATTCTGATGCGAAGCTTGCACGTGAGTTCTCCGAATATCCAGATATAGTGCCAGCTCACCTACTAGATGAAGAACCAGAAGCTGAAGAGTTGCTTGTAAGACAACAATTCGATAACAAGAAATACTATTTACATGCAATAAAGCAGTATAGTTTGAAGCTGTCTGTCGACTACAAAGTCATGAAGTCAACGCAGTATTTATATGTTAGAGAATACTGGAAATCATCAAGTGGTTGTAAGTGGCGTGTTCGAGCTACATTAATGCAGCGGACACAAATGTGGGCAATAAGGAAAATAGAAGGTCCTCATACATGCACGGTTGCTCGTATGTCGCAAGACCATCGAAATTTGGATGCAAAAACCATATACAACTATATCATCCCGTTGGTGAAAGACTCACCTACCATCCTGTATCTACGCTTATTGTGACATACAAACTCGATTGAAGTACAAAGTTTCCTACAGGAAGGTATGGTGGAAGAAGCAAATGGCGATGGAGTAGTTATATAGTGACTGATGATCACTAAACCAACTATAAATACGACAAAGGCAAGCGCACCTATCGACCAATAGTATAGCTATGGTGAGAAGGGAATATTGTATCTACAAGGACTAAAAGTACTAGTAATTACCGTCCTTTTATCATTTAGTCGACAAAGTGGAGTGATTGTGTTTTAATCTAAAAATTACTAAACTAATTTAACTAAGAACACGACAGAGAATGAATCAAAGAAATAATCAAATATTAACCAATGAGATAGACAATACCAGGAAAGAATCCACCTAGACTTCACATTTTATTATGAATCTGAATTAAACGATTTATTCACTTGTGTCTTAATCCGTAGAAACCCCTAAATTATGTCAATATCTCTTTCGTGAGTAAGAACAACTGACTCTAGGTTGATTAATTGAAATCTCTTTCTAATTAAAACTCCTATTGTCACATTAATTCAATTTATGGATTCTCCCATTAGATTTGACTCTAATCTGGTAAATTTATGTTGTCATATTTCTATGATTGCATGTAACTCCACTCAAGTATACTAGATCTACTATTAAACTGAGACATTTGCTTCACTGTAATAAGCACAATAAACATGAATTAATATCCCGAAAATATTAAAACAAGAAATAAGCATACATAATTGAGAAAAAGAATCAAGTATTTATTGAGTAAAATAGAAATTAAATAATAGGATTCATCATAGGCTTCATCTCCCCTATGTATCTAGGAGATTAGTTCATAATCCTGAATGAAAACATCTCAAAGTCGAAAAAATCAAAAGACATAAAGAAACTCAATAAAAATTCGAAAGAAATTAAAAAAAAGATCTTCAATCTTGATGAAGATCCGCTTCTAAGTTGGCTTCAATGGTGTTCTTCGAGTGTTTTCTTCGATCTTCTCTGATTGCCCCCTTGTGTCTTCTTCTAATTGGTATTTATAGACTTTAAATTGCTCAAAAAGCCTAAAAATTGGGTTTTTCCACGTATTTGGAAAGCAGGGTGCAAAATTGACACGGGCTGGCATATGGGCGTGTGTTCAGCCCATGAGGCTCACACGAGCCTGTGCCCAGCCTGTGTGAAATGCCCTGGTCGTGTGGATCCTGAAAATAGCTCTTTTTGTCTGATTTTGGCTTGTTTTTCGCTCCTTTCGCTCCCAAATGCTCTCCTAAGTATAGAAACATGAATTTAAAGTATAGAAACATGAATTTAAATAATTCAGGAAATCAAACAGAAGAGCATAGTTAAGAACCTAACCAAATCAAATCTCGACAAAAAGGGAGTCAATAAAACGGGAAAATGTCTCAACGAAGAGATGAGTTATGGGTTAACATTAATGGGTAAATAAAGAAACGGTGTGTTAGGCTCAACGAGGTTCACTAAAGGTTAATTAAAAGGTAGGCTTTTTATGGGGTAAGTGGGTCAAAACCTAAGTGCCTTTATCATCTCAGTATATCAAATCAAAGGTGTGGTCTCAATCGAAGCAAGTTCTAGAATAACAAATCAGGTTGACACACTCATAACCAATAATAAAATGAGCAAGAAAAATGTATGCTCTAAAGGCTCAAAATTTCACAAAAAATCATGGTTTTTTATCTCAATCTTGTAAATCTCAAACTTCAAGATAATACTTCAATTTAGAGAAACAACCTAAAAATTTTTAATTTCTGAAAAATAACTTATCATGCTTGATTCTCTCATATCTTAAAGTTTAAATCAACCAAGACACAATTATCTACAAATTAATCTAAAAATATCAACAAAATTCTAAATCGACAAAAATTCATTCGATGGAAGTATGAGAAAATTACTTAAATACATGACATAATTCAAGGATTTTCTAATAATTATATAAATAATCTCCCCGCACTTAAGACGTGCGCTGTCCTGAATGTACAAATAGATATAATCACAGTATAAGCAAAATATCATAAGAGGGAGAAAACTGAAACTACCCTGAATATTGGACGAAATTGCCAGAATGGTGAATAGCGGAATTGTAGACAAATCTAGATGTAGTGCATGATTCCGAACAAATTAATAAGAAAATAAACTCAAATAGTAAAGAAGATTAAGATGGTAGAACTCAATTAGAAATAACCATAACAATAAAAATAAAAACATAGTTCAAAAGATAATAAATGAAATAAGTCTAAGAAAATAAAAATAAAGCAACTAAAAACAAAAATAAAAATAAAGCTAAAATAAAAAGAAAAAGAAAAGAAATAAACTCAATGATACCAATAAAATGAAAGGTAATAGTAAGAATAATAGTAAAAAAATACTAAAAATAATAGAATTAAAATAAAATTAAAATTTAAGCATAAATAAAAATAAAATAAAAAATAAAGAAACAAATCAAATATATATAAATAATATAACAAATAATAATAAAATAATAAAATAAAATAAAGAAAAGGGTAAAAAGGGAAGATCGACGGAAGACGGTGGCTGGAGTTACGACGAGGAGTCGCGCGTGGGAGGCAGTGTCGTGCGTGGGTGGGAGTGGGAGGAAACGGGGTGACTTGTTTGGGGAAGAAGAAAAAGACAAATTGAGAAATAAATTTTAGAGTTTGACCGTGTAGGGTGTTTTCAGCCCGTGTGCAATTAAGAATTAAGCCCAATGTTCACACGACCTCGGACACGCCCGTGTGGCCCGACCATGTCTCTCACACGACAGTGTGCCTTGCCCGTGTAACTCACTGACTTGATTTAAAATTGAAAAAAAATAGCTCCAAGATTCACAAGGCCTAGGACACACCTGTGCGTCCAGGCCGTGTGGACTATTTTAGGCCGTGTAACCATCGAATTTTTAAAAATTTAAGTCCCAGTATCCACACAGCCAATGACACACCTGTGTGAGTCACATGGCCATGTCGTTAGATTGTGTAACTCACTGTCGAACCCCTTATAGTGCACACGCCTGGGACACGCCCGTGTGGCCAGGCCGTACGGATCAAATTTTTTTAAAAAAATTAATTACTTTTAAAAAATAACATGAAATAAAATTAAAAGAATTAGCAGTGTTAACACTCGAGTTGCCTCCCGAGAAGCGCTTATTTAAAGTCTAAGCTCAACTTACCTTAAATTCGCGCGATTACGGTGGTTCATGGAGCCGAGGCTCATCTTTCTCGCTATCAATTCTATTATCAAAATAAGGTTTAAGTCGAGTATTGTTTACCTTAAATGTGTCAAATTCAGAATGAGTTACCTCGACTGTACCGTAGGGGAAGACGTTCAATACCGTAAATGGGCTTAATCTGTTTGCATCAAGCTCCGAAGGGGCAATTCGTGGATCTATTTTATCTAGATGTACCTTGTCCTCAACCTTAAATTGGTTCATCACGTTCATATGCTCATCATGACATTGCTTTGGCTTTTCATCATGTATTCTCGGTTTCTCCTTGACATGTGTTCACCATTCATCTAGTTCATCGATTTGTAACATTCATTCATCATAAATAGTTCTATTTCTGTCGCATTGACTGGAACATGGCTCCATTACGTTTTTTCGAAAAGTTTCCTGCAAAGAAGGTTGAGCCACATGGTCACTAACATTAACAAAAGATTTAAAATCATCTTGATCACTAGATATTCTAATAGGATCGCGAGCTTGGAAAGTAATCGTTTCGTCACCTACACAAAGTACAAGCTCATCCGTACTAACATCAATTATAGTTCTAGAAGTTGCTAAAAAGGATTGTCCTAAAATTAAAGGTACCTCATTGCCCTCATCTATGTCTAACACAATAAAGTCAACGGGGAATATGAATTTATCGATTTTAACAAGCACATCTTCAATAACACCTTTAGGATATCTAATGGTTCTATCTGCTAATTGAATACTCATCCTAGTTTGTTTGGGTTTCCCAAGACCTAGCTGTTTAAACATTTTGTAGGGCATGACATTAATACTAGCCCCTAAATCAACCAAAGCATTATCAATATTTAATCTACCAATTACACAAGAAATAGTAAAAATCCCTGGATCTTTCAGTTTGTTGGGTAGTTTATTTTGCTATATGGCCGAGCAAATTGCATTAAGCTCCACAGCCGACGAATCATCTAACTTCCTTTTATTTGTCAAAAGCTCCTTTAAAAATTTGACATAATTTGACATCTGCGAAAGAGCTTCAACAAACAGTAAGTTAATATGTAATTTCTTTAAGAGTTTGAGAAATTTAACAAATTATTCGTTCGTGTGGTCTCTCTTCGTCGCATTAGGATATGACACTCTAGGTTTATATTCCTTAACAACCGGTTTTTAGTCTTTCTGGCTTACCTCAACCTTATAGTTATTTACCATAATTTTTTGCCTTAATTATTGTTCAAATTCAACTAACCTTTTTTTATATCGCATAGTAATTGCATGAAGCTGCTCGCTTGGGTTAGTTTCGGTATTGCTAGGCAAACTACCTTGTGGTCTTTCTGAGATTAACTTAGCAAGATAACCTATTTGGTTCTCAAGCCCTTGAATTTATGCTTGTTGATTCTTCAATGCTACCTTAGTGTTTTGAAAGTAGGTTTCTAACACCGAGATAAACTTTTTCAACCTCATTGATGTTTGACTTTTTCTCTTGCTGGTAAGGTTGTTGTTGGAAACCCAGAGAGGGTTGTGCTCTTTGATTTTCTTGACCACCCCAAGAGAAATTGGGATGGTTTATCCAACTTGCATTATAGTGGTTACTATAAGGGTTATTTTGAGGCCTAAAATTATTACCCATATAATTGATTTATAGGAGCGAAGGGTAAACATTCTGGATTATTCATTCCTCCTCCATTCATATCACATTGCATCACCGGATGTACTTGCATAGAAACATATAAACCGTCAATTTTCTTATTTAATTATTCTACCTGATTTGATAACATGGTGCATCTAAGTTGAAAACACCGGCTACTTTCGTTAGCTTCGTCCTCATGACTTGCCATTGATAATTATTCAGTGCCATCTCCTCAATAAATTTATAAGCTGCTTTGAGTGTTTTATTGTTCAGTGTGCCACCGGCTGTTGCGTCAATCAACTGCCTCGTTGAAGGGTTCAAACCATTATAGAAGGTTTGAACTTGTAGCCATAAGGGTAACCCATGGTGAATGCACCATCTCAATAAGTCATTATACCTCTCTCATGCATCATATAACGTTTTTAAATCGATCTGCATGAAGGAAATATATCATTCATCAACTTGGTTGTCTTAGCCAGTAGAAAGTACTTTAGAAGGAACTTCTCGGTCATTTGAACCCATGTGGTAATGAAACATTGTGGTAAAGAGTTCAACCATTGCTTAGCTTTATTCCTCAACGAGAAAGGGAATAACCGTAAGCGAATGGAGTTGTTAGTGATGCCATTAATCTTGAAAGTATCACAGATCTCCAGGAAATTGGCCAAATGAGTATTTGGATCTTTGTCTTACAAACCATCGAACTGAACAAATTGTTGTATCATCTAAATAGTGTTCGGCTTCAGTTCGAAATTATTTGCAGCAATGGTGGGTCTCACAATACTTAATTCATCCCCAGTCAGAGTGGGCTTGGAATAATCGTACATAATATGAGGGACAGGATCTGGATATACAACAATTGTAGAATGTAGTTGATTTTTCTGGTTACCACCCATCTCCTCAGTAATAACAATATCCTCTTGTTCGTCTACTAAATTTTCTCGACTCTGCCTTACTTCTCTACGGTTTCTATGAGCTGTACTTTCAATTTCACTATCAAATAACAATGGTCACGAAGGGTTTCTTCTAGTCATAAACTAAAGGAACCTGTTAGAAGTAAATAAAAGAAAAATTAGAATGTAAAAAATTAAACTAAAAATAGAAATATAGAATAAATAAAAATGGCTCAATTAATAAAAATCGAGTGTTTCTAATATTTTAGTCCCTGGCAATGGCCCTAAAAACTTGATGGTCACTAAACTAACTATAAATACGACAAAGGCAAGCGCACCTATCGAACAATAGTATAGTTATGGTGAGAAGGGAATATCGTATCTACAAGGACTAAAAGTACTAGTAATTACCGTCTTCTTATTATTTAGCCGATAATTTGGAGTGATGGTGTTTTAATCTAAAAATTACTAAACTAATTTAACTAAGAACGCGATATAGAATGAATCAAAGAAATAATCGAATATTAACCAATGAGATAAACATTACCCAGGAAAGAATCCACCTAGACTTCACCTTTTATTATGAATTTGAATTAAACGATTTATTCACTTGTGTCTTGATCCGTAAAAATCCCTAAATTATGTCAATATCTCTTTCAAGACTAAGAACAACCGACTCTAGGTTGATTAATTGAAATATCTTTCTAATTAAAACCCCTATTGTTGCATTAATTCGATCTATGGATTCCCTTATTAGATTTGACTCTAATCTAGTAGATTTATGTCGTCCTATTTTTAAGATTGCATGCAACTTCACTGAATTATACTAGATCTACTATTAAACAGAGACATTTGCTCCACTAAAATAAGCACAATAAACATGAATTAATATCCTGAAAATATTAAAACAAGAAATAAACATACATAATTGAGAACAAGAATCAAGTATTTATCGCGTAAAACAGAAATTAAATAATAGAATTCATCATAGGTTTCATCATCTCCCCTAAGTTTCTAGGGGATTAGTTCATAATCCTGAATGAAAACATCTCAAAGTCAGAAAAACCACAAGACATAAAGAAACTCAATAAAACTTCGAAAGAAATTAAAAAAGGATCTTCAATCTTGATGGAGATCCACTTCTAAGTTGGTTCCGATGGTGTTCTTCGAGTGTTTTCTTCGATCTTCTCTGATTGCCCCCATTATGTCTTCTTCTAATTGGTATTTATAGACTTTACACTGCTTAGAAAGCTTAAAAATTAGGGTTTTCACGTATTTGGGAAGTAGGGTGCAAAATCGACACGGCTTGATATATGGGCGTGTGTTTAGCCCGTATGGCTCACACGGGCGTGTGCCCTGCCCGTGTGGAAATGCCCAGGTGTGTGGATCCTAAAAATAGCTTTTTTTATCTAATTTTGGCTCATTTTTCGTTCCTTTCGCTCCCAAATGCTCTCTTAAGTATAAAACCATGAATTTGAAGGATTAGGAGCATCAAATTCACTAATGTGCATAATTAATCATCAAAAAATGCATTAAGAATGAGATTAAAATATGTTACTTTTATAGCTTATCAGTGACTTTGGTGCGTCGTAGAACAAACTTTAAGGGTGGGTAGTCGCGATGCGGGAGTATGTGTCGGGTACGGTAATTGATTTCCAAATACTACTGCATGGAGGCCTAAACGGTAAGATAGAACCGGGGAAACGGGTTTTCCACTAATTGTTTTGAACGTTTGAGCCGTGTGTTAGGGCCACCCCTTACTGCAAACCGATGGTGCAGGTGGACGGAACCTGGCTCTATGGCAGATACACGCAAATACTTCTGATTGCGGTTGCACAAGATGGCAACTAGAACGTACTTCCTATCGCTTTTGCTATCGTAGAGAGTGAGAACTTCAAGTCTTGAGAAATTTTCTTATCAAATCTGCGGAGGCACGTTGATAAGCAAGACAACATTTGCCTCATCTCGGACAGATCGAAGAAACTACTTACTTCAGTGAGGCGTTCGGGGGTTTTGAATCTAATCATATTTTATCAGATTGTATTTTTAATTTTTTTTCTAAATTTCTAACTGTGTAATTGTTTTAAAATATTAGTTTGAAATTGCATACACAGGGTACGAACTAGAACTGCAAAGATTCAGGCAAAGGTTCGCGAGGCTTGAAGCTCTAATGACATCATTACTTGAAAATCGCCGTCTCCATTCGTGGTTGGGTAGAATGGAGGACTGGCAATGAAGTCAAAGTTACGATGATGGGTTTCGATATGGTCAAATGACGACCAATCTCGTAGAGGCGGTTAACTAGGTCTTGAGACGTACACGTCATCTACCAATTTCTGTTGTTTTCTCAGCAACATTCTATGGGTTGGCCATGTTAATGCCAAAGATGAAGATGAAATAAGTAAAGCAGATAGAGGTCGAGCACATGTACATTGAAAGCGTCCGAAAGGCAATGAAAGTAAACGCGAATAGGGCGCGGAGGATGAACGCAGAATTGTATTTGCACGACTTGGAGACATTTCGAGTTCAAGAGTATGTAAGTTGTCGGTCAAGTATTCCACCCAAGTCATACGCTATTAATCTGCGAAATAGGCGTTGCGAGTGCAGGAGGTTCTACACTCTTCGATATCCGTGTGCACATGTTCATGCAGTGTGTGCATCACAAGCTAGATGTCGAACAATTCATAGAAGAGGTCTACACGTTGCAACGCACATTGTGTATTTGGGGGAACGAATTTCCCGTAATGTCGAATGTCTCTAACTGGGAAGTTTCGCTGCTTGCTTTCGAGATACTACTGGAATACCGTCTCCGCAGACATCTTAAAGGTCGACCACAGTCGACGAGGATTCGAAACGATATGGATGTCAAGGAGACAGGCGAACTCAAACAGTGCACAATCTGCCGAACATTCGGCCACAACCGATTAACTTGCCCACATCGTGTTTATGTTCGCGGTCAATTTTCCTGTAATGTTGTATTGAAAGACAACGAATAGGAGGAGTAATTTTTTTAATTTTTTCATGATTATTGTAAAAACTTGTAATTAAAGGTGTTTTTATATTTTATTTACCCACACCCTTATTATTTATTTTAATTACAGCATAAATTATATAAAGTAATGAAGTCAAAAGTTAAAAATAAATAAAGTAATAAAATTAAAAAGAAAAGTAATAAATAATTGATGGAACAGGCCTAAATTAATGGCCGGTGAAGTAATAATGTTAAAAAGAAAAACTGAAATAGTGTAAAATAAATAAATAAACTAATAAACTAATTTAAAACTAAAAAATGAAATTAAAGGAGTTTAATTAAAGGATAAATGAAATTAAAGTAATGAATTAAAGTAAAAGCTAAAAGTATAAATGAAATAAATGATAACTTAAAGGATAAATGAAATAGTGTAAAATAAATAAATAAATTAATAGTATAAAAGTTAAAATTAAAAAAGTGATGAAATAGTGTGTGCGTCAGGCCCTAGAAGCAGGCCTATGTGTGTCAGGCCATGGCAATGGCCGGCTTCAAGCTTAAGTGTCAGGCTTGTATCATTGTCAATGGATAATTAAGCCCTTGGTTGCCGACTTCAGGCATGCACGGATGTGACCCATTAGTCACGGGTCACATGAATTTTCAGGTCAATTTTTTTTTCTTAATTTTTTTCCCTTCTAATGGTCCCTACACTATAAATTCCTCATGTGAGCCCTCAACTGTCTGACCACTGCAAATTTCTTTGTCAACCACCGTAAGTCGTCATCGACCACCGTCGACCAACACCAGTGATTGAATTTTTTTCCCTCATTTTTTCCTACAGTTTTAAAAATTGCAAGTTTATGCAACCTTGTTTCAAATTTAAATGTTTTCTAGTAATTTCTTAATTATTTATATCATTCGTGATAATTTCTTCGATTTTTATGCAGATATCAAAATGGATGATAATTTTCTTCTAAAGCATGACAATCACATTGTTAAATTTGTTCACAATAAGGTCAAATATTCACTACATGACCTTAAAACAAATATTCACTAATTGATAATATCTTGTTTTTTAATGATAATTAAAACTTATTATTTTTACTATTTTCGTAGGAACAATACTGGGTTGTCAGACTATGACTCTATGATCCGAGGTATTTTTCAGATCGGAGGGTTTTGCCGTATTTTAATGTCGCGACGTTTAGGGTAGTCGCGTACATTTAGATTACTGATCTACGGGCCGGTTTAATATCAGCATTGGTTGAATGACGACGCCTGGAGACACACACGTTCTATCTCCCCTATAGAGAGGTAACAATCACACTGCAAGACGTAGCAGTCCAACTTGGGTTACCTATTAATGGAGAAATAGTGACCGGGCTGAGAAATGTGACGGATCCGTGGGGCACTTGCCAACGATTATTAGGAAGAGTGGCCCCGATGATGAATATAGGAAAATTAATCGAGTTGAAATTTACTTGGTTAAGAAGTAGCTTCGAGCAACTCCCCAGTCGTCCAACGGAGATGGACATTATCTACGCTGCTAGAGCGTTTATTCTACAGCTCATAGGTGAAATATTGATGCTGGACATAAATCAAAATAAAGTCCACATCATGTACCCCCCTTTACTCGAAGATCTATCCCAAGCCGGTAACTATAGTTGGGGCTCTGCAGTATTGGCGTGCTTATACTGCAAGCTTTGTCAAGCGACAAAGCCATCCACGAAGACCATGGGCAGTTGCTGCCTTCTATTGTTGTCGTGGGCCTTATACTGGATGCCATTTTTGGGAGATGTGAGCCACCAACAGCTGTCCTGCCCACTTGTAAAGGTGATTTATCATTCGACTATACCTGTTTTTTGTTTATTAATTTATAGTATAGTACTTTTTGCATGAAACAAAATTAAAATAAAAAATATTCACGTGTATTTTAGATGGACAATAGTACCAGGAATTGGACACTCATACACTGTGTCTGTGTACCGCCAAATGAAAGAGACTAACGCTGGGGATAAAGTAAAATACGTTTTTGAGTTTTTTTCTCATACAATATTTTCAAAAAAAAATAAACTTAGCTAAAAACGTCTGCTCTATACTGTGCAGTTTCGATGAATGTCGTATTCGGACAAAAAATTTACGCCACTCATACCATAATGGGTTCACAATCAGCAAGCTCTATTCGTGACAAACGTCCTATTGATTAACTTTCATATGGTTGAGTGGCATGCCGCAGATCGGGTCTTGAGATAGCTCGGTTGCATGCAACCTATCTCGAGCCCTCCATACGACTTCAAAAAAATACACAGGATAAACAAAACGGGAATGACCACATAAATTGGGCGAACCAACATGCTCCGTACATCATTCTATGGAACGCTTGACATGAGAGGCGGTCTCTTTTGTTTGTCTTGGAGACAGGGTTCATTCCTTCGCGCGAGTATGCAACATGGTATGTTGAAAACGGGTTGCCTTACATATACCAGGGTCGATACATGGTGATCCTAGAGCACGTGCAACCGAAATCTACTCGATGGCGTAGGACCGAAACACGACCACATCGTAACTGAGTTCCACCATTCGGGAATATAGAATCTATCTCAGACCCCGATATCGAACCCGAATATGAATCATTCGAGGAAACCTTATAAACCTCCTATCTGAATCCTCCTTCGTTCGAGGACATATTTGGTGACGTTCCTAAGCCTTAACACTCAACACACTCCGGATCGTACTCATACAACTTAGAGCTCCATCGGCAAGCATCTACACCTAACATTGAGGATATTTTGGCTCGGCACCTCCGGTCTCGCAATACCCCTTCACCCCCAATGATGGGGTATACGATTATACAACTTTCTTAAGTACACTGGGGGGGGACGCCGGATGCCGACCTGAGCAACTATCAAACGGCTCCTCAAGGAGCACGCCATCGCCAACGGAGGTAGCTCGATCGTTTTACGCCAGCCCCGGGGGTGTCGCTGGGATCTAGACAGTTTTGATCTTTTTTTAAATATTAACTTTGTAATTATTCTTCCAATACAAAAAATTATTAACTTTTAACTTAATTATTTCTGGGCATAGATGAGTACAAAATATTAAGTAATAAATAATAATTCAAAAAAAAAATAAGATCCAAAAAAATTACATATACAAGAGAATACGAACATCCTAAAAAATTAATATACGAAAATATATAATTCAACCAATAAATAATGCTGACTAATTTTGAATAGTAGTTTCTTCACAGTTAGTCATCTTCTGCTTGAATCAAGCCTACGCTACATTTCGTAATTTCGACCATGTTCGCTCACCGTATTTTTTAACCGTCACTGATCTAAACAATTCATCATCTATGGCAAAAGAAGTCATCAACCCTTAACGACATAATCTTATCAATTCACGTGACAATATATAATTCAACTTCGTTAAAACATGACAGTATATAATTTAACCTCGAAATTCAGTTGTACACTCTAAAACACTCCTATCTTCAATTCACTACATCACACCAATTTGATGATATACTCCCAAATACGGTATCCCCATTTGATGGTACACACCCAGACACTCCCATTTGATGATAATCTCAATAACTTTTTTCTCATCCAATTACAATACCACAACCAAATAGCTTACATATATATAAGGTAAAGGGGTGCCGGCCATCAGTGTCCCAGTACTTGAAAAAAAATTTTGATCCCCGAAAAAGCTAATGCCAACCATCTAGTACCCCTAACCCAAAATCTTTTTATCTGATAAAGTGAGTGCCAACCATTAGTGTGCCAACACCTAGAAAAATTATTTTTTTATGTGTAAAAGTGTTGCCGGCCACTTACACCCTACAACCAATTTTTTTTTCAAAAATTGGTATAAATGTATAAAATATGCTACAGTCTGAAAAAAAATATAGGGGTACTGGCTTTTAAGTCCGTTGGACTTCTTATGTTAGTAAATGGATCAAATAATAAATATTCCTTTTTAGGAGGTCTGCGAGCCGCTGCTCAATCGATTAG